>NC_079192.1:213418910-214674625 GCF_029499605.1 Hyla sarda | reverse complement strand
TAGAAAGCAAACGAGGAAAAATCGAAAATGCTAAAAAATTAAATTGGCCTGGTCCTTAAGGGGTGAAATGGGCAATGTGAGATGCAAAACCTTAACCTTTCTAATATCCTTTTTTTTTTTTTCATAGAAATCATGGCTTTGTCAAAGCTGAAGCACAGGCATGGACAGAGCCCAGTAAGTTAGGGTGTGCTAGCACTCCTCTGTCTGATAGGACAGAAGAGAGTACAGAGGAGTACTAACAGGTCGTGATTACAACACAATTTATATAAATATTTATTTTTTACTACTTGAGTGTTATAAATTGTCCTCTTCTTACCCTATAACACTTTATTTTTCTGTATATGGGGCCTATGAGGGCTTTTTTTTTTTATCCCTGATCTGTTTGTTTTTTTCCCCATATACATTTTGATGGGAGTTTTTGATCGCTTTATTTAAAAAAATAAAATAAAATTCTGGTATATGAAGTGACCAAACATTAGAAATTGTGGACTTTGGAATTTGTTTTACATTTATCATAATTCTCTGTCCAGTTTAATTATAGTTTCATAGTTTGAACTTAAATGCTGGGAAACAAATGTTTTGCTTTCATTTTTTCCTTTTTTTCTCTTTTGATCTCCATAGACTGTAAGACATTCTGGGTATGAAATGTGCTCGGCTCCTGACTATGCTTCATACAGCAGGAGTGGACACAGGGAGTAAATGACTTAAAGATGAACTGACACACTGTTTACCTGCACTAAACCCAATATACTATTATACTGCTGGTAAACATAAATTAAAGTGACCCCTTTTTTTTTGTTAGCTGCAGAGTTATGCCATTTTCCTCATATATTTCTATTGCAGTGCTGTGTGCAATGGAGGCAGGGAGCCGGCTCTCTGAGTTCATCGTCACCTTAATATTCACCGCCCATCCTGCCTCTATGATGTCATGTCTCTCATGCCACTAGGCTAAGACTTAAAAGAATTAATTTTTTTGCAGTTTCTCCTATCCAGGTGGAATGGCACACCATGTTAGCACACCATTCCTCCATTTATTGTCTATTTCACTGGTGGAGAGATCCTCTTTTCCAGAGTACAATGCTTGGGTAAGGTGGGATAACCCCTTTTTAACAAAAAAAAAAATTTGAAGATTGTACTTCAGGTAGGAAATGAGTATCTGTACAGATCTTTCTTGGTCTGACTAAAGCTGTTAAGTAGCTAAATCCAAAGATGGCTGTAGAGTATAGAAGTATAGGACACAATGGGTGGGCTGGTCAATAGAATGGTAATATAAAGCTCCATTGCAGCCTATTGTATGACATCTCAGAAAAATATGATAAATGTAATTCTTACAAAACAACGTTCCCTGATAATGGATTTTACAAAAAAAAGGGCTATTTGTAAGTAGCCAGGGCTACACATGGCTAAAAATAGGTCTGGAAATATTCTGTAATGATCTGTATAACAACCGCGTGAAAGCAGTGTATGACCTAAAATGAGGACCTGGATACTACTTTCAGAACACTTCTAATTGGATTCAGTCTTTGACTAAGAACTGAAAGCATGATATCACTGGCAGTAGTGACTTAAAGGGGCACTCCCATCTTATGTCACAATCCTGAGAATAACTGGGCCACAACACAATTATTGCTACATCTTCTATGGCAGGCAGCCAGCCAAAAGTACAAACAAAAGTGGAAACACAACATTATGCTAGTTATATAAAATGGTCAGGGGGATAAAATGCAGGGCACAGATGATAGAGTACCTCTCATGATCTTGTTAAAACTTACATTCCTCACAGTTCACTGCCCCATGCCCACCTGCCTTTATTTTTATAATATTTTTAGTTTTCTCAGAATTTTCTGCTCAGTCAGATTTAAAGACTGGGAAAGGGCATTACCCAGCAGGCTATGACATCATCTAAAGCCATACAGGGAAGAACTTCCTCCCTCACTCTGCTACACACAGCTCAGAGCAGTACAATGTGTGAGATGAGCTATGGTTGGCTAAGGCTGCACACACCCTTCCTCAGCACTCCAGACTGCATTTCTTGATTTTGAACTTGTGCCAGGCCAGCAGGAATCCAAAGTCTGTGCAAGAGATGGAGGGAACTGTGCTCTGGACAAGTAGGGAGACACCTAGTGGCAGCTTGGTCTAGGCACAGCATTTTTCTTCATGAGCCCAACAAAACTTCAAAAACAGCAGGAAAAACGTGCAAAAAAGAAAACCCACGTAAAATGCATTATTAATAACTGCTGGCATGTTACTTGTGGTTTAAAATTACCAGGAGAAAGCCCTGAAGGATATGTTCAGGTGACTGCAGGATTACATGTTGAGGAGACTCCAAAATATGCACATGAGCTGGAGACACATGGGAAGTCTATTTTTTATTCTAGATGCATTGGAACTGTAAGGGTACGTTCACACGTACAGTATTCTGTGAAGATTTGATGCACAGGATTTTCTGCTGCAGATTTCAATGTAAACTAAATGCACAGCTTGTAATCTGCAGTTACAAATCCTGCACATCAAATCTGTGCAGGATCCTGTATGTGTGAACGTACCCTAAATAAATATTTGTTGCAATTTTTATAGACTTTTTTTTTTAACGTTATGTTGCTGCACTTTTACTAAACCAATGGTGTACTTTATAACGATTCCCTCAGTTCTTAGTGTTTCAGGGTTACAGGAGTTTAATACGTTACAATGCTTTCTCAGTGTGATCTGTTCTTGTGTTACCAATGGTGAGAACCTTTTATAGATGCACACATGCATTCAGTCTTCTCAAATGTTTCGTTTTAGGTACAACTTGGGCTATTGTTTTACTTTGAATTGACTTTGCCATTTCAAGTGGAATTGCGTTCTATACTTGCAGATTTCTGTCACAATATACAGGGTGCTTTTTCCTTTATGTAACAATCAAAGGGAAGCTATCACCAAAAGTGCGTGTATATTTATGTGTTTATTCAGCAATAGTTCTGATTAGCAGCTGTTTTGTATAGGTAGAATTTAAATATTTATGATTTTATTGAAATAAATGTGGAAAAAGCAGGAATGCTTTCCTGTACAGCTCCATGTAATGTTCAGTCTTTTAGCCGTAAAGAACATAGTACATTGCAAGCACTCCTTTATATTTCCATCTACAGACCCATATAAGGGCTTGTTTTTTGCGTGACCAATTGTACTTTGTAATGAAACCTCTCATTTTACCATAAAATGTACGGTGAATCCCAAAAAATATATTTTTAGGTAGGAAATTTAAAGGAAAACCACAATTTTGCACATTTTGGAGGGTTTCTTTTTCACACTGTACACTTTACGGTAAAAATGACGTGTTCTTTATTCTGTGGGTCAAAACTTTTTGTACAAAATCAGTAATCTAAAATCGCCCTATTGTGACCACCTATAACTTTATCATTTTTCCGTATATAGGGCAGTATGAGGGCTCATTTTTTGCGCCGTCATCTGTACTTTTTATTGCATATATAAAACTTTTAGATAATTTTTTTATTCATTTTTTTGGGAATAAAATGTGACAAAAAAGTAGCATTTTGGGATTTTTTTTTTTTTTTACGTTTACGGGATCACTTACATTTAGATTTTGATAGTTCGGACATTTACGCACATGGCGATACCAAATATGTTTTAAAAAATTACGCTTTTTGGGGGTAAAATGGGAAAAACTGACAATTTTTATTGGGGGGGAGGGGATTTTTAACTTTTTTAAACTTTTTTTTAAAACTTATTTTTACTCTTATTATTTTTATCGATAGCAATCATTTGATTGCTGATACTGTTCAGTGCTATGCATAGGACATAGCACTGATCAGTATTATCGGTGATCATCTGCTCTGGTCTGCTCGATCTCAGACCAGAGCAGAAGACGCTGGGAGACAGACGGAGGCAGGTGAGGGGACCTCCGTTGCCATTACAGATGATTGGATCACCGCGGCAGCCCTGCGGGCGATCTGTTCATCTATTTTAACATGCGCATTGCCGCAGATGCCGTGATCTGTACTGATCACGGCATCTGAGGGGTTAATGGCGGACATCCGCGCGATCGTGGATGTCGGCCATTACCGGGGTCAGCAGTCTAATAGTATTATATATTTTAAACTGACATCAAATGCCAATTGGGCTCTTGGGAATTGTGTGCAAATGTAGTCGTGTGTCTAATAGTGTGATCACTGGATCTAGAACCATGAAGCACTTTACCTATGATGCTGTGCATACACTAATCAGCTGTAACATTTAGGCTGTGTTCTCATGTTGAAGTTGAATGTTGCGTTATATGATGTGTATTTCTATGACCGAAACGTAAACAGGCTTACAATGTACAATCAATTAGGGTGCTTTTAGACATGTTATGAACCAAAAACAAGGAGTGAATCATAATTGGAAGTATAAAATGGAAGATAGTACTCATGGTTTTAGCCACAAACTGCATCACAAAGCCTTATCAAAACCAGGATATATAAGGACACTCTAAGGTCGTGTTCACGCAGCAGAATTTCCGTGCGGAATTCAAACATGATTTACTGTACATTCATTTCAATGGGATTCCGCTGTCCAATTCACAAAGCGGAATTTCCCCTTTCCACAGAAATATAAGATCAGTCAATGGGGTTTGAATTTCAGCAGAGTTCTGTGAACACAGAAATTTCAGCGGAGTTCTACAAACAGTATTTTTGCGGAATTGTGGAAATTCTGTTGTTTGAACATACCCTTAACTGGTTAACGACCAATGACATGTATACTCGTCTATGTACTGTTAACTGTTGTATAACGCGGGCTCCCGACTCAAGCCCCCGTCATACCAGCGTCCCCCAGCTGATTCTTGTAGCTGGGGGCCGGCGTTAATAGCCAACATGCGGTGATCGCCGTGGCCGGCTATTAACCCTTTAGATCGCCGCTGTCAAAGTTGACAGCGGCATCTAGAGGAAGCTATGAATACTCCCTGGTGGTCCAGTGGGGTGGATCAACCCCCAGCAGCACGATTGCAGGGGGACGATCCACTGTGGTGGTAGCGGAGGCTTTACCTCTGCTGCTGCAGCTGTCCCGGCTCTCCCATTGATAAAGCCTGGCAAGATCAGGCTTTATCAATGGAGTGCAGATCACACAGATCAATGTAGTTCTATGAATCACATTGATCTGTATAAGGAATCAAATGATTCCTATTAAAAGTCCCCCAAGGGGACTAATAGTGTTAAAAAAAAAAAAACTAACAAAATAAAAAATACACATTAACCCCTTCCTTACTAAAAGTTCAAATCACCCCCCTTTTCCAAAATTCCATATAAAAACATAATAAAAATAAACATGTGGTATTGCCACATGCGTAAATGTCCAATCTATAAAAATATAATGTTAATTAAACCGCACGGTTTATGGTGTATACGTAAAAAAAAAAATACCAAAGTCCAAAATTGAAAGTGGAAAAACACGTGGTCCTTAAGGGGGTTTAGGTGCCCATACACTTCAGACAGTCAGTAAAACCCACTGAAGTGGGAAGCTTTGGTCAACTTTTGTATAAAGTTTTTGGTGCTTGTTTTCAACCTCCTTGAAGAGCTAAGCTCCCGCCAGAACTTTCTGACCTCTCCATAGATGGCACATGACTGTTTGAATATGTATAGGGAGGTTGGGAGAGTAAAAAAAAAAAAAGTTGGCCAAACAAACTCAGCTGAAATTCAAACTCCATTGACTGATCTTATATTTCTGGGGAAAGGGGAAATTCCGCTATGTGAATGGGACAGGAATCCCATTGACATAAATGTACAGTAAATCATGTTGGAATACTGCAGAGATTCTGTCGTGTGAACACCCTCAGAGTGTCCTTGAAGACTGGGTCACTAACATCTCCAAGATGACAAGTCTTGGATGTACCAAACTCAAACAAAATCACAGTAAATGTCTACTGACCAGAAAATCTTGGGTGTACCCAGTATCTAGTGGTTACTGCCTACCAAATGTGATCCAAGGTAGTTCAACTGGTGAACCATGATGGGATTATGGGCAAGTATTGATGCATATGGAAAGTACAGTAAACGTCTGGTTAAAGCCTGCAGAAGAGCTACTGTAACACAAATTGCTGAAAAAATGTTTTGCTAGTTATGACAAAAAGTAGTCCTGGATTGCAGAGCTGGCTCACTATGACAAGTCAGACAAAATGACCTACAAGAGGCAAGTGAGCCCCAACGCTGGACCAATGAGCAATGAAAGAAGATGGTCTAATGAATCAGGATACATGCCGCAAAGGAAAAATTCATGTTACTTTGACTGTCTTAAATATTGTTAGAGACCAAGTACACCCCTTTAGGGCAGTGGAGATCTCTAGTGGCTGTAGCCTCATTCAGCAAGATAATATGTTCTGATAGGGTATGTTCACACATAGCAAATATGCACCAAATGTCTTGCTATGTTCAATTATTTATATTGATTCATTCGAATATATTTAAACAGAACATTAAATCTGAGAAGTAATCACTGTGTGTAAACGTAAACATAGAGAATACACTAAAAAAATTGTTCAGGAATATTTTAAGAAACATTAAAGAGAAGATTTATCAAAACCTGTGTAGAGAAAAAGTTGCCCATAGCAACCAATCAGCTCGCTTCTTTGATTTTTAAAAAGGCATGTAAAACATGAACAAATGTATTTGATTGGTTGCTATGGCCAACTGGACACACTCTTCCTCTTCACAGGCTTTGAAAAATCTTCCCCAAAGAGTTCACGGTGATGATGTCCTCCAAATTCCCCAGATCTCAATCTGATCAATTATCTGAAGGATCTGCAGGAAATACAAGTCTATTGGAAGGAAACCCCACCACTTGTAACTTACAGCACTGAAAGATATATACACCCTGTTCCAAATTATTATGCAAATTATATTTTTCTCATTTACCTAAATAATTGATGTAAATAACAGTCAGCATAATTCTCATGTTATCAACTATTTAGAGTACAATTAAAAGTTTTATGGAACAAACCTCCTAATGATAACAGTATTTTTAAACAAAAAAACTTACAATGTGCTGTTCCAAATTATTATGCATAGTAAGTTTCAAAACACTTTATAGGTTGTATAGAACTGAAAATTATCATTTGTTGTCTTTGCAGCATATTCACTGAAATCAAAAGCTATTTTAAACAGTTTAACTTTTTAAACATTTTAACAGGTCACGTTACATTTTAACATAGGACCCCTTATTTGATAGCAGCTTCACAAGTCTTGCATCCATTGAACTTGTGAGTTTTTGGACAGTTTCTGCTTGAATTTGTTTGCAAGATGTCAGAATAGCCTCCCAGAGCTGCTGTTTGGATGTAAACTGCCTCACACCCTCATAGATGCTTGAGGATGCTCCAAAGGTTCTTAATAGGACTGAGGTCAGGGGAGGATGGAGGCCACACCATGACTTTCTCTCCTTTTATCCCCATAGCATCCATTGATGCAGAGGTATTCTTTTCAGCATGAGATGGTGCATTGTCATGCATGAAGATGATTTTATTACGGAAAGCATAGTTCTTCCTTCTGTACCAGGGAAGAAAATGGTCAGTCAGAAACTCCACATACTTTGCAGAGATCATCTTTACACCTTCGGGGACCCTAAAGGGGCCGACCAGTTCTCTTTTCATGATTCCAGCCCAAAACATGACTCCACCACCGCCTTGCTGACGTCGCTGCCTTGTTGGAACAGGGTGGCCGTCCACAAACCATATACTACTCCATCCAGCTGGACCATCCAGGGTTGTATGGCACTCATCAGTGAAAAGGACTGTTTGAAAATTAGTCTTCATGTATTTTTCTACCAGATGCAGCTGTTCCTGCTTGTGAGCATGGGTTAGTGGTGCCGCCGAATAGGTGTATGCACAGTTGCAAGACTCTGGAGGACTCTATACCTTGATGTCTGTGGGACTCCAGAGACTGGCAATCTAATTATCGCAGGTGTCCGAGATTGTTTTCGGTGATCAAAAGAGCCCTGAGCCACAATGCCATCCATGAGTTAAACTGAAAAACAAAATATTTAATCTTTGTGATACTTAAATAGAATTTGCATAATAATTTGGAACAGTCTGAATAATGTCAATTAATAGTCATAGAAAGAATAACATTCAAAAAGTGTTTTACTTTTCAAGGCTGTGTTGATGTATACAATGCATTCATAAAATTTTCAGCCCCATTTTTCACATTTTGTAATGTTGAGGCCTTGTATAACAATAAAATAAAAATTGTTTTCCTCCCATAATTCTGCATTTTGCTGCAGATTTTCCGCAGCTGATTTTGCTACCCTTTTGAAGTCTGTGGGTAGCAAAAATCAGCTGTGGAAAATCTGCAGCAAAATATGCATGTGTGAATGTACCCTTAGAGTCCGAAGCCTGGCATAGGCAGGAACCTGGCCAGCCAGTCAGCTAGGCTTTTCTAATGTTTTCTACTACAGTCTCAGCCATTGTTGCCAAATCTTGTAAAACTGCTCAATTTATGTCTTTAGTTATTAATCACAGAAATACTAAAGCAGACACTAAATAGTACATGTGATCTCCAGTTTGTGTTATAGGGGGATCAAGCGACACCCATGTTCTGTTAGGGTCCATTCACACAGCAGAATTTCCCCACTGAAAACCATTGCCCACTGGTAATTTGCAGCAGATTTACAGTTGGAATCCTTGTGAAATCCCCCATTGATGTCATGGAAGGTCCTGATGAGGATTATTTCCTGCTTCAACAATTGACGTGTCTGTTCTTGAAGCAGAAAATAATCCTTTGCTGCCTTAGCTTAAAAAGCAATTGTCATTTGTAAAAACTTTTGACATGTCCTAGCAGCATGTCATAAGTTTTGATCGGTGGAGGTCTGAGTGTTGAGACCTCCACCCATCAGAAGAACGAGTCGCGGGACGTTTGCGCTCAGCACATTTTCTCCTGGCTCCGTGTCATGTGATCGAGACAAACTTGCAGTGTAAGTCTATGAGCATGTCTCAATCATGTGACAAAGAGGCAGGGAGAGGAGCAGTGCGACAGGGCAGAATTCTTCCACCTTGTTTTCCTGAACAGCGGATCAAAACTTTTGATATGTCGCTAGGACAGGGTAGGGCAGACTTCTTCAACCTTGTTTTTCTGATCAGCGGATCAAAACTTTTGAAATGTCGCTAGGACAGTGTTTCTCAAGCGTGGTCCTCAAGACCCCCCCCCCCCCCCAACAGGTCATGTTTTGTTGATTTCCTTAGTCTTTCACAGGTGAAATAATTATGGTCAGTGAACTGTTATATCACCTGTAAAAGACTAAGGAAATCCTGAAAATATGACCTGTTAGCGCAGAAACACTGCACTAGCACATGTCAAGTTTTTTTTTACAAAGTTTTTACAAATGACAGGCACCCTTTAATGTAATAGGATTAATCATTAAAGTATGAAACACAAATGTATTATTTGGTTAAAACCTGTGAAGTGTACCCTGAAATACAATACTAACTTGTACCAGGACAACTGCAACCAGTGAAAATTTTGGAACTTCAGACCCATGTCATGTGCAAAGAAGACTATGATCCAGCACTTCATGAAAGACAACTCTATAGAAGATCACATCACACTGTTAAAACCAACCATACAGGCAGACGCGTTTCGAGAGCATGCGCTCTTCCTCGTTGACGTCAGTCTGTTTGCTGGCGAGGAATTAAGTACCTGTGCACTATTAACCATTCACCTCCCCAAAAGGCAGACTGATTGTATCACGCCTGATGAAAGGGTTTACTCCCAGAACCACGTGTGAAAATAATAAAGTACATCCATTATAATCCTTGGTTCCCGATCTTTGCTGATCCTGACCAGCCTGCCAGCAGCGCGGATCCAGCTTCCCTGTTTCACCTTCTTCCTCTACCTAGGATCAACACCGATGCCCTCGGTGTGGGAAGCCGCTGCAGCTGAAATCTCCTTGATATACCCTTGTAAGTGTTGTGCCTGTAATCTGCACAACCTCTTCATATGTGGAGGGAGTTAAGGGAGCTGACGATATTCAGTAATGAAACAATAACGGCGGATATTCATACCTGATGGGGCTCGTGTCCAACGTGAATTGTCAGAATGCCTTCCTGTCGGCCAATTTCTTACGCAGACATCCCTTTCTCACTCCAACAGTTACATGTTCAATTGCATATATTTTGAATCCGGTTACACTACCTCCATGTACAGAGTGAGTGTGCAGAGGCGGCAGATCTGTTGCAGCTAGTTGTATTACTGCTATCATTAATATGTTCCAATGCACGTATTTTGAGCTTGCGTGTTGTGTAACCCACAGACATCAGATTACACAACACACATTCAACAATATATACCACGTTGCTGGTCTTTATGTTGAATGTTTTGGTGCCATCTGCATTCTTTAATTGTTTAGTGGGTTTGACAAAATTGCAAGTACGGCAAAGCCCTTTTGGACTAGCCAACTACTGTTAAAATCAACAGTTTGTCTGCCAGAGTAGGTGTCCTTTTAGAGACTACATGACAGCCCTCCCGTAATATATTGCAAAGCACTTCATCTTGTTTCAAGAGATGTGCATGTCCCAGAACAATATTTTTAACTTTGTTAAAATGGGGGGAGTGAGGGCAAGAACAGGTTTATGGCATTGTTCTCTGTTAATTTGTGGGTGATTAATATATTTTTCACGATTTTTACCCACTACGATGTGTTTGGCTCTTTTTAATGTATGTGAAGAGTAACCCCAACATTTAAGTCTCTGTTCCAACTCACTGGCTTGCTTTTTGTAAACTTCAGGTTTTGTACAGTTTCGTTTAAGCCTAGTGAGTTCACCTACCGGTGTGGAGCGTGTAGTATGGAAAGGATGATTGCTATCAACTCTAAGGACAGTATTTCCCGAAATGGGTTTACGATGGGTGGAAACTGAAATAATTTCATGGGGTCTACCTATTAATTCTAAGTCCAAAAACACTATAGATGTAGGATTAGAATGATGAGTGAACCTAAATTATAAGGATTGGTATTCAGATATTCAGCAAACAGAGGTACGGCCGCGACATCCCCCTCCAAACAAGGAGGAGGTCATCTATAAATTGGCCATACCACTGTATGCTGTCACTGAATGGATTATCCATGGAGAAAATGTATTTGGACTCCCAAAACGACATGGTAAGTGTCCGGCCCCCATCAAAACACCACTGGTTTGAACAAAAAACTGAAAATAAAATAATTTCGGGACATGAGAAACCAGACTTCCATCTTAATAAACTCACAGAGATCCTGGGAATAATTGCTATGTTTGGTTAAGCGGTAATCCATGTCCTCCATAGCGGTGTTCCACAGGATGCACGTGTACAACGACACGACATCGCATGACAGCCATGCAAGCCCGGGATCCCAATGCATGTGCTCATCTGCTCTAAGTTCATCCCTGGAATGCTTGAGATACCCTGGGGTGCATTGAACAAGTGGTTGGAGCAATAGATCCACCAATGTGGACAGCTGCTCAAGCAAGGAGCCATTGCTAGAAACTATCGGCCTTATGGGTGGGGGCACAACATCTTTGTGTGTCTTCGGGAGGCCGTATATCACCAGGATGACAGGTTCCTCAACAAGGAGATAAACCCTGTCCCTCTCGCTGATGACACCCAAAGCCAGGCCATTAACAAGTAATTTGGACAATTGTTTGAATTTGGGTGTGGGCTCAACATGCAGTTTTTTTTTTTTATATGTGATGGTGCTAACATGTTTTCAATTTGTGTTACATACATGTCTTTATCCATAATTGTGACTACACCACCCTTATCCGACATTCTAATAACGATGTCATTGTAAGATAACAATTCCCTAAGGGCTTGCCGCTCCTTTTTAGTCAGATTGTCGGACATAAGGGGGGCGTCGGTCACATGTCACTTGTTGACATGCCAAATATTGGAGTCAATGGTGTCATTAGAATTGTTACAGCAATTACTTAGTTCTTGTAAATTACACAGTTGGTTGGTCTCTAAACAAGAGATTGCAGTATTCATTAACAAAAGATTTTTTACTTTTGTCATTAACCCCATCATTACTGTTTGTTTCTATTTAAAAAAAAAATAATTTTTGACAGTTAAATTGCGAATGAAACCGTTTATTTCACACAATATCCCAAACACATCAAACCCATTAACTAATGCAAAATGTAGGCCTTTAGACAGTAAACTGTGTTCTTCGGATAAACTCCTCTTAGATAGTTCATGACCCCGAGTGTTTTGGGACCTGTCTCCTTAACCTCAACTCCTTAACTTATAATGAGAAGCTGGCATTGGAGGTGGAGGGATTGTCAGATTCGGTACTTTCCCCATTACAGTCCATTTCAGATGAACTAAATGTGACTTTATGTTAAGGTGTGCGTTTTTTTATTCCCATACTTTTTCAAAATAGATCTCGGTGTACCATTAATAGACTCCCAACGACCCCATTCATATTGTTGTTTAAGCTCAAAGTCCCGCACATCCCATTGCATTTTAAGCTTTTTGGTCTCCATAATGTGCTCCTCTAATTTTGCTATACGTTCATTGGTTTTATTCAATAGCTCATTATAATCAGTAATACCTTTGAAGGCTTCCAATTCCTGGTGTAGCTTGTCAATGCCCACATTAAGTGTGTCCAATTTTTTTGTCTCGTATTTCACAATGATGTTCATGAACCTGGTAGAACAGTCTGTGAGCATCTCCTCACAATAAACAATGGTAGGGATTTTCTTGATATGCAGTCCTCTTGGGATAATGTCCTTAGAAATATAATTTGTTAATGTGGTACAATTGCACAAAATCCTGGTCTCCTGGAGCTGTGCATTAGGACTCGTAGATTAAACAGAATGGTGTCCTGTGTGCTAGAACAGGTTAGCAGCCCTCTGTGCATGATCTATGGTAGCAAAAGAACATGCAGTCTGATCCAATGTGGTCGGTGTCCAAACAGTGTGTAGGAAGTTTAGACAAACTCCAAATGAACAGTGATAACGTCAATTGTGGAGAGGGGAGCCCGGAACAGCCAAAGACTTGTGCAACGTGAGGAAACAAAAATCCAGCTCACCCTCTCCAGTATGGTGAATGGATCTGTGCCCGGCAATGCACACAGCAATGTGAAGAAGAAGACAATGATCCAGCACTTCATGAAAGACAGCTTTATTGAAGATCACATTACGCTGTTAAAACCGATTATACCGTCAGACACGTTTCGAGCGCATGCGCTCTTCCTCAGTGACGTCTGCAGGCGAGGAATTAAGTACCTGTGCAAGGGGTGGGGTATGCCTGTGCATTATTAACCATTCACCTCCCCAAAAGGCAGACTGATTGTATAGCTGTTAGACAGTTTGAAAAATACAAAAAACCAACAAAGTTAAAATGACAAGGATCAGTTCATATGTGGAGTGAGTTAAGGGAAACAATAACTCGCGGTGGATATTCATACCTAATTGGGCTCTTGTGTCCAACGTGAATTGCCAAAATGCCTCCCTTCCTCTACACAGGTTTTGATTATCCCCCACCCCTTATCTCTGAGCTTATGTCCCACCTCTGACCAGGCACTACATTACCATCTCCATTTCATATTAACATAGATCTTTACATGCAAAATAGTATTCAGCTCACCCCCTTGCCTCCTCTGCGACCCGGACAAGGCTAATTCCAGTCCCTCTATAGAATCCACAACAACTGAAAAGAAGTCCAGCGCAGGCTCAATGAGATATTCTTTATTTACGGATCAAACAGACATGGACAGTGTACAAAGTAACGCATTTCGGTCACGGTATTCAGCCTTAATCATGAAACATATATCTTCATTTATCATAGCATGCTGCCTTGTGCTGCACAATGCCACATGCAGAGGAACAGACTGGGAATAAATACAGCAGCTTTTGTAGATTTGCTGTGTGGAGAGAGTCTGCCGTGTTATGCAATGTTCTGCAGCAGCTCTTGGTGGAAAGCTGGCAGGAGTGCAATGGGAGGGGAGTAGGCAGGGATTGTAGTTCTCAGCAGCTGCTCAACCAGAAAGGAGTAAGGACATAATAGGCAAAAGACACTACAAACCCCAAAAACGAATGTTTTGTAACTGAGGCAGACAGGTAAGCAATGATATATGGTACTGCAGAATTTATTTTTATTTTACCTGGTATGAAAATACCCCTTTAAGATTTAAACAGACAGGGCATTACTTCAAAAAATATTGCAATTTTATTAAAACATAATAGGTGTTAAGTCTGTAAAAAATAAAAAATAAAAACACGAACTACTACATGCTGACCTCTCCCAGGCCACTGCTGGCTCTCTGCTCCTGCTGTTTACTTACCCTGATAAGGCTCTGCTTACGATGACTTGAATGGGGATGAGCTGCAGTACCAGACACAAACTATGGGCAAGGGTGGCATTGTTTCTAGAAAAAAAAAAAAAGCAGACCCTTTTCCTAAACCCTGACACCCCCTTAAAGAATTGCTTTAAAAACAGATCCGTAAAAATTCAATGCTTAAAGTGAATTTGTCACTGTATTTATGCAGCCCTATCTGAGGGCAGTGTAAACTAGTGACGAAGAGGCTGTATTGCATACATCACTCCGTGTAGCCATGGTCCTGATATATAATGGAGAATGAGTGCCATGCCACTCAAACCACTAGCCTCTAATTGGCAGCTATCTGTAAGCAGCTGGTGGGCAGAGGTAGCCCGTCCTCATCAGTAACGGACTATGAAGCAAGTGTACATAATGGAGAGGACTACTGTGCAGCCCATTATCAGTGAGGATGTCAGGAGAAGGGCTGAGTTTCTCTTCAGCGTCTCTGTATATGATGCCCTCAGGGCACCATTAATCGAATGACACAGTCTCCAAAACATAGAAGTCAGAATTACATCAATGTACATAGTTTATTTACATACTGTACAGTTCATGGTGATGATGAGACATTGGGTAACCCAGCAGGTCACATGACACGACCCAGTGGCTACCTTGTCTGGTGGCTAGTCACGTCTCACATAGAACACATTATATCCCAGTTCAATTAGTCCTCCAATGAGCAGGATCCACAATGGAATAAATACGAGACATAGTAACATGCTGGTGAAATTATCCAGCAAGGCACACAGGACAAGACAAAATGTCAACTTCAAAAGCATGGCAGTAAGATACCAAGACTTCCTCTTCATATTCTGAGCTCCATTTCTGGGGTCGTATCCAGATTTACACCGTCCTGCCATCTTTACAATTAACATAACTATTAAAATGGTATCAAATATCCAGATGGGGATGAAGATGATGAACCAGCTCCAGGGAACCTTCTCATCCAGCTTCAGCACCAGCATGATCAGGAACAGTAAGCTGAAGAGCCATGTCAGCAGCACTCTCTGCGCCAGGGACATTCTCATTTAAACTGATTTTAAGGGGTGTCAGCGCCAGGATGAAGAGGTGTATACCTGCCGAAAGAGGAGAGAACAGACTTACTACTACGTCATGTATTCCCACTAAAGCTCTGTTCACATCTGTGTTGTGGCTTTCATTTATAACACAAACCAAAACACAGCTAAAACTGTCCTACAAGGAACAGGACTGCACCCCATGGACTGCGCTCTTATCATGGGGTCTGTCAGGCCAATTTTTGCAATCAGAAATAAAAGAACTGATGACAGAGGCTCTATGGGTCAAGGTGAACCTTACCTAGAATCTCTAAACCCCGATCAGACCACCCACTATTCACTGATGCAACACTAAGGCCTGGATCCACAGGAGTCCATACTGCAGCAGTATCTTATATGTCACATGAACTTTGTTTTGCTTAGATTCTGTATGAACCCCTTAAAAAAAAGAAAAGCTGAGATATTATTACACAAAAATCATCCCCAAGAAGCATCACCTTCAGGATAGAACCCTGTGCAACACAGCGTAAACAGGTCCTTAAAGGGGTATTCCAGGAAAAAAGTTTTTTATATATATCAACTGGCTCCAGAAAGTGAAACAGATTTGTAAATTACCGTATTTTTCGCCCTATAGGACGCACCGGCGTATAAGACGCGCCCAATTTATAGGTGCAAAATCTAAAAAAATAAAGATTTTGAACCCAATAGTGGTCTTCAACCTGCAGACCTCCAGATGTTGCAAAACTACAACTCCCAGCATGCCCGGACAGCCGTTAGCTGTCCGGGCATGCTGGGAGTTGTAGTTTTGCAACATCTGGAGGTCCGCAGGTTGAAGACCACTGCATAGGAGGTAATACTCACGTGTCCCCACCACTCCGGACCCGTCACCGCTGCCCTGGATGTCGCTCCATCGCTGTTGCCGTGTCCCCGTCGCTCCGGAACGTCTCTGCAGCCGGCCGGGTATCCTCGCTCTCCGTCGCCGCCATCACGCCGTTACGCACACCGACGCACGTACGTGACGACGAGGAAGGAGAGCGACGGCCATACAGGGAAACCCAGGCACGGAGCAGACAACAAGGAGCCAGGTAAGGTCCCTCCCGGTGTCCTGTAAGCACTAACCCGGCTATTCAGTCGGGCTGTTCGGGACCGCCGCGGTGAAATCGAGGCGGTCCCGAACAGCCCGACTGAACAGCCGGGTTAGTGTCATTTAGTGCCCTTTAGACGCAGCGGTCAGCTTTGATTGCCGTGTCTGAAGGGTTAATACAGGGCATCACCGCGATCGGTGATGTCCTGTATTAGCCACAGGTCCCGGCCGTTGATGGCCGCAGGGACCGCCGTGATAGGTGTGTATTCGCTGTATAAGACGCACCGACTTTTTCCCCCCAGTTTTGGGGAAGAAAAAGTGCGTCTTATACGGCGAAAAATACGGTACTTCTATTAAAAAATCTTAGTCCTTTCAGTACTTATGAGCTTCTGAAGTTAAGGTTGTTCTTTTCTGTCTAAGTGCTCTCTGATGACACCTGTCTCGGGAAACGCCCAGTTTAGAAGAGGTTTGCTATGGGGATTTGCTTCTAAACTGGGCGTTTCCTGAGACACGTGTCATCAGAGAGCACTTAGACAGAAAAGAACAACCTTAACTTCAGGAGCTCATAAGTACTGAAAGGATTAAGATTTTTTAATAGATGTAATTTACAAATCTGTTTAACTTTCTGGAGCCAGTTGATATATATAAAAAGTTTTTTTTTTTCCTGGATAATCCCTTTAAAGCATCACTATCATTCAAATAAACGTTCCACATGTAGTTCAGAAATATCAACATTTTAGATTGTACTGGGTCTCAGTCTTGGGACCACTGCGATTGTGAGTTATAAGCACAGTAGAGTGCTTCACTCCCCAGCTGTTAGGCCGGGTTCACACTACAGAATCTGCTGCTGGAGAAGTTCCAGCTGGAGATACCAAGTGCCAATGGACAGCAATGTCTACAGGGCGGATTCCGCCAGAACATTAAGCAACTTCAATGTTCTGGCAGCATTCTTAGATCGGAATTTTAGGACGGATTTTCTGCCCTGTAAATTCCGCATTGTAAAAGGGTAATGGAAACCCCATTCACTCAAATTTTACCCTCAGGCAGCGGAGTTACGGCCGGGGGAAAAAAAATGTGCTCCAGGCTTACTGTTTAACTGGTGCTGATCCTCTCCCTGGGGGAGATTTATCAAAACCTGTGCAGAGGAAAAGTTACCCAGTTGCCCATGGCAACCAATCAGATTTCTTCTTTCATTTTTAACAAGGCCTCTACAAAATGAAAGAAGCAAGCTGATTGGTTGCTATGGGCAACTTTTCCTCTGCACAGGTTTTGATAAATCTCCCCCCCTGTGCTTAAATCCTTTTATGGCACCTAATTCTCTTGTTTATGTTTCACTGCATGCAGTTCACTGAGAAGGAGGGGCATTCCCTTGCTTGCCCTCACATCTCATGTGGGAGCTTCCTCCCTCACTCCTGAGCGGTGACAGCTGGCTGTTCTGTGCACTGAGGCTCCGTGACACGCTCCCGGCTCACACAGCAGGCCGACTGACAAACTGAGAGCTGTATTTTGTCTCTGTACTGAAACACACAGACGAGCTGTGGGGACGAGACAGCATTTTTTCACCTAAAAATGTATGAAGTTTTTAACCAATGTATGTTACAATTATACATATAAAGTTATTATCTACATTGTAAAGGTTTAGCGGAGCGGAGTGAAGAGTGCTGACGCTCACTTCACCCAGCTATTACTCGCATTTGGTCATAGTGGTGGCCAAGTGGGAACCTTCTGCGTACCCGTACTGAACCGCTCAGCCGGGGCATGTCATGGTTATGTGGGGTGAATGTCACATTCCCACCTTGTTCTTGTTGTATGTTGCCAATATATGGTACCAGGTAGGTGCTCTGAAGTATACGGCACTTCATTAATGGGCCAGATGTCACCTACTAGAGGCGGCTTTTATTTTTGAAAAGGCCTCTGCAAAATGAAAGAAGCGATCTGATTGGTTGCTATGGGCAACTCAGCAACTTTTCCTCTGGAGAGGTTTTGATAACTCTCCCCCTATGTTTGGGCCATAATGTGTCGGCCCATAAACCGCAGTATACCTCTGCAAGCTTTCTCACATATACCTTGAGCTGGAAACATAATGGGAACACAGCCCAAGATATATTATCTAAAGCAGTGGTCTTCAACCTGCGGACCTCCAGATGTTGCAAAACTACAACTCCCAGCATGCCCGGACAGCCAACGGCTGTCCGGGCATGCTGGGAGTTGTAGTTTTGCAACATCTGGAGGTCCGCAGGTTGAAGACCACTGATCTAAAGCATTGTTTTCCAACCAGTGCACCTCCAGCTGTTGCAAAACTACAACTCCCAGCATGTCTGCAACAGCTGGAGGCACCCTGGTTGGAAAGCACTGATCTAAAGCGAATGTGAGCTCCACCTTCACTGTCCATCCCTCATGCTTTATACTGCATCTCTGCCTGTCCTAAATAAAAGGCCCAGTGCCAGCAGCTTTCCCCACACGTCCCCGCATATAACCTGATAGCACCGGTCACCATGAACATCCCGTCCTCCGGACACTCTCCGTTAGCAGCGGCCCCGCTTCCTGTTTCCCCCTCCTTCAGCCATTGGCTGCCATCACATCGCGCTCGTCCAATCAGCAGGCCTCATCCATCACTGATGTTAAACAAATTGCGTTCATGTTTAATCCCGGAAGCGTTCTAGGTGACGGATAATAAAAGGTGCGGCGAGTGGCAGCATATAGTGACCGCAATGTTCTAGTTCCCGTTCCCTGACCAAAGATGGATGGTGGGTCCTGTCCGCAATAGGTTACAATGTACAGTCACCATATTTGTTTAGGGAGAAGCGCTGTGACCAATGGCATTGCGTCCAATGATTGCAGCTGCCATAGTCGCGTCACGTGACCTGCCGGCTTTCTAATTGGATGATGTTCGGTGACGCTCAGGTCGTTGCCAGGGGGCGGCCCTGGACAGTGCCTGTAACCCTGGCAGACTGGCTCGTACCCGGGGTACCAAGGAGCGCGCCAAGCCGGTGTTCATGTTCCGGTAAAATTGCAAGAGCTCAGTCCGATGCCCGCGGCGGAAGGGGGAGGAGGCGGCGGCTCCGGACAACAGGTAATGAGGGATGTGTGGTCTCGGCTGGGCTCCTGTACATCACTGTGTCCCCGGGGCTTTGTACTGCACAGAGAGGATGGCGGGGGCAGCTGTCTCTATCTATTGGACAAGGCCGGCGTATAGCATCTGTTCTACCAAGGGACTGACACAAAGGAGCGCGATGTGGTCCCTAACCTGTGGCTCTCCAGCTATTCCACAACTACAACTCCCAACATGTCCCGACAGTCATACGGCAGTGGTTCTCCAGCGTTTACAAAACTACAACTCCCAGCTTGCACTCACAGTTGTGAAGTAATGGTAACCAACCTGTGGCTTTCCAGCTTTTACAAAACTACAACTCCCAGCATGCCCGGACCATTGGAAAGCAGTGGTAGCCAATCTCTGGTTTTCCAACTAGTATGAAACTACAACTCCCAGCATGCCCTGACAGTTGAACAGCAGTTGTGTTAAACCTGTGGCTCCTTGACTGTTGCAAAACTACAACTCCCAGCATACACTGAGCTGTAAAGGCTGAGAGTTGTCATTCTGCAACAGCTGCGTGGTTTCCACCTTTAGAGCAGTGTTTCCCAAACAGGGTGCCTCCAGCTGTTGCAAGACTACAACTCCCAGCATGCCCGGACAGCCAAAGGCTGTCCGGGCATGCTGGGAGTTGTAGTCTTGCAACATCTGGAGGCACCCTGGTTGGGAAACACTGCTTTAGAGTGTAAACGCCTTTTGTGTGGCAGTACAGGCTGCACATTCTTATTGTAGGCCACTTTTTTACCAATGTAATTTTCATCATCTGAAATGAAAATTTTCAGATGATAAAAATTATAATTTGGTGCAGATTTTCTGCTGTGGATTTCAGTTTGGAAATGTTGTTTTCCTACAGTGAGAAATTCAGGTTTAGAATAGAAAGCGCCGCTCTTGTCCGCAGTTTGTGTGTGGTATTGCAGCCTAGCTCCATTGATAAGTCTTTATTTATGTGCTGCCCACTATCTAAATTTTAATTAGCCTATCAATGTGTATTTGGGGTGTGGGAGGAAGCCTACACAAACATGGGAGAACATACAAACTCCTTGCACTGCAAGGCAACACTGCTAATCACTGAGCCACTCCATTTTGAATGAAGCTGTAATACCACACACAACCTGAGGACAGGTGTGGGGCTGTTTTTGAAGAATGCAACTACATTTTTCTAAACCGTAAAGACGATTCCTTTAAACCCCCATAGTAGATAGGAAGGAGGGGAAGCAGCTTCAGCTTTTCTTGTGCAGGGATAGAGGAGGGGGCGCAGTATTTGGAGTCATGTCATTTTAGTACTGTGTGCAAATAATGTATGTACCCCAGAGCTAGACAAACTTTTTATGTATCTAAGAACCAGCAAAAAAGTGAGGCTGCACCTATTGTCATATGACTCATTAGTGTCCCCTCATCTGTCCGTGTGTCACAGTCAGTAGTGTCCCCTAATCTCCCTGTGTCAGTCATTAGTGTTCTCCTTATGTGTAGCGATTGTTAGTGTCCCCCTCATCTCCCTTCATGTTATGATCATTAGTGTCCCCCTCATTCCCCCCCCCCTTTGTGTGTCACAATCATTAGTGTCCCTCTCATCTCCTCTTGGGTATCGCGATCATTAGTGTCCCCTCCTCTTCCCTCATGTGCCTCGATCATTAGTGTCCCCTCATTCCCCCCCCTTTGTGTGCCACAATCATTAGTGTCCCTCTCATCTCCTCTTGGGTATCGCGATCATTAGTGTCCCCTCCTCTTCCCTCATGTGCCTCGATCATTAGTGTCCCCCTCATCTCCGCTAGTGTGTTACAATCCTTAGTGTCCCCCCTCATCTCCTCTAGTGTGTTACGATTATTAGTGTCCCCCTCATCTCCTCTAGTGTGTTACGATTATTAGTGTCCCCCTCATCTCCTCTAGTGTGTTACGATTATTAGTGTCCCCCTCATCTCCTCTAGTGTGTTACGATCATTAGTGTCCCCCCTCATCTCCAGTGTGTTACGATCATTAGTGTCCCCCCTCATCTCCTCTAGTGTGTTATGATCATTAGTGTCCCCCTCATCTCCGCTAGTGTGTTACGATCATTAGTGTCCCCCTCATCTCCGCTAGTGTGTTACGATCATTAGTGTCCCCCTCATCTCCGCTAGTGTGTTACGATCATTAGTGTCCCCCTCATCTCCGCTAGTGTGTTACGATCATTAGTGTCCCCCTCATCTCCGCTAGTGTGTTACGATCATTAGTGTCCCCCTCATCTCCGCTAGTGTGTTATGATCATTAGTGTCCCCCTCATCTCCGCTAGTGTGTTACGATCATTAGTGTCCCCCTCATCTCCGCTAGTGTGTTACGATCATTAGTGTCCCCCTCATCTCCGCTAGTGTGTTACGATCATTAGTGTCCCCCTCATCTCCGCTAGTGTGTTACGATCCTTAGTGTCCCCCTCATCTCCGCTAGTGTGTTACGATCCTTAGTGTCCCCCTCATCTCCGCTAGTGTGTTACGATCCTTAGTGTCCCCCTCATCTCCGCTAGTGTGTTACGATCATTAGTGTCCCCCTCATCTTTGAGAAAAAAAAATGTTTTACTTACCTAAACTTCTGTTCCCACATTGATGCCCCGGGCAGCCTCCGGAAGCACCTACAATGTTAGGGTGGGTTCACACCACGTTCTTTTTTTAATTATTATTTTTATTTTTTTTATAATGGGGACCCGGACCCTTTCTCATTCATTTGAATGAGAAGACCAGAGTCAAACAGTGACTCCGGTCGGCTCATTTTTGCCCCATATCCGATTTTCGGACCGGACTGAAAACTGTGGTATGCTGCGGTTTTCAGTCTGGTCAGAAAACCGGATATGGGGCAAAAATGAGCCGACCGGAGTCACTGTTTGGGAACGCTCGGTTTTCACTCCCCCAGCCGGATCTGGTCCCTGTACTAAGAAAACGTGGTTTGAACCCCCCCCCCCCTTACGTGAGCAGCAGATATTACATGACTGCCGCAGCCTTTGTGGACACACTGTACACCCCTGAATACAAAGTGTGATGGCCGCAACAGTCACCTGACGTCTGCTGCTCATGTTAGGCTGGGCTCACACCATGCTTTGCAATACAGTTCCCATATCAGGTTTTTGTTAAAAAAAAAAAAAAAAAAATTGATTCCTCAAAACCTGACTAAACTGTATCAAAACGTGTGTACAAATTTTAATCTGTATACGTTGATAACCCGTATACGGTTTGAAAAATGATGTCCGGTTGCATCCATTTTTTAAGGAGAAAAAAAGTGTACGTTTTTAACTTTTCACTCCATTATGAATAAAGTTTCACTTCTTTGATTAATATTCCAAGAAAAAAACTGTGCAAAAGTAAAAAAAAGTATGGTGAAAACCGGATGGAAGCGTATGCGGTTCTGTACAGTTCCCATTGACCCATACGTTTCAATACAGTTTTTCACCTGTACCAAAGACTGTGGTAGGGAACGGTTTTGGGTACGGGAAAAAAACTGCCCAAACCGTACAGGATGCAAAACGGACACAACCGGATGCATCTTTTGGCATACGGTTTTCAATGGAAAGTCAATACATATGGTTTTCAATACGGTTCCGTATGGTTTTCAAATTGAAAACGTATACATGAACTGTATTGCAAAAACGTGGTGTTAACCCAGTCTTAGGCTGGGTTCACACTCCGTTTTCTCCCATACGGGAGCGCATACGGCAGGGGGGAGCTAAAATCTCGCGCTCCCGTATGTCACCGTATGCGCTCCTGTATGTCATTCATTTCAATGAGCCGGCCGGAGTGAAACGTTCGGTCCGGTCGGCTCATTTTTGCGCCGTATGCGCTTTTACAACCGGACCTAAAACCGTGGTTGACCACAGTTTTAGGTCCGGTTGTAAAAGCGCATACGGCGCAAAAATGAGCCGACCGAACGTTTCACTCCGGCCGGCTCATTGAAATGAATGACATACGGGAGCGCATACGGTGACATACGGGAGCGCGAGCTTTTAGCTCCCCCCTGCCGTATGCGCTCCCGTATGGGAGAAAACTGAGTGTGAACCCAGCCTTAGGCTGCATTCACACCTCGTTTTCACTGTACGGGTGCCGGATCCGGCTGGGGAAGGGAAAACCGGTGCTCCCGTACCCCAGCCGGACCAGCGCTGAAATCCATTTACTTTAATGAACCGACCAGAGTCAAACAGTGGGTCTGGTCGGCTCATTTTTTACTTGTAGCCGGTTTCCTGACCGGACCTCTAACCGTAGTATACTACGGTTTTAGGTCCGGTAAAAAATGAGCCGTCCGGAGTCACCGTTTGACTCCGGTCGGTTCATTAAAGTAAATGGATTTCAGTGCCGGTCTGACTGAGGTATGGGAGCGCCCGGTTTTCCCCTCCCCCAGTTGGATCCAGCACCCGTAGGTGTGAATGCAGCCTTGCACTGTAGCGCCAACTGGAGACAGAATGGGGGATCCATGTGGGAACAAAGGTGAAGGGAAGTTAAACTGTTTAAAAATCAACAACCCATAATGGAAAGGGCCAACAAAAATGTAGGCGCTACAGTGAAATTCTTAGCACCATGGTGTCTGGCCCTGATGTACACATTACATATACAGCATGCTAGGAGAACCTTAGCACAGCAAGCGGGAGAGACCATTATACAGGTTCTGGCTGTAATACAGTGACCCCTTGACCTACGATGGCCCCGACATACAATCATTTCAGCATGCGATGACCTCTCGGAGGCCATTGTATGTTGAAGGCAGCATCAACATACGATGCTTTTGTATGTCGGGGTCATCGCATAAATGGCTATCCGGCAGCGCAGACTGCTTCAGTTGCCACCGGATAGCCGTTTACGGTGCCCTGTGAGCTCTGGTGATGGTCACTCGCCTGTCCTGTCCTCGGGGCTCCGGCGCGTCCTCTTCGAGATTCTCTGCATTGTCGGGGCTCTCCAGCGTCGTCATCACGTCGCTGCGCACGCCGTCCCGTCATCCAATAGGAGCGGCGTGCGTAGCGACGTGATGGCGGCGATAGAGAGCGAGGATGCCGGGGAAGCAGAGGCCTTGCCGGAGCGTCGGGGACGCGGCGACAGCGATGGAGGGCGACACCCAGGGCAGCGGTGACGGTCCGGAGCAGTGGGGACACGTGAGTATAACCTCCAATACCAGTGGTCTACAACCTGCAGACCTCCAGATGTTGCAAAACTCCAACTCCCAGCATGCCCGGACAGCCGTTGGCTGTCCGGGCATGCTGGGTGTTGTAGTTTTGCAACATCTGGAGGTCTGCAAGTTGTAGACCACTGTCCCACTTTACATTCCACGGATCCCTCAACAAACGATGGTCCATTTGGAACGGATTACCATCGTATGTTGAGGGACCGCTGTATTATCTCCAGCTGCTTATAGAGGTGACTCTGAACCCCATTCATAAGTGGTGCTATAACCGTGGTCCCCCTAAAATGCTGCAGCCTCTGGCTTTCTGGACACTCTGTTGTAGTTTTGCAACAGCTGGAGGCACCCTGATTGGGAAACACCAGAATAAATGATAAAATCATGTTGGTTGTTCATAATTCTTTTGGACCTGTTCACATCTGCATCTGATGTTCTGTTTGGACTCGTCTCAGATTAGGTCAAAAATACAGAACAGGATTGTCTGCAGTGTAATACAAGAAAGTGATAGGAAGCCAATTAAGGGGGGTCCATCAGGGGCCATTGGTGTCCGTCATGATGGATCCAACACTGGTGTTCTCTTTGCTCTGCTTTTATGGCAGAACGTGGTGAACAAGGACTGTGATGTGAAGCCTTCCACGTTGCGTCTCTTCTTTTGGCAGCCATCTGTTGTTCTTAGTAGTCATTGATAAGCACAGAGGTCAGGCAGGGTACAGGGCAGGCATATTTTTGGTTTATGTGAACCTGACAACTGTTTAGGATCGCTTGTGTCTTTGTTGGGTTGTGTTCACACCTGTGTTGCTATAAAAGCAGGACAATGAAATGATGGTTGTGGTGCTGGATTCATTACATGATGGACAACAATTTATCGGATCCCTTTCTAGTCAGTTGGGTTTGTTGGGTCCCTTTTCTTGTCCCTCATTTTACAGATCAGAATAGCACTGCACATTGATTTGGTTCAGTGTTCTTGATAGATCCTGAAAAGGAGACTTCCAACTGGTGATGGTCTTGGCTGTATGACCCCTACTGATCAGCTAGTCAGACCCTATTCAGTGGATGGCTGATAAGCCTTTAATTTTAAGTACTGAATGGCCATCCTTAGTATATGCCATAAATGTTCTGCCCACAGTACCGTGCCAGTATGAGGGCAACAACCCCACTTATGGTATTTATAGACGCAAGTCATTTATATAGACGATTGGCTGTAGCTAATAATTATTTGAATAATCAACCGTAGTTGTCCATAATTTCGTCGATTAATCGGGAAAAACACCAAAATGACAATGAAAAAAATGAAAAAAGTTTAACTGACTTTAAAATGATGTACAATGGCCATATAAAATATTTTCTAGGATGGGATGTGACCAAAAAGGCGAAATTTTGTCCTTTTGTTGTTAATTTATTTATTTTCTTTCTTTCTTTTTATTTATTTTTCTAAACATTTACGCCGGCTGCTGTACAGGATCATTAAGATTTTACTTTTTGCTCAGACAGTTAGGGTGGGTTCACACCACGTTTTTGCAATACAGTTCCCGTATCAGGTTTTTGATAAAAAAAAAAAAAAATGAAAAAAGAAAAACGGATTCCTCAAAACATGACTAAACTGTATCAAAACGTGTCTACAAAGTTTTATCTGTATATGGTTGATAACCGTATACAGTTTGAAAAATGATGTCCGGTTGCATCCGTTTTTTAAGAAAAAAACTATACGTTTTTAACTTTTCACTCCATTATGAATAAAGTTTCACTTGTTTAGTTGAAATTCTGAGAAAAAAACTTTGCAAAATCAAAAACCGTATGGTGAAAACTGGATGGAACCGTACACACATAAAGTTCTGTACGGTTTCCATTGACTCCCATGTTAAAAAAAAAAAAAAAAAAAATTAAAAAAAGTATACGGTTTTTCACCCGGACCAAAAAACGTGGTAGGCCACAGTTTTCTGTCCAGGTAAAAAAAAAAAAAAAAAAAAAAAAGTTAAAAACCGTGTGGTTTGAAAAACCTGAGATAACCGTATACAATATGGTGCATACGGTTTTGAATGGAAAGTCTATGGCCACGGTTTGCTGTATGGTTGCTTACGTTTAACCCCTTGGGGACGGAGCCCATTATAACCCTAAGGACGGGAGCATTTTTTGCAAATCTGACCACTGTCACTTTAAGCATTACCGTATATACTCGAGTATAAGCCGAGACCCCTAATTTCAACCCAAAATCCCAGGAAAAGTTATTGACTCGAGTATAAGCCTAGGGTGGGAAATACATCATCCCCCCCCCTGTCATCATCCAGACCCGTCATTAACATCCTCATCATCATCACCGCCTGTCATCATCCAGACCCTCATCATCACCTGTCATCATCCCCTTGTCATCATCCCACACATCCCCCCCCCCCTCATCATCCCCTTGTCGTCATCCCCACCCCCCTTCATCATCCCCTTGTAATCATCCCACCCCCCCCCCCTTCATCATCCTCTTGTCATCATCCCACACCCCCCCTTCATCATCCTCTTGTCATCATCCGCCCTCAGTGGTCTTCAACCTGCGGACCTCCAGAGGTTTCAAAACTACAACTCCCAGCAAGCCCGGGCAGCCATCGGCTGTCTGGGCTTGCTGGGAGTTGTAGTTTTGAAACCTCTGGAGGTCCGCAGGTTGAAGACCACTGCGGCCTTCGACATCATCCAGCCCCCTCTCAGCCCCTTTAGTTCTGTACAGTACTCACCTCCGCTCGGCGCTGGTCCGGTGCTGCAGGACTGTCCGAAGAGGAGGTGGTCCGGTGGGATAGTGGTTCCGGGCTGATATCTTCACTGGGGGCGCCTCTTCTCTGCGCTTCCGGCCCGGAATAGAGGCGTTGCCTTGACAATGACGCAGAATTACGTTGGCAATGAACGTACCTCTGCGTCGTTGTCAAGGCAACGTGACTATTCTGGGTCCGGGCCCGAAGCACTTAGAAGAGGCCTCCCCGGTGAAGATAGCAGCCCGGAACCACTATCCCACCGGACCACCTCCTCTCCGGACAGTCCTGCAGCACCGGACCAGCGCCGAGCGGAGGTGAGTACTGTACAGAACTAAAGGGGGGTGAGAGGGGGCTGGATGATGTCGAAGGCCGCAGTGGTCTTCAACCTGCGGACCTCCGGAGGTTTCAAAACTACAACTCCCAGCAAGCCCGGACAGCCGATGGCTGCCCGGGCTTGCTGGGAGTTGTAGTTTTGAAACCTCTGGAGGTCCGCAGGTTGAAGACCACTGCGGGTGGAGAGTTCACTCGAGTATAAGCCGAGGGGGGTGTTGTCAGCACGAAAAATCGTGCTGAAAAACTCTGCTTATACTCGAGTATATACGGTAATAACTCTGGGATGCTTTTACTTATAAATTTGATTCCGAGATTGTTTTTTTTCGTGACATATTCTACTTTATGGTAGTGGTAAATTTTTGTCGATACTTGCATCATTTCTTGGTGAAAAATTCCAAAATTTGATGAAAAATTTGAAAATTTAGCATTTTTCTAACTTTGAAGCTCTCTGCTTGTAAGGAAAATAGACATTCCAAATAAATTATATATTGATTCACAAATACAATATGTCTACTTTTATATTTGCATCATAAAGTTGACATGTTTTTACTTTTGGAAGACATCAGAGGCCTTCAAAGTTCAGCAGCAATTTTCCAATTTTTCACAAAATTTTTAAAATCGAAATTTTTCAGGGACCAGTTTAGGTTTGAAGTGGATTTGAAGGGCCTTCCTATTAGAAATACCCCACAAATGACCCAATTATAATAACTGCACCCCTCAAAGTATCCAAAATGACATTCAGTAAGTTTGTTAACCCTTTAGGTGTTTTACAGGAATAGCAGCAAATTGAAGTAGAAAATTCAAAATCTTCATTTTTTACACTCGCATGTTCTTGTAGACCCAGTTTTTGAATTTTTACAAGTGGTAAAAGGAGAAAAAGCCTCCAAAAATTTGTAACCCAATTTCTTTCGCGTAAGGAAATACCTCATGTGTATGTCAAGTGTTCGGCGGGCGCAGTAGAGGGCTCAGAAGGGAAGGAGCAACAATGGGATTTTGGAGAGTGAATTTTGCTGAAATGGTTTTTGGGGGGCATGTCACATTTAGGAAGCCCCTATGGTGCCAGATCAGCAGAAAACCCCACATGGCATACCATTTTGGAAACGACACCCCTCAAGGCACGTAACAAGGGGTTCAGTGAGCCTTAACACCTCGCAGGCGTTTGACGACTTTTCGGTAAAATCGGATGTGTAAATGAGAAAAAAAATGTTTTCACTAAAGTGCAGTTTCTTCCCCAAATTTACCATTTTTACAAAGGGTTATGGGAGAGAATGCCCCCCAAAATTTGTAACCCCTTCTCTTCTGAGTATGGAAATATCCCATGTTAGGACTTAAAATGCTCTGCGGGCGAAATACAAAGCTCAGAAGAGGAGGAGTGCCATTGAGCTTTTGGAAAGAGAATTCGTTTGGAATGGTAGTCAGGGGCCATGTGCGTTTAGAAAGCCCCCTGTGGTGCCAGAACAGTGGACCCCCCCCCCCACATGTGACCCCATTTTGGAAACTACACCCCTCACAGAATTTAATAAGGGGTGCAGTGAGTATGTACACCCCATTGGCGTTTAACAGATCTTTGGAACAGTGGACTGTTCAAATGAAAAATAAAATTTTTCATTTTCACGGACCACTGTTCCAAAAATCTGTCAGACACATGTGGGGCGTAAATGCTCACTGTACCCTTTATTACATTACACGAGGGGTATAGTTTCCAAAATGGGGTCACATGTGGGGGGGGGGGGGGGTCCATTGTTCTGGCACTATGGGGGCTTTGTAAACTCATGTGGCCTTCAATTCCGGACACATTTTCTCTTCAAAATCCCGATGGCGCTCCTTCTCTTCTGAGCATTTTAGTGTGCCGGCCGAGCACTTTACATCCACATTTGGAGTATGTTCTGACTCAGAGGAAATGGGGTTAAAAATTTTGGGGCTTTTTTCTTATTTTCCCTTGTGAAAATGAAAAATTTAGGGTAACACCAGCATTTTAGTGAAAACATTTTTTTTTTTCATTTTCCCATTCAACTTTAATGAAAATTCATCAAACACCTGTGGGGTGTTCAGGCTCACTATACCCCTTGTTACGTTCCGTGGGGGTGTAGTTTCCAAAATGGGGTCACATGTGGGTATTTATTTTTTTGCGTTTGTCAGAGCTGTAAAATCAGCCACCCCTGTGCAAATCACCAATTTAGGCCTCAAATGTGCATGGTGCGCTCTCACTCCTGAGCCTTTTTGTGCGTCCGCAGAGCATTTTACGCCCCACATATGGGGTATTTCCGTACTCAGGAGAAATTGCGTTACTAATTTTGGGGGGGCTTTTTTTCCTTTTACTGCTTGTGAAAATAAAAAGTATGGGGCAACACCAGCATGTTAGTGTAAACATTTTTTTTTTTTTTTTTTTTTTACACTAAAAGGCTGGTGTAACCCCCAACTTTTCCTTTTCATAAGGGGTAAAAGGAGAAAAAACCCCCCCAAAATTTGTAGTGCAATTTCTCCTGATTACGGAAATACCCCATATGTGGCCCTAAACTGTTTCCTTGAAATACGACAGGGCTCCGAAGTGAGAGAGCGCCATGCGCATTTGAGGACTAAATTAGGAATTGCATAGGGGTGGACATAGGGGTATTCTACGCCAGTGATTCCCAAACAGGGTGCCTCCAACTGTTGCTTAACTCCTAGAATGCCTGGACAGTCAGTGGCTGTACGGAAATGCTGGGAGTTGTTGTTTTGCAACAGCTGGAGGCTCCGTTTTGGAAATCCTGCCGTACAATACGTCTTTCATTTTTATTGGGGGGGGACAGTGTAAGGGGGGTGTATATGTAGTGTTTTACTCTTTATTATGTGGTAGTGTAGTGTAGTGTTTTTAGGGTACATTCGCACTGGCGTGTTACGGTGAGTTTCCCGCTAGGAGTTTGCGCTGCAGCGAAAAATTTGCAGACCAAACTTGAAGCAGGAAACTTACTGTAAACCTGCCTGTGTGAATGTACCCTGTACGTTCACATGGGGGGACAAACCTCCAGTTGTTTCAAAACCACAACTCACAGCATGCACTTACAGTGCATGCTGGGAGTTGTTCTTTTGCAACAGCTGGAGGCACACTGGTTGGAAAACCTTCAGTTAGGTTTTGATACCTAACAGTATTTTCCAACCAGTGTGCCTCCAGCTGTTGCAAAACTACAACTCCCAGCATGTGCAAATCGCCGAAGGGCATGCTGGGAGATGTAGTTATGCAACAGCTGGAGGTTACGCAACTACAACTCCCAGTATGGTGAGACAGCTGTTTGCTGTTTCAGCATGCTGGGATTTGCAGTTTTGCAACATCTGGAGGGCTACAGTTTATAGACCACTGCCCAGTGATTTCCAAACTGTGACCCTTCAGATGTTGCAAAACTACAAATCCCAGCATGTCCAGACAGCAAAGAGCTGTTTGAGCATGCTAGGAGTTGTAGTTTTGCAAGATCTGGAGGGATACAGTTTAGAGACCACTATATAGTGGTCTCAAACTGCAGCCCTCCAGCTGTTGCAAAACTACATATTCCAGCATGCCCAAACAGCAAACAGCTGTCTGGGCATGCTGGGAGTTGTAGTTTTGCAACATCTGGAGGGCTACAGTCTCAGACTGTAGCCCTCCAGATGTTGCTAGGCAACTTACCGGCTTCCGTAGGATCCAGGGAGCCGTCCTCTTCTGCCGCACGCCGCCAGCGCCGATCTCCGTCGCCGCCCGCCGATCCCCGTCGCCCGCAGCCTCCGGAGGGGTAAGTGGACCTTCGGCGTTCGGTCCCTGTCGTTTTCCCCATCCTGCCCCGCCTATTGTGGGTGGGCAGGACGGGGAAAACGAAAGTAAACCCCTCCGCCCCCGATCTGCTATTGGTGGTCGCGTCTAGAACACCAATAGCAGAGATAGGAGGGGTGGCACCCGTGCCACCTCACTCCTATCGCTTTAGGGGGATCGTAGTTGTCTTAGACAACCGCGATCCCCCTTCTATTCTGGGTCACCATAGACCCATAATGACCCAGAATCGGCGCAAATCTCAAGTGTGAATTCACTTGCAATTTGTGCCGATCGCCGACTTGGGGGGTGGGGGGGTCTAATGACCCCCCTGGGCATTTGCACGGGGTGCCTGCTGATAGATATCAGCAGTGACCCAGGTCCGGTCCCCGCCCGGCGCGCGGCGGGGACCGAAATTCCCACAGGCGTATGGATACGCCCTTAAGTACCAGGACGCAAGGGCGTATGCATACAGGTTAAAGAAAATAAAATAAAAAAAAAAGTATCCAAAAACTGTATAGAAAAATCGTGGTGTGAACCCACCCTTACCCATGCGACAATATCAAATATGTACATTTTTTATTTGTTTTTTTGCCTTTTTTTGTTTACAGTAGGAAAAGGTGGGGGGCTTATTTACATTTTAATAAAACTAGTCTGTACACTCCTACTGAACTAATCAGGGTATGTGCAGACTGTAGAGCGTTGTATCCTAGTGTATGTAGTACTGACATACACACACTGCTATACACATGGGGGGGATGTGCAGACTGTAGAGCGTTGTATCCTAGTGTATGTAGTACTGACATACACACTGCTATACACATGGGGGTATGTACAGACTGTGGAGCGTTGTATCCTAGTGTATGTAGTGCTGACATACACACTGCTATACACATGGGGGTATGTGCAGACTGTAGAGCGTTGTATCCTAGTGTATGTAGTACTGACATACACACTGCTATACACATGGGGGTATGTGCAGACTGTAGAGCATTGTATCCTAGTGTATGTAGTACTGACATACACACTGCTATACACATGGGGGTATGTACAGACTGTAGAGCGTTGTATCCTAGTGTATGTAGTACTGACATACACACTGCTATACACATGGGGGTATGTGCAGACTGTAGAGCGTTGTATCCTAGTGTATGTAGTACTGACATACACACTGCTATACACATGGGGGTATGTACAGACTGTAGAGCGTTGTATCCTAGTGTATGTAGTACTGACATACACACTGCTATACACATGGGGGGATGTGCAGACTGTAGAGCGTTGTATCCTAGTGTATGTAGTACTGACATACACACTGCTATACACATGGGGGGATGTGCAGACTGTAGAGCATTGTATCCTAGTGTATGTAGTACTGACATACACACTGCTATACACATGGGGGTATGTGCAGACTGTAGAGCGTTGTATCCTAGTGTATGTAGTGCTGACATACACACTGCTATACACATGGGGGGATGTGCAGACTGTAGAGCGTTGTATCCTAGTGTATGTAGTACTGACATACACACTGCTATACACATGGGGGGATGTGCAGACTGTAGAGCATTGTATCCTAGTGTATGTAGTACTGACATACACACTGCTATACACATGGGGGTATGTGCAGACTGTAGAGCGTTGTATCCTAGTGTATGTAGTGCTGACATACACACTGCTATACACATGGGGGGATGTGCAGACTGTAGAGCGTTGTATCCTAGTGTATGTAGTACTGACACACACACTGCTATACACATGGGGGTATGTGCAGACTGTAGAGCGTTGTATCCTAGTGTATGTAATACTGACATACACACCGCTATACACAGGGGGGTATGTGCAGACTGTAGAGCTTTGTATCCTAGTGTATGTAGTACTGACATACACACTGCTATACACATGGGGGTATGTGCAGACTGTAGAGCGTTGTATCCTAGTGTATGTAGTACTGACATACACACTGCTATACACATGGGGATATGTGCAGACTGTAGAGCGTTGTATCCTAGTGTATGTAGTACTGACACACACACTGCTATACACATGGGGGGATGTGCAGACTGTAGAGCGTTGTATCCTAGTGTATGTAGTACTGACATACACACTGCTATACACATGGGGGGATGTGCAGACCTGTAGAGCGTTGTATCCTAGTGTATGTAGTACTGACATACACACCGCTATACACATGGGGGGATGTGCAGACTGTAGAGCGTTGTATCCTAGGTTATGTAGTACTGACATACACACTGCTATACACATGGGGGTATGTACAGACTGTAGAGCATTGTATCCTAGTGTATGTAGTACTGACACACACACTGCTATACACATGGGGGGTATGTGCAGACTGTAGAGCGTTGTATCCTAGTGTATGTAGTACTGACATACACACTGCTATACACATGGGGGTATGTGCAGACTGTAGAGCGTTGTATCCTAGGTTATGTAGTACTGACATACACACTGCTATACACATGGGGGGATGTGCAGACTGTAGAGCGTTGTATCCTAGTGTATGTAGTACTGACATACACACTGCTATACACATGGGGGTATGTGCAGACTGTAGAGCGTTGTATCCTAGTGTATGTAATACTGACATACACACTGCTATACACATGGGGGTATGTGCAGACTGTAGAGCGTTGTATCCTAGGTTATGTAGTACTGACATACACACTGCTATACACATGGGGGTATGTGCAGACTGTAGAGCGTTGTATCCTAGTGTATGTAATACTGACATACACACTGCTATACACATGGGGGGATGTACAGACTGTGGAGCGTTGTATCCTAGGTTATGTAGTACTGACATACACACTGCTATACACATGGGGGTATGTGCAGACTGTAGAGCGTTGTATCCTAGGTTATGTAGTACTGACATACACACTGCTATACACATGGGGGGATGTGCAGACTGTAGAGCGTTGTATCCTAGGTTATGTAGTACTGACATACACACTGCTATACACATGGGGGGATGTGCAGACTGTAGAGCGTTGTATCCTAGTGTATGTAGTACTGACATACACACTGCTATACACATGGGGGGATGTGCAGACTGTAGAGCGTTGTATCCTAGGTTATGTAGTACTGACATACACACTGCTATACACATGGGGGTATGTGCAGACTGTAGAGCGTTGTATCCTAGGTTATGTAGTACTGACATACACACTGCTATACACATGGGGGTATGTGCAGACTGTAGAGCGTTGTATCCTAGGTTATGTAGTACTGACATACACACTGCTATACACATGGGGGGATGTGCAGACTGTAGAGCGTTGTATCCTAGTGTATGTAGTACTGACATACACACTGCTATACACATGGGGGGTATGTACAGACTGTAGAGCATTGTATCCTAGTGTATGTAGTACTGACATACACACTGCTATACACATGGGGGTATGTGCAGACTGTAGAGCGTTGTATCCTAGTGTATGTAGTACTGACATACACATGGGGGGATGTGCAGACTGTAGAGCGTTGTATCCTAGTGTATGTAGTACTGACATACACACTGCTATACACATGGGTGTATGTGCAGACTGTAGAGCGTTGTATCCTAGTGTATGTAGTACTGACATACACACTGCTATACACATGGGGGTATGTGCAGACTGTAGAGCGTTGTATCCTAGTGTATGTAGTACTGACATACACACTGCTATACACATGGGGGTATGTGCAGACTGTAGAGCGTTGTATCCTAGGTTATGTAGTACTGACATACACACTGCTATACACATGGGGGGATGTGCAGACTGTAGAGCGTTGTATCCTAGGTTATGTAGTACTGACATACACACTGCTATACACATGGGGGGATGTGCAGACTGTAGAGCGTTGTATCCTAGTGTATGTAGTACTGACATACACACTGCTATACACATGGGGGGATGTGCAGACTGTAGAGCGTTGTATCCTAGGTTATGTAGTACTGACATACACACTGCTATACACATGGGGGTATGTGCAGACTGTAGAGCGTTGTATCCTAGTGTATGTAGTACTGACATACACATGGGGGGATGTGCAGACTGTAGAGCGTTGTATCCTAGTGTATGTAGTACTGACATACACACTGCTATACACATGGGTGTATGTGCAGACTGTAGAGCGTTGTATCCTAGTGTATGTAGTACTGACATACACACTGCTATACACATGGGGGTATGTGCAGACTGTAGAGCGTTGTATCCTAGTGTATGTAGTACTGACATACACACTGCTATACACATGGGGGTATGTGCAGACTGTAGAGCGTTGTATCCTAGGTTATGTAGTACTGACATACACACTGCTATACACATGGGGGGGATGTGCCTAGCATTGCATCCTTATGTCTGTAATACATACACTAGGGTGCAATGCTCTGCAGATTCCCCAATGTGAAAAGCAATGCGGCAGTAACAGTGTGAGCCCCGAGGGTGCATTATACAGCAGGCAAGTGGCCTACCGGTGGCAGGTGAGGCGGCAATAGTACGGGTGAGTTCTTCCAGGACTGAGGCTCCGTAAAAGGGAGGCACAACTTAGTGCGTCCACAGGTGGGGGGGGATGGAGAGTAGAGCCCCAGCGCGGGATTGTGATTCGACAGTGTTGAAGGTGGCAGAGATGCCTGTGATAAAAATGTCAGCAAAATATGCTTATTAAATTATTGCGTTTAAAAATCTTTAATTGTCATTTAAATGCTATGGATACCTCTTGGGCCAGGAATTGACAGTTTTTTTTAATGAATCTAGGAGCCAGCAAAGAAAGTTATGAGCCAGGGTGTTGTGCTAAACAGGACGTCACACATCATGACGTCACTCTTCATCACATGATCAGTCATTTGTGTTCCCTCGTCTTGTTGTGTGTCTCAGTCATTAGTGTCCAGTGTTATATGAGCAGTGAATGTCACGTGACTAATGCAGCCAGGAGTACAGAGCACTGAGTTGGCTACAGCGGTCACCTAACATGCTCATGTAATACCGGAGCGCCTACTGCTGGTAGAATGGGGAATCACTGTGGGAACATTGGAGGGAAGTAAAGCAGTTTTTGTTTTTAAAAAGGATTGGAGTTGTTGACAAAAACTTTGGCCCCACCAAATTCTCCAAAAGTCTCCATGTGACCTGACACCTGGGATTTGTCAAGCCCTGTCTATGGGAAAATCTTTTTTTAATACACTGCTCCAAAAAATTACAGAAACACTTAAACAACACAATGTAACTCCAAGTCAATCCCACTTCTGTGAAATCACACTGTCCACTCAGGAAGCAACACTGATTGACAATCAATTTCACATGCTGTTGTGCAAATGGAACAGACAACAGGTGGAAATTATAGGCAATTAGCAAGATACCCCAATAAAGGAGTGGTTCTGGAGGTGGTGACCACAGACTACTTCTCAGTTCCTATGCTTCTTGGTTGATGTTTTGGTCACTTTTTAATGCTGGCGGTGCTTGCACTCTAGTGGTAGCATGAGACTGAGTCTGCAGGCCATTGGCAGGACATTTTGCATTTGCCAGAGAACACAAAGATTGGCACATCTGGGACATCATGTCCCGCTCCATCCACCAACACCACATTGCACCACAGACTGTCCAGGAGTTGGCGGATGCTTTAGTCCAGGTCTGGGAGGACATCCCTCAGGAGACCATCCGCCACATCATCAGGAGCCCAGGCGTTGTAGGGAGGTCATACGGGCACAAGGAGGCCACACACACTACTGAGCCTCATTTGGACTTGTTTTAAAAGGGGTACTCCACTAGAATTTTTTTTTTCTTTTATCAACTGGTGCCAGAAAGTTAAACAGATTTGTAAATTACTTCTATTAAAATATCTTAGTCCTTCCAGTACTTATCAGCTGCTGTTTATGATCCACAGGAAGTTCTTTTCTTTTTGAATTTCCTTTCTGCCTCCCCACAGTACTCTCTGCTGACATCTCTGTCCATTCCAGGATCTGTCCAGAGTAGAAGCAAATCCCCATAGAAAACCTCTCCTGCTCTGGACAGTTCCTGACATGGACAGAGATGTCAGCAGAGAGCACTGTGGTCAGATATAAAGGACATTCAAAAAGAAAAGGACTTCCTGTGGATCATAACAGCAGTTGATAAGTACTGGAAGGATTAAGATTTTTTAATAGAAGTAATTTACAAATCTGTTTAACTTTCTGGCACCAGTTGATTTAACAAAAAAATGTTTTTCAGTGGAGTATCAGCATGTAGTGGGGTTTTCTACTCTGATTTTGAGTGTGACTCCATATCCAGACCTCCATGGGTTGATAAATTTGATTTCCATTGATAATTTATGTTTGACTTTGTTGTCAGCACATTCAACTATGTAAAGACGAAAGTATTTCATACGATTAGTTCATTCAGATCTAGGATGTGTTACCTTAGTGTTCCCTTTATTTTTTTGAGCAGCGTATCAAGAATGTATTTTGTAATTTAAAACCATTTTTCTAAAGCCCCCTTCACATACCGTATTTTTCGCCATATAAGACGCACCCAATTTTAAAGGAGGAAAATCTAGAAAAAAAAGATTCTGAACAAGATACAATGTAAAGTATAGGACAGTGATCTTCAACCTGCGGACCTCCAGACGTTGCAAAACTACACCTCCCAGCATGCCCAGACAGCCAACGGCTGTCCGGGCATGCCAGGAGTTGTAGTTTTGCAACATCTGGAGGTCCGCAGATTGAAGACCACTGGTATAGGAGGTAATATTCACGTGTCCTCGCCGCTCAGGACCCGTCACCGCTGCCCTGGATGTCGCCCTCCATCACTGTCACTGCATCCCCGGGGTGTCCCCACCGCTCCGGAATGTCTCTGCTGCCTGGTATCCTCGCTCTCCGTCGCCGCAATCACGTCGCTACGCACGCCGCTCCTATTGGATGACGGGACGGCGTGCACGACGACGTGATGACGACGGAGAGCGCCGGCCATGCAGGGAATCCCGGCACGGAGCAGACAGCGAGGAGGCAGGTAAGGTCCCTCCCGGTGTCCTGTAAGCTGTTCGGGACGCCGCGATTTCACCGCGACAGTCCCGAACAGCCCAACTGAGCAGCCTGGTTAGTGTCACCTTCCCTTCAGATGCAGCGATCAGCTTTGATCGCCGCGTCTGAAGGGTTAATACAGGGCATCACCGCGATCGAACCAACTCCCCCCCCCCCCAGGAAAACTGATGGGCTACTCTCACACTATACATTGTGAGGCTCCGTCACAAACGTTTCTTTTTGTTCAGTTTTTTTCCCTTTGAACGCCATTAACGTCTGTTATTGTAACGGAGCATAACAGGGCACAGAAGATCCCATTCACTTTAATGGGATTCCTCTAACGTCCACTATGAACTAAATGTTCCGAATGCTGGGGCAGTGCAGTACCCCTTTTAATAGAACTGCTTTTATTTATTTGAATAGGACAATTCACATTCATTTGGGTATCAAGTTAGACACAGCATGGTGGAACACACTGCATGGGCACAGGGGGGGCATATCTTGCTAGGGCTATGTGGGTACTTTGACCATGATAAGGGCCTCACAGCCAAAGCTTGCCATTCTGTATTACAGCAGATCTAAGTGAATAGCATCATCCCCTTCACTTCTGTTAGCTGTGATGTAGCACAATTCAGGCAGTGAAACATATGTCACAGTGAAAGCCGCCACATAGTTAGCGTGAAGTTAGCTCAGAAGTGTGGGCAGTTCTCTCAGAATAGAAAGCACCTTCAGGAAATCCTTCTTTGTAGACTCCACACGCTGCTCTCTTGCTTCATTTTTCAGGTGAGTCAGTGTTGTTTTATAGCTGTGCTGCCATCCCCATAGCTGGTCCATGTCAGAAGGATTTGGCTATCATTCATCGATTCTCTATCATCCTGCAGCCCTTATCTGTTCTTGGATCTAGAGGAGAAATATAGAACAAGCCAAGGTTACTGAAAAGACCCAGCACAGGGTAGGTCAATAGGCTCAGTGCTGAAAGCAAATGACGTCCTTGTGAGGAAAAGAACGTGTAAGTTGTCCTCATTTCTGTGTTATACAGCTGCACACACACCGGAGACTCCTAGAAACTCTACATTCTACCCCCACCCTTGTGATTGCAAAATAATTCTGCTATAGGGATATACAGGGCGATGGCCAGGTATGTCAGACGTGACTGCACACCGTCGTGTATAGAGGAGTGCTCATACCTGGAATACTAAGGTGCATTTCTGTAGACCAGTGGTCTTCAACCTGCAGACCTCCAGATGTTGCAAAACTACAACTCCCAGCATGCCCGGACAGCCAACGGCTGTCCGGGCATGCTGGGAGTTGTAGTTTTGCAACATCTGGAGATCCGCAGGTTGAAGATCACTGCTGTAGACTTTAGCACTATTCTTTATATACTGTGGGATGGTCTGCTTTTTGCAATGGTCATTGATTTATCAACTATGACTTTTGTGCGCAAGCTCAAACCAGCCTGGACCGCACTTACAAACCAGCCTGGACCGCACTTACAAACCAGCCTGGACCGCACTTACAAACCAGCCTGGACCGCACTTGCAAACCAGCCTGGACCGCACTTACAAACCAGCCTGGACCGCACTTACAAACCAGCCTGGACCGCACTTGCAAACCAGCCTGGACCGCACTTACAAACCAGCCTGGACCGCACTTACAAACCAGCCTGGACCGCACTTACAAACCAGCCTGGACCGCACTTACAAACCAGCCTGGACCGCACTTACAAACCAGCCTGGACCGCACTTACAAACCAGCCTGGACCGCACTTACAAACCAGCCTGGACCGCACTTACAAACCAGCCTGGACCGCACTTACAAACCAGCCTGGACCGCACTTACAAACCAGCCTGGACCGCACTTACAAACCAGCCTGGACCGCACTTACAAACCAGCCTGGACCGCACTTACAAACCAGCCTGGACCGCACTTACAAACCAGCCTGGACCGCACTTACAAACCAGCCTGGACCGCACTTACAAACCAGCCTGGACCGCACTTACAAACCAGCCTGGACCGCACTTACAAACCAGCCTGGACCGCACTTACAAACCAGCCTGGACCGCACTTACAAACCAGCCTGGACCGCACTTACAAACCAGCCTGGACCGCACTTACAAACCAGCCTGGACCGCACTTACAAACCAGCCTGGACCGCACTTACAAACCAGCCTGGACCGCACTTACAAACCAGCCTGGACCGCACTTACAAACCAGCCTGGACCGCACTTACAAACCAGCCTGGACCGCACTTACAAACCAGCCTGGACCGCACTTACAAACCAGCCTGGACCGCACTTACAAACCAGCCTGGACCGCACTTACAAACCAGCCTGGACCGCACTTACAAACCAGCCTGGACCGCACTTACAAACCAGCCTGGACCGCACTTACAAACCAGCCTGGACCGCACTTACAAACCAGCCTGGACCGCACTTACAAACCAGCCTGGACCGCACTTACAAACCAGCCTGGACCGCACTTACAAACCAGCCTGGACCGCACTTACAAACCAGCCTGGACCGCACTTACAAACCAGCCTGGACCGCACTTACAAACCAGCCTGGACCGCACTTACAAACCAGCCTGGACCGCACTTACAAACCAGCCTGGACCGCACTTACAAACCAGCCTGGACCGCACTTACAAACCAGCCTGGACCGCACTTACAAACCAGCCTGGACCGCACTTACAAACCAGCCTGGACCGCACTTACAAACCAGCCTGGACCGCACTTACAAACTTGGATTTTTTACATCTATTTATTTTTGTAGTTTAAAAATAGGTCAGAAATAAATGCTTGATTTAAGTGTACATTCACACCACAATTGTTTAATGCGGCAACCAGATCTGGCGGGGGGATTTAAAAATGGCCGCTGCCGTATCCCTGCCGTACCACATTCATTTGAATGAGCTTGACAGAGTCAGATTAATTTCGCCCCACAATTTTTTTTTTATTTCAAATTAAAGTAAAGAAGTAAAGTATAATTGGTGGTGCTAAAAACAAGCCCTTATATGGGTGTGTGGAAAATTGAAAGAGTTATGACTATTAGAAGGTTTAGGTGGGGGGGAGGAAAATGCAGAAATAAAAAATCCCCGCGTCCTTAAAGGGGAACTCCAGTGGAAAAAATGTTTTCAAATCAACTGGTGCAAGAAAGTTAAACAGATTTGAAAATCACTATTTAAAAATCATAACCCTTCCAGGACTTATCAGCTGCTGTATACTACAGAGACATTTGTGAAGTTGTTTTCTGTCTGACCACACGGCTCTCTGCTGACACCTCTGTCAGTGTCAGGAACTGTCCAGGTTAGAAGCAAACCTCTACTACTCTGGACAGTTCCTGACACAGACAGAGGTGTCAGCAGAGAGCACTGTGGTCAGACAGAAAAGAAATTCACAAATTTCTCTGTTTTTATACAGCAGCTAATAAGTATTGGAAGGATTATGATTTTTTTTTAATAGAAGTTATTTACCAATCTGTTTAACTTTCAGGCACCAGTTGATTTGGAAACATTTGTTTTCTACTTGTTTCCACTGGAGTTGCCCTTTAAGGAAGCCTAAAGCTGTTTTAGTTTTTTAGTATTGGTTGCATGTGTTGTTGCATTTGCCGTAGCCTGCTGCTATTTTATCAGAGAGGAAGCCTAGGATATCATGGCGAGTTCACACTCCAGTATTAGCTGGACCTGTGTGGGATGTCTTCTATGTTTAGGCCCCGTTCACACTACGGAATTCCAGCGGAATTTCCGGGCGTAATTCCGCGGTGCGAACTTTAACATAAGTGTGAACGGGTTTCCGCGAGATCCGTTCACACTGCAGAATTTCAGCCTGCGGACATTTCCGCCGCTGAAAGTGTTCCGCGCAAAGAAAGAACATGTTCATTCTTTGCGCGGATTCCGCGAGCACTGCATAGCCGTCATGGTGACGGCTCAGTGCCCCGCGGCCCTAGCGCCGAAGCACTATCGGTGGCGGCCACCAGGCGGAAGCTCCGCTCGCTGAATTCATCCGCGAGAATTCCTACGTGTGAACGCACCCTTATACTCTCAGCAGGAGAATAGTGCTGGTGTATTCTATGCACTCGCTGAATAAAATGCTTGGATCCCTTTATATGTGCAGCAGTGGCATCAGGAACAGGACTTGGCAAGATCACATAGCGTATGTTTTATTTTTTATTTTTTCCTCTTCTCCTTCTTATTGACAGTATTGACGCTAAAGTAAAATATTGAATATACATTTAGAGATCTAGTCTATAAAAAGACCTGCACTAGCATTATAAGGCCCCTTTCACACTATAGAATTATCCGTTTTAAAGATCCGTTATATGTTCCGTTAACAAAACCCTTAAAAACATCTTGTTTTTGCAATACGGTTGCCGTATCCGGTTTCATTGAAAAAAACCATATTGAACCGTATTGCAAACCATATATATATATATATGTATATGTGTATATATATATATATATATAATATATATATATATAATATATATGACATTTCATTGTGAACCGTATGCCAACCGTAGCATCAGGTTGTGTACGTTTTGCATCATTTACGGGCTACTAGGGTTTTGTGTCCTGGTCAAAAACCAGATCCAACCTGTATACGGTTATTTTAAAATGGAGTTCTATGGTAACCGTATTGAACCGTATGTGCGTACGGTTTCATCCGGTTTGCACAATACTGCTTTTCATTTTTTTTAATTTTTATTTTTTGGGAAATTCAATAAAAAAAAGGAGAACTTTATTTAAAATGATGACAAACCTAAAACTGTATCCATTTTTTTTTCAAGGAAAACGTATTAAAACGTATGCAAACGGACATCCGTTTTCAAACCGTATTCGGTTTAAAAATGTGAGGAGTCATATACGGTTGCATACGTTACGGTCCGGTTTGGAGACATATGTTGTTTTTTTACAGAAACGGGATATGGGACCTGTGTTGCAAAAAAACCGAGACGTGAATGCAGCCGTAAACGCATGCACTTTTTCTCCCGTTACTTTCTCCCGTCACAAAATACTGTCGGTTATTAATAACGGGCTATGACGAGTTAAAACGGATAATGTAAAAATTCCATAGACTATGATGGGATTTGGTAACAGCCGTTTTTAAGGGTTTTGTTAACGGATCATTATAACGGATAATTCTACAGTGTGAACGGGGCCTTACTGTATACCAGCCACATAATTCTACCAGTACTACTGCAGTGTAAAAGGTCTTGTCTTTTATATGCTGCCATTCTGTAAAGGAGCTGGGCTTCATATCAAGTGATCGGATAAACCTACTGCACGATAATACAGAAAGAGACAGTAATAATGTGTATTGGACCCAGTTCCTAATAGTGGCATACTGTTACCCTGTACTCCTCTTTATTCACATTGGGGTGTATTGTTTGTGTCTGTTATCTAAGGGAAATATCCCTGCCTGTGTATGGGGGTTGTGCCTCCAGCTGTTGCAAAACTACAACTCCCAGCATGCCTGGACAGCCTACGGCTGTCCAGGCATGCTGGGAGTTGTAGTTTTGCAACAGCTGGAGGCACCCTGGTTGGGGAAACTGTGCTCTATTCACATACAAGCTCAAATAACCCTCACTAAGATTTGTTTCTGTAAGATTTGTGACTTGTTAGACCTTATTCATTTTGCCACTTCATGCAGATTTTGAACCAAAATAATATGTGACCTTGGCTTCAGACTATATGCGGTAGAGTTCAAGCTGTTCCATACTTAGTGTTGCCGTAGGCAGATCACATGTCATTGTACATTGTTCTGCACAGTGCTGTACTATAGAATTATTTCCCCCTAGTAACAGTATGTTAGTGTTCATAAGGCCTTAGAAGGACTGAATTCTGCGACTGATGTATTTATACAATTCTCTGCACTGCGACTGGTAGAAATGACTGGACAATATGAGGGGCTATTTTTTTTCCCTGTAAGTGACACATATAATGCTTCTCCTTACTTTCTAATGTATGACAGTATTTATAGTATTACATTGTTATACTGTAAGGCTGGGTTCACATATGACTAATGAATTTAAAGGGGTTATCCAGGAAAAAACTTTTACATCTACTGGCTCCAGAAAGTTTAACAGATTTGTAAATTACTTCTATTAAAATATCTTAACTTCAGAAGCTCATAAGTACTGAAAGGATTAAGATTTTTTAATAGAAGTAATTTTCAAATCTGTTTAACTTTCTGGAATTAAAAAAAATAAATTAAATTATATTATAATAATATAAATCAACTGATTCCAGAAAGTTAAACAGATTTGTAAATTAAAGAAGAAAAAACTATGTAGGTGTGTGCAGCTCACAACTATTACGCACCGAGGTCAAACTGGGCAAGCAACTATACCTTAATTGCTAGAAAGGGAAAAACCATATAGCATATAGCAGCTGATAAGTACAGGAAGGATTAAGATTTTTTAATAGAAGTAATTTACAAATCTAAAAAATACAATGTAGCCGGGACCTTCTAGGTGAGTGAATAAAAATGGATATACGTGGATCGTGCTTCAATAATAATTATCATTTATTATAATAATAATATATACAGTTCTCTGTGCGGTGCTTCCAATTGTGAGCCTGGTCCAGTAGAATCTGAGCGCGGTGGCAGTCGCTGTCTGAGACGCCGGCACCACGAGGTGAACTTCCAGCCCTCCAGTACATGGTCCTGTCTACCAACTAGCAAAGCGGTGAGGAATACCAACTCCAGCGCACGCCAGCGCCAGCAGTCCCCGGACACCACTGCGATCTTCGGCGCCTGCCAGCGCCTCAGCCAACAGCGACTGACACTGCGCTCAGATTCTACTGGACCAGGCTCACAATTGGAAGCACCGCACAGAGAACTGTGCACACCACAGACACTCAGCCATTGCGGGAGCAATACCCATCGCCTGAGTTACCATATACAGACCGGTAACAATTTCTAATATTTCAGACTGTTTGCTACTGTATCTAAAAGGGACATATCTACCCTAAATACCCAGAAGAGCAACTCTTTAATATATTTGTATGGTACAGATCTTACTCTGCTATTTTATTATTCTATGCCAGGTCTATAGTTTTAATTACTATTGCCTAAATATATTGTTAGGTTGCCTTTTAATATGTATGTTCTTCTCACAAGGGCCCTGTGAGAAGTGTCGAAATCTTATCTATATTTTATAATAAATGATAATTATTATTGAAGCACGATCCACGTATATCCATTTTAATTCACTCACCTAGAAGGTCCGGGCTACATTGTATTTTTTAGATTTGTAAATTACTTCTATTAAAAAATCTTAATCCTTCCTGTACTTATCAGCTGCTATATGCTCCACAGGAAGTAGTTTTCTTTTTGAATTTCAGTGTCATCCAAAAAGAGAAATGAAGAAGATTGCACTCACCAATCCTTTGAGAAAGCGTGCTCTTTATTTCTGTGAACGGGGGTTACATCTCTTCTGGCAGGTAGTGGAGCAGCACGTGTTTCGCGTTACAAACGCATCGTCTGGCTCCAGACACGTGTTGCTCCACTACCTGCCAGAAGAGATGTAACCCCCGTTCACAGAAATAAAGAGCACACTTTCTCATAGGATTGGTGAGTGCGATCTTATTAATTTCTCTTTTTGGATGACACAGACATTATCTAGACTTTTAAGATCAGCACCTCCTACCTATATATTGTGCAAAGTCCAGCTGTGGGACCTCAATCTTTTCCTACCATCATACACAATAATAGTGGGACGGATAAAGTGAGTAGTGCCAGTTATTACCTTTCAAAAAGTATTTTTGTATTTCTTTTCTGTCTGACCAAAGTGTTCTCTGCTGACACCTCTGTCCATATCAGGAACGGTCCAGAGAAGGATAGGTTTGCTATTGGGATTTGCGTCTACTCTGGACACTAAAATGGACAGAGGTGTCAGCAGAGAGCACTGTAGTCTGACAGAAAGGAAATTCAAAAAGAAAATAACTTCCTGTGGAGAATATAGCAGCTAAGTACTGGGAGGGTTAAGATTTTTAAATAGAAGTAAATTATAATTCTGTTTTAAGTTTTTGGCACCAGTTGATTTAAAAAAATAAATAAATAATAATTCCAGTGGAAAACTTTTTTATTTTTTTATTTTTTATGAACTGGTGCCAGAAAGTTAAACAGATTTGTAAATTACTTCTATTAAAAAAATCTTAATCCTTTTTAGTACTTTTTAGCAGCTGTTTGCTACAGAGGAAATTCATACTTTTTGAATTTATTTTTTGCGTTGTCCACAGTGTTCTCTGCTGACACCTCTGTCCGTGTCAGGAACTGTCCAGAGCAGCATAGGTTTGCAATGGGGATTTTCTCCTGCTCTGGACAGTTCCTAATACGAGCATCAGGTGTCAGCAGAGAGCACTGTGGACAAGGCAAAAAATAAAAAATAAAGATTTTCCTCTGTAGCAAACAGCTGCTAAAAAGTACTAAAAGGATTAAGATTTTTTAATAGAAGCAATTTACAAATCTGTTTTAACTTTCTGGCACCAGTTCATAAAAAAAAAAAAAAAAAAAAAAAAAAAAAAAAAAAAATTTCCACCGGAGTACCCCTTTAAGCCATCCTGAATGTGAATGCCCAATGCAACAAGCTAAATCTGTTACCTCATAGCCTAAAATGGCGCTCTGCATTGTTCCTGTGGATGATCTGTCATAGTTGGCTTCTGGTGCGGTTGCATCATATAGAAAAACTCTGAATGCAGTGTGGTGCGCCATCACCGGATGGCAGCTATGCCGGATTGCCAGATATACGTGAACGTGGCTTTAGTGAGTAACAGATTTATTTACGTTTTTGTTGATGCAGTTATTGAATCTAATAAAAAAAAGACAAAATCCCACAGCAGTGTTTCCCCACCAGGGTGCCTCCAGCTGTTGCAAAACTACAACTCCCAGCCTTCCCGTACAACCTTTGGCTTGCCGGGCATGCTGGGAGTTGTAGTTTTGCAACAGCTGGAGACACCCTGGTGGGGAAACACTGCTGTGGGATTTAGTCCTTTTTATTTGTAAAGGACATCAATGTTGTAGGGTCAGAGAACAAGCCAAAACAGTGCAGTGTATACAGTTAGAATATATAGCGTCTTCCCCCGTTCTCTTCCTGGTTAAGGTTAGAGGTTACATGGCATTGAAATGACTCTGCATCTATAGCTGATGGTATCCATGTAGTCTGACTGGGATAAACAGTGTGACAGTGATCTGTGACCGAAAGCTGCCAAGTCCTTGTGACCTTACAGTGGATGGGACTCTGTAATGTAATAGCCTCCTGCTGAAGAAACTGCACCTACAGCATTTTTAGAACTATCTAAGTCGCTGCTCAAGAGGCGGTTTTCTGGTAAGTTCTAGTGTTTTGCTTCAATACTTAGCAGCTTTCATAGCGGATCTAGTGGAAATGACTCCCAACCAGGCTGTAAGGACTTGTTTTAGGAATGGGAATACACAGGATAGCCTCATTTTACACTATAAAACCATGGCTGTAATGTCTATCTAGAGCAGTGGTCTCCAACCTGCGGACCTCCAGATGTTGCAAAACTACAACTCCCAGCATGCCCGGACAGCCAACGGCTGTCCGGGCATGCTGGGAGTTGTAGTTTTGCAACATCTGGAGGTCCGCAGGTTGAAGACCACTGATCTAGAGTATAGTAATGGCAAAAGGAGAACAAGCCTGTAGATGTGTAGAGGAATGAAAGTCTCATAGATCAGATCCTCTGATGAAATATGTGAACGGAAGTTATTTGTGCTGAATACCTCTCACCTACACAATTCACACTGCACTGCTATCTAAGCCCCACGGTAAATTGGACTTCACCCAACTTTTCCCTTCCCCCTGGCAATTTTACTTTATGCTATAACCATCCTTCTGGTTTCACTCCTCAACACTACAGCCATCCTTGTACCCCACCTGATGGCTGGAAGCTTTCCTACCCCTCTGGTCCACCTCTCTATTGTACAGCACCTAGAGATGTAACATTTCCGTTCCATTTCTGAAGCTGTGGAAAGTGTGGTTTTTTTTTTTTTTTTTTTTTTTTTTTTCCAGAATTTTTTGTTCTGAAAAATGTAAAAAAAAATAAAAAAAAAATGGAGTCATTTAACCCCTTAAAGACCAAGCCCATTGTGACCTTAAGGGCCAGGCCAATTTTATTTTAGCATTTTCGTTTTTTTCCTCCTTGCCTTCTAAAATCCATGACTCTTTTTATATTTCCATCTACAGACTTGTTTTTTGCGTGACCAATTGTACTTTGTCATTTTACCATAAAATGTACAGCGAACCCCCCCCCCCATAACTCCTATAACTTTTAAATTTTTCTGTATATAAGGAGGTATGAGGGCTCATTTTTTGTGCCGTTACATTTGCATATATAAAACTTTTAGATCATTTTTTACGAATTTTTTTGGGAAATAAAACGTGACAAAAAAAGCGGCATTTTTGGACTTTTTTTTTTTTTTTTACATTTTTACGTTTACGCCGTTCACCGTACGGGATCATTAACATTATATTTTGATAGTTCGGACACATTTACGCACTGGGCGATACCAAATATGTTTATAAAGATAAAAATTACACTTTTCAGGGGTAAAATGGGGGAAAAAAACGGACAATTTTTATTGGAGGAGGGGATTTTGAAATTTTTTTTTTCCTTTTTTTATTTTTACTTTTTATGTTTAGATTTTTAGGGGACTATCTATAGCAATCATTTGATTGCTAATACTGTTCAGTACTATGAATAGGACATAGCACTAATCAGTATTATTGGTGATCTTCTCCTCTGGTCTGCTCGATCTCAGACCAGAGCAGAAGACCCCGGGAGACAGACGGAGGCAGGTGATGGGACCTCCAACCGCCATTACAGATGATCGGATCGCCGCGGCGTCCGTGGTTGTTAAGGGGTTAAAATGGTTTTAGTTCTGGCTGTTGGTCTTGCCATTTTATTGAGGAGATAAAGAGAAACCAATGAACTAGTCAGCCAGACTGCCGTAACATTATCTGTGATGGGGAGAATATAATAGGAATCAGACAGATAAATGTCCATTAAAGGGGTATTCCAAGAAAAAACTTTATATAATATATATATAATGTGTGTGTGTGTGTGTATATGTATGTATGTGTGTGTATGTATGTATGTGTGTTTGTATATATATATCAACTGGCTCCAGAAAGTTAAACAGATTTGTAAATTACTTCTATTAAGAAATCTTAATCCTTCCAATAATTATCAGCTGCTGAAGTTGCGTTGTTCTTTTCTGCCTTGCAACAGTGCTCTCTGCTGACACCTCTGCTTGTCTCGGGAACTGCACAGAGTAGAAGATGTTTGCTATGGGGATTTGTTTCTACTCTGGACAGTTCCCGAGACACGTGTCATCAGAGAGCACTTAGACAGAAAAGAACAACTCAACTTCAGCAGCTCATAAGTACTGAAAGGACACATTTTTTTAAATAGAAGTAATTTACAAATTTGGTATGTAAACACAAGAAAGGGGAGAGCACACTAAGGGCATATATGACCTGGACTGTAGCGTAACCAAAACTCTGTACCTATCTTCTGGTGTCCTGCGGGGTGCACACACACACCAGTATGGAGTATCAACAAAGTAAAAAAAAGACAAAACGTAGGTGCACTCACCGCTCAGCGGAGACTGTAGCGTGTAGGGGTCCGGTTCACCAGGAGCTGGATCTCAGCGACGGTGCATGGAAGTGTGGTGCTCGGAGGCTACGCCGGCAGTTTCGTACGCAAGTGCGTGCTTAGTCCGGCTTCACGAAGGCCGGACAAAGCACGCACTTACGTGCGAAACTGCCGGCGTAGCCTCTGAGCGCCACACTTCCATGCGCCGTTGCTGAGATCCAGCTCTCGGTAAACCGGACCCCTACACGCTACAGTCTCCGCTGAGCGGTGAGTGCACCTACGTTTTGTCTTTTTGTACTTTAATTTACAAATCTGTTTAACTTTCTGGAGCCAGTTGATATATAAAAAAGTTTTCCTGGATAACCCCTTTACGGCCGATCTGAAAGGACAGAGACCTCAACTACTAATACCAACAAGATGGAGCCCTGTCACAGCCAAGCTATACTGAAACCTTTTTCCCTGCAGTGCCCCTAGAGAGAGAAATAGTTTTCCAAGATTTTCTTATTTTTATGAGACTGGAGATTCTCAGATGTCTATCATGAAGATCTAAATGTTATATAGTTTGAATACCATGTTATAAACATTATTATTTATCTTTATAACAGATCATATTACTCCAGAAATATTTATCAAGCAGTTTTTAAGGGTACGTTCAAATGTGCATACTTTGCTGCCTATTTTATATGGAGAGAGCTGTCAGGGCCGGTGGACCACCACAATGACTTGAAGCCCCATTCCTGGCTAAAGTTAAAGGCGAACTCCAGCCAAAATTATCTTATTCCCGATCCACAGGATACAAGCTAATTAGCTGTTCGTGATGGGTCAGACCAGTGGGACCTCCTATGATCTCATCCGGAATGGGACCCCGACTCTCTCACTGAAGAGCCTGTGTTGTCTACTGGTAGACGGCACACTCTTCATCCATTTCTTTGGGAGCCCCTGGAGTGCTGTTATTGGGTCTCTTATGTGCTTCCATAGAAATAAATTGAGCATGTGCCATCTACTGCATGTGCTCCACAATGAGAGCCGGGTCGCATTCCGGAGATAGGGGATAAGTTAATTCTGTCTGGAGTTCCCCTTTAAATCTATGGTTTCTCTTGAAGGCAGCATGAAGCTAGTTACTGGTTTCCTGTTTTCATTAATCCTCTGTGATTTCTGTATTTGCGATGAAGTAATAAAGCTGGGTGATCATCCTCGAAGTGTGCATTTGTCCTGTTTCACAATACGATAAATACATTCTAACCTACATTCTATTATTGGAACCACATACATATTTATTTAAATGAGCCATGACAAGCTATTCATGGTGCAAAACTTGGATTGTCATTGTTAGGGCTCATTCACATAAGCGTCAGTCCCCGTTAATTCATGCTTGTTCTCAAATCCTTTCAAGGCTTTTGCAAATTGCTTGCTAACTGCTGTAAATGAATCCCATTGATGTCAATAGGATTTTTTTTACAGTCTTTTGTCACCCGATTGCATTCGTTTGGTTCCTATTCCGTTATTTTTAGCGTAGAAAAGACGTTGCTAGCAGTATTTTTTTTTTCTCCGCCAAAAATAACACGTTGAAAATGGATAGATTACATTTTAACATTGAAGTCTATGGCAAACGGATGAGCCTTTAATATCATCAGTTTGCATCTGGTTTTTAAAAAACATTTTTGAACCGTTACTTCTGAGCATGCTCAGACGAGGTGAAAGCAGCAGACTCCTGCAGTGCTGCAAGACTGCTACTACTCCTCATCATGGAACAGTCTAATTTCCGTGATGGGAGTAGTGTTTCCCCCAGCTGCGGGAGTCTGCGGGGAACTGGGGAGACTACAGTAGTGTTTGTACTACTTCTACCTCCATCATGGAACAGAGTCTGTTCTATGTCGGGGTAGTACAGAGGATGAGGGATCGATCACACAGAGTTTCACTTCTGAGACCTGATGCGATCGTAAGCTATAAACCAGGGGAGCGGGCAGCATGCTCTGCTCCCCTGCGATGTATGTATTCTGTACTTTAATTTTCAAATCCCCCGGAGTCCTAAATGGCTGGCACCCAGTGACCATTCACAGCTCTCGGCAGGTGTCAGGCCCAAGGCCTGATTATTAAAATCCTATATGTGTATTCTAAATTATATCTGTGTATAAACTAAGACATGGATGAGGGGTCATTCAGACTGTGTTTTGTGTATTGCATTTTATTGGGGGGACTGGCTGTTTGTTTGTATCTCCTTTGAAGTCATGCACTCTGATCTCATCATATAATCAAAGAGATAAGGGGTCAGGAAGAGAGAAGACCCCCTGGTGGGATCAGAGGGGAGGGGGAAATGGAGTCTCCCTCCCAAGAGAGCAGATATGATATTTAAACAATGCTAGACTAAAAGTTGGTTGTTAAAAGCTGGGCCACAAGCTGACAAGACCATCCTAAGAACAGCTGAAACTCACTCTCTTGGAACTGCTATACCATCATGCTGTAAGAACTTCATCTTTTGTTTTCTTAACTTGCCTTGCAAAACTCTTTTAGATATTTTTGTTCCTGTATGTCATTTGTTCCTGTGTATGCATGTGTATGTATGTGTGTGTGTGTGTGTGTGTGTGTGTATATGTGTGTATGTATATATATATATATATATATATAGCACTGTGATACCTTTTTATCAGATTAGATGTTTAATTAATCAGCTCTGGTCTTTGATCTCTAAATATATGAGCTCACCTTTCTGAAGGAGGCTCTGGTAAAACACGTTTATCTAAGGGTTGATTTGGTGACTTGCTGGGACTAGTAGTGGATACCCAGAGGTCTGGCGGCTTTAACCCTTGCACCATCACCCTCTCTCTAGCGTCCTGGCTGGACCGATAGGGTGTTATCGTGACAGCAGGGTTTTTAAAATTCAACATTTTGAGCATAAGTGTATGGTGTTTGACATTCAGCTGGGTGGCCGGGGATCCCTGGCAGGAGCCGTCCCTCCTGCTACTGCTCCCATGATGGAGGTTGTAGTAGGAGGCACTGCTCCTGACAGGGAAGCGGGCAGCATTGTGCAGTGAGGAGGAGTCTTTTACATTGAGCTGGCCAGCCGTGGATCGCTGCGCAATGCCACCTACTTATCCGGCAGGAGCCGTCCCCCTACTACATCTTCCATCATGGGTAGGAAGGACGGCTCCTTCCGGGGAAGCAGTCCAGGCATTGTGCCACAATCCCCGGCTGGCCAGCTCAATGTCAAACACCAGGGCTCATATAAAACACACTCATATGAGCCCGGTGCGATCAATCCCTCAGCCCTTGTACTACTACCCCCAACATTGAACAGACTGTGCCATGATGGGGTAGTTGTACAAGCGCTACTGTAGTCTCCCCAGCTGCCCGAAGACTCCTGGAGGAACTACTACTTTCATCATGGAAGTCTTTTCCAAGATGGGAGTAGTAGTACCCCCGGCTGTGGGATTCTGTAGGCATCTGACTTTCACATTCAACAGATGAAAAACTATTGCCTCAGTTTGCATCTGTTTGTATAGTCCATCAGCATTGACAAGAGAATATCTGGATGGGAGACAATGGCCGTGTGAACCTAGCCTTACTACAGAAAATATGGATAATGGCTACTCCTGCTTTATGCCAAATACATTACTATGTACACTATAGTGGCAAATGTATTGGGATGCCTTAACCTCTTAAGGACGCAGGGCGTATCCATACGCCCGTGGGAATTCCGGTCCCCACCGCTAGCCGGTTGGGGACCGGAGCCGGATGCCTGCTGAAATCGTTCAGCAGGCATCCCGGCATATCGCCCAGGGGGGTCATTATGCCCCCCCCCCACAATTCAGTCCAGCGATCTGCGGCGATTCTGGGTCAATCGGGTCTCCAGTGACCCGGAATTACTGGCTGTTCGGGGCCGTCTCTGACGGCCCCGAACAGCCAGAGCCTGCAGGGGTGAGGTGGCACTGGTGCCACCTCACGATCGCCCTGATTCGTCGGCCGGAGGGCGTGAGCGGGAAGACGACCCCGGGTGCTGGGGACCCCGATCCCCGGCGTCAATGTTGGGATCGGGGCCCCAGGAGCGACGGCGGCGGCGAGGGACAGCCTGCGATGAAGCAGCAGCAGGAGGTGAGTTACAGCCTCCTGCTGTTGCTTAGCAACAGCTCCCAGCATGCAAAAAGGGCATGCTGGGAGCTGTAGTTATGCAACAGCAGGAGGCAGACCACCACAACTCCCAGCATTCCCTTATGGCCATGTTGGAACTTATGGTTTTGCAACAGCTGGAGGCACGTTTTTTCTATGGAAAAGTGTACCTTCAGCTGTTGTATAACTACAACCCCCAGCTTGCACAAACAGCTAAAGTGCATGCTGGGAGTTGTAGTGGTGCATCTGCTGGTTGCATAACTACAACTCCCAGCATGACCGTTGGCTGTCGGTGACTGCTGAGAGTTGTAGTTTTGCAACAGCTGAAGGCACACTGGTTGTGAAACTTTAATTTTCTTTTTTTTTTTACCTAACTCAGTGTTTCACGACCGGTGTGCCTCCAGCTGTTGCAAACTACAACTCCCAGCAGTCACCTTACACCATGCACCGTACATGCTGGGAGTTGTAGTTTTGCAACAGCTGGAGGCACACTGGTTTTGAAACACTGAGTAAGGTCACAAACTCCGTGATACATAACCAGTGTGCCTACAGCTGTTGCAAAACTAAAACTCTCAGCATGTACAGTCTGTCAGTGCATGCTGGGAGTTGTAGTTTTGCAACAGCTGGATGTCCCCCCCCAATGTGAATGTACAGGGTACACTCACATGGGCGGAGGATTACAGTAAGTATCGGGCTGCAAGTTTGAGCTGCAGCAAATTTTCTGCAACAGCTCAAACTGCCAGCGAGAAACTACTGTGAACCCCCGCCCGTGTGACTGTACCCTAAAAACACTACACTACACTAACACAAAAAATAAAATAAAAAGTAAAAAACACTACATATACACATACCCCTATACAACCCCCCTCCCCTCCCCAATAAAAATGAAAAAAGTCTGGTACGCCACGGTTTCCAAAACGGAGCCTCCAGCTGTTGCAAAACAACAACTCCCAGTATTGTCGGACAGCCGTTGACTGTCCAGGCATGCTGGAAGTTTTATAACAGCTGGAGGCACCCTGTTTGGGAATCACTGGCGTAGAATACCCCTATGTCCACCCTATGCAATCCATAATTTTCAAATGCGCATGGCGCTCTCACTTTGGAGCCCTGTCGTATTTCAAGGCAACAGTTAAGGGTCACATATGGGGTATCGCCGTACTCGGGAGAAATTGGGCTTCAAATTTTGGGGGGTATGTTTTGCTTTTACCCTTTTTAAAAATGTAAAGTTTTTGGGAAAAGAAGCATTTTAGGTAAAAATTATATTTTTTTTACATATGCAATAATCGTGAATCACCTGTGGGGTATTAAGGTTCACATTACCCCTTGTTACGTTCCCCGAGGGCTCTAGTTTCCAAAATGGTATGCCATGTGTTTTTTTTTTTTTTTGCTGTTCTGGCACCATAGGGGCTTCCTAAATGCGGCATGCCCCCAGAGCAAAATGTGCTTTCAAAAAGCCAAATGTGATTCCTTCTCTTCTGAGACCTGTAGTGCGCCAGCAGAGCACTCTTCACCCCCATATGGGGTGTTTTCTGAATCGGGAGAAATTGGGCTTCAAATTTTGGGGGGTATTTTCTGCTATTACCCTTTTTAAAAATGTAAAACTTTTGGGAAACCAAGCATTTTAGGTAAAAAATATATATTTTTTTTTTACATATGCGAAAGTCGTGAATCACCTGTGGGGTATTAAGGTTCACATTACCCCTTGTTACGTTCCCCGAGGGGTCTAGTTTCCAAAATGGTATGCCATGTGTTTTTTTTTTTTGCTGTTCTGGCGCCATAGGGGCTTCCTAAAGGTGACATGCCCCCCAAAAACCATTTGACGCTCCTTCCCTTCTGAGCCCTCTACTGCCCCCGCCGAACACTTTACATAGACATATGAGGTATGTGCTTACTCGAGAGAAATTGGGTTTCAAATACAAGTAAAAATTTTCTCCTTTTTACCCCTTGCAAAAAATTCAAAAATTGGGTCTACAAGAACATGCGAGTGTAAAAAATGAAGATTGTGAATTTTCTCCTTCACTTTGCTGCTATTCCTGTGAAACCCGTAAAGGGTTAAAACGCTTACTGAATGTCATTTTGAATACTTTCGGGGGTGCAGTTTTTATAATGGGGTCATTTATGGGGTATTTCTAATATGAAGACCCTTCAAATCCACTTCAAACCTGAACTGGTCCCTGAAAAAAAGCGAGTTTCAAAATTTTGTGGAAAATTGCTGCGGAACTTTGAAGCCCTCTGGTGTCTTCCAAAAGTAAAAACTCATCAATTTTATGATGCAAATATAAAGTAGACATATTGTATATGTGAATAAAAAAAAATTTTTTTTTGAATATCCATTTTCCTTACAAGCAGAGAGCTTCAAAGTTAGAAAAATGCAAAATTTTCTAATTTTTCATCAAATTTAGGGATTTTTCACCAAGAAAGGATGCAAGTTACCAAAAAATTTTACCACTAAGTTAAAGTAGAATATGTCACGAAAAAACAATCTCGGAATCAGAATAACTAAAAGCATTCCAGAGTTATTAATGTTTAAAGTGACAGTGGTCAGAATTGCAAAAAATGGCCGAGTCCTTAAGGTGAAAAAGGGCTCAGTCCTTAAGGGGTTAAGGATCTTTTAGAACACCATATTCTAAATATTAGGTGTTAATATAGATAGATAAATGCCTATGCAGTTATAACAGCTTTAACTCTTTTGGAAAGACTTTCTACAAGATTTTGGTTTCTGGGGGATTTTTTTACCCTTTCATTCAGAAAAGCATTTGTAAGGTCATGAATGAGAAGGCCAAGTCTACAATCTGTATTTTAGTCTATCCGAAAGGTGTTCGATGGAGTTGAGGTCAGGGCTCTGTGTGAGCCAGTCAGGTTCTTTCACACCAAACTGGCCCAATCTTTGCATTTATGCACTGGGGGACAGTCATGCATCATCTCTAGGCCTTCTGTGAAGAGCATGTGGGTGAAGTTTTAGTCAGCTGCTCTCCTAGAATCGGTGGCCATCTAGAACGGTCAGACATACTAACTTCAGGATTTCCCTTATACGTTTCTAAGGACGACTGTTTCGTGATTGTGATGTAATAGCTTTAACACTCTAGTAAATAAGACAATGGCTTCTGGTTATATGCAAGGAGGCATATCCCATTAAGGGGAACCTGTCATGACTTCATACTGGCCAAACCACGAGTCATCTGGGTGTTCTCCTTTTGGCTTCTCTCCACCTTGCTGATGTTCAGTGATAGATCTTTCCCTGTACCCAAACAGGGAAAGATCTATCAATGAAATGGGCACTGTCAGAATCAAAAGCTTTTTATATGTTGTATATCTTGGCAAAACATTACCCTTTCTAATATACTTTATTTTAAAAAAAAGTGTCTCCTTTTTATAGAAATCATGGCTTATAAAAAAAAAAAAAAAAAACACTAAATAGGCAACTGGGTGGTTTCACTTGGAGCGTGTATACACTGTGTCTAGCACTGTCAGCTTTGGTATGTAACATGGCAGGGTATGTTCACATACCTCAAATCAGCATGGGATCTTCTGTTTTAGTTTTACGTGTTTTTCAGTTATTTATCTTATTGAAATGTTTTGTTTGACCACTTGGATGCAAGGCGTACAGGTATGCCCCCCGTTCCCGAGTCCTGTACACCCTGGTCTCCTTACCGGTGTTTAAATCGTTCTTACGAGCAGAGAACGCTTTAAACCGGTGGGTCCTGACTGCTATCAGCAGCCAGGACGCAGGGTTAATACCGGGCATCACCACTCGGGCCGAAGGCCAGGCATTAACCCTTTAGACGCCGTGATCAAAGTTGATCGCAGCATCTAAAATTAAACTGGAAGTATCCTAGCAGCTCAGCGTAGCGGAAATCGCAATGTCCCGATCAACTGAGAGGACAACGGGGAGGATCCTTACCTGCCTCCTCACCATCAGATAGATGCTCTATTGCTCCAAGCCTGTAGAAGAAGAAAAAATTAATTTTGAATAAGCCCCTCCCCTAATAAAAGTTTTAATCACCCCCATTTCCAATTTTTAAAATACCAAATTGTGCATTTTTGGTCACTTCATAATCTATAAAAAGCGATCAAAAAGTACAGATGAAATAAACTTCAGACCATGGCGCAAATAATGAGCCCTCATAAAGCCTTGTATGTCAAAAAATAAAAAAGTTTTATAGGGGTCAGAAAATGACAATTGTAAACATACTAATTTTGGTAAATGGAAGAAATGTACTGGAAGCACTGGCACTCAATAAAACTCAGAATTTATTTCAGCCATAAAATCATCAGGATATACAAGACAATGATGGGATTAAACAGTCAACGAGTTTTGGGTTCATGACCCTTTAACAAAACCTGTCACATGAATGTGGCAGTAACTCACTTATAATCATGAAATAGGAGGAGGAGTGGGAGGTAACGGTAACATCTGCATGGGTATTAACCCATTGCGGTCCTTCACCAAACACTCTCAAACCCCTTAAATGCACTTCTGTTATAAGACTAAAACAAACGCACACATCTGAACAGTGCCAAAAAAAAAATGTGAAACAAATAAAGTAAAAGCTGGAAGAAGAGAAACAAAAACCAATTCAATAATGGAAAAACAGATCAGTACGGTTATTTAATCCTTTTGGCTGAAAATTGCAATCATATCGATATATCCGTAGAGTTTCTCGATTTCTAAGTACTTTCAGCCAGTCCACTTATCGAACTTGCTTGTGAACCTTCTCAATGGCAAAAAAAAATAGCATATTAGAGACATCACCATCATGAAGATCAAGAAAATATCGGGACACGTTTGCATTGAGTGGACTATTTACACAGCTGATGTGTTCCTGGATACGTTTTTTGCCATTGAGAAGGCTGAGTACTTAAAGGGGTTATCCAGGCAAAAACTTTTTTTTTTTTATGTATCAACTGGCTCCGGAAAGTTAAACAGATTTGTAAATTACTTCTATTAAAAAATCTTAATCCTTCCAATAGTTATTAGCTTCTGAAGTTTTCTGTCTAACTGCTCGATGATGTCACGTCCCGGGAGCTGTGCATGATGGGAAAATATCCCCATAGGAGCTGCACAGCTCCTGGGACGGGAGTCATCAGAAAGCAGTTACAGAAAACAGCAACTCAACTTCAGAAGCTAATAACTATTGGAAGGATTAAGATTTTTTAATAGAAGTAATTTACAAATCTGTTTAACTTTCCGGACCCAGTTGATATATATATATAAAAAAAAGTTTATGCCTGGAATACCCCTTTAACCCCTTAAGGACTCAGGGTTTTTCCGTTTTTGCACTTTCGTTTTTTCCTCCTTACCTTTTAAAAATCATAACCCTTTCAATTTTCCACCTAAAAATCCATATTATGGCTTATTTTTTGCGTCGCCAATTCTACTTTGCAGTGACATTAGTCATTTTACCCAAAAATGCACGGCGAAACGGAAAAAAAAATCATTGTGCGACAAAATCGAAAACAAAACGCCATTTTGTAACTTTTGGGGGCTTCCGTTTCTACGCAGTGCATATTTCGGTAAAAATTACACCTTATCATTATTCTGTAGGTCCATACGGTTAAAATGATACCCTACTTATATAGGTTTGATTTTGTCACACTTCTGGAAAAAATCATAACTACATGCAGGAAAATTTATACGTTTAAAAATGTCATCTTCTGACCCCTATAACTTTTTATTTTTCCACATACATGGCGGTATGAGGACTCATTTTTTGCGCTGTGATCTGAAGTTTTTATTGGTGTGATTTTTATTTTGATCTGACTTTTTGATCACTTTTTGATCACTTTTTATTAATTTTTTTAATGTTATAAAAAGTTACCAAAATACGCTTTTTTGGACTTTGGAATTTTTTTGCGCGTACGCCATTGACCTTACGGCTTAATTAATTATATATTTTTATAGTTCGGACATTTACGCACGCGGCGATACCACATATATGTTTATTTATTTATTTTTTTTACACTGTTTTATTTTTTTTATGGGAAAAGGGGGGTGATTCAAACTTTTATTAGGGAAGGGGTTAAATGACCTTTATTAACACTTTTTTTTTACATTTTTTTTTGCAGTGTTATAGGTCCCATAGGGACCTATAACACTGCACACACTGATCTCCTATGCTGATTACTGGCGTGTATTAACACGCCTGTGATCAGCATTATCGGCGCTTGACTGCTCCTGCCTGGATCTCAGGCACGGAGCAGTCATTCGTCGATCGGACACCGAGGAGGCAGGTAAGAGCCCTCCCGGTGTCCGATCAGCTGTTCACCGCGGCGGTCCCGAACAGCCCGACTGAGCAGCCGGGATACTTTCAGTTTCACTTTAGAAGCGGCGGTCAGCTTTGACCGCCGCTTCTAAAGGGTTAATACCGCACATCGCCGCGATCGGCGATGTGTGGTATTAGCCGCGGGTCCCGGCCGTTGATTAGCGCCGGGACCCACGCGATATGATGCGGGATCGTGGCGCGATCCCGCTTCATATCGCGGGAGCCGGCGCAGGACGTAAATATACGTCCTGCGTCGTTAAGGGGTTAAGGTGTTAATATTGTTGTTTCCCACTCTATATAATATACAAGGGTGTCTTGAAAAGAACTTGTGATCTCTCTTGACCTGTATTAGTAAATAATTTGTATTCTTCATAAAATACCATCCAAAATGTGATCATGCCTAGCTGCAGCATCATCTTTGTCCCAGCTAAAGCCCAGTCTAGGACATACCGTAAGTGAAAGCAGGACAAGCACTTCTGTGTGCTCACTCCTGTCCTGTCCATCAGACTCCTGTCTGAACACAGAGAGGAGGGGGTTACAGAGCAGCCTGCAGTGATTGGATGAATAGACCCAGCACAGCAGACTTAGGGCAGATGTAAAAGCATGGCGAATGAGGGTGTGCTCATTGCCTGCCTTGGACACGCCCCTTCCCCAACAGTGGATGTCAGAAGGAGTGAGCAGCAGATCAGAGGGATTTGTGTGCCCAATACAGAACTAGACCCGAAAAGACATAGAAAGCACCTGAGAGGTATGTTTTAGATCTGGAGCAGCAGGGAGATTCTTCCGGAAACCACACTGATGACTTGTAGTTTGGGCAGCCTGAAAGTGGCAGCAGGTTCCCTCCATGAATTCATTATAAAGAAAAATATTATTTATAAGGCAATTTTGCTACATATCATGTAAATTGGTGCTGAGTTTATAATGCTCTGGATTGCTTTCCTGACTGCTGCGATCTTTTTGTATGCATGCGGTGTCACAATTAAAGGCACTGAAATGATGTGTGTAGTATTGTGAAATACCATTGTTTTTGTGTAGGGGTTGTGTGTTGTTGACAACAGAACTGTCATGTATTAAAAGCTCAGTATAAGTAGTAATTTCTGTAGAGGTGGAATAAAGGCAGAGCTCTCGGCTGTCATGTCCTAGACATGTGAGACTGATGACTCAGGATGATCCTGACGAAGAAGCACTTTGTATTTGGCCTTAGTCATTTTGTTATGTGCACTGATATGAATTCCAGTCTTTTTTGTCTAGCTGTAAGCACATGTTGTGTATCCTAAAGGTAGATGTCTACCTGTACATTTATACTGTGTCTTCTGAAGCCTTAGTACAGTGGTCCCTCAACATGCGATGGTAATCGGTTCCAAACAGACCATCGTATGTTGAGGGATCCGTGCAATGTAAAGTATAGGACAGTGGTCTACAACCTGCGGACCTCCAGATGTTGCAAAACTACAACACCCAGCATGCCCGGACAGCCGTTGGCTGTCCGGGCATGCTGGGTGTTGTAGTTTTGCAACATCTGGAGGTCCGCAGGTTGTAGAACACTGTTAGAGAAAGTTGTACTCACCTGTCCCTGCTGCTCCGGACCGTCGCTGCTCGTCACCGCTGATGTCGCCTTCCATCGCTGTGTCCCTGAGGTGTCCCCGACGCTCCAGCAAGGCCTCTGCTTCCCCATCAACCGCGCTCTCTGTCGCCGCCGTCGCTACGCACGCCGCTCCTATTGGATGACGGGACGGCGTGCGCAGCGACGTGATGACGACGATGGAGAGTGCCGACAATGCAGAGAATCCCGAAGATGATGCGCCGGAGCCCCGAGGACAGGTGAGTGACCATCGCCGGAGCTCACGGGGCACCGTAAACGGCTATCCGGTGGCAGCTGAAGCAGTCTGTGCTGCCGGATAGCTGTTTATGCGATGGCCCCGACATAGAAAAAAGCATCGTATGTTGATGCTGCCTTCAACATGCGATGGCCTCTGAGAGGTCATCGCATGCTGAAATGATCGTATGTTGGGGCCATCGTAGGTCGGGGGGTCACTGTATTGTCAAGAGGCAGACTGTAATATAGCAGACAGAACTTATGTTGGGGCATGTTCTTATGTCCCAGTCACCCACACAATAAGGCAGGGGGTTGCCGTTTTGGTGGCGAATGCAAACTGGAACAACCAAATAAGGACTAAACAGAGCAGAATTTGATACTTGTTGCAGTGAATTTGGGATTTGACTGATATATAAAGTCTAACAAAACACAGCAAGTAAAGCCTAACCCACTTACCATTTCTAAAGACCCAATATAAATGTTTCTTTCATATTTTAGAATAGCTAATAACATGGCATTTATATTGAAGGGGGTCCCCGGGTGAAGCTGAGGAAAGCAGATTTAGAACACTCGCCTATGTCTTGATTTCTCTGTGTGGAACAAGGTTTTAGCACTTCCCTTTAATAATATAACCTTGTATTGCCCACAGTAGCTAAACGGCAGGAGATCTGCCGACTGCACCAGCCAATTTCCTTAATAAGTATGTCTTATACAAAGTGCTTACGCACAAGAATGTCCTCTGTGTTCAGTGCTGCTTACATGCAGACCAAGATATGCCATTGCTGGTAAATGAAGGTTTGTGCAGCTAGAATTCCTTGTGTTCTGTGCATTTGATCTCATGGAAACTGATCTTCCTGCTACTGAATTTATGATGCATCTTATGTTTTTATTACAGCAAATATTAGTTTGTTGGCAAGGTACTAAATGACTTTCCCAAAGTAACAGGAACTTTAAAAGAAGCAGTCCAGGCCTTTTTCTTATATTGTACATCATAGGCTACTATTAGAGAATAAGGTAAATGGTCTTCTGTATACTTTATGTATATGAAATGTTTACCTATTTTAGTTGTTGTGGCCTGTGTGGGTTGTCTGCCATCTTGATTCTTATCTCTTCACTAATATGGTTTTCTAATTCAGACTACATTTCTCTTCAGTGACTTTGGCATTGTAGATGCAGAATCTTTTATTTCTGCACTTGCTCAGTGTCCTATCTAAGTGCAGCAAGTTAGGCTGGGTTCACACATACGTTTTAAGCAATATGGACCGTATACAGCTGGGGGGAGCGAAAACCGGGCGCTCCAGTATCCCAGCCGTATCCGGCCCGTATGTAATGTGTTTCAATGAGCCGACCGGAGTCAAACGCTTACTCCGGTCGGCTCCTTTTTGCTCAATATATGGCTTTTCCACCAGACCTAATACCATGGTATACCACGGTTTTAGGTCCGATTAGAGAACCGTATATGGAGCAAAAATGAGCCGACCGGAGTCAGCGTTTGACTCCAGTCGGCTCATTGAAACGCATTACATACGGGCCGGATACAGCTGGGATACACAAATGCCGGGTTTTTCCACCCACCAGCCTTATACCGTTGCGTATTGCTTAAAACGTATGTGTGAACCCAGCCTTAGATAGATCAGTGACCATAGAACTTCTAGCACTAGACACGCACTGTAGAATATTGTATGAGATACAGCTACAACATGCTCATTCACAGGCCCTGCTTTGGGCCACTGTGCTTTTGCTGCTGTTAGTAAGATGTTGGTTGCAGACACTTGCTCTGTAGACAGGGCTCTGTGTTTTAATCCAAGCCCTGTATTTTCAATCCAGCAGTAAGAAAAGGGGGAGCCAGGTGAATTTAAATGTTCAGTTCAAGCAGTCACAGTTGTCGGCACCAAGCCCGCTATGTAGAAGCAGTACACTAAGTACCATAAGAACATAGAAGTCCAAATATCAAATCCAATAAGAAGGTGGCAGCACTTACCAGTACAGTGGAAAGTATTCTTCTTTATTAAAGTGCAAAAACTTACAGCATGTGCAGCCGGGCTAGGACGCCAGTAGAATCAGCAAGATGGGTGACGGCCATTGTGCATCCGCAACGCACGCTTCATCAGACCTTCATGAGCTGCACATGTTTTACGTTTTTGCACTTTAATAAAGAAGAATGCATTCCACTGTACTGGTGAGTGCTGCCATCTTCTTATTGGATTTGAATATTCATTGGCGCTGGTCACGTGAGCGCTCAGTAGGCGCAAGTGCTCATGAGACCAGCGCCAATAAATACTTGAATTCACTTGTCAGGCCCGACACCTGTGCGTCATTGGTCTCCTGTTCACCCACACTGTAACCCAGTGTATTGGGTTTAGTGTGGGTGAACAGAATGACCATTTTACTTTAAGCCATTGCTTCACCTGCAAGGGTGGCAGTGGTATGTACCATACACTTTCACTGTTGTGTCAGAATCCCTTTAAAGGGGTGGTTCTGGGATGAAACATTTTTTGATGAAACCTTTGAAACATTGCTAGGGGTAGTGTAAAAATAAACTATCTTGATCCCTCGCACTGGCTTCTCTGCCAGACCGCCTGGTCACTGCTTCTTCCTTGTTCCTTTGCTTAAGTGACCTGCCTGCTTAGCTGATCAGTGACCAGAGAGGAGGGGTGTTCTGCCTCAGTCAGTGCCCTCCATAAGGCTGGGTTCACACCACATTTTTTTCAATATAGTTCCCTTATAGGTTTTCAGTTTGAAAACCATACGGAACCGTATTGAAAACCCTATGCATTGACTTTCCATTGAAAGCCGTATGCCAAAAGATGAATCAGGCTGTATCCGTTTTGCATCCATTACGTTATTTTTTTCTTTTTTTTTTCCCGTACCCAAAACCGTGGCCTACCACGGTTTTTGGTCCGGGTGAAAACCCGTATTGAAAAGTATACTTTTATTTTTTATTTTTACATGGGAACCATACAGAACAGAATGTGCGAATGGTTCCATCCAGTTTTCAACTTTGCACAGTTTTTTTTTTTCTTGGAATTTCAATCAAACAAGTGAAACTTTATTCATAGTGGAATGAAAAGTTAAAAACGTATACGTTTTTTTCTTAAAAATTGGATGCAACTGGACATCATTTTTCAAATCGTATACAGATTAAAATTTGCACAAACGTTTTGATACAGTTTAGTCAGGTTTTGAGGAATCCCTTTTTTTTTTTTTTTTTTTTTAAATCAAAAACCTGATACGGGAACTGTATTGCAAAAACGTGGTGTGAACCCAGCCTGTTACTGTAGTAATCAGGAAGAAGCTTTCACCAGTAGGGGACTGGGAGCATCTGTGTGGCATCGAGGTAATGAGTATTACTTTACTACATAACACCACCTCAGCCATGTAAAGAAAAAAAATTAGCTGACCATTGTCTCTGAATTTCACACAATCGTTGATGAATGTCTAGCAAAATGTGATTGGCCACATTGTTTTTCATGGCATGCATCTTCATAGTAATGCCTCCTCCCCGTGCTGAGCCTCTGCAGACTGGCACTCCATTCTGCAGTGGAGGAGGCATTACCATGAAGATGCCAGCTGGACATCATTGTACACCAGGGACTTGTAATTGTACCCCCCCCCCCCCATGCATTTGCATATACTGAAGACCAAAGGCGAGGAGCGGTATGACTTCCACCAGTGTCACCTGCACTATGAGTCTGTATCAATGGGATAGTGCATGGAACACTGATGAGAGATTCTATTTTAAAGGTGTAAGTATCTTTTTTTTCTAACAAAAAATGTAAATGAAGCCGAGAGTTATTTATTACCACAAAAAGGAGCACAGTTCCACCTAGCTCCTGGCAGAATATAAGTTAGGGTATGTAGATTTATTTGATATTACAGCTGGGAATTTATTTTTGGAGTATTACATTGGCTGTGCTTCATTAAAATACATTATCTGACAAAGCATTTCTGCCATGGTCAAAGTAATGATAAATCCGCACTTAACCTTGGCATAAAGACAGTAGTTATAATGTTCTTTAAGGCTGCCATCACACACTGCAGTATTTTGCAAAATTGCCAGTGCAGTTTTTGGGCCAAAAAGGAAAAGTGGTTTCAAAGGAATGGGAAATATAAAGGAAGGATTTATGCTTCTCCTTTCTGCTGGATCCAAACTTAAATGCAAAAAAAGAAAATGTAAAGGATAGAAGCCTAAATGGGTTTCCCTGACTTAGACGGGAACTCCAGTGCATACGTTCTTATCCCCTATTCCCTCCCAATCTCCTGTCCGGAACCCAGGCTCTCCTCATGCATGGAGCGAGTTCCGTGCGGTTGTCAATAGTAATCTGTGCACGGAGCAGAATCGGAGATGCAGCGTTCGTGTATCTTTGGCTTCTTTATTGAGATACATGGAGAGAGCGTGTCAGCCGCCGCTTCGTGCGCTGGTAATCCATGCTCGGAGCTCGCTGCATGAGGAGAGCCGGTATGCCAGGCAGGAGATAGCGGGGTACCCAGCCGTCAGACCCCCCCCCCCCCCCCTGCCATCAGACACTTATCCCCTCTGCTGTGGATAAAAATGTATATACCAGAGTTCCCTTTTAAATAAAAAACAAAGCAGCCTGCTAGAGATATAAAATACACCATTGTCGCATTGCTAAGTGCAGTGCCAGTGCTTCTGTCTGCACCGGCACCTGATGAAGTGCTCTGCTGGTAATGTTCCCAGCCCACTGAGGCTACAATGTGTTAGGAATGTCATCAGGGGAGATAAGCACACACCTGCCCACACACAACCGTAGGGCAATGAAGTGACATCACATCTATGACTAGATCTTTTTGTAGTAATGTAGTTGCTGAATAATGGGAACCTTGCAATGAGCATGTGAAACACATTTGCCCTTGTTTTGAGGTTTACTTCATATTGACAGCTTGGAACATGAGTTATGCTGATTTGTTTCTCTATAACACATTACCGTGCGTACATGAATAGTTTTATAGCACTGTTTGCATGATGCAGGATCCTTTGTAAATCTGCTTTACGTAAGAAGGACAGCTGTCTGCTTTGCATACATGAGGATACTATGTCGTCTTGTTATATTCTGCTCCGTAACCAGGGTAAAGGGATGCTGGTGGCACTCCTACAGATCTGTAAATATTGTCCATACATTTCCATACTAGTCCATCGATCTGAGGAAGGGAACTGTTGGTTCCCAAAAGCGCTTATAATAGAACAATAAAATTTACTGCCTATATCGAGGTATGCCATCATCATCCTTGGAGTGTCTGCTCGATTGGGTGTCAAGTTTTTAAGCTATCTTCTTCTGTCTTACAAAGTGTTGTGGCTGTTTCCAAAAATTGCTCAGCACCCTGTTTGCATTCTATATAATATCATCTTTTTCCTATTGTCGGATGATATCACCCTATGTGGCGCTCCGGGCATTTTTTCTCCTTCCACATATTTTTATTATAAATATAGATGATAGTGGCATAATAATTAGATGTTCATGGTCAGGATTAGGTACTGAGTAACTTATTTATTTTGTGGGATCTTGCAGGTATGCTTGAAGGGTTTTTCCTCTTTGCATAACCTTGGGTGCCCCTCTCTGTCATGCTATAATTTGTAGAAAACCTGGCAGAAATTCATTGCCACCTCAAGAGAAACTAGTCTTAGTAGAAACTAAGTTCACTTGGGCTATGTATCGGAGTCCAGAACGAAGTTGGGTGTGGGTAAATGCCTATTGGGATATATGTGCTCCTACCTCTAGGGATAAAGAGGACTTACCTTGGGGGATCACCATGTCTATCAAGCCTTTGCACTGACAAAAATTGTGGTATGTTAATCTTTCTAGTTGGATAGTAACAGATATTTACAGGTTTGTGGCTTATTTGTTTGAAACATTTCGCCTATACCCAGCAGTATGTACTGTACATTATTTTGACTGTTATTTTGCTATCCTTGAGAAGAGTGCCTATAGTCGGCACCTTTGTCATGTATTGGCTTTTTTTTACTTGTATTGCTATCTAATAAGGTAAGGTATTTTTATTATGATTTTAGCTGTATGGTCATTTTCTTCACTAACGTAAAGTGGCCTCTCCTGATCTGCCTGTTGTATTCACTGTGAAATGAGAATTCTCTTAAAGCTGTGTTTTTTTGTTCCTCTTTTCTTCTTACTAAATGTATAACTAAATAGCCAACTATGTGGTTTCACTTGGGTGTGTCTCCACTGTGTCAGCTTTGATTTGATATTTAAAGGTAAGGATATGTTCACACCGGCAGAAACAATACCATAAATCAGCATGGGATCTTCTGTCTGCTGACCCCCCCCCCCCCCCCTACAGAAGAAGCTTCCATTTGGAACCACATTGAAAAGCAACCTTATTCCCATTGGGACCTCACAGCCTTTACTTTAGTGACAAGGACAAGAAACGGCAGCAATAAACGCTATCTAAAACTAAATGTATATGAACCAACCAAAATATTAAGTATATGGAAATGTTTTATTTTTATTTTCATAGACCTATAGATTATATAGTATGGGATGCAAATATATATATTGAAGAACCACATTGATAATTTAAAGGAGTATTCCAGGATTAACTAACTTTTAACTATCCTGCCCATTATGAAGAATTAATGCTAGCTTTACATTTACTTGCTATACTGCTCTGCTGTCTTCTTTTTCATCATTATATGGTCCCCCCAGGTCTAGCGTTTCCTTTCAGGTCCTGATGACCTTCGTCTCACATTCATTGCGGCTCAAGGTGGCAGCTGGTATCTGGGCTTGACTATTTCTTGTATTTCCTCACAAGCCAGCCCCCTGATGACATTTGGGGTTCATCGGTACGTCCTGACGTGTTGGTGTTCCCTGCGCAGATTGCCGAGATCACGGGACACCGGCATGTCAGAACGTACAGATAGACCGCAAACGTCATCAGGGGGCTGGCTTGTGACGCAGAGCAGTATAGCAAGTAAATGTAAACCTAGCATAATTAGTCATAATGGGCAGGATAATTAAAAGTTAGTTAACCCTAGAAAACCCCTTAAAAGCAAAAACTTTTAGTTTTTTTTTTTTCAATGCAGTTTTTGAATTTGCCCTATTTTAACCAAGCGGGAATGGTGTATTAGATTAAACCACAAAGGTTTTGATGATTGTATTTATAAAAAAAAAAATTCCCACAGAATAAATTTTTGAAAAATACAGTTATTTACTTATGTCAGGAGAGATCACAAGTTCTCTTCAAAGTATGTAAAACACCCTTGTATATTATATAGAGAGGGGAAAAAATGTCCTTTGCATACACTAAATATTTTGGTTGGTTCATATACATCTGCTTGAGTGTTGAGTGTTTATTGCTGCTTTCTCTGGTCCTTTTCACCTACAATGGACGCAAGACACACACTACATGAATACAGTGTATATACAGTAAAGATGTCATGATGAGGCAGTATAATTCGCATGTTGCAACAAGCTTGCAGACACGTTAGTAAAATAGTAATGAGGGAGGGTGTAATCTAAGTAGTGTCACACGCCCATCGGTGTGCAGGTACCTGAACTATTTATACATACATCATCAGAGCGCTTCATGGTCACAGAAGAGTAAATGTCTCTCTTTCTCATTGCAGCCTAAGATGTCAAATGTGTAGAATAAATGGCTTCCAAAGTGACCGATGCAATAGTTTGGTACCAGAAAAAGGTAAGACTTTTTTTTTTTTTTTAAATTAGTTAATATTAACTTTTTTGATGTTTAGAAAGAGTGACTATATTTATGTATTATGACAGTTTGGTTTTTCCTATGTTGTTTTGTGTTTCCCTGTAGATTAAAAAATATATATATATTTTTGTTGAATTTTGTTAACTTGGCTCTTAGGAATCTATCTTTGGCATTGATATTAGTATTCTATTGATATATCAAATGCAGTTTTTACCACATATTTTTAAGTAAAAAAACATTTACAAAGACAGAAACAACATGTATACCAGATGGAGAAATTCCAAACCAGGAAAGTGTTTCCAGCACCCAGGAAAAAGTGATATAAAAAAAGTCCAAAATATTATCAATCCATTTAAAAATCAGCATGAAAGAAAAAAACACCCAGTGAGTTAAAAGCACAACGCCAATGGTGTTGTGCTTTTAACTCACTGGGTGTTTTTTTTCTTTCATGCTGATTTTTAAATGGATTGATTACACTTTGGACTTTTTTTATATCATTTTTTTCCTGGTTGCTGGAAACACTTTCCTGGTTTGGAATTTCTCCTGCATTGCATCTATACCGAGGATACGGCTCGGCACTTTCCTGGCTTCCAGAATCTAATTGAGTGCATGGTTCAGGGTCTACAAAAGCGGTGAGCTGGCTACAACTTTTTCTTTTGATTATGTATACATTAAAGGACCTCTGTTACGTTGCGGCAGTTCTGTTTGTGACTTTATGCGTCGCTCGTGACAAGTTGTGTACATCGACATCCTTGTAGTCGGCTAACTATGAAGGTTATGGGGCAGATTTATCAACCGGTTTATAACCGTTTTTGGTTGCATAAACGTCTGTTGCGCAAAATGTGTATGACTTTGCTAAAGTGCTTGTGACTAAAGCTGATTTTTGAAGTTAGAAAAGAAAGTCGCAAGTTTCTCACAAATCCCTCCAATTTGTCGCAAATCTTCTACAGCCCAGAACTAGTTGTGGACATTTTATTTATTTATTATTATTTTATTTATTTTTTAATCGCTAATTTTTTTTTCTCAGTGGGGTGAAAAGCTGCAGAGGAGGAATCATCTAAAGTAGTTGTTTTTTGCTTACATGTGCCAAATTTAGCAACCCCCACTCCACGGGTGATATTATTAGTTTGTTGGATGTAAGAAAAACCACAGTAAAAATAAAAGACTTCAAAACACTCTTTCTAAAGGCAACAATGATAAATGTCCAGTTATATTCTTGACTGGGCTAAGGTAAATTATATATTCGCTTTTTGGCACTTGGTCGATGGGGGCCAACTTTGTAGGCATAAATTTTCCTTTTATTTATGAAATGTTGAACTTTTACCCTTGTTGGCATTAAAGGGTTTATCCAGGAAAAAACTTTCTTTTTTATATATCAACTGGCTCCAGAAAGATAAACAGATTTGTAAATTACTTCTATTAAAAAATCTTAATCCTTTCAGTGCTTATGAGCTTCTGAAGTTAAGGTTGTTTTTTTCTGTCTAAGTGCTCTCTAATGACATGTCTCAGGAACCGACCAGTTTAGAAGAGGTTTGCTATGGGGATTTGCTTCTAAACTGGGCGTTTCCCGAGACACGTGTCATCAGAGAGCACTTAGACAGAAAAGAACAACCTTAACTTCAGAAGCTCATAAGTACTGAAAGGATTAAGATTTTTGAATAGAAGTATTTTACTATTAAAATTTTCTGGAGCCAGTTGATATGTAAAGAATTTTTTTTTTCCTGGATAACCCCTTTAAATAGCTATGCCAGATTATTCTCTTGCTAAACACTTGACTTTGAATAATGTGAGCACTTGTCAGAAGTAATTATGTGTCCTGATACTTATGTGTGATTGAACCACACAGCAGTGGTGTCATTTGGGTATATACTGTGTTTATTGTGTTTTTAATCTTTCTAGCAGATAAAAGGTATAAATCTTATGGTAGTTGTGACTAGAAATTGCGCTCAATGACGGCACTGCTGTAGCGATTGTGATGCCTGGTAGGCATTCAATTAGTGAAACCAACCTTCCACATTAGATCAGTGCATGAATAAGCAGAGCGTGCTTTCCCTATGGCAGAGGTGCTGAAAAGGAATTGGGCATTAGGTAATGGGAGTCATTTCGGTTTCCTGATTACATTACACATTTCAAGGCTCCGAGAAATAACTGCAGCAGAACCGGCTTTCATTAGACAAGCTTCATTAACTAAATATGTTCTGTAAAATAATATATACGCTGAGGAAACCTTCTATGTTGGATGGAACATTGCAGACATTGAATGTTTTAAGCTTCTATGGTTATGGCTTTATCTTATTTATATTGTTACAAAGTATTATGGAGCCTATGCAAAGTTATGTATTTTCATTGAGAGCATGTATATGTATTTTGTCCTATGTCAGTCACTGTATGTTATTGACCAGATGCAGTTGTCTTAGGTTGATGGTATTTGCTATAATTTGACTTAAATCAAAGGGATTTTCTGAGATTTAGGAAAAATGTTTACTGTATATAATTAGTCTTGAGAAACTGTTGAGACCTCTGTGACCTGCTGCTTCTCCACATAGCTGTATGACCTCACATTACTACTGCAGCTCATTGTGTCACAGCCTTTTATAGATACCACATCACAGTGCCATGAGGCGATTGACTGCCATAGACATGTGGTCAGTCTTTAACAGGGGAGCTAAACATTTGTACCCATTCAGAAAATTGCTACTTGCGAACATTTATTGTACAGACGTTTGTTGTCACCACAGTCAAATGCACATGTCCATTATTTTTGCATAATGTTTATTTAAATTTTATGTTTTATTAGTAAAACTCAAGTTTCTTCTTTGCATTGCTTTCTACAAAAATGTCTGTCACCAAACCAACCTTACCTTTCCCCTTGCTCACATTGTGTGAGCTCCGGGCAGGGGAAAGTGGGCGTTCCACAACAGGCGCAACATCACTGAAGCCTGCGAGAGCTGTACCTCACCATGCCCTGCACTCCCTTCCTGAGTTTGGTCTCCTTCCAGGCCGGGAGGAGACCGAACTGTTTGACTTGCGGCAGGGAACAGAACAGAGCTACCTAGTTTTTTCTATCACATTAAAAACATAAAAAGGTTTAGAATTTTTACAGCAAGTAAATAACAGTGTCTTAAAATTACATAAGGAAAAATATATTTAAAGGCATATTCCAGTAAAAACCTTTTTTTTTCATATCAACTGGCTCCAGAAAGTTAAAAAGATTTTGTAAATTACTTTTATTAGAAAATTTTAATCCTTCCAGTACTTATCAGCTGCTGAAGTTGAGCTCTGTCTGACAACAGTGCTCTCTGCTGACAACTGTGTCTGTCTCAGGAACTGTCCAGTTTTGCTATGGGGATTTGCTCCTGCTCTTGACAGTTCCTGACATGGACAGAGGTGTCAGCAGAGAGCACTGTTATCAGACAAAAAGAAAAACTTAACTTCAGCAGCTGATAAGTACTAGAAGGATTAAGATTTTTTAATAGAAGTAATTTACAAATCTGTTTAACTCTCTGGAGCCAGTTGATATGGAAAAAAAAACACAGGCGCAACATCACTAAGGCCTGCGAGAGCTGCTTGATCTCGGACCAGAGCAGAAGACCCTGGGAGACGGCCAGAGCCAGGTGAGAGGACCTCTGGCCGCCATGCTGGATGAGCTGATCCCTGCGGCAGCCTACGGGCGATCCGATCATCCATTTAAAGTACCGCAGATGCCGTGATCTGTATTGATCACGGCATCTGAGGGGTTAATGGTGGACATCCGTGCGATTGCAACTGCTCACGGTCATGGTGGAGCGTAAATGTACGCCATGGTGAATGAAGTACCACGGCACCATGAAGTACGTTTACGTCCATTGGCGTTAAGGGGTTAATTCCCTACAATTTTTTTTTCCGCGATATTTACTCAAGTTTCCCTACAATATCCACTTTCCGTACATTTTGCTTTTTTTTAACACATGCTCTAATCTGTGCGGTTTCCACCACATTTTCTGTGGAAACCTTGCCCCTCTTCGGGTTTTCTTAGTAAAATGGAGAGTTAGTCAGGTTTTTTCTACTCTGGCGCACAACCCGACAAAACATGTTGGGTTTGCAATAGTAAATGAGGACCATGGTCTGTAATCTAACCACTTTTTTTCTTCTATGAATCTTTAAATACAGCTTAATAAAATTTAGTTTTACTATAAATTTCTGGTGATAAGAATGAAGCTCTCCTGTCTCAGAACTCGATAGCCTTCTTGGTTATGTAATATTAATGTGGAGTGACTCTGTTTTCAGTGTAAAGTAGAATTCTGTTAGACAGACCAGATAACAGTCTCATAAATTGAAGTCTTATAGTTCTTGTCAATAATTCCTTCTTTATTATATTAAACCAAAGGTGTAAACTGCATGGCAAGTTTTAATCACCAAAAAAAAAAAGAGGCAACACTCACAGAATCCAAAGTAAGACTTCAAGCTTTATTCCACTCCTGACGGCTGTACAAGGTGACTAGTGTTTGCTGTCACTACTGCTAAGGCTGGGTTCCCACTACGTTTTCTCCCATACAGGAGCGCATACGGCAGGGGCTCCCGTATGTCTTCGTATGCGCTCCCATATGTAATTAATTTCAATGAGCCGACCGCTGTGAAACATTCGGTCCGGTCGGCTCAATTTTGCCCCGTATGCGCTTTTACAACCGGACCTAAAACCGTGGTTGACCACAGTTTTAGGTGTGGGGAAAAAGCGCATACGGCGCAAAAATGAGCCAACCGAACGTTTCACTGCGGTCGGCTAATTGAAATTAATTACATACAGGAGCGCATACGAAGGCATACCGGAGCGCAAGGTTTTAGCTCTCCCCTGCAGTATGCGTTCCCGTATGGGAGAAAACATAGTGGGAACCCAGCCTAACTCTATCCCCTGCATGATTAATTTGGAGCCGTTGAGTGCGGATTGTCATGCAACAGGGATAGAAAGACATAGTATGTCCTATTACAAATGTACGACTGTGTACATTACAAGAAATCATAAATGTTATGTTTTCAATTGTTAAAGGGGTGCTCCTGGGACGTTAAGAAAAATAAAAAATGCCTCAAAGCAATACCTGTGTCCCCTGTAGTTATCCATATGATTTTGCCAGCTCCGGAGGCCCCTGTTGTCTCCTGAATATTCTTTTATTCTTTTTTCCTTCCTAGCAGCCCAGACAACTCCCAGAAGTCAGTGCAGCTCTGAGTAATGGCTGCCAGCCAATTGCTTTTACTACCTGTGTGCATGCTGTGTTGTTGTAAACACAGTCAGCAGCACACACGGTACATGTCTTTTCTTTCAAACGATCCTTCCCCCCCCCCAGCAATAAATCATGTAATGCTCTGAATGGCAGCAGTCAGTGATTAGATCTACAGCAGAAAGAGAGCAGCATTATGTGCTGAAGAGACACTGGGCTATTTTTCTGCTGGCAAGAACCTCACACAGGGAGCAGAGTTGTGGCTGTGAACAAGACAGAAATCACGTGGCGTTTGTCTTCCAGTAGGGTGGGGGGCTAGGTCTCAGTGATTGCTTTACACAAAGACAAGGTGGATCTGATAATGACTTATTTTTCTCACTTCCTGCATGTGACAGCTATATAGAGCAGTTTCCTTCTTTCAGCTAAGGAATGATATTTAGACAAATAGGTTGGTGAGAGTGAAAGAATGGGCTATGGGTTTAGTTCCCCAGAGTGCCCCTTTAACCAATTACAAGAGAAATAAAGGTACATTCAAACCAGATATTTGATGTAATTCTTTATATGTTGTAGAAACACCATACAATCTATTATCTTAGGCTAAGTTCACATTGCCATTGGAGCTCCGCTATGTGAAGCTTTGTCAGCAATTCCGATGATTTCAGCGGAGAAAAAAATAGTGCATGCGCTATTTATTTATTTTTTATTCCAGTAAACTACTGGATTTCCGAAAGACCCCATTTAAGTCAGTGGGATCCATCGGGAACTGGTGGAGTTCACTGTGCTCTGCACACAAAAAAGAGGGGAACATAGGAAAATGGGCTTAGATGGGTGTCCAGGCAGCAAAGGCTTGGTACCAATCTTAACCAAACTTTAGAAGTCAATAAGTCCCCTCAACTCTCTCCATAAACCCCACATAGCAAATGATATTGCGACTTTTTTTTTAAATTTTTTTTTTTAAACATGTATATGATTTACTTCTTTCTCATGGAGATTTAGGCTTTAGCTTTGTAGTAGTCTATTGGCCAATATTACATCTTATGATCTTACCTTGGGATTTCCCTGTAGTTTCTTTGGAGTTTGTTTTTTGATGGGATAGGGGTTATGTCCTTGTCTGGTGTTTTTTTTTGTGAAAAATGAATTTCATTATAACTAGTGTATATTCTTTGGGTGACATATGTAGGTTTTATATATTTTTTTCTCTTTTAAATCATCAGTTTTCAGCCATAGACGGTAATCTACTTAGAGACTTGGAAGACATCTTGGTAATCTTAGACAGTGTTATCCACATGAGAATCTCTTTTCCACAGCAGTGGTGCAGGCTGTAATCTTGTATAAATTACGCCTGATGAGGGACACTCCTTGCTGAACAGAGCCAATCTGAGACAACTTATGAATAACCTCTAGCACCTCTTTTATAGAAGGCCCCTGCACTGCATATGGTTTCCACAGGAGCTGAAGCTGCTCACACTGCTCCCCAGACATCCCCTCTACATACAAAACTTCTTGCCTGGCAGGAGGGTAAGAAGGAGGAGGGTAAAAAAAGACATCCAACCCCTTGTGAGCCCAAGCAAAGTGCTCTAGCTATGCTATCCCAGGTAAAACAAGCACATTTGCGCTCCATGTTTTCTCTAGAAGAGCCCCAGGATATACTTGAGTGTTGTATGGCACTTCCATAGAGAATGCATAGAGCATGTGCCGACCCCAAGCCAGAGGACCTTCTGCAATGTTTATCTCTTATCTTGTGTGTATGGGATAAGCTTTTAACACTAAAGTACCCTTCAAGGTCAATATGGCGGACATCGGTGTGATTGCTGATAACTGTATATGAAGCAAGCTCAGCTCCTGTGTTTGTTTCGTAGTATAATGCTGTACATGTCCACAAAGTGCAGGTGTCTGACGTACATTTATGATATATTTTGTTAAGGAGTTAAGTACATAACATGAGACAGGAGCAAAAAAAGAAATGTAAGTTAGTGAATGGCGGACTGATCTAGAGGGAGAGAGCCCTGCTTGCGAGATCAAGGAAAAAGGGATAGAGACAGTAGGTGAGAGCAGCAGCTGCTCATGGCTGTTGTACTGCAGGGCGATTGTGGGCTTAACTTGTGAGAGTTTTCCGGTTGCTTCTGCTTATTTTCTATGGTAAAGCAAGACTTATGTGTTCAAGAGTATGACTGTACAGGGATTTTTGTATGTGCCCTTATCAATAGAAAGTCAGGGAGAGCTTTAGACTTGTAAGCCTGATGTAAGGCTTAGACATTAAAGGGGTGTTTCGATGTGAAACGTACCCCCTATCCACAGAATACGGGATGTGTCAGCTTGCAGGATGTCTAACTGCTGGGACCTCCTGCCATCTAAGGCTAGGTTCAGACTACGGAATTTCTGCCTACAATTCCACTTTGAAATTGCAGGCAGAAATTCCGCTTGCTAAAATGTATAGTGTAGTGAATGGATTTCCGTTCATAAATTCACACTTTGAAATTTGTGAAACGGACTTTATGAACGGAAAAAACGATTGGAAATTCGCGTGGAACACATTGCAGTCTATTGGAGACTGCAGTGTCAGCACAGTCAGTGCTGGCCGCACTCAGAATCTCCAGGCGGAAATTTTCTGCCCGAACCTAGCCTAACCCTTATCAACTATTCTGTGGATAAGAGATAAGTGGTTTAAGTTGAAATACCCCTTAAAGTGAAAAAAAGCGTAAGTGGGTCATCTTAACAGAGGCATTGCCGAAGAAAGATTGCCCTTAAACATGTAGTTTGCAAAGACACTTGTAGCTTAAATAAAAGATACATACTTTACACTTTGAATCCAATTTCAGTTTTGGTGAAGAACAAAAAGCATCCCAAACAGCATCAAACTACAAGTGTCAGTTCAGTATATTGAGTACAGTGACCCCCCCCCCCCCGACATACGATTGCCCCGACATATGATCAAATCAACATACGATGGCCTCTCAGAGGCCATCGCATGTCGATGTCAGCATCGACATACGATGCTTTTTTTAATGTCTGGGCCATCGCATTAAGTGCTATCTGGCAGCGCAAAATGCTTAAGCTGCTGCCGGATAGCAGCTTAATGTTCCCCATGTGGTGCGGTGAGTATTACTTACCCCTCCACGATGCTCCGGGGTGCCCTTCGGGTCCAGCGCTGGTCCTCCGGTGTCTTCTCGGCCCTCTCCGGTGACGTCAATACGTTGCTGCGCACACCGTCCCGTCATCCAATAGGAACGGCGTAGGCAGCGACGTAATGACGTCGCTACGTAGGCCCAGTAAGGCATTGCGGAAGACAACGGAGGACCGGAGAAGACCAGGAGAGCCCAGCAGAGGACCGTAGAAGCCCAGCGGAGGCCCGGGGACACCATCGGGAGCGGCGGGACGTGGTCCGGAGCGGCGGGGACAGGCGAGTATGACTTTGCTTTTTTACATTGCACAAATCCCTCAACAAACGATGGATTCGACAAACAATGGCTCGTTTGAAACAAATTACCATCGTATGTTGAGGGACCACTGTATTGGAATTCCAGAGGAACAAGGCAGTTTCAGAAGAAATTGGACAAAGATTTACTAAGCTCTTCCAGCCAAAATATAGATCCTTACATGCCCAACTCCTACGTAACATTTGCTTTAGCTTTGGTTGATTTGTCTAGAAAAAACCATGTGGTGTTATGAAGATTTACATGCTCGCTCTGGTCTCTGGTCTGCAATCTGTTTTTCAGTATATGGAGTGCAGTGAGTCAGTCTCTATGTTATCTAGACTCAGAACAGCTTGTGTCCAGCCTGTAGTTGCTCGCATGGCATTTGTTGTAATCCACTGGCAGTGATGTTCACCAGCAATGTGCATTTCTAATCTGGCCACAGGCCTAATACCAAAATAGCTCAGGAGTTGTTCAGCTTGTAAATTCTAAATTATAGAAATGTTATGTAGGGTGAGTCACTATGTTTTATGTGTACTTTCAACTCCTTAGATAGCACCGCACTGGTGACATTCAGAACTAATACCTGACCATTAAGTTGGTACATTCCATTACTTTTTTTTTTTTTAGTCCAGTTGCAGATACAACTGTCTGGAGATACATTTATCCAAAACACCCTGCCCCCTATATATACGTTATGAAGTGTGATTGTAAGGAGAGACTATTTTCACATCTTTCGTGGTTTTAACACAAATTGAAACAATCTTCAGAATGACTCACCAGACCACAAGCCTGTAAATATACAGAAATAGTATGTTCATTTACTTCTAAAACTACAATTGAATCGTTCCCTTAATGTCTTAAAATCATCTGATTGCATAGTACTCAAGAAAATCTACAACCTTAATACCACCCATTAAACCACATAGTAGGCAGAATAGAAGGTTTGCTTTCAGTAGAAAGAACAAGAAATCCCACTGACGTGTCGCAGCCTGTTTTAACATCAACTGATTCAGGTAGGAAAAATTCTGAGCCACCCCCTAATGCTGAATAACAAAGTATCACTATGATAAAATCACTGAATTGATGATTAAGTTATCAGCTCTGCTTTTTTGCTCACATTTAGATTTAAGATTATTGTAGGTGGGGGGAGGAGGGGGGGATGAGATGGTTGGGTGGTCACTTTGGGATATTTTACTGATGCTGGATGTTGAATTACAAATGCTCAGTATTTGTTTCCATACAATCTTGGAGTGCGCGATTTGTCTTTTCCTAGGTTTAGTTAGAAGTTGTTCTTAGTTGAAGCACCTTTTGGCAACAATTACAGCTTCTAGTCATCTTTGGTATGGTGCCACAAGGTTTGCATTCCTAGAGTTAGGAGTATTCCACCATTCTTCTCTGCAGATGCTCTCAAGCTCTGTCTGGTTGTGTCCGGACCATCATTGGAAGCCATTTTCAGGTCTCTCGAGATGTTCCATTGGGTTTAAATTAGATCTCTGGCTGGGCTACACAAGGACTCCCACAGAGTTGTCCCTAAGCTACGCCTGTGTTCTCTTAGCTGTCTGCTTAGGGTCATTGTCTTGTTGAAAGGTGAGCCTTTGTCCTAGTCAAGTCCAGAGCACTCCGGATCTGGTTTAACTAAGAATACCTCTGTACTTTGCTGCATTTAGCTTTCCCTTCACTCTGACCAATCTCTGTCCCAGCTGATAAAAACCCCTCCTGCAGCACAATACTCCCCCCACCAAGCTTCCCTGCAGGGATACTATTGGGCTGGTGATGAACAGTGTCTAGTTACCCTTGATCTCCCCCCCCCCCCCCCCCCCCCTCCCCGGGGGTCCTCCTACAGAGGTTTCCTGACTGCTCCCCAAAAAAAGTCCTTTCTCTTTTCCCAGGTCCTGCAGTCGTTCTCGCTGAAGACTCCGCAGGAGATGCTGACTGATGTGTCGCTCTCTTCACTCAAAGTCTTCCAATATACACAGATTCGACATTTCTATGACACATGGCGACTGTCTGGTGACCTTCATAAAGACCTGACTGCTTTTTAAAACCTGTGCCTGGACGCTGACAAACCCACCCATGTTGTGTCCTTGCTCCACTCTCTACTCCGTAGCAGAGACTCCCGAGAGTTGCTTCCTTATCAACAGGGTTGCATACGGGAACTTGGCTGCACCCCTAGTATGGCGGTCTGGGAAACCTCTTTCCTGCTTTGTCATAAATCCTGGAGGTGCGATCAATTGGGGGACACTTTCACACATTTGGTTAACCTGTCCCCTCCTGTCAGAGTGCTGATTGCTGACAATACGGAGTTTCAGCTATCTCCTCCCCCACCTGTACTGTTGCTCTCCATGCTTCAGGACCCCTCTGTGGCCCTTCGGAAGAATCTTATTGGCCTATTGTTGGTGGCTGCTAGACGCTGGAAATCATCCTTTCTCCCCCCCCCCCCCCCCCCCCCCCCCTTGCCCCGGACTGGCTCTGTGAGGTCCTAAATCTACAGGACCTTGAAGAATGTTCCCTGGATAGCATTTGCCTCATCTCCCCAATTCCTGAGGTTTGGACTCCCCTCCCAGCCATCTGTAACCTCCTTACTTACCGGGTACACATTCTCCTGGCCCCTCTACTCTGTTTACCTTCCCTCTTCTTTTTTTTTTTTTTTCCCCCTTTTTGTCTTTTCATGTAGGTGTTCCATAGTTTGTTGATTTATGGATTTTGGTTTCTGGGTACCTGATCAGCCCTTGACAAGGAGTAATAAGGGGGAATACCTGCTTACATGATCTACCGTTTAGTGCGGCACTCCACCTGTTCTCGCTACCTCATGCCCGGGGGTCTCTTGATGTATGGACTGCCTTTTACTTTGTGTTTTTTTTTTTGTGTGTGTGCGTTTTCCCTTTTTCCTTTATTGCATGTTTTTCCCCTATTTTGCCCGTTTTTACAGTTTTTGGTAACTGATCTTTTGTACCTTCCCCTCTGCTTCTTTTCTGTACCCCTGCTATTCCTCTTAGTTTATTTAATAAACGTTTCTTCAATATTAACCCTTTAATGAGCCAGCACATTTTTATTTTTCTGGCTCACGTTTTTTTTCTACCCATTACTTTTTTTTTTCGACTAAGTTGTTTTAGGGCTTATTTTTTGCGTGACAAGTTATTCTTTTCATTGATTCATTTTTTTTTTTCATACAATGTACTACGAAGCCAGAAAAATTACATGTAGGGCAAAATTGAAAAAAAAATATGGAATTGCACAAATTTTGAGGGCAGTAATTTTGTCCGAGTTCAAAATATGGTAAATCTGACATGCTATATTCTATTGGATCAGTATGATTCCAATGATACCAAACTTGAATTACTTTGTTTCGTTTTATGGTTAAAAAAAAAATTTGATAACTTGAAAAAGGGGAAAAAAACTTTGTTCATAACCATGTTCTCACCCCTATAACTTTTTTATTTATTTTATTTTCCTTTATCGTCATGACAGCACGACCTGAGAGAGTGACTCTGCCCCTAGGGACAGGAAGCCTTGGAGAATAAAAGGAAGTCCCCCTCCTCTCTGTCCTTGGTGGTTTCCTATCCCTTTGGGAAGCCTGGAGATGAGCCCTATCTCAAGTAGGCTCCATTCTTTTAATCTAGATGGCGGGGGGATTCCTGGAGGCTGGGCCCCTCGGTGCAGGCGGTTCTGCTATCCCCTTATGGACCCTGGTTGGGGATCCTAGCTGGTCTCACACCTGTTTTTTGTATTTCCTGCCCCTTCCTCTCTCCCACTTCCTGTTTGGACACTTACCTGCCTTTTTTCAGCCTGCTGGTGGAGTTGCGCCCTTTGGGCAGGCTCTGGATGTCGGCGGGAGGAGTGGCGAATGACTCTCAGTCGTGCGAGATGCCAGTTAAGGCTGCGGCCTATAAGAGGCGAGAGGACCTTTTTTGTTGCTTCAGCAGAAGTGACATCTATGGAGAGGGCCTGAGATCAGGAAGGGCGGATGTGACATCACACACTGACCTCTGGCGTGCAGGCGGTGGCACTTTTTAAACTAAGTTATTTCTTTCATTTTGTCTCCTGCTGTGAGCTTGCCAGTCATACTGAGAATATCTTGTGCTACCAGCCTGGGAGAGGGTTGTCCTTCTTGATGCAACATGAGCTCTGATGGTGGAATCTCCATCTGACTCTGCTGCAAAAACGCCCACTGTACTGGATGTTTCTGGGTGAGTGTATCCTTCTTGTTTTCTTCAATGTTTATTTTAATTTTATAGTTTTTTTCTTTTTGTTTGTTTTCAAATAGGGTAATGATGCACCTAAGAAGGCCACCAAAAAGACGAAAAACTGTGAATGTAATTTGAAGTTATCTGCGGATTATGAAAAAGCTTCCTATCAATCCTGCATTAATAAGTTAAAGGACATCTGTAGTGCAAAACTTTTATACATTCCTGTGCCCGGGCCTCAAAAATAAACGTTAACATACCTTCCTACGTGCCCCCATTGGTCCGCCACAGGCCTCACGGTCCAGCGGTGCTAACCTCATTCAACTTCCTGGGGATGGGGACACTGCAGAGCCGTCGGCGTATCACCGGCTGTAGTGATGTCCCGCCCCGACCAGTGATAGGCTGAGCCCACTGTCATGTAAGGAGCCGGCCAGAGCTCCTTACATGACAGTGGGCTAAGCCTATCACCGGCCGGGACATCGCTGTGGCCGGTGATACGCCGACGGCTCTGCGGTGTCCCCGTCCCCAGGAAGTTGAAAGAGGTTAACACTGCTGGACCGTGAGGCCTGTGGAGGACCAACGGGGGCACGTAGGAAGGTATGTTAAAGTTTATTTTGTTTTTGAGGCCTGGGCACAGGAATATATAAAAGTCTTATACTACAGTTCTTTAATATCTACTAGAATTCCATCCTTAGTACTGTCACTTCTGGCACAAATGCAGGATCTTATTAGGAAAGAGATACAGGCCTCTATCCAAGGTCTTTCTGCTGTGGCTAATCTGTCAGCTATTGATACCGTATCCACTTCTTTTGCTACTAACATTGTTAATAATCCGGTAGCAGTTTCGCAGTCTTAATCTGAGGAACAGGGGTTATTGTGCCAGGTCTGTCAGACTCGGGAGAAGAGTCAGAGAAGGATTCTTCAGGGAAGGCCTTATTCCCGTTTGAAGATACTGACCGGTTGATTAAAGCTGTCCGTTCTGCTATGAACATAGAGGAACCAAAATAACCCAAGTTCATTCAAGACATTGATTGAGGGTCTGGACTCCAAAATCGTACAGTCTTTCCTATACATAAAATTATCTCCAAGGTCATTTTAAAAAAGTGGGAGAACCCTGAAAAAAAAAAAAACCTATATATCTAAGGCCATCAAAAGGAAATACCCCATCGCTGACTCTGACACAAAAAAATTTGGACCACCCCTCAAAAATTTAATCGGCCAAGTCTAAATTTTTTTTAAAAAGGATCGCTTCCGTTTGAGGATCTTGGTACCCTAAAAGATCCTATGGATAAGAAAATGTATGTTTTTCTGAAAAGAACTTGGAAAGCTTCAAGAGCTGCCCTGGAACCCAATATCGCAGGCACTTCAGTAGCTAGATCTGTCCTACTCTGGTTGGACCAATTAACCTCTAATATCCAAAATAGGGTTACTCGGGGACAGATTTTAGCCTTTATTCCTACTATTCACAGGGGGTGGCCTTTCTAGCGGATTCCTCTTCTGAGGCGCTGAGATTGTCTGTCTGCCTGTACGGCGGCCCTATCCAAGTCAACTAGAAGGGCCCTATGGTTGAAGAACAGGTAAGGAGATGCTGCGTCTAAAAGTAAATTGTGTGCTATACCCTGTGAGGGTAAACATTTGTTTGGGTCTTTCCTATCTGACCTACTTGAAAAAGCTGGTGATAGAAAGAAGGGGTTTCCCTTTTCCTTTGAACACAAGCGTAACCAGTCCTTTCGGTCTAGAGGTAGAGGAGGAGGTCAGAATAGAGGAAGAGGCCAGTCGGTCCATTGAAAGTTCTCTAAGAAAAACTGTGGCCTTATGTTCAACCAACCTTCCACCTCCTCTAAGAAGCCAGGGTCCCAATGACTGGGTCCTGCGAGTTGGGTGCGGACTTCAACATTTCTTTCCAGCTTGGAAGGAGATAGTGGGCAGTTCCCAAGTTCTAGGCATTATTCAGAACGGGTTAAAATGGGAATTTTGCCGTCTTCCACACACTCTTCATCATAACCAAAAATCCCTTGGGTTCAGTAGGCCAAATTTCTCTTCAACAGGAAATTATTTTGTTAATGGAAAAAGGGGTCCTAATTCCAGTTCCCCTAATTCAGAAAAGACGGGGATTCTAATCCACTTTTTTCCTTGTCAAAAAACCCAGCACCATCTTTTAAGTGATAATAAAGGTAAATCTAAATCTTGGGTGATAAAATAACAAAAGTTCAAAATGGAAACCCTAAAATCAACTGTAAACTTACTAACAAACGATTGCTTTATGGCTTATTTTCATGTGCCAATGCACCCGGACTTTCGGAAATTTCATCTAAACTCAACTATTTAATCTACAATTTTGTGCCCTTACTTTCGGAATCTCTGTAGCGCCAAGGATCTTCCCAAAAATTTGTCAGAAATGGCAGCACACATAAGGGAGGAAGAAGGAATATTCATCCCATACCTGGACAATTTTCTCCTGGTCACAGACTCAGCCATAAAGGTACAATCTTTTGTTTCTCGCACACTTCACATTTTAGAAAAACGAGGATGGCTAGTTAACTGGGAAAAATCATTCCCTGCCCCAACCCAAGGTGTTGTTCTGGATTCTGTACAAGAAAAGTCTTTCCTTCCCCAGAGTAGAATTGAAGAAGAAAAATTTTTGTGAGGATATCATGAGCTCACCCCAAATTATTATTAGGAAAGGTATGTTCTTGCTTGGTTTATTCACAGCTTCCAGTCCTGTGGTCCCTTGGGTGCAATTTCATTCTCATTGTTTGCAGGCTGAACTCCGAAGAATAATGGTTTGTCTGATTCTGGTATATCAACTTTACAGTCAAGTAGAAAGCCAATAACATCTTCCATTTATTTCAAGATCTGAAAAGCCTACATAAGTTTTAGTAAACCTTCTAGTGTGGACTTTAACAAGCCCAATTCAGCTTCCATTCTAGACTTCCTTCAAAACGGACTGGAAAAGGGCCTGAAGTTAGCCACTCTTAAAGGGGTACTCCGGCACTCAGACATCTTATCCCCTATCCAAAGATGCCTGATCGCGGGGGTCCCGCCGCTGGGGACCCCCGTGATCTTGCACGCAGCACCCAAGTTAAAATCAGCCCCCGTAGCATGTTCGCTCCGGGTCTGATTACCGGCGACCACTGGGCAGGCGGTGTGTGACATCACGCCTCCGCCCCCGTGTGACGTCACGCTCCGCCCCTCAATGCAAGCCGCCTGCCCCATGGTCGCCGGTAATCAGACCCGGAGCAAACATGCTCCGGGGACTGATTTTAACTGGGGTGCTGCGTGCAAGATCACGGGGGTCCCCAGCTGCGGGACCCCCGCGATCAGGCATCTTATCCCCTATCCTTTGGATAGGGGATAAGATGTCTAAGCGCCAGAGTACCCCTTTAAAGTACAAGTGTCAGCTCTAGGTTCTTCAGGTTTTTCAAAGCAGTTAAGATTACAAAACCTCAGCTTCCCTCCTGGAATTTGACCTTGACTCTTAACGTGCTATGTAGAGAACCCTTTGAACTGGTTTCCTCCATTTCTATCAAGAACCTAACACTGAAGGTGGCTCTTCTTGTGGCAGTTACATCAGAGTAGGTGAAAATCGCTAACTTGTCATGTATAGAACCATACACTAGAATTCTTCAGGACAGAATAATTCTCAAAACAGAGGTGACATCATAGCAAGATGTATTAGACAGGCCATTTGTTTGTCTTATTTCTCCTCTGGCCCTTCTCCCCCTGTTGGTCTTAAGGCCCATTCTACCTATGCAATTGCATCCTCTTGGGCCGTGAGGAGAGGAACCTTGATAGACCAAATCTGTAAGTCGGCCACCTGGTCGTCTCCTCACACTTTTTTTCGGCGCTATAGGTTGAATGTGGGGAGCTTTTCTGATTTATCCTTTGGTCGCAAGTTTCTCCAAACTGTTATCCCACCCTAGTCTCTTGTACTCACTGAGGTGGTGCTGTCATGGCGATAAGGAAAGCCGATAATTACTCACCGGCACCGCTACATCACCGCTACATCACCACCCTTTTTCTTCTTCTGATTAGTTCACTGGTGTATATATCACTTGGGTGTAGCAAAAAAATAAATTGTCTTGTGTTATGTTATATTAAATGCATATCGTCCTGTTGTCTACTAACAAAGTAGGAAGGCTCTTTTTAGTTCTCGGTAATCCACTGAGGACGGAGAGGAGGGGACTTCCTTTTATCCTCCAAGGTCTCCTGTCCCTAGGAGCGGAGTATCTCTCTTAGTTGGTGCTGTTATGGCTCATGGAAACAGAATTACCAGTGAATAATTACAGGGTTTTTTTCCACCTACGGAGCTGTGTTAGGAGTTTTTTTAATTTATTTTTTTGCACAATGAGCTGTAGTTTTAATGGTACTTTTTTTTTGGGGGGGGGGGGGGGGGGAGGGGGGATTTAATGAAACTGAAAATCAGCAATTTTGGCGTTTGGAATTTTTTTGCATTTACACCGCTCACGGTGCAGGATCAGAAACCTAATAATTTAAGAAAATAATTGCATTTCATTGTTCCATGAAATCTGTGCTTGACTACTTAGCAGCTGTTACTCATCATCTTTATCAGGAGCTGGGACTTACCGCTAATGCCCACACTGATGTCCAATGTGTAACCCTTTTAGATATCAAATTCGGTGAAGATAACTGCATCCTAAACAGGGAGGTACCTTTCCTGGGGGTTAGGGGCACTCATCGGAACTCCCCCCCCCCCCCCCCCTTCCCTCCTCAGCAGTAAGATTGCAGGTTTCCAGAAAGTGAAGATGGGGATCCAATAAGCCACTCTGAGGATCTTATTGTACAGTCTTAGACAGGCTTTAAGACTAGATCGCTGATTTTAAACCATTAAAGCAATTAAAAGATTGCTATTAATAGTCCCCTATGGGGACTTAAAGCATTTAAAGTGAGACAAATAAAATACATGCCCCCTTAAGGCTGAGTTCACACTGCATATTTTACAGCTCCCTTTTGCATGTATTATGGTCCTATTTGCACATCATAAAACCCATGTGATTTGTGCCCCATTGTTTCAATAGTTCATAATATAAACTGTAGCCTGTTTTGTTGTTTTATAAAATTAACATGAGACTTATCTGGGATCCTGCTTGTTAGGGATCCAAGGTGCTGAGGCTAGCCTCCTCCCATAGACTTGCATTGAGGGGGCGTAACCGACCCCCGCAGTGTGAGCACGGCGTTCGGAACTAATGCAGCCGGAAGGCTGGCCAGTGGAGTACCCCTTTAAAGAGGTGTAAGCATCACCATAGCCAGTCCTTTAGTTACTCTATGGGGCAGATAGCAGATTGTCTTAAATTTTAACTTGATGAAAAAAACACTTTATTACAGAGGATCAGGCTACATAATAATTTTGGTGCACTTGATGAACACCACCTTTTTGGTGGCTTTCTTCACATTAGTATTTTGCAACAAAATAACACATTCCTTTAATAAATCTGGTTTTATTTAGGACTCCTCTTAGTTTAAAATACACAATACATTTTGCATTCAAAATGTACTATGCATTTTTTTTTTTTTGCCACAATTTGTGCTGGAATTCTAGCACATTATGTTTAGTTAATCTCTCCTTTTTATTTCCTTCTTTCACATGTAAGCTTTTTGATACATAAATGACCTTCAAAGGCTTGGTAGTATTATTCCACTTCCTCTTTTTTACATTTTTGCTATGCAAATAGTAAAAGGTAAAGTAACTATAGTACAGATCACTTACATTTAGAATATCTTAGTCAGGGTCTCTGCTAGGCAAACCCAGACCATCTTATAAACGACCATTTTAGAATGTGACTAAATGGCCATTGTTACGCCGAGCGCTCCGGGTCCCCGCTCCTCCCCGGAGCGCTCGCTTCACTCCCTCCGCTGCAGCGCTCCGGTCACGTCCTCTGACCCGGGGCGCTGCGATCCTGCTGCCAGCCGGGATGCGATTCGCGATGCGGGTAGCGCCCGCTCGCGATGCGCACCCCGGCTCCCCTACCTGACTCGCTCCCCGTCTGTTCTGTCCCGGCGCGCGCGGCCCCGCTCCCTAGGGCGCGCGCGCGCCGGGTCTCTGCGATTTAAAGGGCCACTGCGCCGCTGATTGGCGCAGTGGTTCCAATTAGGGTTTTCACCTGTGCACTTCCCTATATTACCTCACTTCCCTTGCACTCCCTTGCCGGATCTTGTTGCCTTAGTGCCAGTGAAAGCGTTCCTTGTGTGTTCCTTGCCTGTGTTTCCAGACCTTCTGCCGTTGCCCCTGACTACGATCCTTGCTGCCTGCCCCGACCTTCTGCTACGTCCGACCTTGCTTCTGCCTACTCCCTTGTACCGCGCCTATCTTCAGCAGCCAGAGAGGTGAGCCGTTGCTAGTGGATACGACCTGGTCACTACCGCCGCAGCAAGACCATCCCGCTTTGCGGCGGGCTCTGGTGAAAACCAGTAGTGGCTTAGAACCGGTCCACTAGCACGGTCCACGCCAATCCCTCTCTGGCACAGAGGGTCCACTACCTGCCAGCCGGCATCGTGACAGTAGATCCGGCCATGGATCCCGCTGAAGTTCCTCTGCCAGTTGTCGCTGACCTCACCACGGTGGTCGCCCAGCAGTCACAACAGATAGCGCAACAAGGCCAACAGCTGTCTCAACTGACCGTTATGCTACAACACTTGCTACCACAGCTTCAGCAGTCATCTCCTCCGCCAGCTCCTGCACCTCCTCCGCAGCGAGTGGCCGCTCCTGGGATACGCTTATCCTTGCCGGATAAATTTGATGGGGACTCTAAGTTTTGCCGTGGCTTTCTTTCCCAATGTTCCCTGCATCTGGAGATGATGTCGGACCTGTTTCCCACTGAAAGGTCTAAGGTGGCTTTCGTAGTCAGTCTTCTGTCCGGAAAAGCCCTGTCATGGGCCACACCGCTCTGGGACCGCAATGACCCCGTCACTGCCTCTGTACACTCCTTCTTCTCGGAAATCCGAAGTGTCTTTGAGGAACCTGCCCGAGCCTCTTCTGCTGAGACTGCCCTGTTGAACCTGGTCCAGGGTAATTCTTCCGTTGGCGAGTATGCCGTACAATTCCGTACACTTGCTTCAGAATTGTCCTGGAATAATGAGGCCCTCTGCGCGACCTTCAAAAAAGGCCTATCCAGCAACATTAAAGATGTTCTGGCCGCACGAGAAATTCCTGCTAATCTACATGAACTTATTCACCTAGCCACTCGCATTGACATGCGTTTTTCTGAAAGGCGTCAGGAACTCCGCCAAGATATGGACTCTGTTCGCACGAGGCGTTTCGTCTCCTCGGCTCCTCTCTCCTCTGGTCCCCTGCAATCTGTTCCTGTGCCTCCCGCCGTGGAGGCTATGCAGGTCGACCGGTCTCGCCTGACACCTCAAGAGAGGACACGACGCCGTATGGAGAACCTCTGCCTGTACTGTGCTAGTACCGAACACTTCCTGAGGGATTGTCCTATCCGTCCTCCCCGCCTGGAAAGACGTACGCTGACTCCGCACAAAGGTGAGACAGTCCTTGATGTCTACTCTGCTTCTCCACGTCTTACTGTGCCTGTGCGGATGTCTGCCTCTGCCTTCTCCTTCTCTACAGTGGCCTTCTTGGACTCTGGATCTGCAGGAAATTTTATTTTGGCCTCTCTCGTCAACAGGTTCAACATCCCAGTGACCAGTCTCGCCAGACCCCTCTACATCAATTGTGTAAATAATGAAAGATTGGACTGTACCATACGTTTCCGCACGGAGCCCCTTCTTATGAGCATCGGATCTCATCATGAGAGGATTGAACTTTTGGTCCTCCCCAATTGCACCTCGGAGATTCTCCTTGGACTTCCCTGGCTTCAACTTCATTCCCCAACCCTGGATTGGTCCACTGGGGAGATCAAGAGTTGGGGGTCCTCTTGTTCCAAGAACTGTCTAAAACCGGTTCCCAGTAACCCTTGCCGTAACTCTGTGGTTCCTCCAGTAACCGGTCTCCCTAAGGCCTATATGGACTTCGCGGATGTTTTCTGCAAAAAACAAGCTGAGACTCTACCTCCTCACAGGCCTTATGATTGCCCTATCGACCTCCTCCCGGGTACTACTCCACCCCGGGGCAGAATTTATCCTCTCTCTGCCCCAGAGACTCTTGCCATGTCCGAATACGTCCAGGAGAATCTAAAAAAGGGCTTTATCCGTAAATCCTCCTCTCCTGCCGGAGCCGGATTTTTCTTTGTGTCCAAAAAAGATGGCTCCCTACGTCCTTGCATTGACTACCGCGGTCTTAATAAAATCACGGTTAAGAACCGCTACCCCTTACCCCTCATCTCTGAACTCTTTGATCGCCTCCAAGGTGCCCACATCTTCACTAAATTGGACTTAAGAGGCGCCTATAACCTCATCCGCATCAGAGAGGGGGACGAGTGGAAAACGGCATTTAACACCAGAGATGGACACTTTGAGATCTGGTCATGCCCTTTGGACTGTGCAATGCCCCTGCCGTCTTCCAAGACTTTGTCAATGAAATTTTTCGTGATCTGTTATACTCCTGTGTTGTGGTATATCTGGACGATATCCTAATTTTTTCTGCCAATCTAGAAGAACACCGCCAGCATGTCCGTATGGTTCTTCAGAGACTTCGTGACAACCAACTCTATGCCAAAATTGAGAAATGTCTGTTTGAATGCCAATCTCTTCCTTTTCTAGGATATTTGGTCTCTGGCCAGGGACTACAGATGGATCCAGACAAACTCTCTGCCGTCTTAAATTGGCCACGCCCCTCCGGACTCCGTGCTATCCAACGCTTTTTGGGGTTCGCCAATTATTACAGGCAATTTATTCCACATTTTTCTACCATTGTGGCTCCTATCGTGGCTTTAACCAAGAAAAATGCTGATCCCAAGTCCTGGCCTCCTCAAGCAGAAGACTCCTTTAAACGACTCAAGTCTGCCTTTTCTTCGGCTCCCGTGCTCTCCAGACCTGACCCTTCCAAACCCTTCCTATTGGAGGTTGATGCCTCCTCAGTAGGAGCTGGAGCTGTTCTTCTACAAAAAAATCCTTCCGGGCATGCTGTCACTTGTGGTTTTTTCTCTAGGACCTTCTCTCCAGCGGAGAGGAACTACTCCATCGGGGATCGAGAGCTTCTAGCCATTAAATTAGCACTTGAGGAATGGAGGCATCTGCTGGAGGGATCAAGATTTCCTGTTATTATCTACACCGACCACAAGAACCTCTCCTACCTCCAGTCGGCCCAACGGCTGAATCCTCGCCAGGCCCGGTGGTCTCTGTTCTTTGCCCGATTTAATTTTGAGATTCACTTTCGTCCTGCCGATAAGAACATTAGGGCCGATGCTCTCTCTCGTTCCTCGGATGCCTCAGAAGTTGATCTCCCTCCGCAACACATCATTCCACCTGACTGCCTGATCTCCACTTCTCCTGCCTCCATCAGGCAGACTCCTCCAGGAAAGACCTTTGTTTCTCCACGCCAACGCCTCGGAATCCTCAAATGGGGTCACTCCTCCCATCTCGCAGGTCATGCGGGCATCAAGAAATCTGTGCAACTCATCTCCCGCTTCTATTGGTGGCCGACTCTGGAGACGGATGTTGGGGACTTTGTGCGAGCCTGCACTATCTGTGCCCGGGATAAGACTCCTCGCCAGAAGCCCGCTGGTTTTCTTCATCCTCTGCCTGTCCCCGAACAGCCTTGGTCTCTGATTGGTATGGATTTTATTACTGATTTACCCCCTTCCCGTGGCAACACCGTTATTTGGGTGGTCGTTGATCGATTCTCCAAAATGGCACATTTCATCCCTCTTCCTGGTCTTCCTTCTGCGCCTCAGTTGGCTAAACAATTTTTTGTACACATTTTTCGTCTTCACGGGTTGCCTACGCAGATTGTCTCGGATAGAGGGGTCCAATTCGTGTCTAAATTCTGGAGGGCTCTCTGTAAACAACTCAAGATTAAATTAAATTTTTCCTCTGCATATCATCCCCAGTCCAATGGACAAGTAGAAAGAATTAACCAGATCCTGGGTGATTATTTGCGACATTTTGTTTCCTCCCGCCAGGATGACTGGGCAGATCTCCTTCCATGGGCCGAATTTTCGTATAACTTCAGGGTCTCTGAATCTTCCTCCAAATCCCCATTTTTCGTGGTGTACGGCCGTCACCCTCTTCCCCCCCCTCCCTACCCCCTTGCCCTCTGGTCTGCCCGCTGTGGATGAAATTTCTCGTGACCTTTCCATTATATGGAGAGAGACCCAAAATTCTCTCTTACAGGCTTCTTCACGCATGAAGAGGTTCGCGGATAAGAAAAGAAGAGCTCCCCCCGTTTTTTCCCCTGGAGACAAGGTATGGCTCTCCGCTAAATATGTCCGCTTCCGTGTCCCTAGCTACAAGTTGGGACCACGCTATCTTGGTCCTTTCAAAATTTTGTGTCAAATTAATCCTGTCTCTTATAAACTTCTTCTTCCTCCTTCTCTTCGTATCCCTAATGCCTTTCACGTCTCTCTTCTCAAACCACTCATCCTCAACCGTTTTTCTCCCAAATCTGTTCCTCCCACTCCTGTTTCCGGCTCCTCGGACGTCTTCTCGGTCAAGGAAATTTTGGCTGCCAAAAAGGTCAGAGGGAAAAATTTTTTTTTAGTAGACTGGGAGGGTTGTGGTCCTGAAGAGAGATCCTGGGAACCTGAGGACAACATCCTTGACAAAAGTCTGCTCCTCAGGTTCTCAGGCTCCAAGAAGAGGGGGAGACCCAAGGGGGGGGGGTACTGTTACGCCGAGCGCTCCGGGTCCCCGCTCCTCCCCGGAGCGCTCGCTTCACTCCCTCCGCTGCAGCGCTCCGGTCACGTCCTCTGACCCGGGGCGCTGCGATCCTGCTGCCAGCCGGGATGCGATTCGCGATGCGGGTAGCGCCCGCTCGTGATGCGCACCCCGGCTCCCCTACCTGACTCGCTCCCCGTCTGTTCTGTCCCGGCGCGCGCGGCCCCGCTCCCTAGGGCGCGCGCGCGCCGGGTCTCTGCGATTTAAAGGGCCACTGCGCCGCTGATTGGCGCAGTGGTTCCAATTAGGGTTTTCACCTGTGCACTTCCCTATATTACCTCACTTCCCTTGCACTCCCTTGCCGGATCTTGTTGCCTTAGTGCCAGTGAAAGCGTTCCTTGTGTGTTCCTTGCCTGTGTTTCCAGACCTTCTGCCGTTGCCCCTGACTACGATCCTTGCTGCCTGCCCCGACCTTCTGCTACGTCCGACCTTGCTTCTGCCTACTCCCTTGTACCGCGCCTATCTTCAGCAGCCAGAGAGGTGAGCCGTTGCTAGTGGATACGACCTGGTCACTACCGCCGCAGCAAGACCATCCCGCTTTGCGGCGGGCTCTGGTGAAAACCAGTAGTGGCTTAGAACCGGTCCACTAGCACGGTCCACGCCAATCCCTCTCTGGCACAGAGGGTCCACTACCTGCCAGCCGGCATCGTGACAGCCATCATTTTATTATGATATATAATGCATACCTATCCTGTGAGGCACACACATGATCCGGACCATTTTAGTGCATAATATTTCTCATTTACAGTTATATACCATGACATTCATTACTTTTATTCTTCTTTAAGCAGCTTAATTAGTAGATTGGTTGTATGTTCACATAGGACTTGATTTTAAGGGAGGAAAAAGAGAAAATTAACACAGAAGCACGATTTACCTTACAATATTTCTGGTATGACTGATATAGAAGTATCTGTGCTGTAAAATGAGAAACCATTGTCAAGTAATATCAAATGTCAAGTTGGCTCACAGGGTCTTGTACTGACACACATGATGAATTTCGCAGTGGTTTTTATGCATCCAGTCATGGCAATTGGTAGATTCCTAATTTTATATGGTTTAAACCTTTGCACTTCTTCTCATTAAGCTAAAAAGAGTATTTTTTGGGGGGTATTTTTTTATTTTAATTTTTTACTTTTAAGGAAAGAGTAAAGCCCACATGCTGGTAGTTGTCGTTTTGCAGCAGCTGAAGTGCACACTGGTTGCCGGCTGTTTCAAAACTACAAATTCCAGCATGCCCGGACAGCCTTTGGGCATGCTGAACGTTGTAGTTTTGCAACAGCTGGAGGCACCTTTGTTGTTAAAAACTCGCTTATAGCAGTAGGTATTTCAGTCTCGTGATTCTGAATTTTATTAAAATTTTGAATTTGATGTAAGGCTCGCCACGCAGGCAGGGCCAATATTTGGTGCAGTTAGCTCTGTCCCTATGGTAGGGGCTAATATCAGGCTGCAGAAAGGCAAGAGTGAGGCCAGTTTCTAGGAACTGCATAGAGATCTGCACTTACGTATTAGTTCCTAATACCGGTACCTGCTTAAACACTGCACCCGCCATCCCTGTTCTATATAGTAGGTGATAGGCAGACATTCTGGAGTGAGCCTGAAGCTGGTGAATTGGCCTCACTAATGCCTAGCTGACAGAGCCTATGCCAGTTGTTTGGATATTGAATAGCATAGAGAATACAGGTTAGCGTAAATCCACACTAGATTTGCTGCAGATTATGTGGAAGTTTACTTGGCAGATCCAAAGCAGATTACAGTACGTTCAAAGTAAGTGGAATTTTTGGAATCTCCTCTACACACAGTGAGTGCTTTCCTGACAGGAATAGCCCGGCAGTTCGGTTTTTCCAGTCTACAGCATGTCAATTTGTGGTTTTATTGCAGATTTTTCCAAAATAAATAAATGGGGATGGTAAAATTTGCACCAAGTCTGCAACAAAACCTACACAGATTTTTGTGTGGATTTTCTGCAGCAAAGTGGTTGCAGTTGGGGATCGACCGATAAAGATTTTTTTTATACCGATAATCTGTGAACTTTGAGGCCGATAGCCCATAATTTATACCGATATATTCCGGTATAAGTTTACGGCTATTTCTCCCCCAAAAACCCCCACCACACCCCTGCAGCGCACAGCAACAGCGCAGGACGCCGCAGGAGCCAGAAGTAGCACGGCCCCCGGGAACAGGTAATTATAAAACCAGGGATGGGGGAGGCAATGGGGCAGCGGTCGTCTTTGGCCTGGGGGCTGGGCATTATCGGCAAGATAATTTCCGATACCGATATAATCCAAAATCGTGATTATCGGCCGATAATATCAGCCAAACCAATAATCTGTCGATCCCTAGTTACAACCCCATGTAACATCACAGATGTGGGAAGACAAGACTTTTGAGTACAGTTTTATGTAGTTATCTATAGCACACTATAGATAACACACAGAGATAAGTAAAAGGAGACTGATTTTGCCCAGAGAGACAAATCTATTTTTATGTTAAAAACCCTGGAAATTACTTTAAAACCGCTAATAGCATTTTTTTGCAGTTATGGTATCAAATTGAATCTATAGAAAACCTCTTTATTGTTAGACAATTATGTTTAGTTGTATTAAACATTTATGCAGTTGTGATATTACTTTATAACTGAAAATAGTTTGTCTTTCGAAGCACATGAATTTAAAATAGAACCAAAACTGACAGCGATTCACTTGCACTAAATCCAATACATGGGGGTTCCGATGCAGAACCAGATTAAAATGAGAAATAACTTACCCGGATCAGTGGTCCATTTCCAGACATAGACCATTTATTATCCGGTATTGCTAAAATGTTAATCACACTCTTCAGGGATGTTGGGTCCCACCTCTGTTGGGCAAAGCGGGCGATTAACATATTAACAATGGCTGACTGCTAATGCCTGGTATATCTCCAAAACCAGATTGGCTTTTTTGCATTATGCAATATTGCCTTTCCTCAGTTATGTTAGTAGCTGTCTAGAACAAGGATATGTAATGTAATAAGGAAGTTCCTTCTGTGAAAATGTGAAGCATATTGAATACAAATGGTTTTTATTTTAGATCATGGCATTAAAGCCTACATTTTGTTGGTAATAGAGCTTAATGTATTCCATTATAATTTAATGGCAACTCTCGGCTGTAGGTGTTCTATTTACAGCTATCTCATCTACTGGTTTATTTATGAAGTTCATGTTGTAAAGTTACCCTTTAATTCACTATGTATGTTCAGAGCCTATGGTTTAATATGTATTAAAACTGTTACCATAATGTTGTCATTGTTGATAATCCTCCCCATTTAGTAAGAGGTTTAACTCTCAATGATGTGGTTTTTTTTTTTGTTGTTTTTTTTTTAGATTGGAGCTTATGACCAACAAATATGGGAGAAATCTGTGGAACAAAGGGAAATCAAGGTAAATATGCATCCGCTTATTTATTTATTTGAGAAATATATTTTATTGAGTTTCAAGACTGGTTACAGAAAGTAATATGAAGTATTTTGTACATGGGATCTAGAGACATATATAAAATAAGGCACACAACAGGGTAATACAGGTATCATTAAGTCAAAGTACAATATCCGTATACCAGTCATTAGAGATGAGCGACGTTACAGTGATTCGATGCGTCACGAACTACTCGGCTCGGCAGTTGCTGACTTTAGCCTGCATAAATTAGTTGAGCTTTCAGGTGCTCGGGTGGGCTGGAAAAGGTGGATACAGTCCTACTAGTAATAAAACATAGCAATACAAATCAAAACATAACCTTGGAAAACATAACATAAGCTGCACAGAACTTGGTTCTTATTAGATGTGTAACGTAAGATCAAAATTCTCAAGATTGCTGAGATAGAATCGGTATAATAGTGCCTGTCCGGAGCAATGGGTATCTAACCAAATAAGAAAATGTAAAAGATTTATGCTAAACCTTAAGACACTTTCAATGTACCTAGGGCACCCAATAACTTGTTAATATACCATTCAGTATGTATGAAGTGTTTCATCAGATACACTCTTATACACTTTAAAACATAAATAAAGGGTTATCTGGCAGTGGCTAAAAAAAAAAAAAATTGCAGGGGAATAATGTAGTAATGTAATGTAGTCTCACTAGGTCAGTTTTTCTAGCTATCCACAGGATCCCTGGGAACTCTGGAATGGGGCCCCTCTCCCCACTGAGCCAGCCCTTACATTCCGAGACACACTATTTATAGCTGTGATAGGCCACTCAGCCAATCACTGGCCACAGCAGTGTCCTGCCATAGCGGGTGGTTTGCAGAGTGGGCCATCACTGCCTAGACCAGTTTGTGTCAGAAGGTGGGTGGCAAAGCGATGGGGATGTTTTTTTTATAAACTAGAAAAACTTGTTAAGCTGGGTGGTGCAGTCACCTTTGCAACTGTACTATGCAAAGCGAAGTTCCATGCAAGAGTCCCTTACTCTGCAACTATACCACCCTGTGTGACCTGCATCTCTCCGCACTGGAGCTGAAGATTGGGTGGACTCAAACTTTGTACTCACACTTTAACCTGTCAAGAAAGAAGCTGGCTCACAGGACGATATTGGCTGTTGGGTTGGTTTTACCAGATAGTCTTGTGATACTACTTGACTGGTAAAAGCACACAAGCAGTATTTTTACTTAATCATACCTAGAGTGTGCTGCGTAATAGGAAAATATCTACAACTAGATTTCATATCATACATTGCTCGACTTCTATCCAAATTTCATGATGGTTAAATCAGTATAACACATTGGGGCTTATTCTTTTGTAATAATAACCTTTTATTAGTAGAAAAAATAATCTAACACAAAGTTCCCAAAGTAAGCAAGGTGATCTAGTTAAAATTCCTCTTGTCAACAGTGTAGATTTCAGGAGGAGGTACCACTCAATATATTTTGTACATTTTTCAGTAGAGTAATTCCACCCCTTCCCTATACCGGTTCTGCTGACAGTACATTATCTCTCCATGGCATTTGGACGGGCAGAATTAGAATGTCAGTTCCACTTGCCCTGCATGAGAAATAAAACTCTCTCTCTCTCTATAGGATTTAATGTTTTATGCTCATCACAGGCTGGATGTGTAGGGAGAATAAATCTGTCCACACACTAGAGATTTAGACACCCGTAAGGCCAATTTGATGTATTTTGCTGCCTGTCCACGCATATATAGGCACACATCAGTGGAAAAGTCAACTTGATGTGTTATATTCTTGTAGTCATTGCCGATACTTAGCAAAATTGTTCCTGACAAGTGACAGATGGGCACAAAGTGGCATGTTCCAATTCATTGCATCATTACTTCATCATCAGAAGCCCAGAAGTGCGCAGAGCAAGGCCGAGACCAATATGCCATTGCGTTCTCATGCAGAACAACTACCTCCATGAACCCACTGGGAATGAAGTCATTCAGCTGTCATTTAATATCTCTAGTGTAAGGCCAGTTTAGTGTGGTAGTACTTGTAACTTCATACAATATCATTCTATCTATGGTTATATGACTTATCATTACATCACAATTAGCTGCATAAAAGTTGCCCTCTTTTTGTCAAGTTCCATGGGCATGTTTATATAAATATATATGGTGTATAGTATATTGGTCACAGCATTTACTATGAACTTTTTAACTCACGATAATTTATTCTTTGATGGTATTTTTTATGATTGTATACAGTTCATTAGACTGGTAAGTCTAAATGCATAGTGTGAATTTTGTGGTGTCTAACTGGAAATGACTTGTATCACTATTAAGTACTACTCCAAATCAGTTATACCTGAAAATCTGTTATTGTATTTCTATGCCTCTAACACTGTCTGCAGTTTGATAATGTGTGAATTCCTCTGAGAATGTATTACTGTTTGTTTTTGGATAATTGCATGTTAGACTACAGAAACCATTTTTAATCCAGTTGCCTATATAAAACAAGAGGCAAATGTCTAGGTTATAGGTGCCCAACCTGTCTCAGCCTGGATTCCAGATACAGAGAACACCATTGTTCTGCTTCTAAATTTCCCTTTGCTTTAAATGCAGCAAACGGTGTAAAACGTATTACATTCATGACCGATACAACTTATGTTCTCCCATTTGGGCTCTTGGCTTACACATTGGATACCTCTGATCTAGGTGATCTGACTTGGTTTCAGGTCTGCATTACTACAAGACCCACTAACTGTAGTTACCATGCACATTACGTGTGAGTGTCCACATCATCAGTCTCTTGAGGCTAATAGGAGTGTTGTACGCAGCATGTGTGTTTTCTCCACAATGCATGATGTGTATGAAGGATTTAATGGCTATTTTATGCATAGGTATTATATATGTACAAATGACTGCATTATAAATAATGTTCATTTGTTGTGATACAATCTTTCACATACATTCATGTTGTTCTATAGCTATGTTGTTACATTCAAACACAGATGGATGACCAGCGCAGGTAGATACAGAACGGTGCTCTTTATTGCGTTAAAACGTCAGTACATGTAAGACATAGGTGCACGTGACGCGTTTCGGCCCTGGCGTCGGGCCTTAGTCATAGGGCTGAAACATCGTTCTGTATCTACCTGCGCTGGACATCCTTCTGTGTTTGAATTTGCATATTCGGGCGTTGCCCATGCCAGTCCGGGCGCTGCGGGCTTGGGAAGTGAGCTGGATATCACCACATTATGTTGTTACATTGTATATTTATTCACTACTTTTAAAGAAAGATATCAATGTTGGGAATAGGCTATTTGTAAAGTAATAAGGCATGTCAGACAGTATGCAGTGATGTATGTTTACAGTTCGGGATTGACTGGAATCTGTCATCAGCATCACCCACGCTAACCTCTTGATATAGGCTTGTAGTGTGGGTGATAGTATTTTTTATTTTTTTTTAAATAAATAAATGGGGATAAAGTAGCTCGGTGCATGCAGGGATTTCCCAAGCCACAAGTGCACTGTGACGTCCTACTGACATTCTTATAGTAAACGCCCTCCTGCTCTGCTTGCGAGAGAGATCTCACAGGGGAGGAGGATCGGCACAGGACTATTTCACTTCAAATCACCTGTCAACAACAATTGCGCAAGTGAAATCTCTGTCTTCGAGTGAGATTTCACAAAAGAGGACGTTAACTATGAAGATCCAGGTCTCACATCATGGTGCATTTAGTAGTTTGGGAACACCCCTGTGCATCTACCTCATTTGCATAACCAGAAGAAGAATAACAGAAGAATGACTGTTTATTGTAGGTCATGACAGGTTTTCTTTAGGGTCTATACACACGTACAGTATCCTGTTCATATTTCATGTGCAGGATTTGAAGCTGCAGATTTTATGCTGCAGAGTTCAGTGTAAATAAATAACTGCACACAGCTTCAAATCTGCAGTATCAAATCCTGCGCATGAAATATGCACAGGATACTGTATGCGTGAATGCACCCTAAGGGCTCGTTCACACAGGCGGATCCACAGCGTAAAATACTCTGTGGATCCACACGTGTGAATGAGTCCTTAGGGTGCGTTCACACGTAGTATTTTTGCTGCAGATTTTGCAGCCCATTAACTTCAATGGGCAACAAAATCTGCTGAAGCAAATCTGCAGCAGAAAATATGCACGTGTGAACGCACCTATAAGGTAAGATCACACGTGCCGTACTTTGCGGCATTTTTACTGCTGCATATGTTCCTACCCATTGACTTCAATGGCTAGAAAAATACGCTACAGCAAATGTGCAGCAAAATACAGCACGTGTGACCCTATCGTTAGGATGTATTCACACCTAGAGTATCCTGTGTTTGTTTGATCCACATGATTTGAAGCTGCAGATTTTATGTTGCAGAGTTTAATGTAAAGTAAATGACTGAACACAGCTTCAAATCCTGGCATTAAATATGCCTAGGATATTGAACATGTGAATAGACCCTAAAAAAGGTTTAAATGGGCACTGTTCGATTCAAAAACTTTTTGTTTGTTTTACATCTTGGCAAAACATTATGCTTTCTAATATACTTCATAACATTTGATTTCCTTTTTATAGAAATCACGAATTATAAAATAAAGTTTTTGTATCGGACAGTACCTAAAGGACGACTTTGCAAAATTCCAGTTCTGTTAGCAGTGTTCTCTTGCTGCTGCTGTAGAAATGACCTTACTGAAAGGAATCCTAAATGCAGTGCAGTATTTAGTTGTCTTTTGCCAGTATGCCTCTATATGGGCTTCATCAGATGCGCAGTTGCTATTTCTTGTTAAAAGAAATTATAAAAACAATTTCAGCAGTGATCCCTTTAAAACATTTTCCATTTAAAATACCTTTTTGCGATACTGTTTTTTTTTCTTTTCTTTTACTTGCACTGCAGTACTCTGCTCCTAAAGCCTTTATTTCTATTCGTCCTACGCTTTCAGGTTCCAGAATATAATGTTTGAACTGCAGAATTGGCTAAAATACTGTAACAGTAGAGCAGTAGGCCAGTACATAGGTGTGAGGGCTGCTTGATTCTCTATGGTAATTCGCTAAAAGTGGATAGCTGCTCACAACCCCCATGGGCACTCTTAAAGGCTACTAACCCTGAAAGATCGCATCTGTTAAGTGACCCTGAAGCTGTCGACCTCTCTAGATACTATTGTACACCACTGGCAGCACGGATGCTAAATTAACATATTGTAGTTCTCTCCGGGGTTACTTTATTTTTCTTCTTTTTTTTATTTATTTATTTTTATTTTTTTGGTGATAAAAGTTAGACCATCTACACACCTGGGGGACCTTAACAGTTAGTTTTTAATAAGCAGGATAGCCTCCATATACATATATACACATCATGGCAAGCTGCAGACGTTACTGAATGTGTATACTGTTATACATAATGAGCAGCGGTCTGCCTTTAATCATTGTGATTCAGGTATCTTAGGCTATACCTGCTTTTTCAATCACTTGGTGTGCGAGTTCAAAATTGAAAATAAAGTACAAACAAGTGGTGTAGGAAAATAGGGTTTTGTTGGACCACCTTCTCAGTTGGTCTATGAGTAAATAAGTTAAAGACCATTCCCTTTTTTGCTTTGTGTTGTTTATACCAGCAGTTCTATTGGAAGTGGCTAGCGACCCACAAGAAGGTTGGGGGCCTCTATAGCTTAGAGTATGGTCTTGCACATGTATCAGATTTGTTGTTACAAATACACTGCTCAAAAAAATAAAGGGAACACTTAAAGGGGTACTCCGGTGGAAACCTTTTTTTGTTTTTTTTTTTTGTTTTTTTTTTGTAATCAACTGGTGCCAGAAAGTTAAACAGATTTGTGAATTATTTCTATTAAAAAAATCTTAATCCTTCCAGTATTTTTTTACGGGCTGTATTCTACAAAAGAAATGCTTTTCTTTTTGGATTTCTCTTCTATCACGACCACAGTGCTCTCTGCTGACCTCTGCTGTCCATTTTAGGAACTATGCAGAGCAGCATATATTTGCTATGGGGATTTTCTCCTGCTCTGGACAGTTCCCAAAATGGACAGCAGAGGTCAGCATAGAGCACTGTGGTCGTGACAGAAGAGAAATCCAAAAAGAAAAGCAACACAATGTATCTCCAATGCAATCACGCTTCTGTGAAATCACACTGTTCACTCAGGAAGCAACATTGATTGACAATCAATTTCACATGCTGTTGTGCAAATGGAACAGACAACAGGTGGAAATTATAGGCATTTAGCACGACACCCCCAATAAAGGAGTGATTCTGCAGGTGGTGACCACGGACCCATTCTCAGTTCCTATTCTTCCTGGCTCATGTTTTGGTCACTTTTTAATGCTGGCGGTGCTTTCACTCTAGTAGTAGCATGAGACAGAGTCTACAACTCACACAAGTGACTCAGGTAGTGCAGCTCATCCAGGATGGCACATCAATGCGGGCTGTGGCAGGAAGGTTTGCTGTGTCTGTCAGCATAGTGTCCAGAGCATGGAGGCGCTACCAGGAGACAGGCCAGTACATCAGGAGACGTGGATGAGGTTATAAGTGGGCAACAACCCAGCAGCAGGACCGCTACCTCCGCCTTTGTGCAAGGAGGAGCAGGAGGAGCACTGCAAAATGACCTCCAACAGGCTACAGATGTGCACGTGTCCACTCAAATGGTCAGAAACAGACTCCATGAAGGTTGTATGAGGGCCCGACATCCACAGGTGGGGGTTGTGCTTACAGCCCAACACCATGCAGGACGTTTGGCATTTGCCAGAGAACACAAAGCTTGGCAAATTCGCCATTGGTGCCTTGTGCTCTTCACAAATGAAAGCAGGTTCACACTGAGAACATGTGACAGAGTCTGGAGACACCTTGGAGAACGTTCTGCTCCCTGCAACATCCCCCGGCATGACCGGTCTGGTGGTGGGTCAGTAGTGGTGTGGGGTGGCATTTCTTTGGGGGACCACACAGCCCTCCATGTGCTTGCCAGAGGTAGCCTGAGAGACCATATGCTGGTGCGGTTGGCCCTGGGTTACTCCTAATGTAAGACAATGCTAGACCTCATGTGACTGGAGTGTGTCAGCAGTTCTGCAAGAGGAAGGCATTGATGCTATGGACTGGCCCGCCCGTTCCCAAGACCTGAATCCAGATGAGCATATCTGGGACCTCATGTCCTGCTCCATCCACCAACGCCTCGTTGCACCATAGACTGTCCAGGAGTTGGCGGAGGCTTTAGTCCAGGTCTGGGAGTACATCCCTCAGGAAACCATCCACCACCTCATCAGGAGCATGCCCAGGCATTGTAGGGAGGTCATACGGGCACGTGGAGGCCACACACACTACTGAGCCTCATTTTGACTTGTTTTAAGGACATTACATCAAAGTTGGATCAGTCTGTAGTGTAGTTTTCCACTTTGATTTTGAGTGTGACTCCATACGCAGACCTCCATGGGTTGATAAATTTGATTTCCATTGATTTTGTGTGACTTTATTGTCAGCACATTCAACTGTAAAGACGAAATTATTTCATACGATTCGTTTGTTCATTCAGATCTAGTATGTGTTATCTTAGTCTTCCTTAGTAGTTTTTTTGAGCAGTGTATGTTTATTTCACTTGAGAAAAAGCTTGGTTGGTGATTTAGCTTTTTTGTTTTGCACAGGGTTTAAGAAACAAGCCAAAGAAAACTGGGCATGTAAAACCAGACCTGATTGACGTGGATCTTGTGAGAGGTATAGTATGGAACAGTGGTTTTTTTCCTCATCCTTCTACAATGTGATAATGTTACCATTATTGGCTTAAATTACCCTATGATCACAATGGAAAAAGAATGTCAGACGAGTTCAGGCTAATAGGAGGTTTCACAAACTGTCCTCACATGCCTTACAGGTGACACGATGCACGGCATGTGCTGTATTTGTCTTATTGTTTGAGGTGGTAGCAATGGTAACATCCTACCTGTCATAATTTGTCATCACCATGACGTTTCTATAGGTGAAGAATATGGGACAGTATGTTCCATAGCACAATACTTATAAGACATTACAGAGCAGACATTCATCTGATCAGTTATTTATACCTGTACTTTTGACTAAATAAAACAAAATCACTTGTATTTAAACTCTAAATCAATACACATAATAGCTGCTTTCCTGTATTACTCCTGCATGGTCCCTTTAAATGAATATTATGCTTACATTATGATACAGAATTTAGCATATAGTTGCATAACTATTATAGAACCCATAGTTGAGTAATTCCAAGCTTGGCTTTTCCCACTCATGAAAATATATTTAGAGAGGTTACATACATATATTATACTATATTATATTATAAAATTGCTCTAGTCAGTCTCTTGAATGTGCTGAAGATGACGCAAAATGATCAGTAAATATTTAGTTCAGGATAAGTATAAATATATGTATTTGTATAGTACAAAATCACTGAATCATTGCTTGGTCTTCATAACCTTAACTTGAATAAATTCTGGGCTGAAGTCTTTATTCAGTTATGCAATTTTTCTTTTCCAAAGGGTCTGCATTTGCGAAGGCAAAACCAGAAAGTCCATGGACATCTCTTACAAGAAAAGGAATAGTTCGAGTTGTATTTTTTCCATTTTTCTTTAAATGGTGGCTTCAAGTAACCTCAAAGGTCATTTTCTCATGGCTGCTTCTACTATATCTCCTTCAAGGTAGTTGTATACCCACTATATATTTAGTTCCCTTATTTTTGTTTTAATTAGTATTATTTACAGTTCTCTGCTTATGGCTTGTACACTTTGCCTAGTTTACTTCACAGGAAAAACCTTCACCATGTCCTTGTGCTTTAAAGAAGTACCACGTCACTTTGGAAACACATTATTAATGTACTTGGGTCCTTCTCTCCAGTAGAATTCCTTGTGCTCAAGCAGAAATTATACAGATAATGATACAGACAATATTTATTTAGTTTAGTTATGATTACTTATGAAGCCTTTACAAGCAAAGATATGATGCCTTGTGTAAATGTTGTATTAAATAAACAAAATATTATAAGTTAATGCTCTGTTCACTATGATGCATAGGTTTCTATTTGATGAAAAGATTTGAACTGCAGGCTTCTGTTGATCGTTGTAACATTTTTGACTACGATTTAAATACTAAACTAAAATCAAAATGCCTGGTGAAAGAACCTTATGCATTTATGTAAAACAAATAGTAGTTTTATAGGGCTTTTCCTTAGCTCCATTCATATGCAGCTTTGGGAGTTCCCTTCCAAAGGAGGTCCCAGCACGTAAACCACGTTTATAGAGGCAAAGCCCCTGTAAGGGTCTATGCAGGTCATGATGATAAATTTCCTTTAACCTAAGTTTCCACTTGGTTTTTTATCTGGCAGTTTTTGGTATACTGCCACTGCAGATTTGAAGAAATGGATCCATAAGGGAGAATTGTAAGTCCTTCCTTTATATGTCCTACTTTTTTTTTTTATACACTTCTGGCTTTGGCTCAAAAACTGCAGTTGCAGTTTTTTAAAAAAACTGCCAGAAAAAAAACCAAAGTAGAAACTTAGCCTTAGGGTGTATTCACACGTACAGGATCCTGTGCATATTTGATACGCAAGATTTGAAACAATCAATTAACATTGAAATCTGAAGCATCAAATCCTGCGCATGTAAATAGAGCCTAAAGGGGTTTTTCAAAGAAATGTAAATACGTTAGTATTGCCTCCCCCTGCATTAAAACACTAAAAGCTGGCGTAATTCCCCTGCTCCCCTGTTGCTGCAGCTGTCAGATCTTACAGTCTCTGCTCTGGTCCTATCCTGCTCCCTTCTTAGCTCTGTGATAGGGGCATGTCATCCGAAGCTGGCAGAAAGAGCACAGCTAGGACAGCAGAGGGGGAGGGAAGTGTGCGTTAATTTGTTTTAGTTTTTTCAATTTTTGTTCTGATTTGTCATCATTACTCTTATTGCTTTAAAGCAGGTGGAGGCATATACTAAACTTTTTAAAAAATTCCCTGGAAAAACCCTCTTGCAGGTGGGGTATACAGGGCACTGGCATAGTAGCAGAAATGTATGCTGACACATAACAATTTAAAGGTGTACTCCTGTGAAAAAAGTTTAAAGGGGTTATCCACCATAAGGTGATTTTAGTATGTACCTGGCAAACAGTAATGGACATACTTAGGAATGATCTGTGCTTGTCTTAGGGCTAAATGGCTATGTTGTGAGTCCACCATAACATTGTGGCTAGCTTTTTGTGAACTGGTATTTCCTGTTTTGAGTTTTTTTTCCTCCCTCCTACACATCAGCCACCCCATCCATTGAAACATAAATGAGCTGCATCCATGCAAAAGACCTGTGGTTTTCAGAGTGCCTACAGCTGTTGCATTAGTTGCAGATTGATCCCTCTCCTACCAAGCAATCGCTCCACCCATTGAAGAAGACATGCTCCCTGTCATCAGCTGACTAGTGAGGTCAGGTCTCGGCCGCATTGCAAACTCGGAAAAATCTGAGACAAGTCATTTTGAATGCTGTTAAAAATAAATATTGGGGTGAAAAAATCACATAAGAATTGATAGAAAACCTTCATACACAGGTACAGACACTATATTATGAACTACACTAACTTTACAGCCCCTGTAGCATAGTCAAATAAATAAATCCTTAGAAATAACCTTTTAAATTTACCTACAGAAATGTTTTCTTTCCAGGAGTCCCAAGGCAGTACACAAAGGGTTAACATCTTTCCTTTTCCAACTGGACAGAAGAATGTGACTCATTAATTAATCAATCAGACATGAGATACACCTGGATACTGACCCTCCCCTAGGGTAGAAACCCCCAAAAAACCAAAGACACACTGTGTTGTATGCAGCAATGAACAATTTAATATTGTGGGAAATTTGTGCTGCCTCGGGACTCATGTAAAGAAAAAAATTTTGGTAAGTAAATTTAAACCTTCCATTTTGTCCCTCGGCAGCACACAAAGGGATATAAAAAGCAATATCAACTAAAGAGTGTGGGGGGGGGGGGGGGGGGGTCAAGACGTAGCCATTCCCAGCACTTGTCTGCTAAAGGATGCCTCCTTGCAATGAGATCCAGTTTGTAGTGATGGACGAAGGTGTCTGAGGATGACCATGTCGCTGCTCGGCAGATCTGATCTGATACTTGCGCTAAATTCGCCCAGGAAGTGGACATGGCTCTGGTCGAGTGGGCATGCACTTGGATAGGGCATTCTTTACCCAAAGCAGAATAGCAGAAATAAATCACATCTTTAATCCATCTTGAAAGCGATGCCATAGATGCTGGCTTTCCCTTATTAGGACCCACAAACTGAAGAAAAAGGGCGTTAGACAGCCTGAAGGATTGGGTTTTATGGATGTAACCTAATGCTGCTCTTTTGATGTCCAATGTATGTAAAGAAGACTGAAGATCACTTTCAGGTTAAGGAAAAAAATCCGGAAGACCTATCTCCTGATTTAGATTTTCTACAGAACAGACCTATCCAGGCGTAGCACTAAACAGTCCTAAAGTATTCTTAAATACGGAGTCTGGATAGACCATGACTGACGTTCCGAAACCCTTTTCGCTGAGGTAATGGCCACAAGAAAAAGAACTTTCCATGAAAGAAAATCTGATCCCTCAATAGGCTCGAAAGGATGCTAAGTCAGGGATTTCAGAACTGATGGTAGGTCCCATAAAGGAACAGGTGGACTTACCGTAGGTCTGAAAAAAACTTTTTACTAATGGATTGTTGGAAAGCGAACCTTGAAGAAAAGCATTGATCGCTGAAAACTGTACCCAGATAGCCCTCCTTGAGAAACTGAAGTGTTTGGATTGGTGATATGATGTTCTGTAAATCAGGCTTGTAAGATTTTGACCACTCTAGAATAAACTTTTAAGTGCAGAAGGTTTCCTTGAGGCAAATAGTAAGTCAATGAGGTCTTCTGATAGGCCTTGGGAAGCAAGGGTTAGCCTCTCAGGAGCCAGGCTGAGAGTCTCAATTTGTTGAGGGCAGGGTGATACAGACCTTCCTGAAGAAGCAGGTCTGGTTGGGCTTGTAGTTCCCAATGAGCCTCTCGAAAACCTTAATGCGAGCTGGAACCAATCCCTTCTTTGCCAAAATGGAAGAATTGCTAGTACTTTGGCCTTTTCTTGCTTGATCTTGAGAAGCATCCAAGGGATCATCGGGAAAGGCGGGAACACAGAGAAACTTGTTGTTCCAGGAAAAAGACAGGTCGGCAAGATGGTCCAGGTGGTCCCTCTGATAAATGGAGCAAAAGCGAGGAAGCTTCTGATTGGCCCTGATTGCCCTAACATCCATCTCTAGCCCACCAAATTTCTGGACTACTTGCTGAAAGACTGATTCGTTTAAGCTCCACTCCCCTGGATTGACCTCCTTCCTGCTGAGAAAGTTGGCACAGTGATTCAAAGAACCCCGAATATGAACTGCATGCAAGTCGATGAGGTGGTCCTCTGCCCAAGACATAAGAAGATTGCACTCTTCCATCATTTGGGCCGATCTCGTTGCTTGTTTAGAACACAGTCAGGAGGTTGTCTGACTGAATCAGGACCTTGTGATCCTGTAACAGAGAAACAAAGTGAGACAAGGCTAGACGTACCGCTCTAAGATCCCTTCGATTGGAGGACCTTGACGCTTCGGACCTTGACCTTCTTTTTTGGACCCAATCGTTGCCCAAATGCACTCCCCAACCGCTAGCAGAGGCACCTGTGGTAAGGAGAACCTGCGGGACAAAAGACAAAGATCTTCCTGTACCCACCTTGTCCGGCCAAGACCTCCTGTTCCATTTGGCTAAGATGTCCAGTTGTAGAGATCTCATGTGAGCTCTTCCCCATGGAACCGCATTCCGTGAGGACGTCATCCGGCCTAGCACACTCATAGCCGACAGAACCGTCATCTCTGTGCTGTTGATTAGTCTGACAACCTCTGAAACAAGCTTCTGGATCCTGTCCTACGAGAGAAACGGCCTCATGGCAGATAAATCGATCCTGAACCCCAGAAACTTGCCAAGAGATGTCTGAGTGAGACGAGATTTCTGATAGTTCACTAGAAATCAATGTTCTTCCAACACTGCGATCGTGATCTGGATATGATGCAGTAAAAGATCCCTGGAGTGAGCCAGAATCAGCCAGTCCTCTAAATACGGGATGATGTTCACTCCTTTCAGTCTCAGAAGTGCCGCTAGGACCACTGTTACCTTCGTGAACACCCTTGGAGCGGATGATAGTCCAAACGGGAGGCACGTAAATTGGAAATGTCTGACTTGGTGATCCATAAGGAGAGCTACTTTGAGGAACCTCCGGTGAGATTTGAGGATGGGTATTTGAAGATAGGCATCTCTTAAGTCGATTGTGGCCATGAGATAGTTTTGCTCCAGAACTGCCACAACCCACCGGATTGACTCAATCTTGAATCTTCTTCTGACTATGAATGTATTCGGGGCTGAAAGATCTATAACCAGTCTCCAAGGGCCCTCCTTTTTTGGTACAGCAAAGACCCTGGAGTAAACTCTGAGTCCTGTTTGCCCGAATGGAACTGGCTCTAGGGTGCCTTTTTGGATGAACTCAAGAATTTACATGAGCGTTTCCTCTGTTAAGGAAGCTGTCTGGAGGAAGCCCTTTCAGCTCCAAGGCATAACCTCTCGAGATTACAGATGTCACCCACAAGTCGGAGGATGTTAGAGACCAGACTGAGGAATACAGAGAGAGCCTGGCACCAACTTTGGGGACCGTGAGGTTTGTGTCAAAAGCCCTTTGATTTGTCTCCACCTGGAGGAGACTTTTTCTTTAAAGATGTGGCTTGATTACGAGCCTGTCTTTGTCTATTCCTCTGCCCAAAGTATCTTCTATGTTGAGGAGATGGCCTAAATTGTTTCCTGCCTTGAGGTTTCTTCGGAGCATTACGAAAAAACGCTCCTTTTTTTTACTGCTCATTTCCTGTAGTTTTGAAACAGCTGGAGGTTTCCCCCCCCCTCCCCCCTAGTGAATGTAAAGGTACATTCACACGGGCGGGTTTACAGTGAGATTCCTGCTTCAAGTTTGAGCTCCGGCAAATTTTTTGCCACGGCACAAACTCCTAGCGGGAAACTCGCCGTAACACGCCAGTGCGAATGTACCCTAAAAACACTACACTAACACAAAATAAAGGGTGAAACACTACATATACACCCCATTACACTGCCCCCCCCCCCCCAACAAAACTGAGCCTCCAGCTGTTGCAAAACAACTCCCAGCATTTCCGGACAGCCACTGACTGTCCAGGCATGCTGGGAGTTTAGCAACAGCTGGAGGCACCCTGTTAGAGGTGTTCTACACCAGTGATTCCCACTGTCCACCCCTATGCAATCCCTAATTTAGTCCTCAAATGCACATGGCGCTCTCTCACTTCGGAGCCCTGTCATATTTAAGGAAAAAGTTTAGGGCCACATATGGGGTATTTCCGTACTCGGGAGAAATGATACTACAAATTTTGGGGGTCTTTTTCTCCTTTTACCCCTTATGAAAAGAAAAAGTTGGGGGCTACACCAGCCTGTTAGTGTAAAAAAAAATAAAAGATTTTACACTAACACTGTAATACTTTTTATTTTCACAAGCAATAAAAGGAAAATAAGACCCCCAAAATTTGTCACCATATGGGCTTCCTAAATGCGACATTCCCCCCCCCCCCTCAAAAAAAAATTTCAGCCAAATTTGCTTTCCAAAAGCCAAATGTGACTCCTTCTCTTCTGAGCATTGTAGTTCGCCCGCAGATCATTTTACGTGAGAGCGCACTATGCATATGTGAGGCCTAAATTGGTGATTTACAAAGGGTGGCTGATTTGACAGCGGTTCTGACATAAATGCAAAAAAAGAAATACCCACGTGTGACCCCATTTTGGAAACTACACCCCTCATGGATTGTAACAAGGGGTATAGTGAGCCTTAACACCCCACAGGTGTTTAATGAAAATTCTTCAAAGTTGGATGGAAAAATGAAGAATTTTTTTTTCCACTAAAATGCTGGGAAAATAGGAAAAAAGCCCCCAAAAATTTGTAATGTTTCTTCTGAGTAAGAACATACCCCATATGTGGATGTAAAGTGCTCTGTGGGTGCACTACAATGCTCAGAAGAGAAGGAGCGCCATTGGGATTTTGGAGAGAAAATTTGTCCGGAATTGAAGGCCACGTGTTTTTTATGAAGCCCCCATATTGCCAGAACAATGTACGCCCCCCCCCCCCCCCCCCCCCCCACACACACACACACACGTGACCCCATTTTGGAAACTACACCCTTCACGTAATGTAATAAAGGGGTACAGTGAGCATTTACGCCCCACAGGTGTTGTTAGGATTCGGCTAGCTGGATGTGGATCCTCTGTCAGCGAGGGATTGGCTTCGACCGTGTCGGTGGACCGGTTCTAGGTTGCTACTGGTTTTCACCAGAGCCCGCCGCAAAGCGGGATGGTCTTGCTGCGGCGGTAGCAACCAGGTCGTATCCACCGGCAATGGTTCAACCTCGCTGACTGCTGAGAAGGCGTGGGACAGAAGGACTAGGCAGAGGCAAGGTCAGACGTAGCAGAAGGTCGGGGCAGGCGGCAAGGTTCGTAGTCAATAGCAATAGCAGGAGGTCTGGAACACAGGCTTTGGACAACACTAAACGCTTTCTCTGGCACAAGGCAACAAGATCCGTCAAGGAAGGGAAGGGGAAGTGAGGTTATATGGACAGGGAGCAGGTGGAAGCTAATTAGACTGATTGGGCCAGGCACCAATCACTGGTGAACTGGCCCTTTAAATCCTAGAGAGCTGGCGCGCCCGCGCCCTAGAGAGCGGAGCCGCGCGCCAGAACATGACAGCAGGGGTCCGGGACGGGTAAGTGGCTTGGGATGCGATTCGCAAGCGGGCGCGTCCCGCTATGCGAATCGCATCCCCATCGTGAATGTCAGTGCAGCGCTCCCGGTCAGCTGGTCTGACCGGGGCGCTGCAGAGAGGAGAACGCCACGAGCGCTCCGGGGAGGAGCAGGGACCCGGAGCGCTCGGCGTAACAGGTGTCTGACAGATTTTTGGAACAGTAGTCCGTGAAAATAAAAACTGTAATTTTTCATTTGGCCTTACTTCTGGGGCATACAGCAGCTAAGTACTGGAAGGATTAAGATTTTTAAATATAGGTAATTTACAAATCTGTTTAACCTCTTAAGGATGCAGGGCGTACCTGTGTGCCCGGTCCCGATATGTAACGCGGGGTCACGCCTGACCCCACATCATACCGGGTTGGTCCCAGCGGCTAATGAAAGCCGGGACCCTGGGCTAATAGCGTACGGCACCGATCGTTGTCAATTTTGTCGCACAATGAGTTTTTTTTCGCTTCCGTAGATATTTTGGTAGAATGACTAATGTCACTGCAAAGTAAAACTGGTGGTGCAAAAAATAAGCCATACTATGGAATTTTAGGTGCAAAATTGAAAGAGTTATGATTTTTAGAGGGTGATGAGGAAAAAATGAAAATGCAAAAACAGAAAAACCCTGCGTCCTTAAGGGGTTAACTTACTGGCACCAGTTGATTTAAATAAAATAGTTTTTCACCGGAGTACCCCTTTAATGAACCAAGCGTAGTCTGTTTCCTTTATTTTATTTTTTTAAATAAAGAAATTGCTGTTTATACTGTTGTCGTCTTTATTGTGTTTGTATTTGGAAAATAAGCAGTGCTCCAGACAGTGACTCATAGCTGACTCACTGTCTTCTGAATCAGTCACAGATAGAGTTCTGTTGCCAGCATTTATAGAAAACTCAGGTGCTGTATCCCATGTTATCTGCCTTCGGATACAAGTAAATAGAGCTCATTTAAATGCTAAGGTATTTCTGTGCGCAGTTTGTCATGGTAGCATGCAGCATCAGTTTACAGAGCTCTCCCCTGTGGTGATCAGTAAACAGATGTCATTGGGTTCATAACTGCATCCTTTTTATGTTTGTGCAGTTAGTAAAAAATTTTATTGTTTTGTGGGGAAAGAAATGTAACCAGATAGAAATCTACTGTCTGGCTGGATTCACAACGCATTTTTGCAATACAGTTCCCGTATACGTTTTCAACTTGAAAACCGTATGGAACTGTTTGAAAACCATATGTATTGACTCTTCATTGAAAACCTTCATTTGCCAAACAATGCGTCTGGTTGTGTCCGTTTTTGTCTGTTTTTTTTTCCCTGTACCCAAACCATAGCCTACCATGGTTTATTTCCTTTTTTAGTAATTTTTTTTTCATTGCATTATAAAAATCTCTGCAACTTTGTTATACTCTATTTTGTGCATCACTTTTTCCTTGTTTTCAAAATTTCCATTTTTCTGTAATTTGTGTGGGATTCTTTTTTTCTCCATTGAGCATTATGGTTTATCATAATATATTGACAGTGGCATTTATTATGGGTTATCATTTAGGGGATTGTCTGTGATTTTACTTTCATACCTGTATGTGTGTTTTCAGTAGGGCATTCCTTTGCCTCCTGCACCTCTTGGTTGGCACAGCGGACTATTGATTCGCAGGCGTATGGTGACTTGTGCTGCATTAAATGAAAGCACATGATATTATTTATGGTGCAATCAAGTTACTAGTATGTGACCTTTCTGCAAGCGTATGAGTAGCTTTTATTTGCATTCCCTTGCTGGTATCTGTTTCCATGGTTACTTATTTTTAGACTGCATGTATGCTTCATATTTATTGAGGCTACAAATTAAAATAGCTGCCTTGATGAATTCACCCCTGCTTTTAGATTAAAATATTATACCTCTCTTTATTTTATTTTTTTTCTTTCATACACAAGATCACAATAGCGTTGCTTTTGGGAAATCTATATCTATCATATACAAATACTGTGTTTATGGACATTAATACGCACCAGCAATTATAAGCATGAAAAGAGGAATTTTTTTTTTTTTTTACTTTATCTATCCTGGGGGTAATGTTCAGTTGCTATGGTACAGACGCAGTAATGTATTAACGCCAGAATATCTCCTCATTGTGCCAGCCGCACTATACCCCCTTACTGTGCCAGACACTGCACTACAGTCTTATCAGGGACAGCCTTGAAACACACTCTCAAACCCTAGCCAGATAGTAGTAGTACGCGGAGGCAGGACTTACGGGGGATTAATCTGTCCGCATAGAAGGGGTGGCTGCTTCAGTGTGTAGCATTGATGGTGTAGCTTAGTCCTGACAGAGCAGTTCCTACATGTTTATTCATGTGTAAAATATGATACCCAAGTGATCAGGAAACACAGAGATTCTGGCACAGCACATACTGCTTCTACAACTCTGTATGGTCTTCTCCTGGACACTTGCAGTGGTTCTATTCAGTCTTTTAAGATGAATACAGACATTGGGGGACATTTATCATTGGGTGTCTATTGTAGACACAGATCCACCTCTTTACACTGCCTGTATAATTTACACTCTTGATCAAAATTGACAAAAGTTGTGCACGTCCTTCCATAAATGTTGTGCGAATATAGAAACGGGAATTTTTTTGACGGGAGAAAAGACTGTGCATGCAGTATTTTTTTCTCGTCAAAAATAACGGAATAGAAACGGATATTATAAATTTAATATTGAAGTCTATGGCAAATGGATGAGCCTTTTAATGTCATCCGTTTGTCTCCAGTTTATAATATCCGGTTCTGAACTGTTATTACTTCTGAGCATGCTCAGAAGAGGTGACATCAGCAGACTCCTGCAGTGCTGAGGGACTACTACTACTCCCATCATGGAACAGATTCCTTTCCATGATGGGAGTAGTAGTTCCAGCTGCCGGCGGCTGGGGAGGCTACCTTAGTGTTTGTACTACTACCCCCATCATTGTACAGTCTGTTCCATGTTGGGGGTAGTAGTACAGGGGATAAGGGATTGATCGCACCTGGTCTCACTTCTGATACCCCATGCGATCAGCAGTTATAAAGCAGAGAAGCAGGCGGCATGCTCTGCAACCCTGCGATGTATATACTACTGTGTAAACTCTAATTTTGGCCGGCACCGAGGAACCATTCATAGCTCCCAGCTGGGTTTTTAAACTACTTTGACCCCCCAAAAGTGTGCTTCTAATAATTCATTGGCCCCAGTGTGCTTCTAATAATTCATTGGCCCCAGTGTGCTTCTAATAATTCATTGGCCCCAGTGTGCTTATAATAATTAATTGGTCCCAGTGTGCTTATAATAATTAATTGGTCCCAGTGTGCTTCTAATAATTCATTGGCCCCAGTGTGCTTCTAATAATTCATTGGCCCCAGTGTGCTTATAATAATTAATTGGTCCCAGTGTGCTTATAATAATTAATTGGTCCCAGTGTGCTTCTAATAATTCATTGGCCCCAGTGTGCTTCTAATAATTCATTGGCCCCAGTGTGCTTATAATAATTAATTGGTCCCAGTGTGCTTATAATAATTCATTGGCCCCAGTGTGCTTATAATAATTAATTGGTCCCAGTGTGCTTATAATAATTCATTGGCCCCAGTGTGCTTATAATAATTCATTGGCCCCAGTGTGCTTATAATAATTCATTGGCCCCAGTGTGCTTATAATAATTCATTGGCCCCAGTGTGCTTATAATAATTCATTGGCCCCAGTGTGCTTATAATAATTAATTGGTCCCAGTGTGCTTATAATAATTCATTGGCCCCAGTGTGCTTATAATAATTCATTGGCCCCAGTGTGCTTATAATAATTCATTGGCCCCAGTGTGCTTATAATAATTCATTGGCCCCAGGGTGCTTATAATAATTCATTGGCCCCAGGGTGCTTATAATAATTCATTGGCCCCAGGGTGCTTATAATAATTCATTGGCCCCAGGGTGTTTATAATAATTCATTGGCCCCAGTGTGCTTATAATAATTCATTGGCCCCAGTGTGCTTATAATAATTCATTGGCCCCAGGGTGCTTATAATAATTCATTGGCCCCAGGGTGCTTATAATAATTCATTGGCCCCAGGGTGCTTATAATAATTCATTGGCCCCAGGGTGCTTATAATAATTCATTGTCCCCAGTGTACCTATCCTTATCGATATTCACTTTAACTGATTCTAGCCACATTCTGTAGTTTACCTCACGCTAGCCATTAATAATCTCTATTAAAAAGTCATAATTTGTCATCATGAGACTTGTTGGACATTTCCCAATTTGGATCACTCATTATGACAACATTCAAATATATTTTAAAATGTTGATGCTCTCTATTTAGATGTGTTTGAAGTGCACTCATTTTACATATATTTTTGTTTATGTTTTGCAGTTGCCTCTGTAGTATTATTTATCATATCACCTGGGCCTCACTGTGTACCACTTACTGAAGTTATTGGGCCAATATGGTTAATGCTGCTACTTGGAACAGTTCATTGTCAGATTGTATCAACACGGACAGTTAAATCACCTCCAGTCATAGGCGGAAAAAGGAGAAGGTAAAGGGAAAAAGACCGAATGCAGTTGTAAATATTTATGCTCCGCTCTCCTGGTATATCTGTTGTGGTAAATAACTGTTTTTATAATTAAGTAACAATTCTGTAGTATTTTATAGAATAACTGTGTTATCCTTCTTTGTATGCCTCGTAAAAATATGTGCATAAATTGAAAACTGGGTGTTACCCGTTGGGGAGGTGTCCCATTACAGTGTCCATTCTGTGCTGATAATGCTGGACTGTGTAGTAATACCGCCCCTTTCATAAGGAGAATAGTAACATCCTGTTGTCAATTTTTTCATAAATTTCAAGGAGGAATAACAGAGGAATGCCACAACACAGAGCAAAGAGAAAAACCATGTTCTAGAATTGTTATTTCACATAACCAGACATGACAGGAGAGGCCACTGGTTCTATTTAATGTGTGTTTTCTTCATGCATGAACTGGTTTTCTTTACTAATGGATTTTAGTGTGGCAACTGTCCTTTTAACCCTTTGGATGCTATGTGGATGAAGGCATCAATGTTTAGGATCTTGCAGTATATTTTCTGGGAATATGAATGCAATTGTCTTTACTAAATGTTAGAAATAATTAGCTGAATCATAACTGGAATCGTAGGGCATTCAAAGGGTTAAATAATGGTTCTCTTTTGCTTTTCCCAATCTAGATGTGGTTGCTGCATAACCCTAACTGACGAGATATGAAAAATATATAGTTTCATAAACATGGTTAATAAGATGGAGTTTATAAGCTTTCACACTATTATCCTTTTTATTTTGTATTATGTGGGATAGATGAGGCTGGAGTTCAAAACTTTATAACAGTAACTTTTTGGTTACCCTATGACTAATATGTCAATGTATTTAAAATGTATAGAAACACATGTAAGGCATCTAAAGCTTTAAATCGTCTTCTCTATCTGTACAGTGCAAGATAGGTCTGTATTCTACCTGGAGCTCATAACAACAAATTCCATTGTAAGATGAATGAGCAACTCTTAGCAGATAAAAAATGTTTGGTTTGCAAGTCATCTACAGAGTACACCCCTTACATTTTTGTTAATATTTGATTACTTCTTTTTATAAGGAGACACTGAAGAAATGACACTCTGCTACAATATAAAGTAGTGAGTGCACAGTCTGTATAACAGTGTTTAACGCTGCTGTCCCCTAAGAATATCTTAAGACACAGCCATTAATCTCTAATTCTTGGCAACAAAAGTGAGAACACCCCTAAATGGATGTCCAAAATTGGGGCCCAATTAGCAATTTTCCCTTCCTTTGGTCATCTGAATCGTTAAAGGGGCACTCCGGCGCTAAACATCTTATCCCCTATCAAAAGAATAGGGCATAAGATGTTAGATTGCGGGGATCCTGCTGCTGGAGACCTCTCCTGCAGTACCCCCATTTTTCAGCTGCACAGAGCGAGGATCACTCTGTGGCTGATGACAGGCGGTGCAGGGGGCGGAGTATCGTGATGTCACTGCTCCGGCCCCTCATGACTTCATGCAATATTTCACCATGATGATAACACCAAACACACCTCCGAGTCGATTGCTGCCTTATTAAAGAAGCTGAGGGTAAAGGGAACTGGACTGGCCAAGCATGTCTCCAGACTTAAACCCTATTGAGCATCTATAGGGCACCCTCAAATGAAAGGTGGGGAAGTGAAGCCTAATGCAGTGCTAGAAAATAATGTTGAACACACAAAATATTTACATCTTGGGCCCAATTTGTAAATTTTCACTTAGGGGTGTACTCACTTTTGCTGTCAAGGTTTAAACTTTAATGTTGTGTTCCCACAAAATAACTCAACACACAACATTAAATATTCTCTATTGCCGTGGTGTTCTTTTTTGTTGTAGAATTTGCTATTAACTCATAATCTTCCTCAAATCCGACCTAGCCATTCATGATACAAACACATTACAAAGTTTAACTTCACATTCTTTGAAGAAAAAGCGGTATACTCTTATAATATAATTTACCCTGCGTTAACAAGATATTGATGTTTTTTTCCTAACTATATTGCCTTTATCAGGTTTTTTTGTAGATTGTAGGATCATCTTGCATCACTTTTATCCAACATACTATTAATCACAAGCGTTGCTAACACCACTCTTTATATAGTGTACACTCTTATGTTTAACAAAAAAAAAAGTGATTGAGCCAAAAGCTAGTTAAAGGAGTTTTACCATCTTAACATTTTTGTCTTTTTAGAAGTGTGTTCCACCTCTAGAACCCACACCCATCCCGAGATTGATCCCTCCCCAGCTCCCGTTGCCCTGCTGACAATAGCCATAGGCGTTTAGGTGCTGTTCTATGCATTTGGCGTAACTTCCAATGACTTATCATTGCGAGCTAGGATGTTCACATAACTCTGGGAGTCTCTCATTCTCCGAATAGGTGGAGTTACTTGTGCTTAAGCCTGCATCTATCAGACAAAAAAATAGGAATACCAATTTAAGTCAGCAATGTGTTTTTGTATCATGGAAAAAAAGACTCACAATTTGAGTGTATGGCCCAACCAATAACTTGTACGTGCCAATTTATGATAAATAACAAAATAAAATTGTGGGATCTCTTGCAATAATATAACATACGAATACAATAAAATAACAGACATCAATGTAAATTAGATACTACAGAAATAGCTCGTCGGGGGGGGGGGGGGGGGGGGTACAATGACAAGGCTTCCAGCCTTCTAAGTTCAATCCCTTTTATCCTATGTACCATCATTGGTATATCAGTTCTTGCAGCATGTGAATGACTACTGATCAGGTTACATGCACTTTAATGCTTTTTGGTGTAATAGGTTTGATTACACAATGTTTTATTTATCACCACTAATGAATGGAGGACTAGCTGTGTATTGTGGCTTAGATTTTCCATCAATAGCTTATAACCAATTTCAGTACAGTGGTAGTTTTCTAGTACTGTACTAAATCCAAACCTTGCTTTGTTTGGACTACTTTTCTTATGTGGTATAAATACCTGTGTCTTTTGATGTCTCTTTGACATCACTTTCACTTGAATGATGCACTTTTCTTAATATTAGCTACTAAATCAAATTCTTGGTTAGGGTCTTGAGTTCAAATGGTGGTAAAATGCTGATGTAGGGTGGCAGGAAATGATTGATTCTTCTTTTCATATATACTACATTAGTAAATGTAGCCTGGCTACAACCATTGTTTCATTGCCCTAATGCAAGTCAATGATGAAGGCCCTTCGACTTTTTCATCTCTTCTGCTAAAGGAAATTAAGAAAAGCAGCACATTTGGAAGTTCATAGGGAAGGCGATGGCTCTAGTACCACAGATAATACACAAGAGGGGACTTTGCAGAACTACGGTACAAGCACTTCTCACAGTATTGGCGCAGTCTTCAGAGATATCTGGCATGCTGCTTTCTTTTTATCAGGGTTTGTATTTATTCCAAGCTTTGTTTACTTGGAGAGATGCATTATCCCTTCTCTGGAATTTTCTGGCACTATAGTTTACATCCACTATTTTATACAAGCTTTGCACTCTCACTACAATAACTCAAAAGCCTGTTAAAAACTTACAGATGTATAGGTATTTTCATAGCAAAAATTTCCTAAAACATTGCAAATGAACAGTCATTTTATGTACAGCTGCCAAAGTAACTTGACAGATGTTCATTGGCCGTATTTACACCATAACGGTTACATGTAAAGCCCCTACTTCAAATATTTGCAGTCAAAAATGATCTTTTTATAATTTTGTGATTAAAATTAATGTCAACCCAATTTACCTGAAACACTAAAACATTAAAGATTCCCTACAACCATCTGATTTATAATGACTGAAAAACATTTTTGGTGAAGGGGTGTTAGTGAAGTCGGAACAGAAGACATTAGTTGGGTTGTTTATTCATTTGATCATGAAATTGTACCTGTTTAAAAATTAAAGTAGCTGTGAAACAGAAATGCGTTTGGCACTGCACCTCATACATAGTTTATGGTTGGCAGGTTTAGATCTCATTTCCTTCTGCTTGTAAATGCACAAATAGTCTGCTTGCCAGAAGAAGGGATATTGTGTACCTCTTATGTGTTATTTTTCTGTCAGTCTTTGTGTGCTTATTTGTGTGTGTTGTTTTGAGTGCTCAAAAAATTCTGATCAAGTTTTAGAGAATTCATAGTTAAAGGAATAGTCCGGTATGGACTATTCTTATTCTATCCTGCCCGGGCTGCAAAAAAAGTGAAAATAAACTTTCACTTACCTTCCTATGTTCCCTCAGAGCTCCGCTACAGCTAATCGGTCTGCCAGGCTGTCTTCTTCCTCCTTCCCTTATTCCAGAACATCACATGGCGCTTCAGCCCATCACTGGCCGCAGCAATGTCCCGCTTTGGCCGGTGATAGGCTAAAGCGATGTGTGACCTTCTGGGCTAAGTGATTTAGGAAGAAGACAGGCCAACTGATCAGCTGTAGCAGAGCTCCGGGGGAAGGTAGGAAGGTAAGTTAAAGTTTATTTTCACTTTTTTGTAGCCCGGGCAAGATAGAATAAGAATAGTCTGTACCGGACTATTCGTTTAAGACTCCATAAGGAGAGATTCATTCTTCATAGAACAGGGTAAAGATTTCTGCACTTATTAAACTGTATAGGCAATCAATAAAATGTAACTACTATATAAGTATCGGGTTTTACATAATAAGTTTCTGTTGGAAAGTGCAAGCTAATACGGGGAAACCTTTCCAAAAGTTCACCCCTTTTGACAAGACCACCCTCTAACAGATTTTCAGTTCCAGTTATGAACACCATCTATCACTCTTTCTGCTGTATCTTCCTCTTTTTACTAAGTTGAATATGCCGTGCAGAATATCTCTTTTCATAGATCCCATAGATTTGCACATTTCAAAGTGAATAAACTTTATCAGAGTTTTTATGAGCAAGATGTTATCTTGCATTTTGTGTTTGAGTCATTCATCTGTGACTATTACTGTAATGAAAGACCTGGTGTTGGCATATGCTCACCACCATAACATATGTTGCAGAGAACCTACTCTAGACACCATGTATGGTAGGCAATCGGTTCCACAGTGCTGAATGAGGTGTCAGATATATGAATGCCTTGTATCAATTCAGTAAAAGGTGAGTGGTTATAAACCATAGATTAGTAGTATATACCAATGACTTAAAACCTGGAAGCTTTCACAGTACTGTGATGGTCACATGTTTCTTTGATATGTTATATTCGTTACGTTATCAGTTTTCTATCTCGTATACAGGCATAATCATAGACAATGTTTAATACTATACCTACCCACTGACATTTTTAGTAGATTTCAGAATTTCATGCTGAACTTTATGAACTTTTTCACTTCAGTTCAAAGAAAGCCAAAAATTCCATCGACAAATCTACAGAAACTGACAATGGTTACGTGTCATTAGAGGGGAGATTAACAGGGAAAAGCAGCGAGGATGGGGTTCAAGTGCATGAGCCGCAAAATGAATCTATCCATTGTGAAGAGACTACGTGGGCGTCAGCAACAAACAGAACACATCAGATCCAATCTAAGACTATGTACAATAAATCCAAAATGGTAATTTCCAAATCCTACTTCCAGTTTGTCTTAATATGTATATTTTGCTTTCAGTAATATCACTTTCTTATGTTTGCTGAAATGTGAATAAACAGGAAATGGATGCTTTCCAGATGGTACAAAAATACAAGTCTCAGCAGGGCAAAGGCATGTAGAGAATCTTGTTCTACCAATCATAATATATACTTTATTCCCTGCTTATGTTCTAGTTTTGGTTCCATAGCATTTTCTTTTATTACCTGTGTTTTCTATACTAATAGCTCATACAGTCTACCTCAGAAGGTATTATATGTGTAATTTTACATTCATAAACCCAGACTACTCCTTTTTGAAATTTGTTGGTTATTTAGACAAATTAACCTGAAAAAACTGACACTTCAACTATATTTGAATGTGTTCATATTTGAATTATGTTCATGTAGTCACACTAAATGATCTATATCCAGGATGTGCAGAGGTCGCCGGCTAACATCTCAGATGAGGTCTCCAGTGAAGATGACCCAAGCACAGGATACACGGCACGTCGTAGTATGGATCGTCCTCATGGTGACTGCATGCTTAGGAACAGAAAGACTCATCATTACAAAAAGCATTATACAACTGAGGTAGAATATCCTTCCCTTACCCCTGTGCTACAGATCTAGAGAATTTACAGGGCTTAGTTCACTGCACTGTATTACTTTATTCGTTTTGGTTTATTAATGATTCACAATGGCTTTTGAAGATGTTTAAAGTGTCTCTGTATTTCTGGTGTCTTGTGGGGCCTGTAATAGATGTTCACAGTGGGATAAATCTGAGTGTTTGCCTGTTAATTCTCTTAAGCCTCCAATGTACTGTATCACAGGTCGGCACTACAAGATAGAGCTTGTGCTCTTAGGTTCAGGTCGAGTAGTATTTTACTGCATTACATATATTCTTGTTTTGTTGGTGATTTTGGTAGGCAACTATCATACCAGGTTAGATATCTCCTTTGTTTCATTTACTCAGGTTCATAACTTTCAGGCATCGGAGAGGTATGGCATCATGTTTGCATCTTTTGGCTTTAATTGCTGAAGCAAAATAATTTTATATTCCTATAAATAAATATACGATCTTGGCGCTTCCTTGTCTGTGGGTGTAAACTGCACTAGGTTTGTGATTTTGTGTACCCTTACTGCTGCCGGGTATATTCTATGGGTCCCTGTCTACCATAGATGTGTACCGGAAGTACTAGTAAAATCAATAAATAAACATACCAGCGCTGAAAGGGTTAAAAAATAGACATGCCATTATTGTTGAATGTTGATGTAATCTGCAGATAGTGGTAATAATTTTCAATATGTCGATGGTCTAGATAACAATAAAATGAATGTGTATAATGAGCTGTGGTGCCCAGGTATACCTACAAGTAGATCTACAATGTAAAGCACTTGCACAACGTTGTGCTTACCTCTATGTATGCATAGATGTGTAACCTGATGCGAGGTGGCAGTGTGTGGTAAAGAGAGCGTGATATCCTGGATAAATAATTAAATGGAAGGGTTAAGTACACTGCTCAAAAAAAAAAAAAAAAAAAAAAAAAAAGGGAACACTAAGATAACACATCCTAGATCTGAATGAATTATCTTGTCGTATGAAATACTTTTGTCTTTACATAGTTGAATGTGCTGACCACAAAATCACACAAAAATTATCAATGGAAATCAAATTTATCAACCCATGGAGGTCTGGTTATGGAGTCACACTCAAAATCAAAGTGGAAAACCACACTACAGGCTGATCCAACTTTGATGTAATGTCCTTAAAACAAGTCAGAATGAGGCTCAGTAATGTGTGTGGCCTCCACGTGCCCGCATGACCTCCCTACAACGCCTGGGCATGCTCCTGATGAGGTGGCGGATGGTCTCCTGAGGGATGTCCTCCCAGACCTGGACAAAAGCATCCACCAACTCCTGGACAGTCTGTGGTGCAACGTGGCATTGGCGGATGGAGCGAGACATGAGGTCCCAGATGTGCTTAATCGGATTCAGGTCTGGGGAACAGACGGGTCAGTCCATAGCATTAATGCCTTCCTCTCCACAGACACACTCCAGCCACATAAGGTCTAGCATTTTCTTGCATTTACCGCACCAGCATATGGTCTCACAAGGGGTCTGAGGATCTCATCTCGGTACCTAATGGCAGTCCGGCCTCCCCCAATGAAATGCCACCCCACACCATTACTTATCCACCGCCAAATCGGTCATGCTGGAGGATGTTGCAGGCAGAAGAACGTTCTCCACGGTATCTCCAGACTCTCTCACGTGCTCAATGTGAACCTGATTTAATCTGTGAAGAGCACAGGGCACCAGTGGCGAATTCGCCAATCTTGGTGTTCTCTGGCAAATGCCAAATGTCCTGCATGGTGTTGGGCTGTAAGCACAACCCCCACCTGTGGACGTCTGGCCCTCATAACCACCCTAATGGAGTCAGTTTCTGACCGTTTGAGTGGACACATGCACATTTGTGGCCTGCTGGAGGTCATTTTGCAGGGCTCTTGCATTGCTCCTCCTTGCAGAGGTAGAGGTCCTGCTGCTGGGTTGTTGGCCTCCTCCGCATCTCCTGATGTACTGGCCTGTCTCCTGGTAGCGCCTCCATGTTCTGGACACTACACTGACAGACAGCAAACCTTCTTGCCACAGCTCGCATTGATGTGCCATCCTGGATGAGCTGCACTACCTGAGCCACTTGTGTGGGTTGTAGACTCCATCTCATGCTACCACTAGAGTGAAAGCACCGCCAGCATTAAAAAGTGAAAAAACATCAGCCAGGAAGCATAGGAACTGAGAAGTGGTCTGTGGTCACCACCTGCCGAACCACTCCTTTATTGGGGGTGTCATGCTAGTTGTCTATAATTTCCACCTGTTGTCTGTTCCATTTGCACAACAGCATGTGAAATTTATTGTCAATCAGTGTTGCTTCCTGAGTGGACAGTGTGATTTCACAGAAGTGTGATTAACTTGGAGTTACATGTTGTGTTGTTTAAGTGTTCTCTTTATTTTTTTGAGCAGTGTATAAAAGCTCAAGAATGGAACTTGCAAGTTATTCGCTTGGTAAATAGTCCGTACCCCTTAAATATTGATGACAATTGTAGTGCAGGGTAGTTGTAGATCTATTGTTGCGGTGCAATATGCTGCAGATTTGTACCTTCAATACATTTCCTGGTGCAATGTTCTGCTGATAGGCTTCCGCTCCCCTAGTTTTGTAAAATTTATACTGTAGTATAATTCTGGATATGTAGTTGCGGTATGATGCACTGCAGATTTGCACCTCAAATAAAGTGCCTGGTGTGATGTTCTGCAGAGAGATTTCTGCTTTACTGGCCCTATAACATAGGAGAGAGGTGCGTGCTATTCAATAAGTTGTGATTCCTTTTGCCTCCTTCCCTAAGCCTAGACCGTACCTTATCGGGGAGTATATTCCAGTTAGGTCGGCTGTATTCTGGTGTCCTTGGTGGTTAGGGAGGGTCTGGGAGACTACCCCGGCCGATGGTGTCTCGACCAGAAGCGTTCCTGCAGCAACTGCTAAGGGTCAGGTGAACACTGGTGAGTGATGTCACTACAGGTCACGATTGAGACCAGAAAACCTCCGCTCCATTTTGGAAAACCCCATTTCCTTCATGTGGGAGTGGCCCTCGGTCTCTAACCTGTCCATTTTAACTGCAGCTGATTAGCGTCACACCTGGAGGATTTTCCTGCTGAATTTCCATGTGTTTTTTTTCCTGAAGATAAGAGTCTTATTTCTTGTTTGTTCAGTGTCAGTTGCGGATTTTCCTAACAGAATTTTCACCAGGACATTCCAAGAGCCATTTTTCTCTTATTTTTTATTTATTTTTTATATTTTATAATGGAACATTATAGCATAATCCAGTATTTCTTTTGTAGATAACTACTTTTTGGTTTTATTCCTAGATTTTTATTGTGTTTCATTGTGGAACATAATGTACATTTCTTACGCTTGTTTTCGTCCGGATTTTCCACACTGAGAGGAATATCTGATTTTTTTTTTTCTTTTTTAATTAAATTATAAAAAGGAAGGGAGAAAGGCGGGGAACCGACTTATACATTAGAAAGAGCTTTTTAAAGTGGATAGTTTTATACTTCGTAAGGATATCTCTTTTTACAAAAATCCATAAACTTCAAATTCCATATTTAAACCGTTAGGTACCAGGGTACCTAGGCCAAATATCCATTTTGCTTCGGACCTGGACGTTTGAGAGATGCAATCTCCTCCTCTCCAATGGGGTTCCACTTTTCCTATCCCTAGGAAAGTGGCTCCTTTTTATGCTGCAGTTGTGTTGTTCCTTTAGAGAGGGGATGTCCCTGGTGTCCCCTCTTTGTATTATGACAATATTCTCTTATTCAGTAGGTGTTTTGTTCTGCCCACATAAAGCTTCTCACATGGGCACTTAATCACATAAATGATGCCTTTAGATTTACAGTGGATGTGGTGTTTAATTACAATTTCCTTATCTTTGAGTCAAAGAGAATATAGGGGGTTTTATTATTGGTACCTACACAACCATTGCACTGTTTGCAGGAAAGAAGCCTTTCTTTTCACCCAATAGGGCATCATCCTTGGGTTTTTTCTTTATTGGATTGCTTATGGTAGGAGCTATATATTTTCCTATATTTTGTGCTTTTTTAAAAACATAAATTGGGATTTGTAGAAAATAGACCCCCTTTTACTTTTTCATTTTTAGTTTATCCCAGTGACTGTTGATTATCCCTTCACAATGTTGCATTGCTGGCTATAGGTCATAATAATGGGGATATTTATTTCTTCCTGTTGTTTTTGGTAATTTCTTGTTATCCTTCCTTTTCAGTGTTAGTGTATCCCTTTTGTCCATAGCTTTAACTTTATTTTTTTACCAAATTTAAGTGAGTCTCCTATTATCCTTTTTCCTTAAAGGGGTACTCCGCTGCTCAGCGTTTCCGAATGCTGGAGCCGGGGACTTCATAGCCCTTCCCCCTCACAATGTCACGCCCCACCCCCTCAATGCAAGTCTATGGGAGGGGGCGTGACAGCCGTCATGCCCCTCCCATAGAATTGCATTGATGGGTGGTGCTATAAAGTCACAAGCTCCCAGCGCCAACTGCAGTGTTCGGAACAGTTTGTTCAAAACGCTGAGCAGCGGAATACCCCATTCAAATTTCTCCTTTAACATTTCTGCTTCCTCCAGGTAGTTTTCCACATTTGTGCAGTTTCTTCTGAGTCGGACAAACTGGCTGCGCATAGGTAAGGGACAGCTGTTCTTGTGAATAAAACAGTTACTGTCTGTCAGTTTGTGGAAGGTGGTAGTTACAATTTGATTATCTTTGACGCTAATGGTTGGATGAAAAAACGTCCAGATGAAAATCCGCAACTGACACTGAACAAACTGAAAATAAGGAGAAAACTCCGTCACCTTATGCTATGTAGGCATATAATATTTCACCAATAAGAAGAAATAAGACTCTTATCTTCAGGAAAAAAACACATGGAAATTCAGCAGGAAAATCCTCCAGGTGTGACGCTAATCAGCAGCAGTTAAAATGGACAGGTTAGAGACCGAGGGCCACTCCCACATGAAGGAAATGGGGTTTTCCAAAATGCAGCGGAGGTTTTCTGGTCTCAATCGTGACCTGTAGTGACATCACTCACCAGTGTTCACCTGACCCATAGCAGTTGCTGCAGGAACGCTTCTGGTCGAGACACCATCGGCCGGGGTAGTCTCCCAGACCGTCCCTAACCACCAAGGACACCGGAATACAGCCGACCTAACTGGAATATACTCCCCGATAAGGTACGGTCTAGGCTTAGGGAAGGAGGCAAAAGGAATCACAACTTATTGAATAGCATGCACCTCTCTCCTATGTTATTGGGCCAGTAAAGCAGAAATCTCTCTGCAGAACATCACACCAGGCACTTTAAGGTGCAGATCTGCAGTGCATCATACCGCAACTACATATCCAGGATTATACTACAGTGTAAATGTTACAAAACTAGGGCTGGAGCGGAAGCCTATCAGCAGAACAGTTATTTATTTATTGAAGGTGTGAATCTGCAGCATATTGCACCACACCGATAGATCTACAACTACCCTGCACTAAAACTGTCATCAATATTTAAGGGGTACGGACTATTTACCAAGCGAATAACTTGCAAGTTCCATTCTTGTGCTTTTATACTTAACCCATTCATTCATTCATTTATTTATCCAGGATATTACTCTCTCTTCTTTACCACACACTGCCACCTCGCATCAGGTTACACATCTATGCATACATAGAGGTAAGCACAACGTTGTGCAAGTGCTTTACATTGTAGATCTACTTGTAGGTATACCTGGGCACCACAGCTCATTATACACATTCATTTTATTTTGATCTAGACCATCAACACATTGAGGATTATTACCACTATCTGCAGATTACATCAACATTCAACAATAATAGTATCTCTATTTTTTTTTAACCCTTTCAGCACTGGTATATGTTTATTTTATATTCAATTTCAGACATAATTGGTTGTTGGAAATTTCCCACTTGGTTTGTTTAATTTGTAATTTATTGCCACTCATGTAATATATGGTCCTACAATCTACATGCTTAATAATAAAAATCTCTAGTGCTTTTGGAGGGGTTTAGTTTGGGTTATCAGACCTATAGTCAGGCCAGGACTTGCGGCCATACTATGGATGCAAAATTGCCTCCATATTTTGTGTGTTAACCCAGCATTACGGATTTGGGAACTTGATCTATGTTGTATCCTCTCTGGTATGGGTCTTTATTCTAATTTCCACTGCTTTTCAAGCTATTTCTCTTACACATAAATCTTTAGTTAATTTTTCTATATTAGTTGATACAAACTATTTTTTAAATACATGGTTCCATATTCCCAAGGAGGGAATACATTTAATTATAACATATAATTTCTAGTTAACTGGTAACTGGCATACCTACTGTTTCTGGAATACTCTGTTTATAGAATGCAGACTTCTAGATTGTTTGCGTTTTTCTTTTGATTGCCCTATTAGGGAGAATTGGAAAGAAATCCAGATTGCTCCTTAAAATTATTAACCCCTCCATTTTCACAGATTGACTATAATCTATTAACATATATGTGCAGTGTTGTATTACACAAATGCTGGATAATGGCAATATCCTTTCAGGACATTCAAAAATCAGGAACCAGTTGTAGTTCTCGTTGCTCAAGTTCTCGACAAGACTCTGAAAGCGCCCGGCCAGAGTCTGAGACAGAAGATGTTCTTTGGGAAGACCTACTGCACTGTGCCGAGTGTCGCTCTTCCTGCAGTAGTGAGACCGATGTAGACACCAACCATGGAAACCCGTGTATGAAGAGGGAATTCAGAGATGATCCATTTCACCAGGTAGACTGACTTTCTTCCGTAATAATGACTGCTGTAATTCTTTGTGCCTGTGCTTCTATATTTTACCTTTTTCCAGGTTTTGTTGTAGCCAAGAAGTAATAATCACTTAATGTTCAAATGGTATCTACAAGTCTTGAGTTTGCATTCTGGCTTTTCTACATTTTGAGCAAAAGAAAATTCCCAGTGTTTACTAAAATACATGCCCTGTTGTCTCATTTATGTACTTTCTGACTTTCTGAATGCCTTTAAGGATTGTCATGTTCTGTACCCGGTCCACTACTTTGTAACATCCATTGTCTAACTAGACCAGTCTTCATGAAAATATGGGCATGCTTGACGATTCTTCCAGTGTTGTATCCGATCTGTTATAGACCTACTTCTGGGTGCTTTTGTCTTTGAGCCTAGACTGGCTAGATATGGACATGTTTTGGCTTGTTAAGTTAATAGTAATTGGAGAACAGTAAAGAGAAACAGTAAATTGCTATTTCGGTCCAATGATTTGCCTTGCTGTCTATGTACTAAGTCAATTTACTGTTCTGTAAGGTAATAAAGAAACACATTGAACAATAGGTTGCAGATTTAGCCTGTGCATCTTTAGAATATGTATCCTACACATTTCCATATGTTATTTCCTGTTTGTCTGCCATGTTATCTTATCTGTTTTGGCCTTATTAGCAACAATATTAAAATGTCTAGATATATTTACACATATTATAACCAACAGCTGTTATTTCATGGTTATTCCTTTGTATGACTCTATAAGGCTGCCACTGTTTTATCCACTCTATGTACTTTCCACTGTATCGAAAACAAGTGATATATTTCAACTTGTTCTCTTTTTCATAGAGTCATTTGCCTTGGCTACACAGTTCTAATCCAGGTCTTGAAAAAGTCAGTGCTATAGTGTGGGAGGGCAATGACTGCAAGAAAGCAGATATGTCTGTTCTGGAGATTAGTGGGATGATCATGAATCGGGTAAGTAATGAGACATGGAGCCCAGTTAATGATCATGTTACACTTTGCACAAACACTTGTATCTTGCACCAACTCTGACCTGTCTGCTAACCTGTGACCCTACACTATGTAAGGCAGATGTATAAAAAATATGTATATGTATCTTTATATAATTACCAGAACCTTGCTGTGTAGAGCTTAGTTCACACACTCTACTTTTTTTTTAGAATTGGAGCAAATTTTGGTCAGTATTTTTACCAAAACCAGAAGTGGGTCCAAAACATAGAAACTGGTGCAAATCTTTCCATGACTCTGCAACGTTTTAGGTGCCCAATGCATTCTTTCTCAAATATGATAAAAGGCTGCATTAGGCATTAAACATTGAACTAGATACTTGTTGGTGTCAATGCAAACAGTAATACATTGAATACATACAAAAAGCAATGTTCAGTGATTGACATAAGGTTAGGAAATAGAGGTTACAGGACTGGCTTATATGAATGAGCCAAATGTATTGTGGACAATAAATTCTCCTAGGACATGTAACCCCTAAATATAGTGATCAATCAATACAAAGTCATAATGAAAAAGATTACCTTCTCTGCTCTGTATAGCAGAGTTTTTAAATATCTCCCTATATTGCTTCAAGGTTACTTTACGGCACAGATCAGTAGCATAAATTGTGTTCTCTAATCTAGCATCTCACTAAGGGAGGAATATAAAGAAAAGGATACAAAGGTAGTGTTGGATGAGGTGGAAATGGGTGCAATTTATACTAGAATACACTCTCTGGCCACTTTATTAGGTACACTTGCTAGTACTGGGTTGGACCACCTTTTGTCCTCAGAATTGTCTTCACAGCATACTTTCTACAAGGTGCTGGAAACATTCCTAAGAGATTTCGGTTTATATGAACATGATGGCATCACACAGTTGCTGCAGATTTGTCTGCTGGAAATCCATGATGCAAATCTCCTGTTTCCCCCAACACCCCAGAGGTGGATTGAAATCTGGTGACTGTGGAGGCCATTGGAGTACAGTGAACTCATTGTCATGTTAAAAAAAAAAAATTACATTTTTTTTTTTAATGATGGGAGCTTTGTGACATGGTGCATTATCCTGCTGGAAATAGCCATCAGAAGATAGATCCGCTGTGGTCAAAAAGAGATGGACATGGCAGCAACAATACTCAGGTCCCCCACACCATTACACCACCCCACCACCTTAAATATTTGATACAAGGAAGGATTGATCCATGCTTTCATGTTCTTTATGCCAATTTCTGACCCTGCCATGTAAATGTCACAGCTTAAATCAAGACCACTGGGACCCCCCATGATCTTCTAAACAGGCCTCGGGACTCTCAGAGAAGCACACGCTCCATTCATTCTCTATGGTAGTGTCAAAGAGACCTGAGTGCTATACTTGAGCATTTCCGGCGCTCACATAGAAATGAATGGAGCGCATGCCACCCCCACCAGCACACACTCTGTGGTCAGACCCCCCCCATGATTAGACCCTTATTCCCTATCCTGTGAATAGGTGAGAAGTTACTTTTCACTGCACAACCCCTTTAATAAACTGTGTTTTATTTATACCCCAAGTCTGATCATCAGTTATTACTTTGCCCATTCTGCATCCATATTTTGAATGATTCCATGGATTGTTACTCCAACCCATTTGCTGTTTCCTGTAAGCTGACCTAGAAAGATAGTGTCCTTTATCTATAAGACTATAACCATTTCTATACATTTCCTGCCCATGTCACTGAAAGAAGCCACTGAGAAAAATTAGAATTTTCATTTGCTTTCTAGCTGGATATTTTGCCTGTGCATCAGATAGAATTCTATTGCTTCAGTTACTTTTATGTCTTAAGTGTGGTTTGGTATGATCACACACATCCGATTTTAAGAGGCTGAATAGTACATTTTGTTACAGCAGTATTGAAAGGTTAAAGGACTGTGAAATGACTGGTTGTCTGTGTAACTGGATTACTGTCACAATATAGAAGAGCCAAATAATGTTTCTCTCAAGATAGTATAGGCATTGGACAGCTAAGGCTGCTTACTATAAAGCTGACATTGCTCATAGAAATAGATGACTGTCTGACATGTCTAAAGTGAATGGAATATATTTTTTAGTGATGTCGCCTCAGCACTAGTTGCAGGGATGCCTAGTGTAGTCATGAATGAAAATGGTAGGGAAACCTACAATGCTGAGGAACTGTTATTATTTTTAGGAACACCGTACTGCCTTCACTAGTCCTTAATATTGTATCTTCAGGCTTTTTATGTTTCTTATGCTTCCTTTCAAGACTAAATAAAGAACGTCAGATTATTATGTGATATATACCTGGTTTATATAGGTTTCTTTGTACAGTGAAATAAAACCCCTTTATTTATTTTCAGGTGAACAGCTACACACCAGGAATTGGTTATCAGATGTTTGGAAACTTTATCTCTCTTATTCTTGGATTAACTCCATTTGCCTTCAGACTGTCTGAATCCAGAGACTTGGAGCAGCTGGCAACACTTTCTGCCTGTGAAATTTACAACATTGCTTTTGGTTCCAGCACAGACATCATGGTCATTTCCATGGTGGTTATTAGTTTTGTGGTTCGGGTTTCCCTGGTGTGGATTTTCTTTTTCTTATTGTGTGTAGCAGAGAGGACATACAAACAGGTATGTTTAACATGGTGAAGGAAGCCATGACAAAATGACAAGACTTGAAGGCTTATTTGTATTGTGTTGGTGCAAAACCCATTCATAGTCTGCCATAAGCCCATACGGTAGTTCTTTATGCTTATGATTTTATGAAAATTCAGAGTTTTTTTTTTATTTCCTATCTTTACCTACAAAATGTGCTAGCAGCAAAAATCTTAAAACCATTTGGTCATCTAACAGCAAATACACAAACCTACAATGACCACACAAACCACATAACTATTAAAAATGTCAAATTTTATCGTGTAATTCAAATACAAACTTAATAAATGACACAAGGCAAACCTCCCCATACCAACCCCCTATAAAATGCATGAACATCCAAAAGATGTGTGGGACCCTACCTAAAGCCAAATACTATAAATCTGATCAGGCACATAAGCAGTGCTTCCTACCTTCAATAACCCCATTAGGTATAAATCAATTATGCACAGTATATTCTTATCACATCAGTATATATGACCAAATAGATGATGCTATATAGTATCTGGTGCTGACATAGCCCTGTAGAGACCTTGCCATATGTTTTATTATATACTAGCTGAGTACCCGGCGTTGCCCGGTTTTTCCTTCCTCATCCTTGTTGGGGAGGAAAATCAACAAAGGAGAAAGCTTTTGACTTCATATCCCATCCCCATATATTGTTGTCATATCCCGACCCCATATCCCGACCCCATATCCCGACCCCATATCCCGACCCCCTATCCCGACCCCCTATCCCGACCCCCTATCCCGACCCCCTATCCCGACCCCCTATCCCGACCCCCTATCCCGACCCCCTATCCCGACCTCCTATCCCGACCTCCTATCCCGACCTCCTATCCCGACCTCCTATCCCGACCTCCTATCCCGACCTCCTATCCCGACCTCCTATCTCGACCCCCTATCTCGACCTCCTATCTCGACCTCCTATCTCGACCTCCTATCTCGACCTCCCATCCCGTCCTCATATCCTGACCCGTAATATGTGTACTAAGTATTCAAATATCTCCAGCCGTATGGAAGTTATATGGGAACATACATTTCCCATTGATTTGAATGGGACTTTAAACAAAAAAAAAAAACAACCCTCACAAATGGGGGTAGTTAAGGGTTAAATTAACTATCCTATATTTTAAGTGGACATATAAGTAACGTGTGACCAAGTATTATCATAGTATCTCCAGCCGTTTGGAAGTTATGCAGCAACATATAATTCCCATAGACTTGTATGGGACTTTAAACAAAAACCTCGATCCTGGCAAATGGGTGTGTGTAAGGGTTAAATTACCTATCCTGTGTTTGTTGTTGACATATAAGTAACATGTGTGCCAAGTTTCATGTTAATATCTTTAGCCGTCTGGACGTGATTGTGGAACATACACACATACATACACACACACACACACACACACACACACACACACACACACACATATATACACACACATACGCACATATACACGCACATACGCACACACATACATACACACACGCACGCACACACACACATACATACGCGCACACACACTAGAGCTGGGCGGTATGACCAAAAATGCGTATCACGGTATTTCTTTTAATTATCGTGGTATCACGGTATTTGGGGGGGGGGGGGGGGCTTGTTAAAGTGTCAGAACATCAGGGTTTCCCCAACCAGTGGGCCTCCAGCTGTAGCAAAACTACAACTCCCAGCATGCCTGGACAGCCTGCGGATGTCTGGGCATGCTGGTAGTTTTAGTTTTGCAACAGCTGGAGGCACACTGGTTGGGGAAACAGCATTGTACTGTATACTCCCCTGCTGCTGTCTATCACAGCTCTGCACTACAGGGGATGAAGAGTCAGGGCAGCGAAAATCTCTCCATTCACCCCATCCTGCCCCTCTTTCCATTCACCCCCCTGCACCCATTAACTCCCCTACACCCATTAACCCCATCCTGCCCCTCATTCCATTAACCCCCCTGCTCCTTTCATTTATCCTATCCTGCCCCTTGTTCCATTACCCCCTCTGCTTCCATTAACCCCCCTCCTCCTCCTCACCTGTGCGCTGATGCGGCTGCTGGGAAGTGCCCCTGTCATCAGTGCAGTAACGTGGGCGCTTCCCGCCCGGACACAGGATCCTCTCTGGCGGAAGCATTCAGCGCAGGATGCTGACGCTTCCGCCAGGAGGGAATTTGAAATTTTGATCTAAAGTGCCCACTGCGCTATTATGCGCCATGGCCACTTTAGAACAGTGAGCAGCAGCGGCACAGCTCACGTGCGTTGTATGAGGGGCCTGCCGCTCTTTCAAAGATCAGCGGGCCCCCTGACAGGCGGTCTGTCTGCCCCTGAAGCGCTCGCTCCCCTCGGTCCTGTGGCGTGCACTAGGAGCCTCAGGAGCGGGCACCGGAACTAGAAGAAATGCGGCGCAATGCTCTACCTTACACCGCAGGAGTAAGGGGAGCGGGCGCTTGTTATGAACACTGGCGAAGATAGGGGAGAGGTGGACTGGAGCAGGTAGCCGGCTCGGGGCTCCGGGAAACATCAGAGCCAGGGGATGCAGTTTCTGCGCTTTCCCCTGGCTCTGATTGCAGAGAGGAGCCGGCCTGAAACTGCAGGGGGAGCGGGGATGAGGAGTCTCATCCTGCTCTCCCCTGACAGAGCGGAGCCGTGGGCTCTGTAATTCATTCATGGGCAGGCGGTGGGGGCCCCACCGGTATAGCGGTATGGGGCAAAATTCATACCGTCGGAGAAAAAAAAACGGTATCCGGTATGAACCGGTATACCGCCCAGCCCTAACACACACACACATGCACACACGCACACGCACACATGCACACATGCACACATACACATGCACACATACACATATACACACACGCACATATACACACACCCATATACACACGCACACATACATACACATATACACATACATACACATATACACGCACATATACACATACACATACATATACACATACATATACACATACACATACATATACACATACATATACACATACATACACATACACATACATATACACATACATATACACACACATACATACAAATACACACATTGAGTTTTATATATATAGATGTATTAGAATTGCACAGTAAAATTTGGATATTTTTCAAATAAGAGATTTGGTTTGTTTGTTTTCTCATGATTTCATATGGCGTCCATGAGAAAAATAATTCTACATTAGAATAATTGCATCTAAAATATTGTGACTCAGAACTACCGTCATACGGAAACTATGCACACAGCTTTGCCTGCAATGTGCCTGGACAATAATAGCCTTGTTTTGTTTGTTCTGTTGTTGTGGGTGTGTGTGTGTGTGTGTGTGTGTGTGTGTGTGTTTTTTTTTTTTCCCAAAAATGTATTTAGAAATCAGTTAATTTTTTTATGTGGAGATACTTGTTGCATTTAAAATAAAGTGCAAAATTTTCCACAAGAGATTAATAAGGGATTCTACAAGCTGCCCATAAAGGTGGGCAATAAAATACTGAGGTCTGTACACCACATCTATTTACAAACATAATGGAGTAGCAAGAGGGAACATACATCATTCCTTGGCAAATGGATGTTTCGGGATGGTGAAGAAATCCAACGTGGTAGTTTAGCTATATTGCTCCATTGTCAGTCAGGTATCAGTGTCTGGTAGTGTTCTTAGACCGGAAGACTGTTATCAATTCTTGGGGAAATCAACTGGATTGGCATCAGTTACCTAATGTATAGGGGAGCACAGCATTGTGCAGTGGAATTAATGTCTAGCTCCCTTGTTAATTGGTTCCACCACAGCATTATTCATTCTGTCCTAAATATTTGTCCCCATTCAGGCAAATGAGGGATTCTGATGTATACTGTGGCTCACTACAACAGGCCAATTCACAAACATAGTCAGCTGGTAACTACAATTTCCTGAACATATACAATTTCCTGAACATATACATTCATTTAGCAAGACTCAATATTGTAATCTGCCTAATTTTTGAGCACCTCTAGATAAACTTGCATGTGAGAATTGGCCCAAACATGGTCACCAGCGGACTAAATTTCACTCTCTGATGAGCAAAAATAAAAACTTTGAATCCCAACTTATAAAAGAGTTTGACAGCAGTGTAAGGTAACAATAGTAAACAAATAGGATTTTCTATGCTTTGTTTTGACAAATTTCCCGCTAGAGAAATTATTTTGTTTGCTGTGAAGTGACACACTATTTTGATTTATTGCAGAGATTACTGTTTGCAAAATTATTTGGTCATTTGACTAGTGCTAGGAGAGCTAGAAAATCTGAAGTTCCACACTTTCGCCTAAAGAAGGTCCAAAATATAAAAATGTGGCTGTCTCTTCGTTCATACCTAAAGGTAGGGGGAAATGCACTGCTGCACTCAAAACACATTCAGAAAAATGGCTACTAAATAATCACAATCCTACAATCATTCATTGCATAGGTGATATGTCTGATCGCTGGAAGTCCAACCACTGGGTCCCGTTCCACCCTCATTGGAATGGAGCAGCGATTGAGCATGTGCACTGTCACTCTATTCAAAGTCTTAGACACTGCAGAAGATAGCCAGGTACTGCACTTGTCTGTCTCTCTGCAGGTTTAGAATATCAATGGAGTGACCGCAGACCTGCTCAACCGACTCTCCACTTGAGAAGGATAATGCAGGATCCCCATTCTAGTTGTTGGTGGGGATCCCAGTGCCAGGACCCCCACCAATCAGTGCAAGGTGGAGAACATTTTTCCAACAGTATGATATGATATTAATAGGGAAGTACTGTGAAAATTATTTTTTGCCTTAAACCCTGGACAACTTCTGCACTGTACTGGGATGAATGGGGAATACTTAAGAACACCGGTGTAGAGGAAGAATGGAGCACTTGCCCATAGCAATAGCAGATTGCTTCTTTCATTTTTTTTTATTTTTTTTTAGGCTTTTTTAAAACATGAAAGAAGCGATCTGACTGCTTGCTGTGGGCAAGTGCTCCATTCTTCCTCTACACAGGTTTTGATAAATCTCCCCCAGTATTCCTTTATTTATCTGTAACCAGCAGATGATAACTAGCTTATACAGCATAAAACTGATTGAAAATCTTTTGTAGCAGAGCCTGAAACCTGAATTGATTCTTTGTTTCATTATGACGTGTCGAATTTTGTGCGTGAACAGTCAGTGCTATATATATCCTGCTCAGTGCCCATGCACCCTCCTGCCTGCTTTGCTTAGGCTACTTGACATGCATGGCTCAGTGCTGGAAGCGGAGTCCTCTACCTCAGTCAGTCAAGAAAGGGGGGGAGGGAGGAGGCGTGCATTTTTTCCATAGCAACCAATCTCAGCTTTTATATCCTGAGCTGAGCTCTGGTAAAATGTAAGCTGAGCTGTGATTGGTTGATTTAGGAAAAAACTTACCGTTTTGGTTTTAGGTGGATTGGTAAATCTGGGCCATAGTATTTTGATCAGAATTGTTAGGCAAACTGATACATGGGTTCAAAACACAGGAAAAGATGGAAATCTGTCTGTTATACATATCCTGTGTCTGTTCCACTCCTGTTTTTGGCTACAAATACTGACCAAAATACGGTGTGTGAGTCTATTAATAAGAAATTCAGAAACTACTGTTGAAAATGCATATTTTATGATTCTGGCTAGACCTCGAAGAGTGATTTTTCTCCTCCATTGATTGATCAAAGAGAAAAACTCAGAGTTTTTCTATTTCCATAACAACCAATCACAGTTCAGCTTTCACCAGAACTCATTAATAAAGGAAAACTGAGCTGTAATTGGTTGTTGTGGAAAAATCTCTCCAGTTTTTCTTCTACGTATTTTAATAAATCATGTTCTGTGTGATTTACCCCAAGTATACATATTAAGAATATTTGGATATTTTCTCCTTACAGCGGAGAGGCCCCCAACGTTCAGTTGATGTAATAGTTTCTTCAGCTTTCTTACTGACCATATCGGCGGTGTTCATTTGCTGTGCACAGGTGAGACATTTTGCTTTTCTCGGCTGTTTTTGTAAACCATATTGACTTTGAAATGACTGGCATTGCACTTGCTTGACCACTGCTCCATTTGAGCATCTTCTCACTGTGGTCATGCGTTGAAGAGGAAAGGGGGCTCAAAACTTCCATCCTAGTGATTGATATAGGCCCCCCAGAAATCAGACTCCTATGGATAGGAGATAAATGTCATTTGTGAAAAAACTTGTTCTGCTAGGGTCCTAAATGAAAACCCCTCCTATTGAAAAACAGTCATCTAATGCAGTATGAGGGCAGTCTTTAGATTTAAATTACAACCGTGAGATGATGACTTTTCTCTTGGGGAGGTACTGAATACTTCCATGCCTACCTATAGCGTTAGGACACTAAACGGGTTATTACCAGGTGACCCTTTCTAAGGGTTTCTCTATGAAGCAGAGTTGGTAAAACCAGATGTGTATCACAGTGTCCTATATATGTAAAAGAGTACAAATGTGCTGTTTTTTCATTTTTAGGTAAAATGACCTGTTCACTTAATTCCACTGTACTGTTCTTCTTCTCCCCATGGATCTGATCACTTCTTGGTTTCCTTAATGTGACCTTCATAGCTGGTGGCAGATCATCAGGAAATGCTCCCAGCAATTCTGTAGACAGCAGGGATGTAAGGTCATAGCATTACAGTAGTATCTTGCATGATAAATCATTAAAAGACTAAAGGGAAAATCTATATTTCCTGAGAATACTGTAAAATACTGAAGTTTTAGTGTAGAATGATCATATTTTACTTTTAAAGATTTGACGCAAGCTTATCTTTACATACTGTACTACTTACTATACCTGAATGTCATTATATTTCTGTACTGTAGGTTAGCTGTTCTGTACTTTGTCGGTACTTTGTAGGGGTGGATGTTATTGAGTCATGTATGGTCCTTACTTTCTACATTTCAGAATAGTCTTACTGGGTGCAGTTTGGACAAGTCTTTCCTAATGACACTATGTGATGATGATTTTTTTTATATATAGTGTGTGTGCATATTAAAAAGAATCTGACAGGTTGTTCACCCACACTAATCTCAATATACTGGGTCATAGTGCGAGTGAACAGCTTTAAAAAAAAAAAAAAAAAAGTCCTCACTTTAATCCTTCTAGTATTTGCAGTGTTACGGCAGGTTAATGTACTCTTTGCATAATGGAGTCAGGGAGCCGGCTCACAGAGCTCCCTTGCCTCCTCCATAATCCCCAGGCCGGCCCGCCCCTATAATGAATATGCTAATTCCTGCCTGCCGGGTGTAGCAAAGCAGAGCGCTCACCCCCGGGCAGCCAATTAGTATATTTATCACGGTGGTGGGCCAGACAGAGCTGCGCAATAGAAAAAGAACATTAACCTGCCATAACTCTGCAAATAGTGAAAGAATTAAAGTGACTATTTTTTACTCACTAAGTTATGATATTGGGTTTACTGCAGGTGAACAGCCTGTCAGATTCTCTTTTAAATGGCTTTCTACAAGATTTACCAGTTCCTGTCATTAATATTAAATGACTTTAAAATACTTCATATACTACTGTGAATGTGACTTCTTGTATTCTAGCAGTTGAAGAGCTTTTCAGTAACTTTGCATTTGGCATATTTACCTGGTTTTCCAGCATGTCATACGTTATGCCATACAATAACAATATTTTAACAGTCAAACCATGAGTCTTTTATTGAAAAGAGCTGGTAGCAATATACAGGATGTAAATGGTAGGTATGGATGCCCATATGGGCGTTGTGGTACATGGTAATAAATAAAACAGTTACAACACATAACCAGGAGGAAACATCTGATCAGCTTACAATAATAATTGTACTGGAACCATAATGCATACATAGGAGGAAAACAGATAAGAATAATAATGGTTGGATCGTTCGTCGCCACAAAGGGAACCCCAGCCTAGCGTAAAACATGGAGGCCATCACCCACCCCCAATCAATAGAGAGAGAGGCATGTTTGCATAGAAGGACAATAAGGAGAAAGCAGCCATGCCTCCCACAATTTATCAAAACATTCCACCCTACTCTCACGTATGGCTGATAACTTTTCACACAGCATGATGCAGTTAACCTTGTCAATAACCTTATGAAAAGACAAAGATGGGGATTTCCATTGTGCAGCTATATGTATCCTGGTGGCCATAAGAATGAACTTAGCCATCCGAAATGTACGGAACGGCATCCTGCTAGGTTTATTACTTAAGAGACAAAAGGAAGGGGAACAGGGCATGCAATAACAATATTTTATATGAACTATTAGGTGTACATATTTATATATGTCTATATTCAGGATCTTGTGAAGATGACTTGATGCTGAAGTATCAGTCTGCCATCTAGTGAAGAAAACTGGTATATTAGCCTTTTAAACAGCGAGTATGAAACCCAGACTCCTGATAATTTGGCATTCAAGGAAGGTATTCTAAATACTGTGGCATTGCTTCATAATCCAGCATTTAGAAAACAAATGATGTTGTCTACACCCCTCCTGCTGCACTAAAAGGCAGCCACATGCTAAAGCAGACGGGCAATATGGATCCTTTACAAGGCTAAAACTGCCGTCAGTGTAAATCTAGCCTCAGTATGTTCTTGCTGGATAACATGTTCTTTTGCTGCTAAAACTAAATACAGGCAACACTGTTAATAATACTAAAAGATAAATTACACAATTACATTTTTCTATCTCACATTATTTTTATTTATTTTTTCTGGTCTAGCTTCTTCATATTCATGAAACTTTTTTGGAATGTCACTACAACTGGGAACTAGTAATTTGGTGCATTTCATTATCTCTCTTTTTATTGAGATTTGTTACACTTGGATCAGAAACCAGCAAAAAATATAGCAATACCTCAATATTGTTGACAGAACAGGTAAGAAAATAATTTTCTTCAGTTTTCTTATGTAGTCTTTTTGGCTTATATTGAAAAAAAAAACCTTAGATCATCTGAACATCTTTTCCTGCTCTTTCTATTATCTTTCTCATGGCGGGCTATGCTAGTTTGGATATACCAAGAGCGAACACAGTTCGATGGTAAAAAGTGTTTATTTGGCCCTAAAGGGCATTGAGTGCTACTTTCTAGAAATAAACACCATGTACTTGCATGTCAACTCTATTTCCTTTTCTCTGTAATGTGTCTGTTTTCTTTTAATATAATTACATAAAATTAGATTTTATATAAATAATATATATAGTACAGTAGCAAAGTAGCCGTTCATATAGGGGGATTTTTTTTTTTTTTTTTTTACGTATGATGCATCTTATAGACTCTTACAAGGCTGTGTTTCCACTTGGCATTATTTATTTTTTTTTATTTAGAAAATCTGTCACTTCAGTTTTTAAGCCAAAACCAGAAGCATATTCAAAAGTAATGGGAAATATAAAGGGAAGACTTGGGGGTATGTTCACACGCCGCAATGTGCGTGCAGAATTCGGACAGAAAATTAATCACGGACATTCCTCCGCAGCTGAGTTCTATTGATTTCAAGGGAATTCTGCTGCATTGTGCACATGGTGAAATTTCCGCAGCACGTGTTTCTGCCACGGAAATCCCGTTTCCGGCGAACATACCCTTATACTTCTTCTTCCTGCTGGATCCACTTCTGGCTTTGGCTCAAAAACTGCAGTGACAGTTTTCCAAAAACTGCTAAGTGGAAACCTAGCCTAGGAGTAACAAGTCATGGTTTAAAATGGCCATAGATGTAACAATTTTCATTACAGATTTAATGTGTTCTGTCTTTGTGACAGAATTAGACGTAACCATGCGAATTTCAGCAGTCTCATGGAATTCCGTGGTTTCCATGCATTTCATAGCAGATTGGATTATCAGTTGTGACCTGCCTGATGTGCATATTACAAATTTAAAAAATCATAAAAGATATTTTTGAATCATCTGTGAGAATTTGATTATTGTATGAAAACCATTACATTATGGCCATTTTTATAATCTACTTTTTCATGGCCACTTAATTGAATGGAGTTACATATAAAGTGTAGGACAGGAAGCCACGTGAATTCCTTCTTCATGATTTACGTATAAGTAGTTGTGTGCCTGACTGCTGTAAGGTTGTGCAATATAAGCTTTGCTATCACATTTAAGAGACAATATAACAAGTTGCCATGCAACCATATGCTTTATTCAATAGATCAATTTGTACTTGAAAATGGAGAAGAAACCAAACAAGAAAGAGGAGCTGACACTTGTCAACAATGTGCTAAAATTAGCTACGAAGCTATTAAAAGTAAGTGATAATCTATAAAAATGTCTGATTTGGAACTCAGTAAGGGTAGGGCAGTATTTTGCTGCTGCATATTCTTCTACCCATTGAAGTCAATGGGTAGCAAAATCAACTGCAAAAAATATGCAGCAAAATATGTCACACATGATACTAGCATAGTATACTACAGTAACCCACACTCACTGTCCAGCTTCAGCATTTGTACTCCACTATGATTCCAAAATGTCACTTATGACCCTACCCTAAAGGGGTATTCCCATCATATTATGTATATCATTAAGATATTGTGTAACAGTGTAATCATTGAAAATCCAGGCTTTGGGACACACACTGATCCTAGGAATAAATGGTTCCCTGCACTGCGGTGCGTCAGAGCACCTAACTGGGCAGTGCAGCAAACCCCATTCACTTATAGTGTACCTGTCATAAGATAAAAAAAAAAAAATACTCCAAGCTAACTCTTGATACAGCTGATACTGTCTAGTGTGCTTAAAAAGAAACTGACAGCTGGTTTACCTGCACTAAACCCAATAAACGGTTGTAAGGGGGTGAACCGAATTAAAATACTTCACTTAACTGGATCGTTGCTGTAAATAGCCAGCTTTGCACAATAGAGGCTGGAGCCAGCATACCCACCATCCCTGCCTCAGTCCTCTGTGCTCCGTTATTCCCACCCACCTCATAAATATTCATGAGACCCCTTTCACACAAGGTGGACAGGCATATTGGGGCAGAGTGGAAGGATGCAGGGGTTCTGTGTATGCCATTGCGCAAACCAGACGATTTACATATTAGGAACAGAGGCTAATGCCAGGTGTATCTCTGGAACAGCGGCACCAATCTGGGTAAGTGAAACATCCTTTAAAGCAGAGTTCATCCTGGTTTTCATCACTTTTATGGCTTCTAATTCCCTTGTTTATATTTATCATTGCATGCAGTTCACAGCAGAGAGGGGGGTTCCCTTGTCTGCCCTCACGTCTCATGTAGGAATTACTCCCTCAATCCTTAGAGCTGTTAACTGGTTGCTTTGTGTGCTGAGGCTCTGTGACATGTTCCCGGCTCACACAGCAGGCCGATTGACAAGCCAGGAGTCTGCACAGAGACCTTCTTCCACCATCACTTTCTGGATTTTGTTTCCGTATTGAAACACACAGACAATAGTTGCAGGGACAAGACAGTCTTCTGGACAGTGGAGAGACCCCTAAGTGTATAGAGCATGTTTTGACCCATAAATATACACTTTTTTTTTTTAACCAATCTATATTACAAATATACATATAATATTCTATCTACATTATATAAAGTTTTTGCAAATGATCATGCCTATGTAAATTGTGTAACATTTCACTGTCAGACCGCTACAGATTATATATTGATGGCATATCATAACAATATAACATTAATGTATAAGATGGGAATGCACTTCTTAAGATATAGAATTATTTTTATTTTTTTTTACAGTAGCTTTTATACTAAGCCAATACAAAAATGACAGAACAGTTTAGTGATGACTGTGTATGTTTGATACGCAGTAGCTTTGTTTTTGTTCTTTCCATTATCACAGTTTTACATGTAAGCATTGTTGCTTGTATTTTCCTTATTAGTAGCAGTAACTGTATCTGTTGTATAATAATAGAGCGCTGACTTGCTAAAGCATTAATAGAAAGAGACAACAGTAAGCTCTCTAGGCAGCTCTCCCCAAAGGGTTAGACTCTGGAGCCGAAACAATTGTGAGACTTCAGTTCTATTTCTTCACACATTTATTCAGGAACCAAACCGCTTTAGGACTTGTTGAAATGTAACAATATCCACACTGCTTTCCCTCGTGGGTTTCCTTTTCTCTTTTAAAGAGACAGTCAAATCAGAACCTGGAGTAGAGCAAATAAAGCTTTTGTCATGCTGTATTTCTCTATCTAGGATAAGTTTAAAGCGCAACTGTCATGATGTTTAGGCCATATTAAGTAACACAAAGCCTGCACATTCACCACCGAGGGGCGCAGTGAGTGGCCTCATGATGGGCCAGTTCTTTCTTTTTGCATTATGACCTACATTCTCTGACCAGTGTGATTATACACTGCTTAAAAAAAATTAAGGGAGCACTAAGAAAACACATACTAGATCTGAATGAATGAACTAATTGTATGAAATACTTTCGTCTTTACATAGTTGAATGTACTGACAACAAAATCAAACACAGATTATCAATGGAAATCATATCCAGACCTCCATGGGTTGATAAATTTGGAGTCACACTCAAAATCAGAGTGGAAAACCAGACTACAGGCTGATCCAACTTTGATGTAATGTCCTTAAAACAAGTCAAAATGAGGCTCAGTAGTGTGTGTGCCCTCCACGTGCTTGTATGACCTCCCTACAATGCCTGGGCATGCTCCTGATGAGGTGGAGGTCCCAGTGCTGCAGGAAAGGAGAGGCGTGGCTACTCGGGGCATAGCGAACCCCTTGCCACGCATAATAGACTGTTGCTGGCTGTATACAAAAGTGTTTTTGGAGATCATAAAACCTGCAATAAAGTAGATAAAGGTAATGCTGGATTGATATTCTAAGCACATTTAGCATACTGTTACTTAATATGGCCCAAACATTGTCACAGTTGCGCTTTAAAGTTTTATTTGAACAGGCCCTAACAAATCTCAGAGGGTAAAGTAGAAACAGACTTTACCATCTATTTAGGCATTTTAACCTATTTCCCTTAAAGAGGTACTCTGGTGGAAAACAATTATTATTAATAATTTTTTATTTTTTATTTTTCATTTTTTTTTTCTTCAAATTATCTGGTTCCAAGAAGTTACAGATTTGTAAAATACTTCTATAAAAAAAATTCTTAATCCTTCCAGTATTTATCAGCTGCTGTATGCTCCACAGGTAGTTGAATAGTCCTTTTCTGTCTGACCACAGTGCTCTCTGAGAGGTTTGCTATGGGAATTTGCTCCTACTCTGGACAGTTCCTGACATGGACAGAGGTGTCAGCAGAGAGCACTGTGGTCAGACAGAAAAGAACTACACAACTTCCTGTGGAGCATAGAGGTACTGGAAGGATAAGGCTATTTTTTTTCACCTTCCCAGTGCCCTAGCTATTTTATTTCTCTGTTTATGAGGGCTTGCGTTTTGCGGGATACTTTTTAATGTCACCATTTTGGGGCTCCTATCTAAATTTACACAGGTCATATATAGTAAAAAATAACATTATAGCTGTATTCGGTACAATTACATTAAAGGAGTAGTCCAGTGGTGATTCAGTGGTGAGCAACTTATCCCCTATCCTAAGGATAGGGGATAAGTTGCAGATCGCGGGGGTCCGACCCCTGGGGCCCCCCGCGATCTCCTGTACGGAGCCCCGACAGCCCGCTGGAAGGGGGCGTGTCGACCTCCGCACGAGGCATCGGCCGACACGCCCCCTCAATACAACTCTATGGCAGAGCCGAAGCGCTGCCTTCGGCAATCTCCGGCTCTGCCATAGAGATGTATTGAGGGGGCGTGTCGGCCGCCGCCTCGTGCGGGGGTCGACACCCGCTATCTCAGCGGAGAGCCGGGGCCCCGTACAGAGAGATCGCAGGGGGCCCCAGCGGTCGGACCCCCCGCGATCTCAAACTTATCCCCTATCCTTAGGATAGGGGATAAGTTTTTCACCACTGGACTACCCCTTTAATAACATATTTAACAATTCTAGTTTACATTTTTTTTTAACCCATAACATTTTTATTTTTTGTCTGACTACCCTTTGACAGCTGTCAGGGGACTTTGACCACTCAGACACCCATGGCAGGCCTGAGGTCCTTCACACGGCCCCCGGCTGCTTTTTGAAACACTTAACCAACGTTATTTTTGATGGGGCACAACAGGAAAAATGGGTCCCGACAGATTTAATTTACTATTTTGAGGTTCGTTGGGCGCCATTGTTTTCTGACTGGAGTAGCGGGAGGAAAAATGTCACATGATGTCTCCCTAGGTTCCCCGATGGACGTCGCACTGCCCTGTCATAAAGGCAATGTGAAGGAACTCTAACTCAGGAGACCCACGCTACCATAAAAACAAGGCTCGCTAGTATAAGTACTAATAAGGACCACCATAAATAGGTGTATTAGCAATCATGAAGAGGTAATACATGTCAGAATAATTATCCGTAAGGATTCTGCCTTATTATGAGTGCTAACTTTAACTCAAGATGTTTTGTTTCTCAGGAATTGGACAGTCCCTTTAGATTATATGGTCTGACAATGAATCCCCTGCTTTACAATATCACGCAGGTGGTTATTTTATCAGCAGTTTCTGGTGTTATCAGTGATCTCCTGGGATTTAATCTCAAGGTAAGCTTTTGTGTTTTTATTTTTTATTAAACATGTTTTCCAGTTTAGGTAACTATAGCCTACATCTTACCTATTTGTTTGTTTTTAATTTAATAATCCAGGAGTAAATGTGCATGTATGTAGCTTTTTCCTAAATGAGAAAACAGTCGCATTCTGTAGTTACCCTTTCCTATGCCTGAAGACTCTCTAAATGTTTAGAAATCTCCTCGATCTCCAAAGAATCTCTGTAAAATAATAACATGGGCCCAGATTTAAGACAAAAATGTATCTGCTTTACCCACAGCAATCAATCAGTGCTGAAAGAACCTTGAGAAATGAGAGCTGAGCTGTAATTGGTTACTGTGGGCAAAGCAGATACATTTTTGTCATACAGATTGATAAGGATAGAATCCATGGAGGTAGGAGAAGAAGCAACTGTTTCACTCCCTCTCTCTTCATGTCTGTTTTAAAAGGGGAGGGGGGCAGAAGGGAAAAGAATCTGATTAAAGGGGTACTCCGCTGCTCAGTGTTTGGAACAAACTGTTCCAAACACTGGAGCCTGCACCGGGAGTTTGTGACATCATAGCCCTGCCCCCTCAATGAAAGTCTATGGGAGGCAGCCCATATACCGCCGTCACGCCCCCTCCCATAGACTTGCATTGAGGGGGCAGGAATTGACGTCATGAGGGGGCGGGACTATCACGTCACAAACTCCCGGTGCAGGCTTCAGCATTCGGAACAGTTTGTTCCAAATGCTGAGCAGCGGAGTACCCCTTTTAACTATAAGGAAATGTTCACACTGAAGCACTTCCCAAGGACATTTTTCTCACTGAATTCCTCAATAGATCCTTGATCTTCCTACAGATATTATGTGGAATTGTAGTTTATGTCTGCAGCAATTTGCCACGGACATATGTGCTGTCCTATGGACAAACGCAGATCCGAAGCAGAAATCCCTTTTTAAGTCAATGGGATTGTGCTGCAAGGCAGAACTCCTGGCGGACATTTCTTGTGAATTCCACCTTGCAGTTCCGTAGTGTGAACATTCTCTATATACTCTAAGTGTACAAGCACTAACATCACATCAGGAAAGGCCTTCTCGCTGAACAATTCTGTAGGGAGAAGATATGCATTCAAGGCAGCAGTTGGATTGACAAAGAATAGATAAAATACACAATTTGCATTTGTTGCATTAGTTACAATTGAAAATTGTTACATCCTAATCTTGTCAATCTTATTTAAGCTTTAGATTGTTCTATCTTATAGTTTTGTTTGTGTTCCTTGCCTTTTTTATTGATATATATTTTACTATTTTCTGCCCAGCTATGGAAGATCAAATCATGACACTGAACAGAGGGATTTTCTACCAGTTCTCCGGAGCATGATTACTGACTTTCTGGCGTAAAACAAGCTGCCTCACAACGGTTACGTGCTTATGTCCAGAAGCCGAGGCTTATTGCAAGACCTAGTTTTCAAAACTGAAGTGTTTACATCTGACTGACTTGTGCAATTCCTTTATTTATTTTACCTTGTCAGTGTTTATTGTTTTTTTTTTTATTTAATTTTTTTATTCTTATTTTAGCCTTCATCAGCCTGTGATGTTAGATTTATGCTTCTATTCATCAAGGCAAGGCAACCAGCACCTCTGGATAAGCTCCCCAGCTAGTGGAGAGCCTAGATTTGACACGTGTATTTGTTGTGAGGGTTTTGCCCTTATGGTTGTGTGAAGAACCAGTGGCAAGAATACAAAAAGAGTAAATATGACTGAACTGGACACTCAAAAGTTGTCATCTATTGAGGAATAAAGCCTCCAATTTCATTGTTCCTCAGTTTTGTCAACTGTTAGGAAACGTTCATGCAGTTTGAGCAGTTTTTCTAGAACTTGAGCTCAATGATAGAAGATCCAGAACACCATAAGCTAATCAGCCTTGTTGGAATTTGACATTTATCGATGAATGTGGATTGCATTAATTATTACATTTTCTTTGGGATTACTATTGATCAAGTTGAATCATTCTGAATCATTGGCCATCATTTGTTTTCTCAGAAAACAAACCTTAATGGGGGTTTCAAGGAGAGCTATCACTGTTTTATCTTTATTTATAGATCCCGTGTTAAAACCACATTGGATAGAAAGCGCCAGCTTTAAGTGGTCTTTCCATTGTTTAAAAACTTGAGATATCTTGATTGTTAGGTTACTTGCGTTCCGCAAGTAACCTAACAATCAAGATATCTCAAGTTTTTAAACAATGGAAAGACCACTTAAAGCTGGTGCTTTCTATCCAATGTGGTTTTAACATGGGCTCTATAAATAAAGATTGTCATATTTTTCTCAATGTAAATATATAGTAAAAAATATAAAAAGTGTATAACCATATCAAGGGCAACAAATGCACATTAACAATGTAAACTGTTAAATACACTTGTGAGAATATTGACATGATCGTATTTTCTAATCTCGTCTGATATCAAAGACTGTAATCCCAATGCAAAAATTTTTGTTATAACTCTTAAAAAGTGACAGTTTCTAGAGGGTGTTATTTATTTTTCCAGACTTCTGGGTGGAAAATCTGCCTTGTTTATTTATATTATGCTTATTAATTCACTATTGGGCCATTCAAGAGCCTGACAAAAGAACCCCTACAGGAGTTGTAATAATAGACAGACAAAATTAGGACAAAAAGTCCAAAAATAAGTTTTTTTTTTTTAACTATTGAATTTAATGAAAAACTTCTGTTCACAGTAAGATTAAGTTTATTCCTATAATTATGTAAAATTAAGTGCAAGGGACTTCTGTTGGGCCAATGTTATGTCAAATGTCACATTTCAGCTTTTGGCGTGTGTTTCATATGCTCAAATAAATGGTCCAATAGCAAAACAAAGGCTGCAAACACTTTCCAAATGGCAGGAAAAAAAACATTAGAAAAATTGCCTGTAGAACAGACCTTTTTGAGGCAAAAATATGTACAAAAAACTGTTACATTTTGATGGAAGAGAATTTCTTATGATATCATTTTTTATTTCTTCTTTTGCTGCTCTAAAACAAAACCTTTCAGTTTTCGCGTAGTTTTTGTGGGTGCCGGCTTTGTGAATGCAGCTTAAAGGGTTTTTCAGGGGAAAATAAATTGATGGCCTATCCACAGGATAGGTCATCAATAGATGATCTGCAGGGTGCCGAGACTCCTCACCCACACTGACCCGCTGTTCAGAGGAGCCGTGGCATTCGTATTCCATGTCAAAATGTGAAGTTGTTAGCCTTGGCTCTGCACATTTTAAAACTTGAGCAGAGTAAAAATGAAAGCAGCAATCTGATTGGTTGTTATGGGCAATTGCTCCACTTTTCGAGAACTTTTAAATTTTTTTAGAAGCAATCTGATTAATTGCTATAGGCAAAGCTCCACTTTTGTTCTGCACATGTTTTTATAAATCTTCCCCATTGTGTAGTTGGCCGCACTGGGATACTGCAGTGCAGCTCCCATGAAAGTAAATGGAAGATGTTCTTCAGTAACCTCCTAAGGCTTACAGCCCTGTGCAACGTTTCCATCTAGGTGCTGTGGCTGTGCTGGGTGTCGGCAACCTAATAAATAGCTTTTGATAGTCTATTCTGTGAATAGGCCATTTATTATAATTTTTTTGTGTCTTGAAAAACCTCTAAAACATGCATTCTCACAACTGTGTATTTTTAGTTTTATACTTATTTGTTGCCAAAAATGGTAATGAAAAGAAAAGTTTTGCAAAGGAGTTTTGTTTTTTACTTGTTAGGATACTTTATCAAGACAATTATGGTTAAAACAGGCCAATAATATAATCATCCATTGCACATGATCAGCAGGAGACTTCACAAATGGCCAGGTGGGATTATGTCAAGTTTATGACAAATGTTTATTTTTTAAATTTTTTTTATGTATTCGAAAAAGCCGAACCTTTGTTGTATGCTTTTCTGATATAGGGGATATAGATTTATTGAATCAATGTAAAGAAATATGTGATAGCCCCCTTTAAACCCCCCTTACCCTCATGGTTCTGTTTAAATTGTTAAAGCTGCTTCTCATTAAGCTGTTAGTAGAGTAACTTTACTTGGTTACTATTCAGTAGGTTTGTATTATAGGAAATGAACTTGTGAAATGTGTATTTGCTTATTTGCATTAATATCAATTTGAAGCCCTGCACCTTTTACTGTTACATTTATGTGTAGTCCTTTGTAGTTGTTTTAATATGTTTAAAAGCTTTGATTTTGAGTCTTGGCCTATGCCATTTCACTTTGTTTTCACTAATGTGTGACATTATCTATACCAATGCAAGCCCACAAAAATGCAGGAGAGGGGCATTTCAACAGCTGCATTTTTTTGTTTGTTTTGTTTTCCTTTTAAAGTATTAATGTTTTTTGGGGGGAGGGGAATGTAAGCTATTTTACACCATAGGTTCAGAATTTTGTGAGTGCCAAAAATGTCTAAATGTACAGTGTTTCATCTAAATGTCCCTATTTGTAAGGGTGAATTTTTAAGTTCCAGTAAAGGTATTGCATTTTCTGTTCTGCAGTATTGTCTTTAAAATCATATAAATATCAATTTGAGATGAATCCTATCTGCATAATAGGAATTTGTACCAGCATCTAAGCAATACCAAGAAAAACATAATAAATTATAGGCAGCTACTGTAAATAGGAATTGTTTATTACTCCAAATAAAGTGGCAGCTTTCAGCCTTCTGAAATGGGGATTGTTAGGTCTTCAACAGCCAGAGCAAGATGCATTGGTTCTACCAACTATGATGCTGGACCCACTTGCAGCTTCGCTAGACGTTGACAGTTAGATAATGGGTAGGCGCAGTCATGATTTATTCTGTTATATGGTCACAGTGTTTGTACTAGATTTTATTTTGAAAATGTAAAGAAGCATTACAAAACAAAAGCGGTAGTAAGACCTTCATATCCAAACCAGTCTACAAGCTCTGATGTAGGTACCTGCAGAATAGATGACCACAGAAGTCATAGTCAAGTGTAGGTCATAACCTGTACATTCATATTCACAATGTTTCTCGAGCCTTTGTTCACGGCCAAAATATTGTTTATATTTTGTTCAGGTAGTGACCTTTTTGATTTAGATTTTTTGCTTATCCTTCTGCTTGATTTATACTGTATGCCGATAAGCATCTGGTGGCACATCCCATAAGCGCTAGACTTGGTGACAATCATGGTGGGCGTAAAACAAATAACAGCTGCATTCATTAATAATTTATCTTCTATTAACTTCATTGTGGTACTGTAGGGGAAGATTAAAGGTGTCGTTTTCTTGCACTAATCCAGCATTGTCCTTTTCATTAATAAAAACCATGGGGAAAGCATCATCACAACAATAGAAATAGGGCATAATGTACTTTTTCTGGTCTGCTTAGAACACACCTATAAATCAAAAAGCATAAGGGATGCCATACACAAACTTATATGTAATATTACATTTAATTGGTTGATAATTAGGAATGTATACAACAGATTTGGCAAAGAGGTTACTTACATATTAAAAATAACAGAATGTGCCCAATATCACCAGCATGTTTCAATGTGGAGCTAACTAATAAAGCAGTACCATTTTAGCCAGAAAAAAAATCTGCAAGACAGTAAATACTTTTGTGCAAATAAAGATAGAATATTTAATTTTCTTATTAGCTAAGAAAGGTATCACTCAACATACTAAAACATTTAAGTGGTGTTTAAAAGTATTTACCATCATCAACAAATGTAATATTGATCCTATCGGCATATTTAGTTTGCCAATCTGGCAGGAGGATGTTTCCTGAGAAAAACAAAAGCAGCTTCATGTTCTAACTGTTGCTTTAAAATTTCACTTAGGCTCCTTTCACACTAGTGATTTTTCCGTTATAGAAGTTCCGTCGCGTGTTCGTCACAATTTTCGGCGAAACCCGGCCGTTACAAAACCCCAGACGGCCGAGACTAAATCGCATTGCAGCCTATGGGATTTTGTAACTGCCCGTTTGCACCCAATATGCCCGTAATTCATTGCAGACGTTATACAGTGATGGGACATCGTGGCAGAAAAATTACTGCATGCAGTAATTTTTCCGCCACGATGTCCCGTCACTGTATAACGTCCGCAATGAATTACGCGCATATACGGGTGCAAATTCAACACAATCCTCAAATTCAACACAATCCTGCTTTTTTTTAATGCTAATTTAGAAAATTGAGATTATATATATATATATATATATATATATATATATATATATATATATATATATATATATATATATATATATATATAAATACAATTTTCATGAGATTGTGTGTGACAAGGGCAACTCTTAGAGATGTTACACTGACAAACATTGCTCAGTTCCCAGTGGTGTTGCTATGTTGCATAAATATCTTGGGGGGAGATTTATCAAAACTTGTGGGGGGGGGGGGGGAATTGACAAGTTGCCCATAGCAACCAATCAGATTGTGTATATATTTTTTTTTTTTTTTTTTTAGGCTCATTTCACACTGAGTATTCATCTGTTATTAAACATTTGTTTTCTGTGTAAAAACAGATGTGAAATAACAGGTGCTAGTGACTGAATAACGTCCATCAAAATAATGAGCATATTCATGCATTAAGACCCGTTATAACATCCGCCATGTATGTCCGTTTTAACACCTCTGCCTACAGACTCCCACAGCCGGGACTACTACTACTACTACCATCATGGAACGGACTTGTTTCCATGATGGTACTAGTAGTTCCTCGGCTGCTGGGAGTCTGCCGGTGGCTGAGGGAGGCTACATTAGTGTTGTACTACTACCCCCATCATGGAACAGAATGTTCCATGATGGGGGTTGTAGTAGAGGGGCTGAGGGAATGATTGCACCGGGACTCACTTCTAAGACCCGATGCGATTAGAAGTTATTAAACAGGGAAACCCTGAATAGCTGGTACTGAGGAGCCCTTCAGGGCTCCTGGTGGGGTTTTTAAACGTCAGTGCATCCCCTTATTCCCCCATGTGTATATGTATAATTCCCCCCCCCCTTTTAAAAGATGCGCTGCGGGGGTCAGACATTTATCCATATGTCTGGCCCCCACAGTGCTTTTATAATCATATGCCGCCGTAGTGCTTCCCAGCCAGATACGCTGCTGTTAGAATACTTTTCATTCATAGCCCTGCGGAGGCATATGATTATAGAAGTGCTGTGGGGGCCAGACGTATATAGTTATCTGGCCCCCACAGTGCTTCTATGTACATATGCCGCGCAGCGCTATGAAAGACTAGTATACTTTCAGCAGCTCATCACGCCAGGCGGCTTCCAGGCCAGATGCACTGCTGTTAGAATACTTTTCATTCATAGCACTGCGGAGGCATATGATTATAGAAGCGCTGTGGTGGCCAGACATATAGCGTTATCTGTCCCCCACAGTGCTTCTACATATGCTGCCTGCAGCGCTATGAAGGCAGGTATGCGCTGCTAATCGAATACTTTTTATTCTTAGTGCTGCCGTGGGCTTATGATAGCGCTGCAGGCGGACAATATATACAGGTAATGTGCCGGAGGGGGGGCCCTGTGTGTCGGAAATATATATATATATATATATATATATTATATATATATATATATATGCGCTGCGGGGGGGCAATACCTATATAAATGCGCAGCGGGCAAGATATATAGAAGCGGTGCGGGGGCCAGACAAACATACACCCACAGCACCACACCCACCCCCCCCCCCCCCCCCCACCCCCCCCAGTGATTCTATATACCTTTCCTCACCGCAGCGGTTCTATTTGAAAACCCTACCGGGAGCCCTGGCTCCCAGCGGGGAATTAAAAAATGAAAGTAAATGTACACTGTACATGGCAGGGGAGTGGAGCATGCCGCTCGCTCCCCTGTTTAATAACTTCTAATTGCTTTGGGTCTTAGAAGTGAGACCCGGTGTGATCAATCCCTCACCCCTGTACTACAACCCCCATCATGGGACAGAGTCTGTTCCATGATGGGGGTTGTAGTAAAAACACTAATGTAGCCTCCCCAGCCACCGGAAGACTCCTGCAGCTGGGGAATTATTACTCCCATCATGGAAAAAAGTCTGTTCCATGATGGGAGTAGTAGTAGTCCCTCAACACTGCAGGAGTCTGCTGATGTCACCTCTTCTGAGCATTCTCAAACTTTTAATAGGGGAGGAGTTAAATGATCTTTATTCACTTTTTTTTTTTTTACTTTTTTTTTTGCAGTGTTATAGGTCCCATAGGGACCTATAACACTGCACACACTGATCTTCATCATTGATCACTGGTTTCTCATAGGAAACCAGTGATCGACGATTCTGCCGCATGACTGCTCATGCCTGGATCTCAGGCACTGAGCAGTCATTCGGCGATCGGACAGCGAGGAGGCCGCGGCTATCCCGAACAGCCTACTGAGTTAACCGGCAATTTTCGCTTTCGGTTTTAGCCCCGCGGCTCAGCTCTGAGTGCGCGGCTAAAGGGTTAATAGCACGCGGCGCTGCACGCTATTAGAGGCGGGTCCCAGCTTCACTATGACGCTGGGCCCACCGTGATATGATGCGGGGGTTACCATGTAACCCTGCGTTATATCAGGAGAGCAGTCCTTAAGGGGTTAACGTACGTTTTTAAGACTTTTCTAACAGAAGTTTATAATGGGTCTTTTAACGGAGCAACTTTATAAGGTGAAAGGGGCCTTAAAGAGACCTGTAAAAAATGAATCGATCTGATTGGTTGCTACAGTCAACTTTTCCTCTATACAGGTTTTGATAAATCTCCACCATAGGGTGTATAAAGATTTTGCACAACCCTACCCTATTCCAAAATTAACATCTCAAAGACAAAAAATTGAAGACTACTTTATACATGTTATAATACAGTATAACTTTAATAATAGTCAGTTACCACATAATACCAATATACAAGTAACAAATAAACATATGTTACTAAATAAAACCAGTATACAAAGGCCTTATAGTTTCTGAATACCACCACATTAACAAATAGCACCTCTAAATCATGACCACATATTACCAATATGTAGTGATTGCATATTGCCATCCTTCTTCCAATGCTTTTTTTTTTTTTCTTCTTCTTTCCCCCTTCCAATATTACAACCCATGAGTGACCATTTAGTGGTAGATATCATTTCAATACAGGTTCGTTTGCAGACCATATAGGTGATAAAGTTACATCCAGTGACTCACAGGTGACCTTTCCTCTTATTGGAGTCATTCACTTTTTCTCCATCTTGCCCAGACTGCCATGAAGACTTCTTCCAGATACAAAGCTTTTCACTTTTACAGAACTCTGCCCCATTTTTTTCCCATCTCTATACAAACTCCTCAGCCATAGTACTCCAAACAATAAAATGCCCCCCTTGTTGTCTCACAAATATAGTACCTCTCTTGTGCCCCATACAGTAAGGCTGTTGCTTTTAAGTCCCACACTATTAGGCCTTGTTCACATGGCAGAATTTTGCTCATGAATTCTGTTGCAGCAGACTCATATTGTTTTCAAAGGGATTCTGCTGCACTTTGCACACAGTGGAAACTTTGCTTCTGGACATTGCGCTGTGAAAACATACCCTTAGTGTGTGTGTGTGTGACACTAAGAGCACTATAACAGTGTCCTCTTTCCTGTGCAGTGTATTGATATTAGAGATGAGTGAGCTTACAGTAAATTCGATTCATCACGAACTTCTCGGCTCGGCAGTTGATGATTTTTTTCTGCATAAATTAGTTCAGCTTTCCGGTGCTCCGGTGGGCTGGAAAAGGTGGATACAGTCCTAGGAGACTCTTTCCTAGGCATGTATCCACCTTTTCCAGCCCACCGGAGCACCTGAAGGCTGAACTAATTTACGCATGAAAAGTCATCAACTGCCGAGCCGAGAAGTTTGTGACAAATCGAATTTACTGTAAGTTCGCTCATCTCTAATTGGTATCATTGAACCTTCTGTGCAAGGACACTGCTGTACTGTTGAAGGTTACAGGACTAAGCAAGCCTGTTGCTTCCAATAGAGCCCCATTTAGGTCCCATACAGTAATGGTATTTCCCTTAGTGCCTCACACAGTTATAGTACCCCACAACTTTATGCTCCTTATACATTAGGCATCCCTTTGTGCCCTCTTACAGTAATGTTCCCTTTTGGTGCTCCCTTATAGTGGTTACGTGTATGTGCTTTGTGTTGAGAATTAAAAAAGTAAATAAAATAAAAAGCTCACTGCTCCCTATTCTCATGCCAAGTGGCCTGGAGCTCTTTAGGTCAATGCACCACTCTCCCTGTACCAGGACACTGATGTCCTGAGCTGCTCTTTACCTCTTATAGGCCACAGGCCTGAAGCAGCTGGCAGCTTCTAAGAGAACCTGTTATGGTAGGAAGCCAATGTTTGCTCCAAACTGTATTTAATTCCAGAGGCATTTGCCTGGGAATTTGGGACATGTGCCCTGGATTCCCAATGCTACTAATGCAACTGCCAGGCCCGCTTTCTAGTCCAGGTCACTCAGGGTGCTACTGTTTTTAGTTGAGTCTTAATAGGATCACATTTTTGCATCTCTCTTATGGCTGCAAGTCCCAGTCAACCTCCTAATTTAAAGTGGAGAAATGAAAAGATCAATATGATGCTGTCTTTTCATATCACTAGACCTGTGGACAGGACTTGAAGCTGTAGTACAGAAGCAAAAATGCAACCCTATTATGTGTGAAACCAGCCTAAGGCTATGTTCACACATAGTATGCCAGTATTTTTTACCCAAAACAGGAGTGGAACAAACACAGAAAAAGGTGCAAATCTTTCCATTATTGTTTTGTTTGGTTTTAAAATACTGATGAAAATACTGTGTGTGAACATAACCTTAAAGGGGTAGTCCAGTGGTTGAAAAACATATCCCCCTATCCTAAGGATAGGGGATAAGTTTCAGATCGCGGGGAGTCCGACCGCTGGGGCCCCCTGCGATCTCCTGTACATGGCCCTGGATCGCTGGCCAGATGGCGCGTGTTGACCACCGCACGAAGCAGCGGCCGACACGCCCCCTCAATACAACTCTATGGCAGAGCCGGAGTTTGCCGAATGCAGCGCTCCAGCTCTGCCATGGAGTTGTATTGAGGGGGCGTGTCGGCCGCTGCTTCGGGCGGAGGTCAACACACCACCTTCCCGCAGGCCCCGTACAGGAGATCAAGGGGGGGGGGGGGGGGGTTTGGGGCCAGCGGTAGGACCCCCCGTGATCTGAAACTTAGCCCCTATCCTTAGGATAGGGGATATGTTTTTCACTACTGGATATCTCCTTTAAACTAAAACAAAGTGCTCATATCTCAGTGGGGATTAAAGGCACAATTAAAATGAAAATGCTACTATTATGGATTGTGGGTGAATACAAGGCTGATGTCCTCTTTGTAAGAAGTCAAACTGATAGTGTTTTTTTTTTTTTTTGTTTTTTAAAGATGACATGATTGGAGTACAGAGATGTTCTTAGGAAATCTTGATAAGCAGATAGGGATTATTATTACACTTTCATTTCCCCATAGCAATTCAATCCTTTTAACCATTTCTTTAAAAAAATAAAAATAAAAACTGTGAAAGGGTTAGCGGTGAGAAGTCTTCAGAATACTTACATCTGTTTCCAGTGTTCACATTTCAAGAAACAATGTTGGCTGCATTAAAGCGATGTTTAGGTTTTGACTATGTATAAATAAGGTCTGTACAGTTACAAATCAGCATTACTGACATTCTACACATGGAAGCCTTTAGAGACTGAACATTAGAGATTGCAAATCCAGTGTTTGAATAAAAGTGGTGAATATAGATGTACACCATGCATATGTAGTACTGCGTTCTGACTTGTGCTGTCACCCTTATATACAAACACTGCAGAATACATTTTGCTTCTTTTGTATTTAGTTAATTACCAAAGTGCATTGGGAGAAGTGTAGAGAGTGGACTACATGCTGATTTGTTGATGTGCTGCAATACTTTTTCTGTCAGTAGTCTTCTAAATCTTGATAGAAAATCATTTTATAAAAGACATTTTTCAAATTAAGGTACAAGCATTCACTAAACTACATTTTGCACAAATGATATATTTTAAAAACAAATGTGTGAATAAACCACCAGTTAAGGAAATGCTGTCAAACCTTAACGCTAAATAAAAACCTAAAAAAACATTTATTGTGTCATGCTTCTTTAATGAAGTGCAGACTCACGAAGGAAGTGAATGCATGGTGAGTGATGGCGGAAGTCAATTTGCAGAAAAACTTGGACTTGCATGTATTTGTCTGTATAAAAATGGGAACCGTTTAGTCTTCACCTTATTACAGGGGTTTTTATGTACATTTTAATAATGTGAAAACTATGCAAACAGGTAGCACACAGACACATTTTATACAGTAATGTGGCTACACTATCTGGCCATAAGGAGGTCCAGCTATATAGTCTCTATTCCTGCTATATTAGGCTCCACTTTTTTGGGGATATATTGGAGTATACCTGTGGGAATTTGTGTGTATACAGCTCAAAGAGCATTTGTGAAGTCAGACACGAACATTAAAGGGGTACTGCGGCGCTTAGACATCTTATCCCCTATCCAAAGGATAGGGGATAAGATGCCTGATTTTGGGGGTCCAGCCGCTGGGGACCCCCGTGATCTTGCACACCGCACCCCGTTTAAAATCAGTCCCCAGAGCGTGTTCACTCCAGGTCTGATTACTGTTGATCACGGGGCCGGAGCGTTGTGACATCAAGGCTCCGCCCCGTGTGACATCACGCTCAGCCCCCCTCAATGCAAGCCTATGGGAGGGGGCGTGACAGCTGTGGGGACAGATAGGGGATAGTATGTCTAAGCGCCGGAGTACCCTTTTAAATGAGAACACCTGGCTTACAATTGGTGTTCCAATTCATTCATTTTTTGATGGGGTCACACAGATCATTAAAGGAGTACTCCGCCCCTAGACACCACCCGGCGTTCGTTTAGAGCATCGGGTGCAGCGCCGAAGGCTCGTGATGTCATGGTCACGCCCCGCTTGTGACATCACAGCCATGCCAGTCTATTGGAGGGGATGTGACGGCAGTCACGTCCCCTCCCATAGACTTGCATAAAGGGGGCGTGGTGGTGATGTCACAAGCCTCCGCATCTCCAGTCATCCTGCATGGAGTGAATTTTGCTGGTGTTCCTGAGATCGCAGTGGTCCCCAGCGGTGGCACCCCAGTGATCAGGGGATAAGATGTCTAGGGGCAGAGTACCCCTTTAAGTAGGAATTTATGTAGACTACTACTTGAGTGGAGAACTTTTCTTACCATGTCTGTATGGATCTTACTGAACACAGTCATACTGAAACAGAAAAGAGCCTTTATCAAACAGTTGCCACAAAGTTAAAAACACATACAAGTGTTTGTTTAAAATATTTTTGGGAAATAAGGGTCCTAGCACAAACTGTGAACAGCCACCCAATAACATTATACCTCCCCCACCAAATGTTATAATTGGTACTACGCATTCTGGTATTTCGTGTTCTCTAGACAACCAGATAGTGTGATATAATTTATCACCATAGGGAACACATTTCCACTACTCCAGATTTAGTATTATTTGCTTAGTTTCGCAAATGGGGATCTTAGGCCTGTATGCAGCTTCTCAACCTTCAAAACACATTGTTAAAAGGGTACTCCGGTACAAAACATTTTTTTTTTTAATCTACTGGTGCCAGAAAGTTAAATATTTTTTAATAGAAGTCATTTACAAATCTGTTTATCCGTATTTCCGATCACCGCCGCTCGCCGGTCAATGATCTGACTGGGATGACTGCTGACCTAGGGGGGTCTAGAGACCACCCCCATAATGGCAATCGCCGTAATTCTCCAGTCAATTCTGACCGGCAAATAAGGGTAATCGGTGCTTTCAAAGACTGCGCCGATCACCCTGAAGGATATGAGTGAGAGGTGCCACCTCCTTCTATCCCCTGCCATTGGTCTGTCAGGACCGACCGACCGACCAATGGCAGATGGAGACGGGGAGGTTAAAGTTCATTTCCCCCACTCTGCCCATCCATGGAAGGACGGGCAGAGCGGGAGCAACACTGGCAGGCAACTTACCTACCTCCATCAACGATCAGGCCTGGGCCGGGCGGCGATCCTGGACTGGTGGCAATCCTGGTGAGTATGTGGCCTTGACTCTGGAGGGCCACAGTTTGGAGATCACTGTGCAGTGGTCTCTAAACTGTGGCCCTCCAGATCTTGCAAAACTACAACTCCCAGCATGCCCGGACAGCAAACGGCTGTCTGGGCATGCTGGGAGTTGTAGTTGTGTGCCTGCAGCTGTTGCATTCCTCAACTCCCAGCATTCGGCTGTCAGTACATGCTGGGAGTTTTGCAACAGCTGGAGGCCCACTGGTTGTTTACCAACCCAATTCAGTGTTTTTCACTGTGTTAGGTAACAGAACCTGTGTGCCTCCAGTTGTTGCAAAACTACAATTCCTAGCATGCACTGACACTCCGTGCATGCTGGGAGTTGTAGTTTTGCTACAGCTGGAGGCACACTGGTGGGGAAACACTTGGTCCACTACCTAACTCAGTGTTTCCCCAGCAGTGTGCCTCCAGCTGTGGCAAAACTACAACTCCCAGCATGCACGGTCTGTCTGTGCATGCTAAGAGTTGTAGTTTTGCAACAGCTGGAGGCTTGTGCCAAATTTTCCTTTGCAGCTCAAACTCCCAGCGGGAAACTCGCTGTGAACCCCCGCCCATATGGATGTACCCTAAAAAAAAAAACACACTCCACTACACTATCACAAAATAAAGAGTAAGATACTACATATACACGCACCCCTACACGATTACCCTCCCCCCAATTACGGCACTGTTTCCAAAATGGAGCCTCCAGCTGTTGCAAAACAACAACTTCCAGCAATGCAGGACAGCCATTGACTGTCCAGGCATGCTGGGAAGTTTTGAAACAGCTGGAGGCACCCTGTTTGGGAAACACTGCTGTAGGGTATTTTTGGTATCGAAGGCAAGTGTAATGCTTGCATCCAGGTCCACAAATCCCTAATTCGGGCCTCAAATACGCATGGCGCTCTCTCACTTTGGAGCTCTGTCGTATTTCAAGGCAACAGTTTAGGGCCACCGTACTCAGTAGAAATTGTGTTACAAATTTTGGGGGGCTTTTCCTCCTTAAGAAAAGGAAAAGTTGGGGTCTACACCAGCATTTTAGTGTAAATTTTTTTATTTTTTTACACTAACATACTGGTGTTGCCCCATACTTCACAGGAGGTAAAAGGAGAAAGACCCCCAAAATTTGGAACGCAATTTCTCGAGTACGAAAATATCCCATATGTGGACGTTAAAGTGCTCTGCGGGCGCACAAAAGGGCTCAGGAGTGAGAGAGCACCATGTACATTTGAGGCCTAAATTGGGGGATTTGCACAGAGGTAGCTGATAGTTGCAACGGTTCTGACAAACGCAAAAAAACACCCACATGTGACCCCCATTTTGGGAACTACCCCCCTCAAGGAACGTAATAAGGGTTGCAGTAAGCTTTTAACACCTCACAAGTGTTTGACAAACTTTCGTTAAAGAGGGACGTGAAAATGAAAAATGTTATTTTGTTTACCAAATTTTTTTTCATTTTCACAAGGGCTAATAGAAGAAATGGTGTTACAAATATTGGGGGGCTTTTTCTTCTGAGTAAGGGAATACCCCATATGTGGATGTAAAGTGCTCTGTGGGCATACTACATGGCTCAGAAGAGAAGGAGCAAAATTTGTCTTTTGGAGAGCGAATTTGGCTGGAATTGAAGGCCATTTGCAGTTACAAAGCCCCGGTGCTGCCAGTACAGTGGACCCTCCCCACATGTGACCCCATTTTGGAAACTAACCCTCTAACGAAATGTAATAAGGGGTGCAGAGAGCATTTACACCCCACAGGTGTCTGGAACAGTGGGCTAACCAAATAAAATTAAAAAATTCATTTTCACGGACCACTGTTCAAAAAATCTGTCAGACACCTGTGGGGTGTAAATGCTCTCTGCACCCCTAATTACATTTCTTGAGTGGTGTAGTTTCTGAAATAGGGTCAAATATGGGGTTCCGCTGTTGAGGCACCATGGGGTGTTTGTAAACGCACATGGCCCCGACTTCCATTCCAACCAAATTCTCTCTCCAAAAGCTCAATGTCGCTCCTTCTCTTGTGAGCCCTGTAGTGCACTTTACATCCACATATGGGGTATTTCCATACTTAGAAGAAATGGGGTTACACATTTTGGGGGGCTTTTTCTCCAATTATCACTTGTGAAAATGAAACATTTGGGGTAACGCCACCATTTTATTTTTTTATTTTTTTGCTGCTGTTCTGGCACCATGGGGGCTTCCTAAATGCGACATGCTCCCCAAAAACCATTTTAGCAAAATTCTCTCTCCAAAAGTCCTATGTGGCTCCTTCCCTTCTGAGCCCTCTAGTGCACCAAAAGAGCACTTTACATCTACATATGAGGTATTTCCTTACTCGAGAGAAATAGGGTTACAAATTTTGAGGGGCATTTTTTTTTCCTATTACACCTTTTAGTGAAAAAAAAAAAATTTTCATTTTCACGTCCCACTTTAATGAAAGTTCATCAATCACCTGTGTGGTATTAAGGCTCACTATACCCCTTGAGTGGTGTCGTTCCCCAAATAGTAATGCCGTTTTTTTTTTTTTTTTTGCTGTTCTGGCACCATGGGGGCTTCCTAAATGCGACATGCCCCCCAAAAACCATTTTTCAGCAAAATTTGTTCTCCAAAATCCCATTGTCGCTCCTTTCCCCCCTGAGCCCTGTAGTGCGCTCGTAGAGCGCTTCACATCCACATAGGAGGTATTTCCTCACTCGAGAGGAAGTGGTTTACAAATGTTAGGTCTTTTTCACCATTTCCTTTTAAAAAGGAAAAAAATGGGGCTACATTAACATGTTAGTGTAAAAAAAAAAAGGAGATTATGAATTTTCTCCTCCACTTTGCTGCTATTCCTGTGAAACACCTAAAGGGTTAATAAACTTTCTGTATGTCATTTTAAATACTTTGAGGGGTGCATTTTTTATAATGTGGTCCATTATTTCTAACATCAAGACTCTCTGGAGCAATTTTCCAGGAAAAATTCTAACTCTAACTTTGAAGCCCTCTAATATCGTCAAAACATAAAGTAGACATATAGACAGACTTGGAATCAAATTTTTATGTAGAAGCATCCCAAAGTTATTAATGCATAAAGTGAAAGAGGTCAGATTTTTCCAAAAAATGCTCTCGTCCTTAAGGTCAGAATGGGCTCCGTCCCCAAGGTGTTAATGACTACAAAACGTGGAACTTTCTATTTGTTTGACTATTTTCACTAACAAACTGTTTAAACACAACAACAATTGTACAAAAAAAAATCACTGTAATAGCATCACAATTAAAAAATAAATCAAACCAGCATCAAAAATGGCAAAAATTGTCATTAAAGAGTTACATACTTCTACCCCCCCCCCAATTATATTTAATTATCAATCCAATTCTTTCACCTATTTTCTCCCTTATTTACTTAAACACACATGTACCATTATAGAGAATTTGCAGCAATACTATCTTAGTGGAGTACTGTAACTACACATTCAGTAGATGTCAGGACAACACAAGGGAAGATAGGACACTTATAAAATAGTCCATGCTCTGCTTCGTATACAGACGTTATTTATACAGTACCTGCAGCACTAGGAGGTAATACTATGTTCCTAAGTTCATGCTGAGTGTATACGAGTGAAGGCTTCAGGCTGTTGATGTCCTGGAGTTTGTTGAGCATAAACATTACTCTCCGCAGCAGACTACATCAGGTCATAGACACTTTTATGATCCAGTTAAAACCTTCTTTAATTAAAAAGTTTCATGGGAAGGTAACTATTTGCAAGGACTGAAAAATCGCCTTCAGATCTTCAGCGAAAAAAAACCCCAAGAACTTCTCTATCACTGCCAATATGCTCCTGTGCCCTGTGCTTATAGTTCTACACATTATTCCCAATGAAGGCTTCCTGATGTACTGCAATCTAATCTTTATACAGTACATTGACTGAAACTGTTTGCTAAAGAAAAAGGACAAAATCTCTAATTAGAATTGATGCGTCCCATAGCAACCCGATAACAAGCAACCCTTATTGACAGGGTCAGCCGCACGTTCTTCAGAAGCAATTCGTTTGCGTAAAATGCCACCCAGGCGACCAGTATGAAACATCAGTTCATTGCTTCATCCATAGACATCAAACCCACAACTATTTCACAGAGAAGCTATTCAGCATTTTCTCCACTCATACCACCGCCATGTCTATAAATGTGTTGTAAGTATGTGTGGTATTACAGCACATCCCTTAGGCTGGACTACAAAAGTGAACATTGCCCAATAATAGGGCTATTTCGGAAACAAAGAAAAATAAAAAATAAATAAAGAAAACACTTTTCTTGTCTTTTATAATGCTTTTTCAGATTCCACTTATATAATCTAGATCCTGCCCATACAGACATAAATACATGGTGGGGAACTTAAAAAAAAAAATATATAAAATTCATAAATAAAAAAACATATAACCCCTTTAACATAAATACAGTTTGACCAAACACCTAGGTCAAGAAATAGATGCCAATAATTTATGGGATGTCAGAAATATATATATTTTTTTTTATTCAAACAAGAATGTTTTATTGGTCTGAAATTGAACAACAGACAATGAAATAAAATTCACAACTCAGAGGTCAGCATTCACTGGCAATAGCGTATATCAGCGGTGGTAAGACAGAGGGATTATGCGTCTAACTGAGCTGTTTGAAATCATCGTCTACCACCAGTCATAACTCCAAAATACTGTCGACCGCTGAAGGAATATAAGCCTGAGAAACCAAGCTCCGTTATCAAATAGGATACAAAAAGAGAGAAGGGAAGATGGGTAGCTAGAAAGGGGGGGGGGGGGGGGGTGTAAGAAAGGCGGGATGAAAATGAGAAAAAATAGGTTGGAGAAGCGAGCTGAAAAGCGCATGAAAGGAAGGATGCTCCATGACAACGAGCTCGGGAGGTCATATCCACAGGAATAGGTAAGTGAGAAAAAGATGCAGAAGGGATGAGAAACATCAGTGGGGGGCGAAAAAGAGAACACACAAGGCTGTAAGGGAAGGACAATAGGACTCGGGTACTCACTCAGACAACAACTGCGTAGCACATCCACCGCCCGACACTCCATCCTCTGCTCTCCGAGGGTCCATGTCCCCGTCATACCCCACCGTCAGTCGTGTAAAGTGGTGATTCAAGGAAAGCAAGCCAGGGGGCCAGATCTTGGTGTAGTTGTCCTGCCTACCAGAGGAGTTCGCCATCAACTCCTCCATGCGGCACAGGAAAAGGATCTCCTTGTACCATTCAGAGATGGTGGGGGCAAGTGTGTCCCTCCAGTGCCTAGGTATAACAGTTCTCGCCGCCATCAGTAGGAAATGAGCCAATGTCCTTGAAGGGGTCTTCCTGGTGGCAGGCAAAATGGACAAAAGAAGGACCTTAGGGTCATTCGGGTAGGAAACCCCAGATATGGAGGCGATGCGGGCAACCACCGCTTCCCAGAAACTGGCAAGTGAGGGACACGACCACCAAATATGTGTCATCGTCCCCTCGGGCTCACCGCAGCGCCAACATGAGTCTGGTATCGAGGGAAACATGTGGTGTAGTATAGTTGGGACCCTGTACCACCGGGATAAGAGCTTATAATTCGTCTCCTGAGCCCTACAAGAGATAGACAAGCGATGACACAAAGTAAAGGCTGTCGACCAGTCAGACGGTGAGAAGGTCGTGTGCAGTTCTGACTCCCACGCCCCCACAAATCTAGGTGGGGATCGCTCAGCCTCATCCATCAGTAGATTGTAGATCTGGGAGATCGGTCTGAGAGGCATGGAATCAGAAGTGCACATCCGTTCCAGAGGTGAGAGTGGTCTGGCTAGATGTAAGGTCAGTCCCGCGGTCTGTATAAAGTGGTCTAACTGTAAGTATTGCATATGGCTTAGCGGTGTACGGGAGTGCTCTGGAACCAAGTCCGTATAGGGTTTCAGTCTTGTCCCGTCCAGAAAGGAGCCCAATGGAAGGAGCGCCTGGCCGGTTCTACCCAGGAACTCAGTGCGCTGTAGTCCAGGAGGAAAGAGGGGATTGCCGGTGACCGGAGTTAAGGGTCCATTGGGCGTTATCAACCCCCCACCCGCAACATATTTACGGTATGTCGTGACCAACTCTCGAGACACCCAAGGTAAGTCGCTGCAGAGCCCTGACGGCGTGGCCCCCTGGGGCAACCATGGAAAGGAAGCAAAATGTTTGTTAACGTGTACCTCGGCCCCCACCCACCTCTTGGACGTGTGGCCGTGGAAGTAGTCCAGTAATCTCACCAACATAGCTGCGATATAGTAGGCCTTACAGTCCGGGACTGCAAAGCCCCCCGCTTGCTTACGCCTGGTCAGGATTTGTCTGGCTATCCTCGACGGTCTGCCCGCCCATATGAAGGTCCTGAATAGCGCTTCTAACTTCTTGAAGAAGGCAAGGGGGAGAGTTATGGGTATTGTCTGGAATAAGTAAAGCAGCCTTGGGAGAACATTCATTTTAAGAATGCTCACCCTCCCAAACCATGAGAAAGTCCCCTTGGTCCATTTGCGCAGGTCGCTGTCGATCGCGGTCACTACCGGTTGAAAATTGAGGGTGAAACTGTCAGAAAGGTCCACCGGTACCTGAACCCCCAAGTATTTAATGGACGTGGAATTCCAGCGGAAAGGGTGATCCTTCTTAAGTTGGGTCACCTGCTCCCTGGGAAGACTGACATTAAGGGCCACACTCTTATCAAGATTAATTTTATGATTACTGAAGTGCGAGTACGTCTGTATGGTCTGTAATATGGCGGGCAGGGATGACTGTGGTGTTGCGACGTAGAGGAGCAAGTCATCCGCGTACGCCGAGCAGACGTGGTTCTCACCTCCCCGCTGGAACCCCATGATAGCGGGGTCCAGTCTCAGAGCGTTCAACAGGTGCTCCATACATAAAACATAAAGCAAGGGGGAGAGCGGACACCTCTGTCTCGTACCATTACGGATCGGTATGGGGGAGGAGAGCGAGCCGTTAACTCTCACTTTCGCCTGAGGGTTTGAGTAGAGGGCCATGATACGTCCCATCATCGCAGGGCCTAAACCAATTTGAGCAAGGGTGGCCCTCATGAACCCCCAGTCCACCCTGTCAAATGCCTTTTCGGCATCGAGCGACAGTAACATCAGCTTCTGGCGAGATGTCTTAGCTAAGTGAATGATAGAGAATGCTCTAATGGTATTGTCACGAGTCTCTCTCAATTTAACAAAGCCAGATTGGTCAGGGTGAATCAGGGGGCACAGAACGGCAGCCATTCGGTTCGCCAGCAACTTGGCGAACAATTTGGTATCTACATCTAATAATGAAATGGGGCGGTAGCTGGCGCACAAGTTGGGATCTTTGCCCTCCTTGGGTATTACAGTGATGTGGGCATCTAAGGCATCGTGTGGAAAAAAAATCTCATGGGAGATCACATTGAAAGCCCCACGCAGGAGGGGGAGCAGATCCCCTTTCAAGGCTTTATAGAACTTGGCAGTATAACCGTCAGGGCCCGGGCTTTTCCCAGACGGGAGGTTCGTTATTGCTGTGGACAGCTCCTCCTCCGTGAATGGGGCCTCCAAGGATGCAACGCTCTCCTCAGACAAGCCAGGGAGGGCATTGTTGGTAATATAGTCAGTCAGGGAAAGAGGAGGTGAGGAGGAGGGGAGAGTGTCGGCCGGTGGGGGGAGATTATAAAGGTCGGTATAATATCGCTCAAAGGCAGCCAGGATATCCATCGTAAGGAATGATTTCCCGTTGGGTGAGGAGGAGATGGAAGGGATATAGAGTGTCGCCCTCCTGTCTCTCAATGCCCTGGCTAAATACCTCCCGGGTTTGTTGCCCCACTCGTAGAAGGCTTTCGAGCAGTGTTGCCGATAGTACTTGTAGCTGTCATTTAAAAGAGAACAAATTTCATGACGGGTTTTAATAATGGCTCGTAAGGACTGCTCCTGCAATGATCTCTTATGTTGGGCTTCTAGGGATGTCAGTGACTCCAGTAATCGCCGTAGCCTGTCCGACCTCTCCCTTTTGAGACGCGAACCGTGTCTAATCAGAACCCCCCTCAGCACGCATTTAAGTGCTGCCCATTGGGTGGGGAGCGGCGTGTCGTCAGTGGCGTGGTCAGATACAAAGTGGACCACTGTGGATTTTAGGTCAGACAGGCAGAGCGAGTCCAGTAGCAAGGATTCGTTCAAACGCCAATTAAATCGTGGTGTACTAAGGGTGGGGAGGAAGAGTGTGCAGTGAACTGGTGCATGATCAGACAAGAAAAGGTTCCCGATTTGGGATGAAGACAGTCTGGGTAGGTAAAAGTGCGGGAGGAAAATGTAGTCCAGTCGGCTGTACGAGTTATGGGGGCTGGAGTAGTAGGTGTAGTCTCGGTCAGTGGCATGCTGGAGCCTCCACACATCGCACAACTGCATGGCATGTAAAAGTTTCCTGAGCTTACTAAGTTGACCGTACGAGACAGCCGAGCGCTGCGTGGAAGCGTCCAGCATGGGTTGCAAGGCCAGGTTCAGGTCACCCCCCAGTATCAGCATACCCTGGGTGAAGGAGGATAAGTCCTCTAGCGTTTGCGTTAGGAATGGAATTTGCATGGTATTAGGAGCGTATATTGTCGCCACTGTCACCACTTGTTCCAGGATCATCCCCTTAACAAATAGATACCTGGCGCCAGGATCAACTTTGACGTCCAAGGCAGTGAAGGGCAGGGAACGATGGAAACCAATCGAAACCCCCTTCGAACGAGACTCAGGGTTTGTGCTGTGGAACCAAGTGGTGAAGTATCGGCCAAGACGCTCCGGCATGTGGTCTGTCTTGAAGTGAGTTTCTTGAATACATAAAATTTTGGTATGGTGTTTGTGTAGGTGGTAGAGGACCTGGGATCTCTTTTCCGGAGTGTTGAAGCCCTGGACATTTAATGTAGTAATCTTAATGCCTGACATGGTACCTGTGATCTTGGAGTCCGGGAGCAGAGGCACGGAGTGGAGGGGTCAGCGGTGAGTCCCGAGGCCTAGACAGAGGATAGGAAAACACACAGGGGGAAGAGGGAGGTTAGATAAGTGAGGCAAAGGGAAAGAGACAGGAAGAAACAAAAAACAAAGAAAATTAAAAATAAAATAAGAGAACAAAACAAAACGAAAAAAAAGCAAGTCAACCTGCAATCTTAGCTATCTGCAGAACAAAACTTCTGCTAAACAGGTGTATGTGACCTACACCAACCCTGGGTGGGGGAGTTAAACTATAGCAGTAAGACAATCCTGTCAATCACCTATCTGCTGGAAAGGTTAACCTGTCTGTTGAGCCCGTCTACACCAGGTTTTTGAAGCTCTTCAACTGAACTAGAGATATAAGGGGGAAGTGCTTACAGTCCAAGCCATGGTCGGTATGAAGCTCCAGGAATCTGAGGGGGGGGGGGGAGCGGGGCAGGGGGATAGAGGGGACAGAGGCAAAATAGGAACTGGGATTATCTACTGGAGGGGGGCTTGACTTCTGACCATATGGCAAAACTGGAGGGGATGTGTACTGTTCATGACTAGTCCAGCCTAGGGAACTGGAGTTTCACTTCAAGTAGCAGTCGCTCAAGGTTCCATGTCTCCAGGTTCCGGTCTGAAAGGCGGTCTCCTTTGCCTCTGGGGGAGCGGATCTCCAGTAGCCATTCGCCGAGTCGAGGAGCGTTGCGACGATCACAAGGCCGGTGGAGGTGCATATGGGTCCCTCAGGAAGGCAATCCAGTCAGGCAAGGTGAGAGGCGGAAGTCCCAGAGTAGCCAGAAAGTTAGACAAGTCCCCAGGATGTCTCAGAGATGCAGTCAGGTTGCCAGACGTGACGTGTAGCGCAAACGGGAACCCCCACCGATATTGAATGTTACGCTCCTGTAGCAGGCATAGGAGTGGGCGCAGAAGTGCTCTTTGGCGGAGAGTGCGGCGTGATAGATCCGGGTATATTTGCAAAACAGCACCATCAAAGCCAATGTCTCCTTGTTGTCGCACCTTCTGCATGATTTGCTCTTTCACAGTGTATTTATGAATGCGGCAGACGACGTCTCTGGGGCGGGTCGGGTCAGTACAGGGTGCCCTCAACGCTCTATGCACCCTATCAAGCTCGATGTGGGTCTCTGGAGGACGTCCCAGGATCATATTGAAGACTCCAGTAATCGTAGCGTGTAGGTCAGGCGTTCTGGTCGCCTCAGGGAGGCCCCATATGCGGACGTTGTTTCTGCGATTCCTGTTTTCAATGTCGTCCAGATGATCCGCAAATGCATGGTGAGTGGACGTCTGGGCATTCAATGCCGTTTGCATATCTTTCAATGAGGCAGTGACAGATTCTTTAAAGTCCTCCAGCACCGTCATCCTGCCCTGCAAGTCCGCCACTTCACGCTGAACGGGTTGTAGATCTTGGCGCCATGCAAATTTGAGATCAGAGGCCAATGCAGACAAGTCCGCCTTGGTGGGCAGTAGCGCCAGTAATGCTTGTAATTCGGGATGTCCCTTTAAAAGTGCAACCGCCTGGGCAGGAGGTGGAAGGGAGGATGCAAGATACACACTGTCCTGAGAGCCCTGGGGCCCTTGGTGAGATGGTGTTGCTGGTTCTGGGACCCTCTGCAGTTGCTGTGGGCGAGGGGCTGGACCCCTATCTGCAATAATTAGGTTGGGGGCCACAGAGGGAGAAAGCCAGGGTGATGAGTGTCCTGGGTGTTCCAAGGGGGTTCCAAGGGTAGCAGTATGCGGGCTAGCTGAATATGATTGCTCCTGCCCGGGTTCCATCTCAGAGGGGTATAGCGGGGGGGTGGGCGAGGGGGGGCCCCTCCTGGCTCCTAAATATGGAGGGGATGCTCAGGGATGGCGAGGGGGCCCTGCATCCCTCCATCATGACTGAGGAGCCAGGGACTCAGATGGTTGTGCGGCTAGAACCCCCCTAGCACTCACCTCCTCCCGTGGTTCCACAGCGACAGGAGCCGGTCTGAGGTCACCCTGTCCCTCCTGCCTCACGCTGCTTCTCTCCTGATGGCGGCCGTCTGAGGGAAGGCAGCCGCTCAGCTGCTGCTGTAGAGGCCGGGGTCTGTCCTCTGCACTGTCGAAAGGCCGCGGCAGCTGCTCCGTTCCACGCCGATCCCGGGAGGGCAAGTCCAGAAGAGCAGGCAGCGGGGTCCCCTGTGAAGCCGCTCCTGAGGCCGCGGCGCGCTGTCTCGTGGCTGGAGGGGAATGGGCGGGAGCCCCTGGATCCCGTTGGTCCCGCGCCATCTTGGATTGCGCAGGCATCTTATGTGGCGGTTCCGTTAGCTCACTCAGTGGGCTGAAGAAGTTGTGGATCGGGGTCCCCGTACCCTGGGTGCCCCTGCAGATCGCCCCCTCTTCCCCGATCTCCTGGCGACCATGTGAGGTAATGATTTCCCCTGTTTTGCAGGCCTGGGAGACGGAGCTCTTCTTTCTAGCGTCCTACACGCGCCATAGCAGGACACGCCCCCCCAGGACATGCCCCCCCCCCGTCAGAAATATATTTAAGCATCGTATATTAAAGCACCTGCGAAACAAAATTATTAACTGGTTACATGGGCACCTAAATATTAGTAAAGGGAAATATTTTGGGAACTGTATTAAAAACTAAACATTGGCTGATGTGTAAGTACACTGCATTATCGAATGTCCCCACACTTACCCTATTGGGGAAATGGATTAATCGCCTAAGTGTCTTACCCTAAAATAGGCAGACCCTAGCCGACCGGCCTGTAGCTAGGGCAATCGCCTTAAAAAGGGTGACCTCTGCGCCTCTGGTGCCTGTCTCCTACTCAAATCAGGCCCAAAATGCAGAGATATAAAGAGTGCCTAGAGAAAATGTTAATAAGGGGCTTTAATACTAGTGTACAAGATATGTACAAAATATGCTTAATGTTATATAGATAAAGTGAAGGAAGTCAAAACTGTGTCTCCTATGTGGAATTTCACTCATGTGGATCATCAGGAAGACCTCAGGTGCAAACTAATGATAAAGTGGCTCATGTTGATTGATACATATTTGGCACTTGAAGACTGTCTAGTCTAAGTTAATATTAATTTATTATTATAATAATAATAATATAGCGCCAATAGATTCTGCAGCACTTTACAATTCTGAGGGTACAAATAAGGACAAGTACCAGACAGAAGGAGTGAAGACCCTGCTTGTGAGAGGGATGGGGTTGAGAAGGCAGAAGGGCAGAAAGTGCTTTATTGATACAATGGTCCAGCCATGTTTTATAAATATAGGAGATTACATGAAGAAGAGTGAACCAGTCACTAGCGAATATCTGAATGTCTAAAGTGCATAGAGCGTAGGGGGAAGACTGTCGAATATGGCACATTTTAAGTCTCCAAAACTCAAAAGGAGGCAAAGTTATAGTAGGGGATACCAATTAGAGGAGGTTATAGGCCTGCTGCACTGCACAGAGCACATTCGCAGTGTATTTCATGCTATGGATGATGGATGAGCAGTCACAAGAGCGAGTCTCCTTACGCGGCCAGGTAGCTCTGTGTGTCCGCTCTTATCAATGGATTTCAAGCTGTAGACACAGTGTATGTTGGTAACAGATGCACAGCGGGAAATCCGCCACTACAAGTGAACACACAGCGCTACCCAGCCGAAGCAGAGAGCTCGCTCTTGTGACTGTAATATGCGTTGCGGATGCACTCTATGTGACCCTTCCCTAAAAGGCTTATCGTATTTAAAAACATGAGGCTATGACACAGCAGCCTCTTCAATGTTACTGTGTTTGAACTAGCAGGCGTATTTATTTTTTATTTTTAAATCCTTAAGCTTTTGCTCAGCTCCTCTAGCCCCCAAGTGATCTTTTCCCTTCTCCCCTTTAAATGGTACCTGTCATTGTTATCAAAATTAATATGTTATACAATAGCCTATATGAATTACTTTTCTAATATCCTTCTTTATAACATTTTGTAACTTTGTGTGTTAAATTAACCCCTAAATGTTTTGGCCACCATTGGTCCTCCTTCTAGTCCTGCCTGCAGTCCTGCTTGCAGATTGTCTCCTGTAGCACCCTGGCAGAGACAAAAGTCAGGAAATGCAGATGGGACCTCAACTCAGCACAGTGTATAGAGTGTACATAGAATTTAGAGAGCTGAGGGGGCCTCAGCCAATCACAGCCCATCTCACACTGATCTGCTCTCAGCTGTATGTAGCAGAGTGAGGGAGTAAGTTCTCCCTAGCAGGACTTCAGATGATGTCACGCCAGCCAAGGAACTCCATTTCCCAGTCTGTGGAGCTGACTGAAACTGAGCAGAAGATTAATAGAACAAGAAGAAGAAGAACAATATCAAGGTAGAAAACAAAAATAAATAAAGATGGGGTTGTTTGTTATGATGGGGGGGGGGGGGGAAGTGAACTGGGAGGATGAAAGAATGTATCAAGATCATGACAGATACTCTAAGTCACTACATTTACCTGCTCATCAACACCTTCCTCTAGTAAGCAACCAAACACCAGCATTACCTCACTGCGTCCTGAGCAGCAATAGGTCCTCTCCACTTGCATAAGGCCTTTAATTGACACAAGGATGAGGTTGATATATACAGGGGGACTATGCAGATTAAACTAAACCCTATCTATGAGAGGATTTTGTGGCATGACTGACATACTTACCATAACCCTCAAAAGAGAGTGGGTCATATGGCCATTTGGTATATTAATATATGTTGGCTATTTGGTATTATTAGGCATTACTATATGAAAATGATATCCATCACTATCCTTTGTTTGGCTTAAAGTAACAGTAAATTAGAAAAAATATACAAGACCATACAGTGTTGATCCAGAGGAAGGTATGTAAAACATTTTTTATCATTTCTGGTTATAAAGATCCAGCAATCTTATTTGTAAGAGCATGGAACCTCAGCAGGTCAGGCATTGATATTCTATGGGATAACGGATCCAGCACAAGGATTTCCCTTTATGGCATGTCCTGCTGGAGTTGAATAACACTGCTTTATTTGGTTATAAATGTACAGTATAGTATGAGGAATACCAAAACGAGCAGCTGAATGTTTATACAGGAACACCAGCAGAAAATGAATTGGAACCCTAATCTGGATTTATAAAAAAATGCGCTGGTTTACTGGCAGTCATATCAACAGGTCAGCATTTCTAATATAGGACATTGTAATTATTGCTGTCAGCAACATAATTCCAATCATAACTGTCCTCTTCTCTATTAAAGTGCATCTGTCGCATCTTATATACTTGTTAGGCTGGGAATGTATTGCAGTAGCAATGAACAAGCATATGCCAGGCATAAACTTTTTCAAAGATTTGGTTGTTTTATTTCCATAAAAAAATATTTATTCTATACCATCCCTGAGCGTCAGAAAAGAGTGGCCCAGGATCCGCTATGTCTTGGGGCCACAATGCCTTTCTCCACTGCCATCACACCCGCTCCTCATGGAGATTGAAAGAAAAGGCTCGCCTGCCAGCAACAGCCTTGTGTAGATATTTCACATATGCACCATCAATGTGTATTACAGCACCACAGTGTTTCTGCACATACAGTCATGGCCGTAAATGTTGGCACCCCTGAAATTTTTCTAGAAAATTAAATATTTCTCACAGAAAAGGATTGCAGTAACACATGTTTTGCTATACACATGTTTATTCCCTTTGTATGTATTGGAGCTAAACCAAAAAAGGGAGGGAAAAAGCAAATTGGACATAAAGTCACATCAAACTCCAAAAATGGTCTGGGCAAAATTATTGGCACCCTTAACTTAATATTTGGTTGCACACACTTTGGAAAAAATAACTGAAATCAGTCCCTTCCTATAACCATCAATAAGCTTCTTACACCTCTCAGCCGGAATGTTGGGCCACTCTTCCTTTGTAAACTGCTCCAGGTCTCCCTTATTGGAAGGGCACGTTTTCCCAACAGCAATTTTAAAGGGGTTATCCAGGAAAAAACTTTTTTTTTTATATATCAACTGGCTCCAGAAACTTAAACAGATTTGTAAATTACTTCTATTAAAAAAATCTTAATCCTTTCAGTACTTTTTAGTTGCTGAAGTTGAGTTGTTTTTTTCTGTCTAAGTGCTCTCTGATGACACGTGTCTCGGGAACTGTCCAAATAGAAGAAAATCCCCATAGCAAACCTATTCTACTCTGTGCAGTTCCCGAGACAAGCAGAGATGTCTGCAGAGAGCACTATGGCCATAAAGAAAAGAACAAGTCAACTTCAGCCTCTGATAATTATTGGAAGGATTAAGATTTTTTAATAGAAGTCATTTACAAATCTTAATGTACAAAAAAGAAAGTTGCAACAGCACTCTTGGTCAAAAAATGGAGGCTCTTAGCACACTTTTTGATCAAAATGTGTCCCCCCATCCACCATGCGGAGGTGGCCTCATATCGGATGGGACCCTAACATGATAACCGTGCACCCCATCCCTCTCAGACTGGAGGTGGTTTAGTCAATGGCTGATCCAACATGTCACACAGTCAGAGGCTATATGCACAGCAGAGGTGAGTTATGTTAGGGTCCCATCCGATATGAGGCCACCTCCGCGTGGTTGATGGGGGGACACATTTTGATCAAAAAGTGCGCTAAGAGCCTCCATTTTTTGACCAAGAGTGCTGTTGCAACTTTCTTTTTTGTACATTTTGTATTTGCCACAGCAGCGGGCACCTGTGTATTAGGTTGTTGTGCTGGCTATTTTTCCTTTTGTTTTTACTTTGTAAGTTGGGGGGGGGGTGGCACCCTCTTTAGCCATGCACCCCACCCCTCTCAGGCTGGAGGTGGTTTAGTCAATGGCTGATCCAACATGTCACACAGTCAGAGGCTATATGCACAGCAGAGGTGAGTTATCATGTTAGGGTCCCATCCGATATGAGGCCACCTCCGCGTGGTGGATGAGGGGACACATTTTGATCAAAAAGTGCGCTAAGAGCCTCCATTTTGACCAAGAGTGCTGTTGCAACGTTCTTTTTTTGTACATTTTGTATTTGCCACAGCAGCAGGCACCTGTGTATTAGGTTGTTGTGCTGGTTATTTTTCCTTTTGTTTTTACTAATTTACAAATCTGTTTAACTTTCTAGAGCCAGTTGATATATAAAAAAAAGTTTTTCCTGGAATACCCCTTTAGGCTGGCTTTCCACTTGGTTTTTTTTTTCTGGCAGTTTTTGTAAAACAGCCACTGCAGTTTTTGAGCCAAAGCCAGAAGCGTATTCAAAAGGAATAGGACATATAAAGGAAGGACTTTCACTTCTCCTGCCTTATGGATCCACTTCTGACTTTGACTCAAAAACTGCCAGAAAAAAAAAAAAGTGGAAATCTAGCCTCAAGATCCCTCAATCCCTGTTCAATGGGATTTAGATCTGGACTCATTGCTGGCAACTTCAGAACTCTCCAGTGCTTTGTTTACATCCATTTCTGGGTGCTTTTTGATTTATGTTTGGGGTCATTGTCCTGCTGGAAGACCCAAAATCTCGGACGCAAACCCAGCTTTATGACACTGGGCTGTACAGTGCAACATTCAAGGCACCCAGTGCCAGAGGCATCAACAACCCCAAAACATCATTGAACCTCCACCATATTTCACTGTAGGTACTGTGTTCTTTTCTTTGTAGGCCTCATTCCATTTTCGGTAAACAGTAAAATTATGTGCTTTACCAAAAAGCTCTATTTTGGTCACATCTGTCCACAAGACGTTTTCCCAGAAGGATTTTGGTTTACTCAAGTTCATTTTGGCAAAATGTAGTCTTGCTTTTTTATGTGTCGGTGTCAGCAGGTGGGTCCTCCTGGGTCTCCTGTCATAGCGTTTCATTTAATTTAAATGTTGACGGATAGTTAGCGCTGACACTGATGCTCCCTGAGCCTGCAGGACAGCTTGAATGTCTTTGGAACTTGTTTGGGGCTGCTTATCCACCATACGGACTATCCTGCGTTGACACCTTTCATCAATTTTTCTCTTCCGTCCACGTCCAGGGAGATTAGCTACAGTTCCATGGGTTGCAAACTTCTTGATAATGTTGCTCACTGTGGACAAAGGCAAGTCTAGATCTCTGGAGATGGACTTGTAACCTTGAGATTGTTGATATTTTTCCACAATTTTGGTTCTCAAGTCCTTAGACAGTTCTCTTCTCCTCTTTCTGTTGTCCATGCTTACTGTGGCACACTCAGACACACAATGCAAAGACTAAGTGAACTTCTCTCCTTTCATTTGCTTTCAGGTGTGATTTTTATATTGCCCACACCTGTTACTTGCCCCCGGTGAGTTTAAAGGAGCATCACATGCTTGAAACAATCTTATTTTTCCACAATTTTGGAAGGGTGCCAATAATTTTGTCCAGCCCATTTTTGGAGTTTGGCGAGACATTTTCCTTTTTTCCTCCCTTTTTTTGTTTAGTTCCAATACACACAAAGGGGATAAACATGTGTATAGCAAAACATGTGTTACTGCAATCCTTTTCTGTGAGAAATACTTCATTTTCTAGAAAAACTTCAGGGGTGCCAACATTTACAGCCATGACTGTAATCCTGACCCTCTTTGACTCCCTGCGCCTCAATAGCCAGGGACGACACATTGACAGCATGTGCAGGCTAACTATGCAGGGCCTTCACGGGCAGGTGATCACTGTGTGTCACTCACCAGAAGGAGTGGGCATGATGTCAATAGAAACTCCGAGGGCATAGCAGACTTAGAGCCATGCCTCTCTGACACTCAGGGATGGTATAAAAAAAAAGTAAAAAAAAATAAAAAATTTAAAAAAAAAATAAATAAATAGAAATAAAGCAGTTAAACTGAGGATGAAATGTATGCCCGGCATATGATTGGTAAACCCTTCTGCAATAAGTATATTTGATGCACTTTAAAATCTGGAACCAGTAAGGTATTTCCATGATCAAGCAGCAAGCATTAATACGTATTGTAGCAGATTGAATTTAATGATGTGCTTTTCTGGAAAATATTACAATGCTATCATTTTGCACTTAGATTAGGGGAGCCTAAGGTTGACAAACAACTTCCCATTAAGAAATCTCTTTCCGCTCTGTTTTTGTTGTATAAATTATGTGAAAATAGGAATCTGTAGCCACACACTCAGATCTCCGTCTTTGGCCAGACTTAATCTAAGGATTCTAGGCCTCCTGCCAATACATCCTGCTGTCAACATAAAAAATCCATTCCTCCTCTCAGCGATGCATGAGGACGGGATGACCTGCAGCTCTATCTTACACTTTCTCTGGAGTACTTTATTATTCATAGCATGTTACATCAACTTCTCTCCAATGTGGATCCACTTCTCTCCAATGACATTTCTGATTTTAGGGCCTCTTAATTCTATTTCCTTCCTTCGGTTTGTGCTAAAGCCATACCAATAGTCAGAGAATATTGCATTAGACAACCGCAAACATTGTTATCCCTGATTCCATGTATTAAATTACTTCCTCACAAAGGTGTAAAATCCTAATAATTTATTAATACTAATGTGCAGGGCCGCACCGGGACCAAAACTAGGCCCGGGCATTTCATAATAAGCAGCCAATTTTTTTTGGTGGGGGTCTGACTACTGGGACCCTGACCGATCACATCATTTTAAGTTGCTCTTCAGCTGTTGTTGCTACAATTCCCATTATGCCTGGAAAGACTCAGGTATTATGGAAGTTGTAGTTTTGCAACAGATTGGGGTATGGTTTCATTAATCATCCCAACAGCACTTACAAGTGACTCCAGCTCTGATGGGACAGTCAGGAGAGTACACAATGGCATCAATGACCTGTGTAAAGTTTTCTCTGTTGGTCCAGATGGCAGGACTTCTTCCAGCTACATCTTTCCTCTGCAGAGTCTGACGCCCGGACATCATTGGCTCCTCACTTTGTCAGCAGATCCTCATTCTCTGTATGGTGAAAATAATTAATATAACACTGCCAAACATTGCGCCCTCTGAATAGAACGCTGACACACATTGTACCAGTAATAATAATATAGCCACACACTGTACCCATAATACTAATACTGCCACACACTGTATCTGTAATATTAAAAGGAAAACTGTCAGCTTTCTCCCCCCACACTATCCAGCGGTACTGGCTGGTAGTGTGGGGGACGCTGATCAGTTTGATCCTTACCATGCCCGGATCCACCACACCGTTCAGCCATAATCTTCAATTTTCAGCATATTCAAATGAGGTGCTAACTGGCACTCTGACGTCAGTGCCGGGCTGCAGCGCCGGCAAGCTCATCAATATTCCTCCCCTCCCTCCGCCTCTCCCTCTTCTTCCCGCTCTGTAAAGAAAGGGAGGAAAAGAAGAAAAGATGCGGGGCACTCTCTGGCGTAGTATGTTTCGAACCTCTTGATGAAGAGAGGAGAGATAAGAAGGACCCCACCACCACACCTGGGCAGTGGTACTGACCTTTGAGAGCTATGTGATGTGTATGGCGCGGCTCTGGAGTCGTGTGGGGTTGATAGTTACAGCTTGCTGCTTGGTACCCCCTTGTCCGTTATACCAAGAGCTGGGCAACAGAAAAAGCTATATGGGAAGGAGATACATAAAATGCGTGGGTTCTGTATCCCAAGCGCTGCTGTAAGAAAGATACACTGGGCCAATAGGTACACAGGATGCTTTTTTTTTATTCGTACATAAAAAGTACAGCTGGCCAAGGCGTTTCGGCATGCTCTCACACCTTCCTCAAGTCCACAACATAAACTGTAAAAATGTATAAATATACATACATAATTGGTATAAAAACAAAAATGTCTCTCAAATGGCAGAGCGCCAAATATATCTATGCTGGAAAACTTTGTAAAACTCAAAATAAAATCATTGCTAAAGAGCTAGTAAGGAGCCAGTGAATAGAGGTGTATACATAATGTATTTACATGATGGTATTAGAACATATATGATATATCCTTGGTGTATCAGTGGCATTGTACTTGAGGTCTCGTGAAGGCAGTTGTAGTACTATACCAAAAGTAGGATATATATATATATATATATATATATATATATATATATATATATATAGCAAGAGTAGGGCATATATATTGTAAAAACTGTTCTCCAGGTGGCTATTGTATATATTACAATAAGAGTTGGAAAAGGATTTGAGGAGCTCATAGGGAAAAAGTAGTTTCTATTGCTGCCTGGAACTTACTTGTGTGGCGTCCTGTGAGTGGGTTCCTGTGTCCTGGCGGCAACATGAATGGATCGGCATGCCAGTGTTTTATAAGCCTGCCGGAGTGCACATACTTCTGGACATGCACATGGAGTTGCACATGTCGGGAGCGCAGTGCCGTACGTGCGCGGCATGGTGCCCCTGCGCATGATAGTGTTTACATGCGCGGCGTGGTGCGCCTGCGCATGACTGTGTTTACATGTGTGACGGGGAGCATGTACTTGCGCATGCGTTCTGTGGGGAAATGAATGAAGGAGCGCGTATTGCGCTCAGCGCATAGTGGTTCGGCAGATATGATGTGGAAAGAAACAGAATAAGCGGCGGAGCTACTGAGGGACATAGTAGAGAGATAGAAAAGAGGGGAGAATTACATGAAGGAGGGGGAAGAGGGAATGGACAGAAACAGGGAGGTGTGATGTAACCTCCCAGTTTCCAGCCCACTGCCTCCGGCTCATTCGGCAGTTCACTCCGGTAATACATTACGTGTCTTTGACGTCAGACGCCACCAGATCAAACGAGGTCCATGCCAGGACATCATCAAGGTGTTACCTTCTAACTCCTCCACTCCCAGATGACATATTATATATATTTTTTTTCATTGTAGCACAAGGACTCAACACAATGTGAAGAAGTGAAAGGGTCGGAGGAGTTTCTAAATGCACTGTATGTGTGTGACTTTACTGGCTAGTAAATGACTCTACAGTATATGCATTGTGGTTGGTAGGATATCGGCACGGTTACGTATGCTTTTCAACTGATACTATTAGGTATCTGATGGCTATCATATGTTGTGTGTGTACAGATTTACCAGTACAGAAATAGTGATTGGACAGTTTTCTTCTGCATTGTAATCACTAACCAAGTTAATGCTGAAGGATAATACAGGAATATATCATATATTGATTTGTGTTTAACACATCATGCCCCTTTCTAATATGCTGGTAGGAATATATGTCATAACTGTGTAATATGGAGCCAAGAAAGCAATCCTGCCCCCAGATCAGCTGAATTGTTGGATTCTTTACAGTTCATGCACTGTTTCGACTTATGTCCCATTTTACTCTTCCAACATCTTCACTGCCTTGCCCTAGTAATTGATGAATGGCTCAGGTTACCAGCTGCTCTTGTGAAATGTTGGCTTTTGGATAGAGGCACCACTGGGAGAAATCAAACAGAACAAACAAGACAAAACTGGAAAGACAATTGTTAGTGAAGCACATAATGTCATTTTTCTAAGCAGCAATATCAGCCATCTGTAGAAAACACAATCCAATGCATTTCTGGTCACCAGGTTTTTATTATGGCTCATCACAATGAAGTAGAACGTGGCACAAGCTAAAGGTAACCTCAGCTTTTAGTTAAAAAAAAGGATTCCTCATTATGATAATGTGCACCAAACATAAGGCTTGGCAGAGATATAATTCAGGGGTAAGTAACGGCTAATGGAATATTACTGTCAGCAAATACTGGGAGTGAGGGAATCTGTTATATTAAGGTTCAGCTCAATAGGCAAAAGTACTGAGCAGAATAATTCCCCTGCAGTCATTTCATGTCATGGATCATTTTGTTTTCCACTAGATTAGCAATAGACGCAGAAACTATATCTGTTTTCTTTTACATTTTTCGGTTTAGGCTTTGTCTTTCTCAGAGGCTGCAATCTCATTTATTTTGGCTTGTAAGGTTTAATGCAGTGCAAACATGATGCGTGAAGGTCATTCTGTAAGGCTGAATTGCTTACATGCTATCTCATGGCATGGGGAGAATGGGGATACATACTGCAGTACAGCTTATAACCTTAAAATAATGTGTAGCGGTGTTAAAACTGCAGTAATGAAAAAAATTCCATCAACATGTTACATATTAAAGGGGTATTCCAGGAAAAAAAATTTTTTTTATATATCAACTGGCTCCAGAAAATTAAACAGATTTGTAAATTACTTCTATTAAAAAATCTTAATCCTTTCAGTACTTATGAGCTTCTGAAGTTAAGGTTGTTCTTTTCTGTCTAAGTGCTCTCTGATGACACGCATCTCGGGAACTGCCCAGTTTAGAAGATGTTTGCTATGGGGATTTGCTTCTAAACTGGGCGTTTCCCGAGACAGGTGTCATCAGAGAGGAATTAGACAGAAAAGAACAACCTTAACTTCAGAAGCTCATAAGTACTGAAAGGATTAAGATTTTTTAATAGAAGTAATTTACAAATCTGTTTAACTTTCTGGAGCCAATTGATAAATATATATATATATATATATATATATATATATATATAAAAAGTTTTTTCCTGGATGACCCCTTTCACATACAACTATTGTGCTATTTTAAAGGGGTTGTCCTCTCATAGTAATTTTTGGTGAAGGTGTTTCTATCCTTCCAAGAGCCATAACTTTTTTATTTTCCCCTTAGACATGTGGACAAATTATTTATGTATTTATTGTTAATAAATAATTAATTGTACTTATATATATATATTAACATATTGAAAAACTAAAACATAAAATATTTGGGATAAAAAGGGAAAAAAGTTGCAAAGTAACATGTTAACTTTATGGGTCAAATGTGTACATTACCATTTTTTTTTTCAGTTTTGCTGCCTTTAGAAAATAAAAGCCCCTCTCATTTCATTGCTACATTCTGACACTAACCTTTTTCCATCAGTAGACCCGAGTGAGGGTTGAGTTTTTTAGAGGAGTGAGATGTTTTTTTTAATTTATTTTTTATTATATTAGGATGGATGTGACTTTTGATTTCATTTTGTTTAGGAGCCAAGGTGGCATCTGTTTACCACAGTAACTGGATGCCTTTGCCAACCTCATTGGTGTATACTGCCTGCTGAGCAACACTGTGCACCCACTGAGAGGATGCAGAAAGACGCCACTGGATCTGGCAGTACAAGATGAGTGTGATTTCTAAGTCTATTAACATCTTTCTTAATGTCTGTATTATTCTATTTTCCCTTATAATGCATTAATGTCTTTTCACTACCTTTATTTAATCATTATGTCTTTAACTTTTATTTCAATAAGGAATAAATCTTTTACAATACCTAAGTAGAACACTTTTAAAAATCTACACAGTAGTTTGTGTACTTTTGTTTTTGAGTATTTTGAGGTCATCCTTAAGCTGGTAACATCAGCTTTCCTGAACTTTAGTGTTTTTGTTGCTCCTCTACTAAACATCCAGCCTGCAATAATTCATGTCCTATCATCTGGATAGGCCATCAAAATTAGATGGGGATGGGTCTAACTCCCGAACCCCCACTGATCAGCTGGGCAGCATTTTTAATATTTACTTGTGCTTGCAATCGGTATACCATTAGTAGCAGCAAGAGCGCTGTGGCCTCATTAAACAGCTTATCAGCAGGGGTGCAAGGATTGGGACCCCCCACCAACCTAATATTCATAGCCTTTTCTGACGACAGATCATCAATTTTTCCAGGCACCAATAGAGGATAGTGGAGACAGTTATCAAGAGGTGCTAGTGAAATTAAAGGGGTTATCCACCATAAGGTGCCAGACAGTAATGGACATGCTTAGGAAGAATCTGTGCTTGTCTTGGGGCAAAATGGCTATGTTGTGGGATTACCATACCGCTGTGGCTAGCTTTTTGTGAACTGAGTATTTCCTCTTGGAGATCGTTTCCCCACATTAGGTAGCATAGATTCCCCACATTAGGAAGCATAGATTCCCCACATTAGGAAGCATAGATTCCCCACATTAGGTAGCATAGATTCCCCAAATTAGGTAGCAGTTTCCCCACATTAGGTAGCATAGATTCCCCACATTAGGAAGCGCAGTTTCCCCACAATAGGTAGCATAGATTCCCCACATAAGGAAGTGCAGTTTCGCCACATTAGGTAGCATAGATTACCCACATTAGGTAGCATAGATTCCCCACATTAGGTAGCATAGATTCACCACATTAGGCAGCATAGTTTTCCACATTAGGCAGCATAGACTCCTCACATTAGAAAGCACAGTCTCCCCACATTAGGTAGCATAGATTCCCCACATTATTAGGGATGCGCAGTTTCCCCACATTAGGAGGCATAGTTGACCCCCCCCCGACAAGCACACACACACACAGACAGACACACACATAGACAGACACACACACATAGACAGACACCGACACACACACATAGACAGACACACATAGGCACACTTACCTGGCAGCGTTTCCTCCCTACGGTGGCGGCCTGATGAGTGACGTCAAAGATGTCCTCCTGCGCGGGTCTGCGGAGGGACGTCACATGCGCGACGTCCCTTATCAGACCCGGGCCGGCCGCCAGCACAGCTGCAAACGGGGTCGGCGGGGGTAATGGTGTGTAAATGGACGGGAGTGAGTGCAGTTGAAGATGAGGGGGGCACCCCGGTCACTGAGCGGCATGGTGTCACCCCATCAGGCTGGTGTCTCCCGGTTCAGTCCGCACCCCTGCCGCTACGCCACTGGATTGGGGGGGTGACTCCGTCATGGCACCCCCCTTGTGAGTGGCACCCAGGGCGGGCCGCCCCCCCCCTTGGTACGCCACTGCCTGAAGTGCCTTATTTCAGAGCTACAGCTTATAGCTTGGACCACCATTCATCACATTATACTTGTTTTCTATACACCAGAACTTTGAACTGATGTGAACTGTTAAAATAGGGAGCTCAACATAAAACGTGATTGCCCAAGCCGAGGATACTTTGTTGCACAAAAAACCCAATGTGCCAAAAAATGCAAGTGGAGACAAAAAATGGGTAACAGTGCTACTAGGCTAGGGGTGAGAAAGAACAGAAGAAAAAATGCAAAGAGTAATAAAATAAAAAGAAAGAAAAGAGAATGAGAGAGAGAGTTTCCAAATTAAAATAGCATTTACTTAAATAAACTTAGTGGAGTGAGGTCCTTAGCAGGGCCCTTGCTTTGGACTACTCACTAGATTAGAGAAACACGCTCCATAAGGAACTCTTTCTGCTCTGCTGGCCAGCCACAGCTAGGACGACTGCATCCAGCCCACGATCGGCATAGCCGGTAAGAGGCACACAGTGCCAAACTCACATTGTGCTCGGAGCCTCGCATACCTGTCCCCGCGCCGCCAGGTGATAGCGAGGTCCCGAAGCAGAGGAATTCAATAACTGTGAACAATCAGCTACAACCCACACTGAGTTAGAAGCCACTCATACTGTAGCCCTGGGCAGTCAGGGTAGAGTGGGCTCCAAACAGGGGGCATCGAGCGCTGCCAAACGACAAAACATTATCTACTGCTAACTAACTTATTTCGACATGTTGCCGTCCCTGCCAAGCCAATGACTATACACAATCCATCTCCAGTTGCGGAGGAAATTTCCATATCTACAGCACTTGTAGCACCTAATATAGCGCAAAGACTTTCCTATTTCCGTGTCCAGTTCTAATTATATTTAATAGGGTTTTTTTTTTATCCAGTGTTGTTTTTATATATACCTTCAGTACAGTTTTCATAGTATATCTATATTTTATATTATATATCTCGTGAATAGTCCGAAGCAAGGGCCCTGCTAAGGACCTCACTCCACTACGTTTATTTAAATAAATGCTATTTTAATTTGGAAACTCTCTCTCTCATTTTCTTTTTTATTTATTTTATTACTCTTTGCATTTTTTCTTCTGTTCTTTCTCCTATCTCTTACCCCTAGCCTAGTAGGACTGTTACCCATTTTTTGTCTCCACTTGATGTGAACTGTTAATCTCAAGTCCCCCATGCCAGACTGACACGAGGATGCTGCTATCTTATGTCCACATCCCACCACTTACCTGCGATATACTCCACTGAATCTCCTATTCCAAGAGAGGCCAGAATAACTAACCTCAGCACAGGTCCGAACGCTTAGCCAGCCAGAACGGTGAGCAGATTAGCAGCAGAACCTTCGCTATGGTAAAACCACAATATTGCTCAGGCATGGAAGGCAGGATGGAGTGTCCTTAAATATGTAAGGCTGATTAGGGATTGGAGAGGGAGTGAATCAGAGGCAGGCATGAACCCCTAAAGAGACAGGCTTCGTGCGGCCCGTACTAGATGCACCAGAGACAGATGCAGAATGAGTCTGTGTGGGAATCACATTCTGGAGCCTGCAATGAGGAGGGGAAGCTGTGCGAGCTGTTCGGACAAGTTAGGCAGAAGTAGATGGTACACGATGCCGGTCGACAACCACCGTCGTTACATTATTATACAATTAACTGTTTACAAGAGTATCGTACTGACCTATTTGCAGGGGCTACAAGTCACAGAGTGTCTTGTACAAATTATGCTGATTTTTTAAAAGAACTATACAGTTTACATTATACTCAGTTTTCTTTTTCACTGTTCTTTATTGTTGGTTTATGACAGGCCACATTTAACAGTATTATGAGATATGTATGATATATATTTTTAAAGAGTATCTGTCACCAAATAAAACTTTTAATATGGTGTTTCTTGTGTAATTAGCAGGCACTTTCCCATTCACTTGCTTTTAAAATTATCGATATAAATATGTTTAAAATGCAATAGAAAAAACAGCCACTATGTGGCTCTGTTCTGTTCCCCGCCACAATTAATACAGGTAGTTTGGTCTTCTCCCGGCCTGGCAGGAGACTCAGGAAGTGTTTCTCTGCTCTGAGCTTCATTGACAGCTGCGCAGAAAGTGAAGGTTCCACAGATTCTCACAGAAAGCTGCACAGACTGAAAGCTGCAGGAGAGCCTTACTGATAGCAACACAGACTGAAACATGCACAGAGCCTGAGGTTTTCTATTCATCACAGCGCTGCAACGATGTGAGAGCAGAAGTGGTCCCCCAGTGGGCTTCAGTGATTTCATGCCTTCTGGGAAACACCCAATTTCTCCTGCTGGGAGATTGCACTATGTGAGCAAGAAGAAAGGTATGATGCACAGCTTTTTAAAGCTCTCAATTTTTTTTTAAGGGCAGGAGGAGTGTAAGGAGTAGTTAGGGAAAATAGCCTTGGTTAGTTTAGAACAGTTTTGGTGGCAGGTACTCTTTAAGGTGGTCCCAGGCATTTAATATTTAATTTTTTATATGTTTGTGTTTTTTTTTCTTATCTATTTGTTTATTTGTTACCCAAGGTGAGTCACAAGGACCCTGTGACACACCAAAGGAAGCTTTTTATGTATATTTACTTTATTTCATTAATAATCTGACCATGACTCCATGTAACTTTTGAGCACCAAACCTTTCCTTTTCATCTCAATTTCTTGGACACAAATGGTATAAATGTCAATTGGTCTGCTCAGTTAGCAGTGTACAGGGATAAAGTGAGCCATTCCTATCCAATCCTGTATTTCATCAGAGAAATGTAACAGTCTAGTTTGTTATGCTACTGTATGTGTAGAGGTGTTAAGTAAACCTTGATCTGAAAATATGCTCTATGAAAAGGGGAACCAGTCAAAAGGATAACCCCATGTTACAATCTTATTGACCCTCCATCTGTACTTTTCCTATTCTGTCTGGTCGGTTGATAAAATGACTTCCTCTTTTGTTATCCTGCTCTAGTTGGGAAATAAAATTCTCTTTAATATGTCAACCAGATCTGTGATACACCGAACCCAAGCTCCTGGAAGAATGCATTGTATTCCTGCTTTCGTTGTGACTAGAGATGAGCGAACTTACAGTAAATTCGATTTGTCACGAACTTCTCCACTCGGCAGTTGATGACTTATCCTGCATAAATTAGTTCAGCCTTCAGGTGCTTCTGTGGGCTGGAAAAGGTGGATACAGTCCTAGGAAAGAGTCTCCTAGGACTGTATCCACCTTTTCCAGCCCACCGGAGCACCGGAAAGCTGAACTAATTTATGCAGGAAAAGTCATCAACTCATCTCTAGTTGTGACAGACTCTCCTCTCTGGTTCCCATTCAATCCCAGTTATGTGTTTAAAGGCTTCTTTTCCACATAAAATCTAATGTTATGGTCCTGTTTTGTATTAGCCAATAAAAAAAAGGTTAAATAAAAATTTAAGGACATAAACCTATATGGGGAACGTGTAGGGTAGAAGATGCTTTAGATTGGCAAAAAAACTTATTTTTTCCCAGGAACAGCTTCATTTGTGTCTGTAATGTGTTTCTTGTACAACAGTTCAGACTAAGGGCCCTATTATGTTGGCTGATGGCTGTGCAAATGTATGCTGACCTTGTAGACCAGAGCTCATTTAAAGACATATCACTAGGCTTGAGTATCACATGTGGCCCTTTACTTTATTCGTTTGCCTGCACACTTACATTGTTACACAGGGAGATATCCTTCCGGTGAGAAATGGTTTTAAAGCAGCGCACAACAAAACCATCAGACAGATGACCGTTTACTTGTTCACCGGCACTATTACATAGGTGAAATGAGCCTGTCCGGTTTATAATCAATCCATGCAACAGGGCCCTTTTCACTTAGTGAAGCTGAGATGCTATAATAGACACGGCCCACAGACACGAGTGGCATGGTTTCTTGAATAGACCCTTTTCTTTAAACCCTGACAAGGGGCAATAAGATAATTGTTGTGCATAAAACAATACAGCAGAATCAGTACTTTTATCATATCCTGTGTTCTGTTTGCTAAATCTTTATATTTAATAGTTTCTTACCTAAATTTCATGATCCAGCATTGTTCATTAACAGCCTTGAGGTTCATTCCCTTTTGACATAATTAATGGATTATATTTAGGACATATGTTGAAGACTTTGACTGAATTCCATATTTATTACCAGAAAAATGTGCAACTTGCTAATTAACTGCGTCATTAAAAAAATTAATTTCCACCCTAATTAGATCCTGAGGCAGTTACCTACTTAGAGGAAATGTAACAATAAGGGAAGATCTCATTTGATGCTCATAACCACTGAACAATGTGTATACTATGCTAATGAATTATTAAATGATGTGATGAAACAGCGGGATTAAATCTCTAAAGCAAACTGCACACCTTTGCCTTCCAGAATAGCCAAATAAAAGCCACCTCAATACAAGGCTGTTTTCACACACTGAAGCTTTTTCTTTTTATCCCGAAACAAAACCAGTTATAGCAATAAAAATAACAATGAGGATAACTGTGTATTACTTTAGCTGGCTGACTTAATCTGATTAAATAGAATCTATATTTGGCAGATTTCCGTACACTTTAGGCATGAGTTTTGAACAAAAATTATTTAGGGCCCTACTACATGGCCCGACCCAGCCCTGTAAACAAGCGCCAATCTCTTAGCCTATACATGGCTCAAGCATCATGTATGGATGTACAGCAGTATATACACTGGAATTTACACAAAGGACAGCTGACCTTAACTTCATGGGTGGTCACAGATAATAGAGAAGCCTTAATTTACTTTCCAGGCATAGTGTAGATCATCTTCAGCAGGCAGGCTGGCTCAGCATGCAGGTATACAGCGGAAGCTGTCTTCCTCTCTTGCACCTATAACATGCTAAGCCCCACCCCATTTCTAGTTTCATCTTGATGTATCTGTTATTAGAGACAGATTTCCCGCAAAAGGCAGTGAACAGTAGATTGCAGGGAAGTGAGACACCTACTGATTAAGAGCTATTTCTATGAGGTAAGGAGAAATTTTTGTTAACAAAAATGATTTACAAATACATTAAGAATCACATGGGCTATTGAATGGAGGGAAATAATTTGAAACAACATTTACCACTTGCGTCACACTATGTCCAGATCAACCATTTATATCCATTAAGAGATATATCATGATAGGGTTTCCAAATAAATAGTACATACACTGCTGAGATATATAAGGCAATAGTATATCCAGAGATATAGCAAATTAACTTCTCAGATATATGATGTCATAAAAGCCTCTAGATAAATAGCTAAGGAATACAAAACAGCATCACTAGTCAACAATAGGCATGAACAGGTATAACGTGTTATATCACGCAGCATGTAGTACAGTCAGCAATTAAGAAAGTAATAACCAATGGGAAGCAACCAGGTGAAAAAGCACAGAAGCAGAGGAAGCGCCTCAAAGTGAGGCACACAGATGGACAGAACTAACAAAAAAACACAGGACAAAGAGGATGGCACCAATCAAGAGAGGGGAGGATGTGGTAGAGGGAGAGATCAGGGGGGTTGACGATCAGTGAAGCGGTCCCAAGGATCCCAAACCAACACAAACAAGGGCACAGTATTATTCAAGGAAGCAGTAAGAGACTCGAGACCGGATCTCACAGATACAAACCAGAAGATCAGAACTCATAGGGGGAGTAGATTTCCTCCAACATTTCGCAGTCAGTGTTTTAGCAGCTAGAACAATGTGCATAAAGAGTTTGAACAGTTTATTTTTTATTTTTTTAGATAAGGCCCTATGGGACAGGTGTTGCAGAGTGAGGAGGACATTGTCTGCGAAAAGGCAAATCTTGAAGTCCCTGTCGTGCAGCTACACACCCGAAAGTTTCATACTATTTCTATATAAAACGTGTCACACATATTCCAGATAAATAAGTACACCAGTCAAAGGCAGTTATAAAGCTTCCAGATAAATAGTGCCATAATTCATCTATATGCTATGGGACAAGATCTAAATGTTTTATGACACTTTATCTGGAAGCAGTAAAACATTAAATGGTGTACTCACCATTTAACATATCGCTGTATAAAAATATTTGAGCAGTGTAGTCATTATCCATGTGGAGATATTATGCAAAAATAGTATGACTAATTGTATGACTATTTTTTGGGGAAAAAAGGCAGGAACAAGAGAAAATCAATGTGTATTAATAAAAATGCAAAGGGGCAATAAACGACAAAAAAAAAAGCTACTTTAAGCTACTAAAAGAGAAAGGTAGTTGAAGGAGCACTAAAAAGCAATTGAAAAAAATTTAAATATGTAAAAATGAGATAAAAGCAGCAAAAGTGGAGACAAAAAGACTAATTGCCAAAGAGAGTAAAACTAAACCCAAAATGTCGTTTTCTTAACTATATAAATAGTAAAAAGGTTAAACATTTAATTTTTGGCAGTTTAAAAAGTGATGAAAAAATTACAGATGATAGATCAGGAAAAAGCTAATATATTTAATATTTTCTTCTCCACTGCGTTCACAGAAGAAAATTAAATACCAGGTGAAATGCAGCAGGATAAAAAACTCCCCAGGACATGTCACCTATCTAACCCAGGAAGAAGTACAGTACCGCCTACAAAAAATCAGAATAGACAAATCACCAGGTCCAGATGGCATTCACCCCCATGTTCTAAGGGAGTTAAGGAAAGTAATAGACAAACTCCTATGTTTAATATTCAGGGACTCTATAGTGACAGGGATGGTTCCCCAGGACTGGCACATGGCAAATGTGGTGCCAATATTTAAAAAGGGGTCAAAAATTTACCCTGGGAACTACAGATCTGTTAGTTTAACCTCCGCTGGTTATAAATTGTTTGAGGATTTTCTTAGAGATGCTATTTTGGAGAATCTGAGTTAAAATAAATGTATAACTCCATATCAGCATGGCTTTATGAGGGATCGGTCCTGTCAAACTAACCTGATCAGCTTTTATGAGGAGATGAGCTCAAGACTGGACCAGGGGGAAGGGCTGGATGTCTTGTATCTTGATTTTCCCAAAGCATTTGATATGGTGCCACATAAAAGGTTGGTATATAAAATGAGAATGCTTGGGCTGGGGGAAAATGTGTGTAAGTGGGTGAATAACTGGCTCAGTGATAGGAAACAGAGGTTAGCTATTAATGGTACATACTCTGAGTGGGTGACTGTTACTAGTAGGGTATCACAGGGATCAGTATTGTGTCCTATTTTTAATATATTTATTAATGACCTTGTAGAGGGGTTGTATAGTAAAGTGGTTAACACAATAAAGGACAGCGTACTGTTACAAATGGATCTTGGCGTAGGACGGTTTGAGTCAGCCTCTTGAGGGTTTTTTGCCTTCTTCTGAATCAACACAGGAGGGACAAAATAAGGTTATAGGTTGAAGTTGATGGACTCTGGTCTTTTTTCACCCTTAAGAACTATTTATGTAACTAGAACTTATTTATTTAGGATACTATGGGTCACAACAGCATTGGGCTACTGTAAGGCACTATTTATCTGGAAACCTTATGACATTTATTAGTGTACTCACTCTTTATATAGTATTAACTAAAAACTCTCTCCACAAATCCTCCAAGTAATCATGGGTACTGCCATGACCCAATATGGATAATAGAAACAAATGCGTTACTTCTGGGCCCCAATGCAAAATCTGCAGTAGGGCCCCATGTGCCAATTATAATACTAGGCTTTGGGGTCCGCTTAGGCACCGATGTTACTGCTACCTCTGTGCCCCCTATAGCTACGCCCCTGTGTATGAACTATTTATTAAAAAAGTGTGCATTTTTAATACATAGTTTCTACTCAGTGGTGTAGCTATAGGGGGTGCAGAGGTTGCAGTAGCAGAAACAGCCTAAAAGCATGTTGTGCATGTTTAACCCCTTAACGACGCAAGACGTATATTTACGTCCTGCGCCGGCTCCCGCGATATGAAGCGGGATCCCGCCGCGATCACGCATCATATCGCGTCGGTCCTGGCGCTCATCAACGGCCGGGACCCGCGGCTAATACCACACATTGCCGATCGCGGCTATGTGCGGTATTAACCCTTTAAAAGCAGCGGTCAAAGCTGACCGCCGCTTCTAAAGTGAAAGTGAAAGTGACCCGACTACTCAGTCGGGCTGTTCGGGACCGCCGCGGTGAAATCGCGGCTTCCCGAACAGCTTACAGGACACCGGGAAGGCCCTTACCTGCTTCCTCGGTGTCCGATCGGCGAATGACTGCTCCGTGCCTGAGATCCAGGCAGGAGCAGTCAAGCGCCGATAACACTGATCACAGGCGTGTTAATACACGCCAGTGATCAGCATAGGAGATCAGTGTGTGCAGTGTTATAGGTCCCTATGGGACCTATAACACTGCGAAAAAAAAGTAAAAAAAAAAGTGTTAATAAAGGTCATTTAAACCCTTCCCTAATAAAAGTTTGAATCACCCCCCTTTTCCCATAAAAAAAATAAAACAGTGTAAAAAAAATAAAAATAAACATATGTGGTATCACCGTGTGTGTAAATGTCCGAACTATAAAAATATATCATTAATTAAATTGCACGGTCAATGGCGTACACACAAAAAAAATCCAAAGTCAAAAAAAGCGCATTTTTGGTCACTTTTTATACCATTAAAAAATTTATAAAAAGTGATCAAAAAGTCCGATCAAAACAAAAATCATATCGATAAAAACTTCAGATCACGGCGCAAAAAATTAGTCCTCATACCGCCCTGTACGTGGAAAAATAAAAAGTTATAGGGGTCAGAAGAGGACATTTTTAAACGTATAAATTTTCCTGCATGTAGTTATGATTTTTTCCAGAAGTGCGACAAAATCAAACGATTTTGTCGCACAATGATTTTTTTTTCCGTTTCGCCATGCATTTTTGGGTAAAATGACTAATGTCACTGCAAAGTAGAATTGTCAACGCAAAAAATAAGCCATAATATGGATTTTTAGGTGGAAAATTGAAAGGGTTATGATTTTTAAAAGGTAAGGAGGAAAAAAACGAAAGTGCAAAAACTGAAAAACCCTGAGTCCTTAAGGGGTTAATAAATATTTTCCTCTATTGTCCATATTGGATCATGGCAGAGCCCATTATTCCCTGAAGGAAGAAGAGTGGAGAGAGTGCTTTGTTGATTTCAATTCAAGCATTGGGAGAAGAGGCAGCCTTGAATGATCCACATGATTCGGCTTTGATGTGTGTTGTGCCTGTAGATGCACAAACTGATCTGGTCAGTGATGTGTTCTACTTTGATTAACAGCTTAACACAGAAGGTGAAATGGTTAATCTGCTTCAGTATCTGGTTCGGCCAAATAAAGTCAGGCAAATAGACAGAACTTTTAGTCAATTCTTTGTAGACTGCTGGGTAGATGCTATTCCTCAGAAATTGTTTGGACCTGAACATTGATCTGTAAAAGCAACCGTCATCAAATTTTTGTGAACCTCTATCCAAATATCATGACTATCTTGACAAATATCCACAACAGGTACCTGAGGCTGTGCCAAAATCATGAGAGGAATATTTTAGCTCTGACTAGAGTATTAGGAATTGAAATTTACCAGATGATTTGAAAACATGGTTGTTATAGCAAACTCTACAAGGCTACAGCTAAGATTGTTAAACTGATGAGCATTTGCATATGGGATCCAGAGGAGGAGTACAATGAGATCACCAATACAATGAAATCACCAATAAAATGAAATCACCAATACAATGGGATCACCAAGGCTTCACACAGCACTTTCAAGAAATTGGAAAAAATCAGATAATGTCAGTTGGGAGAGCAAGTAGACATAATATTTTCTAGAAGAAGACTGAACAAGAATTAAGAGATAAAGGTAGACAAAGTAAAAGAATGAGATGAGCAATTTTAGAGAGCCTATCCACCACAAAGAAAGATAGTGGAAGTCCGTTGTCCATTCCAATATAACCCTGGTCAAAGATTTTAAAGACTGAAGATGTCCTAAAGATGGTGGAGGCAAGAAATTCCTTAACTTGTTGTATTATTCAGTCCACCACTACTATGTAAGAGGTATACATCAGAAGGTATCACCTTCCAGAAGAGTGGCCTATTGGAGTTGGGATAATGGAGAACAAGGGCATACGAAAAGCATAATATAGGAAAAGACTAATCCCAGGTATTCCCTTCTTTCTGGATTACTGCAGTCAGGTGATACTATCTCAGAAAAACATAACATGATCATTTTTTAAACCCAAATGAGCATGTGACCCATGGGTTAAGGCCAATGCAGACCCACAGTGATTTAGACGTCTCTATGCCAAGACCCCCGAGAAGTAACAAAGTAGATGATCATGAGTTTTCAGGTTCTTGCAATAGATAAGGATATAATCAAGGTAATCAAGGATATATTGGTTTAGGATATCCCTTAAGATCTCATTAAATTCGCATCGATCGCTGATTGGTGGGTGTGTGGTGCCAAGGGGTATTCCAGGATTTTTATATAGTGTAATATAGTGTCTGTACCTGTGTTTGATGGTGGTCTCACAATTCCAATGTGGTTTTTGGCCCAATGTATATTTTTAACCGCATAAAAAACGTTGACACTAGTTGCAGTGCGGCCCAAGACATTACATCACTAGTCAGGTGTTCATAGGGAGCCTGTTCATAGGGAGCTTCAATGGGTGGAGTGATCTCTGGGTGGGAGGGAGATCAGTCTGCAGTGAATTGTAGTTTTGCCACAGCTGGAGGCACCCTGGTTAGAAAACACTGATCTTTTGCATTGAAGGGAGCACAGGTGTGTTTCAATGGATGTCTCCATTACTGCCTGGCAGGTAAGTACTAAAATCACCTTATGGTGGATAACCCCTTTAAAAGGTCTATTCCCATGTACAGTAGCCTATGCAGATTTGATATTCAGGATTTGAAGTTGTGTTCAGTCAGTAAATTTACATTGAAATGTTCAGCAGAAAATCTGCGCAGAATACTGTACGTGTGAATACACCATAAAGAAGCTATCCATTGGGGTAAAAAAAAACATATCCCCTATCCGCAGGATAAGGGATAAGTACCGTAGCTAATCGCGGGGGTGGTCCGACCGCTAGGACCCACTCCCCTACAATCTCCCATATGGGGCCCTGGCTCTGCTGCTGTTAATGATGTTTCCCACCCAGCCCGTAAGCTGGTCGAAAAAAGCCTCCTTCAATCATTTCTCTGGGAGAGGCGGAGACATGCAAACACAATGGGGGAGATTTATCAAAGGATTTAGACTGGTTTTTCTTGTCTAAATTTGTCGCACAGAAAGTCGCAGTCTAAATATGTGCGACTTTTCTGCGACTTTTGCTGTAGAGGATTTTTAGAACATGATGCATGCAAGTCTATTTTAGACGGAAATGCATTGGAAAATGCATTGGTGCTGAATTTATCAAGTGCGACTTTTGTTGGAGCAGGTCTAAATGCAGTTTAAGCTGTAGACCCTGAAGTCTGAGCACAGAATTTATCAAGGGCTGTGAGATCTTTGATAAATTAGGAGCACAATAGACAGGAGACTACCACATACGCTGGTCTATAAGCATACCCAGACTAGACTAGATTAGTAAATGTCCCCCTATGTGTCCGCCTTTCCCATAGAAATGAATGTTTCAACCAGCTTCCATGCTTTAGTGAAGCCGAGCCCAGACGAGAAGATTGCGGGGGGTCCCAACGGTTGGACTCTGCTTGGGGAGCTACTTATCCCCTATCCTGCAGATAGGGGACACGTTTTTTCCACTGGATATCTTCTTTAAATGGTTGTTTTTTTGTTTTTATTTTTGTTAATTTATTTCTGGATGAAACTTCTCACTTCTTAGCTCCCTCCAGAGCATGGTCCAGCTGACAACCATCAGACACATATTCTAACTGCATCATCCAAAAATGTAAAGCTACATGCTTATCAAGGTATGTGGCCGTATAGTTTTACAGACCACATGTAACACTGGACATCTTAAGGGAAGATTACTTTTATGCTCAAAGCAGAGACAGATGCTTTGTATCAATAAACCAGTTTTCTCTTGCAGTGGTAGGACAGTGTTACCTCATTGTTGAAGTAGGGAGCTAATACAATTGTGTGTTGTGCTGACTATTACAGATTACACATATCTAGAATATAAATGTATTATTTTTTTTTTATTGGAACCTATTGCTAGGAGGTCTCTATTGCAAAGAAGTGTGGATTATTACGCCATCACCAACGGCAGGGCCGGCACTGCAGCTAGACAAACTAGGCAGCCACCAAGGGAGCACCCCCAGGTGCAGCCAAGCTGATCCTGGGCAGGTAAGCAGGGAGCTAAGGAAGAAGGGCAAGATAAGCAGGTGCTGATAAACTGAACTGTTAGTGCCATTTGCAGTGTATAAGCACCCGCTCAGCACCAAAAAGTAGAGATGTAGTGGAGATTCAGGGAGTCCCTGCTGCCTGGCGAAAACTTCAGTTGAAGCAGAGGAGCTAGCAGCTGGGACTTCCTGTGCCTCCTGGTGTGCCACCCCCTGCTGCCCCTCAGGAGCAGAGAGGATCTGTGGGGGAGCTGTGTGGTAGGTATTTTTCATGGGGACACAGCATGGATGCCATATACTACATGGGGGCACAGTACTGAGGCCATTTACTACCTAGTGGCACAGTATGTAGGCCATATTCTATCTGGGGCACAATATAGAGGCCATATACTACCTGGGGGCACAGTAATGGGGAAAGGGGGAAGAAAACCTTACCTGGGGCACAGTATGGGGCCATATATACTACCTTGGGCACCACAGTATGGAGCTCATATACTACCTGTGGGCACAGCATGGGGGTTGTATACTACCTGGGGGGAACAGAATGGTGGCCATAAACTCCCTGTGGGCACAGTATGGTGGTCTAATTACTATATGGGGCCCGAGAAGGATTCTAATACCATATAGGAGAATAGAGGAGGCCTAACTACTATATGGAAGCACAGAAGGGCCTAATGCTATATGGGGGCATAGAGGGGACTTAACTATTATATAGGAGCATAGAGGAGGCCTAACTATTATATGAGAGCACATGGGGGCTAGTTCTATATGGGGGCACAAAGTGGGCACTATTACTGTGTGGGGCGATATATATGGGGAGTTTGTATAAAGGTGTAGATGATGCTAAAGCAAGGAGCCTAAAATGTTTGTCTGACAGATTCTATGGAGACAAATCGCGGCCAGTAGAAATTTTCAAAATGCCAGATGGAGAAGGAAAGGAAAACTTTCAACAAAGAAGACATCACCGGATGTCACTGTCACTGTCACTGGATAAAACTGTAATCACTTATATACGATCTACAGAGCCTGTGTACAGCTGGTATTTACCACTATATGTTCACTGTATGTTGGTTATTTTATAGTGCATTCTATTTAGTAGCAGTGTGGGGGTAAAATATGTCATTATGTGGTGGTATTTGGTAATTGCATGTTTTTAGGTATAAGATATTATAATGGAAAATTATCTTTAGTAAAGGGATAGAAACATTGGTAACATCATATAGCCACACCCTTTTGTGAATGGGAAGGGGGATGTGTGGTGTCCCAACACCAAAAGGCTGTCCTGTGGACAAAAGATTGCCTTGGGCATCCCTGCTGTTATGTTGGACCCACTGCTCCATAGTCTATCCTGTAATAATGTGAAATATTGTGGTGTCATGTTAAATCATGTGTTCATTTATGCACTGTACCTGAAAGGGATTGTGGCAGAGTGACCAGGGGACCCTAATGCCCCAATGGGGGACCCCCAAATGTAGCCCTTATGTAGTGTGTGTGTGTGTGTGTGTTGGGGGGGGGGGATTGCTGGATGAGCTGTTCAGTCTTGTGAGGAGCCGCAGTTCAGTGCAGTTCAGTCAGGAGAAGAGCTCAGAGTGAGCTGCAGTAAGGAGAGTGTGTTCCAGCTAGCAAGCTGAGGAGAAGCCTAGGGAGAAGAAGTATACTAAATTCCACAGCCATGCCAACTCTCGTCAGTAATCTTAGGCCTCTTTCACACTATGAAATAGTTCCATTTAGGAACTTCCGCCACCAGTTCCGTAACTATATCGGCGAAACTCGGCCGTTACAAAACCCCTGACGGCCGTGACTAAATTGCATTGCAGCCTATGTACGAAGACAAGTTTTTTTGCCTACAGTCAAGCATAGTTATGGCAGTGACATGGTCTGGGATTGCATGAGCGTTGCTGGCACAAGGGAGCTACAGTTCATGAATGCCAACATGTACTGTGACATAATAAAGCAGAACATGATCCCCCCCCCCCCCCCTTCAGAGATTAGGTCATAATAGGTCAGTATTCTTACATGATGAAAACCCCAAACACACCTCCAAGACCACAATTGCCTTACTAAAGAAGCTGAGGGTAAAGGGGACTGGACTGGCTGAGTATGTCTCCAGACCTAAACACTATTAAGCATCTGTAGGGCATCCTCAAATAGAAGGTGGGGAGCACAAGGTCTCTAACATCCATCAGCTATGTGATGTCATCATGAAGGAATGGAAGAGAATGCCAGCGACAACCTGTGGTGGCCAAACAAAATATTGAAACTTTGGGATTAATTTCCCCTTAGGCATGTACTCACTTTTGTTGCCAATGTTCAGACATTAATGGCTGTGTGTTAAGTTATTTTGAGTGGAGACAACATTAAAGGGGTACTCCACCCCTAGCATCTTATAGGATAGGGGATAAGATGTCAGAATGTCGGGGTCCCGCTGCTGGGGACCCCCGGGATCTCTGCTGCAGCACCCCGCTATCATTACTGCACAGAGCACGCTCGCTTTGTGCGTAATGACGGGCAATACAGGGGCATCATGACATCACGGCTCCGCCCCCTCATGATGTCACAGGCCGCCCCCTCAATACAAGTCTATGGGAGGGGGCGTGATGGCCATCACGCCCCCTCCCATAGACTTGCATTAAGGGGGCGGGCCGTGACATCATGAGGGGGCGGAACCGTGACGTCACGATGCTCCGGCCCCTGTATTGCCCGTCATTACGCACAGAGCGAGCGTGCTCTGTGCAGTAATGATAGCGGGGTGCTGCAGCGGAGATCCCGGGGGTCCCCAGCAGCGGGACCCTGGCGATCTGACATCTTATCCCCCTATCCTTTGGATAGGGGATAAGATGCTAGGGGCGGAGTACCCCTTTAAACACTGTTATTCAGGCTGTGCACTCACTACATTACATTGTAGCAGTGTCATTTCTTCAGTGTTGTCGCATGAAAAGATTCAACATTCACAGAAATATGAAGGGTGTAGTCACTTATGTGAGATACTGTAGGTAAATTCAAAAGAAAGCAAAGTTTATTTTTAAATTGGGTGTCATGATATATATGATGTTGTTTGTGACAAAAGAAAGGCAAAAAAGTCTGTCACTGTCTGGGCTATGCAGTATGTGTCTTTATTATCCCACCTAACTCTTTGTACCCCTCTATATGACCTATTGGTACCCTTTTAAGCTGGATTTTATGCCCTCTCTTCAGCAGTGCATTAATGATTAGCTTTGCATACAGAAATACAAATAGACAATAACCCATTCACTTTAAATACTCTGTGCAAGTGCAGGATTTGCTAATGACAAGGTGATTTTTCAGTAGAAATGTTAGGGAGCCAAATGTGTGCCTCCATCTTTATTACATGTACGTTAATGAGTTTTTAAAATGAGGTATTACACTTACCTTTACACACAGGAATAAATAGTATTAGTTCTTGTCTTCTGTCTAAGGGACTAAATTTTAACAGGACCAGATAAATTCATATAAAATACACTTAAAACATAAACAATGATGATTGCGTCCATGTTATGTCAGACAATTAGAAAAAAATACCCAAACAAGACTAGATTTTAATATAAAATACAAAAAAAAAATCTCTATGCTATAGGCTAATCTGAAATTAACAGGGTTAACTATTTCATAGAGATCATTTTCAATGAATGATAAATTCTCTGAACCATTGAATAGATGCAGGCACCACCAAAGTGATAGATGCACACCTATAAACCAGTATAGACTACAAAAAGTAAAATAATAAATAAAAATAGAGCTATGCAAGCAATAAGTGTACTCTGTATGGTAACATTACGAAAGTTTTCATATTTTTTCAATATTTTCACTTTTTTTTTAATTTTGTGTTAAACTATACAAACATTCAAGTTTTCCTCCCATCAAATTGCATTCATTACCTAATAATGAGAATGTGAAAACAGAATTAAATTTTTTTTTTGAGTTATGAAGAAGGAAAAACTAAAATTTTGCATATACATGTGTATGACACATACAATTTAGCCCTGAGACCTCCCATTTCTCTTGTTTATCTGAGATGTTTCCACACCTTGATTGGAGTCACCTGTGGTAAATTCAGATGACTGGCCAAGATTTGGAAAAACACAGCCCTGTCTATATAAGGTCTCACAGCTGGCAGTGCATATAAGAGCAAAAATCAAGCCGTGGGGAGGAAAGAACTGCCTGTATAGTAAGGATTGTGTGGAGGCAAAGATCTGGAGAAAGTTTAGCCATTGTTAAGAAAAGTGTCTATAAATTCACTGGTCACATTGGTTGAGCTACAAAGATCCTTTGTGCAGATGATAGAAACTTCCAGACAGTCAACCATAACTGCAGCACGCCACCAATCTGAGTTTATGGCAGAGTGGTCAGAAACAATCCTCTCCTCAGTAAAAGACACATAAAGGCCCACCTAGAATTTGCAAAAAAACATTTAAAAGGACTGTGAGAAACAAGATTCTCTGGTCTCAATTAACGAAGATCAAACTAAAATCAAAGCGTCATGTTTGGAGAAAACCAGGCAATGCTCATCACCTGTCAAATACTATCCCTACAGTGAAGCATCATAATGTGGGAGCATTTTTCAGTGGCTCGTAGAGGGAGACTGGTCAGGGTTAAGAAAACCTTAATGGAGCAAAGTACAGATATACAGATATTTTTTGTGAATTTCCGATCCACAGTGTTCTGGACCAACGGGTCACCTCCCAACAAGTCAAATAATCTAAGCACACAGCCAAGAAAACACAAGAGTCTCTTAGGGGCAACTCTGTGAATGTCCTGGGGTGGCCCAGCAAGAGCCCTGGCTTAAACTCAATAAAACATCTCTGATTTCTGAAAATGGCTTACACCGATGGTCCCCATCCAACTTCACAGAGCTTGAGAGGATCTGCAGAGACGAATGGCAAAAAATCCCAAAATCCAAGAGTGGCATCATACCCAAGAAAACCTGAGGCTGTAATCTCTGCCAAAGGTGCTTTAACTAAGTACTGAATAAAGGGTCTGAATACTTATGTCAATGCATAATTTTAGTTTTTACTTTTCAGTCAATTTCTAATATTAAGTTTTTATTTTGTCATTATAGGGTATTAAGTGCAGAATTATTGGGGAAATTTTTTTTATATATATTTATTTTTTAACACAAGGCCAGATCATAACAAAAGGGCCTGAAAGGGTGTGAATATTTAACCCCTTGCCGCAAAAAGGAGATTTTTATGCTTACCGTAAAATCTCTCTCTCGAAGGATCCATTGGGGGACACAGACCATGGGTGTATACTGCTGTCTCTAGGAGGCTTGACACTATGGCAACAGAAAAGTCGGCTCCTCCCAGCAGGATATACCCGCCTCCAGGCCACTGAGCTAATCAGTTTTAGTCCCAGAGCAATAGGAGAAGACCGACAGGTCAAGAGAAAAAACACAAACTGTCTGAGCAACCAGAAGAAACAAATAGGAACACCAGAAAAAAGGGGTGGGAGCTGTGTCCCCCAATGGATCCTTCGAGGAAGAGATTTTACGGTAAGCATAAAAATCTCCTTTTCTCTATCGGCTCCATTGGGAGACACAGACCATGGGACGTACCAAAGCCGTCCCTTGGGTGGGTAAGGAATCAGTCAGGTAGACGGTTGGACCACCGCCGACTGCAACGTCTTACGGCCCAGAGTAGCATCAGCTGATGCGAATGTTTGAATCTGGTAGAACCTTGTGAAAGAGTGCAAAGACGACCACATGGTCACTTTACAGAACTGCGAGGCCGAAGCCACGTAGCGGAGGGCCCAGGATGCCCCGAAAAACGGGTGGAATGAGCCAAAACCCTGAAGGGTGGGATCTTCCCCTTGCAGCTTTAAGCTTCCGAAATAGCAGACCGGATCCACCGAAAAATGGAAGCAGGTTGTCTTGTACGACGACCTTCCGGAAAAACAAAAAAGGGAGTCACACTGTCGAAAGGAAAAAGTGACTGAGAGATAAGTCCGAACAGCCCTCACCACAATCAGTTTGTGGAGCAAATGCTCCCTGGGATGAGAAGGGGCCAGACAAAAGGACGGTAGGACGATGTCCCAATTAAGATGAAAAAGTCGAAACCATCTCAGGTAAGAAGGACGGACCTGGACGGAAAACAACTTGTCCCGGTATACAACCAGGAAGGGAGAACGGCAGGAGAGAGCTGCCAGCTCTGACACCCTCCTAACAGAGGTAAGAGCAATAAGGAACGCCACATTCCGGGGAAGAAGGCGAAGAGGAATGTCCCTGAGAGGTTCAAACGGAGCGCCTTGCAGGGCACCTAAGACCAAGTGTAAGTCCCAAGGGAAAGAAGGTGACCGATAAGGAGGGGCAGCTTGTGCCACTCCCTGAAGCAGGTTCGGACATGAGAATTGAGCGCCAGAGGATGTTGAAAAAGAATGGAAAGGCCGAACTTTGACCCTTAAGGGAGCTGAAAGCCAACCCTTGGGCCAGCCCCGACTGGAAAGGGAAAGGGGTCGGGGGAAAGTAAAACTACGACCAGAGAAAAAAGGCTGAGTTTCAAACCAACGAAAATAAGACCGCCAAGTATGGTGGTAAATCTTTGCAGAGGAAGGCTTGTGAGCCCTCAGCATGGTGCGAACCACTTGGGAAGAGAAACCGCAGTTCCTTAGAACCGCAGTCTCAACCGCCACGCCGTCAAAAGCAGAGACAGTAAATAGGGGTGGCACAGGGGACCTGAGATAGGAGGTCTGGACGATAGGGAAGGCGCAGGGGTAAGTCGTTCAGGAGCCTGACCATGATGACGTACCAGGCCCGCCGGGGCCAGTCTGGGCCACGAGAATGGCGGGAACGCCCTCTGCTGCGAGTTTCCTCAGGACCACGAAAAGAGAGGAAGAGGAGGAAACAGATAAGGTAGGGCCAAGCCCGACCAATAAACGCATAAGGTAGGGCAAAGCCCGACCAAGAGAGAGGAACACTTTGGTTGTGGCGGGATGTGCAGAGATCCACTCTTGGAGTGCCCCAGAGGTTGCAGATCACTGCAAACACCTCTGGATGTAGTGACCACTCGTCTTGGATGGCTGAGGACCGGCTGAGACCCTATCCCAGAGAGTACGCCCGTAATGAAGCTCGCTGAGATGGCCGGAAACCTGAGTTCCGCCCAGAACAGAATTTCCCAAGAAGCAAGCAAGGAAAGAATTGCCCTAGGCCCAACATGTTGAAGGGGGGAAGGGCTTCTCGGGACCAAGGCCCCAGACCGGCCGGTCCTTGAAAACACCTCCCCAGCCTGACTGGCAGGAAGGAGCGCCCTGAAAAAGCAGGCGGGGGGGGGGGGGGGGGGGGGAAACGAAGCCACCATAGAAGGGACTGACAAGACTGTCGAGAGAGAACGATCTTGCGGTCGAGAGACAATAGAGACCTGTCCCACCGGAAAAGAATCACCAGTTGAAGAGGTCAGTGATGAAGCTGGGCGAATGGCATGGCCTCCACGGCCGCCACCAACCGACCCAGGACATCCATGCAAAAGCGAATGGAAACTGGAGCAGGATGCCGAAGTCATCGGACTCCTGACAAGAGAGTCAGCCGATTGTTCGGCGGAGTCGAAAGCGGCCAGAGACCGCGTCGAACTGGAGCCCCAGGAGAGAGGTTGGACTTGTCCTGATTGACCATCCAACCGAAGAGAGACAAGGTCTGGAGGTTGAGACTAAGACTCTCCAGATTCTAGGCCCTGGTTGGAGCTCTGATCAGGAGGTCGTCCAAGTAAGGAATCAGTGAAACAACTCTTGTCCGTAAAAGGGCTATCACAGGCGCCAGGACCTTGTTAAGGGCCTGCGGAGAAGTGGCCAGACCAAAGTGGAGAGCCACAATAGAAAATGGCCGTCCGGAACTGCAAAGCGGAGGTAACACTGATGACCGGGAATATTGGGATGTGGAGGCAAGCATACTTGATGTCCACCGAGGAAAGAAAACTCCCCTTGAACGCCAGCACCGAACAGAGAGACTCCATTCGGGATGGGGAACCAGAAGATGCTGGTTGAGATGCTCGAGAACCAAGATTGGGCGAACAGTAACGCCTTTCTTGGGGACCACAAAGAAACCTTTAAAACGTTCCCCTGAAGGAACCGGGACAATTACTCCCTGGATGAAAAGGAACTGGAGAGCGCCCAGAACTGCCTTCGCTAGAGAGGGGGACCGGGAAAGAAAAAAGCAATCCCATGGACGGGAGGCAAATTCGATCCTGTATCCGTTGACTACCACATCCCTGACCCAGGAATCCTGAATGTGGGTGGTCCAGGCATCCCGGAAGAGTAAGAGACGACCAACCACCCGAGAAAAATCAGCGGGTGGGGGTGACCCTTCAGGCCAAGGTAGGCCTATGGGTGCCTGATAGGGCCGCAAGACGGCCGGAACAGTTAGCCGACCTCCGGGAGGGACGGGTTTGGAAGGAGGGAGCCCTCTTCCCGTGAAGGCGCCTGGCTGGACCCTTTGTTGGTACCAAAGGTCCGCAGGACCGGAAGGAGGAGCACTTCCGACGGGAAGTGGTTCTGCAAGCCTTATCCAGAGGTAATAAGGAACTCTGTCCGCCCGTTGCCTCACTTTTGAAGGCGGTGTCCGCATTCCAGGTTTTAAGCCACATGGAGCGACGGAGGGGTTCCAGGTAGCCTGTGGCAAATGCAGCACAGCAGGCAGCGCATGGAAGCAGAACACAGAAAATCTCCAGCTGAGGAGCAATGGAGAGCTAGGGTAGATAAATCCTCCGGAGGGGATCCTGAAGACTACCCTGGCGGAGTTGGGAGACCATACTGTAAGGGCTTTTGACACCCAGGCAGAAGCAAAAGCAGGAAGAAAGGAGGAACCTACTGTCTCAAAGGCAAATTTTGCCAAAGTCTCCACCTTCTTGTCCGCTGAATCCTTGAAGGCAGCCGCGTCAGCCAACAGCAGGGTAGTCGCCTTAGAGAGGCGGGAGACCGGTGGATCCACAGTTGGAGAGGAGGTCCACCGAGCAATGAGGTCCTGGCGAAGGGATACCGCGCTTGAACCTTCTTTGTTTCCTGAAACTCCTTGTCAGGGTGCCTCCAGGCGGATTCCAGAAGGGCGTCAAAATCAGCGTAAGAGCTGAAAGTTTTGGGTGCCGGTCGGGCACGAAGAAAGGAGACTTCTGGAGCCACGTCTAAAGTTCCTGGGTCCTCTAGATGGAAGGTGTCTCTTATGGCCGAAACCAATGAGTTCACCACATCCGGCATATCCGTGCGGTCCTCTGAGTCGGAGGCCGAATCAGAAACCTCATCCACAAGTTCTCCAGGTGAATGGGAACGAGGTGAGGCAGCCCTGGAAGAGGTCAGGCACGATGAAAGGAACTTCTGGAGCCACGTCCGAAGTTCCTGGGTCCTCTAGATGGAAGGTGTCTCTTATGGCCAAAACCATAAGTGCACCATGTCCGACATATCCATGCGGTCCTCTTCTTGTCCGCTGGTGAATCAGAGTCCTAAGCGGAAACTTCATCCACAAGTTCTCCAGATGAATGGGAACGTGTGAGGTGGCCCTGGAAGACAGAGAGACTGACCTGGTACGCGGGTCTGGAGAGCCAGAGTGGCGACCATGGGAGTGTCCTCTAGGGGAGCGACGCTTGCTACAAGCTGGAGTAACGGGGCGATGCCTGTGAGGGGAGCGCCCGTGCCTGCCAGAAAACTCGGAGGATGAGACAGATGAAACAACCCTATGAAGCTGCGAGAGGGTCAGTATAGGGGGGAGTGGGTTCCTCTGGAGGGCCGGTGTATGGAGGACCTCTCCAAGGCAGTCACCACAAAATGGGAGACCTGAGCCAAGTCGGATATAGACTGGGAGAGGGATGAAACCCAGGCTGGAGGGGCGGCCGAACCCACCGGGTCTGGAAGAGCATCCGGGGTAGAAATAGCAGGGGGGTCTGGGGAGCAGTGGTGCAGGCAGAACAAGTGGGTTCAGCAGAACCAAACATTTTTGAGATACAGCTTTAAAAGTGTAATAAGTAACTAAGGGCTAGTTATCTGTTTGGATGGAGGAACAGTTCTGGGCACGGACCACAGTAAAAAAGGAACAGTTTCTCCCAAATCTGTCCCTAAGGCATTTTTGCCCATTGAGAACTGCGGCTGATGAAGAAGAGGGGGCTGTGCTAAACACAAGGGCGCTGTGATTGGCCCTGCAATAACCCCCTATGCGCACGCACAGTGCTGATTGGGGTGCAGTTCGCGCCTTTATGCAGGCTTCGGCGGCCCTGGATGGGCGGAGCCAACGCGAATCGGGCCGCCGAAGTAATATATAGCCCGGCCCGAGCGAGATACTGTCGGCAGCTGCGCTGCCAAAATGAAAGTAAGAACGGGCGCCGAGATAGATATGAAAGATATGCGCCGCGGCTGCCTCCTGCAGCCACGGTAATACTGTGAAACACCACATGCACATGTGAATACTGTGAAACACCACACACACATGTGAATACTGTGAAACACCACACACACTGCTCAGCCCCAGATATAATAAAAATCCCCCCATAAAGGAAAGGAGGAACATCCCTCCTGGCCAGCCCCAACAGTCCCCATATAGAAGAGTGGGCCAAAAACTGGGGGTCTCCAGATGTTGAAAGTCCTCACCTAAAGAAAAAAAGGGGAAAATACTCACCTTAGTCAGAAGAACTTGCCTAATGAAGTCTTCATAATGAAGTCTTCAGCCAGCTTTTGTCACCTGCATCATGTCGGGCTTTTTGTAATAGCGAGGCGAGCAGGGAGGTAGGGGGACCCGGACCCATGAGGTACAGCCCCAGGCGCTGACCGTTGGCGAGAGGGGGTTAACAGTACATCCAAGATGCCTGCCCCCTCAATCGCAATGGGGAAACAGTGAACCTCAGTTCCTGAGTCCCCACCTGAAAACAGGAAAGAAAAAGGAATAAAAAAACTAACACGTCTCCTAAACCTAGGAAAATAAAAAATATGAGACCTGGTCTGGGAGAACCCCAGACCAGTGCCTACCTCCTTAGACACTAAGCTAAAAACTGATTAGCTCAGTGGCCTGGAGGCGGGTATATCCTGCTGGGAGGAGCCGACTTTTCTGTTGCCATAGTGTCAAGCCTCCTAGAGACAGCAGCATACACCCATGGTCTGTGTCCCCAATGGAGCCGATAGAGAAATGCTGTTTACAAACAGCGCTGTGGCACGGCAGGGTTATGAAGCGAGCTCAGAAGCTGAGCTCGCATCATACCCGAACAGTTCTGGCTGCTATCAGCAGCCAGGACCCGTGGCTAATGCTGGACATCACCATTCAGGTAGATCTCCGGCATTAACTCTTTAGATGTGGCGATGTGGTGTGGGGTGTGTTTAGATGTGGTGAAACCGCAGTGTCCCGATCAGCTAGGACACACCAGGAGTGTCCCTTACCTGCCTCCTCCTCGTCAGATCACCAAATGACTGCTCCGTGCCTGAGATCCAGGTAGGAGCAGTCAAGCGGCGATAACACTGATCAAGGCTATACTATAGCAATGCCTATGGGGGCTATAACATTGCAAAAAAAAAAAAAAGTTTAAAAAAGTTAAAAAGATCATTTAACCCCTCCCCTAATAAAAGTTTGAATCACCCCCTTTTCCCATAAAAAAAAACTGTGTAAAGAAAAATAAACCTATGTGGTATCGCCACGTACGTAAATGTCCGAACTATAAAAATATATTGTTAATTAAACCGCACGTACACGCAAAAACATTCCAAAGTCCAAAATAGCATATTTTTGGTAACTTTTTTATACCATAAATTTTTTTATAAAAAGCGATCAAAAAGTCAGATCAAAACAAAAATGGTACCGATAAAAACTTCACGACACGACAAGAAATGAGCCCTCATACCGCCCCGTACGTGGAAAAATAAAGAAGTTATAGGGGTCAGAAGATGACAATTTTAAATGTATACATTTTCCTGCATGTAGTTATGATTTTTTCCAGAAGTACGACAATATCAAACCTATATAAGTAGGGTATCATTTTAACCGTATGGACCTACAGAATGAAGGTAAGGGGTAATTTTTACCGAAAAATTTACTTTGTAGAAACGCAAGCCCTCAAAATTGACAACATTTTATTTTTTCTTCAATTTTGTCGTTCAATGATTTTTTTTTTGGTTTCACCATAAATTTGTAGGTGCAAAATTGAAAGGGTTATGATTTTTAAAAGGAAAGGGGAAAAAAACGAAAGTGCAAGAACAGAAAAATGCTTAAGGGGTTAAAAAATATTCAATAACACATACATTTACACAGTGTTTCTCATAAATGCATGCTGCATGTTTTGACCCACATGAACAAAAAATCACATCATAAAAGAGTGTGTGAAGGAAGCCTTAAAGGGACCCTGTTACCAGATTCTACCTTATAAAACTGCTTATACTATGTTATGGGCCAATAAGTAATCATTCCTACAAGCCCATTGGTGCAATCCAGAGAAAAGGAACTTTGTTGTTTGCCACATTCAATTGACAAGCTAGTAGTCACTGGGGCGGAAACTAGTCACGGCCCCCTGTGATCAGGCCTTGGCAGGCGTAAGTGACAAGCTAGGAGCTTCTTACATCACTGTCGGCAGCCAGCTGTCTTCATGGCATCCCTGTGTCTGTGTGCGATAGCCTCAATTGACGAAGAGGATTACTGCAGGACACCTTCCAGGACTTTTATGCTGCTGTCAAGGTGTAAGTAATACCTATTCTGTCTTAAAGGATTAAATGCTGCCATTCCAGCATGATTCCTGGCACCTGGAAGATGTGCTGTGGTGACCCTCTTCTTCAAGCTGTGTTTCAGACTATCACACGGAGGCACAGTGATCCGGCACTTTTGTGGCTGCAGACAGTGACATAAGAAGCTCCTTACTTGTGAACAACGCAATTGACTGGCAAATGGCGGTGACTAGTATTAGCCCCCTGTGGAGCGCTCTCCTGTGTGGTATTCTCTAGTCAACGGAGATGTGGTTGTTCATATTGCGGCGCAACTCTCATAAGACTTAAGGACAAGTGGATTATTCATAGCGTATAGAACCAGTAAATACTCAATCTTCTCTCACACATGGGATTCAATATGCCACAATCTGATACCAGTGTTACTACTACCATGGATAAAATACCAAATTTTTATGAAAACATACAAGATTCTGGACCGATCAGGCCCCTTCCTCAGGTACCAGAGGAAGGGGCGGGATTGGCTCATAAATGAGTTATATGCGTTAATAAATATTTAATATATATTCAGTGTTATCAGACCATGGCAGTGCCCATTGGTTCCAAGTGAGAAGAGATTGATGAGTATTTGCTAGTAATTTGCATATGGCACACGAGAAAATAAAGTTACTTTTCTCTTGGATTGCCCCAATGGCCTGATATACCATGGGTACAGTAGGGATGATAATTTATTGGCCCATATAATGGTATGAGCTGTTTTATCAGGTAAAATCTGGTGACTGGGTCTCTTAAAAGAGGTTAGCCAAAAACAAAAACATTTTCTCAGAACCAATTCACCTCACATAAAGTGGTCCTGTGTACTTTCAAATGCCAGGGCTGAATTTCAGTCCCAGTCCGGCCCTACCAGTGATTCATTGCAGTGGACATCCAGCAACGCATAACTGAATGAGAGTACCAGTCACTTGGCTGAGGATAGCTGCAGTAACAGTGGAGTAAAAAGTCTCTGTTACAATAGTATTTTGCACCACATACTTGCTGCAAGGTTTTCCCATCAGAATGCCTTAAAAGGGAATCTTAAAGGGGTATTCCAGGAAAAAACTTTTTTTTTATATATCAACTGGTTCCAGAAAGTTAAACAGATTTGTAAATTACTTCTATTAAAAAATCTTAATCCTTTCAGTACTTATGAGCTTCTGAAGTTAAGGTTGTTCTTTTCTGTCTAAGTGCTCTCTGATGACACGTGTCTCGGGAACCGCCCAGTTTAGAAGCAAATTCCCATAGCAAACCTCTTCTAAACTGGGCGGTTCCCGAGACACTTGTCATCAGAGAGCACTTAGACAGAAAAGAACAACCTTAACTTCAGAAGCTCATAAGTACTGAAAGGATTAAGATTTTTTTTAATAGAAGTCATTTACAAATCTGTTTAGCTTTCTAGAGCCAGTTGATATATATATATATAAAAAAGTTTTTTCCTGGATAACCTCTTCACACAACTTTGTTTTTTCAGGATCAACATTTTGTACGTTCATTCATCTATTAAGAACTTTTCATCTGGTACAGAGCTTCAAATCATCTGCATGGCCCTTCATGGAAGATTCTGTCTACCTACAGAAGCCACTGGGGGGAATTTAGGAGCTGACTAAAAGCGGTTCTATAATTCAATTCAAAGTATTACTTATGCAGTAAGCTTCCGTTTATGGTGGCGGCAAACAGCCAGAATTTTTACAATGCAGCCGGATTTGGAACTTTATATGTGAAAGCAGAGCTCAGCTGCTATAACGACATATTATGAAATGAATCACCACAAGACTATGAACCTAGAGATGTAAAAACAAAGTGGTGCTTACGAATGGCCATTCCCTTTAATGGAGTGTACTAAGCCTTTCCTGTACAGTCACAACTCCTCAATGTAACAATCCTTCCTTGTTAAGTTCCTGCTGGTCAGCATGACATTCATTCAGAAACGACCATTAACCTTTTTTAAGATTTTTGGATATATATTTTATTTGACAGTGTTTTAGAATATCATACAGTAAACAAGATTTATGTAAAAGTTAATTTAACCGTAGTGGTGCATTTCATAAAAATAGTTGCTCACTTACAGCCTTTCTGTGACTATTAATACATGGAATTATATTTATAGAGATACAGCTGTACAAGGTAAATTCACAGCTAACACTACACAGTTTTATCATCTGGAATGGGGTTTAGATTAGGTTTTGTTCTCAGACATCAGAGATATCCATTATAGCTGTATAAAACAATTACTTCATTGGTAATTGCTCTATACTCTGCAACATAGACTTTATAATGTTATTTCATGTAGTGTTTTCTTTTGCTACCAGCTTGGTCACATATGGAAAATGAGAAATATTGGGACGTGCGCTTACACTACAGAAGCATTTTCCAAAAAGGAATTAGGCAAGGTAATGGCAATTGCCTAATATGAGAGCACAAGCAAGAGGTGGACATGAACATCAGTAAAATGCTCTGTATTTGTGCTTTATTATATAGTGATTTCTATTCTTAAAGCTGCAAATTCAATTAGCATCCAAATGCTCATTTTTTTTTTTTATTTCATAGACTTACACAGATGGAACATTAAACATTTAATGCACCCCTTTTAAAACAGGACTAAACTAGAAGATGTCCAAGAATGGGGACAGACTGGTAAGTCTTGAAAATTGCACATCTGATTAAAAGCATAGTTAGAAGTGAAATGAAATGCACCCTCAACTCTCCTCAAACATCCCTCTAATATATATATTTTTTTTACATTTCTTAGATATTTACGTATAATACTTTCATGAAAATAGGCATCTCAATAAACTGTTCTTGGTTGCAATATAAATATAGCAAACCCTTTGAAAGTGCAGATGCGAATTTGTAATTCTCCTCCAAAAGTAGATAAAGGAACCCAGATAAATGGTATGGTGGAGTGTAAGGCAATAAGGGGAAACCTTTTCTGTTTCTTCTCCTTTAGTAGCTGTGACTGGTAACCTGAATTTATGACTTGACGTTTTGTTAAACCTATTATGCGTCGTGAGTACGCAATTTACAGGAGGCCTACTGTTAAATTATACCTAAGGATCCCCTATGTTCATATTTAAAAGTGACTTTGTGTAAATGGCAATGGACTATACAAGGTGCTAGTATTGCTTACAATGCAGGGTCAGAAAAGAAGTCAAGCTGCAGATTAGCATGCTATAAAGCCTAAACTTTACGCTGTCATTCGTACCAACAAAATTAGGCCAGACCTAATGATATCCACTGGGAGATTTTGTAGTTTTCCCAATCTTTTCAATAAGTTTGATATGTCCAAATGATGTGTTTTCCAACAGTGCGGTTTACTTTTTTTTCTGGGATGACTACTACTGCTTCTTACAGAATTATGAAAGCTATTATGTACTGTTAATACAATGCATGTACACTTAACCATGTACACATAAAACTCAGTTTAACTTTCTTTGAGATGTACAGAAATATGGATTATTCACAGAAAAATGACATTTCAATGGAGCCACGTCAGTCAGTACACGAAGTGTCCAAGTAACAGGCAGCACACACACCTACCTACATATGCTGCATTAATCAGGCGGGTTAATGAAGATACGTTCCTACTGAACACATTATGGTCTGCAGATTCAAAGCTTCAGAGAAATATCTTAACCCCTGTCTAGATATGTTGATAGCAATATATTTACAATACCATTGTCGAATTACAAGGCATAATTCGTTTTTCTCCTTCATCTTACTCAGTGCAGTTTGATTTAAGGCGATGTTCCAGTTTGTGATTGCTCTATGCTTGTCCTTTTTAATTTGCTACAGAAAACACTGGAGTGGATCCCATATCCTTCATACAGTGAAAAAATAGACTAAAGCTAAACTGCACTGTCTGCCTCTGGTGGACTTCTGGCTGTTTTGGTTCTTCCTTAGCTGGTAGGCCCAGAGATATGACCTGTGAGCTCCAGGTACTGATGTTCAGTTGCATCTTTACACTGGTTAGACATTGTGCACAACCTTAAAGAAATACAAAAGATATGCTTCTGGTCCCATATGCACTTGTGTTGGTAAATACATGTGAAAATTAAAATAAATAAAAAGAAAATCAAAATTAAATTATTTGAGATAGAAGCTAAGAAAAAAATGTTTCAAGTCTACGTGAAACAAGTAAAGGGAACAGTCACATTTTCAGTTATCTGCTCATGGCTGAAGTGCCAGATTTCAGGCTGCTAGGTAGCTTATCAGAGCCAGGAATTTTCCATGGTCCTGGTGAGACAGTTGCTTTCCGAGGTGCAGTGCTAGCGCTGCGGGTGCTGCTAGGATGGAGATGACTTTCCTTTTGAGATTCACTGCATTTAGCTTCAGCATCTCTCTCATTTTGGTCCATGGTGCCTGCTCGAGAGGTGGACATATTGCTACTGTACACCTTTGATACCCCACCTGAATCTGACCTACTCTGCTCAAGAGCGGCCACTGATTTTTTCTCACTGCTTACATCCTTATATATGTCTTTTGTACAGAAGTTTCCTTCTCTGTTTGCTTCAATGGACCTGGAGATCCGACCTCCACTATCACTGACTGCAGAGTACCCGCACTCTCCCACATCACCAACGTTTTTCACTGTCATTTTCCCTGCAGAAATGGTCCTGCCACTATCAGATTGTTTCGGCTTGCCTTCTTGAATCTCTTTTTTGAAACTCTCTTCCCGTCTTGACCTATCTACTTTCTTTGGGCTTGCTGATCTCTCCCTTGACTCTCCCAGCCTTTTCTTTTTATGACCATTTGCAGTATGCTCCTTTGGTTTTCCCATATCTTGTTCCCTGTAGATATCCCATGCTGGCTCTGGGTGTATCTGGTGAGTAGGGTCAGAGGGCAAGGCTGAATGTGATGAAGATAATGGTGCAATCATGTCTTCAAGAGAAACGGCTATTTCCGGCCCTGGGGAGGTGGCAGAGGGTGCACTCCAGGAGTTTGGTTCGTCTGTGGTAAAATAAAAAATATAAAAGCATGTGTAATAATGCTGTTACATTTCCTGTAATGTACAAATATACACAACCATATTACAAAACATTTCACTAGGCAAGCACAACAAAACTTCAAAACTAAGAGCACAAACAGCACTAAAAGGAAAAAAATATATAAAGTAAAAAGAGTAAATATGTATTCATAAGATATACTATTATAGGAGTTTTTTTAATAGAGGATATGCAGTGCAGAACTGGGTGATGAAGTCAAATACTGCAAACATTAATATCATGCATTAAAAGCTATCTTAAAATACTAGGGCACCATTGTACTATGACAGTATTTCTATGTATCAGTTGAAATCCATATAATAAAACATCATACACTATTTTAAAGCTGTAAAGTAAGGTTGAATGTTTTTCTTCCTTTTTACCATCAGGTCTACAAAGATAAACGTCACCTTAGTGGACCAGACTGAATAGACATGACTAGCTAGTAACTGGTAATGTATCTTCCTGAACCATGTAAATACCCATATCATACATAAGGCTATTATTAATACAATAAATACTTGAGGAAGGACATATCTAGCATGTTATATAACCATGTAAGAATAATAAAAAATATTTTAAAATGTATGTGCATAAATAATGAAGGAAAAACAAACAAAACAAGACTAAGAACTACCGGACATAATGCAGGCATGCTATCTGGGCATAGATCAATCAGCACATTTTTTTCATCTTTTTTACTCACTCAGGAGGATACCTGAGATATATACAATTGTTAAATAAGGTTTATGTGAATACTATGTAGAGTCAAAACTATTTCTCCATGTTACAATAAACTAGGATTAAAGGGGTATTCCAGGATTTGTATTTTATTTGACTATGCTACAAGGGCTGTACAGTTAGTATAGTTCATAATATAGTGTCTGTACCTGTGTGTGACTGTTTTCTCATAATTCTTATGTGATTTTCACCCCAATATTTATTTTTAACAGCATACAAAATTACTATTGTCTCAGATTTTTCCCAGGTTGCAATGCGGCCGAGACCTGACTCACTAGTCAGCTGATGACAGGGAGCCTGTCTGCTTCAATGAGTGGAGGGATCACTTGGTGGGAGAGAGATCAATCTGCAACTAATGCAACAGCTGATTGAAAACCACAGGTCTTTTGAATGGATGCAGCTCATTTATGATTCAATGGGTAGGGTGGCTGATGTGTGGGAGGGAGGAAAATGGAATTATGAGATTTGTAGGCAAAGAAGGAAACTCAAACAGGAAATACCAGATCACAAAAAGCTAGCCACAGTGTTATGGTAATCTCACAACATAGCCATTTAGCCCCAAGACAAGCGCAGATCCTTCCTAAGCATGTCCATTACTGTCTGCCAGGTACGTACTAAAATCACCTTATGGTGGATAACTCCTTTAAATATTCTGTGTAATAATAATGAAATCTGGATGTTAGGATTAAACATCCAGCATGTCTACAGTCTTGTTTTATTTTGTGTACTTCACTAAAAACTTATAATTTACCCATGCTTCAATGCTTGTTTTGCAACAATTTTAAGAAAATGATAAATTATAAATAGACCTTTAGTTGAAACTCAAAGGAAAACTTAGGCGAAAGTAAACATATCCCCTATACATGGGATAGGGGATAAGTAGCTGATTGGGGGGTGGGGGTCTGACCACTGGGACCCACACGATCTCCGGGACAGGACCACGTAACTCTCACTGAGAAGCACGTAACTTCTACTGGTAGACGGCACACCCTCCATTCATTTCTATGAAAGCACTGATGATGCCCGAGTTCTGTATTAAGCATACAGCATGCACTACTCACTGAAAACTGGTTCCCATCCCAGTGATTTCAGGGGGTCCCAGCACTCGGACCCCCGGTGATCAGCTACTTATCCCCTATCCTGTGTATAGGGGATACATTTGTGCCAGATTTCTCCTCTAAAGTGCCTCTCAAGAGACTTTGCATTATGTCAATAAAGCCAGTTCATATGATTCTAATACATTAGCATGTAAGAGTCCAAAAATAACCATTCTATAAGCAGAACAACCAGGCTAGCAGTAGCTATGGGGCCCAACAACTAAGGGGAATCATGTCCACTGGACATAAGGTGCAGTTAGTGCAGAAATGCATTTAATGTGCCATGGGAAATGTAATGAAAACCTAGTCTACATTTTACTATTACGCCCTATGTTCTGTGTGTATTATCTCTTTATTGTGGCAGTCCTTTGTATAATACTTGTCTTGTGAGTCACAACTTAATCCTGCACTGTGACATCTGAGAAAATTTTTCTTGTACTGTGACATCACTGTGTTTGTTATCTCTGTATTGTGCATGGTATTCATGCACTGTGACAACACTATGTGCCCTGTCAATATATTGTGACATAACTGCGCACAGTTTTCTACATAATAGTCTTCAGTATTCATGTACTGTAATATCACTGTGAGCATTATCTTTTTATTTTGTAACATCACTGTGTGAATAATGACTGTTCTATGACATCACTGTGTGCCTTAGCCCTGTGAATAAGGGAGACTATCTATATAAGCTTTCTGAATATGCTGCTGAATGGGGTCATGGTGGAGTGAGGCCCCTTTTTAAAGGGGTACTCCACTGGAAAATAAAATGTTTTTAAATCAAATGGTGCCAGAAAGTTAAACAGATTTGTAAATTACTTCTATTAAAAATTATGAATCCTTCCAGTACTTATCAGCTACTGTATGATCCACAGGAAGTTCTTTTTGAACTTCCTTTCTGTCTGACCACAGTGCTCTCTGCTGACACCTCTGTCCATGTCAGGAACTGTCCAGAGTAGGAGCAAATCCCCATAGAAAACCTCTCCTGCTCTGGACAGTTCCTGACATGGACAGAGGTGTCAGCAGAGAGCACTGTGGTCAGACAGAAAGTAAGTTAAAAAAGAAAATAACTTCCTCTGTAGTATACAACTAAAGTATTGGAAAGGTTAAGATTTTTTAACAGAATTTTAACAGTAATTTACAAATCTGTTTAACATTCTGGCACCAGTTTATAAAAAAAAAAAATATATATATATATATATATATATATATATATATATATATATAAATAAGTTTTCCAGTGGAATACCCCTTTAACTTATACAGTGGGGCTCCCTGACTACATGTCATTCCCGAGACCAAAATCCTACACTGTGATGACATAAGTTTGGATCAGTATGACTGTGAGGGGTCTATATGTTGTGACTATACATCAGGGATTTAAAGCTAACAAAGAAAAACACAAACAGTTTTACCATATTTTTTCTCATCAGAATAACACTTAAACCAACATTTATAAAACTAAAAACTGTATTGCAGTGCAATGAAAATTTTCTATAAAGGTTTGCTGCATTTGGCAATATTATTATTTAAATTATTTATCCATTTTGTAAATAAATTTCCAATTTGTATGAAAGACATTGGCCACATAGTGGTGTATATCATATCAAAGAATCTAACAATATCATGGTTTCTATCATATTAAATAGAACGTATAAAGCATTATAAAGAACTTTACACTTTTATTTTTACAGACAGTAAATGCACATCTGAAGTTGAGTACATAAGGAGATGTAAACAGGCCAAGAAAATGGCCAAAAGAGTGTAACAAACAGATTGTGCAAGTAATACATAGAAATAACATTATGAGCAACAGAATTAGTATATAGCCAAAGCACCACATGGGTGCAGTCAGGTGGTTAATTGAACATATAATATGAAACCTAGGGAGTGTATGGTAATGACTAAGGTGGTACTAGGATTGCTCACTGGATTGGCATACACTGCAGTTGAAGCTGAGAGGTAGAACGGTGGACATAAAGTTCTATAGAGAAACTACTATAAAGGTGCGGTTCAAGGGGAACCTGCTGTCTCTTTCATGCTGCCTGAACCACAGATCATCAGAGTGGTCCCTGGTGGCTTCTCCCCTCCCCATCAGCCTTAAATTGATAGATATCTCCCTGTTAGCATGTAAGAGTACAGAATGGTATAGGGAGAGATCTATTAAAGGGGTACTCCCCTGGAAAACATTTCTTTTAAATCGACTGGTGCCAGAAAGTTAAACAGATTTGTACATTACTTCTGTTTAAAAATTTTTATTCTTCCAGTACTTATCAGCTGCTGTATGCTCCACAGGGAGCTCTTTTCTTTTTGAATTTCCTTTTTTTGTCTGACCACAGTGCTATCTGCTGACACCTCTGTCCATTTTAGGAACTGTCCAGAGTAGGAGCAAATCCCCATAGAAAACTTATCCTCCACTGGACAATTCCAAAAATGGACAGAGGTGTCAGCAGAGAGCACTGTGGTCAGGGAGAAAGGAAATTCAAAAAGAAAAGAACTTCCTCTGGAACATACAGCAGCTGAAAAGTACTGGGAGAGTTAAGATTTAAATAGAAGCTATTTACAATCTGTTTAACTTTTTGACACCAGTTGATAAAAAAAAATAAAAATAATTCCAGTGGAGTACCCCTTTAAATCAAATTCAGGCAGAAGTTACACTGCCCGTGGCTCATGGTTTAGGCAGCATAAAAGTGATCACAGGTTTCCTTTAAGGCATTGAAACAGACAGTGGGCAGTGACAAATGTGCAGAAAAAGGGAAGGGAAAGGGGAAGGGGGGAGAGGAGAGGGAGATCTGGAGCTTCTCGAGAGTTGGATGGGAGAACTGGAAAAGCAAAAGGGATATTACTGACATAGTGAGCCCATGACTAGACTAACTGCAAGCTATAGTTAGGAGGTGGTACATCTTTGTTAGCCCTGCTGCTGACTAAGCATGAATTGCCTGAGGGTTCTCCATTCATGGGGAAAAGAGGAGCTAGGGGAAGGAATGATGAGATTAATTTGGCCAAGTACTTTATTACCTATTGAATCCCAGATTCGGAAATACAGGTAGAAGTGAATTCATAATGAAAGACCCATGGGAGGGAAAAGACTGTCTTGCCAGATCTAATGACACTATGATGCCTCTACAAGCCAAAAGGGAGTTCATTGGAAGCAAGATGGATAGCATTAATCTGTTAGGAACTCATGACCCCTGTTTAATTTGTGCTGGTATAAGGTGACATTAAGTCTGAGGATACCTTCTTGAGGTAGGGACTTAGAAATCAAAAAGGGTTTAACTAAGCTGCTATATTTCCTTTTGATCCCAGTCCTAACACCTGACCAAGCTAGGAGATTGGATATTTGCTCCAGTCTTCTAACGTGGTTCTTAGATGTCCACGAATTGGGGATGATTAGCTTTACACAGAGTACATATCTAATGAGAAAATCTACAAATAGGCTTCCACAGAAAAGGATATGTTAATTAGTTGTTTATTGCAGTGTACGGCTGACCCATTTCTTCCTTAGTAATGCCCATTTTTCAAATATTAATGTCTTTTTCCGCTAAACACGTAAGGCGTACATGCTTAGCGGAAGAAGACATGAATATTTATCTGAGCAAAACCTTCTGTACTGAAATCAACATTATATATAGGCCAAATGATACTGTTCCATTATGACCACATATTAAAGGACAACTGCAGCGGCTTTACACTTATCCCCTATCCACAGGATAGGGGATAAGTCTTTGATCACGGGGGGTCCGACCACTGGGACCCCCCTGATCTCCCTAATGGGGAGCCGCCATAAGCGCTCATGGTGACGTAGCGTCGACCTAGAGGTCGACAGTGACGCCCTGTCTCCTCCCCGTCCCCATACAGTTCTATGGGGGAAGCGGGGAGGCACCAATGCCGCCTCCATGCCTCTCCCATAGAGATGTATGGAGGAGACGTGACGGCCGCAACGTCTTGCTGCCCCGTACAGGAGATCGCCGGGGGCCCCAGCGTTCGAACCCCCCGAGATCAAACACTTATCCCCTATCTTGAGGATAGGGGATAAGTGTTCGTAACGCTGCAGATGTCCTTTAACACCACATAGTGACTGAATATTATGACCATACTGTTACTGAATAAAACCCAAAGCCAATATTACCAATACCAACACTATACATGTAACACATAATACCACCACTGCCTAATTTTTGAATAATAGCACTAATAATACAGCTTAATAAAAACTATAATACACAGCCCAATATTACCCCATACAGTGACAATATAATGCAGTTACATCCAGTTACTAACAGTTGGAGTCTTCTCTGATCAGAGTTGTTCCCTTTCCTTTTTTTCTCCATCTGGTGTATACTACCACAAAGATTACTTCCATCCATCACTCATTCCAGCACTTTCCAAAGCCATCCTAACCTTTGCTCTCACATGGTGTCCCAAATAATGTCCTCATTAGTATTGTAAGTCCCCCACCTAGGTAGTGTTGCCCCATAGAGCATCCCTCCAGTAAACAGTGCTACCCCAGTAGGTACCATGCTTTCTAAGTAGGTATAGTGCCCCCCAAATAGGTACAGTGCTCCCCCCAGTAGACAGAGCTTCTCCAGTAGGTACAGTGCCACCCAAGTAGGCACAGTGGCACCTCAGTAGGTAAAGTTGCCCGACCCCAGGAGGTATAGTGACTCCCAGTAGGTAAATTGACCCCCTAATTGGCAAAGTGGCCCCCAAGTAGACAGAACTGTCCCTGTAGGTGCATATCGATACTGTGCCCCCCCCACCACCACCAAGTTGACCGAGACAACCCTTAGAAAATAAATATGCTTGGCTCTCCTCCTGTGCTGGAAGGGACCTCTCCTCTTATGCAGGCCATGCTTGATGACTGATATAATCTTGCACATGCTGCGATGCATTAAGTCTCCAGAAGAGAAAAGGAGAACTGTCATACTGGCCCTGATGAGTGGAGTTTTCTTTGTGGATTTAAATTCCCTACAATTTTTCTACGATATTTACTAAGGTTTCCCTTCATTTTGCTTTTTTTTTTATTTTTATTTTTTAACACATGCTCTGATCTGTGGGGTTTTCCTCAGCTCAAATCCACCATAATTTTCCCTGATGAGCTCGCCCCTTTTTCTAAGTAAATTGGAGAGTTGGTCTGGCTTTTTTCATTTGTGCCACAAATTCTGGCGCAGACAGAATTTTTGGCGCAATGTGACAGAATATGGCGCACAACCCAACAAAACATGTTAGGTTTACAATAGTAAATCAGGGCCACTGTCTCCTACTCACCACTAAGTGAGTGCAATAACGCCCAGGGACACCGTATTGTCACGCCTGAGACAAGATCCTTATCTCGCCTCATGGCAGATGTGGCCCTGGTTCCATACAGTGTAAAAGTGACTAATTACTAAAACAACATATGAAAAAAGTTTTTCCCATCTGACACTTCCTTCCTTTTTTATTCTAAACTTTAGATTATCTCCTGAATTTGCAAATATACCTTAATAGAAAACTGTAAAAACAATTTTTTTTAAAAAAGGGCTAAGGTCGAGGACACTCATGATGCTAACTTATTTCTACAAATAATTTAATATTTTTGTAAAAAATCTGTTCTATTGTTTACATAAGACAAGTAATCATTCAAATAAATTAGATATGTAGGAAGATTTCGTCCTCCCAATTATATGAAATGCAATTCCACAAATTTGAAGAGCAAGTTATTTTCCCCATGAAGTTTACCTAGACCTATTTATAAATAGTATGTGGACATTAAAGAGCACCTGTCATCAACTAAACTTTTCCTAATCCCCCTCCCCATCTGTCCCTGACTATCTCTATCCCTGTATTTATTTTTGTTTAAAAACCCATGTATATACCTTTTTCATAGCATCTTCGGTAGCTCAGTGTTGAGCAGTATACGAAGGCAGGAAGTGGGCGTGGCCTGGCAGGCGCGACGTCATCAGAAGCCTGGCCGGGCCAGCATCCGCCCTTCTTCCTGTATGCTGCGCTCCCTTTCTGGAGCGCGCATACAGATGGAGTACAGGGGAGGGCCGGTGCGAGGTGGATTTTTTTTGCCCCGTCAATTCTTGCGTCTGCTTCTCCCCCAGCTCTCCGAAGATTTCCGAAGCTAGAGCTGGGGGAGGGAAGAGCAAGGGGAGAGAGGAGTTACACGCCTCCTCCCTCCTCTCCCCGAGCTCAGAGGACACAGATCTCCACGGGGAGAAGTACACGCCCCCTCTCTTACCTCCCCTAGCTGAGGCCTCAGATCTCCACGGAAAGCCAGAGCAGGGGGAGAGAGGAGCATGGCTAGAGCAGGTCTAGAAGCCAGAGCACTGTTCCTCATGTCCCCTGCCTGAGCTCTGACTGTGTTTACTGAACACGGGCTGGGGATTCATACACTGCAGGGACTGGGAATAAATCTCTGCCTGAGGATGATTTCTATGTGAGAGGGGGGGGGGGGGGATACTGTTATGTGTGTGTATGCTGGGAGTTGTAGTCCCTGTTAGGTGTGTGTGTATTTATGCTGGGAGTTGTAGTCCCTGTTAGGTGTGTGTATGTATGCTGGGAGTTGTAGTTCCTGTTAGGTGTGTGTGTGTATGCTGGAAGTTGTAGTCCCTGTTAGGCATGTGTATGCTGGGAGTTGTAGTCCTTGTTAGGTGTGTGTACGCTGGGAGTTGTAGTCCCTGTTAGGTGTGTGTATGCTGGAAGATGTAGTCCCTGTTAGGTGTGTGTGTATGCTGGAAGTTGTAGTCCCTGTTAGGTGTGTGTATGCTGGAAGATGTAGTCCCTGTTAGGTGTGTGTGTGTATGCTGGAAGTTGTAGTCCCTGTTAGGTGTGTGTATGCTGGGAGATGTAGTCCCTGTTAGGTGTGTGTGTGTATGCTGGGAGTTGTAGTCTCTGTTAGGTGTGTGTGTGTATGCTGGGAGTTGTAGTTCCTGTTAGGTGTGTGTGTGTGTGTATGCTGGGAGTTGTAGTCTCTGTTAGGTGTGCATATGCTGGGAGTTGTAGTCCCTGTTAGGTGTGTGTGTATGCTGGGAGTTGTAGTCCCTGTTAGGTGTGTGTATGCTGGGAGTTGTAGTCCCTGTTAGGTGTGTGTATGCTGGGAGTTGCAGTCCCCGTTAGGTGTGTGTGTATGCTGGGAGTTGCAGTCCCTGTTAGGTGTGTGTATGCTGGGAGTTGCAGTCCCTAATAGGTGTGTGTATGCTAGTGTTTCCCAACCAGTGCTGGTTCGTACAGGGAAGCAGAAATGCATGGGTTCATACAGGGAAGCAGAGATGCACGGGGTTGATAAAGGGAAGCAGAGATGCACGGTGTTCATACAGGGAAGCAGAGATGCACAGGGAAGCAGAAATGCACGGTGTTCATACAGGGAAGCAGAGATGCACGGGGTTCATCCAGGGAAGCAGAGATGCACGGGGTTCATACAGGGAAGCAGAAATGCACGGGTTCATACAGGGAAGCAGAGATGCACGGGGTTCATACAGGGAAGCAGAGATGCACAGGGTTCATACAGGGAAGCAGAGATGCATTGGGGTTTGTACAGTGGTCTTCATGTCAACGTTCATTGCACAGCAGCTTTGAGAGAAAATCATGTCAGGAGGGACGTTCAGGAGAAATAACTCTGTAGCACGTACAGCTTCATCTGTTTTCTCCTCCTTCTCAATTTCCCCTGAATGAAGCTGTACGTGCTACAGAGTTATTTCTCCTGCACGTCCCTCCTGACATGATTTTCTCTCAAAGCTGCTGTTCAATGAACGCTGACATGAAGACCACTGTACAAACCCTGTACATCTCTGCTTCCCTTTATGGATCCCGTGCATCTCTGCTTCCCTGTATGGACCCCGTGCATCTCTGCTTGCCTGTATGAACCCCGTGCGTCTCTGCTTCCCTGTATGAACCCCGTGAATCTCTGCTTCCCTGTATGAACCCCGTGCATCTCTGCTTCCCTGTATGAACCCCGTGCATCTCTGCTTCCCTGTATGAACCACGTGCATCTCTGCTTCCCTGTATGAACCACATGCATCTCTGCTTCCCTGTATGAACCCCGTGCATCTCTGCTTCCCTGTATGAACCCCGTGCATCTCTGCTTCCCTGTATGAACCCCGTGCATCTCTGCTTCCCTGTATTAACCACATGCATCTCTGCTTCCCTGTATGAACCCCGTGCATCTCTGCTTCCCTGTATGAACCCCGTGCATCTCTGCTCCCTTTATGAACCCCGTGCATCTCTGCTCCCCTGTATGAACCCCGTGCATCTCTGCTCCCCTGTATGAACCCCGTGCATCTCTGCTCCCCTGTATGAGCCACGTGCATCTCTGCTTCCCTGTATGAACCCCGTGCATCTCTGCTTCCCTGTATGAACCCCGTGCATCTCTGCTTCCCTGGATGAACCACGTGCATCTCTGCTTCCCTGTATGAACCCCGTGCCTTTCTACGTCCCTGTATGAACCCTGTGCATTTCTACGTCCCGGTATGAACGCTGACATAGAAATGCACAGGGTTCATACAGTGATATTCATGTCCTGTACAAACCCCATTCATTTCTATGTCCTTTTTATGGGGCTAATGAACACCCCATGAAAAAGCGGAAACCAGCCTGTGCAGTTTGTCCTCCCCTTGCAGCCCGAGGAAACCTGCGTTATACAAAGCACACTAATATAACTCAGCACTGGTTGGGATACACTGGCATACACACACAAAAGGGACTACAACTCCCAGCATGTGTCATTCATGAGTCTTCAGTCTGTGGTATAACACCAGCATGCTGCCTCTGTAGTCTCCTGGGAGTTGTAGTTCACCACACCGATACAGGGCATACACCAGTGTTTCCCAACCAGGGTGTCTCCAGGTGTTGCAAAACTACAACTCCCAGCATGCCCTGGTTGGGAAACACAGGCATACACACACATAACAGGGACTACAACTCCCAGCATTCCCTGGTTGGGAAACACTAGCATACACACACCTAACAGGGACTACAACTTCCAGCATACACACACAAACCTAACAGGGACTACAACTCCCAGCATACACACACACCTAACATGGACTGCAACTCCCAGCATACACACGCACCTAACATGGACTGCGACTCCCAGCATACACACACACCTAACAGGGACTACAACTCCCAGCATACACACACACCTTACAGGGACTACAACTCCCAGCATATACACACACACACCTAACAGGGACTACAACTCCCAGCATATACACACACACACACCTAACAGGGACTACAACTCCCAGCATATACACATACACACACACACACACACACACACCTAACAGGGACTACAACTCCCAGCATATATATACACACGCACACACACACCTAACAGGGATTACAACTCCCAGCATACACACGCACCTAACAGGGACTACAACTCCCAGCATACACACACACCTAACAGAGATTACAACTCCCAGCATACACACACCTAACAGGGACTACAACTCCCAGCATACACACACCTAACAGGGACTACAACTCCCAGCATACACACCGAACAGGGACTACAACTCCCAGCATACACACACCTAACAGGGACTACAACTCCCAGCATACACACACCTAACAGGGACTACAACTCCCAGCATACACACACCTAACAGGGACTACAACTCCCAGCATACACACACCTAACAGGGACTATCTGTACTCATAGTTATCACTGTATTATATGTGGTGTTACATAGGACTGCAGGCCATATCTACTACATTATCTGTACTCAGTTATCACTGTTATCTGTGGTGTTACATAGGACTGCAGGTCACATCTACTACATTATCTCTACTCATAGTTATCACTGTGTTATCTGTGGTGTTACATAGGACTGCAGGTCACATCTACTACATTAGATGCTTTTTGGCTGGTCGCGTGAAGAAGTTCTGTTGGCCAGGGGTGGAGGGTTGGGATGGGGGTGCCAAAATGGAGGCAGAATTCCTTGCACCGGCCCTGACTGTCTGGCATCATTATATGACAGTGGTGCCCAAACTGTGGCCCTCCAGATGTTGCAAAACTAAAACTCCCAGCATGCCCGGACAGCCATGCTGGGAGTTGTAGTTTTGCAACATCTGGAGGGCCACAGTTTGGACACCACTGTTATATGGGCATTTATATCAATTATGTGCCCTTTTTTCAGTTCATCCCCTGACCCCTAAAATGTCTGTGCATGTCCATGATCATTACTCATTTCTCAAAGATTATTATTTTTTATTACTTACATTTAGAAAAATAAGAGCTCAATCAGAGCCAACAAAAGTAGTGCCACACTCTCTCCTCAGACCATCAGCGCTGCACTAAAAAGTCAATGCTGATGGCTGGACAAATATAATGTGAGGGGCGGGGAGAAGAACCAGGGGAAGGAGTTATTACAGTGACAGAAGTAAGATGCAGGGAGTAGGGAGTGCAGTGAGAGGATACAATGTATAAGATAACAGGTGCTGAGGGGCGGGGGAGGTGGTGTAGGCTTCTAGCTCACAGTGCTGCTCATGCATGATTGACAGGCACTGAACTTCCTGTCGAAGGACCAGTGCCCTTCAGCATTAGTCCTAAGAGCTGTACACTTACTATGCAAAGCATAGGATGCTGCCTGCAGACCAGGCATAGAAGAGTGACCTCTAGTGGCCAAAAGTATAAAATGAAAAAACTGCTATAAATATTAATATTTTTTTAATGAAGATATATTACAATATGTCTTCATTAATGATTAGGAACAACATATTAAAAGTTTTTGTTGATGACAGGTGCTCTTTAATGAATTGAAAACATTTTATGTATCTGAGCCAACGCAAATGACATTCTATATACAGTGCAGTATATATACTATACAACCTATTGTGACATATAATGCTGTTCAATGTTACAAACATGTTTACTAAGGATGTGCAAATGAACCTTATTTATCCAAAATGACAAATATCAGCTGCAGGAAAAATTTTACTCAAAAATGGTCAAAGATGTTCAGCAAAAACACTTACTGTGCCTAAAAAAACAAAGAAAATACATAGTTGTGATTCCATGTTCAAGTTCTAATAATTTAAGTTTTATTTATCCAAGGGGCAAAATAAATTTGATGTACTCAAAATGTATTAGAAATAGAAAATAATGGAAACTCACGTGCCTGATCCCCTGCTGCTGGCACCCTGATAGTGCCTGCTTACCCATCACTGGCCGAGGTGGGTAATGCTGGATGGAACAGCAAGGGATCGAGCAGGTAATTTTTTCTTTTCTTTTTGATGTGACCTGAACTCTTTTACATATTTTTCTCACACTGGAAACCCCTTTAATATAAAAGTATATCAAAACGTATCAGCCTAATAAAAAGGTTTCACAAGGTAAATGTCAGAATAACATTAGTATATTAGGGTATATAAAGAAGTGATCCATCAAAAAATGTTTTGCTCAAAAATAGATTTTGCAGAATTTTCAATTGATGGTCTGTCCTTATGATGGAGCCTCAATTTCTAGCCAGTGGAGGTCCACTGGATTGTTTTCATGAGCACAAAACCAAATAGTAATAATGAGGAATCTACTTATGTCAGAGCTTAGTCCTGAAACACTTTTTATCAGATATGGCAGTAAAAATAAGAACCTGCTGAAGACAGGCTCATAAGGAACCATAATCATTTTTTTTTTTTTTTGCAAATCTGCTACCAATATATACAAGTGAAGGTCTTTTTTTTTTTCTTTATTGGAACTATACATAATTAGAAAAGCATAGCTTTTTGTTTTTTAAACAATACTACAACTGCATTTATATATACAATATATACAACCTGTGGACTATTGGGCACTGTTTTTTGAATAAACCAGGAATGATTGCAAATGAGGAAGTGTTTTAGGGGATTTCAGCAGCATAAAAATGAATCATTTTCATGGCTATGACTATAGGGGGTGCAATGGTTGCTGTGATTGAGAAATATATTATGAATGAGGCCCTGTTACAGATTTTAAATTGGGGCCGAGAGCTTCTAAATAACCTATGATCACTGATACTTATTGACAGCCCCTGGCTCTTAACCCCTCAACCTCTTCAGGACACAGGGCGTATGGATACGCCCTGCATTCCGAGTCCCTAAGGACCGAGGGCGTATCCATACGCCCGTGGGAAATCCAGTCCCCACCACTAGCCGGTTGGGGACCGGAGCCGGATGCCTGCTGAAATCATTCAGCAGGCACCCTGGCACATCGCCCAGGGGGTCCTGAGACCCCCCCCCATGTCGGCGATCGGAGAAAATCGCATGTAAATTCAGACATGCGATTTTCTCCGATTCCGGGCTGATCGGGTCTCTGGTGACCCATCACCCGGAAAATAGGGCTGATCAGAGCTGTCAGCAACAGCCCCGATCAGCCTAAAAGAGTGAGGTCGCAAAGCTGCGATCTCCTCCTATGCCCTGCCATTACTCAGAACGGAGTTCTGACCAATGGAAGCGCAGGACAGGGGGTTGCCATGGCAACCCCCCCATTCTGCCCTCCCCTGAATGTCGAGGGGCTCTGGGAATAAGATGGAGGCCGTACCTGCAGGAAAAGATGCCTGGGGACCTGGGATCTTCGCTGGAGCCTGCTGGATCTTTGCTCAGGTAGGGAATCGATCTTTACTGTGGCAACCACTAGGGGGCCAAACAGCCTTTGGCTGTCTGGGCATGCTGGGAGTTGTAGTTTTGCAACATCTGGAGGGTCACAGTTTGGAGACCACTGTTACAGTGGTGCCCAAACAGTAGCCCTCCAGATGTGGCCAAACTACAACTCTCAGCATGCCTTGACTGCCCAGGCATGCTGGGAGTTGTAGTTCTGTAACATCTGTCCCTTCAGATTTAGCAATTTTCATGACATTTTTGAAAATTGCTGCTCTACTTTGAAGCCCTCTAATTTTTTCAAAAAGCAAAAGTTTGTCCATTTTATGATGCGAACATAAAGTGGACATATTGTATTTGTGAAGAAAAATAAAATTTATTTGGAATATCCATTTTCCTTACAATTAGAGAGCTTCAAAGTTAGAAAAATGCTAAATTTAAAAAATTTTCATGAAATTTGGGGATTTTTCACCAAAAAAGGATGCAATTAACGCCGAAAATTTACCACCAAAATAAAGTAGAATATGTCACGAAAAAACAATCTCAGAATCAGAATATTCGGTAAAAGCGTTTTCGCGTTATTGATTCGTAAAGTGACGGTGGTCATAATTGCGAAAAAGGGCTCAGTCCTTAAGGTGAAAAAGGGCTGTGTCCTTAAGGGGTTAAGGATGCAGGGTTTTTCCATTTTTGCATTTTCGTTATTTCATCATCACCTTCTAAAAATCATAACACTTTTAATTTTGCACCTAAAGATCCATATGAGGGCTTTTATTTTGCGCCACCAATTGTACATTATAATGACATCAATTATTTCACCACAAAATTTATGGCAAAACCAGAAAAAAATATTTGTGGGGCAAAATTGAAAAAAAAAACGTCATTTTGTTATTTTGGGGGCTTCAGATTCTATGCAGTACACTTTTCGATAAAAATAACACAATATCTTTATTTTGTCAGTCCATATGGTTACAAGTATACTTAATTCATATACACTGCTCAAAAAAATAAAGGGAACACTTAAAACAACACATTGTCAATCACACTTCTGTGAAATCACACTGTAAACTCAGGAAGCAACACTGATTGATCAATTTCACATTATGTTGTGCAAATGGAACAGAAAACAGGTTGAAATTATAGGCAATTAGCAAGACATCCCCAATAAAGGAGTGGTTCTGCAGGTGGTGACCACAGACCATGCTTCCTTGCTGATGATTTTGTCACTTTTGAATGCTGCCGGTGCTTTCAATCTAGTGGTAGCATGAGATGGAGTCTACAACCCACACAAGTGGCTCAGGTAGTGCAGCTCATCCAGGATGGCACATCAATGCGAGCTGTGGCAAGAAGGTTTGCTGTGTCTGTCAGCGTAGTGTCCAGAGCATGGATGCACTACCAGGAGACAGACCAGTACATCAGGAGATGTGGAGGAGGCCATAGGAGGGCAACTACAAAGCAGCAGGACCGTTACCTCCGCCCTTGTGCAAGGAGGAGCAGGAGGAGCATTGCCAGAGCCCTGCAAAATGACCTCCAGCAGGCCACAAATGTGCATGTATCCACTCAAATAGTCAGAAACACACTTCATGAGGGTGGTATGAGGGCCTGACATCCACAGGTGGGTGTTGTGCTTAAAGCCCAACACCGTGCAGGACATTTGGCATTTGCCAGAGAACCAAGATTTGCAAATTTCGCCACTGGTATCCTGTGCTCTTCACAGATAAAAGCAGGTTCAAACTGAGCACATGTGACAGATGTGACAGTCTGGAGATGCCGTGAAGAACGTTCTGCTGCCTGCAACATCCTTCAGCATGACTGGTTTGACGGTGGGTCAGTAATAGTGTGGGGTGACATTTCTTTGGGGGGCCGCACAGCCCTCCTTGTGCTTGCCAGAGGTAGCCTGACTGCCATTAGGTACAGATGACATCCTCAGACCCCTTGTGAGACCATATGCTGGTGCGGTTGGCCCTGGGTTCCTCCTAATGCAAGACAATGCTAGACCTCATGTGCCTGGAGTGTGTCAGCATTTCCTTCAAGAGGAAGGCATTGATGCTATGGACTGGCCCGCCCGTTTCCCAGACTTGAATCCGACTGAGCACATCTGGGACATCATGTCTCGCTCCATCCACCAACAGACTCTCCAGGAGTTGGCGGATGCTTTAGTCCAGGTCTGGGAGGACATCCCTCAGGAGACCGTCTGCCACACCATTAGGAGCAGGCCCAGGCATTGTAGGGAGGTCATATTTTGAGTGTGACTCCATATCCAGACCAAAACCACATTTTTGTGTGATTTTGTTGTCAGCACATTCAACTATGTAAAGACGAAAGTATTTCATATGATTAGTTCATTCATTCATTCAGATCTAGGATGTGTTATATTAGTGTTCCCTTTATTTTTTTGAGCAGTGTAGATTTTATTTTACTTCTTTAAAAAAAATTATAATACATGCACCCAAATTAGTATGTGTAAAATTGTCATATTCTGACCCCTATAACTTTTTTATTTTTCCATATACAGGGATGTATGAGGACTATTTTTTGTGCCATGATCTGAAGTTTTTACCTGTACCATTTTTGTTTTGATGGGTCTTTTTGATCGCTTTTTAAATTTTTTTTTAACAAAGTGACCAAAAATACGCAATTTAGGATTTTGGATTTTTTTTTACATGTACGCCATTGACCGTGCAGTTTAATTAACATAATATTTTTATAGTTTGGACATTTACGCATTCGGCATTAACACATGTATTTTTATTTAAAAAAATTTTAAAAATGGGAATAGGTGGGTGACTCAAACTTTTATTAGGGAAGGGGTTAAATCACATTTATAAATTTTTTTTACACTTTTTTTTGCAATGTTATAGCCCCCATAGGAGACTATAAGATGCAATACCTTGATTGCATACACTCAACAATGCTATGCTATAGCATAGCATTGATCAATGTTATCGGTGCTCTGCTGCTCCAGCCTGGATCTCAGGCATGGAGCAGCAGTGCGACGATCGGATGGCGGGAGACAAGGTAAGAAGCCTCCCACTGTCCTCTCAGCTGTTTGGGACACAGTGGTTTCACCGCGGCAGTCCTGAACCGGCAACAGTTATTTCCTGTTTTAGACGCTGCAATCAACTGTGATCGTGGCGTCTAAAGGGGTAATACCAGACATCAGCCTAATCGGCGATGTCCGGTTTTAGCCGCGGGTCCTGGTTGCTGATAGCAACCGGGACCTGCTGGGTATGAAGCGTGCTTAGCCCCTGAGCACCTCACATATCAGGAGCCGGAGAGGAGAGTAAAAATATGTCCTGTGTCGTTAAGGGGTTAAGGGGGTACAACAGTGGAATTTTTTCTTAAATCAACTGGTGCAAGAAAGTTAAACAGATTTGTAAATTACTTCTATTAATCTTAATCTTTCTAGTACTTATCAGCTGCTGTATTCTCCATAGAAAGTTCTTTTCTTTTTGAATTTCTTTTCTGTCTGACCACAGTTCTCTCTGCTGACACCTCTGTCCATATAAGGAACTGTCTAGTGCAGGAGAGGTTTGCTATGGGGATTTGCTTCTACTCTAGACAGTTCCTGACATGAACAGAGGTGTCAGCAGAGAGCACTTTGGTCAAACAGAAAAGAAATTCAAAAGGAAAAGAACTTCCTCTGTATTATACAGCTGATAAGTAATGGAAGGCTTAAAGGGGTATTCCGGCGAAAAACAATTATTTTCATATCAAATGGCTCCAGATAGTTAAACAGATTTATAAATTTCTTCTATTAAAAAAAATCTTAATCCTACCAGAACTTATCAGCTGCTTAAGTTGAGTTCTGTCTCAGGAACTGTCCAGAGTAGCAGCAAATCCCCTTAGCAAACCTATCCTGCTCTGGACAGTCCCTGACACAGACAGAGGTATCAGCAGAGAGCACTGTTGTCAGACAGAAAATAACTCAACTTCAGCAGCTGATAAGTACTGGTAGGATTAAGATTTTTTAATAGAAGTAATTTACAAATCTGTTTAACTTTCTGGAGCCAGTTGATATGAAATAAATACTTTTTCACTGGAATTCCCCTTTAAGATTTTTAAATAGAAGTAATTTACATATCTAACTTTCTGGTACCAGTTGATAAAAAAAAATGGTTTTCACCTGAGTACCCCTTTAAGGTGTAGAACTTTTTGTTGTATCTTGTCTTAAAGGGGTACTCCCATGCTAAACATCTTATCCCCTATCATAAGATGTTAGATTGTGGGGATCCCGCCCCTGGGGACTCCTGCGATCTCTCCAGCAGCACAGAGTGAGGATCCCTCTGTGGCTGATGACTGGCAGTGCAGGGAAGGAGTATCGTGACGTGGAGGGGGCGTGGTGGCAGTCATGCCCCCTCCCGTAGACTTGCATTGAGGGGTTGAGGCTTGACATTATGAAGGGGCGGAGCCATGATGTCACGAGTACTCCGTCCCCTGCACAGCCTAACATCAGCCACAGAGCGATCCTTGCTCTGTGCAGATGAAAATTGGGGGTGCTGCAGGAGGGATTGCAGGGGTCCCCAGCGGCGGGATCCCTGTGATCTAATATCTTATCCTTTATCCTTTTGATAGGGGATAAAATGTTTAGTGCCAGAGTACCCCTTTAATTGCAGGATTCAGGGAAAGTATTTATCCAGTTTTGCAAGTGCCTTAACGTATAATTAGGCAGAGTTGCCCATCAGGACCATAGAAAAACCCAAAGTGACCTCTAATAGTAGCAGGTTTGTGGCTGAACTTTTCTAAAAAAAAAAATAGAAAAAAAAAAAGGAACAACTAAACAAAATCCTAAAAGACTTGATGCAAGTAAAACAAATCTCAAGGACCTGCATTTATAAATGATTGTTTCTATTTTATGGGAATGTTCTTTAATATTTTTTGCTTGTTGAAGTCAGTAATGTGCTCTATAACTGCCTGTTTATTTGGTTTTGGCACATAATGTTCTGATGTTGTAGGTCTCTGATGCTTTCTATTTGTGAACATATTGAAAGGTCACCCTGTCATGCCACAAAAACACCTATGCCTTAGTGACAATGCTAACACTAGCTTTGCTCCAGCATATTTATTATGCAGTACAGATGAGTATGTAAACCACATTTTAATACTCAATTTTATCCTTGAATAAATTTTACCCATAGCAATGAAACTGCTGACACATTTGGGATCTCAAATTCAACCTGTCCAATTTTATGCAGAAATATAATTTTCATTCATTATTTCATACTTCTTTCCATGCCACAAGTTTTAGAAATAAGTTGGCATTACTTCGAATTATAGTTTAACTGGCAGGGTTTGGTGACATAGTGATTCAGACTGGGGGGAGGTGTTCTCAAATACTGATACAGAAGGTAAATGGGACATCTTTAAATCAACTCTAAATAACTATACAGCTAAATATATACCAAAGGGGAACAAATCTAAACGATTAAAACTAAATCCTACATGGCTGACACATGATGTTAAAAGAGCAATAAACAACAAAAAAATAGCCTTCAAAAAATACAAATCTGATGGGTCAGATATAACATTTAAACAGTACAAGGAGCTTAATAAAATCTGTAAAAATGTAATAAAAACTGCAAAAATTCAAAATGAGAGACAGGTGGCCAAAGAAAGCAAAACTAATCCTAAATATTTTTTTAGATATATAAATGCAAAAAAACCAAGGACAGAGCATGTAGGACCCCTTAATAATGATAATGGGGAGGTTGTCACAGGCGATCAAGAGAAAGCGGAGCTACTGAATGGGTTCTTTAGTTCTGTATACACTATGGAAGAAGGAGCTGACATTGGCCAGGTCAGTGCTGGTAACACATCATATAATGTATTGAACTGGCTTAATGTAGAGATGGTACAAGGTAAGTTAAGTGATATAAATGTAAGCAAATCTCCAGGGCCAGATGGATTGCACCCAAGAGTTCTTAGAGAGGTAAGTTCAGTAATATCTGTACCCCTGTTCATGATATTTAGAGATTCTCTGGTGTCTGGTATTGTGCCAAGGGACTGGCGCAAGGCGAATGTAGTGCCAATCTTCAAAAAGGGCTCTAGGTCTTCCCCCAGGAAACTATAGACCGGTAAGTTTAACGTGCATTGTGGGTAAATTGTTTGAAGGACTTATAAGGGATTACATACAGGAATACATAGGGGGTAATTGTATTATAAGTGATAGCCAGCATGGGTTTACTGAGGATAGAAGTTGTCAAACCAATCTAATTTGCTTTTATGAAGAGGTGAGTAGAAGCCTTGACAGAGGAATGGCTGTGGATATAGTGTTTCTGGATTTTGCCAAAGCGTTTGATACTGTCCCTCATAGATGTCTGACAGGTAAGTTAAGGTCTTTGGGTTTGGAAATTTTAGTTTGTAACTGGATTGAACACTGGCTCATAGATCGTACCCAGAGAGTGGTGGTCAATGATTCGTACTCTGATTGGTCCCCGGTTATTAGTGGTGTACCCCAAGGTTCAGTACTGAGCCCGCTGTTTAATTTATTTATCAATGATATAGAGGATGGTATTAACAGCTCTGTTTCTATCTTTGCAGATGACACCAAGCTTTGTAGCATGGTACAGTCTATAGAGGATGTGCATAAGTTACAAGATGACTTGGATAGACTAAGTGTCTGGGCATCCACTTGGCAAATGAGGTTCAATGTGGATAAATGTAAAGTTATGCATCTGGGTACTAAGAACATGCATGCATCGTATGTCTTAGGGGGGATTAAACTGTCAGAGTCACTGGTAGAGAAGGATCTGGGTGTACTTGTAGATCTAAGACTACAGAATAGCATGCAATGTCAGGCTGCTGCTTCCAAAGCCTGCAGGATATTGTCATGTATCAAAAGAGGCATGGACTCAAGGGACAGGGACATAATACTCCCCCTTTATAAAGCATTGGTACGGCCTCACCTGGAATATGCTGTTCAGTTTTGGGCACCTGTCCATAAAAGGGACACTGCGGAGTTGGAAAGGGTGCAGAGACGCGCGACTAAACTAATATGGGGCATGGATCATCTTAGCTATGAGGAACGATTAAAGGAGTTACAATTGTTTAGTCTTGAGAAGAGACGTTTAAGGGGGGATATGATAAACGTATATAAGTATTTTAATGGCCCATACAAAAAATATGGAGAAAAACTGTTCCAGGTTAAACCCCCCCCAACGGACAAGGGGGCACTCCCTCCGTCTGGAGAAGAAAAAGTTTAGTCTCAAGGGGCGACACGCCTTCTTTACCGTGAGGACTGTGAATTTATGGAACGGTCTACCTCAGGAACTGGTCACAGCAGGAACAATTAACAGCTTTAAAACAGGATTAGATACATTCCTGGAACAAAATAACATTAATGCTTATGAAGAAATATAAAATCCCATCCCTTCCCCAATATCGCGCCACACCCCTACCCCTTAATTCCCTGGTTGAACTTGATGGACATATGTCTTTTTTCGACCATACTAACTATGTAACTATGTAACTTCTCAAAGCACAAAGATGGGTACTATTATAGTGTGCCACTCGTACCATCTAGAACAGTGTCTGCTGTTGATTTTGCCCAAATTTTTGGGGAGGTAACTACACTTAAGGGAAACTATACTTAAGGGCAACAGTATTGGAGAAATCAGCAGGAAGGTACTGCTAAAAGGGGTGGCAGACGGGAACTTTGTGCAGCAGGTTGATAATAGCTGGGGATGGTACTAGAAAAGCAAGTAGCTATTTAAAAATATTAAATACTAATAACAATAGTTTATCTATAAAATCAGTTTCTATAATAAACAACTGAAAGAATATTAAAGGAGAACTCCAGACCATAAAAATTGTCCCCCATAGTGCCGGCAGTAAAATAATAAAGATGTACATACCTTCCTCCGCTCCCCCGGGGCCTCCGATAACCGGCTCCGGTCTCCGTCGCGATCCACTTCCTGGTTGCCGGTGGTCGGATGAATCAGCCAATCACCAGCCGCAGCGCAGTCCGACTCGGCCGGCAATAGGCTGAGCGGCAGTGTGACGTTTTTGGCCCCGGCCGCAGGTGCCGGTGTAGTGAACCCTTTTGTGTCCTGAAGTGTTTTCACACTGCCGCTCAGCCCATCGCCGGCCGAGTCAGACTACGCTGCGGCTGGTGATTGGCTGATTCATCCGACCACCGGCAACCGGGAAGTGAATTGCCGCGGAGACCGGAGCCGGTTACCGGAGGCCCCGGAGGAGCGGAGGAAGGTATGTACATCTTTATTTTTTTACTGCCGGCACTATGGGGACAATTTTTATGGTCTGGAGTTCTCCTTTAAGCATCTAGAAACATCTAGAGTGCTGCATATAAAGAACCACCAGATAACTTGTTATTTACCATAGCCCAAGAAAGCTGTCTTTACTCCTCAAAAATCAGAGTGTAGGCACCTCCTCGCTTACGTTACTATTATACTGTGGAGACCTTTAATATGAGGCCTTTGTTTGCATTCACTCCGATGAATGGCTGTACTTTATGCTCTACTAAGAATAATTATACTTCAAAGATGTGTGAAATTCTTGTTACACAGTATGCTATGTATTGACTGTAATTTTCATATAACGCAGAGTCCTGCAATGTTTAAGGATTCGAAACACTGAAAAGCTTACACAAAACACTGTGATACCGCTTTTATAATCATATAATCATGAAATATCAAAAAAGAATACTGGAAGAGAAAAGCTGAACATTTCCATCATCATAAACCTGAAAAGAATGCTAAAACTTAACATAAGGCTACAGTTTATCCAGCATTATAATCATCCTGTGGTCCTTATTGAGGCTTTACAAGTTTAAGTATCTGGTACTAACAATGTAACCTATTTGCTGTTAGGAAAGACCAATGGTAACTACGTACATGCCATTAAGGAACTTCCAGATGTAGCAGAAAAATATACATATTTTAAACTTACCAATTGAACAAATCTTCTGAAAGCTGAGACCAATATAAAAAGCTTGGATGCCTGCATGTGGCAAAGAGGACAATCAATAGAAGCCATTGAGAGAGCGCTGGGTGATATGATGGAGACTTAATAGGCTGATGATTTTGTTTGGTCTGAATTACCTCTGAGTCATCATAAGGTAACAGCACTAACCCATGGGAAAGACCCCTGAGGTAGCAGTAGTGCTGTTTCCAAAAGAAGGGAAGAATTTTAGTGAACAAAGTAAGGCATTACAATGCAAAGATGCCAATACTCAGATGCTTGGGGGTCTTTTCTATAGTGTAGACATTTTTACTTAAGGGAATTTTAGACCATGTTTTATTAGGCACTGGCTTTGCAAATGGTGCATACGGACTCATTTGTAACTGATTTTCAAAGTAATATTTTTATTTTAGCCTTTGACTCCTGTACAATAGGCAGTAATAATGATTAAATAAGGAGACAAATGCATAGATTGAATACCATAAGAAAATAACTTGATATAAACTTAATGCAAATGAAAGTAAAGATAATTTCTGCAGGTATCCATTTTAGCTAACCAGCACTAAGCACCACCTCTAGTGGAGAATGTGGTGCTACCTGGATGCACCATATCATGGACTTAGCAATTCTGTTGGACCCATAAACACTCCATGTATATAAGCCCCAAGTCTCTCCACAGGAGGTTATGCTTTGCATTCCTTTATAGTAACTAATATTAAAAGGATTCCATAGCTTTCCTTGGTACTAATTATAACGTGTATGCCAGTAGATCCCCCAGCAGAATCATGAGAAAGAATATATAGCAATTAGAAGGTTTTACTCAAAAGATTCTGTATTCATCCTTTAATCCGGAAAACACGTTCAAAAGTATACAACTCCTTAAGAGGTGCCTTTTTATACTTTACCGTAAAATGTAGAAGTACTGTAGCAGGTCCAAAAAAGTGCAGTATATATATACACAGTGGGGATCAAAAGTTTGGGCACCCCAGGTAAAAATTTGTATTAATGTGCATAAAGAGGCCAAGGAAAGATGGAAAAATCTCCAAAAGGCATCACATTACAGATTAGACATTCTTATAAAATGTCAACAAAAGTTAGATTTTATTTCCATCATTTACACTTTTAAAATAACAGAAAACAAAAAAATGGCGTCTACAAAAGTTTGGGCACCGTGAAGAATTTATAGCATGCCCTGCCCCCTTTGCAAAGCTGGGACCTGCCAGTGTCATGGATTGTTCTCAATCATCATCTGGGAAGACCAGGTGATGTCAATCTCAAAGGTTTTAAATGCCCAGACTCATCTGACCTTGCCCCAACAATCAGCACCATGGGTTCTTCTAAGCAGTTGTCTAGAAATATGAAACTGAAAATAGTTGACGCTCACAAAGCTGGAGAAGGCTATAAGAAGATAGCAAAACGTTTTCAGATGTCAATATCCTCTGTTCGGAATGTAATTAAGAAATCTCAGTCATCAGGAACTGTGGAAGTTAAAGCAAGATCTGGAAGACCAAGAAAAATATCAGACAGAACAGCTCGCAGGATTGTGAGAAAAACAATTCAAAACCCACGTTTGACTGCACAATCCCCTCCAGAAAGATCTGGCAGACACTGGAGTTGTGGTACACTATTCCACTATAAAGAGATACTTATACAAATATGGTCTTCATGGAAGAGTCATCAGAAGAAAACCTCTTCTACACCCTCACCACAAAAATCAGCGTTTGAACTTTGCAAATGAACATATAGACAAGCCTGATGCATTTTGGAAACAAGTTCTGTGGACCGATGAGGTTAAAATTGAACTTTTTGGCCTGAATGAGCAAAGGTACATTTGGAGAAGAAGGGGAACAGAATTTAATGAAAAGAACCTCTGTCCAACTGTTAACCATGCGGGTGGATCAATCATGCTTTGGGGTTGTATTGGAGCCAGTGGCACAGGGAACATCTCATGAGTAGAAGGAAAAATTGATTCAATAAAATTTCAGTAAATTTTGCATGCTAACTTGATGCCATCTGTAAAAAAGCTGAAGTTAAAGAGAGGATGGCTTCTACAAATGGATAATGATCCTAAACACATCTCGAAATCCACAGGGATTACATCAAGAGGCGTAAACTGAAGGTTTTGCCATGGCCTTCACAATCTCCTGACCTCAACATAATTGAAAATCTATGGATAGACCTTAAAAGAGCAGTGCATGACAGACAGCCTAGAAATCTCAAAGATCTGGAAGACTTTTGTAAGGAAGAATGGGCACAGATACCCCACACAAGAATTGAAAGACTCTTGGCTGGCTACAAAAAGCGTTTACAAGCTGTGATACTTGCCAAAGGGGGCAGTACAAGATATTAACTCTGCAGGGTGCCCAAACTTTTGCAGATGCCATTTTTTTGTTTTCGGTTACTTTGAAAGTGTAAATGATGGAAATAAAATCTAACTTTTGTTGATATAAGAATGTCTAATCTGTAATTTGATGCCTTTTGGAGATTTTTCCATCTTTCCTTGGCTTCTTTATGCACATTAATACAAATTTTTACCTGGGGTGCCCAAACTTTTGATCCTCACTGTATATAGTGATACTGTGGCCATGAAAGGGTGTATTTCCTTGGCTCACCCTGTAGAAACCTCCACCTGTAGCCTAGTTAATGAGGAAGCAGAGAAGGGAGGTGTGTTTATAAGGGAGAGAAACAGTGTAGTCTTTGCTCTCCCTAGGAAACAGCAGGCTGGCTGTAGGGGAGAGACAGGGGCCCTGCTGAGGAACACACAGCCCGAGCTGTCAGTGGCCCAAAGAGTGGTGTGAACTGTGTGTAGAAGGTTGCAAGAGGCATATGTTGAACTGGCTGAGGGTAGCTCACCAGTTATCAGTCAGGGCATGCTGATCTGTGTAGTTAGTGATGAGACAGTCTAGGATTTTATTATGTTCCTGCTTTATGTTTATTTTTTCCTGCAACCTGTCTAAATAAAGCTGACAAGGTGCGAGACTTGCATTAAAACTGTTGTCTGCCGGTTTATTGAGAGGAAACGTGTCCCGTGGCAGTGTCCAGGACGATCCCGGAGCTATCCCCAAGGAGGAATCCTTACACTATATATGGTTCTGTTTGCACTAGCCACATATTCTATTTGTTAAATTTTATACAGATTTTTTATGGACAGTCATGATCTGAACCAGTCTTAATCTGATCATATATTGTCTTCAATTTACATAAAAATGTCAGGAAAAACAACAACATTACCCCCCCTCGATCATTTGATAGATCCTATACTAAAGAAATAAAGTACCCCCACTGGAGTTATGGCTTTTATAAATAATATGGTAGATCTGTTATAGCCCATAACGCTTGGAACCGTGTCTCTTTTAACCATATGCATGGGATAAGTGATAAGAAATTTAGACAGTATTTCCAGCTTGTTAATTAATTGGCCATGTTAACTTGTTGTATTTTTATAATCTGGTAAATGACAATATCATCAAGTCAATGCCAGTCTACTGCCAATTGATTTTTTTAGGCTCTGTTCATACTGGTATCATAGATTCTGTTATGTCGATATCCTATAATGGATTCTAATAGCTTCCATTGAATAGTAATGGGTCTGTCAGGCTTCAGGGTTTTCCTTGGCAAGAATAGCAGAACATTCTGCCCATCATGAACACAAGAAACTTGACAGAATGAATACATAAAATTATAGTAAACTAAGCCAAAGACTAGGTCCACACTTGCATTTTTTACACTGAGTTAAGCACAAAGTCCCCTATATCGATAATTGTTTTTCTTTCTTTTTCTGTTTGTGACAATCTTTGACTGTACATGATCAAAATGTTAAAGAGTGTCACCAAACTAAACTTTTAACCCCTTGGTGTTTTTTTTTTTCCTCCTCGCCTTTTAAAAGCCATAACCCTTTCAATTTTGCACCTACAGACTCACATGTGGCTTATTTTTGCTCCACCAAGTTTACTTTGTAAATAATCAGTAATTGTACCCGAAAATCTACGGCGAAATAAAAAAAAAAAATCATTGTGCGATAAAATTGAAGAAGAAATGCCATTTTGTAAATTTTGGGGGCTTCTGTTTCTACGCAGTACATTTTTCAGTAAAAATGACACCTTATCTTTATTCTATAGGTCCATATGATTAAAATGATTCCCTACTTATATAGGTTTGATTTTGTCTTACTTCTGAAAAAACTCATAAAAATTGTCCTCTTCTGACCTCTATAACTTTTTTATTTTTCTGCATATGGGGCGGTATGAGGGCAAATTTTTTACGCCATGATCTGAAGTTTTTAGCGGTACCATTTTTGTTTTGATCTGACTTTTTGATCGCTTTTTATCCATTTTATTATGGTATAAAAAGTGATCAAAAATATGCTATTTTGGACTTTGGAATTTTTTTTTTTACGTGTACGCCATTGACTGTGCGGTGTAATTCATGATATATTTTTATATTTTGGACATTTACAAATGCGGCGATAAATATGTTTATATTTAGTTTGATTTACTTTTTTTTAATGGGAAATGGGGTATATTTGAACTTTTATTAAGGAAGGGGTTAAATCACATTTATTAACTCTTTTTTACACTTTTTTGCTATGTTATAGTCCCCATAGTGGGCTATAACATGCAGTACATTGATTGCCAGCACTGTTCAATGCTATGCCATAGCATTGCATTGATCAGTGTCATCGGCGGTCGATTGCTTAAGCCTGGATCTCAAACACACCGGGGGCAGGTAAAGGACCCTGCTGCATCCTAGCTGATCGGGACACCGCGGTTTCACTGTGGTGATCCCGATAAGCCCGACTGAGCTGCCGGGAATGCTTTTTTTTTTTTTACATTTTAGACACGGCTATCAACTTTGATCGTGTTAATAGCAGGCATCACCACGATCGGTGATGTGCCCTATTTGCCCCGGGTCCTGGCTACCATTTTATTTTTAATGTGATTTAAAAATCGCCCACTAGGTGGCTCTGTTCTGATCCCAAACAGTTAATATGGTCTCCACCCGGATTGCAGAAGTCCTAACTCAGGAAGTGCATGACGGGCATGGTGAGTCACAGCTCTTGCAGGCTTCAGTGATGTCGCCCCTGCTGGGGAACGCCCACTTTCTCTTGCCAGGAGCTCACAGCAAGGGGAAAGGTATGATACAGAGCTGTTTACATTTTTTAAGGGCAGGAGGAGTGTTAGGAGTAGTTAGTGAATATAATCCGAGTTAGTTTAGAAAATATGGTTTGATTACAGGTACTCTTGTGGTGTCAGACAAATTTGAACAACTAACTGGTTGGGCCTTCTTTGGATAGTAGTATCCCTAACCAACTTTGGATCATCAGCCATAAACAGTGTAATCTTTAGAGCACAAATAATTAATTTTGATAAAAAGGTGGATAGCCAATAAATGTAAATAGTATATGTAAAAAAAAAATGTTTTAAGTGTACTTTTAAACTATTTGAGAATTACACAGTATATTGTAAAACAACAGAATTGCATGTGATGCATTCTCCTTTGAAACATTATTAGTAGGTATATAGCATCTGAGCATGGGCATCCATAACAAATTTGTTCTTCTCTTGTTCATGTATTGTACTCCATTGTGGAGACAAGGACCTAACTAAAGTTGATAGGTTCTAAAAATCTGTTCTCCAGGATGCGGTTATTGGAGTTCTAAGAAACAGAATTGCGCCATTATGAACCTGAATAAAATAGAACAGAATGCTAAGACGCTTAATAAGTCTTTTCCAAAAACACGTGGAAAAGATAATTCCATCATTACCACAAAGAGGGAATTCAAACTACTAACAGTATGGTTGTTTGTCGCCCTTAAGAAATATGGCATGGACAGGGTGCTAGAGTGCATGTGAACCTATATTGCTGTGCTATGTTACCATGCAAAGTGCAGTGTGCTTCATACGCAACATGCTTGGAGACTGTGATTCTGTGAAAACAGTGCCTTTTCCACTGTTTTTCATCACATGTTCTGTACATACATTTGTCATCATATTAACTGGATTGAAAATATCAGCATGCAGCTCTTCCTGGATGCATAATGTGGATCATCAAAATACAGCTTTTGGTTGCTAGTGCCTAATTTGGATGCAGAAATGAAAAAAAAAATAATTTTGTGCTATGATACTATTCTGTATATAACAATTTTCATGGATGGTCTCATATCAACATTTATACTAAATCACTTTGTAATATGAACTGTAAGGATACACTTAGTTATACCTCTCTAATAGGAGATATTACAAAATCATACTCTTTTTTTTCCCCTATATACAAGAACAGTACTATGGCTTGGTATACATTCCCCTTAAAGGAGTATTCCGGCCATAAACATCTTATCCCCTATCCTTTGGATAAGATAAGATTTCTGATCGTGGGGGGCCCGCTGCTGGGACTTCCTGCGATCTCCGTGCAGCACCTGCATTCTATGCCGAGCTGCTGCTCCAGTCTCGGAAACCTGTGTTTCCGGGACTGGAGACGTGACCACATGCCACGCCCCCTTCTGATGTCACACCATGCCCCCTCCATTTATGTCCATGGGAGGGGTCATAGAATGCGGGTGCTGCACGGAGATCGCGGGTGGTCCCAGTGGCAGGCCCCCCCCGCGATCAGACATAAAAAGGGGGTAGGTCAAAATCCCCATCATCGTGTGCAGGGGAAACCATGTCCACATGCGATCTTAGATAGCTGCACAATGTCGATGTTATGGCAACATTGTATGGCTATTGGACATTGCATGCAGGTGTGGTTTTTCCCACATGCGATGATCACCACATGGTACCTGCCCCCTCTCGTCTTAGAAGGTATCTCTCGGAGACAATCACAGGGCAAAGTGGAAAGGCAAAGAGAAGAAAACGTAACCACTTTACGATGTTCTGTATAGTTAGGGGCCCTCTGGATTGAGATGGTGAGATTTAATCAGGAGACTGCAGTATATGCGGTAGTTTGAAAAATATTGAGAGGGTTATCCAGGCAAAGTATTTTTTCAGATCAAAATGTTAGTAAAAGAATAAAGCTTCCATTATACTCACCTTGAAAATCTAATTATACCTTAATGTAATAATACGAGCCTTTAACAATGTATGATATAGCCATGTATAACTAAATATGGCTTAAAAGCATAACACAGATACTATATATTCTTAAAATGTAGAAAATTTAAAAGCAAAACAGGTTCTGTCATTCTATCATACAAAACCATTTTAAAGTCATAAGGTGCTACCTAAACAGATCTACCAGTTGCACACGATCTACCAGTTGCAAAAAGGTCTATGGTTCCTGATTTCAGCTCACCTGTATGTAATTGATGATTAAAATTTAGTTATTGTAACTCCATATGACCATAATCATGGTATACCTATATGCATAATTTGAGAACTTTTGTGTTTTCATGACAATATTTAGATATGATGCATATGTTTCAGTTGCTTCTTCAGTGGTAAAATTTTGTTAAAATGCACCTGTCATTAAAAAAAACATAATAAGCCTTAAAGGGGTACTCCCATGGAAAACTTTTTCTTTAAATCATCTGGTGCCAGAAAGTTAAACAGATTTGTAAATTACTTCTATTAAATCTTAATCCTTCCAGTACTTATTAGCTTCTGAATACTACAGAGGAAATGGTTTTCTTTTTGCAACACAGAGCTCTCTGCTGACATCATGACCACAGTGCTCTCTGCTGACATCTCTGTCCATTTTAAGAACTGTCCAGAGTAGGAGAAAATCTCCATAGCAAACATATGCTGCTCTGGACAGTTCCTAAAATGGACAGATATGTCAGCAGAGAGCACTGTGGTCATGATGTCAGCAGAGAGCTCTGTGTTCCAAAAAGAAAACCATTTCCTCTGTAGTATTCAGCAGCTACTAAGTACTAGAAGGATTAAGATTTTTTAATATAAGTAATTTACAAGTTTGTTTAACTTTCTGGCACCAGTTGATTTAAAAACCATAAAGTTTTCCACGGGAGTACCCCTTTAAACTTTCAACATGTCACAAAGACATGTCCAGAGTTTTGATTGGTTGGGTTCTCAGCGTGGAGACCCCCGCCAATCAGGATAATAAGCCGGGGAAGTGCAAGTAGCATTATGAAGTTCTTCTAGGATACTACAATTGATTATTCGCTTATTGTTGACTAGAGCGGGCACACAGCTACAGCCACTGATTGGGTGAGAAGGAAGGTCCTTGTGCTCACACAGACACACAAGGAGTTTAGCACAGTGGGAACTGAAATAACGTGTTTCTGGTTTATGAAAACAACTTCTTCATGTAAAAGAATGTCCACATTTTACAATACTGGGTCTGCTGTGTTCACCCTCATTGGTATCCTTTAGAAGAGATTACTGGACCACATTGGCCCTCCCTCACCTTAACTCCACTGCTGAAGGCTCTATCAGGTGACCACCTGGTCTTGAAGAGCTATGGATACTGGTTACAACAGCTTAGACTCCTTTCTCACTATACTGTTGCTCCGTTACAAACGGACGTTAATGGCTTTAATTTTTTTTCCTACTTTGGCTGCCATTAACATCTGTTATTGTAATGGAGCAAATCCCGCTATCATAACGAGTTATAACGGGCAAAGAGGATCCCATTCCCTTGAATGGGATTCCTCTAACATCCGTTATAAGTCCCGTTATGATAGCGGGGGAAAAGACTTGACATACACAAAAAATTTTCTCCCGGTACACTGATGGGCACAAATGTCAGCGTGAAAGGAGCCTTACACACCTCTTACACCCACAGGTTTCTGGATGTACTTTACCCTATTGTGCTGGTTTATCTTATTGATTGTATTATAGCCTGCTGCTACTACTAAAAATAGGTTTAACATGAAAACTTCTTTTAACCCCTTAAGGACGCCAGGCGTATGCATACGCCCTGCATCCCGAGTCCTTAAGGACGTGGGGCGTATGCATACGCCCGTGGGAATTCCGGTCCCAGCCGCTAGCCGGTTGGGGACCGGACCGGAATGCCTACTGAAATCCTTCAGCAGGCATCCCGGCACTTCGCCGAGGGGGTCTCTGGTGACCCGATCACCCGGAAAATAGGGATGATCGGAGCTGTCAGGGACAGCCCTGATCATCCTGAGGGATAGGAGCGAGGTCCCAGTGCTGCGATCTCCTCCTATCCCCTGCCATTGGTCAGAACTGATTCTGACCAATGGCAGGGAAGGACAGTGGGGACAGTGGCAACATGGGGAGAAGATGGAGGCCGGTACCTGGAGGAGAAGATGCCTGGGGACCCCGGATCGTCGCTGGAGACTGCTGGATCCTGGCTCAGGTAGGGAAACTACGGTGGGGGTGGGGGGGGGGGTATGAAAGTGAAAGTAAAGTGATCTTTACTGTGGCAACTGTCCACTAGGAAGGCCAAACTGCAACTCCCAGCATGCCCAGACAGCCAAAGGCTGTCTGGGCATACTGGGAGTTGTAGTTTTGCAACATCTGGCGGGTCACAGTTCGGAGACCACTGTTACAGTGGTGCCCAAACGGTAGCCCTCCAGATGTTGCCAAACTACAACTCTCAGCATGCCTAGACTGCCCAGTTGTAGTTCTGTAACATCTGTCCCTTCAGATTTTGCAATTTTCATTAAATTTTAAAAAATTGCTGCTCTACTTTGAAGCCCTCTAATTTTTTCAAAAAGCAAACATCCATTTTATGATGCCAACATAAAGTGGACATATTGTATTTGTGAATAAAAATTTAATTTATTTGGAATATCCATTTTCCTTACAAGCAGAGAGCTTCAAAGTTAGAAAAATGCTAAATTTTCTAAATTTTCATGAAATTTGGGGATTTTTCACCAAAAAAGGATGCAAGTAACGCCGAAAAATTTCCACCAAAATAAAGTAGAATATGTCACGAAAAATCTCTCTCCGAATCAGAATATTCGGTAAAAGTGTTTGAGTTATTAATTTGTAAAGCGACGGTGGTCAGAATTGCGAAAAAGGGCTCAGTCCTTAAGGTGAAAAAGGGCTGCGTCCTTAAGGGGCTAAGGACCAGGCCAATTTTATTTTTGCGTTTTAGTTTTTTCCTCCTCACCTTCTAAAATCTATTACTCTTTTATATTTCCATCTACAGACCCATATAAGGGCTTGTTTTTTGCGTGACCAATTGTACTTTGTAATGAAACCTCTCATTTTACCATAAATTGTACGGTGAACCTCAAAAATTTTTTTTTAGGGAGGAAATTTAAATGAAAACTACAATTTTGCATATTTTGGAGGGTTTTGTTTTCACACTGTACACTTTAGGGTAAAAATTACATGTTCTTTATTCTCTGGGTCAATACGATTAAAATGATAGCCATGGCTAGATACTTTTATATTTTTGTACCGCTTAAAAAAAAAATCTACTTTTTGTACAAAATCAGTAATCTAAAATCGACCTATTTTGACCACCTATAACTTTTTAATTTTTCCGTATATAGGCCGGTATGAGGGCTACTTTTTCGCGCCATCATCTGTACTTTTTATCGATACCACATTTGCAAATATAAAACTTTTAGATAGATTTTTATACATTTTTTTGAATAAAATGTGATAAAAAAGCTGCATTTTTGGATTTTTTTATTTTCTACGTTTACACCATTCACCGTAAGGGATCATTAACATTATATTTTGATAGTTTGGACATTTATGCAAGCGGCGATACCAAATATGTTCATAAAAACATTTTTACGCTTTTTGGGGGTAAAATGGGAAAAACTGACAATTTTTATTTTTATTGGGGGAGGGGATTTTAAATCAACTGGTGCCAAAAAGTTAAACAGATTTGTAAATTACTTCTATTAAAAAATCTTAATCCTTCCAGTACTTATTATTTGCTGAATACTACAGAGGAAATGGTTTTCTTTTTGGAACACAGTCCTCTCTGCTGACATCATGACCACAGTGCTCTCTGCTGACATCTGGACCGTTCTTAAAAGGGACAGAGAGGTCAGCAGAGAGCACTGTGGTCATGATGTCAGCAGAGAGCTCTGTGTTCCAAAAAGAAAACCATTTCCTCTGTAGTATTCAGCAGCTAATAAGTACTGGAAGGATTAAGATTTTTTGTAATATAAGTAATTTACAAATCTGTTTAACTTTCTGGAACCAGTTGATTTAAAAAAAAGTTTTTCACGGGAGTACCCATTTAATGGGGAGCCCAAAAATAAATAGTAACTTTTATCAGTTTCTTCCAGAGCTAGAAAGGTAAAACTTTCAGCAGAAATTCACTAACATATATGAATGTTCTAGGCTCCAGTAGAACTTTACTGGGAGAAATAAATAGGTCTTTCCGCAGCACATTCCCAATCACTGTCTCAAAGTCAGAATGCAATAGTACAAAGACACACTTCACATCTGTTCCTGATGTCACATAAACAAAAGAAAAAATACCTGCCAGATAAAATAGTAAAAAAAAACATGTAAGAAAGTTAGTGAAAAAAAAATAAATAAAAAAGAATAAAATATTGTCTTCCTATAAGGAGCTGCACAAACCAATGTGATTTATTAAGGATACCTCCTGTTATGTAGGGCTATACAGAATGAAGAGATTATATGTCAGAGATACATAGCACACTTAAATGCACTGTGTTATAATTGCTACTCCATTTATTACAATGGCCTAGCAAGAAGTCAGGTAACATTATGATCCATTAAAAGATCACTGCACATTATTACGTAGAATGTCAACTAGATCAGTCACAATTAACTGACATTCCTCTCATTTTCTATATGGAACAAGTATGTGTCCTGTCATTCATTTTAAGAGCATAACATTTGATCAACTCTCAAGTCATGTCCTTCAGTCAAGACTAAGGATGACCCTGCGATGCGTCACGCTTGGAATGAATATTAATCATGAAAGCTACATTTCACTTGTAGAAAGCAGGGAAATGGGAAAAGATACTAAGGTCTTCAATGTAATATATATATATATATATATATATATATATATATATATATATATATAGTTTTTTCTCACTTACAGGGGAAATACTGCAATATTAAAATGTCTCTAAAGAAAAAAAGCCACAGATGGCTCAAATGACAGCTTCCAAATCCACTTACTATTTACTATATATCCCCAATATAAAGTGACTGCAAGGGGACACAATTACATGACACACAACAATGGAGAAAAGGTATTTTCTTTTAACATTTTCCCCCAATATGACAAATATAAAAATCATATAAAAAGAAAACTCTATGGCACATGGGTGGGGCTTTGCACATGGGGGCTTGGTTTTGTGTGAAGAGTGTGGACACCCTGCATTAACAAATTTATGGCTTTTAGCAGCTGTCTGCTAAGAACTGACTTACATTTCTGAAGCTGTCGCATGGGCAGCCTCACATGCACCTTGGATTTATAAAGATGTGTGTACCTCTTGATAAATCCAATGCAATCCTATACTGGCAGGGGTTTACTTAAAGGGGATATCCAGGAAAAAAACTTTTTTAGTTATATCAACTGGCTCCAGAAAGTTAAACAGATTTGTAAATTACTTCTATTGAAAAATATTAATCCGTTCAGTACTTATGAGCTGCTGAAGTTGAGTTGTTCTTTTCTGTCTAAGTGCTCTCTGATGACACGTGTCTCGGGAGCTGTCCAGAGTAGAAGCAAATTCCCATAGCAAACCTATTCTGCTCTGTGCAGTTCCTGAGACAAGCAGAGACCGTTTCCAGAGAGATAAGAACAACTCAACTTCAGCAGCTGATATTGGAACGATTTTTTAATAGAAGTCATTTACAAATCTGTTTAACTTTCTGGAGCCAGTTGATCTTTCCTGGAATACCCCTTTAAGACCAGTGTGTGAAACGCCACTCTTAGTAGTTTCCCACCTAAGTATCACAGAATAAAAAATTATTTTAATAAACAAATAAGAAAACAATAAAAATATGTCTGGTCTTGGACTGGTTATTGGCTTCAAAACTGCATTGATATTAACAGGACTTTTCTATGCTGAAATTGAAAATTTTCATATCTGCCTGGGAGGAATCACATAAGGCAGAGAAAGTTAAGTCACAAGGAAAACTCATTTACAGTAAGAAAATTCACACCCTCCAAGCATAATGAATTCACGTTATTAACAGGAACAATACAAATGGCAGATTTAGCTTGTATAGCTGAGCAATATTAATGTATTCATTGCTGTAGATTAGAATCTTAATTTTGGACAGATCCAATGCAGTAATTTAACTTAATATTATGATAGAACAGACTATTTTCTATTCTCTCAGAGAAAATGCACTTGAATCTTTACAGAACTCATACAATGGAATTATCATGGCAATATTTATCTACCTTTTAATTACAATTAAACTGGCTACTAAAATGTATACAAAAAAAATTCTCTGAATAGGTCATTAAATAGAGTAAGCCTTCTTGTCTTTGGTGTTGGATATTACAGATATTTTACCTTGCTTGAGCCCATTCTCCTAGCATAGTGGTTCTATGTCCTTTTGTTTATAATGTACCAATAACCTTTATTGGGAGGGTTGGTTGGGTGACTCTAGGACTCATCTTTACTAAGTGAATGCTCATTCTGCAGGATGTCACACCTGAACTTGAACTTTTGGTGGACTTGGGACTGTTTTGTTGGGGGAGGGGGTGGGTTAGGGCTGGGGATGGTATATGTGTGTTTTTAAGTACAAAAATGTTAAACTTTAATAAAAAGATCTGATAAAAAAAAAAAAAAAAAAACAACAATAGAGTCAGCCACTATAAATTGTATTGGGTACCACAACCTTAACAAATGAAGAGGTCCCCATTTATATTTAAAAAACAAAAACAAAGTTAACCCCCATTTCCTAGAATTATACCCTTTCGTGATCACTTCAAATGATAACCTCAACAGGACCAAGGGCGTACAGGTACGCCCTCGCGTCCCAGGACTTAAGGACCAAGGGCAGTGAATGTCCAAGACAGCCCCGATCCCCCTGAAGGCATCCCGTTCCATTCACTGCCCTTGGTCCTTAAGTCCAGGGATGCGAGAGTGTACCTGTACGCCCTTGGTCCTGGTGGGGTTATCATCATTTGAAATGATAACAAAAGGGTATAATTCTAGGAAATGGGGTTAACTTTGTTTTGTTTTTTAAATATAAATGGGGACCTCTTCATTTGTTAAGGTTGTGGTACCCAATACAATTTATAGTGGCTGACTCTATTGTTGTGTTTTTTTTTAATCAGATCTTTTTATTAAAGTTTAACATTTTTGTCAGAAGCGACCGACCAATAGCAGATCGGGGATTAAAGTTTGGTTCCCCCATTCTGCCCACCCATGGTAGTCCGGGCAGAGTTGGGGAACTGTGCTAGGAGTGGCGGCGGAGGTCCCCTGCCTATAGTGGGCGGTGATCGTTGGCGGGCGGCTGGCCATCCTCCCTTGCGTGTGGCGGCGGCGGCGATCCAGTAACTGACGCGGTGAGTTGTTGCCTAGAAACATTTGGAGGGCTACAGTTTGGAGACCACTATACAGTGATCTCTAATCTGTAGCCCTCCAGATGTTGCAAAACTACAACTCCCAGCATGCGTGAACAGCAAACGGCTGTCTCGGCATGCTGGAAGTTGTATTTGCATGCCTCCAGCTGTTGCAAAAAAATACAACTCCCAGCATGCCCTTTGGCGATCAGTACATGCTGGGAGTTGTAGTTTAGCAACAGCTGGAGGCACACTTGTTGAAAAATACTGAGTTAGGTAACATAACCTAACTCAAGGTTTTCTAACCAGTGTGCCTCAGGCTGTTGCAAAACTACAACTCCCAGTATGCACAGTTGTCAGGGCATGAAGGGAGTTGTAGTTTTGCAACAGCTGTAGGTTTGTCCCCCCACATGTGAATGTACAGGGTACATTCACAAGGGCCGGGGTTTACAGTGAGTTTCCTGCTTCAAGTTTGAGCTGCAGCAAATTTTCCGCCGCAGCTCAAACTCCTAGTTGGAAACTTACCGTAAACCCCCGCCAGTGTGAATGTATCCTAAAATCACTACACTAACACAAAATAAAGGGTAAAACACTACATATGCACACACTTACACTGTCCCCCCCCCCAATAAAAATGAAAAATGTCTCGGACGGCAGTGTTTCCAAAACGGAGCCTCCAGCTGTTGCAAAACAACAACTCCCAGCATTGCCGGACAGCCACTGACTGTCCAGGCATGCTGGGAGTTTAGCAGAAGCTGGAGGCCCCCTGTTTGGGATTCACTGGCGTAGAATATTTTTGTTAGCGGAGGCAATTGCAACGCTTGCATCTGGGTCCGCCCCTATGCAAATCCTTAATTTAGGCCTCAAATGCGCATAACACTCTCTCACTTCGGAGCCCTGTCATATTTCAAGGAAACAGTTTAGGGCCACATATGTGGTATTTCCGTACTTGGGAGCAAAGGCGTTACAAAATTTGGGGGGCTTTTTTTCCCTTTACCCCGTAAGAAAAGGAAAAGTTGGTGTTCGTGTAAAAAGAAAAAAAAAATTACACTAACATACTGGTGTTGCCCCATACTTTTCATTTTCACAAGAGGTAAAAGGAAAAGACCCCTAAAATTTGTAACGCAATTTCTCCTGAGTACAGAAATACCCCAAATGTGGACGTACAATGCTCTGCGGGCGCACAACAAGGCTCAGGAGTGAGAGTGCACATTTGAGGCCTAAATTTGCACAGGGGTGGCTGATTTTACAGCGGTTCTGACAAACGCAAAAAAATAAATACCCACATGTGACCCCATTTTGGAAACTACACCCCTCACGGAATGTAACAAGGGGTATAGTGAGCCTTAACACCCCACAGGTGTTTGATGAATTTTCGTTAAGGTTGGATGTCAAAATGAATTTTTTAAATAAATTTGTCTGGAATTGAAGGCCATGTGTGTTTACAAATTTCCCATAGTGCCAGAACAGTGGACCCCCCCACATGTGACCCTATTTTGGAAACTACACCCCTCACAGAATGTAACAAGGGGTGCAGTGAGCATTTACGTCCCACAGGTGTCTGACAGATTTTTGGAACAGTGGTCCATGAAAATGAAAAATTTTATTTTTCATTTGCACAGTCCGGTGTTCCAAAGATCTGTCAAACACCAGTGGGGTGTAAATGCTCACTGCACCCCTTATTACATTCCATGGGGGGTGTAGTTTCCAAAATGGGGTCACATGTGGGGATCCACTGTTCTGGCACCATGGGGACTTCCAATCCTAACAAATTCTCTCTCCAAAAGCCCAATGGCACTCCTTCTCTTCTGAGCATTGTAGTTCGCCCGCAGAGCACTTTACATCCACATAAGGGGTATTTCCATACTCAGAAGAAATGGTTTTACAGGTTTTGGGGGGCTTTTTCACCTATTAACCCTTGTGAAAATGAAAAATTTGGGCTAACACCAGCATTTTAGTGAAAAAAAAATCAAATTTTCATTTTCACGTTCAATTTTAGTGAAAATTCGTCAAACACCTGTGGAGTGTTAAGGCTCACTGTACCCCTTGTTACATTCCTTGAGGGGTGTAGTTTACAAAATAGTATGCCATGTGTTTGTTTGTTTTTTGCTGTTCTGGCACCATAGGGGCTTCCTAAATGCAACATGCCCCCCAAAAACCATTTCAGCAAAATTTGCTTGCCAAAAGCCAAATGTTGCTCCTTCCCTTCTGAGCCCTTTAGTGCACTTGCAGAGCACTTTACATCCACATGAGGTATTTCCTTACTCAAGAGAAATTAGGTTACAAATTTTGATGGTCTTTTTCTCCTTTTACCCCTTGTAAAAATGAAAAAAAAAAAAAAATGGGTCTTCAAAAACATGTTAATGTAAAAAATTTAGATTTTGAATTTTCTCCTCCAATTTGCTGCTATTCCTGTGAAACACTTAAAGGGTTAAAAAAACTTTCTGAATGTCATTTTGAATACTTTGAGGGGTGCAGTTTTCATAATGGGGCATTTCTAACATAAAGACCTTCAAATTCACTTCAAAACTAAATAGGTCCCTGACAAATTCAGATTTAGAAATTTTCATGAAAAATTAGAAAATTGCTCATAAAAACTTTGAGGCCCTCTAATGTCTTAAAAAAGTAAAAACATATCAACTTTATGATGCAAACATAAAGTAGACATATTAAATAAATAATTTATATGGCATGTCCATTTTCCTTACAAGCAGAGAGCTTCAAAGTTAGAAAAAAATCTAAATTTTCACATTTTTCAAGAAATTTTTTAATTTTTCACCAAGAAATGATGCAAGTATCGATGAAAATTTACCACTAACATAAAGTAGAATATGTCACAAATAAACAATCTCGGAAACAAATTATAAGTCAAAGCATCCCAGAGTTATTAATGCTTAAAGTGACAGTGGTCCGATTTGCAAAAAATGCTCTGGTCCTTAAGGGGATAATCATAAATTAAAGTAGTGTAACCATCCATGAAAAGTTATATAATTATTATCAAGTTTTAGTTATGTTAATAATGGAAGTAATTTTTCGAGGTAGGCTTAAAGCAAATTTGCTTTGCAGTTGTATGTTTAGTTACCCTTAATCCATTACATATTTGAGTAAAGGAACATAAAATAAAAACATTCCAAGAGAACTGGAGTAAATAAAGTTTGAGTTAAAAAAGAATTGGAGTACAAAGTGGAATAACTGGAGATTAGATAGTTATAAAAAAAAATACATTTCTGAAGATGTTCAGATTCTTAAACATTCTTAGATTTCCACTTATTTTTCTAATATAACATGCACAGAGTTAAACAAAGGATGACCACACTGACAGAGATTTTTATGCCTTACATTGCATACAAAAACATTAAAGGTCACCTAGATACAATGATGGATCGCACTAGAACATTAAAAATTATTTGCAAGTATATATCTATTAAATCAATCCTTTAATGCTTTGGGATCTTAGAATTGTGTTTGTGCTACATTTTTTAAACCAAAGTTTTCTTCATTTTAAAAGTCTTATAGCACATTATGTAATTAAAAAAAGGAAAACAAAAGGTGCGCTCCTAGTGCAGAGGACTTTGGTAAGCGAATACCCCTTTAAAGGTAAAAATGTCCTGCTTACCAGATCTAGTTGTGCTGCGGGCACAACACCGTAGTGTGCATGTAGAATCGCAATAGTGTAGGTCAGCTGGCCGTGGCTTACTTCACAAGTGGCTCAAGGTCACTTCAGCAGTGGATAAGTGGCAGGCGGATCAGGTCCAAAAAAAGGATTTTGCCATCAGCTGAAGAGCGCTGCTCGGGCTCGAAACTTGTTGTAGCACTACAAATAAATTCCACTGTTCTTTCTTGCACACTTAGCCGGTGTGGTCTGGACTGTTACAACTGGTCCGTCTGCCACTTATAGCACATTATATCATTCAGTATCAGGAGACATCTTGGTGACTAAAGAGATAAATCCTGTTACAGGACTTATCTAAGAACACTATATCCGTCCCATGGACAGTTTCTCAAATACTTGCAGACTATAGAACCTTTGCTACATGTATAACACAAACATATGCAATATGATATCTAAATGGTAATGAATAGACCATGTGATTATTTAACCATGTCAAGTTAATAATATTAGAGAATAGCAGGATATTTTGTATACAAGGTTTAAGGGGGTTGCCATCTAAAATATTTATAAATTAGGTCAGAATGGCATAAAAAAAAAAAAAAAAAAAAAATTATATATATATATATATATATATATATATATATATATATATGAAAGTCATGCTAACCTTACCAATCCCCTGCAGTTTCAGTTTTACCACCTCCCAGGCCTCACCCGTCTTTGTATTTCCTCATCCATCTCTATATAGACATGTGATGATGTGAGGTCACTGCTGGCACCCGGGAAGCATTGGAATGGGAGCATTTAAGGATCTGTATGGTTAGCATCCCTTTATAATTTTATACCACTCTAAGCCATTTTAGAAAATTTTGGGGAAGATTTATCAAAACCTGTGCAGAGGAAAAGTTGCACAGTTGCACATAGCAACCAATCAAAAGATTGCTTCTTTAATTTTGCACAGGCCCTTTTAAAAATAACAGAAGCGATCTGGTTGGTTGCTATGGGCAATATTTTCCTCTACACAGGTTTTGATAAATCTCTCCCTTTAAGTGGCTGGACAACTGCTTTAACTTCAAAATATGAACCCCAATTTGTGCATGACTTCCATGTTTTTTGTTGTCACACTCTTCTTCCTTGTTTCTCTTATCAGGTAGAAGATTTGAACAGGCGACTAAATAGTAGACCTACAAGCCAAGGAACCTTTCTAAGTCTTTAAAGGAAGACTTCTTTTAGGGAAATACAATTGAAGTGCTAAATAAACAAAATTCTGAATTTAGAAGAGAGAGACTGTGACCCAGATTTATTAAAACTATCTTATTTTCAGACTGACGGAAAGACTTTTAATGTCTTAGAATTCTCACAGTGTATTAGGGTTATCAATACATCTGTTGCATTTGAGTTTGTACCAACTATCAGTTGGCTTAAGCACCAGAATTTGGCATACTTTTTTAGTGCATTTAATGCCCTTTTTCTGCAACTCCAAACCATTGTTTACCTAAGACATGCCGTTTTAGGACTAGGTATAAAGGTGACTAAAAAAGTGTGCTAAATGCATAGTAAACGTGACTGAAGTCCTATATAACCATTATGGCACAATTTGCACCAACATTCTGCCAAAATCTGTTTCTATTTCTCTGTGGGTGGACTGCAAAATAGGCATGGAACTATGGCCAGCAGAAGCCGACTTCTAAATTAGTACGCCATTTCCTGGAGAGAGATGTCTGATGAGCACACTGAGAAGGTACTAGACCTTAATAAGACACTCGATATTCAAGACATTCTCAATGAAATCACATTTTCGCCAGTGCAGTACATTTGCATAATGCAAATGAAGCATTTCTAGGAGGGTGGTATTTACAAACATTTCTAACAACTCCTCTTGACTGAGATAGGCCATTTCAATATATGATCAAACAGAAAATTAAAGAGAAACTCATCACCCATCTTATCTTGAAGGTCTCAAGGCAACTTGTAATAGTGCATTTTCTAGGAAATACCATTTAACATTGACATTTTGACAAGGCTAACGTTTCTGAAATTCTGTATAAACTCATCCTGACATCTCCATCAAAATATTAATTTCAGATAGTGCCTGGTCACTGGTATCAACAACATGTTAGGCAAAAGGGCAAATAACATTTAGATTACAATAGAAGTTCATGTTTCCATATCCAGTAATCCAGAGTATAGAAATGTAAAGTGAATTTATGCAGCATGTCATTCATTATATTGTTATATAACAACATTTACATTGTTACACAATCAGCTTTCAGTGCAATTGTTGCAGTACCAATTCAGATTGATTTTTTGATAGGACCATTATTCTGATGTTTCCAGGACATGCAGGTAAACAGAAATTCATGCTTCCGCTTAACCACATCAATCCAGACAGTTAAATACTGAAGGATAGTTATACGAGATCATATAATGGGGCTTCAGGCACCGACCTGACACACAATAGAAAGCAAATACACTAAAGACAAATTAACAGATTAGCACTCAGACCTGTCATTTCTGACTAATCTTCTTGATCTAGGATTTGGCTGTGTAAAATCTGCTGACTAAACATAGAACTTGGACACCATCTGACTATACTCTCTGCATATGCACATGTTTTTTTTTTATTTTTTTTTTTACTAATAATGGAATTGTCAGCAATAAACTATCAAATGAAATCTATTAATATTATATAACAAGTTAAACTTGATGGCAAACAAAAAAAAAAAAAAAAAAAAAAAAAAAAAAAGAGTTTACCATAGTGCTGTCATTCTTGTGTTTTCAAAAGGTAGACCAAAAACATTTATAAGTCTAAGAAATACACAATAAATGATGTATCCTTTGGGTATTTGCACCACCCAGACTTGTTGTAAAAATGACTGACCCATTCACCTGGATGAGGCTTGCAGAAAACTATGTGCATGCTGTAGAAAAATCCCTGTTTGGGTATACAGAACAAATTCTCATTTGCAGAAATTTGTGCAACAAATCTGTTGTGTGTGAATATGCCCTTAGAGTTAAAGGGGTACTCCGGCGCTTAGACATCTTATCCCCTATCCAAAGGATAGGGGATAAGATGCCTGATCGTGGGGGTCCCGCCGCTGGGGACCGTTCGCTCCGGGTCTGATTACCGGCAACCACGGGGCAGGCGGCGTGTGACGTCACGCCTCCGCCCCTGTGTGATGTCACGCTCCGCCCCTCAATGCAAGCCTATGGGAGGGGGCGTGGATAGGGGATAAGATGTCTAAGCGCCGGAGTACCCCTTTAATGATCCTTAGTTTTTTCCATTTCAGTAGAAAGCTTATCAAATATCTATTTTACATTTTTGAAAACAGTGCCCAGCCTGAAGCCTACGTCCATTCACAGAATCATATTTCGTAATGCAATAACCATGAAAAACCTTGCTGCTGTGCTTTCCATTCATACGTCTCCTTTTCTGTGAAAGACACCTTAGAGTGACCACACTGCATACACATTTAAACATACTGTAGGAATTGGCAAGCAGCTTTTAAAACATGATCTCACTGAAGACATTGACAGTATATTGATAAGGTGTGCCATCAATGTCTGATCCGTGGGCACCATGTGGCAGCTAGGCTAGAAAAGTAGCATGCCTCTTTGGCTCCTGTCAGCTATATGCCGTTTTCTCTTTTTAGAGGGCTACATGGAATTAGAATGTTGCACCCTCTTAATATATGTAATGCTAGAATATGTATAAAAATCACCGATCAAGGACCAGACGTAGATAATGCGCAGTCCCGCGCCATTTATATATGCAAAGAGATTATCATCAACCAAAATCACTAAATAAACTAAACCTTTTTTTTTTTTCAAATGAAGAGCATAAAACTTTGCTTTTAATAAATACTACTAAGAAAAGTTTTAGCAGTATTTACGGTATTAAAAGTTTTATACCCTTCGTTTGAAAATAGGTTTTATTTATGATTTTAGAATCTGTGTAAACCAATTATCCATTATTTGTTTGAAAAACTTACATATTATTGGGATGATGCATTATCAGCCATGTGTTAAAGCGGAGTTATGCATTGTCAATCATTTAGAGGACATTCAGAGTGGCAATGATATTTTTTAGTTTTTCATAATCCTCAGGTTCACAAAAAACTTTACCCAGTGTATGCAGGCTCAGTATATAAACTTATAATGAGGAAAGACAAGATTGTTGTGCAGAAGAGACAAAACTACAAAGTATAAGTAAACAGACATCTACATGTTAAACAAGAGCAGATTAGAAAATGATAAGATGCATGCAGAGTTTACAAACCGTGTCTTTAGGGTGGCCCAATAAGTAGAAATATGGGGACCCATGCTTGTCACTTTTCATGCACATGGAGAGACTGGAAGAAGGTACCATTCCTAAAGGAAGGGGAGGAACAGCCTAGGACCAATCATTAGAATTAACAGAACAGTGACACAAAGATATAAAACTGTTAGCAAAGAATTCTTAGTATAATTAGAAAAGTTACAGGAATATTTCTAAGAGGAAATAGAATTTGTATTTATAAATATGTAAAAAGCATGCAAATATTAATATTAGTGATAGCTTAGATTTTATTTGTTATTTAAATAGATAGCACATAAATGTTAAAAGGCATCTGTAAGCATTTTAGGTGAAGTGAGAACATTTGTGTTAGATGCTGAGTATTTGTACCAAGAAGCCAGAGGGTATTCCCTATGCGCTTGTAAAATTATATGGACACTGGATGGTAATGATGCAAAAAAACGATGTAAGAACTTAGCCTTAGGCCGTATTACGCATCACACAGGTGTATTACGGAAGCATTTCTGCATCTCTAATACGGTTGTAAGTCTAGGCCTGACCATGGATCTCATGACTAGAACTGACAGGTGTCCATTCGGGTCATTAGACCAATAGTAAAGCTGGGGTTGCAGAAGTAATACAAGCACAAAAAGACATTGATAATAAACCCTTGTGAAACTGGCCTTAAAGTAAAGGTTTTGAATGGATTTTGGAGACCATAAAATAAAATAAAATTTTTTAAATGAGTTACATAGGGTAAAATTATATAAATACACATTTCCTTTTATTGGTCAGTCAAACTGAACAGCCTATTGAACAATAAAAGCTACATATTCCCCTTACAGTATTTGTGATTTAAAAGGAAGACTAATTTGAGTAGGTTAAAGAATCTTCCGTACTGAATTCATAATCACAAATAATACAACTATATCCTTTTAATCATTTCATCAATGAATATTAATATGAATTCAGATCTTACTTAACCTTGAAAGTGACCCTTTAGCATTTGACATTACTTATAATCTTGTGGTATAAAAAGTAACCCTTAATCCAATATCTTATTAAATCAAATTTGACGGCTACAAATCGAAGAAATGATTAATGAAGACCAGCAGCCATTTTGCACATGGAAACTAGGTTGTTAAAATGTTTTAAGTACTTGGCACATGAAGAATTACAATAGCCTTGTTATAAGTTATACCAAGCAGATGTTGTCATGGTAACCACACTTCCATAACTCTTTAAAATGTAACAGTAAAAAGGCTTAGGATGAAAGTAATTGAGTATGCATGTAATCGCAGCACAGCCTACAGTGCTATGCGAAGATTCCTAGTGTAACAAAATAGGTAGCTGTCCTGCAGAATACAGATGTATATAGGCACGTGCAGACTACATATTTACATATGACCTAAGCAATACTATCATGCTATTTTATAAGCTGGAAGACTACTAGATATTATCTCACTGCAACTCATACAACTGAATCCAATACTGATCAGATGCAGAATAGTTTGGATCCCATACATATTTGGATTCATTTGCACCAGATCCCCACCCTCTATACTAAGAAATTAAAGAATTTGGGAAAATCAGATGTGTACCACATACATACTGAGCGTTAGGAAAGTTTTCAGACCCATTAACTTTTATCAAATTTTGATATGTTGCGGACTTGTGCTAAAATAAAAATAAAATCAAGTTTTCCCCATCGATCTGCCCTCAATAAGTAATAAAGACAAAGTGAAAATAGATTTTTAGAAATGTTTGTTATATTGTAGTTTTTCCTTTTCAATAAATTAGCATTGACACAAGTATTCAGACCCTTCAGTACTTTGTTGAAGTATCTTTGGCAGTGATTATAGCCTTCAGTCTTCTTCGGTGTGATGCCACAAATGTTTGCACAACTGGATTTGGGGTTTCTGACTTTCTTCTCTGCAGATCCTCTCAAGCTCTATCAGGTTGGATGGAACCATCATGGCGCCACCATGTTTTACTGTAGGGATGATATTGGGCAGGTAATGAGCAGTGCCTGGTTGCATCCAGATATCATGCTTAGAACTGAGTCCAATCTTGGTCCAGACCAGAAAGCCTTGTTTCTCACAGTCAGGGTCCTTTAGGTGCTTTTTTGCAAACTCCAGGTGAATGTTCAAGTGTCTTTTACTAAGCAAAGGCTTCTTTTTGACCCTCTGCCAAAAAGCCAAAATTGTGGATTGTTGCAGCAATGGTTGACCTTTTGGGAGTTTCAATTATCTGCAAACAGGATCTTTGGAACTCACCCAGAGTGACAATTGGGTTCTTGGTCATCTTTCCTTCCAAGGCCCTTCTCCCCTGATTACTCAGTTTGGTGGGGTGGTCAGCCCTAGGGAGACTTCTGGTTGTTCCAAACTTCATCCATTTTAAAATTAGAGAGCAAACTGTGCTCTTTTTTTTATTATTAACATTATTTTTTATTCAACGCTTACAGAAAAAAAAATACAAGTTCTTACAAATACAATACAACAGGTTACAAATACATATGCATTTATTTGGTCCTATTATAACCCACCCCACCCTCCACCCACAATGGCAGGGGAAAAAAAAAAAAGAAATTTGAAAATATCTCGTTTTTTCCGCACCTCTCTCTGGAAATTCCGGAATCATCCTAATTATCAGTGTCCCATAGTCCCCACTTTTTCTCACTGCAACTCATACAACTGAATCCAATACTGATCAGATGCAGAATAGTTTGGATCCCATACATATTTGGATTCATTTGCACCAGATCCCCACCCTCTATACTAAGAAATTAAAGAATTTGGGAAAATCAGATGTGTACCACATACATACTGAGCGTTAGGAAAGTTTTCAGACCCATTAACTTTTATCAAATTTTGATATGTTGCGGACTTGTGCTAAAATAAAAATAAAATCAAGTTTTCCCCATCGATCTGCCCTCAATAAGTAATAAAGACAAAGTGAAAATAGATTTTTAGAAATGTTTGTTATATTGTAGTTTTTCCTTTTCAATAAATTAGCATTGACACAAGTATTCAGACCCTTCAGTACTTTGTTGAAGTATCTTTGGCAGTGATTATAGCCTTCAGTCTTCTTCGGTGTGATGCCACAAATGTTTGCACAACTGGATTTGGGGTTTCTGACTTTCTTCTCTGCAGATCCTCTCAAGCTCTATCAGGTTGGATGGAACCATCATGGCGCCACCATGTTTTACTGTAGGGATGATATTGGGCAGGTAATGAGCAGTGCCTGGTTGCATCCAGATATCATGCTTAGAACTGAGTCCAATCTTGGTCCAGACCAGAAAGCCTTGTTTCTCACAGTCAGGGTCCTTTAGGTGCTTTTTTGCAAACTCCAGGTGAATGTTCAAGTGTCTTTTACTAAGCAAAGGCTTCTTTTTGACCCTCTGCCAAAAAGCCAAAATTGTGGATTGTTGCAGTAATGGTTGACCTTTTGGGAGTTTCAATTATCTGCAAACAGGATCTTTGGAACTCACCCAGAGTGACAATTGGGTTCTTGGTCATCTTTCCTTCCAAGGCCCTTCTACCCTGATTACTCAGTTTGGTGGGGTGGTCAGCCCTAGGGAGACTTCTGGTTGTTCCAAACTTCATCCATTTTAAAATTAGAGAGCAAACTGTGCTCTTTTTTTTATTATTAACATTATTTTTTATTCAACGCTTACAGAAAAAAAAATACAAGTTCTTACAAATACAATACAACAGGTTACAAATACATATGCATTTATTTGGTCCTATTATAACCCACCCCACCCTCCACCCACAATGGCAGGGGAAAAAAAAAAAAGAAATTTGAAAATATCTCGTTTTTTCCGCACCTCTCTCTGGAAATTCCGGAATCATCCTAATTATCAGTGTCCCATAGTCCCCACTTTTTCTTCCATATATCAAAATTTTTTCTGACTTTTTGCTTTTAGCCTTTTCAAAAGCTTTAAAGGGTACCTCTCGTCAAAAAAACTTTTGATATATTATAGATTAATGTATACAGAATAACTTTACAATTGCATGTTATTAAAAATTATGCTTCTTTCTATTTAATTTTCCACTTTGAAGAAATGACCACTAGGGGTCTCCCTACCAGTCCTGGCAGCAAGCATTTCAGACTCATGCTGGAGTCCTAAACACTACGAGCTGCCGGCCTGCTTTGTTCACAAAGGAGAACACTCCGAGCTGCCAGCCTGCTTTGTTCACAGCCTGTTTGGCTGTGAACAAAGCAGACTGGCAGCTCTGAGTGTTTAGGACTCCAGCATGAGTCAGAAATGCTTGCTGACAGGACTGATCGGGAAAAATACAATAGAAAGAAGAATATTTTTCATTAACATGCTATTGGAAAGTTATTCAACATTCATTAATCTAAAATATATCAAAAGTTTATTTGATGAGAGGTACCCTTTAACCCTTTGCAACTCTAGTTTCCATTCTAGACTACTCGGGTTTTTGTTAGAAATCCATTTCAACCTCGCTGTACTCAATGCATTCAAGATCAACTTGTTTTTGGCCACAGGTAGGTTAGGGATTAGACCAAACAGGAAAACTCCTGGTTTCCACTCCAAACTAACACCTATTTTTCTTTTAATTTGTTCTTTAATTTCAAACCAAAAATCGTTTATATATGGGCACTCCCACAGCATATGAAGCAGATTCGCTTTGGCCCTTCCACATTTTGGGTAGTCCGCATGGGCACGAATTTTCCATTTGCATAGATCTTTAGGGGTATAATATAGTCTATGCAATAGCATAAACTGAGAGGTTCGAAATTTTTTATTTTCCGACATCTGGACCACACAATCATTCCCTTCCAAGTGGTCTCATCCGACAGCACTCCTTCTTTTGCCCACTCTGCTTTACTTTTAACTTTCATCCCCTCTAGTTTCCTAATCGAAGAATTTTATATACTGCAGACAACCACAATTTCCTACCCCCATCCACCAATTCAATCAAGGGATGGTTCTGGATACTAAGAGCCCTTGTATCCTTAGTATACTTTACAGCATGTTCTAGTTGGAGGAAACCAAATTTATCATCTAACCCAAACTCCCTCTGCAGATCTTCGAATTTTTTTCATTTTCCTTCACTGAACATTTGCTCAACATATACTATCCCCTTTCTTAACCATAAACCATAATGCTCAATTTTACTTATTTCATTCAAATTATTATTTTCCCACAGTGGAGTAAATTTCACACTTCCTATAATGCTTAAAACACCTTTAACTTTCTTCCACACCCAATTTGCCTGTGCACCAATTGTATCCTTCTTACCAAATTTCAAATTATTTTCCAATACTTCAAACACGTGCTTCCTATACACCTTGTATTTAAATTTTAAGAGGTCATGAATCAGCTGACCTTGGTCACCTGTGAGCTGTGATAGGTGAGTCGCCCAGTAATACAGTCTAAAGTTTGGAACCCCTAACCCCCCCTATCTCTGGGCAGCGTGAATGTGTCTAATCTAATCCTAACCTTTTTCTTACCCCAAATTAATGTATTCACCAAACCATAAATTTTTCTGTGCAAACTGTGCTCTTAAGAACTTTTAGTGCAGCAGAATTTTTTTTGGACCCTTCCCCAGATCTGTGCATCTGCACAATCCTGAGCTCTATGGGCAGTTATTTCCCACTCATGGCTTAATTTTTGCTCAGGGCTGTGTCTTTCCAATGTAAAATCAAGTACATTTACTACAGGTGACTCCAATCAAGGTATAGAAAAATTATCAGGAAAAATTGAGGGCCCCAGAGATAAATTTCAAGTATCATAGCAAAAGGCCTGAATACTTAGGTGCATGTATAATTAGCAAAATTCTACTTATGAATATGGACTATTGAGTGCTGAACGATATGGATAAAAATCATTTTTTATTTCTATTTTAGCACAAGACCTCAACATAAAAAAAATGTGTGAAAAGTAAAAGATCTGAGAACTTTCCAATGCACAAAACTACGAGGGTCATTAATCATAGTGTTCTTGCTTAGTCTGGGTACACAAAATGTCTCACGTGCGCCAAAGCACTTTTTTATGTGACTTTTGTGGGTATTCATAAAGTAGCAAACAGTCTTACCTAATTAAATTTCAGTTTTCACTTTGCATTGGTCATGAATTTTTGATGTGCGAATGTAGCACATAGGCAAAAATAAAAAGCCGCACACCACTTCAAAAAGTCTCAAGCCAACTCCAGGTCTGACCTAGTTTACAAAACTGCCTGTGGTAAGCACTTTTAAAAAGTTGTGTTTTGCTGATGTGCTCCAAATTTATCAACTCCATGTAATAGTATGATAAATATGTAGCACATAAGCAAAACCAAAGCAAAAAAATCCCTTCAGAACTCGCTTACCAAAGCAACAATGATAAATGTCCCTCTATATCTATGAAAAGGATTGCACATTTTCCCACAATCCCTCTTGCTTTCTTACACTTTAGAGGCTACAGAGCATGCCTGACCATCTCAAAAGATGCCCTAAGACAGTCATAACCAAGAGCAACAGGGCATGACATAGGATACATGGAATACTAGTATGTACCGTATTTATCGGGGTATACCACGCACCGGCCTATAACACGCACCCTCATTTTACCAAGGATATTTGGGTAAAAAAAGTTTTTTACCCAAATATCCATGATAAAATGAGGGTGCGTGTGTGCGTGTATACCCCGATATACCCCCAGGAAAGGCAGGGGGAGAGAGGCCGTCGCTGCCCGCTTCTCTCCCCCTGCCTTTCCTGGGGTCTAGAGCGCTGCTGTCGGCCTTTTTCACCCCCTGGTTATCGGCGCCGCTGCCCGTTCTGTCCCCCTGACTATCGGTGCCGGCGCCGATAGCCAGGGAGAGAGAAGTGGCGCCGACAGCCAGGGGGAGAGAAGGGGCAGCGGCACCCATTGCCGGCGCCGCTGCCCCGTTGCCTCCCCCCATCCCCGGTGGCATAATTACCTGAGTCGGGTCCGCGCTGCTCCAGGCCTCCGTCGTACGTTCCCAGCGGCGTTGCTATGCACGGCGCGGCGCTCTGACGTCATGCGCCGCGCCGTTCAGCGCATAGCAATGACGCCGGGGACGCACGACGGAGGCCTGGAGCAGCGCGGACCCGACTCAGGTAATTATGCCACCGGGGATGGGGGGAGGCAACGGGGCAGCGGCGCCGGCAATGGGTGCCGCTGCCCCTTCTCTCCCCCTGGCTGTCGGCGCCGCTTCTCTCTCCCTGGCTATCGGCGCCGGCACCGATAGTCAGGGGGACAGAACGGGCAGTGGCGCCGATAACCAGGGGGTGAAAAGGGCCGACAGCAGCGCTCTAGACCCCAGGAAAGGCAGGGGGAGAGAAGCGGGCAGCGACGGCCTCTCTCCCCCTGCCTTTCCTGGGGGTGTATCGGCGTATAACACGCACACAGACTTTAGGCTAAAATTTTTAGCCTAAAAAGTGCGTGTTATACGCCGATAAATACGGTATATCTTTCTAAATAGGATGCACATTGAAAATATGTTTAGTTTTACACACTACGTCATTAGACTACGTCATTGTATTAATATTTTACTAGGCCGGCAAAATAAATTCAATTCTGCATTGTGTCCGTTGAATTATAAACAGTGTCCCCCAATGTATACCAAAACCTATGTAAAGAAAAAAGCTGACCAGTTGCCCATAGCAAACAATCAGATCACTTCTTTAACTTTTATTCTACACTAGGCCCTCAAAATAAATTCTATTCTAAATTGTAACCATTGAATTATATACAGTGCCCCTAAATAAAAAATAAACCACACTAAGCCCCCTGACCTCAAAGTCTACACTGTGCCCCAGAACATAATAATATACTATGCTGCCCTAAATGAATTATAATCTGCACTGTGTCCCTGAAATGCATTTTACGAAATGATATAAAATATACTTACCCTCTCCTGCGCTGTCATCTGGAGATGCTGCATTGGCCTCTTCTTCTGCAGAAGGAAGTAAAAGTTTTGGAAGCCATCAATCGTGAATCACGAGCAAAGAATACCAATGCACCTGCCAGTGCCTGGTAACTCAGGATTATCTGCATTCTAAGGACATTGCTACAGGTGCATTCAAGTTTTGGATTTCTGTTCTCCCTTATTCCCCAGACAAGTGTTATTTTAAACCAGCCGGATTCTGTACCACCACAAAGTAAAGCATAGGCATCTCAGGAACACGTGACTGGATGACGTGAGCCATCAGCCTCGCATCCAGAACCGCCCACCTGCTACCTGCGCTCGTGATGGATCCCAGGCTGTGCTCTTTGGTGTCCCTTATGCCCGCCATGCTGAAAATTTGGACTAAACCCCCGTTGAGTGCACTAACTGACTCAGCCATGGGGAATGAAGGTGATGGCCCCACTGATAGGTGAGAAGGAAGGTCTTCCAGTGGAAGAGAGTGCCGGGAGAGAACTGGTAGCTGCCGAGATCTCGCGGTACGCGAGACTACAGTAAGCCCCGTGATGTGGCCGCAAAGTGAATGCTGGGGAGCAACAAAACCCAGCACGCTGGTGTTGGCGGATAGTGCCGCTGACTCCACGTGAAGGAAGGACTAGACGCGACCATAACCAGTAGTAGTAAGTGACGCAATATTGGAAATGCAAAGGCATATGTAAATAATGTAAAGCCTCCCTAGAGTGCCGGTGAGGGAAAAACCTCCTCAGATAATGGGCTAAATTGAACGCTAAACTATACTATGCATTATGAACTGTACTCCTGCTGGATAAATGGAGGTCCCTGACTATAGAGGAGTGGGGGATACTGCATACAGTGTGGGATGGAAGTTAAAAAGCGGTAGCAACTGGCTGCAGGCTGTACTATGGATGCTGTCTGTAAATGTTTAGCAGGTGTGGTATGTTTTTTCTCCCTGGAAATAAATAGTGGCAAATGTATGAACTATATGAAGTATATGGAAAAAGTAAATACTGCTTGTGGTGAAATACCACACATCTGGAATGGATATGTCTATTGATAGACGTATAATAATAATCCTTGCGGATACTGTAGGTCACTATATAACAAGAGCAACACCCACACTTGCTACGTAAACCTACAGACAGACAGGATACAAAGATTCTCCCTGTATCCCCCCCTCTCTGGTCAGGTGAGTCATTACTGGGATATATGGCATGGAAATGTATGAAATAGAAGGATACTCATCTCTAAGCCTGGATCTATGGAAACTTATGCGGCTGCGTTTTAAAGCTGTGAAAGTTGGTTGCGCTGCCACTGTGCTAACTTGTTACTGTGACAATTTGTAGTTAGGACTCCTGGGGGATGTCTAAATGCAGATTGAATATGAACAGTTTTGGGAATCATATACTGCCAGTAAATGTGACTTTTTATCTCCCCAGTAATATTAAGAAAGGCTGGGGAGTGACAACAGACAGAAGAAGCAATCTCCCTTCTAAAGGATATGGAAGGGGGAGGAAGAAAAAAAAAAAGAAACTGCTGAGAAAAAGACATCTTATCCCCTATCCAAAGGGGCCACTGGGGACCCCCGTGATCTTCTATGCCGCACCCCGTTAGAATCAGTCCCCGGAGCGTGTTCGCTCCGGGTCTGATTACTGGCGATCACGGGGACGGAGCATAGTGAAGTCACGGCTCCGCCCCGTATGATGTCACGCCCCGCCCCCACAATACAAGCCTATGGAAGGGGGCGTGACAGATGTCACACCCCTTCAATAGATTTAAATTGAGGGGGCGGAGCATGACGTCACACGGGGCGTCACTATGCTCCGTCCTCGTGGTCGAGATAGACTCAGCCTGAGGACCTCCAGTGGTTCCGGAAGCCGCTAAAGGTGGGTGCTGCATGGTAGATCCCGGGGGTCTCCAGCAGCAGGGAATAAGATGTCTAGGGGCGGAGTATCCCTTTAAGGATATAGAACGGTGGTTACTGAGTAGAGATGACATTGAAACACATCGCATTGCACTGCATTATAGAATATCCAGGGGCAGACAGGAATTTTGTATAAACTTCGATCAAGAAAGTCGACAGTAAACATATTGAATAATAGATAAATGCCGCCTAAAGCTAATGGTAGAAGATCAGGTGGGAGTAGGGTGGAATCCACACATTCAGCTAAAATGGAGACATTTTTGAAATCCCCCCATGAAACTGTAAAAACACGTACACAAAACCTAAATGTCTCTCTGAAAACCAGGTGGTTCTAGATTCAGCGCCCTTCAAGTAGAAGAAGAGCAGGAGGAAGGGGCAAGAGAGGAAGTAAATGCACAAGTGCTCACTACCATCCTCATAGAGATACAAAAGTGTAATAAGGCAATTGGAGACCTCCCGACACAAGTGGGGGTCTCAGTACAGATGTATCCTTTATTAGAGATGATATTAATAAAAGCAACCTTTATTAGAGATGATATTAATAAAAATCAACCTTTATTAGAGATGACATTAATAAAATCAATGAAAGAGTTAAACAAATGGAAAAATCTGTCCCACAGGTGGAGAAAAATCTGGGAGAAATGAGGAAAGAATGGGAAACATTAAAACAGGATCACTATTCACTAAAAAAGAAACTAATAGATCTGGAGGATTGTTCCAGACAAAAACAATGTCTGTATCATTGGTCTGCCAGAGGGAGAGGAAGGGCATGATCCAGTCTGTTTAATCAAAAACTGGCTAGTTGAACTTTATGCCTCTCAAAAATTGTCATCCTTTTGTTTGGAAAGGGCACACAGGGTGCCATCGAAAAAACCTATCCCGGGGTCCCCCCCCCCCAAGAACTTTACTGTGTTTTACAGATATACACTCAATGCTGAAGCTCTCCAGGGAAAAAGGCAGTGCCAAGGTGTCAATGTACCCGAAGTTTTCTACGGACACCCAGCGAAGGAGGATAGCATTCTCAGCAGCAACAAAGAGACTGCTTACTGCCGGCATTTCATTTTCACTTTTATTTCCAGCCAAAATGCAGATTGTATATAATTAACAATTTTTTTAAAATTCTGGGCAGGAGATAAATGAATGGCTGGAGAGTAAAGGCCTATAAGCAGGATGAAATGTATAATATTGTGTTAAGATAGGTTGAGCGGGTGAGAGGCGGGGCGGTCCAAGTGGGGTTAGTGTAGATAAGAGCTTTGAGACTAATGGTGTCAAGGCAAATGGGGGGGGGGGGGGGGAGAGGGTAGGATAGGGGTAGGGGGTGGGTGGGAAGGGGGAAATGCAGCCTGTTGCCTGTTGGTGGGAGAGTAGATCTAGAGGGACCTGATATAGGGAGTTAACCAAATTACAAATGGAGAAAAAAAAATAATGACATGGAATGTCCAAGGGATTAAAGAAAAAAAAAAAGGTTGCCATTTTTGATAGGATTGTGAATTATCTCCCGGCGATAGTTGGATTAATGGAAACACATCTCACATACAGTAAAACTTTTATAAAAAAATAAATGGGTAAAGATTTCTTATCACTCTACTGTATCTAATTACTCATCAGGGCTGTCTGTGTCTTATTCCCCATGCAATAGATATTCAGGTTTATGCTACAGATATAAACTCCAGAGGGAGGTATGTATTTCTATACTATAGGTGGGAAGGAATGCATACAATATTGGCATTTATTTATATTCCACCGCCGTTTAGGGTTGAGGTGCTACAGAGTCTTAATAAATTTATAGAAGGGAAAAGATATAAAGATTTATATGTTATGGGAGACTTTAAAGGGGTACTCCGGTGGCAAACTTTTTTTTTTTTTTTTTTAAATCAACTGGTCCCAGAAAGTTAAACATATTTGTAAATTACTTCTATTAAAAAATGTTTACTCCTTCCAGTTCTTATTAGCTGATCAATACTACAGAGTAAATTATTTTCCTATTTGGAACACAGTGCTGTCTGCTGACATCATGACCACAGTGCTCTCTGCTGACATCTCTGTCCATTTTAGGAACTGTCCAGAGCAGCATATGTTTTCTATGGGGATTTTCTCCTACTCTGGACAGTTCTTAAAATAGACAGAGGTGTCAGAAGAGAGCACTGTTGTCATGATGTCAGCAGAGAGCTCTGTGTTCCAAAAAGAAAATAATTTCCTCTGTAGCATTCAGCAGCTAATAAGTACTGGAAGGATTAAGATTTTTAATAGAAGTAATTTACAAATCTGTTTAACTTTCTGGCACCGGTTGATAAAAAAAAAAAAAAAAAAAAAGTTTTCCACCGGAGTACCCCTTTAACCCCTTAAGGACCAAGGACGTATCGGTACATCCTTGGTCCTGCTCTCCTGATATGACGCGGGGTTACACGGTAACCCCGCATCATATCACGGCGGGCCCGGCGTCATAGTGAAGCCGGGACCCGCTGCTAATAGTGCGCAGCGCCGATCGCGGCGCCGCACGCTATTAACCCTTTAGCCGCACGCTCAGAGCTGAGCCGCGCGGCTAAAACCGAAAGTGAAAGCTGCCGTTTAACTCAGTGGGCTGTTCGGGATAGCCGTGGCCAAATCGCGGCATCCCGAATAGCTTACAGGACAGCGGAAGGGCCCCTACCTGCCTCCTCAGTGCCTGAGATCCAGGCATGAGCAGTCAAGCGGCAGAATCGTCGATCACTGGTTTCCTATGAGAAACCAGTGATCAATGATGAAGATCAGTGTGTGCAGTGTTATAGGTCCCTATGGGACCTATAACACTGCAAAAAAAAAGTGAATGAATATCATTTAACTCCTTCCCTATTAAAAGTTTGAATCACCCCCCTTTTCCCATAAAAAAAAACACAATGTAAATAAAAATAAACATATATGGTATCACCGAATTATAAAAATATATAATTAATTAAACCGCATGGTCAATGGCGTGAGCGCAAAAAAAATTCCAAAGTCCAAAATAGTGCATTTTTGGTCACTTTTTATATAATTTAAAAATGAATATCAATAAGTCCTATCAATGCAAAAATGGTACCGTTAAAAACTTCAGATCACGGCGCAAAAAATGAGCCCTCATACCGCCTCATACACAGAAAAATAACAAAGTTATAGGGGTCAGAAGATGATAATTTTAAACGTATTAATTTTCCTGCATGTAGTTATGATTTTTTCCAGAAGTCCGACAAAATCAAACCTATATAAGTAGGGTATCATTTTAATCGTATGGACCTACAGAATAAAGATAAGGTGTCATTTTTACCGAAAAATGTACTACGTAGAAACAGAAGCCCCCAAAAGTTACAAAGCCGCGTTTTTTTTCTATTTTGTCGCACAATGATTTTTTTTCCGTTTCACCGTAGATTTTTGGGCAAAATGACTGACGTCATTACAAATTAGAATTGGTGGCGCAAAAAATAAGCCATCATATGGATTTTTACGTGCAAAATTGAGAGTTATGATTTTTTAAAGGCAAGGAGCAAAATATGAAAATGCAAAAACGGAAAACCCCCCCGGTCCTTAAGGGGTTAAAGGGGTACTCTGCACCCCTAGACATCTTATCCCATATCCAAAGGATAGAGGATAAGAGTTCAGATCGCCGGGGTCCCGCTGCTGGGGACCCCCGGGATCACGGCTGCGGCACCCACCTGTACGGCTTCCACCTCCCACCGGCAACGCTGGAGGCTTCGGATCCTGACCACAATGGTGGATGAGCGTGACGTCACAACTCTGCCCCGTATGATGTCCCGCCCTGCCCCCTCAATGCAAGTCTATGGGAGGTCAGTCATGCCCCCTCCCATAGACTTGCATTGAGGGGGCGGGGCATGACGTCACACGGGGCGGAGTCATGACGTCACGCTCGTCCGCCATTGTGGTCGGGATCCGAAGCCTCCAGCGTTGCCGGTGTGAGATGGAAGCCGTACAGGTGGGTGCAGCAGCCGAGATCCCGGGGGTCCCCAGCAGCGGGACACCAGCGATCTGACATCTTATCCCCATCCTTTGGATAGGGGATAAGATGTCTAGGGGTGCGGAGTACCCCTTTAACTATATTATGGATAACACAAAAGATTGGAGGGGTAAGGATTTGAAGAGAGGACGTACCCTGTAGAATATATGGTGTCAGGATATTGGGTGGAAAGATGCCTGGCGACAGCTCTATCTGGCTAAAGAGGTTTTCTCATGTTTCAACTTGACACAATTGACAGCTTCAAGAATTGATCTACTTTTGGTGAATGAAGCCGCCTTAAGGTCAATTAGAAAAATAGCATATGATATAAAAACGGTATCAGACCATACAATGTTAGTTGGGTATATTACTAGTACACATAACAGGGGAGGGTTTCACAAGATAAATATTAACCGACATTGGTTACATATTGAGGAAGTTACACAGGGCTTACAAGAAAAGTTGTCTAGTTTTTGGGAGATTAATAAAGGATCCACTGGGATATTAATAGTGTGGGACACGTTAAAAGCTTTTTTAAGGGGTATTTTGGTTAAGAGAATAGCTACATTTAAAAGGAAGTCTAGAGAACAGGAAAAAATATTGATTCAAGAGGTAAAGGTGGCAGAGGAATTATTTGCAAGGGTTAAGGATAAGGAACACTGGGAAAAGTTGATTTCAGCACAAGAGAAATACCTTGTGAAAAAGCCTTAGAAAAAGCCCAACACGTGTTCTTTGTTGCAGGGCAAAAAACAGTAAACGGAAGGGGGAAGATCAAATAAATGGCTTACAGGTATCATTAAAAATCAGAAAGAGAATAAAAGTATAAAGGCACTTAGAGATTGTACAGGGAAAATAGTAATTTATAAAAGAAGAGATAGAACAGGTTGCCCTAACATTTTATCAAGAATTGTATAGAAGGTAATAAAATGGAAGAAGAAATAAAAGAATTGTATTATTTTAATTCCAAAAAAGGGAAAAGACTATAATTATATCAACTCCTACCGTCTAATATTCTTATAAACTACGGACTGTAAAATATTCACAAAAATTTGGTCATTAAGGCTACATAAGGTGGTAGAGCAAATTATTGGGGAAGAACAAAAAGGAATATTTATAGTAATATTCAAAGAACTTTCCTGAACGTTCAAGTGATTGAAGAAGGCCATCCTGTCTTTAGATGCAAATAAAGCATTTGACAGGGTGGAGTGGGGATTCCTTGAAAGGGTGGTAGAGGAACTGAATTTTGGAGATATGGTGAACAAGGCTGTAAGAACAATATATAATTCCCCAAAAGTTAGATAAAAATCAATGGAACATTATATGAGAGCTTTGATTTAAATAGAGGTACACGACAGTGGTGCCCACTATCACCCACACTCTTCGCGATTTTAAAAGAACCCCTGGCCCATATAGTAAGATCAACAAATATTTTTGATGGTTTTGGGATCAATGGAGTTAGGGAAAAAAGGTTAATATACGCGGATGACGTTCTTCTTTTTGTTAAAAATCCAATTGTAAGTATTCCGCGTACAATTAAGATGTTAGAGGAATCCGGACAACATTCCGGGTATAAAATGAATTGGTCCAAGTCAGGGGTACTACCACTGGATGAGGAGATTAATGTTCCGATAGGAAATATGAAAAATCTGAAACTTAATGAATCACATGAATATTTAGGAATAAAAAATTTCAAAGAATATAGAAGAATATCCTAAAATCAATCTCGTGCCAGCTTTGGATAAGATTGAAGGTAAAATATGTACCGTATATACTCGAGTATAAGCCGAGTTTTTCAGCACGATTTTTCGTGCTGAAAACACCCCCCTCGGCTTATACTCGAGTGAACTCCCCCACCCGCAGTGGTCTTCAACCTGCGGACCTCCAGAGGTTTCAAAACTACATCTCCCAGCAAGCCCGGCCAGCTATCGGCTGTCCGGGCTTGCTGGGAGTTGTAGTTTTGAAACCTCCGGAGGTCCGCAGGTTGAAGACCACTGCGGCCTTCAACATCATCCAGCCCCCTCTCACCCCCTTTAGTTCTGAGTACTCACCTCCGCTCGGCGCTGGTCCGGTGCTGCAGGACTGTCCGGTGAGGAGGTGGTCCGGTGGGATACTGGTTCCGGGCTGCTATCTTCACCGGGGAGGCCTCTTCTAAGCGCTTCGGGCCCGGCCTCAGAATAGTCACGTTGCCATGACAACGACACAGAGGTGCGTTCATTGCCAACGTACTTCTGCGTCATTGTCAAGGCAACGCCTCTATTCCGGGCCGGAAGCGCGGAGAAGAGGCGCCCCCGGTGAAGATAGCAGCCCGGACCACCTCCTCACCGGACCACCTCCTCTCCGGACAGCCCTGCAGGACCGGACCAGCGCCGAGCGGAGGTGAGTACTCAGAACTAAAGGGGGTGAGAGGGGGCTGGATGATGCCGATGGCTGCCCGGGCTTGCTGGGAGTTGTAGTTTTGAAACCTCTGGAGGTCCGCAGGTTGAAGACCACTGAGGGCGAATGATGAGAAGAGGATGATGAAGGGGGGGTGTGGGGATGATGAAGGGGGGTGGGGATGATGAAGGGGGGGGTGTGGGATGATTACAAGGGGATGATGAAGGGGGGATGTGTGGGATGATAAGGGGATGATGAAGGGGGGATGTGCGGGATGATAAGGGGATGATGAAGGGGGGGATGTGTGGGATGATAAGGGGATGATGAAGGGGGGGATGTGGGATGATTACAAGGGGATGATGAAGGGGGGATGTGTGGGATGATAAGGGGATGATGAAGGGGGGATGTGCGGGATGATAAGGGGATGATGACAAGGGGGGATGTGTGGGATGATGACAAGGGGATGATGAAGGGGGGATGTGTGGGATGATAAGGGGATGATGAAGGGGGGATGTGTGGGATGATAAGGGGATGATGAAGGGGGGATGTGTGGGATGATGACAAGGGGATGATGATGAGGATGTTAATGACGGGTCTGGATGATGACAGGGGGGGATGAGGTATTTCCCACCCTAGGCTTATACTCGAGTCAATAACTTTTCCTGGGATTTTGGGTTGAAATTAGGGGTCTCGGCTTATACTCGGGTCGGCTTATACTCGAGTATATACGGTATATGGAAAAAAAATGCCCCAATTCTCATAAATGACACATTCTTTAAAGGGATGTAGCGGAAAATAAATGATCTTATATGGGGTCGGAAACATGTGAGGATAGAGCAAAAATATATTGTTCCACCAGTCAAATTATGTGGTTTGGGGTGCCCAACTTCCGAAGGTACTATATGGCAGCACAATTTAGCTTTTTGGTGACATAAGAGTATGATAGAGATATTTCTACAAAGATTTACGAAACAGGGTTATAATGTTTGGGAAACACTAGAGGATGGGGTGAGGTAACACTTTTTTTTAATGAAAATGTTAAATAAATTATGGAAGCAGTTGAAAAAAATTATAGGAATTAGTGGAAGCTTTTAATTGACATTCGGCAAAGAGTCAAGTGCGTAGGAAAGTGGTTCTTAACCTGGGTTCGATCGAACCCCAGGGATTCGGTGAGTCAGTCTTGCAGGTTCGGCGGAGGTCAAGACACACACCCGACTCATATGATTCGTGATGACAAGTCCCGCTTGTCCATCATTGGCTGCAGGTGATCATGTCCCACCTAACAGATCTCAGAGTACTGTTATACCCTACTGTAAAGCAAGCCTCCTATCCTTTGTGGCTCCCCTCCTACGTGATCGCCTGCATGCGTCCCACGCTGGAATGAACCACTTCCGGTGTGGCCTCTCGTGACGCACTTCTGGTCCCATGGAGTCTTAAACAGGCTCAGCCAGACGGATCCCTCTGACAGTCATATCCAGCATGGGTAAGACAGCTGTTCACATTTAGTGTTGAGACAACAGATGTCAATGATGAATACCTCGATGAAATCATTGAACTTCAGCAGAGCCAGGTTCAACAGCAACTCTTCAGAATAACAACGCTCTCAACGTTTTGGTGTCAAAAAATGGTAGCGTACCCTATTATTGCTAAGAAAGCTCTGGAGGTTTTCATACCGTTTGTTACAACATATTTTTGCGAGCAATCCTTTTCGAGGATGCTGGACATAAAAACAAAGAAAAGGAACAGACTTTGTTGCGAAAATGACATGAGAGTGGCACTTGCCAAGGTAAAGCTGCGCATTTCTGAACTGATCTCTGAAAGACAACAGCAGAAGTCACACGGATTTGCAGTAAATATTCATTATGTTTTTGTGTGAAAATCATGTTTTCATGGTTTTGTTCTTTGTTCTTAATGGTTTTGTTCTTTAATGGTTTTGTTCATTTTCTGCACCTATGTATAAAAATATACTTAAATATATACCTATGTTTTGAATTTGAAAAAAATCATATTTTATTTTTCCAATTAAGAAGGGTTCGAAATGCGCATATGAAACGAGGCTGTCAGAGACCTAGGAACACTCTGCATTGGTTGTAATTGACATTGATAAGTATTATTAAATTATTAAAGCATTATTAAAATAATAATGTGAATAATGATCAGACTAATGAATTGTTTGTGAGCTAAGACCATTGGATGTGTATGCTAGAACTGCTGGCATAATCCAAAATAAATTGTCAGATTGTTTTGTTTCCAATTTTGCTGGCCCTCTATAGGTTACCATTGAGTTACAGGTCAGCCTGTTGTTTCTGGACAATGCTCAATTTATTGCATCAAATATTATTAACTTTTGCCATATACTTTAATTTCTGATCACAGAATCAGAATTATTATTATTTTTTTTACTATGACATGATACACGTCTGTATTATGGTCCCAGCCTGAACAGATTCCCTGAACAGCAAAAAAAAATGGACATATTAAAGGGGTACTCCGCTGCTAGGCATCTTATCCCCTATCCAAAGGAACCCCAGCGATCTCCCACAGCACCCCAAATGCCGGGATCAGGCATCAGTGGTCAAGACATCACACCACGCCTCCTCCATTCAGGTCTATGGGCGGGGGCGTGACTGCCGCCCACTCCAAGCGTTCAGAACGTTCTGAACGCTGTGGCACGGGAGTACTCCTTTAAAAACCTCACCTCTTCCGCCCCTCACTAGTTTATAACAAAAGATCATTTGAGAAAGTAGAAAAGAATTTGTGTGAAAGTGAACAGAAAAGTAATCATCCCAAGTCAAGATTAGTGAATTTTTGAAAAATTCTATTTGGCTCATTCGCCGAAATTTCCGAAAAAATTAGGTTCGGTCCAAATTTATTTGAAGTGAATCGCTATTAAGAACGGCTATTTCTGGCCTACAGAGAGGCTCAATAGGGGTGTAGAACACTTTGCTTTGTCCCAACACGCATAGGGAGTGTGCTGTGTTAGGGAAATAATATTGTTATTCAGTATGACATGCAGATTAGTCATCGCTATTAGAATCACTCCCGCAGAGCGTCTGGATGTGGCAGATTTTTTATATAACTTTAATTTAAATTTATTTTAATTTTTTGATTACCCATTCTGGTGAACATCGAGCTGTGGTCCTCCGCCAGGGGAGATACCACCTGTTCCAGCCCCTGCCTCTCAGTGCCCCGACTGTGAAAGTGCAAATGTTTCATTTAATCAGTTTTGGTTCATTGTTATCGCTCCAAGCTGTTTCATTGGATTCTTGTGATAATTGCACAGGTAATATGATGTCGACGACCATAGGGCCTCAGTCTTGAAAAGATTACATCGATTTTTTTTAAATTTAAGATTCATATTAGATTTCCAAGTTTAATGTCCATAATACTGTATGACCACAAAACCCAATCTAACAAGGAGTCACATGGCGGCACAATGACAGAGCCTAAAGGTGGCAGCAGCATGAGGAGCATTCTGGCATAATCTGGCAGAATGACACAGCTTGGAATTGGGGGCAGTAAGAAGAGACCATATAGTGGCTGAATGACACAGCCTGTCGTTGGCGGCAGCATAAGGAGACCATAGGGCCTCACAATCCCTAAGTTTAAGGGTAAGTTCACACATACAGGATCTTGCGCAGATTTGATGCGCAGGATCTGTAACTGCTGATTAGAAGCTGTACTCATAGAGATAGTCCGTGAATAAGTTCCTCTTAAAAAGGCGCTGGTACCCAGGGATGGAAGAAAAGTTATTTTATTTGCAACGCGTTTCGATCCCGAACCGGGATCTTCGTCAGGCATACAATACAATAAAATAAGGTTACATTTATAGTGTCAGAAAATTGATGACCACTTCCGGGGAACCGGAAAATGACGTGTCATTGCTACGTGTCATTCTGATAAAAATGACACTGGTGAAGTATTTGTTCAGTCAAATCCATAAAAATATATAAAAATACCAATTCGAGATATAAATGATAAAATAGTGAAAGTATTACAATAAATTTAATAAAATATAAGAACTTAAAAGAATGAATGAAAAGCAGTACCTAAGTGTGACCATTAGGTGGCAATGTTGTAGTACGTAAATGTACAAGGGAACCAATACCTAAAAACCACCACTGGGTGGCGGTGTTGTAGAGGGGGAATAACCATTTTATGGTGTAGTTGCTCAAAAGCTACCACTAGATGGCAATGTGGCCCTGATGTTATAAAATGATGGATGTCATAGCAACCACCCGGAGGAGAGTGTGTGGGAAGACAACTACTCGGTAAGTGGAAACAGAAAGATCTTTTTTTGTCATCACCTTTTTCTCTCAATTTATTTGTTGAGTCTTCTGTAGAGATTTGTTTGAGTCTTCTGTAGAGATTTGTTTGTTTATTGTTTTTTGTTTTTGATTGGTTAGAGGATGACTTCCGATAGTTCATTAAGGCCATCAGGAATCAAAGTTCCCATTCTGTAGATCCAGTATACTTCTTTTCTTTTCAGTTGTTCAAACCTGTTGGAAGCATTGTGTGGTATTATTTCCAGGGGGGTAATTTTGATGGGATTAATTATATCTGGATGAAATAGAGCACAATGTTTGGAAACCCCATGTAGCATAAATTTATTTTTGATGTTGTGTCGGTGTTTATTTAGTCTATTATGGAGCGGTTGTGTGGTTCTCCCGACATATTGAAGTGAGCATGTACATTCTATAACGTATATCACATAGTCGGACTGACATGTGAGGTGGTTTTTTATAGTAAATCTTTCTCCCGTTTTTTTTGAGATGATTTGGGTGAGGCCATGTGTAATTTCTCCGCAACATCTACAATTTTTTCTGTAACATTTGTAACTCCCCGATTTTAAAGCATGGTTTACACCTTTTTCGTGAAATGGCTTATTCCCCTCATGCAGACAGAGGGAAAAAAAATAAAAAGCTGTGACATCTTGTCCACAACAGACTCAGAACTGTGGACAACAGTAAAATAAAACCCTCTGAACTACAGAACTTCCTGCCCAACAAACAGGCAAGAAAAACACACACATGCTGCCAAAACATATAAACACATGTATATTGCAAAAAAACAAAACTTACAAAGAAGATGCCATATAGTAAAAAAAATTAACAACCGGAGTACCCCTTTAATTTCTCAATCAATTCAAATAGATACCTGGAAATATTAGAATATTATGTATCAAAATAGAAAATCAAAAACGTGTGTTCCATCTGCATGGCCAATATGTTATTCGATGCTACCATAAGAAATTATATGAAATATATTGTTTAGCTATATCTGGCATAACTATCAGTTGTAATAGACAACAATCCTGCTACTCATATTAATATTACATTGATCACAGTATAAGACCTTCATTTCACCCTTTAGCTGAGTTCACACATTTCACTGGTAGTTTTGGGGGAAGACACTTTGAATATTCCCTTGCAAACTTGTTTTGCCATTCAAAGCTCACAGTCCACAGGATAAGTATTGTTTTAGGTCAAAAATGCACTTTAACCCCTTAAGGACTCAGCCCATTTTGGCCTTAAGGACTCAGACAATAAAATTTTTACGTTTTCATTTTTTCCTCCTCGCCTTCTAAAAATCATAACTCTTTTATATTTTCATCCACAGACTAGTATGAGGGCTTGTTTTTTGCGCGACCAGTTGTCCTTTGTAATGACATCACTCATTATATCATAAAATGTATGGCGCAACAAAAAAACACTATTTTTGTGGGGAAATTAAAAAGAAAAACGCAATTTTGCTAATTTTGGAAGGTTTCGTTTTCACGCCGTACAATTTATGGTAAAAATGACATGTGTTCTTTATTCTGAGGGTCAATACGATTAAAATGATACCCATTATTACATACTTTTCTATTATTGTTGTGCTTAAAATAAATCACAAACTTTTTAACCAAATTAGTACGTTTATAATCCCTTTATTTTGATGACCTCTAACTTTTTTATTTTTCCGTATAAGCGGCGGTATGGGGGCTCATTTTTTGCGCCATGATCTGTAATTTTTTTTGATACCACATTTGCATATAAAAAACTTTTAATACATTTTTTATTTATTTTTTAATAAAATGTATTAAAAAAGTAGCAATTTTTTTGACATTTTTTATTACACTTGAATAGTCCCCATAGGGGACTATTCATAGCAATACCATGATTACTAATACTGATCTGTTCTATGTATAGGACATAGAACAGATCAGTGTTATCGGCTATCTTCTGCTCTGATCTGCTCGATCACAGACCAGAGAAGGTGAGGGGACCTCCGTGCGGCGTTCTGAATGATCGGATCCCCGCAGCAGCGCTGCGGGAGATCCGATCATTCATTCAAATCGCGCACTGCCGCAGATGCCGGGATCTGTATTGATCCCGGCACCTGAGGGCTTAATGGCGGACGCCCGCGAGATCGCGGGCGTCGGCCATTGCCGGTGGGTCCCTGGCTGCGATCAGCAGCCGGGATCAGCCGCGCATGACATGGGCATCGCTCCGATGCCCGCAGTTATGCACAGGACGTAAATGCACGTCCTGGTGCGTTAAGTACCACCGCACCAGGACATACATTTACGTCCTGCGTCCTTAAGGGGTTAAATAACCCGTTAAAATACACACCAATTAGCTTTTTAACCCCTTAAGGATTCAGGGTTTTTCAGTTTTTGCATTTTCATTTTTTACGCCTTACCTTTTAAAAATCATAACCCTTTCAATTTTCCACCTAAAAATCCATATTATGGCTTATTTCTTGCGTCACCAATTCTACTTTCCAGTGACAGTCATTTTACCCAAAAATCAACGGCAAAACGGAAAAAAAAATCTTTGTGCGACAAAATCGAAGAAAAAACGCCATTTTGTGGGGCTTTTGGGGGCTTCCGTTTCTACGCAGTGCCTATTTTGGTAAAAATGACACCTTATTATTCTGTAGGTCCATATGGTTAAAATGATACCCTACTTATATAGGTTTAATTTTGTCGTACTTCTGGAAAAAATCATAAACTACATGCAGGAAAATGTATACATTTAAAAATGTCCTTTTCTCACCCCTATAACTTTTTTATTTTTCCATGTACAGGGCAGTATGAGACCTAATTATTTGCGCCGTGATCTGAAGTTTTTATCAGTACCATTTTTGTTTTGATCTGACTTTTTGATCACTTTGTATACATTTTTTAATGGTGTACAAATTGACCAAAAATACGCTTTTTGGAATTTGGAATTTTTTTACGTGTACGCCATTGACCGTGCAGTTTAATTAACAATATATTTTTATAGTTCGGGCACTTATGCACGCGGCGATACCACATACAGGTGCTTCTCAAAAAATTTGCATATTGTGATAAAGTTCATTATTTTCCATAATGTAATGATAAAAATTAAACTTTCATAAATTTTAGATTCATTGCACACCAACTGAAATATTTCAGGTCTTTTATTGTTTTAATACTGATGATTTTGGCATACAGCTCATGAAAACCCAAAATTCCTATCTCAAAAAATTTGCATATTTCATCCGACCAATAAAAAAAAAAGCGTTTTTAACCCCTTAAGGACTCAGGGTTTTTCCGTTTTTGCACTTTCGTTTTTTCCTCCTTACCTTTTAAAAATCATAACCCTTTCAATTTTCCACCTAAAAATCCATATTATGGCTTATTTTTTGCGTCGCCAATTCTACTTTGCAGTGACATTAGTCATTTTACCCAAAAATGCACGACGAAACAGAAAAAAAAAATCATTGTGCGACAAAATCGAAGAAAAAACGCCATTTTGTAACTTTTGGGGGCTTCCGTTTCTACGCAGTGCATATATCGGTAAAAATGACACCTTATTATTCTGTAGGTCCATACGGTTAAAATGATACCCTACTTATATAGGTTTGATTTTGTCGCACTTCTGGAAAAAATCATAACTACATGCAGGAAAATTTCTACGTTTAAAAATTTCATCTTCTGACCCCTATAACTTTTTTATTTTTCCACGTATAGGGCAGTATGAGGACTCCTTTTTTGCGCCGTGATCTGAAGTTTTTATCGGTATGATTTTTGTTTTGATCTGACTTTTTGATCACTTTTTATTCATTTTTGAATGGTATAAAAAGTGACCAAAATACGCTTTTTTGGACTTTGGAATTTTTTTGCGCGTATGCCATTGACCATGTGGTTTAATTAATGATATATTTTTATAGTTCGGACATTTACGCATGCGGCGATACCACATATGTTTATTTTTTTTATTTTTTTACACTTATTTTTTTAATGGGAAACGGGGGGGGGGGATTCAAACTTTTATTAGGGAAGGGGTTAGATGACCTTTATTAACACTTTTTTTAAAAATTTTTTTTGCAGTGTTATAGGTCCCATAGGGACCTATAACACTGAACACACTGATCTCCTATTCTGATCACTGGCGTGTATTAACACGCCTGTGATCAGCGTTATCGGAGCTTGACTGCTCCTGCCTGCCTGGCACGGAGCAGTCATTCGCCGATCGGACACCGAGGAGGCAGTTAAGGGCCCTCCCGGTGTCCTGTCAGCTGTTCAGGATGCCGCGATTTCACCGCGGCGGTCCCGAACCGCCCGACCGAGCAGCCGGGTCACTTTCACTTTCACAGCGGCGGTCAGCTTTGACCGCCGCTTCTAAAGGGTTAATACCGCACATCGCCGCGATTGGCGATGTGTGGTATTAGCCGCGGGTCCCGGCCGTTGATGAGCGCCGGGACCGATGCGATATGATGCGGGATCGCGGCGCGATCCCGCTTCATATCGCGGAAGCCGGCGCAGGACGTAAATATACGTCCTGCGTCGTTAAGGGGTTAATACAAAAAAAAGTCAACCTTCAAATAATTATGTTCAGTTATGCACTCAATACTTGGTCGGGAATCCTTTTGCAGAAATGACTGCTTCAATGCGGCGTGGCATGGAGGCAATCAGCCTGTGGCACTGCTGAGGTGTTCTGGAGGCCCAGGATGCTTCGATAGCGGCCTTAAGCTCATCCAGAGTGTTGGGTCTTGCGTCTCTCAACTTTCTCTTCACAATATCCCACAGATTCTCTATGGGGTTCAGGTCAGAAGAGTTGGCAGGCCAATTGAGCACAGTAATACCATGGTCAGTAAACCATTTACCAGTGGTTTTGGCACTGTGAGCAGGTGATAGGTTGTGCTGAAAAATGAAATCTTCATCTCCATAAAGCTTTTCAGCAGATGGAAGCATGAAGTGCTCCAAAATCTCCTGATAGCTAGCTGCATTGACCCTGCCCTTGATAAAACACAGTGGACCAACACCAGCAGCTGACATGGCACCCCAGACCATCACTGACTGTGGGTACTTGACACTGGACTTCAGGCATTTTGGCATTTCCTTCTCCCCAGTCTTCCTCCAGACTCTGGCACCTTGATTTCCGAATGACATGCAAAATTTGCTTTCATCCGAAAAAAGTACTTTGGACCACTGAGCAACAGTCCAGTGCTGCTTCTCTGTAGCCCAGGTCAGGTGCTTCTGCCGCTGTTTCTGGTTCAAAAGTGGCTTGACCTGGGGAATATGGCACCTGTAACCCATTTCCTGCACATGCCTGTGCACGGTGACTCTGGATGTTTCTACTCCAGACTCAGTCCACTGCTTCTGAGTCCCCCAAAGTCTGGAATCGGTCCTTCTCCACAATCTTCCTCAGGGTCCGGTCACCTCTTCTCGTTGTGGAGCGTTTTCTGCCACATTTTTTCCTTCCCACTGAGGTGCCTTGATACAGCACTCTGGGAACAGCCTATTTGTTCAGAAATTTCTTTCTGTGTCTTACCCTCTTGCTTGAGGGTGTCAGTGATGGCCCTCTGGACAGCAGTCAGGTCGGCAGTCTTACCCATGATTGCGGTTTTGAGTAATGAACCAGGCTTGGAGGCAATCAGCCTGTGGCACTGCTGAGGTGTTATGGAGGCCCAGGATGCTTCGATAGCGGCCTTAGAGTTAATTAGTTGATTCAGATGATTAGGTTAATAGCTCGTTTACAGAACCTTTTCATGATATGCTAATTTTTTGAGATAGGAATTTTGGGTTTTCATGAGCTGTATGCCAAAATCATCAGTATTAAAACAATAAAAGACCTGAAATATTTCAGTTGGTGTGCAATGAGTCTAAAATATATGAAAGTAAAATTTTTATCATTACATTATGGAAAATAATGAACTTTAGCACAATATGCTATTTTTTTTTAGAAGAACCTGTATGTTTATTTTTATTTACACTGTTTTATTATTTTAATGGGACAAGGGGGGTGATTAAAACTTTTATTAGGGAAGGGGTTAAATGATCTTTATTAACACTTTTTTAAACATTTTTTTGCAGTGTTATAGCCCCCACAGGGAGCTATAACACTGCACACACTGATCTTTTACACAGATCACTGGCATGTATTAACACGCCTATGATCAGTGTTATTGGCGCTTGACTGCTCCTGCCTGGATCTCAGGCACGGAGCAGTCATTCGCCGATTGGACACCAAAGAGGCAGGTAAGGTCCCTCCCGGTGTCCTGTAAGCTGTTCGGGATGCCGCAATTTCACCGCGGCGGTCCCGAACAGCCCGACTGAGCAGCCGGGATAGTCTCACTTTCGCTTCAGACGCGGCGGTCAGCTTTGATCGCCACGTCTGAAGGATTAATACATGGCATCACTGCGATCGGTGATGTCCTGTATTAGCTGCGGGTCCCAGCCGTTGATGGCCACCGGGTCCAACCTGACCGACCCCGCAGCATATCGCGGAAGCCGGCGGCGGACGTAAATATAAGTCCTTCATCGTTAAGGAGTTAAACAATAGTGGCTTATTTGTAAACTCTTATATTGAGTTCCCAGACATCTGGACTAGGACTTCCATTGTTATTATTCTCCTTGTAAACAGGTTTTAGTATCTGTCTACCTTGGAACAGAGGGCAAAAAGGTGAGGTCAGCATTATAACCAGGCCTGACAGAATACAGGAAAATTCTGGCTTCAGAGCCATGATCTAGGAATTCTATAAGCAAAATAAAATATCTTGATTTATATTTATACCAATTATGGACACGCCCGACAAGGCGCCTCGTCTCCAGTGCCTTGACCAGCCATCGTTCCCAACACGTTTTGTAGGAAATGAAGCAGTGGAATGACGTTCATCCCGTAATCCTGGTGACTGACTAATAATGTGGCTTCCTCAAAGGGCCTGAGCAAACGGCAGGTGTCACATATGAGCTGCCACTGGTTGACATTGAAGTTACACAGGGGAGTCGCCCTATCCGCTTGGTTCAACAAGATATCGGTGATGGCTTTTCTCTGTTCGTATAGTCGGTCCAACATATGGAGGGTGGAATTCCAACATGTGGCAACGTCGCAAATCAGACTATGTTGGGGGATACCGTTCTGACGCTGAAGCTCAAGGAGGGTGTGCTTTGCGGTGTACGAGTGGCTGAAGTGCATGCAAAGTTTCCTTCCCATTCTTAGGATGTCTTGCAAATGGGGGGAGGGGGGGCACTTCAGGAACTGCTTGACAACCAGATTGAACATGTGTGCCATGCATGGCTCACCCTTCCTTGTCACAGTGCAGACAAGATGTTCTTCCTGTTGTCAGTCACCATAGTTCCCATTTCCAGTACTGCCTCCTTCGCATAGAAATGATGGCTTGGGACTCTCCACCTTGGCTCAGCACAAGCCATCAGTTCTCTGAAAGGTGCACCACTTGAAAAGGGAGGGACTGCAGCACCAGCAACTTGGACAGGAGCACATTCAGCTTCTGTGCCGTTGGATGAGTGGGCGCATACTGTTGGACTCTCTTGGACATGGCTTGCCGAAGGATTGCTGGCGGAATGACTGACTCAAAGTAGGAGGAGCAGGAGCATCTGGAGTGACAGAAAGAGGGTATGACACACAGCTCCCTTCGGCTGAGGTGGTGGAGCCATGGCTGGCTGAAACAGGAAGCCGTGTGCCCCTGCATATGTTGATGTAGGGCCATGGTGCCAATATTGGGACGCTGGCCACGCTTCACCTTCTGCCGACACATCTTGCATGTGGCTATGTTAACCTCCTCCGGATGCTTGGTGAGAAACTGCCACACCACAGAGTAGCTGATTTTCCCACCAACAGTCCGCACTTATTGACTGCTACTGCCGCTGTCTCAAGGAACCCCTGTTTCACTACCTCCCAGGAAGGTAGGCTGCTGCGAAGCAGCTTCCCCGGGCATGTTTGGCTCCAGACTTTCCACTTCTGCCACCATGCTGACTGCTAACCATGCTACCACCTTGCTGGCTCAGCTGCTGCCTCACGGGCAACCTGCAACCCTCTTCTCCTGATGATGATGATGATGAAGCCCAATCTGCACCGGGCTCCCAAGTGCGATTGGCTTTATCATCATTGAGTTGTGTCTGCACGTCACTGATGTCCTCCTCAGGTTCCTCAACAGTCTGTTTTAGGACCCTGAACGCTGGCAACACCACCTACCACGTCACTCTCCTTATCACTACTTGCCAGCCTAGAGTGGGAAGCGGCGGATATCTCCTCCACTTCTTCCCTGGGCAGTAGCTGCTGACTCTCCTCTATTAGTTCGTCCTCAGTGAATAGTGGAGCTGAACCCACAGCATCAGATACTTCTGTAGGGGAGGGAAGAGCATTGTACAGAGGGAATGGGAGGACAGGGACTGCTCTCGGGCCATGCCAACTGACGGTTGTGTCCGAGGAACCCACCGACTGTTGACTGGGGGTATCAGATGTCACTTGTGATGAAGTGGATTACCGTGTTAACCAATCGATGATGGCAGATGGGTTGCTGGTCGAGACATGACTGCTAGCTGACACCGGGAGATCAGGCCTTTTGCTGTGACTCCTGCTGCCACTCGCCCCTAGTTTACTGCCACCTCTGCCTGGGCCTGATGAATTTAGGCCTCTGCAACTCCTCTGTGCACGTCCTTGCACTTATCTGCCTCACATACTTAGTGCGTATACGAGGGGAGTACAATTCGCTTTACTACGCTTAAAACAGTATTTGTCTAGAACAGCAGCAGGTGTGTACTTTCGGCTGGCCTTTTAGAGTAACTAGGCTCATAAGACTATTTCAGGAACAAAATGGTACAACACTTAAATGTACGTATGTGGTATGCACTTATGAAGGCAGTAGAATGTGCTCCACTACGCTTAACAGTATTTGTCTAGAACAGCAGCAGGTACCCATAGATAAATTGATATTGTGCATTGAATTGCAGCGGTTTCCCACTAAATTTTTTCTTTCAGGGGTTCCCTGAGCCGAAAAAGGTTGGGAAACACTGACATATGCTGTTTACTATTCAGCCATCCTGCCTTATGTACAACTATACTGGTTATATGGGCTCAAACCTTTAAGATAGGAGACCGGATGAAGCATCACTGGATGTGAAACAGTCTGTTGTCTACTCTGTTTTTTCCCCTGCACCCTCCCCGTTTTCTCCCGAAGTCGGACGTCTTTGTTCATGGACCCCGTGGCATGTTGCATTAAAGCCTGAAGTTTTACAGTACAGTGCGGTGAGTCGCGACTCTGTTCTTCTCTTCTTGTGATTTATATTATCTAGTACTACATGGTTTCCATATAGAGTCAGCACCCCGCCACCCACAGACGCCGACCCTGAGGCTATCTCCCGAGTAACTCATTACACCTGCTGTGCCATAGCTTTTCTTGGTTTGACTTATTTCACTATTGTTTGCATGATTTATTAGTTATGTGGCTGATACATGTGTATCCTGTTGGCTACTGACCACCCATTGGTTATATGCTACTTTTCACACTCTAAGGTTGCTTTCAGAAATGGAGGGAGACATAAAGGGTAAGGAATGGGACTTCTTATGTTTTTGAATCCCTTCCTTTTTTGTATTCAATAATAGCTAATAAAAATCTGAATGTGTGAACACACCTTAAATGGGTTGTCCAGGATTAGAACAATATGGTTGTGTCTGGTATTACAGCTCTGCTCTATTGAAGTGAATGGGACTGAGTTGCATTACTATACACAACATGTGGACAAGAGATGTGCTGTTTTTGCAAAACAAAAAAACAAAACAAAAAAAAGCACCCCTTTCAATTAACCCCCACACAATCAAATACTTAGAAAATCATAGTGCAAAGCATGATTGATAAAAACCCCTTGTATTGATAGGTGTTGAAAGCATCAATAAAATTAATAATATGCTTTCATCTGTACAAGTACTGTCACCTTAACCCCTTAAGGACTCAGCCCATTTTGGCCTTAAGGACTCAGACAATTAAATTTTTACGTTTTCATTTTTTCCTCCTCGCCTTCTAAAAATCATAACTCTTTTATATTTTCATCCACAGACTAGTATGAGGGCTTGTTTTTTGCGCGACCAGTTGTCCTTTGTAATGACATCACTCATTATATCATAAAATGTATGGCGCAACCAAAAAACACTATTTTTGTGGGGAAATTAAAATGAAAAACGCAATTTTGCTAATTTTGGAAGGTTTTGTTTTCACGCCGTACAATTTATGGTAAAAATGATATGTGTTCTTTATTCTGAGGGTCAATACGATTAAAATGATACCCATTATTATATACTTTTATATTATTGTTGCGCTTAAAAAAAATCACAAACTTTTTAACCAAATTAGTACGTTTATAATCCCTTTATTTTGATGACCTCTAACTTTTTTATTTTTCCGTATAAGTGGCGGTATGGGGGCTCATTTTTTGCGCCATGATCTGTACTTTTTTTTTGATACCACATTTGCATATAAAAAACTTTTAATACATTTTTTATAATTTTTTTTAAATAAAATGTATTAAAAAAGTAGGAATTTTGGACTTTTTAAATTTTTTTTCGTTCACGCCGTTCACTGTACGGGATCATTAACATTTTATTTTAATAGTTCGGACATTTACGCACGTGGCGATACCAAATATGTCTATAAAAAATGTTTTTTACGCTTTTTGGGGGTAAAATAGGAAAAAACGGACGTTTTACTTTTTTATTGGGGGAGGGGATTTTTCACTTTTTTTTTTACTTTTACTTTTACATTTTTTTACATTTTTTTTTACACTTGAATAGTCCCCATAGGGGACTATTCATAGCAATACCATGATTGCTAATACTGATCTGTTCTATGTATAGGACATAGAACAGATCAGTATTATCGGTCATCTCCTGCTCTGGTCTGCTCGATCACAGACCAGAGCAGGAGACGCCGGGAGCCGCACGGAGGAAGGAGAGGGGACCTCCGTGCGGCGTTATGAATGATCGGATCCCCGCAGCAGCGCTGCGGGCGATCCGATCATTCATTTAAATGGCGGACTGCCGCAGATGCCGGGATCTGTATTGATCCCGGCACCTGAGGGGTTAATGGCGGACGCCCGCGAGATCACGGGCGCCGGCCATTGCCGGCGGGTCCCTGGCTGCGATCAGCAGCCGGGATCAGCCGCGCATGACACGGGCATCGCTCCGATGCCCGCGGTTATGCTTAGGACGTAAATGTACGTCCTGGTTCGTTAAGTACCACCTCACCAGGACGTACATTTACGTCCTGCGTCCTTAAGGGGTTAAAAAGGTACTCCGGTGGAATTAAAAAAATTTTTTTTTTTAAATCAACTGGTTCCTGAAAGTAAAACAGATTTGTAAATTACTTCTATTAAAAAATATTTATCCTTCCAGTACTTATCAGCTGCTTTATGCTACAGAGGAAGTTGAATAGTTCTTTTTTGTCTAACCACAGTGCTCTCTGCTGACACCTCTGTCCATGTCAGGAACTGTCTGGAGCAGGAGAGGTTTTCTATGGGGATTTGCTCCTGCTCTGGACAGTTCCTGACACAAACAGAAGTGTTAGCAGAGAGCACTGTGGTCAGACAGAAAAGAAAAACTCAACTTCCTCTGTGGTATACAGCAGCTGATCAGTACTGGAAGGATTAAGATTTTTAATAGAAGTCATTTACAAATCTGTTTAACTTTCTGGAGCCAGTTGATATGAATTTTTTTTTTCCACCGGAGTACCCCTTTCGGGACATCAGACCTAAATGTACATCCTGGTGCCCTGTTACTTAAGGTACCAATAAGTAATGAGCAGCAGTGGCACTCGCTTGCTTCATAGACTGTAAGCTATGGCTGCTATGAGCAGTCAATAACAGATAAGGGCAATGACAGATACGTCTTTAATCGTGCGTGGGTGCTGATTCCGATCTGCTGCTAGAGCCTGCTGAGGCAGGCTCTACCATCAGATCCTATATAACACTGAGTAATGCTATGCAACAGCATAGCATTATTCAGTGTATTAAATCTGATGATTGCAAGTCAAAGCCTCTATGGGGATTTAAAAAGTTTAAGTAAAATCAAAAATCATAATTTTTGGTCACATCACATCCCAGATAAAATGGAGTCAAAAGTGATAAAAAAAAAAATCATATATGTGCAAAAGTGGTATTGATAAAAACTACAGATCACACAGAAAACATCACATTTTTACCACAAAGTGCAATCCATAAAAATGAAACCCCTCAAAAATGCCAAACTAGGTTTTTCTTTTAATATTCCCCCATATAATAATATTCTTTTTTTAGCTTGTGCCGTACATTTTATGGTAAAATGAAGTGTCATTAAAAAGAACAATTGGTTGTACACAGAACAAGCCCTCATATGGGTCAGTGTATGTAAAAATAAAAGAGTTATGGTTCTTAAAAGGCAAGGCAAAAAAAAAACAAAAAAAAACTGAAAAGGCAAAAAAGAAAACTTGTTGTGTTTTCAAGGCCAAAATGAACTGTGTCCTAAGGGTATATTCACACTATGGAATTCCGCACAGTGCACATTACCATCAATGTGAATGGGTCCTCGGCAAATTTCAGTGGCAGACAATTAGCTTCAACTTAGCTTTATTCACTTCAATAGAACTGAGCTGCAATACCACACAAACTGAGACCAAGGAAGCTGCTATGATTTTCTACTTTGGGAAAACTCCTTTAAGGGTCTATTCACATGTACAGTATCCTGTGCGTATTTGATGCTGCAGAACTGAAGCTATGTTCAGTCATTTAGGGTATGTTTACACGTAGGATCTGCTGCATATTTTGTGAAGCTGATTTTTTGCTGCCCTTTGAAGTTAAATTCTGCAGTTTCAAATCCTGCGCATCAAATAGGCGCAGAATACTGTGAGTGTGTGAATACACCCTAAGGAAACATTACGATGGTGATCTAGTTTATGATAGCTTTTATTTTAGGCTTATGAGTATTAGGAGGTTAAAAATAAAATTTACCAAGGTCAGGAACAAGTACCAGAATGATATCATTTCAAATGAAAACTTCATATAACTTGCCATTTCAATGTAATGGTAGCACGTCCAAAGAAAAGGAAAAAAACATATGTAAGTTCTGATAATCATTTAAAATTGTACTTAGTAAACCCCAAGTTTGAACATCACAGGCATCAAACAAGCAGACGAAATTGATATTCATAGTTTCAGCATGAGACACTCTCTTTATATATCACCAATCCAAGTGGAAGTAAATAGTCTATGAATATTAACACAGGCAGAATAAAACAGTGCATATGATTGCAAAGTGAAGCATTTTCCCATTATATGCAATATTAAAAGAAATGAATATTGATCCATTTCCATCATACATTTGTGTTCTAAAGTTTACTTAAAATAAACACAGCTGCAGAATGTTAATATTTTAAAACAGCTTTTGGCGAGCAGTCTTTAATTTTTCTTTAATATTGTATGTAACGCTGTTACTGTATGTAAAATACCATTCTGTGCTAGGATAAATGTAGGCCTTGTGTGCTGCTGGTGAAATTTACCCAATATGTACCCCAAGAACTCACCGGTGTATCATGTTACTAGTTAATGATGATCCATGCTGTGCCCACCACCTAGTGGTACTCACTGGGGGAGATTTACCATCATTGTCTATTCTTCGCAGCACTTTAGACCAGAAAGTCTCACAAAAGTCGCACAGCCTGAGACAATCATCTAAACTAAATTGAGAAACACTGCTCTATGCCCTGAACTCTGTTAGTCTAAGTCAGTGATTCCCAACCGGGGTACTGTCAGGCCCTGCCCAGGGTACCGTGACGCTCTGGCAATTTTTTACATTAAAAAAAAAAAAAAATCTCCTGCCCCGGCCTGCATGCCTGTGAATCACGGTGGCGAAGGGAAGCCTGCATGCGCATTGCATGTACGTGCGCACAGCGTCCCCCTCCCCCTGTGGTGCCGTGAGTGAGCCACAGGCCAGGAAGGAGATATATGCAATGGGGATGGTGCGCCGGACCAGGAGCATCCATCCTCCCGGCCCCAGAAGCATCCATCCTCCCGGCCCCAGAACCATCTTCCCGGCCCCCTGCTTAATAAAGGTACTGCACCCTCTTCTCTCTGTCAACCCTGTCACCCCCTTTGTCACCCCCTTTCAACTTTGTCCACTTTCTTGTCATCCATGTCCACCTTGTCCGCCCCTGTCACCCATGTTCACCACCCCTCTGACCACCCCCCAGTCTACCCCCCAGTCTACCCCCCCGTCACCAATGTCCAACCTCCACTATTCACCCCTGTCACCAATGTCCACCCCTGTTACCTCCTTGTCACAACTGTCCACCCGTTACCACCTTTTCATTCCTGTCCACCCCTCTTTCACCCCCTACGCCCCCATCACCCATGTACACTCTTCTACACCCATCTGTCACCCATGTACACCCCTCAGCACCCCTGTCACCCATGTACACTCCTCTACACCCTCAACACTCGTTACCCATGTACACCCCTCTGTCAACCCCTACGCCCCATCACCCATGTACACTCTTCTACACCCCTCTGTCACCCATTTACACCCCTCAGCACCCCTCTGTCACCCATGTACACTCCTCTACACCCCCAACACCTGTTACATATGTACACCCCTCTGTCACCCATGTATACTCTTCTACACCCATCTGTCACCCATGAACACCCCTCTACACCCGTCACCCATGTACACTCTTCTACACCCCCAACACCCGTTACCCATGTACACCCCTGTCACCCCCTACGCCTTGGTCACCCATGTACACGCTTCTACACCCATGTACACCCCTGTCACCCCCTACGCCCCCTGTTACCTATGTACACTCTTTTACAACATCTGTCACCCATGTACATCCCTCAACACCCTTCTGTCACCCATGTACACTCCTCTACACCCCCAGCACCCGTTACCCATGTACACCCATTACCCCATACACCCCACTGTCACCCATGTACACTTTTCTACACCCCTGTTACCCCATTACACTTATACGCCCCTGTATCCCTCTTCACTTGTAAAAGGGGAATCTGGAGGCCGATGCAGGAAAAGTGTGGAGCCTAATAATTTTGTTTTGCAGGTTTAACAGTGAATTGTGGCTGGAAGAAATCATTCTGATGACCCAGAAAAGAGAAGGGAACGACGCTGATTTTAGAAGACGTCACTTGTGAGTTGCTGTATAAAGCAGCACTGTAATCTACATAGCCAACAGATAAATTGATGTTGTGCATTGCGGCTGTCTACACCCCCCCCACCCGTTTTTTGCTCCTCAAATTTCCTGGGGCTGCCCCCCCCCCAGGAAAAAGAAATTTCCAAGGGGTTCCCCGAGCCGAAAAGGGTTGGAAAACACTGGTCTAAGTTCAAAAGCAGCGTTATCCATGTGGTATTTAGCTAGAATCATAGGGTAGGTTCACACCATAGAAATTCAATTCCGAATTTAGGATATGAAATTGAATCGGAGATTCCGCTACAGCAGAGTCACCTTTAATTCAACATGACTCTGCTGGTCAGTGCAAACGGTGGAATTTTCATGCCAGTTCTTTCCTGAACAGAAATTCCTTTGTCCGTGTCCGCACAGAATGAAATCGGTCACTCATTGTGCGGAAGCCTAACGGATACATAACTGTCTGTAAGACAGCGCCTTCCTGTCCAAGTGCCGGAATATTCTGCCAGCGCATGCACTGTACGGAATGTGTGCTTAGAGATTCTCTGTGTGGACATCCCGTCGTGAGAACACAGCCTTAGGCACAGTCATTATTCAGCAGCATAGTGTCGTGGAATTCAAAAGGGGGAGATTGATGACATGTGTAGAGGAAGAGTGGTGCAGTTGACCAGAGCAACCAATCATTGCTTTAAAAAATTTCCGCAGGTCAGAACAAAATTTAAATAATTAAAGAAGGAGTCTGATTGGGTGCCATGAGAAACTGCACCACACTTTGACTACAGGTTTTGAGAAATCTCCAAAGAGACTAAATTGCACCATGCGAGTGGTGTAAATTCATATGCTTTCTTCAAATCAGCTGCAAAAGGGAAATTGGAGCACTAAAATATAGAAAACCAAAACAAAAAATTTGCATCCGATATCTACAAGGATAACAAAAATGAAGGGATAAAAAAAAATTAGGGATCATTGGGATTAAATTGTATTATTTTAGAATTTTATATATTATTAGATTACCCTTCAGATTAAAGCTAGAATGTCATTTAAAACATACACTGCACTGTGTCGCCTTGTATGTCCAAAAATATTGCTAAAAGGCTTTCTACTAACTATTTAGATTGGATTTCTGCCAGGTCTGACAGGGTCTGCCATTTCTGCGTATTTTGCCTTGATGCTACTTTTTTCAGACTTTAAAATAAAAGTCTCAGTTGATAAATTCCTGACCACTGCATTTTAAGCTCTATTGTACAAACTATACTATTTCTGCAGAGAAGAGCTCTAAAGCAAATGTCGCATAAACGTCTCAACTAAAAGACAGGCTTTCCGAGAGACAAATATAGACCATCTAAACTGGTCTAAACAGTTTGATAAATGTCCTCCAATGTGTTTAGTCCATATTTACACAGATTAATTATGTGTTAGACACATTTACTACCTTAAAGTATGTGGTTAAAAGGTAACATCGCTAGTGTCCATATTCTGAAGAACCATTGTTATAGTGTCCATTTTCTAAAGAACCAATGTTATATCATGGTGATCCATAAATTTGGTCTACTAACTTGTCTTTAGTCTGTTTACAGTGCATATACTGCACGTGCTACAAGTCCAGTTGTGAACTAACTAGCACCTGGTAAGCATTGAGCAACTTCAACTTCCACATAGATAAAACACAATTGTGCTTGCTTTCCTGTTCACTTACTACTATATTTTACCATTACTGATTACTATTGTAATAATGATTTAACACTACCTGTCAACTCAGGAAGCAAGTATGGAAGCAGTGTGATGGTGAATTTTCCTGACATGTTGCTGGAATAAAAAAAGTCAGGCATAAGGAGGCATTGGAGCAGCCAGAAATATAGCCGAAAGAGCTACAAGCCCCCAAATATCCGAGGAGCTCAGAACTAATCCACCTAGACCCATGATAGAGCTGTAAATGACATTTCCCCTTCCCCATATAGAATTTAAATCTACTGCTCTTCTCCCCCTACCCCAACATAGAGCAGGCACTTACACACCTCTGCTACTCTGTTAAGTCAAATTTTTTTTTACTGTCGCTCTATGAACAATGTGGCTGAGCTGAATAGTCTAGAAGTAGACAAAAGCTTCTGCTACTCCACCAATATTCTTCCACCTCTGCTGTGCAGCTAGTGACCAAGTCACCAAAAGGGGTACTCTGCCCCTAGACATCTTATCCCCTATCCAAAGGATAGGGGATAAGATATCTGATCGCAGGGGTTCCCGCTGAGGACCCTCGCAATCTCCCCTGCAGCACCCGGCCTTCGTTTAGAGCATCGGGGGCAGCACTGGAGGCTCTTGACGTCAAGGCCGCGCCCCCTTGAATGCAAGTCTATGGACTTGTATTGAGGGGGTACGGCCATGACGTCACGAGTGGGGCATGACAGTGACATCATGAGTTATCACCAGTTATCCGTCATGGAGTGAAGTTTTGGTAATAATACTGGTGGGAGGTAGAGAAAAGAAAAATACAAAATAAAGTACATGAATGTTTGTCACCAAGTGCATTGTTTAACAACACAAATACACAAATAATTTCTTAAGCTTGCCAGACGCAAGATATAAAATACATTTTCATATATACAGTATTATCATTGCTATGATTTATATTCACTGCATTATCACATTAGTTTTGTTTCTCTCTATGCCATTAGTAAATGCGCTATGTACTTCTTCATGCTTGTTACCAATGTTTAGAAACTTTAAACAAAGTATAATTGTAATATCTTCTGGACCGTGGTACAAATGACATAGCATTCTAACTCCCATCTCACTCAGATGCCAATACTCAGTGAACGGTGTTTATACTACATGAGCGCTGTGCGCTCGAGAGGCTTTCATCTGCAATGCTAATAAATTATGTACAATCTATGCATAAAATAAATCTCCAGAAAAAGTAAAAACTCATGTCTCTTCCTGAACAGTTTAACTAGAGATAGCATGTTAAGAAATTGAAAACCCACCATACTCCGGGACCTGCCCTGTTCCACGCTTTAGTAACAACTTTACTCTCCTTCCTCCTGATTTGATGAGTTCTATTGCTCTTGCGTGTGTCATGTCTCTTGTGCTTTCCCCATTGATTTCAATAATTTGATCACCAACCTGTTGGGTAAAAAAAAAAGATGTAATAAAGCAGGAATTAAATAAAATGTGCATTTTAAGAACAACATTTTTTCTTTAACAGAGATCGCTGAGAAAGCAGCTGTGTCCTTGGGGTGGGGGGGGGGGAGGGGTTGGAGATGGGAGAGGTCTAACTACCTAGCTAGCTGCCTACATACCTGACCATCTACCTGGCTACCTATCTATCTAGTAGCCAACTACCTACCTACCTGGTTATCTAACTACCTAGCTAGCTACAGGTATGTATGCAAGTAGTCAGGTAGGTAGCTAGGTAAATAGCTTGCTAATCAGGTAGCCAGGTATGTATGTAGGTACCTAGCTACCTACATACATACCTGACTACCTAACAACTTAGCTAGCTTGCTACCTAACTGACTACCTACATACATACCTGACTACCTACTTAGCTGGCTACCTACCTACCTGCCTATGTATTTATCTACTGGGGATATCATTCTACCTACCTAATGATGTGCTTACCTATTAGGTTGGAGGGGGGGGGGGGGTTGTACCCAATATGGAAGCAAAGTACTTTAGCACATAGAACTAAATAGTAACCTTTAATCCCTTAAGTATGAAGCCATCTTTCATCCCTTCCTCCTCGCCTACTAACAGCCATAACACTATCAATTCTTCCCTATAGATCCATAGGAGGGCTTGTTTTTTTGTGCCACCAATTGTACTTTGTAATGACATCACTCCGTTGTGGTAACACATTCTACGGTGCAAGATAAATTTTGGTCTGGTTTTATTTTTCCATCGTGATGAAATTGCTGGAGCAGCAGAACACCAATAACACTGATCAGTGCTATGCTGTTGAACAGTGTATGCAATCATTGATATAGTCCCCTATGGGGGGGTTTAAAAAAAAAAAAGTATAAATTAAAAAGAAAAGTTAATAAATGGGAATACGCCCCTTCCTTAAAAGTTTGAATCACCCCCATTTCCCATTTTTAAAATAAAATAATGTAATAAAAATAATCATGTGGTACTGCCCTAACGTGTGTAAATGTTCATACTATTAAAATATAAGGTTAGCTAAACCGGACGGTCGTTGGCGTCCATGTAAAAAATACTAAAGTCCATAATTATGCATATTTGGTAACTTCATATATCATAACATTTTTTATAAAAAGTGGTTAAAAAGTCACATCGAAACATAAATGGTACCGATAAAATTTACAGACCACTGCACAAAAAATTAGCCCTCATATAGCCCCTTATGCGAAAAAATAAAAAATTTATAGGGGGTCAGAAGATGACAATTTTAAAAATAAAAATTTTGGTGCATGTAGTTATGTTTTTTTAGTAGTAAAATAAAACCTACATAAATTGGGTATCTTTGTAATCATATGAACCTACAGAATAAAAAAAAGGTGTAATTTTTATCGAAAAGTGCACTACGTAGAAACGGAAACCCTAAAAAGTTACAAAATGTTTTTATTTTACCCCACAAATAAGTTTTTTTTTGTTTTGCCGCAGATTATGTTATAAAATAAGTGATGTCATTACTAAGTACAATTGGTGACGCAAATAACAAGCCCTTATATGGGTCTGTAGGTGCAAAATTGGAAACGTTATGATTTTTAGCAGGGTAACAGGAAAAAATGAAAGTGCAAAAATGAAAAGGTGAAAATGTCCTTAGAGGGGTACTCCACTGGAGATAAGAATTTTTTTTTTTTTTTAAATCAACTGGTGCCAGAAAGTTAAACAGATTTGTAAATTACTTCTATTTAAAAATCTTAACCCTGCTATATGCTCCAGAGGAAGTTATTTTCTTTTTGAATTTCCTTTCTGTCTGACCACAGTGCTCTCTACTGACACCTCTGTACATTTTAGGAACTGTCCAGAGTAGGAACAAATCCCATTTGCAAACCTGCTCGGTACAGTTCCTAAAATGGACAGAGGTGTCAGCAGAGAACACTGTGGTCAGAAAGAAAGGAAATTCAAAAAGAAAAGAACTTCCTGAGGAGCATACAGCAGCTGATAAGTACTGGAAAGGTTAAGATTTTTTTAATAGAAGTAATTTACAAATCTGTTTAACTTTCTGGCACCAGTTGATGAAAAAAGGGATACTTCCAGTGGAGTATCCCTTTAAAGGGGTACTTCACCCCCTAGACATCTTGTCCCCTATACAAAGCATAGGGGATAAGATGTCTGTTCGCGGGGGTCCCAATGGCGGCTCTTCTGCGGCACTGCAGTCATCAGGTGCATGGAGCGAACTTTGCTCCGTGCCTTAAGACTAGGGATGCGGCGTGATGTCACCACCACACTCCCTCCCATAGACTTGCATTGAGGGGGCAACAAGGTACCATGTTTTTTTGTGATTTTAATAAAAACAAGTGGCACTGGCCCACTGCTTTAACTCTCTCCATCTCATATGCACATTTTACTTCCAATGTGGAGAATTTATACATACAGAGAAGTAAGGAGAACTGACAATTTGATGTAAGTGTATTGAAACAGTATAATACGATTATTTCTCGTTTCTCTCTTGCAACTGAACTATGACAGATATTCAAATCTTATTTGTTTATGTTGCGCTCTCAAACCAGAGTATTGATGCCATTGTACACAAATGTGGCACAGATGCAATTTCTAATACAATGGAAACTTAATGATGTGACATGTAAGCCTCCAGATGTATTATTCCCTTTTCATCCTTCTTACTTTAGTAGAATCCCATTCAACAGAGTATAAAACTTTAAATTCACTCAATTTGACCAAATCCTTTTTTGATGTTTTTTCCATTGTAACCGTAAAAAAGTGAGAAATAAAAATGATTCTCGTTTTTAAATGCAAAATATCTATAGTTTAGAGAAGCAAAAAAGTAAAAATGTTCTTTTGTTTGGCATTACTTGCCGCAATAAACACTGGTCAGATTAATAATAATAGCACAGAAAAAGTTAATTATTCCAATTTCTTTTAAAATTCATCAGGATGGGGAATTCTTTATTTAATGTAATTTTATCCTTTTCTGGTGTTATTTAACCCCTTAGGGACAATTTTTCACAACTTTTATGTTTTAGCTATAGACCCATATGAGGGCATACATGATTATTTATGATGGGAAATTGATAAGAAACCACAATTTGCTATTTTCTTTTCTTAATTTTTTTTTTTACAGAGTGCACTTTATGGTAAAACTGACATGCTCGCTTCATTCTATGGGTCAATATGAATAAAATGATAACCATCTTTACATGCTTTTTTATTATTGTACTATTTTAAAACTTTTTAACAAATATTGTATGTTTAAAATTGTCCAAATCTGATCCACAAAACTTTTTATTTTTCCATATACAGGGACTCATTTTTTGTGCCGTGATCTGTAGTTTTCATCGGTATCACTTTTGCATATATGTGATTTTTAGATCACTTTATGGGATCATTAAAGGGGTACTCCAGTGAAAACCTTTTTTCTTTTAAATCAACTGGTGGCAGAAAGTTAAACATATTTGTAAATTACTTCTATTAAAAAAATCTTAATCCTTCCTGTACTTATTAGCTGCTGAATGCTACAGAGGAAATTCCTTTCTTTTTGGAACACTGAGGACATCACGAGCACAGTGCTCTCTGCTGACATCTCTGTCCATTTTAGCAACCGTGCATAGCAGATGTATGCTAAGGGCAGAATGGTGGCTCAGTGGTTAGCACTGCTGCCTTGCAGTGCTGGGGACTTGGGTTCAAATCCCACTAAGGACAACAATAAATAAAGCGTTATTAGTAATATAATAACGTCAGCAGAGAGAACTGTGCTTGTGATGTCATCAGATAGCATTCCAAAAAGAAAAGAATTTCCTCTGTAGTATTCAGCAGCTAATAAGTACAGGAAGGATTAAGATTTTTTAATAGAAGTAATTTACAAATATGCTTAACTTTCTGCCACCAGTTGATTTAAAAGAAAAAAGGTTTTCACCGGAGTACCCCTTTAACATAATATTTTAATAGATCAGACATTTCCACATACATTCCATGGGCTTTAGAGCTCGACAAGCCAAGCATCTTGTGATGTCAGCTCAAGGCTAGTACTTCTATATTTCCTTGAGAGATGGGTCATTATTATTTCTTATAAAGTATGAATCATAAAAAATACAAGCAGCTATTGAAATAATTCCATTGTCCTACTGGACACATTGGGGGGTATTTATCAATTTTGCCTGTTGACAGTTTCTTTTTACCCTTTTTTTTTCACTTTGGTTTTCGTGGACATGCACCAAATTTATAATTTGGTGCAAGTTGTTAGTAATTTTGGCTCAAATGTTGAAATCAGCTGTTCGCAGCGCCTTTTACACAGAACTTACCACCACAGAGGACGCGTATTTTACCCTGTAGAGCAGCCATTTCAGAGTCCCTCCTGCAGTATATCAGCAAGCGACATGAGTTATTTTCTTTAGTGGCGTTTATAGCCACCATGTGAAATGGATTTTATTTTCAACTTGGGTATTTTTTTTGTTTTTGTTACTTTAGTGCAGTGGTCTTCAACCTGCGGACCTCCAGATGTTGCAAAACTATAATTCCCAGCATGCCCGGACAGACGTTGGCTGTCCGGACATGCTGGGAGTTGTAGTTTTGCAACATCTGGAGGTCCGCAGGTTGAAGACCACTGCTTTAGTGCTTACCTTTCCTGAACCTGTGTGGCCATGTCCAATGCTGGCTCAATGGAGGGTGAATGTCGCTCAGAGACAACTATGTCGCAGGATAGTATTGCGCAGCCCTGGAGGCGTCGCTGCTTTCACAAAAAATTTTTTTTAATGTATTTTGACGCCTTTACATTTTCTGACATTGGTAAGTGTGCTTTCCATGTGCAAAATTTCTTGGCGGGGATTTGCGCCCAAAAAACGGGATTTGCGCCAAAATTGCGCCAAAGATTGATTGGCGCAAATGATGAATTACTGACTAGAGTTAAAATCACACACAGGACCGTGTGATTTTGAGAAAGTTGTAAAAATGACAGTGGAAAAGATGCGCCAAACTTTGGCGCAAAAAGACACTGCGCCAAAGTTACGTGAAAAAAAACACATAAATCCTTTGATAAATACCCCCATTATGCTCATATTTAATAGATAACTACAAGGCAAATAGATTCTCATTCTAGATGGACACAATAAGCTGTTAAGATTGTGGGAATGTGCCTGCAACTAAATTGGGCTGCATATGCAGCGGACAGAGCTGTTAAATTTACTTGTGGGGAAGGGGGAGAAAGATAAAATATCACTATCAAATATCAGGCTCTCGGTGGCTGTGAAATCTACAGGAAATCATTTTGAGACTATTGGATTATAGTGAAAACTTCATATGGAACCTTTTATTATTTAAATTAAGCATATTTGGGAAAGGTGCATTTATAAGTAGGTCTACAGCTCTCACAGACAGTTATACAAACAATTCTGAAAACATTTCTTGTACGTAACATCTTCGCTCCGGCCGGACATGCGCGCTCCTTGCCTGTGTCCCCACTGTCGGCGGGGCTGAGATTCTAATCGCGGGACGCACCCGAATGAGAGTCTCAGCCCATCACTCACTGTCCTCTGTGTCAGCTATCCGGTGTTCCTGCAGCTCCGGCGCGAGTGGCTCAGCCTCCTAGGGCGCGAGCGCCGGAGCTCTTCCTCTTAAAGGGCCAGTACCCAATTAATTAAAGTGCTTGCACCTGTCCCCAGCTCCATAAATCTCTGCTCCTCCCTGCTTTCCGTGTCGGATCTTTGGTAGTCTATGCCATTGTGTAGTCCTGTGTCCCTGTGCTCCTGTTACTGTGTATTTGTTCCTTGCTACCCTACCTACCTTTACCTGTGTTACCTGCCTGACGACCTGCCATCTTGCCATGTCCTGCCAGTTACCTTCTGTGCCATGCCACCCCCCCAGCTAGTTGTGCGGACAAGTCGTGCCAGGGGTAGCGACCTGGGTGCTGCCTTCCGCAGCAAGACCATCCTGCTTTTTGGTGGGCTCTGATGAAAAGCAGCGGCACCATAGACTACGCTCCCTGGCACGGCACACGTCTCCATCAACACCGGCCCAGAGGATCCACCACCTGCTGTGATTTTCTGTTTTTGCATTTACGTTTTTTTCTCTTTACCTTTAAAAAAATCATAACTCTTTCAATTTTGCACCTAAAAATCCATATAATGGCTTATGTTTTGCGCCACCAATTCTACTTTGTAATGACGTCAGTCATTTTACCCAAAAATTTACGGCGAAACAAAAAAAATCATTGTGAGACAAAATTGAAAACAAATACGCTATTTTGTAACTTTTGGGGGCTTCCGTTTCTACGTAGTACATTTTTCGGTAAAAATAACACCTTCTCTTTATTCTGTAGGTCCATACGATTAAAATGATACCCTACTTATATAGGTTTGATTTTGTCGGACTTCTGGAAAAAATCATAACTTCATGCAGGAAAATGTATACGTTTAAAATTGTCATCTTCTGACCCCTATAACTTTTTTTTTATTTTTCCACGTATGGGGTGGTATGAGGGCTCATTTTTGTATTGATCGGACTTATTGATCGCTTTTTATTCATTTTTTCATGATATAAAAAGTGACCAAAAATAAACTATTTTGGAAATTTTTTGTACGTACGCCATTGACCGTGTGGTTTAATTAACGATATATTTTTATAATTCGGACATTTCTGCACGCAGCGATACCACATATGTTTATATTTATCTTTATTTACACAGGTTTTTTTTTAAATGGGAAAAGGGGGGACGATTCAAACTTTTATTAGGGAAGGGGTTAAATGATCTTTATTCACTTTTTTTCCCACTTTTTTTTTGCAGTGTTATAGCTCCCATAGGGGGCTATAACACTGCACACACTGATCGCTTGACTAACCGGCATTGTTTTACTTTCACTGTACTGTTTTATTTATTTTTTTAAATCAACTGATGCCAGAAAGTTAAACAGATTTGTAAATTACTTCTATTAAAAATATTTATCCTTCCAGTACTTTTTAGGGGCTATATACTATTAATTCTACTAATACTATTCTTTTTTTATTTCTGTTCTGTCATGACCACAGTGCTCTCTGCTGTCCATTTTTGAAACTGTCCAGAGCAGGAGAAAATCCCCATAGCAAACATATGCTGCTCTGGACAGTTCCTAAAATGGACAGCAGAGGTCCGCAGAGAGCACTGTGTTCGTGACATCAGAGAAATTCAAAAAGAAAAGCATTTCCTCTGTAGTATGCAGCCCCTAAAAAGTACAGGAAGGATTAAGTAATTTACAAATCTATTTAACTTTCTGGCATCAGTTCATTAAAAAAAACAAATAAAAAAAAGTTTTCCACGGGAGTACCCCTTTAAGTAATTAACCCCTCGGACTCCTGTTCACCCACACTATAATTAAGTGTATTGGGTTTAATGTGACAATTTTCCTTTAAAATGGTTTGCTTGTTAGTAGTTTATTTCCTGTTTACACAAGGATATATACTGCTGATAATATTTCTCCATGAGAGAAGGGGTTTCACAAGTTCAGGTTTTGTATTGCAATTATTAAATATAAAGTCGGGAATAAAATTGAAAAGAGAAGTCTCTGTCTTTCCATTATGTGTGTCCTCTGTGATCTGTTCCTAGCTTTGTATTTATAATTGCAATTGAAAACCTAAATGATTGGTCCAGGATGATTGTTTGTTCAAACCCTCCCAATAGTTAAAAGGGGTTCTCCACCATAAGGCGATTTTAGTATGTACCTGGCAGACAGTAATGGACATGCTTAGGAAGGATCTGCGCTTGTCTTGGGGCTAAATGGCTATGTTGTGAGATTACCATAATACTGTGGCTAGCTTTATGTGAACTGGTATTTCCTGTTTGACTTTTCTTTTTTTGACTACAAATCCCACAATTCCATTTTCCTCCCTCCCACATATCAGCCACCACACCCATTGAAACATAAATGAGCTGCATCCATCAAAAGACTTAGCTGTTGCATTAGTTGCAGATTGATCTCTCTCCCACCAAGCGATCGCTCCACCCATTAAAGCAGACAGGCTCCCTGTCATCAGCTGACTAGTGAGTCAGGTCTCGGCCGCATTGCAACCTGGGAAAAATCTGAGACAACAGTCATTTTGTATGCTGTTAAAAATAAATATTGGGGTGAAAATCACATAAGAATTGTGAGAAAACCATCACACACATTTACAGACACTATATTATGAACTACACTAACGGCTGTTGATTACTTTAGTCTGCATAAATTAGCTCAGCTTTCCAAGTGCTCTGGTGGCCTGGAAAAGATGGATACAGTCCCAGGAGACCTAAGACTGTCACCCCAGACTTTTCAAGGCCATCGGAACACTTGGAAAGCTGAACTAATTTATGCAGACTAGAGTAATCAACAACCGAGCTGCAAGGTTCGTTACAAACCAATTTACTGTAAGTTTGCACAACTCTACTGTAAGTTTGCACAACTCTACTAAAAACTCTACTAAATTGTTTTGAAATGGCATTCAATGGTTCTACCGGCATCATAATAAACATTTTCGTAATACCAGAAAATGAATTCTGTGCAGTAAGTATAGCAGAAGGGAGCACTATAATTGTGTTCTCTCTCATATTGATTTCTTTCTACCTCACAGAATGGAGAATGGGAGAATTCAGGGAGCTGGATATATTATTTAAAGCAACAAAGCAATACACAAAATAAAAGTCCCAGGGACTAAAAGGCACATTGACGTATTGTAGAATTTTTAACCAGCCTTGGTAGCAAGCAATAGTTCAACAGTTACATGGCAGTTCTGCAATGTTCACTGTTTCTCCCCGAAGCAGTTAATGAACATGTCAGAGCCTTAGTGCAGATTTCAGCTTAAATAGTAGGTGAATACAGTACAAACATTAAATGATAGAAAGCCTACAGTTAAGGTTTCACAGTTCTGTTCTCTTGGAAGGGTATCTTGTACAAAGTGGAATTGGAATCAACACAGCATAGCTCTGAGCTAAAGCAAAAGTTAGGGAGAAAAGAGATTTATATACAGAAAGAATACAATTCACCTAAGGAACAGTGTACATAAATAGTATGTTTAAGATAACTGTATTATTTATACTAAGATACAATAAAACACAACTGATTGAAATTAAAGGGGTACTCCACTGGCCAGACTTCCGGCTGAGTTTGGAACATTTAGTTCCAAATGCTGTGCGTGCGCTGCGGGGGTCGGCCACGTCCACCAATAAAAGTCTATGGGAGGGGGCGTAACTGCCGCCATGCCCCTTCCATAGACCTGCATTGAGGGGGCGTGACCTGACAGCATGAAGGCAGTATTATAGCAGAAACTGTATTTCATACCATGTACATGCACATCTATGGACTTGTAGTTCAAAACATTGAGAACGCTATACCCCATATGTATAAGGGATTAAAGAAGACTTGTAGAATCTCCTGACCTTAATAGACACTTGCTTTCTCCATTAAATACCTATTGGAAAATATTTTATTATAACTTTGTTATGACTAAATGGTCACCTGCGTGTAACCAGTTTGGGATGTGTTCCCCAAAAGCAGCCACTGACACACAGTGTAGTGACATGCCCCCAACCAGAAACACCCTGTTGGCTATTTATTCAATTTCTTACATTTCTTGTAAGGATAACAGCGGAACTGCACATTGGCCATGTCTTCTGGAATTTTTTCATAAAAAAAAAAAAACTATGAGAAAAGTGACGAGCCCTTAATAAATCTGGCACTGCAGTGTTTGGCCATTCACTTTGTAGTGACATATATATGCCAGCTCCAAGTTGGTGTAGATTTAAAGTATTATTTACACCAATTTAGTGGCATAGTAAATCTGATAAACTACACCCTTTCACAGGACATTTTTCCCAAATTGGGAAGTGCGGTGTAAACCTGCACAAAAGCTTTTTTTCAATTCAATTTTTGGTGTACATGTTTAACCTCTTAAGGACCCAGGGGGAACCTGTACGTCCTGAGTCCGCTCCCGTTCTATAATGCGGTACTGTGCGCCATTAACCCTTTAGACGCGGCATTCAAAGTTGAACACTGTGTCTAAAGTGAAACTAAAACGTTGTTGATTAGCTCAGTGGGCTGATCGGGATTGCTGCGGCAAAATCGCGGCATCCCGAACAGCTGTAGGACACGAGGAGGGTCCCCTTACCTGCCTCCTGGTATCCGATCGCCGAATGAGTGCTCAATGCCTGAGATCCAGGCATGAGCAGTCAAGCGGCAGAATCATCGATCAATGGTTTCCTATAAGAAACCATTGATCAATGTAAAAGATTAGTGTGTGCAGTGTCATAGCCCCCTATGGGGGCTATAACATTGCAAAAAAAAGTGAAAGAAAGTTAATAAAGATCATTTAACCCCTTCCCTAATAAAAGTTTGAATCACCCCCCTTTTCCCATTTAAAGAAAAAAAAAACTGTGTAAATAAAAATAAAATGGTATCGCTGCGTGGGGATATGTCCAAATTATAAAAATATCTAATTAATTAAACCACACGGTAAATGGCGTATGCGCAAAAAAATTACAAAGTCCAAAATAGCATATCTTTGGTCACTTTTTATATAATGAAAAAATGAATAAAAAGCGATCAATAAGTCCTATCAATACAAAAAATGGTACCGCTAAAAACTTAAGATCATGGCGCAAAAAATGATCCCTAATACCGCCCCATACGTGGAAAAATAAAAATGTTATAGGGTAAGAAGATGACAATTTTAAATTTTCCTGCACGTAGTTATGATTTTTGTTTCAGTACCACAAAATCAAACCTATATAAGTAGGGTATCATTTTAATCGTATGGACCTACAGAATAAAGAGAATGTGTCATTTTTACTGAAAATTTTACTGTGTAGAAACAGAAGCCCACAAAATTTCCAAAAAGGCGTTTTTTCTTCAATTTTGTCTCACAATGATTTATTTTTCCATTTCGCCAAGATTTTTGGGTAAAATGACTTATGTCGTTACAAAGTAGAATTGGTGGCGCAAAAAATAAGCCATCATAAGGATTTTTAGGTGTAAAATTGAAAGTTATAATTTTTTAAATGTAAGGAGGAAAAAACAAAAGTGCAAAAATGGAAACCCCCCAGGTCCTCAAGGGGTTAATAAATTCCCCCCCAAAATGTAACACAAAAATGAGGAACAAACAGGTTGTATACTACATAGCATAAATAGTACACAAAGGAAAATCCACATGTAAAAATATTAACAATAATATGCATCTTTTTATCAAATCCAGTATTAGTACATCAGACAAAAAGCAGTACAGATTAACGACAAACACTTGTCGAACCTCAAGACCTGGCTCCCCATCAATGAAAATACTGAAAATCCCCTAAATTTGGTGTGCAAAATTATAACCAGAGTATAAAATATTCAATAAGAAAAGAATGGCGGCACCCATATTCGGAAATCTTCTTATCTTTATTTCAAAAGTGCAGATATAGACATGCAGCAGAAGGACATATACTTAGACAACGGGAGCGATATCTAGTGGCTACAGCTGTTTATTGTGTTGACGCAAGAAACATCTGTAGCTGCTAGGCATCGCTCCCACTGTCCATGTATATGTCCTCTCGCTGCATGCCTATATCTGCACTATTGAAAAAAAGATATGAAGATTTCTACATATTTAGAAGTGCCACTATTCTTGTGTAATTGACTTTTGCTGGATGTATGGACTGCTACACGAGTAAGCACCCCCATAGGAATCAGCAGAAGTGAACACCTGATTATACATGAGCAGGTGTTACTTACAGATAGAAGGTGCATCTGTGTCAAACTGACCTGTTGAATGTTTGATTGTATAACCAGAGTAGTAACTGGAAGGGCACATACACATAAGACTCTAAAGTGCTAACGTCATACAAACTCATTAAAATAACAGTAAAGTGGGGCGTGGCCTTGTGTGTCCGCCGAGCTCCCATCCACCTAGTTGATTTACCCTGAAATTACACCCCCTGACTTGCGGGGACACTTACCAAACGAATCTGAGCTCCGTTGTCCCCTGCTAATGTTTTATTGTGATACTATCATCATTGGTTTTGACAAGAGATGAGCGAATTTTTGAAAAGTTTTCCGGAAAAATTTAGTTTGGTCTGAATTTATTTACGGCGAATCTCTATTAAAAACGGCTATTTCTGGCCTAAAGAGAGCCTCAATAAGGGGTGTAGAACACTTTGCCTTGCTGTAAAATGCATTGGGTGTGTGCTGGGTTAGTGAAATAATACTGTTATTCAGTATGACACGCAGATTAGAGGCGTCGCTATTAGAATCCCTGTCGCAGAGTGGCACAATGACAGAGCCTGGAGGTGGCATCAGTATGAGGAGACCATATAGTGGCTGAATGACATAGCGTGGAGGTGGCAGCAGCAGCATAAGGAGACTATATAGTGCTTGAATGATACCGCGTGGAGGTGGTGGCAGCAGAATGAGGAGACCATATAGTGGCTGAATAACCCAGCCTGGAGGTGGCAATAGCCTGACGAGACCATAGGACCTCACAATTGAAAAGATTAAAGATATTTTTAACAGTTAAATTGAAGATTTCAAATACATGAACCTAAAAAGTTTTATTTAATGTGCCAGCAGCATGAGGAGACCACATGTTTCTATGCACGTGCGCGTGATATTTCCTTGTGCGCATGCGCATTGATTACGATGCACATCACTTGTGGTCGTACTATGCGTAAACATCATACGCGCCTATGCGCTTGCGCACAGGGAACAATGCGTGTCACCATGCATCCCACTTGAGTGCATTGTTTCATATGCACGTGCGCATGGTATTTTCCTTGCGCGCATGCACATTCACGTGCATCATTGTGCATCCCACTGTGTTCGTATCAGACATAGTACACAATATGCGCCTATGTGCATGTGCACAGGGAACAATGCGTGTCACCATGCGTTCCTCTTGAGCCCATCGCATCATATCTGGGCAAACGGAAGAGGTATCGATAGACGAAGTGATAATGGCGTTCGGCCACATTGCAGCACACAGATACCACTCTAATCCCATCTGCAGGGTATGTTTGATTAATGACTGTGTGTATATATGTGTATATATGTGTATATATATATATATATATATATATATATATATATATATATATATATAAATGCCATATGCCCACAATAGCCCAACACCCCTGAGGCAGTTGCCATTTGGGCAATGGAATGCGTGGGGTCTCTGGTGACCCCGTACTCCCCTATCTTTGTACACCAACTTTACTTCGGTCTGGGACGCTCGCTTCTAATATAGGATATTAGGATATGCAAGTATTGATAGCTTATTTTGGGATACACCTTCTCAGATTATACCTAAAACCACACCCGTCCATTACATATAAAAGAGCACCTAATCTTAGAGATGCTCTAGTTCAGAGCCACTATGGGGGCAAGATACCTCATAAAATATTTGGATCACGTGGCCCAAAATGGGGATGTAAACCATGTGGCTCATGTGTGGCATGTTGTAATGTAGTGGAGGATACTCAATTCTGTGACTCGAAAAAAACTAGAGAATACAAGATCACTCATACTATCTCATGCAATACGGCTGGCGTTATATATCATGCTACCTGCCCTTGTGGTTTGATTTATATAGGTCTCACCACAAGGGAATTCAAGAAGAGAATTCGTGAACACGTCCTGGGCATCCGGTCAGCTCAAAATGAAGAAGATGAAACTGCATTGACTACAATACCCCGTCACTTCAAGTCCTTTCACTCCTGCGACCCTTCTGGTCTCCAATTCCGAGGTATTGACCGAATCTTTCCTGGCCAACGTGGGGGAAATTGGAAAAAATTATTGGCCCAAAGGGAGGTCTTTTGGATTTTTAAGTTAAAAACCACTTATCCCCTTGGTCTTAATGACTCACTCAGCTTTTCCCCTTTTTTGTGACCCCCCTATTCCTTAACTATATCCGATATACCTCATATGAGGTAGTTTTGATTACATTGTCCTCATCCGTTCTTCATCTATAGTAGAGTTCTTTGATGTTAGATTATTTTTTTCACCCTGATCCGTCCCTTCGTTTGTGACCGTCCTAGGTTAGGCTCTCACAGATTTTTTATTCTTGGTTTTTAATCTAAGTTTTATATTAGTTCTTATCTTTCTCTCTTTTTCTCTTTTTTTGTTTCCTTTCTTGCAGAGTCGTCTCCTGCGCTTTTGAGCCACCTTTAAGCCTTCTTCCATGAAGTCATCTGTTATACATTATGCACTAGCACCTTATATTGCCCATATATAGCCGTCAAGCCACTCAATTTATGCATCATCGATTTTTGTACTGATCTGTATTTACTTTATTTTTTTCCCCACTCCATGTTTCCAGTATTCCGTCTTCCTACCCAAGTATTGCCAGACCTTTTTTTATTTTTCAATTTATTTTTCAATTTCTCCTTTTGTCTTTTATTGTACTCTTTAAGATATGTCACCTGCTCTTATAATGCTTGTTTCAATATTCTAACCGTTATATATATATATATATATATATATATACATAGATGGATATATTTTTATATATATTTTTTAAATATATTTTTAAAAATATAAATTATTTAAGTGCACTGTTCACGTTTTTTATTGCACTATTATGCATTGCACTGTCCACAGTTTATCGTACTATATATTATTGCACTGTTCACAGTCCATTATTACACTATTATATATTGCACTGTTCACAGTCCATCATTACACTTATCATTGCACTCTTCTTAGTCTATTATTGCACTATCATCTTTTGCACTGTCCTTAGTCCATTATTACACTACCATCTATTGCACTGCCCGCTGTCTATTATTGCACTATCATTTATTGCACTGTTCACAGTCCACTATTGCACTTTCCACCATTCACCCAATTTTAACTTACCATCACTATTTTTCACTATTCTCACTAATAACACTTTAACATATATTTTTTATATTTAATTATTTTCTTTACCATTTTATTATTTCATTATTTATTATGTATCATTGCATCATTCCATTAAATGTACTAATTTATTTTTCCCATCTTGACAGCATCCATTTACTCACATCTATCTTATTCACTGCACAATCTCTCTTTGGGTTCAATAGGTCACTATTTATTATTATTTTTCTTTTCCTTGATGTGCACGTGTGATGTGCTGTGTTTTGTGTTTTCACTCACTTTGCTCACTTCCCCCACTTTCGCATCACTTGCCCCTATCTTCTTTGCGCCTGCGCGCTTTTCTATTCACTTTTTCGCTTGTGCCGGCTTATTCGGTTTGCGCCTGCGCTCTCTCGCTAGGGATCCCGGTCATGTGGTCTATGTACCACATGATCGCATCCGATTGCGATTGAACCCAGTGCGCGTGCGCACACACCTCTGAAGCCCGGTCACATGATCACATTGATCATGTGACTCGTCTCCTCACCGGAAGTACGCCACCGGCGTCCCGGATACAGCAGCTCTGGCGATCATTTGCTACAGGTATAACTGGATATAGCCTAATCTTATGGGCGGGCTCATCTTCTAAGTTGCATTGATTGGGGAAATAGATGTTAATCCCGATGGGAGAGTTGGTATTGGCTATGATGCGGTATATAAGGCCAGTAAGAAGGTAGGATAGCCACACCCCCTGAGGAAGCCATTCAGTGGTGAAACGATCGTTGGGGTTGGTAGGTAAGGTCTGGCATACTTGTTCTCTCTGGTCCCTGGGTTTGATCCTTTGTGTCTACTCTTTCCCTGCCCCTGTGCTTGCGTTTAGCAGCCATCTGGTGCGTTCCCTGTTTGACTCATACTCTTTTTGCCCTATGACCTAGCATTTATATCCATTATCAGTATTTTTCTATACCTAGCTCCAGTCCTTACCTACCCATCTGCAGTATTTTCTGGTGCCTTGTTTTTATGTTGTATTTATGCTATTGTCTTTTAACTAATGATATACTCTAATAAAGATTTTGTTAATTTTCTCTTATCTATTGCTTAGTTATTTATCTGTGCATAATTCTTTCTGCAATTTTTTTGCAATTTTTTGGGTGGACCTTCTCATGACTGTGATTTGATATTACTATCTTATTTCATTATTTCATTGGTATCAAGCACTTTATATGACATATTGCACATTACTTTGCACTTTATAAGCTATATATTTTATACTTTGGTTATATGGCATATCTGTACCCAGACTGGATTATTGATTACTACATTTAGCTGTTATATATGAGGACGGGTGTCAGTGTAGGTGAGGGGGTTTATGGCCCCTCCCCTAGTTTGTGCAATGCTCCTGTGAGCCAGACTTTTTAAATGTTTTTAATGTGGTTTATGTCACTAATTGATAAACTACTATTATGGACATTTATCAACGGGTTTAGTCAGGTTTTCTTTACTATAATTGTCGCAAAATTGTCGCAACTGCGACTACGTGATTTTTCGTGCAACATTTTGACTGGAAAGCGAGAAAAGCAAGTTTTCCAAAAATTAACTACGTAGTAATAATATTAAAATGGACTACGGGTAGTCAGGTATTTATTAACTGCGACAGTCGCAACTGCGCAAAAAAAAGTCGCAACAGGGTTAAAAATTTACTAAATTTACTCCAGCTCAAACATGGAGCAGAAAAAACTACTACCAAAGTAAAAAAGGAAAAATTGCTTACGTGAAAGAAAATTATCAACAGGCTGAAATGAAACCAGTTGATAAATAAGTGACACATAAGCAAAAAAAAAGTAAGGAAAAAATTACTAAAAAAAAAGAATACATAAGCAAACATTGATAAATGTCCCTCTGTGTGTGCATTTTGTAGTTGTTTTTTTTGTAAAACTATTTTTTGTCATTAATAAAATTTGGATTTGATTATTCTTTGGTGTGCTAACATTGTCAGTGATGTCTTATCTAAATATTGAATTGTCATTCTTATCACTGAGTAGCACCCTATTGTATTTATTAGGTTGAGCATCCCATTCTCTTTATTCTACACTCGGTGGTACAGTGAGACAGCCTGGAGGTGGCAGAAGCATGAGGAGACCATATAGTGCCTGAATGACACAGTCTGGAGTTGGCGGCAGCAAGAGGAGACCATATAGTGGCTGAATGACACAGCCTGGAGGTAGCGGCAGCAAGAGGAGACCATATAGTGGCTAAATGACACAGCCTGGAGGTGGCGGAATCAGAAGGAGACCATATAGTGGCTGAATGGCACAGCCTGGAGTTGGCGGCAGCAAGAGGAGACCATAAAGTGGCTGAATGACACAGCCTGGAGGTGGCGGAATCATGAGGAGACTATATAGTGGCAATATGAGACAGCCTTCAACCCTCTTCTCCTGATGATGATGATGAAGCCCCTTCTGCACCCGGCTCCCAAGTGCGATCGGCTTCATCATGATGTCCTCCTCAGATTCCTCAACAGTGTCTGCTGCAGGAGCCTGAATGCTCGCAACACCACCTCCCATGCCACTCTCTTCATCACTACTTGCCTACCTAGCGGAGGAAGTAGCGGATGTCTCCTCCACTTCTTGGCTGGGCAGTAGCTGCTAACTGTCGTCTAGTAGATCTTCCTCACTAAATAGTGGAGCTGACGCCCCTCGGCATAAGATACTTCTGTGGGGGAGGGAACAGCATAGGACAGAGGAAATGGGAGGACAGGGACTGCTCCGGGGCCATGCCAACTGAGGGTTGTGTCTGAGGAACCCACCAACTGTTGACTGGGAGTGTCAGATGTCACTTGTGATGAAGTGGATGACCTTGTTAACAAATTAATGATGGCAGATGGGTGCTGGTCGAGACACGACCGCTAGCTGATACCGGTAGATCAGGCCTCTTGCTGCGACTCCTGCTGCCAATCGCCCATAGTCTGCTACGACCTCTGCCTGGGCCTGATGAATTTAGGCCTCTGCCACTCCTTTGTGCATGTTCTGGCACTTCTCTGCCTGACATACTTAGTGTATATATGAGGGGAAGACAATCCGCTCCACTACCCTTAAAACAGTATTTGTCTAGAACAGTAGCAGGTGTGTACTTTTGGCTGGCCTTTCACAGTAACTAGGCCCTTAAGACTTTAACAGGAACAAAATGGTACACCACCTATGTACACACAGGTTACACTTAATAGAGGACAATACGCTCCACTACTCAACCAGTATTAGGCCCCAATAGCAGGTGATTGTGCCTTTTAGTGCTCTGCTCACACTAACTGGCTTGGTCTATTAGCTTTTCAGTTGTTCTACACACCAGTGCTGCAGCACACAGATGCTGTGTACTACACCCAAAATTGCACTCTCTTTCTCAATCTCTCTCCCTTCCCTATCAGTGCTTCTAGGCTGGATTTGGGCTTTAGGTAAATCGCTGCTGTGAAAATGTATTTCTGTGCAAACAGCTCTCTGTCCCTCTCTCTCTGCAATAGAATTCTGATGTGAGTGGCCACATGATGGCTGCCAATTATATAGGGCTGTGACATCACAGGGGTGGCTGGCTGCTTATAGGCTGCATGCGATTCAGGGTCATCCCACCGACCCTTGTTCCTGTCTTCCCAGCATTTGTTGCCCCATGTCCTGACATGTGGAGCCACCATCTTAGATGCCCTGAAGCCTGGACCGCATTAAATGGATTTTAATGAAGCGATTTGTGCGATTGAATCGCGGCGATATTCACATTCGTTGCAAAGCAAATTTTTCCTGAAATTCGTAACAAATTCAGATTTGTCAGATTCGATTCGCTCATCCCTAGTTGTGACTTTCCTCCTAGACCGCTGTCTTGTGTAATTGTCCTAATGACCTGTGCCACTTTTTGTTATCTATATTTATATGTTTATATTGTGATGTTAGTTTTGCTTACAATAAGTAAGTACATCTGTACCCACACAGTGTTCTCCACCAATGCAGAAAGTTATTCCCAGCTAGAAAAAAGGATGATGACAAAATGTTGAAAGCTGAGGGGTTAATGTAAAGTTGCAGGAAGCTAAATAAGGATTTCATATTAAGTTTCATAAAATTAGTTTAAGTGAATGAAGGTATACTTTAAATCACAAAAAGAAGAATAAATGGTGTAAAACCCATAGGTGACACAGGAGCCTCACCTTGACCATGCCCTTTAATACCAGAGGGTAATCATTTCTGTTTTGTGCAACTGTGCAGAATGTGAGACTCTATTTAATTCCTAAAACTTAAGGTGAGAACATTGTACAATGCCATAACCTTTTACTCTCCATTTATAGCAAAATAAAATCATTAATATTTCCTTTTCTAGATACTCTATTTTGTATTACCGTACAGGACTTATAGTAATATTCCTATGTTTTGTATGTTAATAAAACCATAAAATAATTTAGGAGCGAGTTTAGCAATTAAGCTTCAATATGGAAATAAAAGCAATTCTGACAAAATTACTTTTTTCCCAATGACCTGATGGAGCAGGAAATTATGCCACAAAACACTGCTGTGTTAATCGGCCATGCTTAACCTATTTATTCTTCCTGCTTGATTACTACAGCCTTTTACTCAACAGTGTTCTCATTTACCACTTATTCCCCATGCTAACACATAGAAACCCAAACTTCCATTAAAGGGCTACAAAGTGTTCAGTCCTAGAAAAGAATAAAGCTATGAAAACAGGCCTGTGGATTATATATGAATGCATAAAATACATTTAAAGGCGAACCTTTTCATACAACAGAATAAAATTACCAAACAAAATTCTGAAAATCCTTATTTTTCCTCTCCTTAAAGACTATATCAATATTTTTACTGCTTCAATCCCTTTCATAGCACTGAGTTAGGAAAGCAGACAGATATTTTTAAAACCTTTATCTGATTTAAGCAATGTGTACGAATGCTTTGTTCTGATTACATTTGCAAAAAAGTATTGACTATGGATAAATTGATATAAATGAATAGAGAACAGATAGCAATTACTTACCCTCATTCTCCCATTTCGTATTGCAGGGCCATCCTCTGCAAGCCTTAACACATACAGGTCCATCTTGTACTCTCTTCCACCACGTATACTGAATCCAAAACCTTTAGCTCCTTTTTCCATCTCTACTGTGAAGTAGTCATAATCCTGCTGAAAATAAATAGAAAGCTATTTAAAATGCCATCAGTCCATTATGTTTGGTTAAACAAAAGAGTATACACATATATATGGGCCAGTTGAATGGCCCCCAAAGTCTCCCGATCTGACCCCCTTAGACTTTTATCTTTGGGGTCATCTGAAGGCAATTGTCTATGCTGTGAAGATACGAGATGTGCAGCACCTGAAACTACAGATACTGGAAGCCTGTGCTAGCATTTCTCCTGCAGTGTTGCTATCAGTGTGTGAAGAGTGGGAGAAGAGGGTTGCATTGACAATCCAACACAATGGGCAGCACATTGAACACATTTTACAAGTGGTCAGAAACTTGTAAATAACTCATGAAAGAATAAAGTTATGTTAAAACCAAGCACATCATTGTTTTTCTTGTGAAATTCCCAATAAGTTTGATGTGTCACATGACCCTCTTCCTATTAAAAAAACAAAAGTTGGATTCAAAATGGCCGCCATGGTCACCACCCATCTTGAAAAGTTTCCCCCCTCACATATACTAATGTGCCACAAACAGGAAGTTAATATCACCAACCATTCCCATTTTATTAAGGTGTATTCATACACCCTGTATGTGTGTGTGTGTATATATATATATATATATATATATATATACACACACACACATATAAATATATACATATATTTATTTATTTATGCATTATATATAATCTTTCATACTCTATTTCCTTTAAAATATTGATAAAGACAGTAAAGAAAGGCAAAAAAAGAAAGGTGATGCTCTATAGTTCCACTGTGCAAAAAAGGTGAATAAAGAATATGTCTTTAGGTCATTTTACAGCCCAGCCTCTGCAATAAACGCCTACATGCAGTGCCTTGTGTAATATTTGGTAGGCAGCAGAAATATTTCACAGCGGCCATTACTCCCAAAATGCCAGACCTTGCAGAGACCAGTGTCACTACGCTACTGATTCACAAGTGGTGGCTGTATCACATTCTCAAATGTTTTCTTGAAGTCTTGACAAAGCGCCTAAAGATGGTATATGTGTGTCTGTTCCTTTAATGTTATCCTGCTGTGAAGCTCAGAATAAAGACTCCAATGATTTTGTAAGTGCGAGTGCCATAAAGCACTCAAAAAAATTACAGGGAAAGAGAAGAACTCCAGCTCAGTTCAGGAAGATATGGCTTTATTCACATCAACGAGGCAACAGGTACAGGGAGCAAGTACTTCCTCCCTGTACCTGTTGCCTCGTTGATGTAAATAAAGCCATATCTTCCTGAACTGAGCTGGAGTTCTTCTCTTTCCTTGTGATTACTCCGGGTGAGGTCCACACCCACTCCGCGCCCAGTGTCCAGACCAGGGATTGAGCCGGGATACCTGCTTCTCTTATGCTCAAAAAATTAGTTTGAAATTCATAGAACTATCGGTGCCTGTGATCTGTTTTTCTGCCTTCACTGGGTTCTTCTTGAAGATTCAGCCAATCATGGTCTATGTATTGGGTTACTCTGGCAGCATACTGCTTTCACTATATGCTCAAAATAGTGTTGTGCCTATCGTTAGCACAACCCTACCAGGTCAGTGGTCAACAGTGGCTATCTGACCCCTATAACTACCTAGATGCTGCGGTTGCCATTTACAGTGACCCCCCCGACCTACGATGGCCCGACATACGATCATTTCAACATACGATTGCCTCTCAGAGGCCATTGCATGTGGAAGGCAGCATCAACATAAAAAAGTATTGTATGTCGGGGCCATCGCATAAACGGCTATCCGGCAGCGCAGACTGCTTCAGCTGCTGCCAGATAGCCGTTTACGGTGCCCCATGTGGTCCGCTGACGATCACTCCCCTGTCCCCGGGGCTCCGTAGCATACTCCTCGGGATCCCCTGCATCGCCAGCGCTCTCCTTCGTCGTCATCACGTTGCCGCACACGCTGTCCCGTCATCTAATAGGAGCGACATGCGTAGCGACGTGATGGCGGCGACGGAGAGCGACGTTCCTAGGCAGCAGAGACCTTCCCGGAGCGTCGGGGACACCACGGGTGACGCGGAGACAGCGATGGAGGGCAACATCCAGGGCAGAGGTGACGAGCGGTGATGGTCCGGAGCGGCGGGGACACGTGAGTATAACCTCCAATACCAGGTCTTCAACCTGTGGACCTCCAGATGTTGAAAACTACAACTCCCAGCATGCCCGGACAGCCAATGCTGGGAGTTGTAGTTTTGCAACATCTGGAGGTCCGCAGGTTGGAGACCACTGTTCTATACTTTACATTGCACGGTTCCTTCAACATACGATTGTTTCAACAAACGATGGTTCATTTGGAACAGATTACCATTGTATGTTGAGGGACTACTGTACTGACATTTATAGATTAGACAGCTAGGATTAGAACTATCTCGGATCACAGCTGCTAATTGCAGTTAACAGCCATTATTCACCATGTATGAAGAGAGCCACCCTTATGCTGGTGACCTTGCTATAACAAATGCAAGCATTGCACGTCAGCTACCTCATGCCAATGATATGCCTTTATATAGGAAAATGATTTAAGAAAAAAAACAAATAAAAACACAACACCACCAATAACAACAGTAGTAAAACAATGCCTACCTGGAATTGCCGATAGTCAGGGAGTGGATATTGCCTAGTGTCAGGAGAATGTTGCCGGTACTCTATTAGAGGAGGTTGCCTGTAGTCCATAGGGGGAGGTTGCTGGTAATCAACTACTGGTGGGTGTCGGTAATCTACTGGAGGTTGCCTGTAGTCCGCTGATGGCTGACGGTAGTCCGTGTAGGGTGGCTGCCTTATGTCTGGTTTTACGTCCTGTCTGGCTTTTACTTCTGACCTGTAGCTACTACAAAATACAAAATATTAATATGTTTCTCCCAATTGTCCCATACATTTACTATTATTTTGGAAATTAATAGCTCTGCCAAGAAATAGACAATGTAGGTTTTCACTTAATTAAAACATGTTTGTGTATAAATTGATTTAGCCTCGCAATTCATGAAGCCACTGTAAAACATTAAGTCTTTGTAAATTTTATAACAGAATGCTTCATAAAACATTTTATGTGACCTATTATATCTAATACTGTGATACTTGTTTCCATTTTACTATAGATTCATGTAAGAAAAATCTAAGTACTTGGAAACAAAAATACACTTAAAAACAATAAATGTTTAATTTTAATATCCTTTGTAAATTTTTTAACTAGTTCATAATTTTCTACCTGCTTTCATGGCCTTGTAACTGTAGAGGCTGTGGAGGCAGTGGCTGCGCTACTGGACTGTGTTGAGCTATTGGACTCTGTTGCGCCATTGGGCTGTGCTGCTGCGCCATTGGACTCTGCTTTTCTGAACTTGGAGCAGAAGCTGGACTGTTCAGTTCTGTAAAGCCAAAAATATCAATCAGTAAAATGATGCGTTAACACAACTTTTAGTTCAATTATTTTACTTCATGACATCTAAAATAATATGTATGAAATATGTACAGCAGTTAGCAGACATCATGTAAAATTTAAAGATTTTTTTTCTAGTTTAAAAAACAATTTATAAAATAAAAATAAAGTGTACCGTAATTCTGCATGCTTTAGTTGTTTCCAGCTTGTGACATCTACAGTACATGGTATCCTTTGACATACACACACACACACACATATATATATATATATATATATATATATATACATACACACTGCTCAAAAAAATAAAGGGAGCACTTAAACACCACAATGTAACTCCAAGTCAATCACACTTCTGTGAAATCACACTGTCCACGCAGGAAGCAACACTGATTGATCAATTTCACATGCTGTTGTGCAAATGGAACAGACAACAGGTGGAAATTATAGGCAATTAGCAAGACCCCCCCAATAAAGGAGTGGTTCTGCAAGTGGTGACCACAGACCACTTCTCAATTCCTGGCTGATGTTTTGGTCACTTTTGAATTCTGGCGGTGCTTTCACTCTACTTGTAGCATGAGACGGAGTCTACAACCCACACAAGTGGCTCAGGTGATTTTGTTGTCAGCACATTCAACTAGGCAAAGACGAAAGTATTTCATACAATTAGTTCGTCCATTCAGATTTAGGATGTGTTATCTTAGTGTTTCCTTAACTTTTTTTGAGCAGTGTTTATATATAATTTTGCTATTTTGTACCAAGTTTCAAATTTAGCTTCACAAGTTCCACCTATTTCTAACTATAAAGCTTCCCAATCTTTTCAGACATAAACATCCCTTGTTGTTATTACTGCATTTCACGAACAAGCCATGGGAAAGACAAAAAATGGTCTTTATTAACTGGAATTTGAATGTTGGCCATACAATCACAACTATTTTACATCAGATTAGGTGGCCCCTAAAGACAATCCATCACTGGAACCATCTACAAAGATAAACACTTTTATCGTTTTGGTGGACAGGTGAACATCATTAACAGCTTTTAGAGATGAGCGAACTTACAGTGATTCAATTCGTCACAAACTTCTCGGTTCGGCAGTTGCTGACTTTAGCCTGCCTATATTAGTTCAGCTTTCAGGTGCTCTGGTGGGCTGGAAAAGGTGGATACAGTCCTAGGAGGCTCTCTCCTAGGACTCTATCCACCTTTTCCAGCCCACCCGAGCACCTAAAAGCTGAACTAATTTATGCAGGCTAAAGTCAGCAACTGCCGAGCCGAGAAGTTTGTGACGAATTGAAACACTAAGTTTGCTCATCTCTAACAGCTTGATATGCTATGAACTGTATAATAGAGACCATCAAAATTTGCATCAAACCTCAAGGCCAGGAAACTATTTGCTGGTTTCACATTGGTTTCACTAGAGAACCGACTCTGAAGATTATTTTATTTACATTAGTAATACATTTTTTATCCTATTCAAAGTTGGCCGCATTGAGACCATGATTTTTTGTGGAAATTGTGACAGGATTCTTACCCTCCTGAGGAATGATGCATAGCGTCACACTTAACCCTGCATCTTTAATCAGTTTTACTATATCTGCATGAGGCATGTTGATGATTGATTGGCTATTCACAGCTAAGATCCGGTCTCCAACTTTTAACTTTCCACAGCGATCTGCAGGGCTTCCTTCAATAATTCGACCAATTTTATGTGGTACAGCTGTAAAACAATCATACCAATCAGACTGTAGAGGTTAGGAGATTACCGCAATAAGCCACACTTTTTATACAGACCATTTTACTATTAAAAAAAAATATTTATTTTGTACAATGCCTTTATACTCTTCCTTTATACACTTTTTTTTTTGTTTTACTTTCTCTTTGCTTTCGTCTCTGTCCTCCAAATATATACTTAGGATAATTGTGAAATTAAACAATTTTAGATAGAAAATAGGATTTCTAAGTGACATTGCCCCATTGCAGCTGCCATGCCTACTAACATGTAGTTATACATATGGCCCTAGATTAGATTATGTTATTTGATCTTTATATTCCGTAGATCTACTGGTATGTGATATAAAGGAAAACTATTGTAGTGTGATCACTAAATAGATTAGAACTGCTTTACATAATCATATGTTTACAATACTACATTTCTCTGCTTACTAGAGCCTGTTTTTCCCACCCCTTACATTGTATGTCATCATAAAGCATTTACCATAGAAGATATTCAGAAGAACTGTTGCATTTCCATGCTAGACCAGAACATCAATTGCTTAAGAAAAGACTCATTCATCAATGCTTTCCTTTGTAAAGCCCAGAATTATTATTTTTGACAGTTGACTTAACAGATAAGCACTCTCAAGCTGACATTGCACTCGGCATGCTTATTTAAGGATAAATCAAGCAGGAAGCAAACTCTGCTGTAATCCTGATATATTTGTTGTAGGCCTAAAGGATTAGTTTATGACAAAATGATTGATTTAAATTTAGGAATAGTTCTATAGACAGGACATTTACTGATGAAATGAACTCAAATAAGTATTGGATTTCTTTAAAAGATATCTTGTGCCTTCACAAATTGCATGAAGCAATAGGAACAAGAAAGCCAAGCTCAGTATTGATGACATAAAATGAAATGCCAAATGACAGGACAAAATCCATTTTATGTCAGAGCTATAGAATGGAGAGACAGCTTTGGATACATCAACTTTGCTCATAAGAATGGTCAATCCAGGATAATGAACATCTAAATATCTATAAATAAATGATCCCCAATGATGAACCATTTGGTATTCCAAAAATACTACCAAAGAAATGACTTATGTAGCAGAGAAATCGAAATATTTTGTTAGCTATCTTTGTTTACCAACTGAGATCTATATCAAGGCGAGTCCACACTTAGTGACCTTACAATCTAAACAATGTGTGGCAACCCTCTTATACAACATTTAAATACAATGCTAGCCAACTGGTAAAGTATATCACATGATGTCATATCTCTAAAATATTTTCTCAAAATGATATATATTATTAGGTGAATGTGACACATTACCAGTTTATCATTTGGCTCACATTGTTTCTAAATAGTTTTAGGGCTGTCATATATTAAACTATGATTCAGAGCCATTGTGGATCAAAACACATAAGGTTGAATGTGATGCCAGACTTAATACTGGTGCTGGTCATTCCTGATCTATTTAGTAAAGAATCCTTGGCACGATGACAGTAAAATCTTCCTCCTTCTAGATGTAGTACATACAGCTTCATGATTACAGCTCTAGATAGAAAAAGATCACAAGAAAGATCTGTGGACTGTCCATTCATATATGTGGACACCGTGATCAGTGCCAGTCCCAAAACTGTGAACTTTTGAAAGCAGCAGTAAGAGTTTCTTCTCTTAGTCCATCATGCAGGAGGGCATGATAGTCATACTAATTCCAGAGAAGAAGCCCTTTGATGCAAGATTCCTATTAGCCCAAGTTTTAAATGTAGGAAGAAAAATATATATATATATATATATATATATATATGCAGTATATACATCAAGAATGGGCCTTGAAGATGAAGAGGAGTGCCAAGCTGGGCCCTGCCTCTTAGACACTTGGCTTAGAAATAGAAAGGAGATTTTATAAGTGTGGAAACCACCATCAGCTCTAGGAAAGGGGCCATTTGTTTTATACCCTAACAGCTATCCAACAGTGTCTGGAGCACTTAGCAGCAAAAAAGCTGACCTATTCCCTTTAAAAAAGTATAAATGCAAAGAAAGTTCATCATTTGGAACCAGATTTAACAATGCAGAATATACTTTTAACTCTAAATAGTGAAACTAAGAGTATGACTGCTGTTGTCCAGATAAAGTGTCATGTGAGATTTGGGAAATGTTCTCATCTATGGGACCTAAGCAGATACCTTCAATATTTGGTGATGAATAACCATTGCTATGGGCTGCATCTGTTGCTAACACCAAGTTTAGCTATTCTCAAAAAAACTAAATAAAAACTAACAAAAAAAAAAAAAATTCCCATTCCCTTTGACAAGATGTTTACCAAGTGGATAGCTGATAGTCAGAACTGTCCAGTAATGGTTGAAAAGAAGGGAAACATTCATAATTTTCCTTAATAGTGAGTGTCTGGCACTGTCAAACCTTTACCATTGCTTGATTTGTATTATTGCTAAACTTCTACTAACAAGCAACTGCAAATAAGCATCTATTCCATCTCTAGATTTAGAGGTAGCCAAAATAAATACTACCTACTCCTTTAAAAGCAATTACCATGGGTTCTGTTAAGTTTCACTCTTTCTTAACGGGGTATTCTGGCATCTAAGCTTTTATCCCCCCTTAGGGGATATAATGTCTGATCGCGGGGGGCCTGCCGCTGGGAACCCCCGCGATCCGCCTGCACCACCTGCATTGTATGCGGGGCTGCGTCTCCAGTGCCGGAAATTTCTGGGTCCCATAGACATGAATTGAGAGGACATGGCAGGATGTCTGGGGGGGGAGGGGGGGGGGGGGGTTTGTGTCGTTAAGTCACGTCTCCAGTCTCGGAAACCCGGAAGTTTCCGACACTGGAGACGCAGCCCTGCATACAATGTGGCCGGTGCTGCAGGGAGATCGCGGGGGTCCCAGCGACGGGCCCCCCACGATCAGACATTGTATCCCCTATCATCTGGATAGGGGATAAAAGCTTAGATCCCGAAATACCCCTTTAAAATGCTGGGAACTTTGGCGCTCTTCCCAGCGTTGTGTAGATTTAAGTCTACACAGTTTAAGTCTCTCTTGGCACCCTGAATCACTGGTTTTTCCATGATTGCTTATTGGTGCAAGCCCTTTACATGGAACTTTGTTAATTGCTTTTGTCTGATGCTGTATTATTCCATTATGTGCCATTGTACAGGCATGGCTCTTTAGCCCCTGTTCCTTCTCCCCTCTTTTCCTTTTCTTCCCTCCTAGTCTTCTCTCTGTTACTGCTTATCCCATAACCCCTTCAAGTTCCTTAGGAGATTCTAGGGTTTTTGTTGATTCCAACATAATACATACCATTGCTTGTTACTTCTATATTTTTACCTCTGTTTACTGTTCACGCTTATGTTCATGCTTGTTAGTAACACTATTTTACCTGAACAAAACTCAATAGAAAACTATTGGTCGTAATCGTAAGCATCTGGAATTTTCTAAAGAAAAGAGTGTTCTATACACCAGTTAGGTTCAAACTGAAAAAAACACCAGTCATTTCAACCTTTGTTTTAAAGGCTTACAACTAAATTTTCAATTATAGTTAAATATACTGTAGATAATAATAAAGATTTCTTAAAGGGGTACTCCAGCCCTAATACATCTTATCCCCGATCCAAAGGATCGGGGATAAGATGTATTAGGGCTGGAGTATCCCTTTAAAATGAAATCTTGTTCACCAATGTCTTCCCATAAACTTAACTATGTCCCTCTTGTCATCACACCTTTCCAATACTCTGGTCATTCTATTCATTCATCTTAGATAAATAACCAGAATATAGGATATGGTGAAGAGGCAAGGGACAGTTTTCCGAAAATTGTCAACACCCAATCACAGTACATTTATTTTTTTAAGAGCAGACTCTGAAATAAAAGACATGCTCTGATCGGTTGCTATGGGCAACAGTTTTTCTTTTAGCAAGTAAACAAAAAAAAAAAAGCCAAAATTACCTAAAACATACTATTAAAGGGGTACTTAGGGGAATCAAACCCATTGCCCATCCTTTTCCTCTCACCAACCTATTTAATTGATTGAATAGCATTTATTATCTATATAAAGCAGTTTTTCTTCTTTAAGTTGTCGCTTGCAGGGAGTGAGGAAAGTAGTAATTCAGCCAGCCACTTTGTCTCTGACAAAGACCCTCTCTGAAAGCAGCCCTCACCCTCCTAGGAGACACAGATCACAGGGTTTCTGCCCTGCAATGATGATTCATGCTTCCTCTAGTGCTGAGAGGTGTGTGTGCAGCCTCAGCTAATTAGACACACTATCTCTCTGCTCACAGTGCATGTGGGTGTGGGCTGCTCTCAGAGAGGGAATAGGATGTCAGTGAGAGCAGAGCTCCAATGTATGCTGGGAATTGTAGTATCCTGCTGCAGGGAGGAAAGGATGGCAAATAAAATACTTCCCTGAAGCACCCCTTAAATAAAAAAAAATAAAAAAATAACTAAAAAAAAAAACAGTGTTGTTTTTTGCTAGGGGAATCAATTAAGATAGAATGTACAATCTTGATGCATTCAAAAGTTAAGTATAAAAGTATAGATGCATTCCTATGCAATTTGTTCCAAAACTACTATTGTGACTTTAGACCATAACTCTGTACCATGGAAAACTATTAATTGGTTTCAAAGTCCAACATTTTTTTTTATAAAAAACTAATGGAAAAAAAAAACTAGTTAAAAATGTATACAGAAACAACTAGATATTAGATATAAAAGTCAGAAAGAGCTGCTGTAAAGTGGAATTTACTTTCAGTGTATGTTAAAGGGGTACTTCATTGGAAAAAAATTCTTTTTAAATCAACTGGTGCCAGAAAGTTAAACAGATTTGTAAATTACTTCTATTTAAAAATCTTAATCCTTCCAGTATCCTTAATCCTTAATCCTGTATGCTACAGAGGAAGTTTTTTTTCTTTTTGAATTTGCTTTCTGTCTGACCACAGTGCTCTCTGCTGACTCCTCTGTCCATTTTAGGAACTGTCCAGAGTAGGAGAAAACCCCCATAGCAAACATATGCTGCTCCTAAAATGAACAGAGGTGTCAGCAGAAAGCACAAGGAAATTCAAAAAGAAAAGAACTTCCTGTGGATCATAGAACAGCTGATAAGTACTGAAACGATTAAGATTTTTAAATAGAAGTAATTTACAAATCTGTTTAACTCTCTGGCACCAGTTAATAAAAAAAAAAAACTATGTTTTCCAGGGGAGTTCCCCTTTAATACTGTGACTTGACTTGAAGGATGTTTAGTTATATAGCAGTGGATATTAAACCATAACGTCAAAACATGAACATAAGGAAAACCTAAAGTCACAAAATTCCCAGCGACTCACTTTGTTGCCTTCTTCTAGCATATTTTGTAGCTGTGAAGTAAATGATGTGACAGATTTACATTTTGCTAATGTATGTTAATGTAACTAAGTGAATATGATCGGTTCCCATAGTACTATTACTGAAAGTCTATAAGGATTTATTTCTGTTTTAACATGAGTTAATGAATGCATTGTCTTTGTAACTGCCCGATATATTATGCAATATTAAATATATGTTACAACTCGCACCGCGGCTGGACATGCTGGCTAGGGGCGCACCCCTTGCTCGTCTCCCTGTACTGTGTCAGGGACAGCTTGCATGTATGGCTGTGGGCACACTCCGCAGGCCTGAGGATACTTACCCCACTGCGTTCCTGGCTCCTATATTTCTCCTGACAGCCGGCGTGTGCCTCCTAGGACGCGAGCGCGCGCCGGCTCTCTGAAGTTTAAAGGGCCAGAGCATCGGTAATTGGCTATTGCCGGGCGCTGACCCTATAAATTGTTCTCACTTTCTTTGACCCCTTCCAGATCTTAGTGCTACCTTGCCATTGAGAAAGCGTGTCCTAATTGTGTTTTGCTATACCGCGTACCAGTTCTGTCTGAAACATTCCAGTCCACTGTATCTTGCCGCCGTCCCTGACCTTCCTGCCTGTCCCTTACTAGTCTGTACCTTGCCTCACCTTAGCCACCACTGTGGGCAAGTCGCCCCAGGGGTAGCGACCTGGGAGTTTGCCTGCCGCAGCAAGTCCATCCTGCTTTGCGGCGGGCTCTGATAAAAACCAGCGGCTCCTTAGACTTCGCTCCCTGGTGCGGCTTTCACCATTGTCCTCAGTGGTACAGTGGATCCACTATTCCAGCCATTACAATGTATCTAGAGATGAGCGAACTTAAAGTAAATTCGATTCGTCACAAACTTCTCGGCTCGGTGGTTGCTGACTTTTCCTGCATAAATTAGTTCAGCTTTCAGGTGCTCCCGTGGGCTGGAAAAGGTGGATACAGTCCTAGGAGACTCTTTCCTAGGACTGTATCCACCTTTTCCAGCCCACCGGAGCACCGGAAAGCTGAACTAATTTATGCAGGAAAAGTCAGCAACCGCCGAGCTGAGAAGTTCGCGACAAATCGAATTTACTGTAAGTTCGCTCATCTCTAAATATATCTTTTGGACCCTGTTTCCCAAAAGTAATGCACTCTTAAAAATTCCCATCGGCCTTTTTCTCAGCTTTTTATTATACAGCATATTAATCCACTTCACAGTTTTTGTAGGCGAATTCTTTAATCTTATCTGCACTGTTTGCTGAGTACCTGTTCCTTGGACCTTTGGGATTTATATTTTTAGCAGAGACAAAATTAGTTGAAAAACAGTGATGCTGTGTAACAGAAAGCTCTAAATCAATACCTACAGAAAGATGGAGCAGAAATAAAACCTACCTATAATTCTTTGTTTTATAAATTGAGCAATTAAATGTAGACTGCAATGAAACTGTGGCGCTCCACTCGGATAAATCATCATGAACTAAACTAGTTCTAAATCCCTTCTGTTCATTTCTATGTCATGAATGTTTGAGAGAGTTTCTGCTTTGTAATTTAATAAATTGAGGGCATGTGGCAGTATAATAGGAAATGTTAACATCTACTGCATCTCCATTCAACTCATGTTCACTAAATATCTAGCAGCTGATTATTGGAAAAAAACTCAAAATAAAATATCATAAAAACATTATGTATTGAAAAGATACAGTATGTGTTTGTCCAAATATTAGTTTTCCTAAGGCTTTTCAATGGCTGATGCAGTAAGATCCAAATATATTTGTTAATGATCACAAGAAATCAATTTGCTTTCTCTTGTTTGGTTTAACCCTTAGTATCTGCTAGAAAGCTTTAACCCTTTCCCTTGGAATACCTTTGGGGTCCTAATGCCCAGGCAATTTTTTTTTCAGTTTTTCCATTGTCGCCTTCTAAGGGCTGTAACTTTTTTTTATTTTCTGTCCACAAAGCTTGTTTTTTTGTGTGACAAGCTGTATTTTTTAATGCCACCATGTAGGGGTTCATATATTTTATCAGTTAATTTTTAGTAACTAATTTCAAATGGAAAAAAAAATATTTTCTCATTCATTTTTGAAGTTTGATTTCTTCTGCAGGTCGGTATGATTTCAGAGACACTAAATTTATGTGGGTTTAACTACTTTGCCATAATAGAAATATAAAAAAAATGAATAATTCCTGTTGCTACAGTACCAGATTTATTACTTTATTTTCCACCTAACAGCTCATTTTATTACAGGGAAAGTTGTCATTTTTTATGGACCATTTTGGAATACATATCACTTTCTGATTGCTTTCTCTTCTGTTATTTTGGAAGGCAAATTTACTAAATTCACACACAAAATACATTATACTACATAACTGTTGTGACCAAGAACTAGACTCCTACTACCAGATCCTCATTTATTTTCTCTACCACACACATACCTATTGTTGCCCCAGATTCCGGCCTGTTCAAAGAGCTAATAATTACAAAACCAAAGCCCTCATTCTCCTTGCGGTGGATGACCACGTCACTGGATTGGGAGTTCTGAGATAAGCCTTCAGGGGGGGAAGTGTTGCTCTGAGCAGTATGGTTGCTGTTTGGATATGCAGAGTCACTTCTTGGGGAACTATGGTGCGTTGACACTGAGCCAGGACTCCTGCCATTCTCTGGACATGCATCACCTAAAAATACACAAAGCTCTATTAACAAAGCAACATTCTTAATTTTACCGTATGTATCTATAACATGTCATAACATGGTTTCTAGCATAAATGAAAATCACAGCATTATGGCATATTCATCACATGATGGAAAACAGAGGTGAGTGATGGACATGGGCAGTGACCACACTGATATATAGATGGTGCATTAGGTCAGCCACATCGTCCATTGTTTTACTGCGAAGCATAGCACTGAATATGGGATATTCTTTCTATCAAATATGATGGAATTTTCAGATATGAACATAGCTTTACTAGGAGCATAATCCTACATTTGTTACAGAATACTAAAGCAGAATTAGGGCTGTAACTACAGTCTCTAAAAGCATAAATCAATGAAAGATGCAGATAGACAAAGACAGAAGCACAAGTGTAAAACACATCACTGACCTCAAGCATCTCTAGAGGGAAACTGTCATCAGTGTCACCCACATTAACCTGTGACAGGTGTGTGGTGCAGGTGACACTGATGACAATGATACTTACCTGTTTCTGTTCCATGGTCCCGTTCTGCTATTTTGCTCCATATCTTCTGTACAGAAGAGGGCTTGGGGCATAAGCCGAGCGTCCTTAAGTCATCGCTGTTGTTTCTCTGCTGGGCCCCGCTGTGAGCAGGCCTGGGGAAACAGCAGCAGTGACATCAGGAAGTTCCACCCATGCCCCAAGCCCACCACTAGAATGGAAGATATGGAGCAAGTTAGCAAGACAACAGGAACAGGAACAACAGACCATGGAACAGGGTAGGTAAATATGGTTGTCATCAGTATCACCCGCGCTACACACCTGTACAAACAGGTTAGTGCAGGTAACACTGGTGACAGTCTGTTGCTTTCTTTAAAACTTCACAGCCGCACAGTAGATTAAATAAATACATCTGAAATTGAGGCTATTACAAAGAGTTACCTGCTGCACAGTTCTCATGCATGCTTCATTTGCTATTGATAACCATCAATTGTTAACAAAGACCTTTTAGACAAGGAATGAACACCGTGTAGGAGACAACATTAATGATATTACCTCTCTCAGATACTGTGAATGCTACATCCAGCTATACTGGATTGACACTACTCCTTTACATTATTATTAAGATCTGTAGCCTCCTGTTTTGCAAAACTTTACTGCCTCTCGTACATGTACGCCAATTACCAGCTAATTGACTTTTTCTCATGGTTTGTTTAGATCTCCATGCATTGACTTACTAGAGAGCTTGCTAGAGCAATAGTTTGAGAAAATTATGATACAAGAGATAGATTTCAGACTACCATAGACTCCCGCTAGACATTATAGGTATGGTAAAGTCACAGGGCATAGGAGCTACATAACAGCCAAGCAACCAACAGGACCATAGTTAAACATCTGATTTAAAGTGGCCGAAAGAAAGAGAAAAATGTCTGCTTTCTTCGAGAAACTGTTTTACGCTTGTCCATTGACCATCTCAAGTAGTGAAACCAAGCCTGACTAATCTGAATAGGGATCAGTTGTAATAACAGAAACAGTTCATGAAAAGTCATTATAATGCTCCATGTTATACTTCTTTATTAGGTTGTACATACCTATAGATAGCACCTTTCTTCTCACAGTAAGATTAACTTGTCCGTTACGAGCAGCATTATGCATAAGATCAATCACATATCGGTGGGTTTTGCCAGCAACTGGAATCCCATCTACATATATTAATTCATCACCAGGTCGAAGACGGCCATCTCTGTCTGCTGAACCCATTGCTATTACAGCACCAATTAAAATCTAGACAAAAGAAATGTTTAAGTCCAGATAAGAAACAATAAGTTATGAGAAGCATAGACTATTGCTATTGTCATTCACAAAGTTTGTTATTTTAAACTCCCAAATATTAGATAAAAGTGTCAGTGACATCCCAGGGTCAATAAACACATTTAACCCTGTTATGACCAAGTACATGTTCATTTTTTCAGGTTTAACGGTGAAGAATTGTGGCTGGAAGAAATCATTATGATGACTTGGAGAAGAGAAGGGAACAACGCTGATTTTAGAAGACGTCACTTGTGAGTTGCTGTATAAAGCAGCACTATGATCTACATAGCCAATGGATAAATGGATGTTCTGAATTGCCTCCTTTTTTTATTTCGGTAGGGGTACCCCGCATAAAAAAAAAAATTCTCATTACCTTTTAAAAATCATAACTTTTGTATTTTCATCCACAGACCCATGTGAGGGCTTGTTTTTTGCATCATCAATTTTACTTTGTAATGACATCACTCATTTTACCATAAAATGTAAGGTGCAACAAAAAAACATTAAGTATGTGGGGAAATTGAAAAGAAAACCGCCATTTATTAAATTTTGGAAGGTTTTGTTTTCACGTACACTTTAGGGTAAAAATGCCATGTATTATTTATTCTGTGGGTCAATGGGATTAAAATGATACCCATGTTATATGCTTTTCTATTAATGTACCGCTTAAAAAAAATATATTATACAAAATTAGTATGTTTAAAATTGCCCAATTTTGACCACCTATAAACTTTCAAATTTTTCCCTATTTGGGGCAGTATGAGGGCTCATTTTTCACGCCGTGATCTGTACGTTGGTACCACTTTTGCTTATATTTTACTTTTTAATCACTTTTTTTTTTATAAAATGTGAAAAAAAGCAGAAATTTATGACTTATTTTTTACGTTTACACTGTTCACCATACAGTATAATTAACATTATATTTTCATAGTTTGGACCTTTATGTATGTGGAAATAACAAATATGTTTCTTAATTTTTTTTAAGCTTTTTGGGGTAAAATGGGAAAAAAGGGACGATTTACATTTTTATTGGGGGAGGGGATTTTTAAATACAATACAAAAATGGTACCGATAAAAACTTCAGAACACGGAGCTAAAAAATTAGCCCTCATACCGCCCTGTACGTGGAAAAATAAAGTTATAGGGGTCAGAAGATGAGAATTTTTAACGTATACATTTTCCTGAATGTAGTTATGATTTTTTCCAGAATTACGACAAAATCAAACCTATATAATTAGGGTATCATTTTAATTGTATGGGCCTACAGAATAAAGAGAAGGTGTCATTTTTAGCAGAAAATGTACTGCGTAGAAACGGAAGCCCCCAAAATGTGCAAAATGGTTATTTTTTCTTCAATTTTGTCGCACAATGATTTTTTTTCCGTTTCGCCATAGATTTAGAAAAATAAGCCATCATTTGGATTTTTAGGTGCAAAATTTAAAGAATTATGATTTTTTAAAGGTAAGGAGGCAAAAATGAAAGGGCAAAAACGGAAAATCCCTGAGTCCTTAAGGGGTTAAAGGAAATAGGTCATAAGTGTCACCTGCACTAACCTGTTGGTACAGACAAGTAGTGTAGGGGACACTGAAGACAGATTTCCTTTAAACTTCCCTTGAAAAAGATGTTTTCTAGCACAATTTCACCTATAAAACAGACTATCAATTATATAGTTCTAGCATAAATGTTAGGGACTTTGCTTAAAAAAAAAAAAAAAAAAAAAAAAAAAGCTTTTGTACAGAGAACAATGCTCTCTACATGAATTCCGCTTCTTGTTAGCAGAATAACTGTTGAAGAGGAACACTGTGTTTACTCAGAGCCATGCCATCATTTAAATCACCAAGGGAAGGCAAGGAACATGCAATAGTTACCATGTCCTGAGTGGAGGAAACTACATAGAAACAGCATTTCATGATTTAGGCAACAGTGCCATCACACTGGGGATTCCTGCGCCAAGCTTGTACAGGCATCATACATTTTTTACATCAAACATGCAGTAAAAATATTACAGGCGTTCTCACATTCTTCTAGCTGTCAAGCCAGTGTGGGATAAAACGTTCTCTTACGTATGTTCCAAGCTGAGATCTTTGTAAATGTTTCTTACTCAAAAGCTTCAACAATGGAATTTCAAACATTAAGAACCCAGCAAAGCATTAGTGCTATACTTTTAGAGCTTCCTTTTAAACCTAAAAGCTCTAAAAATATATTTAAACATTCCCATGCTGAGAAGCATTTGCAGCATAAGAAAAATGGCCCTTCAGTAGTGCTTTTTCGTACCTACGTAGAATGTTTAGCTAGACTTGGAAGTACCCTCAAATGAGCCATACATTTGTATTTAGGAAGCAACATAACAGAATAAATCTTATCTATAATGTAATGTTTATGACCAAAATAGCTTGATACAATAAAAAAAAAAAAAAACTCCAATTGGAACACATTAAGCCCCTCCTAAGGAACACTGGATTTAACAGCTAGATCACCCACAAATTGCCCAATTTTTCTCTTTGGTACATTTTTCTCAACCTCTTATAACAAATATTTAAATTACATGAAAATATGCAAAAAAAAAACAAAAACTAAAAAAATCCAACCAAAATACAGGTACCTAAACTGGGAAAGAGTTTTTCCTTCCAAATCCTTATTGGGGAGGAAAATAAACAAAGGAGGAAGCTTTTGACTTCATATCCCGTCCTCATGTATTGTTGTCATATGCCAACCCCATATCCTGTCCTCACATCCCGGCCTCACATCCCGGCCTCACATCCCGGCCTCACATCCCGGCCTCACATCCCGGCCTCACATCCCGGCCTCACATCCCGGCCTCACATCCCGGCCTCACATCCCGGCCTCCTATCCCGGCCTCCTATCCCGGCCTCCTATCCCGGCCTCCTATCCCGACCCGTAATATGTGTACCAGTTATTGAAATATCTCCAGCCGTACGGATTGATTTGCATGGGACTTTAAACAAAAACCCCGACCCTCACAAAGGGGGGTAGTTAAGGGTTAAATTAACTATCCTATATTTTAAGTGGACAGGGATAGGGGATAAGATGTCTAGGGGCAGAGTACCCCTTTAAGCTGTAATCACGTTCCCTCAGTGTGATTGACAGCCTTGGCACTGCCCGCTTCATCACTTTGCTGTATCTGCTTAGGGTGCAAACCAGTGACGAGGGCTATCCGCTGGATGTGCAGGACTAGGTGAGTATAGCTCTCCACCCAGGGAACTACTTACGGTGTCAGTGGAAGACATCTTGAAACTATAAAGACACTTAATAAGACACTTATCCCCCTATCCTCTAGATAAGGGAAATGTTTTTAAGTACCTGAGTACCCCTTAAAAAGGCAAAACATCCTCTACTTACGGTAAACGTTTTGAACAACGATTCTACCATTGAACTTTTTTCCTAGAGTAAGCGGTGATACCAGAGGATGATATTATAGTGCTGCCCTTCTCCCCCAGTTCCAGATCAATGTGTGAGCATCTTCTCCTCTGACATTACTCTCATCTGTGGTCACCCCTCACTAGTCGTAGGACCTTGTGCAGTTTATTTCTCTTGATTTCTACCTTCTGCCTAACACGTGTGGATCAGTATAGCTTTCATCTAATAAAGGGGGTACATCTCAACTATGCGTTGTTGAAAATATACTGTTCATGCACATAGAATTACATTATTAATTTCCTTGCTGCAGGTGCAGTGATACAGCTACTGTCCAATGACTCTTTAGGATAAAGAATGAACAGAAATCTGTAGAACTAAAATACATTGCACAGTAGGAGCTCTGTGTAGATCATACATCCAGTGGGCTTTCATTTTTAAGATAAAACTCCAGAATAGGTCTTTTAATCCTCACTCCTCAAATTCGTACTCTTTAAGCTTATCCCTTCAAAGGAAAGGCTGCCAAGCTGAATGTATCGCTGCATATATTACGGGAGCATACTGAATAACCATGCCTAAAATTGTTCTGAGTTTTTAAGGTAATTCAGATAACATTTATGACCACTGCACTGCACACATTTACACACTCCTGTATGTCATTGAGATGAAGCTGCGGGACTATCAAAGTGCAGTAAAATGCTGAATGAATATAGTCTCATAATATTTAACTGCACTGATGATTGTTTAACATTTTAGATACTATTTAGTATTTTAATGCTTTTTATGCATTTTCTACCAGATTTTATTAGGTCAGAAAAGTCCCATTGTAAAACCTGCGGTGAAGATGAAAGTTAATTTGTATTTGCTACACAATGGGGCAGATTTACTCATGCAAATATGCTAGAATTCTGGAAAAATTTGCACCAACAAAATGCATGCAGGACTTGGACCATGCTTATTATGCATTTTGACACTTTTGCGCCTCGCTGACCGAGGTTTAGCTGAATGGGGGTTTGTCACAAAAGTCACACTGTGTGACAAAAATGTGCTACACGTTTTGTAAAAATCGTCAACTAAGGCTGGGTTCACATCACATTTTATGCAATATGGGACCACACCTTGGTTTTAGGTCCAGTGGGAAAACCGCATACAGGACAAAAAGGAGCTGACTGGAGTCAGCGTTTCACTCCGGTCGGCTCATTGAAATACATTACATAGGGGCCACATACAGCAGGGATACGGGAGCGCCCGGTTTTAGCTCCCCCCAGCCGTATGCGGTCCCGTATTGCATAAAACGTGATGTGAACCCAGCCTACTAGGTGGTCTAAGCACAGACTAGACAGTGTTAAGATGCGCCAAATTTCTCAAACCGCAAGAGCAACTGTGGTAAATCTGGTGCATTTATGAGCTTCTTAGTCTACATAAAAATAAGTTTACATAAAAATAGACAGTATTAAGAAATCTGTCCCAGTATCTTCCAGCTATACATAACTCACAGGCACACAAAGTGTGTGAAAGATGGGCTGGTAGTGTATTACTTTAACAGTTCGCATTTTCTGTTACCATTTCAGTACATAGTAGTGGAAAACTAGGCAGACTGTTGATAGATTTGTAGTTAAAGGGGCACTCCGTTGCACACATCTTATCCCTTACTCAATGATAGGAGATAAGATGTTAGATCGCAGGGGTCCTGCCGCCGGGGGCACCCGCAATCTCCGCTGCGGCACCCCAGTCAGTCCGTGCACAAAGTAAACTCTGCTCCATGTCCAATGACTGGTGATGCCGGCGGCCATGACCCCTCCATTCACCTCTATGGGAGGAGGCGTGACAGCTATTACTAGCCGTCACACGCCCTCCCATAGACATGAATGAAGGGGCCTGGTGTGACGTTACGAACGCGGAAGCTGCAAGCTTCCATGTTCCGGATGCCACCGCTGCTGGCCCGGAGATCATGGGTGTCCCGAGCGGCGGGACCCTCATGATCTAACATCTTATTCCTGATCCAAAGGATAGGGGATAAGATATGTGCAGTGGAGTACCCGTTTAAGGCCTCTTTCACATTGTAGTCAGGCTCTGCTATATGGAGCTCTGTCTGCAATTCCGTCAAAACGATGGGAGTTTAGCAGAGAAAAAAAATACCCCATTTAAGTCAAGTGGGATCTGTCAGGACCTGGTGGTTACATGGTGAAGTCGGTTGAGTCATTAGGTGCACAAAAAAGAGCCGAATGGACCCACAATGAGAGGGAACACAATGGCAATGTGAACATTGCCTAATCAGTATAGAGGAATATACTGCTATAGATTAATACTTTAAGTAGGTCAAATAATGGAAAGCACACAGCTTTCTGCAAACTAAATCCATGAAACCATAGTGCCACTCTTATGTTATGTAAGTATGGAGTTCGGGCCCATTCACTCTACAGATTGGAGTAATTCTGGTGCAGAAGCCTCCTATTGTTTTTAATGGGATTCTGCTGTACTGTACATGTTACGGAATTTTCAGACTACGCCACAAGAATGAACATGTGCATTAATTTTTTTGTTCGGAATCTGCTCAGTAATGCATTGCAGTCAATGGGAATGGTGTATTTCCAAGCAATCCTAATATATATATCAGTAGCTTGCTGCTTAATAGGAAATATCCACCCGGAGTTTCTTTGGGTGGATATTCTGTCATGTGAATAGGTCCCTACAAGTAGAAAACCAAGAACTGGCACTTAGATAATATTTTAATATGCCAATTAATACATTTTGTCTTTTCATTTTACCATTGCGTTTGTTACTTAGGTCAAAGTCATGCCTACATAATAATTTAAATGAACAAAACAGTTAAGGTAGGCTATACATCGGATTCACACATTTAACTTAATAGTGTAGCTTTAGGGGTTCAGAGACAGGAGACACTAGCAAATGGTATGTGGGGTTGTACTGGTAAAGGTTTATAAAAATCTAAACACATCTAAAAATATCCAAGCAGAAAGATGTGTAGACGGCACATCGTCTCTCCGCCACGATACCTGTCTGACACTGCACTCTTTATCCGACACGTTTGAAAAAGAACAATAAAGAGATTGAAGCTACGATCCTGGTGAGTGCCGTTTACACTTCCTTCTGCTTGGATATTTGGAATTGTATATTTTCTGGACGTAGCACCTGTATAAGACTTATACTTCATCCACCACACCTGTTGCTCGTCTATTCCTGTGATTGCAGCAGTACCGGTAGCTATACCTTTCTACTATTACATCTAAAAATATATTTGTCAATATGCTTCATGCTTACACAGCTGACTAAAATGTAATTTTAAACAATATGAATACAAATGCAATAGTGTAATTTATATGTTACAAGGCAACTTGGGTACTAGATGTAGCCTCATAGTACTTTTCTGTCAAATGGAAAAAAAAATGCTTGTCTTTCCCAAAGAATAACATAAAAAGCCACCTAATGGTAGCATATACACATAGATGCTTATATAAAAAAAAATAGACAGACATGGGATGATGAAATTAGCTTAGTTTACATAACCCGGTTATCGTTGTTGTAGTAGAGTCATGCAAGTCTACATGAAGTTCCAGCCTTAGCAATAGACAAGTACAATGATAACAACTAGAATTCTTTGTAAGTAAGAGTTCAGGAAGCATTGTATGCTACACACTGTGTACAGTAAAGTGCAAAGAACTTACAGGCTGGCCAGGCTCATCCCCTCCAAGTATCCTAAAGCCAAAGCCTGACTCTTGTCGTCGAAGGTGAACATCCAATTCCTTATAATCCGGTCCTGATGGTACACAAATAAAATAGACTTTAATATTAACATAAGGTGCAGAGGTAACCAGCAATAAACAAACACTGTTAAGAGATTAGCATGATTGTATTAAAGATGAGTGGTTCATGGATATTATTCATTCGACATGGATCACAACGTAACAAGTGAAAGGACCATGCTGAACTGACACAGACATAATGTTATTTACCATATTAATTGAATTACATGGTACAAAGGGAAAGGTTAGTCTCAAGTTAACCAGAATGATCACTGTCAAACATACATAACACCGCAGCGACACAATAAATCTCATGCATTATTTACACTGGTAGTGTTAAAGTGGGAAGTTTAATGCTAATAATACTATGTGGAAGCTATAAAGCAGCACTATTAATAACTACTGGTGTGGAGTTTTGCCGGCTGACTGTGAAATAAGCTGCAATGTACACTCAGTGATTTAGTACTGAATAGAAAAGCTCATCCCTAAGATTGAAAGTGTTGAGATATCATTTGCTCATGGTGGATACGTACATCTATAGAATCAATCACATGTCTCAGAACTTGCACAATGTAATGTGTGCTATGCTGCAGATGATCGCTTTGTAAATGTGACATTGCGTATGCACTTCCATAAGTTACATAATTACATATTTGGGATTGCTAAGTGATGACATGCTGTCTGTGGCTTGATGCTCTGTCACACTCTCTCTGGCACGTATTCCCCATCACTGACACGTCTGCATTCATTCATTTTATCAATATCGTATGCTGCTTTGCAATGTTACTAGTAGAACAGGGTTATGAAAGCAAAGCTCTTTTTACCCATGCTTAAAAATATTTCATAACCAGTAGCTCATGACAAAAGAATAGGGTTTTCTGGTACTGAAATCTAAAATGATTTACTGAAACGTTTTTGGGGTCCTTACTATAAAAAACAAACAAGCAAATACAATAACAATGGGCAACTGATTTATAACCAAAGAACATTTCTGCCCTAAGAACACTGGAAGGTCTGCAAAGTACTATCCCTTGTTTTATGTTCATTTATTGGTATAAAAAATCCTTTATTGTCAGATTGAAAAATTATCTATATTATGATATAGAGCAGATGGAGCTGAACAGATTGATATATAGTTTTATGGGAAAAGATTTAGAATAACCATTTATTTATGTAACTTTCTACTCATTCTGGGCTGTCAGATGGGCGGACCTTTATATGCACACAGATAACTTTCAATCACTAAGTACGACCTACTTGACTACTTTGCCATGAATGAGCAGAGATTTACATGAATGACTGTATTTTAATGTATAGAACAAAAGACTTGGCACTCAGATATTGTGAATGTGAGTTTTATTTCATGTGCAATCCAATATAAGTGATAACGTTTCGGTAAATGGTTGACTGAAACGTTATCACTTATATTGGATTGCACATGAAATAAAACTCACATTCGCAATATCCGAGTGCCAAATCTTTTGCTCTATGACTTAAGGAGTGGGATCCTACCTGAGCACCATTCTACTGATCTAGAGTGCCGTATTCTACTACTAGATGTGTTTTAATGTATTCAATGCACTAAGCTTCTGTTCTATAACATGACGACTTCAGATTGGACAACATTCTGAATGTCACCGTTTCCCTTAAAAGTATTTAGAAGGAAAACATCCACCTTCGTGACATGAAGTATGTATGCTGTAACAATTCTAACTTTCCACAGTTTTACTTTTATCCAAAGAACAGAAAAGTCAGGTAAAGTTATCCCACAGGGTTGACGACAAGGCTCCGCCCCGTGTGATGTCACGCCACGCCCCCTCAATGCAAGCCTATGGGAGAGGGCGTGACAGCTGTCACGCCCCCTCCCATAGGCTTGCATCGAGGGGGCGGAGCGTGACACCACACATGGGCGGAGCCTTGACGTCACAATGCTCCGGTCCCGTGATCGACAGTAATCAGACCCGGAGCGAACACGCTTCGGGGACTGATTCTAACTGGGTGCGGTGTGCAAGATCATGGGGGTCCCCAGCGGTGGGACCCTCGCGATCAGGCATCTTATCCCCTACCATTTGGATAGGGGATAAGATGTCTAAGCGCCGGAGTACCCCTTTAAGTCTTGCAGCTGCCCATTACATGACCAGGAGAAATATTTATCCACTATAAGTTAAGAATCCTGTTAAATGACAGCAAGCAGTGGTTTGGTAACTGGGAGAAATACATAAAGTAGAATAATGCAGGAATGCTCTATTAGCGGAACCCATAATACCCTTTTCATTTTCTGAAGGCTTGTGGATTAGCCATACCTAACTTTTCAGAGGCCTAAAGTCATAATCCACCACGAAAAATGTGAGTGAATATGTAGAGAATAGGGATTTAGTGAAACTAGAGGGTGAGATGAGGTCCATTTTCCCAGTATGAGCAGTGTCATTTTTAGTGACATGATATTGACCACAACAATGAGACATCAACACACTTTATATTATCCAGATCAGTCATTACAGCACATGTATTACACAAGGACACAACATGATGGACACTTATTGACCAGGACAATGAGCGCTATGAAATACTTGCCAGCAGGATCCGATCTGAAACCAGCTCTGGGGGGCACTTGCTCTGAATAGGAAGATGAGGAACTTTCATAAGAAAATGCTGGAACATTTCTAACTGTACAGAAACTTATTCAGCTGTGCATTGTATGTACATATAAAAGGTTTATTTTTAATAAAGGCAACAAAGTCACTGTGGTATAAATAAGGGATCAAGCATATTAAAGTGTATCCATTAAAACAAATAAAACATTTTTTGGAATGTTACCATTTACAAAATACATTTTAAGACCCTAGAAGCACATCTTCATGACCTAGTCAATAAACTCTACCTGTCATGCTGAAAATACACATCTAAAATATTCAGTCAAAAAAGATATAAATATCTATAAATAAAATCCACAAATACTGCAGAATAATGCTAAAGGGGGATAAAATGTAGGTTAGATGAAAATACCTAAACTAAAAGCAACGTGGAGTTCTCTTGGGTGATATGGTGTAAAGACAATAGCAAAGTGTCACATTCAATTCACCTCTTCTTAAACTGGGAAATGGTTTGTTTATCAGACATCATGGGGGAGATTTATCAAAACCTGTGCAGAGGAAGAGTGGTGCAGTTGCCCATAGCAACCAATCAGATTGCTTCTTTCATTTTCCACAGGCCTCTTTAGAGGCCTGTGGAAAATGAAAGAAGCAATCTGATTGGTTGCTATGGGCAACTGGACCACTCTTCCTCTGCACAGGTTTTGATAAATCTCCCCACATGTGTTTCTTTGTTGTTGTTTTTTCATAGCAAAGCAATATTATATATATATATATATATATATATTACAAAAAAGAGGATTCTTTTTGCTTGTGTGTGTGTGTGTATATATATATATATATATATATATATATATATATATATATATATATATATACACACACACATACACACAAATATATATATTTATACATACAGTTTCACAAGGTAGCTCTTTACCTCCTCTACGAAGGAGTGGATCTATCTTTGGAGAAATGACATATACAAATTAAGGAGAACATGGCTCTAAAAGGAAACTTTTTTGTTTTTATAATCTCAGTTCTTCCCCTTGCCAGATAGAAGTACAGTGATCCCTCAACTTACAATGGCCTCAAGCCCTCGACATACAATAGTTTCAACATACAATGTTTTTTTCTGGATCAGATAACCAGACTCAACATACAATGATACGGACAGTCCAGATCTGAAAAACATATCAATGGCGGGAAGAACTGACCAATGAGGCCATTAACTGGTAAAACCCATTTTCTGTATTACTGAAGCGTATGCACTGACTGGCTGTCTGGTAGCGCCTCTCTACAGTACAGGAAGGTATTATATGTTCTGTATTACTCTTTACCTGAGCCACAGTTAGCTGCTCCTTTGGACACCAGATAAGGGTGACTCCATTTAACTTTTTTAGGACATTGCATGTACTGTACTGTGATTTACAGCTTCCAGCAGATCTTTCTTACTTTTATATGGAAGGACTTGCTTTATCTATATTAATTATCTACTTATTTTTCTTTAATCCTCACTTTTTTTTCCCTATTTTTTGATAATATTTTGGGGACTTTCAGAACCAATTACCAGGTTTCCATAGAGTTCTGGTCTCAACATACAATTGTTTCAACATACAATGCTCGTCCTGGAACCGATTAATATTGTAACTTGAGGGACCACTGTATAGTGTGAAGAGGTCTGTGGACCAGAAACATCACATATACAAAATACAAGCTGCAAATCTGTGGTAAAAGTCTAATTGTAGATGTCTCAGATTTCTGCCAATAAACACACAAGCTCGTATTTCAGGAGGAAAAAAATCGACCTGCCTAAAGAGCTGCCTAAAGAGCTGACATCATGGAGGCACTGCACCCGCATGCCTGTGGATAATACTTCATGGCGTTCATTTAAGAGTATGATTTATGGCTCAATCTTTTTTAGTTACTCCTGTCAATTGCAGCCAAGTATACACCAGAAGCTTTACAATGAAAAAGGGCATGGGATAGCGGAAAGGCAATTTTGGACAGGGTGCCATGTAACCTAAGGATGACCTGCCTATGGCGCTGACTTCCACACCGAAATTCACATTTACATAGTTTTATTGGAACTAGAGATGAGCGAACTTACAGTTAATTCGATTTGTTACGAACTTCTCGGCTCGGCAGTTGATGACTTTTCCTGCATAAATTAGTTCAGCTTTCAGGTGCTCCGGTGGGCTGGAAAAGGTGGATACAGTCCTAGGAGACTCTTTCCTAGGACTGCATCCACCTTTTCCAGCCCACCGGAGCACCTGAAGGCTGAACTAATCTACGCAGGAAAAGACCAACTGCCGAGCCGAGAAGTCCGTGACGAATCGAATTTACTGTAAGTTCGCTCATCTCTAATTGGAACCTCACAACTATGTAAAATGCTGTAATCTATGTTTGATAGTAGTGAACAAATGAACATATGAAACCTATGAAATAAAATCAACACGTTAACTTAAATGAAAAATAAAACAAAAACTTTGTTAGCTTTCATTTTTGCCAGTTCACTTGATCATATTTCATCTTCTTCTGGGAGATTTATAACTATCAGCAAAATTATAATGTGTGAAAATATTTAATTAGATTTGGGACCCCGAATCCATAGTGATTTAAAATATAGAACATGCATACTACTGTATACAGAATAAAGATTTCTGTGCTCACTTGTATTCATTGTTACATACTGTATAGATATTTAAAATAGCAGACTGGTACTTTAGTAAAGGTATTCAATTAGGATTTATTTATTTATTTTGAAATCTTAAAGATAGATAAATCTACTCTGCTATACGTTTTAAGTTCTTTGCACAAGGTGAGCAAACAATTAAAAATATGGAGGCTTAAAGGGGTACTCCACCTCTAGACATCTTATCCACTATGCAAAGGATAGGGGACAAGATGTCTGATCGGGGGATTCCTGCTACTGGGGACCCCCCCGCCATCTCCCTGCTGCCCCTGGCATTCATTTAGAGCGTCGGGTGCAGAGCTGGAGGCTCATGACATCACGGCCACGCCCCCTCAATGCAAGTGTATGGGAGGGGGCGTGATGGCCATCATGCCCCCTCTCATAGACTTGCATTTAAGGGACATGGCCATGACATCACAAGATAAGCGTAACCGTGACGTCACGAGTCTCCGCCCTGCATCACAAGTTCGCTCCGTGCACCAGATGTCTGGGGTGCCACAGCCGAGATCACGGGGGTCCCCAGCGGCGGGACCCCGCGATCAGACATCTTATCCCCCTATGCTTTGGATAGGAGGATAAGATAAGATGTCTAGGGGCGGAGTACCCCTTTAAGACTCTGAAAATAAAATAATACATTAGAAAAAAATTTCACTTACACAATAAAAAAGCTGTATTTAAATTCAAAAGGGAAACATTTTAAGCTTAATGATACCTTAACCACAATAATTATGCAAGGTTGTTGGTCTCGTTTTAAGTCAAGCTAATGAATAATTCTATACAAAAAAAGTAAGATTTTTTTTTTGGTATCCGAAAATACCTACACAATACATGTACAGTATAATAAAATAACAGATATTGTTAACTGTTCATAGAAAATAACTATACTATATAAAACTTTACTTTCAACATGTTTACTATCCCCTGACTCTAACATGCCTGCCTGCATTATTAAAAGGCTTCCAGGAGAATTGCAGCACTTCTATTCCAGGGCCATCTGCACAAGCTTCTTTCTGATGTGCCTTGGAGTATTATTGAGCTGTCTGCTTAACTCAAGGATGTACAGCAGTGGTTTTCAACCTGCAGACCTCCAGATGTTGCAAAACTACAACTCCCAGGATGCCCGGACAGCCGTTGGCTGTCCGGGCATGCTGGGAGTTGTAGTTTTGCAACATCTGGAGGTCCGCAGGTTGAAGACCACTGATGTACAGTATGTGTCAAGGAGACGGGCAAACATCTCCCATTTGTATTTATGTACTGCTTGCATACTTTGAAGGAAATAATAAAAATCTAAAGTTTTTCTTTAAGTAACTGCTTAAAGGGGTATTCCAGGCCAAAACTTTTTTTTTTTATATATATCAACTGGCTCCGGAAAGTTAAACAGATTTGTAAATTACTTCTATTAAAAAATCTTAATCCTTGCAATAGTTATTAGCTTCTGAAGTTGAGTTGCTGTTTTCTGTCTAACTGCTTTCTGATGACTCACGTCCCGGATATTCTCCCATCATGCACAGCTCCCGGGACGTGACATCATCATTGAGCAGTTAGACAGAAAACTTCGGAAGCTAATAACTATTGGAAGAATTAAGATTTTTTTATAGAAGTAATTTACAAATCTGTTTAACTTTCCGGAGCCAGTTGATTATATATATATATATATTAAAAAAAAGGTTTTGCCTGGAATACCCCTTTAAAGGTTTGGGACATCCTTGGATAATTTCAAATGTATGTTTTATGGACTAAAAATTATCTTTGTAGCTGTATTTACTTTCACAGAAATATAAACTTGTAACAGAGGTAACTGATTTCTAACAGTTTTTTTTTTTTTATAAAACTATTTGCATAGTTTGTCCTCTAAAGCTTGCATGTATGTTCATGCTCAATACTGTTCCATATCAAATCCAGCAGATAGAGACTCTGACAGCTTAGTCTCTAGCATAGGCAACCTTTGGCATTGCAGATGTTATGCACTACATCTCCCATGATGCTCTTACAGCCAAAATACTGCCAAAGCATCATGGGAGATGTAGTCCAAAACATCTGCAGTGCCGAAGGTTGCCTATGCCTGCTCTATCCGATCCTGTGTAACTACTCATCTAAGATTAAATCTTACTAAATTAAAGTTTATTAACTTAAAGCGGTACTCCGGTGGAAAACATTTTTTTTTTAAATCAACTGGTGCCAGAAAGTTAAACAGATTTGTAAATTACTTCTATTTAAAAATCTTAATCCTTCCAGTATTTATCAGCTGCTGTATATTACCGAGGAAGTTGTTTTCAAATTTCTTTTTTGTCTGACCCACAGTGCTCTCTGCTGACACCTCAGTCCATGTCAGGAACTGCCCTGAGCAGGATAGGTTTGCTATTGGGATTTGCTTCTACTCAGGACAGTTCCTGACATGGACAGAGGTGTCAGCAGAGAGCACTGTGGTCAGACAGAAAAGAAATTCAAAAAGAAAAGAACTTCCTCTGGAACATACAGCAGCTGACAAGTACTGGAAGGATTAAGATTTTTTAAATAGAAGTAATTCAGAAATCTGTTTAACTTTCTGGCACCAGTTGATTTAAATTATTATTATTTTTTTTATTCCACCGGAGTGCCCCTTTAAATTTCCCCGGAATAAATCTTTGCCACGTAGTCAGAATCAGGCGTTGTTTACACAATGCAAATCTAATACATTTTCAATTCTGTGGATTTTCCACAATAAAATTTTTGCATTTTTGTACCTACAAGTCAATGCAGATGCATTATTTGCTTATTTGCGATTTAGAGATAAATATACTTCTATTGCTGAAGAAAAAAATGAATGTATGAAAGTTTCACTTTGCAGCAGAACCACAGTATATCTGGAGGAAAAATCACAACAGCTGTGGCCATTTTGGACAATCTAACTTCACGCAATAAATTTGCAGCATAGACAACATAAAATCTGACAAATATGGATATGAAATCTGTATGGTTTTTTTGTGCAAATACTTGTCCGCAGCATGTGAACAAGATTATTTACTTTCGGCCACTTTGCAGCAAATGTAAATACTAGTCTGCTACTGTAAATCTACACTATATTTATGCTGTTTCTCACCATTGAAAATAAGAGGAGGACCCAGGATGTGCCTTCCTAGTTGTTATTAGAGATGAGCGAATTTACAGTAAATTCGATTCGTCACAAACTTCTCGGCTCGGCAGTTGATGACTTATCCTGCATAAATTAGTTCAGCTTTCAGGTGCTCCGGTGGGCTGGAGACTCTACTAGGACTGTATCCACCTTTTCCAGCCCACCGGAGCACCTGAAAGCTGAACTAATTTATGCAGGATAAGCCATCAACTGCCGAGCCGAGAAGTTCATGACGAATCGTATTTACTGTAAATTCGCTCATCTCTAGTTGTTATCATGAGTTAATAAAGGGAGTTCTTCAACTGGCATTAGCTAGAGGTGAGAACCACTATTAACGCAAATCAGTGGACTCCTGAATATATGTCAATGGGTTATATATAAGGGTACATTCATAGGCAGCAGATTGACCACAACCATTTCTGTGAAAAAGCTATAATATAGAAATAAATCCATGCAAATGCTACAAAAAAACAAAACAAAGACTCAATAAGATGCATGAAAAAAGTCACAGAAATATCTGCAGCAAATCTGCCAACTATGAAAATAATACACAATACAGCTTAATACATTTGGTTTTTAGAGACCTACAGTGAAATATAAAATTACATATTTGTTTCACATCTTAAAAAGTACATTAACACCTTGGGGACGGAGGGTTTTCCGTTTTTGCATTTTTGTTTTTTCCTCCTTACCTTTTAAAAATCATAACCCTTCCAATTTTGCACCTAAAAATCCATGATGGCTTATTTTTTGCGCCACCAATTCTACTTTGTAATAACATCAGTCATTTTACCCAAAAATCTACGGTGAAACAAAAAAAAATCATTGTGCGACAAAATTAAAGGAAAAATGCCATTTTGTAAATTTGGGGGCTTCTGTTTCTACGCAGTACATTTTTCGGTAAAAATGACACCTGATATGTATTCTGTAGGTCCATACAGTTAAAATGATTCCCTACTTATATAGGTTTGATTTTGTCTTACTTCTGTAAAAAATCATAACTACATGCAGGAAAATTTATACGTTTAAAATTCTCGTCTTCTGACCCCTATAACTTTTTGTTTTTTCCGTGTATGGGGCGCTATGAGGGCTATTTTTTTGCGTTGTGATCTGAAGTTTTTAGCGGTACCATTTTTGTATTGATTGGACTTTTTGATAACTTTTTATTCATTTTTTCATGATATAAAAAGTGACCAAAAATATGCTATTTTGGACTTTGGAATATTTTTGCGTGTGCGCCATTGACGGTTTAATTAATGATATATTTTTATAATTAGGACATTTCCACACGCGGCGATACCACATATGTTTATTTTTATTTACATAGTTTTTTTTATGGGAAAAAAACATTGTCCTACAGCTGTTCGGGATGCTGCGATTTCGCCGCTGCGATCCCAAACAGCCCAATGAGCTAACCGGCATTAATTTGCTTTCACTTTAGATGCAACGTTAAACTTTGAACGCCGCGTCTAAAGGGTTAATAGCGCACGGCACCGTGATCAGTGCCGCGCGCTATTAGCCACGGGTCCTGCCCGTTGTTAGAGGCCTGGCCTGACCCGCTGTGGCCCTGCGTTATAGAACGGGAGCTTAAAGGGGAACTCCATTGGAAAAAAATGTTTTCAAATCAATTGGCGGTGAAAAGTTAAACAGATTTGTAAATTAGGTCTGTGTAATAATCTTAATCCTCCCAGTGCTCATCAGCTGCTGAATACTATAGCAGAAGTTGAGTTGTTCTTTTCTATCTGACCACACTGCTCTCTCCTGACACCTCTGTCCATGTCAGGAACTGTCCAATAGTAGGAGCAAATCCCCATAGCAAACCTCACCTGCTCTGAACAGTTCCTGACATGAACAGAGGTGTCAGCAGAGAGCACTGTTAGAGAGCCAATTGCTAAAGTTCACTTATACTTAGCGATTATCACTATGTATATATGCAACTGTGGTCCTCAGCAGCCTGTTTAGTGAAGAGGGGGCCAATCACACACCATCTTTTGATTCCTGCAGCTCCTTTCTGCAGCTATCGTGAGTCCCCGGTAGTCAGGCTCTGTGCTAAAGGCCAGACTCGCCACAGTTGCAGAGCAATTACGCAGAAGTGAAAGATTATGTGTACTGGCCCCCTCTTGACTTAACCTCTTCAGGACACAGGGCGTATTGATACGCCCTGCATTCCGAGTCCTTAAGGACCGAGGGCGTATCCATACGCCCGTGGGAAATCCGGTCCCCACCGCTAGCCCGTTGGGGACCGGAGCCGGATGCCTGCTGAAATCATTCAGCAGGCACCCCGGCACATCGCCCAGGGGGGTCCTGAGACCCCCCCATGTCGGCGATCGTAGAAAATCGCATGTCAATTCAGACATGCGATTCTCTCCAATTCCGGGCTGATCGGGTCTCTGGTGACCCGATCCCCTACAAAATAGGGCTGATTGGAGTTGTTAGCAACAGCCCCGATCAGCCTAAAGGATAGGAGTGAGGTCGCAAAACTGCGATCTACTCCTATCCCCTGGAATTAGTCAGAACGGAGTTCTGACCAATGGCAGCACAGGACAGGGGGTTGCCATGGCAACCCCCGTTCTGCCCGCCCCTGGATGTCGAGGGGCTCTGGAAAGAAGATGGAGGCCGTACCTGCAGGAGAAGATGCCTGGGGACCTGGGATCTTCGCTGGAGCCTGCAGGATCCTGATCAGGTAGGGAATCGACAGTGGGGGGGGGGGGGAATTGAAAGTGAGAGTAAATCGATCTTTACTGTGGCAACCACTAGGGGGGCCAAACTGCAACTCCCAGCATGCCCAGAAAGCCAAAGGCTGTCTGGACATGCTGGGAGTTGTAGTTTTGCAACATCTGGAGGGTCACAGTTTGGAGACCACTGTTACAGTGGTGCCCAAACAGTAGCCCTCCAGATGTTGCCAAACTACAACTCTCAGCATGCCTCGACTGCCCAGGCATGCTGGGAGTTGTAGTTCTGTAACATCTGTCCCTTCAGATTTAGCAATTTTCATGACATTTTTGAAAATTGCTGCTCTACTTTGAAGCCCTCTAATTTTTTCAAAAAGCAAAAATATGTCCATTTTATGATGCGAACATAAAGTAGACATATTGTATTTGTGAAGAAAAATAAAATTTATTTGGAATATCCATTTTCCTTACAAGTAGAGAGCTTCAAAGTTAGAAAAATGCAAAATTTTGAAAATTTTCATGAAATTTGGGGATTTTTCACGAAAAAAGGATGCAATTAACGCCGAAAATTTACCACCAAAATAAAGTACAATATGTCACGAAAAAACAATCTCAGAATCAGAATATTCGGTAAAAGCGTTTTCGCGTTATTAATTGGTAAAGTGACGGTGGTCATAATTGCGAAAAAGGGCTAAGTCCTTAAGGTGAAAAAGGGCTGCGTCCTTAAGGGGTTAATAGGCTGCTGAGGGCACGTAGGAAGGACAACCAGACAATGTGCTGCCCCTCCTATCTGTCCGCAGGTAAAAACATGGTGGTATAGCCCTTACCAGGAAAAATATATATATATATATTTAAAAGAATTATACTACATATTTAAATATAATAAAAAGCTACTCCTTTTAGTGTCTGCTAAGCTCAGCATCTAGGTGACACCACAAAATCTCACACAATGCATCCCTTACCAAAAACACACGGAAGACCTTCAGTCCGATCCCCTCCTCCATTATATCCCTCCCTAATCTGACTAACAAATTATCTTCTTCTCCACTATGGTTATTTTTTTATATATGTACATACACACACACACACACACACACACACACACACACGTAGTGGCCCAGTACGGGAGTTGTGCCCCCGTACCCTTGCTGCCCTATAAGGCAGCCTCCTTACAGTGTCCTCTGGGCCCTCTCTACAACTGTCCCCTTATGTATACATTGTTTGCCATGTGTTATACTGTATAATGCATATAGAAAGTGTTATTACATGTGATCATCAGTTGTTATGTAATCCAGGAGGTATCGGTCATCATGTGACGTAAGGGTGACCCATGGGACCCACCAGAGTCTCCCCTATAAAAGTCCTGGGTGGAGTCTCTTCCCACTCATTCTGCTGAGTTGCAAAGCAGTCAAGTCCTAGAGTGTGTCTGGAGTCCATAGGAGGCCTCAAGTCAGTCCAGCAGCCACAATTCTACAAGTAAGCTACAAGCAGAGCATTGTCAGTCTCAAGTCAAGTCAGTCAGTCATCTATTCAATTGGTCTGGCTTTAAGGAGAACGCCGGCTCCACGTGGCGCAGAATACAAAAGGAATGGAGATCAGATAAAATCGAGGTAATTTATTTCCCAAGATGCAACGCGTTTCGCTGCAGGAAAGCAGCTTCATCGGGCATAACAGGGAATGGGTATTTTATAGGAGTGGTAGTTTGTTACGTCGGTACAAGGAAGGAAGAGGGAACATTTGGAATAAGTAATGTGATATAACAATTACAGGAGAAACATATCAAAAACATATGACATCGATAATTATTCGCAGGCCGTACTTACTGGTACCGCATAGTCTACATGGTTTGCACAATAGGAATAATTTTACTTTAAATTTTTTTTATTATTTTTCTTAAATTTTTTTTTTTTATCACATTACCATATGCCATAATCATAACCCTCTGTTCTGTACATTTTTCATGCTCTGCAGATGCATTTTCAGTTGCAATATGACGACCGCAATTTCTCGATTATTGCTGACATTCTCTTTACTTTTCATTTTTGCTAAACTCTACTCCCTACACTCAGATACACTGGATCAAATATATGTACATGTCCCTGCTACATTTTCATCCTATATTTACACCCATTATTATTTAATTCATTTTCTTTCTTTTTTCTTCTCTTTTACTCTATTTTTCATTATTTCCACTGTTAACTGTTTGGTCTCCTTATTTTTCTATTTTTACATCTGTTTAATCAGCATGGGGTTTATATAAAATGTGTTTATTTTCTGTTTATGTGTATAATCTTTATGTATTTTATTCATCCCATTGTATTTTTATTTTTTTTTTCCACGCTATGGATGCACTTCTCGTGTGTGTTATAGTGACTATATCGTTATAGATTTGCATGCATTTGCATATATGCATGCACGCCTATTTCTGCAAGTGTGCATGCATGTAGGCATTTCACTCTGAGTAAATAAAATTCATTACTTTTTGTATTTTTATATTTTTTTTTATATTTGTCCATATAGGTTTTTGATCCGTTTCTCCTGCAATTGTTATCTCACATTACTTATTCCAAATGTTCCCTTTCCCTTCCTTGTACCGACGTAACAAACTATCACTCCCATAAAATATCCATTCCCTGTTATGCCTGATGAAGCTGCTTTCCCGCAGCAAAACATGTTGCATCTTGGGAAATAAATTACCTAGATTTTATCTGATCTCCATTCCTTTTGTATCCTGCGCCATGTGGAGCTGGCATTCTCCTTGAAGCCAGACCGATTGAATACCTTGCCTAGCCGGAGGGATGCGGAGAGACTACCTCTTGATGCGCTTACCATTGTTGTGTATGACGTTACACAACCACATCTGGCGAGCTGCTGTATGACTTTTATACTGATTATCTCTCTTTTATCACACCAAGAAGCGCTCTCCCTTTTCTCCCCTTTAGACAGTCATCTATTGTCAAGTCAGAGTGGCCTGCGCTAAAATTGTCCAAATCTACTGCAACTCTCAGCAAGCCCTTAAGGTCTCTGAAGTCACTAGTCACCTCCATGGGCCTGGCTGAACTGTATAGACTTTATCATCTGTCACTCAGTAAAGCTACCTTTGTCCGCAACTTGGCATCGGAGTCATTATTGCCCCCGTGCCTAGCCCAGGATCCAGTGGTATACCTTCGGGTGGTATTGAGGATAAACCACGCCCTGGCTTCACAAATACAAGTGGCTAATGCCATCTGCCCCAAGGGTAATTCCATCTGCCCTGCATCGCACACCCTTTACCACACATGTATATATACATACACACATGTATATATATATATATATATACACATACACATTTTATTTATAATGCAAATTAATGTATGAAAAAGCCTACAGTTCTAGCCTAAACAAAAGCACTATGTGGACCATTGGTGGCCATATTTGACTTTGCTCTAATGCTTTTTAGCAGCAGACATTAAGATGCCAACTGTGAGGTTTTCCTATGTGTAGTTTGACTTAATAACAGAAACAAAAAAAAACACAGAGAGGAAAATCAATGTTGTTCGCTCCATAGAAATTAGCTTGGCACTGCGGCACTGCTGTAGTTTCTAACACCTCATCGGAGAGTATATGATTGATGTCTCACTTAGAAAGATTCTGGCACTAGTGCATTCACCTAAACTAATGCCAGCGACCGGCGCACTTAATGACATGCTAGCACGCTTTCATTCAATAATGATTAATAGTCCAGACTTCAAATGTTACAAAAAACACTGATTATAAAATAAACGTAATCAGATACACACAGAACAAACAGAGTAAGTAGATTGATTTCATTTCAACTGACTATTCAAGGTAGAATCCTGTTATACGGCCAGGGCTGGCTTATTTCTTTTGGAGGGAAGATCCCTGTTCACTCATATACATTGGCAACAAAGTGTGTGATCGCTTACATAGTCTATATTCCAAACAACCGGTAAATACCAAACAAAGGTAGCTGATCACCAATTTTGTCATAGTATCATTTATAGCCTGAATAAAACAAATTAAGGAAAGTAATGTACGGTAACAGGAAAAATCTAGATGATATAACTCTGCAATAGATAACTAAATAGATTACTGAGCTGAAAAGAAAATGCAGCTTAAAAAATACAGTACGAATTGACCTTGACTGTTCACATTAACCTGTAAAACTCCTATAGGGGATCCACTGGAGTAATTGTTACTTTTCTGATATACAGCTTCTTACAATTCCCTATATACAAAGCAGAGTTCACAAAAAATAAAATAAAATAATGATAATAAAAGTTTGAATCACTCCCCTTAGTAAAATACAATAATGTAAACAAAAATTAACATAAACATATGTAGTAACACCACGTGAAGAACTGTCCGAACTATTAAAACATAACATTAATTAAAGTCCAGAATTGATCATTTTTGGTCACTTCATATACCAGATTTTTTAAAAATTAATTTAAATTTTTTATAAAAAGCGATAAAAATTTCCCATGAAGGCAAAAAAGACACTGTTAAAAACTACAGATCATGGCACAAAAAATGAGCCCACATACAGCTCTGTATAAGGAAAAATACTAATTTTTGACAAAAAAGTTAAAAAAAAATTGTAAAATTAAACAAAACCTAAAAATCGTTGTTATCATATTGACTTGACTTACAGAATAAAGACCTTAAAGTTACAAAATGGCATTACCCCTTAAATGTACAAAATAGTGTTTTTTTTTCCAATTACGCCCCACAAATTTTTATTTTGTTTCACCATAGATTTTGTGGTAAAATGAGTGATGTCAATACAAAGTACAATTGGTGGTGCAGAAAACAAGCCCTCATATAGGTCTGTAAGAGGAAGACTGAAAGTGCTATGGTTATTAGAAGGTGAGAAGGAAAAAAAACTACAGGGCAAAAAAGAAAAATCCCTGTATCCTTAAGGTGTCTAAAGCCTTCTAACCAAACCATGTGGGCAGAGGTAATGTATCAACTATGATCCATTTTTAATAAAAGGTAATAGAAATATTTCAGCCGAAATCGGGTTGCTATGGACAGGAACTCCTATATTCCCATATGTCTGCTCCGATATCCACCTTAGGCTGGGTTCACACCATGTTTTCAGCCATACGGGACCGCATACTGGCTGGGTGGAGCTAAAACCTTGCGGTCCTGTATCCCTGCCGTATGCCACCCGTATGTAATTCATTTCAATGAGCCGATCGGAGTGAAACGCTGACTCCAGTCGGCTCATTTTTGTCCCATATGCAGTTTTCCACCGGACCCAAAACCGTGGTCCACTGCGGTTTTAGGTCCGGTGGGAAAATCGCATATGGGACAAAAGTGAGCCGGTCGGAGTCAGCGTTTAACTCCTATCGGCTCATTGAAATGAATTACATACGGGCGGGATACGGCAGGGATACGGCAGGGATACGGCAGCGCCCGGTTTTAGCTCCCCCCAGCCATATGCGGTCTCGTATGGCTGAAAATGTGGTGTGAACCCAGCCTTATAACTTGCTCTTTGAGCACTTTCAGAAGTCTGGAAAACTCTCCATTAAACTCTTCTCTGGAATGAAATGAATTGAAGCTGACAGTATTCCACAGGGTTTTTTTTTGGAACAGAGGTAGGTTGTTTTAAATTACAAGACCAGAAATCTATGAAAAGCATATAAGGGAGAGACTGACCAACTGTAATACAGTGTGTCTGAAATATGAGGACTAAGACCACCAATGCACATCTGTATTAACTGGGCAAGAACTGAATCCGAAAACAAAATATAGTGGGAAATATATGAAAAATCTAAATGGCTACTATAAGCAACTGTTTCCCTCACAGGTTTTCATAAATCTCTCCATAATCTGTAAAAAAGAATATAAAAGTTAATTGCAAACAGTTAAAGGGGTACTCCCGTGGAAACCTTTTTTTTTTTTTAAACAAACTGGTACCAGAAAGTTAAACAGATTCATAAATTACTTCTATTAAAAAATCTTAATCCTTCCAGTACTTTTTAGGGGCTGTATACTACAGAAGAAATGCTTTTTCTTTTTGGATTTCTCTGATGTCACGACCACAGTGCTCTCTGCTGACCTCTGCTGTCCATTTTTGGAACTGTTCAGAGCAGGAGAAATTCCCCATAGCAAACATATGCTGCTCTGGACAGTTCCTAAAATGGACAGCAGAGGTCAGCAGAGAGCACTGTGGTCTTGATATCAGAGAAATCCAAAAAGAAAAGCATTTCCTCTGTAGTATACAGCCCATAAAATGTATTGGAATGATTAAGATTTTTTAATAAATTTACAAATCTGTTTAACGTTCTGGCACCAGTTGATAAAAAAAAAAAGTTTTCCACGGGAGTACCCCTTTAACTGTTTGCAATTAACTTTTATATTCTTTTTTACAGATTATGGAGAGATTTATGAAAACCTGTGAGGAAAGAGGGAAACTGTTTTTTCAGAGGTAAAAAAAAAATTGTAGTTAAAGGGGTACTCTGCCCCAAGAAATCTTATTCCCTATCCAAAGCATAGGGGATAAGATGTCTGATGCAGGGGTCCCGACGCTAGGGACCTCGCAATCTCATCTGCGGCACCCCAAACACCCAATGCACGAACTTTGCTCTGTGCTCATGATGTCCTGGCCGCTCCCCTCACTGCAAGTCTATGGGAGGGAGCGTGACAGCCGTCACATCTTATCCCCTATCCCTGATCAGACATCTTATCCCCTATCCTTTGGATAGGGGATAAGATGTCTAGGGTGCGGAGCACCCCTTTAAGGGTTTTTGGCTTTAAAACCCATTTGAGCACATTATACTGAGGTACATTCCTCTACTCAAACTTTGTTTATGTGAGTGTTAGCATGGCTGAAAATATATACAAAGTTAAAAAGTATATTTATTGCACAACCTTTTTAGATGATGGGACAAATCTTTTAAGTGGTATGCACCATCTATAAGGCCAGGTTCACACTTCGAAATTTGTAGCAGGACAAAATCCAGCCGGAGATTCCGAGCGGTGCCAGCGCCCACTAAATCAGTTGGCGCTAGGAACGTGTGCCAGTTGCTGTCCCCATAGAGAGTAATGTCTGCAGAGCGGATTCCGAATAAAGAAAGTTCATTCTTTCGGTGGTGGAATGGTCACCGCTGAAATTCTGTAGTGTTAACTATGCAGCGGAATCACCTTAGAAGTAATGGGATACTTCTGCCTCGGAATTTCTAACTGAAATTCCTAAGCAGAATTCCATTCATAAATTCTGTAGTGTGAACATGGCCTACCAGTCCCTGGGACCCCTGCGATCTCCGGGGCGGCACCCCGGCATTCTGAACATTTATGTTTTGCACGCCAGGTTCGGGTGGCCGTGGTTGTGACATCATGCCACGCCCCCTCCATTCATGTCTATGGGAGGGGGTGTGACTAGTGACTACAGCCCTCACACCCCCTCCCATGGACCTGAATAAAGGGGGGGTGGCATGATGCCATGACCATGGTTGCCCGAACCTGGCTTTCTAAACATAAATGTTTAGGACCCCGGGGTGATGCAGATGGCAAGGGTTCCAGCAGTCGGACCCCCGTGATCAGACACCCAAAATATAGGGATAAGATGTCCAGGGGTGGAGTACCCCTTTAACCCGAGATCACCTTATCATTGAGGGAAGCAGCCAATGGTCAGGGTTGATCTATATATATATATATATATATATATATATATATATATATATATATATAGATATATATATGTGAGAAAGTGGTAATTGTGGTAGGTATTATCAACTGAAAAAAATGATATATATCTATATCTTCATTAATAAGAAAAATCTATTTAACATGGACATCTCTGCAACTGGAATTAAACCATTTAAAATAAATTGTTACACATCTTCCAATAATAAATCATGTGCTGGCTGACATTGTTTAGTGAAATAATACAGCAATGCAAAAATAGCCTCCATAGCACATGCAATTACATGCTGGGAAAGTGGCTTCGCTAATGATCTAATTATAGAGACAAGTTAGAAATATGGAGAAATATTTTCTACATATTTGTTGTTTTCTAGGCGGTTTGGAAAATTACAATATAATGAAAATATTGTGCCACGGTTGTCAGTGACGCATCTGTATTTTTTGTGCTGCTGCAGGCTATTTTTAGGGCAGAAATTATTGTACTTACGCCTACTTTCATAAATTGCTCTTGATTTCTCGTAGAGTTCGTAAGGGTCAGGTTTTCTTGGATCAAAGGCATCTGTAGAATCAGGAAATGAACTTCTATGTAGCGTTGGTGGGTAGGGGAGATTTGGTGGTAGTGATGGCGCTGCCGATAAACTAGTTTGGGGGCTTCCTTGATTATCCCACCGTTCCATCATCTGCAACATAATCATATTTCATTCATTGTTTTATTCATTTTTACAACTGTTTATTACATATATCAACAGATCCAGAATAACAACATTTATATAAATAAAATAAATAAATTACTCACAGGCTTGGAACTTTTCCACGGAGAAAAGAATCCTGAAAATAACAAAAGAAAACACTATTAAGGCATTTGATTATTACTTCTATATATGCTTAAAGGAGGGTTTCCCAACAAATGTGCCTCCAGCTGTGCAAAACTACAACTCCCATCATGCCCAGACAGCCTTTGGCTGTCTGGGCATGCTGGGAGTTGTAGTTTTGCAACAGCTGGAGGCACACTTGTTAGAAAATACTGACAATTTGTTGTACAATGTGATGTAGTCACATATATATTTTCCACATCGCATATAATAGAAGTGTCATGTTTGGTTAAAATCCTGCTAAAAGCCAGTAACATAGGCAATTGATAAGTTGTACCCTACAGAGGGTAAGCTTCATTTCATCCCTTTTTGGACCTAGGGAGAGACCATAAGAAGCAATCATACTGAATGAACCATATGAAGTCAAATGAGATTAAGTAGATTAAAGGTTTATCAACAGCCAGTTCAGTATTAAAAAACAGCACTACTCCTGTCCACAGGTTATGTGAAGTACTGCAGCTTAGTCCCATTTACTTTGAAGGGGTACTCCGGTGGAAAAAAAAAAAACATTTTCTAAGGCTGCTTTCACACTATAAGTATTCATCCATTATTAAACATAATAAAACATAATAAAAGGATAAATTAACGGGTGCTAACGGCTGAATAACGTCCGTCACAATAACGGGCATATTCATCCGTTAAGACTCGTTATAACATCCTTCATGTACGGCCGTTTTAACACCTCTGCCTACAGACTCCCACAGCCGGGACTACTACTACTCCCATCATGGAACAGACTTGTTTCCATGATGGGAGTAGTAGTTTCCCGGCTGCAGAAGTCTGCAGGTGGCTGGGGAGGCTACATTAGTGCTTGTTCTTCTACCCCGCATCATGGAACAGACTCTGTTCCATGTTGGGGGTCGTTGTACAGGAAATGAGGGAATGATCGCACCGGGTTTCACTTCTGAGACCCGATGCGATTAGAAGTTTTTAAACAGGGGAGAGGGTGGCATGCTGCGCCCCCCTGCGATGTACGATGTATTTTACTTTGATTTTCAAATTCTCCGACAGGAGCCCTGAATGGCCGGTACGAATGAGCCATTCAGAGCTCCCGGCGGGGTTTTTAAATTTCAGTGTTCCTCACTGTATAATCACATTCCCCCTTAAGTATATTCCTTTTATTCCCCCCATGTGTATATGTATGATTCCCCCCTTGCCTGCTGCCCGGTTATCTTCTAGTGCTGTCACAGCGTACAGCAGGGACATGTCATTCCATTCCCTGCTGCTCACCTCTGTATCTGACAGAGGAGCAGTGGAGAATGGAGGGACCTGTCCCCACTGTGCACTGTTATAGCGCTCCATTCCCCGCCGCCGGTACTTGACCTGTATCCCCAATGCGCTGCCTCATTCATATATTCCCCACCACTGCCCGACATATCCCCGCTGCTGCCCTGCTCCAAGCGCAATCAGAGCTTACAGCGGGGACATGTAAGCCTATTCTTCCTGTGGACCATACAGCAGCTGATAAGTACTGGAAGATTTTTATATAGAAGTAATTTACAAACCTGTAACTTTCTGGCACCAGTTGATATAAAAGTTTTTTTTTCCGACTGGAGTACCCCTTTAAACGGATTGTCCAGTATTGCTGCTTTTTTTGTTGTTGCAAAAAACAGCCTCTTTCCTGTCCACAGTTTGTGTATGATATTGCAGCTCAGCTTCATTAAAGGGGTACTCTGGTGGAAAAAAAATTATTATTTTTTAAATCAACTGGTGCCAAAAAGTTAAACAGATTTGTAAATTAATTATTTTAAAAAATCTTAATCCTTCCTGTACTTATCAGCTGCTGCAGGAAGTTCTTTTAATTTTGAATTTCTTTTCTGTCTGACCACAGTGCTCTCTGCTGACACCTCTGTCCATGTCAGGAACTGTCCAGAGTAGGAGCAAATCCCCATAGCAAACTTCTCCTTCTTTAGACAGAGAGCACTGTGATGAGACAGAAAAGAACTACACAACTTTCTCTGGAGTATACAGCAGCTGATAAGAACTGGAAGGATTAAGTATTTCTTTAACCTCTTGGGGACGCAGGGCATACAGGTACACCCTGCATCCTCGATCCTTAAGGACCCAGGGCATACCTGTACGCCCGTGAAAATTCTGGTCTCGCCGGGCGGGGACAGGACTGGGAAGCCTGCTGAAATCATTCAGCAGGCATCCCGTGAGCCCCCCCCCCCCATGTCGGCAATTGCTGCAAATCGCGATCAATTCAGATCGGAGATTTGCGGCGATTCCGGACCAATTGGGTCCCGGTGACCCGTCCGAGACTGCACCTATCACCCTTTAGCACAGTGTTTCCAAACCAAAGGGCCTCCAGGTGTTGCAAAACTACACTATCCAGGCATGCTGGGAGTTGTAGTATTGCAACATCTGGAGTCACCCTGGTTGGGAAACACTGCTTTAGCAGCAGAAGTGAGGTGGCATTGGTGCCACCTTACGATCGTCCTGATTCGTCGGCCGACGAATCAGGACTCCTGCTGTGGGGGTGTCCCTAACCGCACCCACTCCACCCCTATTCAAGTCCCAGCATGCCCTTCGGCTGTAAATGCATGCTGATCGTTGTAGCTTTTGCAACAGCTGAAGGCACACTGATTGCAAAACACAGAGTTTGTTACCTAACTCAGTGCTTTGCAACCAGTGTGGCTACAGCTGTTGCAAACTACAACTCCCAGCATGCACTGATACTATACACGCTGGGAGTTGTAGTTTTGCAACAGCTGGAGGCACACTATGTGCCTCCAGCTGTGGAATAACTACGACCCCCAGCATGCACGGACAGCCAAAGGGCATGCTGGGAGTTGTAGTTTTACAACAGCTGGAGGTTTGCCCCTCCCCCCCATGTGTATGTACAAGGTACATTCATACGGGCCAGGGTTTACAGGGAGATTCTCGCTGTAAGTTTGAGATGCAGCAAATTTTCCGCTGAAGCTCAAACTCCCAGCGGGAAGCTCACTGTAAATCCCCGCCTGTGTGAGTGTATGTTAAAAACACTACACTACACTACACAAAATAAAAAGTAGAACCCTACATATACCCCTACACAGTTACCCCCCCCCCCCCAATAAAAATGAAAATCGTCTGGTATGGCACTGTTTCCAAAACTGAGCCTCCAGCTGTTGCAAAACAACAACTCCCAGTATTGCCGGACAGCCATTGACTGTCCAGGCATGCTGGGAATTTTGCAACTGCTGGAAGCACCCTGTTTCGGAAACACTGCCATAGAGTGCATCCGGGTCCGTCAATATGCAAATCACAAATTTAGGCCTCAAATGTGCATGGCGCTTTCTCACTTCGGAGCCCTGTCTTATTTCAAGGCAACAGTTAAGTGCCACATATGGGGTATTTCCGTACTCTGGAGAAATTGCCTAACAAATTTTGGTGGGATTTTTCTCCTTTTACCCCTTATGAAAAGGAAAAGATGGGGTCTACACCAGCATGTTATTGTAAAAAAAAAAAAAAAAATTACACTAACATGCCGGTGTTGCATCATACTTTTCATTTTCACACGAGGTAAAAGGAAAAAAAGACCCCCAAAATTTGTAATGCAATTTCTCCTGAGTACGAAAATACCCATTATGTGAGCGTAAAATGCTCTGCGGGCGCACAACAGGGCTCAGGAATGAGAGCGCACTATGTACATTTGAGGCCTAAATTGGTGATTTGCACAGGGATTGCTGATTTTACAGTGGTTCTGACATAAACACAAAAAATAAATACCCACATGTGACCCCATTGTTGAAACTACACCCCTCACGGAACGTAACAATGGGTATACCCCATAAGTGGATGTAAAGTGCTCTGCGGGCGAACTACAATGCCCAGAAGAGAAGGAGCGCCATTGGACTTTTGGAGAGAAAATTTGTCCGGAATTGAAGGCCACATGTGTTTACAAAATCCCTATGGTGCCAGAACATTGGACCCCCCACATGTGACCCCATTTTGGAAACTACACCCCTCACATAATGTAATAAGGGGTACAGTGAGCATTTACACCTCACAGGTGTCTGACCAATTTTTGGAACAGTGTTCTTTGAAAATGAAAAATTTAATTTTTCATTTGTACAGCCTACTGTTCCAAAAATCTGTCAAATGCCAGTGGGGTGTAAATGCTCACTGCACCCCTTATGGGTTTAGTTTCCAAAATGGGGTCACATGTGGGGGGTCAACTGTTCTGGCATCATGGGGGCTATCCAAACGCACATGGCCCCTGACTTCCATTCCAAACAAATTCTCTCTCCAAAAACTCAATGGCGCTCCTTCTCTTCTGGGCATTGTAGTTCGCCCACAGAGCACTTTACATCCACATATGGGGTATTTCCATACTCAGAAGAAGATTTTAACAAAAAGTCGTCAAACACCTGTGGGATGTTAAAGCTCACTGTACCCCTTGTTATGTTCCTTCAGGGGTGTAGTTTCCAAAATAGTATGGCATGCGGGTTTCTTTTTGCTGTTCTGGCACCATAGGGGCTTCCTAAATACGACATGCCCCCAAAAACCATTTCAGCAAAATTTGCTTTCCAAAAGCCAAATGTGACTCCTTCTCTTCTGAGCATTGACATCCACACATGGGGTATTTCCATACTTAGAAGAAATGGGGTTACAAATTTTGGGGGGCATTTTCTCCTATTACCCCTTGTAAAAATGTAAAATTTTTGGGGAAAAAATGTCATTTACGCATCCAACTTTAATGAAAAGTCGTCAAACACCAGTGGGGTGTTAAGGCTCACTGTACCCTTTGTTACATTCTTTGAGGTGTGTAGTTTCCAAAATAGTATGCCATGTGTTTTTTTTTGCGCTGTTCTGGCACCATAGGGGCTTCCTAAATGTGACATGCCCCCAAAAACCATTTCAGCAAAATTCACTCTCCAAAATCCCATTGTCGCTTTTTCCCACCTGAGCCCTCTACTGGACCCGCAGAACACTTTACATCTACATATGAGGTATTTACTTACTCAATAGAAATTGGGTTACAAAGTTGGGGAGATTTCACTCTTTTTACCCCTTGTAAAAATTCAAAAAATGGCTCTACAAGAACGAGAGTTTAAAAAAAGAAGATTTTGAATTTTCTACTTCACTTTGCTGCTATTCCTGTGAAACAACTAAAGGGTTAATAAACTTTCTGAATGTCATTTTGAATACTTTGAGTGGTGCAGTTTCTATAATGGCATAATTTATGGGGTATTTCTCACAGAAAGGCCCCTCAAATTTACTTCAAACTTAACCAGTCCCTGATTTTGAATTTTTCGTGAAAATTTAGAAAATTGCTGCTATACTTTGAAGCCCTTTGAATGTCTTCAAAAAGTAAAAACATGTCAACTTTATGATGCCTACATGAAGTAGACATATTGTATTTGGGAATCAATATATCATTTATTTGGAATGTCCATTTTCCTTACAAGCAGAAAGTTTCAAAGTTAGAAAAATGCTAAATTTTCAAAATTTTCATGAAATTTGGGAATTTTTTACCAAGAAAGGATGCAAGCAATGATGAAAATTTACCAGAATGTTAAAGTAGAATATGTCATGAAAAAACATTCTCGGAATCAGAATGAAAGGCAAAAGAATCTCAGAGTTATTAATGCATAAAGTGACAGTGGTCAGAAAAAATGCTGAGTCCTTAAAGGGGTACTCCGGCGCTTAGACCTCTTATCCCCTATCCAAAGGATAGGGGATAAGATGCCTGATCGCGGGGGTTCCGCCGCTGGGGACCCCCGTGATCTTGCACGCAGCACCCCACTTAAAATCAGTCCCCGAAGCATGTTCGCTTCGGGTCTGATTACTGGAGACCATGGGGTCGGCGACGTGTGACGTCACGCCTCCCCCCCAGTGTGACGTCATGCTCCACCCCTCAATGCAAGCCTATAGGAGGCTTGCATTGAGGGGCGGAGCGTGACGTCACACGCCACCGGCCCTGGGGTCGCCAGTAATCAGACCCGGAGCGAACATGCTCCGGGGACTGATTTTAACTGGGGTGCTGCGTGCAAGTACACAGGGGTCCCCAGCGGCGGGACCCCCGCGATCAGGCATCTTATCCCCTATCCTTTGGATAGGGGATAAGATCTCTAAGCGCCAGAGTACCCCTTTAAAGGTGAAAATGGGCCAAGTCCCTAAGGGGTAAAACAAATGAGAGTTCAGGAAAAAATAGAAAGTCTTCATTTTTTAGAGATTTAAAAAGCCAATAACAAAAAACTTTTTTTTTAATATACACACACAATACTGACTAAAAGTGTAGTTTTTTTTCTTTTTAAACTGCAAAGTATTCTAAACAAAACTGCACACAAAATGGACCATCTTTCATAAATGCAACACAAATATTTTTTTGCCCTGCTTTTACCACCGCAGTATGTATGGCTCTGTGGTACAGAGCAAGGCTACATTACTACAGTCATAACTTGGTTGTGTGCTGGAGCTACAACATATATTGATCACAAGATTAAACCAAAAAGGGAAGCAATCAGCAGATTTTAGCACATATAACGCTTGGCAACACATTATATATGCTAACATCATTATCCTCACCATCCCCGGGGGACGTTTATGGCCCCAGGGATGGTGAAGATATTACACTGCTCTGTTCCCTATGCAGACGGAGCAGAGTGGTGACACGTGCCATCATTCAATCGGTGAAGGGCCACAGCCGCAGCAAACAGAGCTGGTAAGTGTAAATCCCACCCAGAGGACTACTTGCCGGGCGGGAGGGGGTGGGGGGACATGTTATAACTCAATATCTTCACGATCCCTGGGGGCACAAACGTCCCCCGGGGATGGTGAGGATAATGATTTTAGCATATATAACGAGTTGTCAAGCGTTTTATATGCTAAAATAAAATATGCTGATTGGTTCCCATTAGAAAAGACATAAAAAAATAAAGATCTGATCTTGTTTTGATAATAAAAATAAAGCTAATAACATTGAATCGTGTACATCCTAAGAGATGAAATGCTGAAACAGGCTCGTAAATACTAAACACACTGAACTGAATGACTGAGACTTTTAAAGACTTAAACTTTCAATTTTTTAAATTTTTTTTATCACATCCAGAATAAAAAGCTCACTAACTTTGCATCAGATCTAGATCAAGAAGTCCCTACCATTATGTGTTTATAGTGTGTATTGAGACCCGTGTCTCTCCATTGTAGCAAAATCTTGACTGTACATCAATGCTCCCATATGTTTCCTTCTTTATCATAGCATACATTCGGCAAATTTAGCAAAAAGAAGGTAACAAAGTGAGTGGGGCAGCTACACTGTTATTGTTTGTAGTATGTAAGCACATCAGGAGCTGTAGGCTCAAAACAGTAGGACATTCTGCCTAATTTTCCATTTTATATACATTAGAAAATAAAAACAAAAACAAAAAAGAAAAAAAAAAACAGGGAAGGATAAACTGAAAAGGTGATTTTGTTGCCATAGCAACCAATCAAGCTTGGTTGCTGTGGGCAACAAACACAGTTTCCTTTTAGAACATTACAAAATGTTTAAATCTTTTATTTAAAAAATAAAAAAATTCTAAGGTGATGTTCATATACAGCATAGTAGCAAATTATTGCACGATTTTTGGGTAAAATGGAAATTGTGCAAATCATGGTAACCTGCACAATTTATCATGTGATTTTGGTCATTTGCTGCAAAATCACATGTGGTAAATAGCTGCAGTACAGTTAATTAGCCGCAGAATGTGAAGACAGCCTTAAGGTACAAAAATAGTAGCTGGACAGTTCATGCGGCTGCTCACTTCATTATTGGCCACACATCACTCCGTGAAAACAGGTGATGTACAGCTGACAATGATGACGACTTAATTGATCACGCAAAAGACGAGATCAGCTGCTAAACAAGTTTGCTCATTTACTGGCTGATCTTTGCCTTTGGCCCTTTTACACTGGCTAATAACTGAGAACTGAGAACCCTTAATCGCCCTATAACTGGCCCATGTAAAAGGGCCTCTAGCCAAGGTGCCTTCTGTAAAGCAAATCTCTACCACTATTATAAGACTGTCCCCACAGTCATTCAAAAGCCATTTAAAAAGTCTGTGGTCAGAGATGGTCTGTAAACAGGTTTTGATGATACAGAGAAAAACGTAAATCAAAATAAAACACAAACACCTCATTGACTTGATAAGAACCTGCACATAACTATTTGTCAAAGGGCTACTCCGCTGGAAAACATTTTTTTTTTTTTTTTAATGAACTGGTGCCAGAAAGTGAAACAGATTTGTAAATTACTTCTATTTAAAACTCTTAATCCTTCCAGTTCTTTTATTTTTGAATTTCTTTTCTGTCTGACCACAGTGCTCTCTGCTGAAACCTCAGTCCATTTTAGGAACTGTCAAGAGTAGGAGCAAATCTCCATAGCAAACCTATCCTGCTCTGGGCAGTTCCTGACATGGACAGAGGTGTCAACAGAGAGCACTGTGGTCAGACAGAAAGGAAATTCAAAAAGAAAAGAATTTCAGCAGCTGATAAGTACTGGAAAGATTAAGATTTTTACATAGAAGTAATTTACAAATCTGTTTAACTTTCTGGCACCAGTTGATAAAAAAATGAAATGAAAAAATAATTCCAGTGGAGTATCCCTTTAACCCCTTAAGGACTCAGCCCATTTTGGCCTTAAGGACTCAGACAATTTAATTTTTACGTTTTCATTTTTTCCTCCTCGCCTTCTAAAAATCATAACTCTTTTATATTTTCATCCACAGACTAGTATGAGGGCTTATTTTTTGCGTGACCAGTTGTCCTTTGTAATGACATCACTAATTATATCATAAAATGTATGGCGCAACCAAAAAACACTATTTTTGTGGGGAAATTAAAACGAAAAACGCAATTTTGCTAATTTTGGAAGGTTTTGTTTTCACGCCGTACAATTTCTGGTAAAAATGACATGTGTTCTTTATTCTGAGGGTCAATACGATTAAAATGATACCCATTATTATATACTTTTATATTATTGTTGCGCTTAAAAAAAATCACAAACTTTTTAACCAAATTAGTACGTTTATAATCCCTTTATTTTGATGACCTATAACTTTTTTATTTTTCAGTATAAGCGGCGGTATGGGGGCTCATTTTATGCGCCATGATCTGTACTTTTTTTTGATACCACATTTGTATATAAAAAACTTTTAATACATTTTTTATAATTTTTTTTTTAATAAAATGTATTAAAAAAGTAGGAATTTTGGACTTTTTAAAAATTTTTTCGTTCACGCCGTTCACCGTACAGGATCATTAACATTTTATTTTAATAGTTCGGACATTTACGCACGCGGCGATACCAAATATGTCTATAAAAAATGTTTTTTACGCTTTTTGGGGGTAAAATAGGAAAAAACGGACGTTTTACTTTTTTATTGGGGGAGGGGATTTTTCACTTTTTTTTACTTTTACTTTTACATTTTTTTACATTTTTTTTTACACTTGAATAGTCCCCATAGGGGACTATTCATAGCAATACCATGATTGCTAATACTGATCTGTTCTATGTATAGGACATAGAACAGATCAGTATTATCGGTCATCTCCTGCTCTGGTCTGCTCGATCACAGACCAGAGCAGGAGACGCCGGGAGCCGCACGGAGGAAGGTGAGGGGACCTCCGTGCGGCGTTATGAATGATCGGATCCCCGCAGCAGCGCTGCGGGCGATCCGATCGTTCATTTTAATCGCGAACTCCCGCAGATGCCGGGATCTGTATTGATCCCGGCACCTGAGGGGTTAATGGTGGACGCCCGCGAGATCGCGGGTGTCGGCCATTGCCGGCGGGTCCCTGGCTGCGATTAGCAGCCGGGATCAGCCGCGCATGACACGGGCATCGCTCCGATGCCCGCGGTTATGCTTAGGACGTAAATGTACGTCCTGGTGCGTTAAGTACCACCTCACCAGGACGTACATTTACGTCCTGCGTCCTTAAGGGGTTAACCTCTTAAGCATGAATGGCATACCTGTATGCCCTGCCCCCCCTCCATATTGGGTCGGTCCCGGCGGCTAACGGTAGCGGGGACCCGTGGCTAATACCGGACATCACCGATCACTGTGATGTCCGGTATTAACCCTTTAGAAGCGGCAATCAAAGTTGAGTCAGTCGGGCTGATCGGGACCAACGTGGTGAAACCAGGGTGTTCCAATCAGCTGAGGACACACGAGGAGGGTCCCCTACCTTCCTACTCGGTGTCCGATCGGCGACTGATTGCTCCAAGCCTGAGATCCAGGCTTGAGCAATCAACTGCCTTTAACACTGATCAATGTAATGCTATGGCATAGCATTGATCAGTGTGGGCAATCAATGTACTGCATGTTATAGTCCCTTATAGTTAAGATGATTTAACCCCTTCCCTAATAAAAATTTGAATCACCCCCCATTTATCATTTCAAAAAACAAATGTGTAAAAAAATAAAAAATAAAAATAAATAAATAAATAAAAAGATGGTATTGCTGCATGAGTAAATGTCCAAACTATAAACATATATAGTTAATTAAACTGCACGGTCAATGGCGTACACGTAAAAAATTTTCACAGTCCAAAAGAGCGTATTTTTGGTCACTTTTTATACCATTAAAAAAAATTCAAAGTCAGATAAAAACTAAAATGATACCAATAAAAACTTCAGATCCTGTATGCATAAAAAAAAAAAAAAGTTATAGGGGGTCAGAAGAGTACATTCTGAAATGTTTTAATTTTCGTGCATGCAGTTATTTTTTCCAGAAGTAAGAAAAAATCAAACCTATATCGGTGGGTACATTTTAATCATATGGACCTACAGAATAAAGAGAAGGTGTCATTTTTACTGAAAAATGCACTGCGTAGAAATGGAAGCCCACAAAATTTACAAAATTGAATTTTTTTCTCAATTTTGTCGCACAATTATTTTTTTGGGTTTCGCCGTAGATTTTTGGATAAAGTGACTGATGTCATTACAAAGTAGAATTGGTGGCGCAAAAAAAAAAAAAAAAGGCATCATTTGAGTCTGTAGGTGCCAAATTGAAAGGGTTATAATTTTTAGAAGGTAAGGTAATAATTTTTAAAAGGTAAGGAGGAAAAAAACGAAGTGCAAAAACGCTCCGTCCTTAAAGGGGTACTCTGCCCCTAGACATCTTATCCTCTATCCAAAGGATAGGGGATAAGATGTCAGATCGCCGCTGTCCCGCTGCTGGGGACCCCCGGGATTGCCGCAGCGGCACTGCGCTATCATTGCTGCACAGAGCGAGTTTGCTCTGTGCCTAATGACGGGCGATACCTGGGACAAGCAGCGTGACGTCATGGCTCCGCCCCTCGTGACATCACGGCACATCCCCTTAATGCAAGTCTATGGCAGGGGGCGTGATGACCACCACGCCCCCTCCCATAGACTTGTATTGACGGGGGCGGACCGTGACGTCACGAGGGGCGGAGCTGTGACGTAACGATGCTCTGGCCCCTGTATTGCCAGTCATTATGTGCAGAGCGAACTCGCTCTGTGCAGTAATGACAGCGGGGTGCCGCAGTGGCGATCCCAGGGGTCCCCAGCAGTGGGTCCCCGGCGATCTGACATTTCATCCCCTATCCTTTGGATAGGGGATAAGATGTCTAGGGGCGGAGTACCCCTTTAAGGGGTTAAAAAAAAAAATATATATATATATATATATATATATAAAAATAGCAATTTTAACCCCTTAAGGATCAAGCCCATTTTCACCTTAAAGGAGTAGTCCAGTAGTGAACAAGTGGTGAACAACTTATCCCCTTTCCTAAGGATAGGCGATAAGTTGCCGATCGCAGGGGGGCCTACCGCTGGGGCCCCCCTGAGATCTCCTGTATGGGGCCCCGACAGCCAGTGCGAAGGGGGCGTGTCGACCCCCGCACGAAGCGGCGGCCGACACGCCCCCTCAATACAACTCTATGGCAGAGCCGGAGTGCTGCCTTCGGCAATCTCCGGCTCTGCCATAGCGATGTATTGAGGGGGCGTGTCAGCTGCCGCTTCGTGCGGGGGTCGACACCCGCTAACTGACCGGAGAGCCTGGCCCCCGTACAGAGAGATCGCAAGGGGCCCCAGCGGTCGGACCCCCTGCAATCTCAAACTTATCCCCTATCCTTAGGATAGGGGATACGTTTTTCAGCACTGGACTACCCCTTTAAGGACAGGGCCAATTTTATTTTTGCGTTTTCATTTTTTCCTCCTCTTCTTCTAAAATGCATAACTCCTTTACATTTCCATCTACAGACACATAAGGGCTTGTTTTTTGCGTGACCAATTGTACTTTGTAATGAAAACTCTCATTTTACCATGAAATATACAGCGAACCCAAAAAAAATTTTTTAGGGAGGAAATTTAAATGAAAACCACAATTTTGCACATTTTGGAGGGTTTTGTTTTCACACTATACACTTTATGGCAAAAATGACGTGTTCTTTATTCTGTGGGTCAATATGATTAAAATGATACCCATGGTTAGATACTTTTATATTTTTGTACCGTTTAAAAAAAAAATCAAAAACTTTTTGTACAAAATCAGCAATTAAAATCGCCCTATTTTGACCACCTATAACTTTTTCATTTTTCCATATATTGGGCGGTATGAGGGCTCATTTTTGCGCCATCATCTGTACTTTTTATCGATACCACATTTGCATATATAAAACTTTTAGATCATTTTTTATAAAAAAAAATTTTTTTATAAAATGTAACAAAAAAGCTGCATTTTTGGACTTTTTACATTTACAGTTACGATGCTAGCGGTCATACACAGGACGTAAATGTTCGTCCTGGTGCAGGAAGTCCCGCCAAACCAGGACGTACATTTCCCTCCGTGGTTGTTAAGGGGTCAATAGCTGGGGGCCACATAAAGGGTGCATTAGCTTATATAATAATGGCAAGTCTATATGATAAATCTGCGTAGCTCCATTTTTAGCAGTGAGCCTGATTGTTGTGGCTGGTTACAATGCTACTTTCTGTTTCCTACCATTTTAGGTATAAAACAAACAAGTGAGACATAGAAATTGAATTCCGCTACTTGAGACTTCTGGGTCAGAGTAACACGCAACCTCTCTGACTCTGCTGCTGAACTGCTGACAGGAGTGAAGGTAAGAAATATTGTGTAACCTTTAAAGTGCTTACACAGGCGGTTTTTGTTTCATGTTTAGGTCACAGGCAGTTTTGGTGTGACCCATGACATCTATTTTTGCTTTAGTTTTATGTGAAATTTTACCTTTAGGATACTACATTTATATCTATGGACTGAAATAACTGCTTATTACACGTCCCTGACTTTTCATCTCATTTACAATGTCAGGGTTGGCGAGGAAGAACTAATAAAAAGACGCAGTGAGTGTGGCATTCGGATATAATGTAGATTTCTCCAAAGTATAATAATTCTGCCAGACTTGACAAATAGCAGAGGGGTGTGAAACATTTCCTCATTTTATGTCCTTCTGGAAAGCAAAGATAACCCAACATAGCAAAGAAAATGAATATGTAGAAACAGACACTGACTGCAGCAACAGTTAAGATCAATGCAAAAAAAATATTTAAAAAGCTTATAGTAATTTTACACCCACAACATAAATACCCCCTTATTACCACAAGTCACATAAGCAATTTTGGTGCAAAAATGAATCAGCTAGAGATACATTTTCTATTATTTAAATGGACACTTGTTTGCCTAAAAGGCTTAGTACATAAAACGGATATTACATTTTGGGGGAGTAATGTTAAGTATTTCTCTAATAGGTATCTCTGATAACTTGCATACACAGAAAATGACTACTTAGGGACCTAGACAAAGAACCATTGGCATATTTTTCTAATAAAGATCCTTTAAGAGGAAAGGAGAAAAGCCTTTCATTCCTCGCTCTGTGTTTAGCGCCAGGAAGCTTAAAGGGGGAGATTTATCAAAACCTGTCTAGAGGAAAAGTTACTGAGTTGCCCATAGCAACCAATCAGATCACTTCTTTCTTTTTCAAAGAGACCTGTGAAAAATGAAAGAAGGGATCTGATTGGTTGCTGTGGGCAACTGCACCACTCTTCCTTTACACTGGTTTTGATAAATCTCCCCAATAACCTTAAAACCAGGATCCCCCTCCTGCAGTAACATTCAAAAAGGATATTATAGGAATATTTGATTTTTGTTACGATGGTGGTGCCAGCAAGTATTTTAAAGGGGCAGTAACTTTTTTACATGCTGTATGTAAAATCTGAGTTGAATGCAACTTGCATAGTAATTACATTACAGGTTTACTCTGGCTTTCTTGTTCTAAGATTACATTTTGTTTAAAGGGCACCTAATGTTACAAAACTTTAAAAACAACCCCCCCCCCCCATCATGTTAATTTACTCTCTCTAACTGTGCCAAGTGAGTGGACACTTCCTAGTGTGGAGATGGAGACATGCTGTGTACTGTTATCAATCACCTGCTAGCGCTGCTTCTCTGCTCGCACCCTCTCACAGAATCTCAAACCGGTTTTGGTTACTCAGCAGTAGGACTGCATGGCCACTGGGTCATCCCCCCTTTGGGCTTGGTATCGCAGAGGCAGTGGTCACTGCCCGGCACTACGCCAGTGTTAGGTCAGGGACCCACTCTGACTAGGTGGCCTTGACGGGGCGAGTGGGCTTGCACTTTTTGATCAAAATGAATACAAACAACTTGTTAGTTTTTGAAATTAGGCTGAGAAGCAATTAGATCAAAATACAAATTGTGGATGTGTGGCTATATTTCTGTTCCTCTAATTTTATCTTATACCAGTTTCACGTTTACGCTTAAGTGCAGTTTATTATGCACCATAATGCAAGCCAAAGACCGCTTGAAATACAAGTCCTATTGTTTTCAAGGGGAACACTCACACTGCATTTTTTTCTTTCAAATAAACAGAAATAATGTATACTGAGTGGCAAATGCGTACGGTATACAAGGTGTGAGTTAGTCCTGTTGAATGGAGCTAAACTGCATTCCCAGTTGCTAAATTTGTGGTCAAAAGACTGAAAATACAAGGCAGGCTACCAGTCATTTCTGCCACATATTTGTGGTGTATTTTTTCCAAGCCGACTCATTTCTGAGAGTCTGTAGACAAAAAAAAGGTGAGTACAGCATGCGGAAGGTAACGAAGATGTCAACTCCAAGACATTTATATAAAAGATATTACATAGTTTCATGTAGTCACTGCTGAATATTGCTGAAGATAAATGTAACAAAGATATGTACACTTCAAAAACTATTCCGAAATCTGGAAAAAGGAAACTCTTTTTGTTCTCAAAATTGTATGCAGTCTGCAAGGATAAAACAAACCTTGCTCCAATAGATCATTTTTCTAGCAAGACCAAATTAAGAGGGAATGGATGGGATTCACTGAGTCATCACCAGAATCCTCAAATCTCATTCCAATTACCCTGAAGAACTATATGCATTTCAAGAGAAATTCATCAGCACAAGGTTCATGAGATTTTTTTTTTTTTATCCACCTGGGATCTCTTGACTTAGTCTTAAAGAGATATTCGGGGGTTAACTAACTCTTAACTATCCTGCCCATTATGAATAATTATGCTAGTTTTACATTTACTTGCTATACTGCTCTACTGTGGATCGTCTTCTTTTTCTTCATTATATGGTCCCCCCGGGTTTCCTTTCAGGTCCTGATGACGTTCGTCTCTCAATCTTTTGCGGCTCTAGGCGGCAGCTATTATCGGGGCTTGGCTATTTCTTGTGTTTCCTCACAAGCCAGCCCCCTGATGATGCTTGCGGTCCATCTGTACTTCCTGATGTTCCGTGATCTCGGCAATCTGCGCAGGGAATTAAGGGAACGCCGGCACATCAGGACGTACATATGATCCACAAATGTCATCAGGGGGCTGGCTTGTGAGGAAATACAAGAAATAGCCAAGCCCCAATACCAGCTGCCGCCTCGAGCCGCAAAGAGTTGTGAGACGAACGTCATCAGAACCTGAAAGGAAACATTAGACCTGGGGGGACCATATCATGATGAAAAAGAAGATGATCCACGGCAGAGCAGTATAGCAAGTAAATGTAAAGCTAGCATTAATTCTTCATAATGGGCAGGATAGTTAAGTTAGTTAACCCCTGCTCGCACCCGTGCACATTATTTGCCCTCCCAATTGAAGATTGCTGTTGAATTTTGTGGTGTTCTTCCAGGAAAGGAGCACTTTTCAACCCAGTATGATACACAAGATTGTCAGCAGGGAATATCTTGATCCAGGGTTCAATGTCATACAAAACAGTAAAAACCACAGCATGCCAGTAGAAATCCAAATTACAGGGAAGGTTTATTCATCCTCATCAGTGTATCCTGGTATTCTGCTTCCTCAGCCACTATACTCCTCTATATATATGCATAGTTGCCGTATGAAATCCTTTCAAAAGCCTTTTAAATAAAATTTGGAAGAGTTTGCCTAGTTGTTTTTTGGTTCAGTTGCTTTAGGTGTCCTTTTCATGGTAAATCTCATCTTTGTGATGGTTTTTATAATTAGGGAGATCAGAAAATGATCCAGATTTTAAAGAGAAGCCAAAAAATGATGGGGGGTATGTATGAAGTTTTTTACCCTGTTTTTTGTCTGTGATTTGTCGCAATTTTTCCTTTATGTCATTTTTTGCGACAAATGTTTGCACCAAATGGTTTAGAAAAAAATCACTGATTTCACTTTGTTAGTTGTGATTTCAGTTACAATCATGCCTTGGTATGAAATTTATCATTTGCGACTTTTGTTTTGGCGCAATCATGGCCGTTAGGTCGCAAACTTGCGCCAAGAAAAAAGTGACACAGAAAGTAGCTAAACAACATTACAAGGTAGAACACAGGCCAAACAAAGTGGCTTACCAATGTCTTAGTACGTGGCTGTTTTCAAGTTCACAAACAAAACAAAAACCTTAACCCATGTAAAGAAAAAAAAAAAAAAAAAAAAGAGCTTATTTAAAAAGGACCACAAATCAAAAAAAAAAACAAAAAAAAAAAAAAAAAATAATGTTTAGCTAAGGTAAAAAGAAAGATTTATCCCAGTCAAACATTTATCAACCCTAGGAACAGATTTTTAAGTTGGAAAAAGGAACTAACTGGGTTAGATTTAAGTTTGTGAAGCAGGGCAAAATCCAAGTGGAGAATTAACAAGTTTCAGCTGCTACAACACAGCCAGAAAATGTTGCCTGGAATTCTAGGGCAGGATTCTGCGCATTTTATAGGCGCATCAATTGCGCCAAATTTAACACGTGGTTTGCGACAAATGATAAAAATGCACCATTTGTCCCAAAAAAAATCCATAAAATCACACATTGCTACACCATTATTGATACATGTCCCTCAATGTCCTTTGCTAATTACGATGTTCACATATAAAGGTCATATCCCCTTCAAGACAATGGCCTTGATTTACTATTGTAAACCCTATCTGTTTTGCCGGGTTGTGCACCACAAATTGTGTCTGCGCCAGAATTTGCAAACAAAAAAATCCCACAAAACATCTCCATCTCTCCATTTTGTTTGGAAAACCCTGAAAAAGGGGCATGGTCGCTGGACAAGGGGGCGTGGTCATCGGAAAAGGGGCATATCTTCAACATTTTATAAAAACCAAACATATTTACCATTTACTGTTTTCACATAAAATATAGTGGATTTCATAGAGGAAAACCTGACAGTTTAGAACAGTTGTAAAAAAGCAAAACATAGGGAAAAGTGCAAAAAGTTTGGAAACTTGTAAATAAAAAGTGGAAAACTACCTGTTGGGAATCAAAACCCACAAATACAACTACACTCCACTCCTCTCTTAAATCTGGGCCATTATCTGACTTCTTAGGCATGCAGTCTGGTAGATGGACAGACTAGTAAACTAACAATACACATTACAAATGTAAATATAATTTACCAATGTAGACTTCTACAATAGTAACCATGTTCATTTAAAACCAGCATATTGTGAAACAGGACTAAACTAAAAGCAGCATATTGTGAAACAGGACTAAACTAAAAGCAGCATATTGTAAACGGGAAGGAACTGTCTTAATTAGAAATACCGTTTACTGTATTTACATAAGAGGAAATGTTCACACAGTTTTTTCTATGTGGATTCCATGTGAAAAACAAGTTTTCAATTTAAAGGGTACCTCTCATCAAAAAAACTTTTGATATATTATAGATTAATGTATGCAGAATAACTTCACAATTGCATGTTATTAAAAAATACGCTTCTTTCTATTTAATTTTCCACTTTGAAGAAATGACCACTAGGGGTCTCCCTACCAGTCCTGGCAGCAAGCATTTCAGACTCATGCTGGAGTCCTAAACACTACGAGCTGCCAGTCTGCTTTTTCACAAAGGAGAACACTCAGAGCGGCCAGCCTGCTTTGTTCACAGCCTGTTTGGCTGTGAACAAAGCAGGCTGGCCGCTCTGAGTGTTTAGGACTCCAGCATGAGTCAGAAATGCTTGCTGACAGGACTGATCGGGAAAAATACAATAGAAAGAAGCATATTTTTCATTAACATGCTATTGGAAAGTTATTCAACATTCATTAATCTAAAATATATCAAAAGTTTATTTGATGAGAGGTACCCTTTTATATAAACAGAACTTAACTGCAGCCAAATACACCACACTTGAAGTAATAATTGATGGCAGAAATCTCAGGGTAGGTCTTGGATTTCTGTCGCACATTCACAATGGCATTTTTGGGATTTAGATTCTTATGATGGAAAAAAACCCTGTGTGAACCCTAAAGGGGTACTCCACTGGAAAACAATGTTTTTAAATAAACTGGTGCCAGAAAGCTCTGCAGATTTGTAAATTACTTCTGTTAAAAAATCTTTTCTTTTTAATAGAATTTTTATTAAGGAATCGACAAATTACAAAAAATTACAAAAATAACATATAACCTAACTATAATCCCCTATTCCTTCATTTTTACCCCTATTTTTCCTTCCCCCCCCCCCCCGACAACCAATTGAGGAAAAAATAATAATAATAATCTACCCTTTCTATTTTATTTTCCTCTTATTCCTTTTCTCTTGCCACCTCTGACATTTTTTTAAAATAGATTTTCTGCATTTTATTTCTTCATACCTACTAACCTTTTCGATTTCCACTAGCCAATCCACAAGCAATGGGGTCTCTTTTGTTGTCCACTTTCTCATAATTATCAATCTTCCCAGAATTAATAGTTTTTTTTTGTAAATTTCTTTTGTTTCCCTGTACTAGGGGGATAACTCCAAATAGAAACATTTCTGGACGGCATATCAGTTCTATTCCCATCCTAGCTTTTATCTGAATTTGTACATTTTCCCAGAACCCTTGTACCTTTTCACACTTCCATACCATATGTAACAGGTCTGCCCCTTCTATTAAAAAATCTTAATCCTTCCAGTACTGATCAGCTGCTGTTATGATCCACAGGAAGTTCTTTTCTTTTTGAATTTCGTTTCTGTCTGACCACAGTGCTCTCTGCTGACACCTTTGTCCATGTCAGGAACTGTCCAGAGAGGGATAGGTTTTCTATAGGGCTTTGCTCCTACTCTGGACAGTTCCTAAAATAGACAGAGATGTCAGCAGAGAGCACTGTGGTCAGGCACAAAGAAAAATCAAAAAGAAAAGAACTTCCTGTGGATCATACAGCATCTGATAATTACTGGAAGGATTAAGATTTTTTTAATAGAGGTCATTTACAAATCTTTTTAACTTTCTGGCACCAGTTTAAAAAAAAAAAAAAAAAAATTTTTTCCAGTGGAGTACCATTTAACAGGCATTACATTTCATTTCTACAATTACAATGATCAATGTATTAAGCTGGAGACAAAAAAAAGACCAAATACAGTAACTGTCAAAGACTTTCAAAAACTAGCGAAAGCCAACAACACTGCTAAAGACTTTGTAAGAAACTTTATACCCTATATAACAATTTCAGGTTTTTCAGCTACACCTATTGCAAACAGGTGTCTAAAATCCAACACACAGACATACATTTCCACAGTCAAACTCTAGGAGTAGAATGGGCCACAGTGAAGAGCTCAGAAACATTATGCCTGGCCATGTCATCAGATTGCGACACTTAAGCGATGCAGAGGAAAACCCTGCAAAGGATTATCATGAAGTCCAACTTAAAAGAGATTGCAGCAATGATTGATGAGAGTCTAAACGCCCAGACTCCAAACAATGAAAAAAGGAGTCCAGCAGCAGAAAAACAATTACTACAAACCCCCTTCATTTAGGGAGGAAAGATGCAGAGTCAGTTATCCAGTAATACCATACAGTATCTTGGCAACAACATCCAAAGAACAGCAAGACTGACCATATATACAAAAATAGTGCAAAAAAAGAAAAGTAAATATTCACAAGTAAAGTTACTTTGTGCATCCCAATATAGTGCAAAGTTGTACGTTTTGGTCTCTACTAGGCCTTTCTCGTGCAAGCCTGAGACGGGCCTAATGGAGGCCAAAACATTGGAATGCAAGATGTAAATAAATATAAACTTTATGCACTTTTTTGGATGCTGTCTATCTTTCTTTCCTGAGGATGTCCATGTAACATGAAAAGTTTTGTTAAATGACAGGGACACAATGTCTAAAAAAAAAAGAAAAAAGAAAAAGGATGGCAGGTTTTATAGTACAATGATATAATAGTGTTAGAGACATTAAAGGGGTACTCCGGTGGAAAACTTTTTTTTTCAATTTTTTATTTTTTTATTAACTGGTGCCACAAAGTTAAACAGATTTGTAAATTACTTCTTTTAAAAAAAATCTTAATCCTTCCTGTACTTATTAGTTGCAGAATACCACAGAGGAAATGGTTTTCTTTTTGGAACACAGTGCTCTCTGCTGACATCATGACCACAGTGCTCTCTGCGGACATCTCAGTCAATTTTAGGAACTGTCCAGAGCAGCTTATGTTTTCTATGGGAATTTTCTCCTACTCTGGACAGTTCTTAAAATGGACAGAGCTATCAGCAGAGAGCACTGTGGTCATGATGTCAGCAGACAGCTCTGTGTTCCAAAAAGAAAAGATTTTCCTCTGTAGTATTCAGCAGCTAATAAGTACTGGAAGGATTAATATTTTTGATATAGAAGTAATTTACAAATCTGTTTAACTTTCTGGCACCAGTTGATTAAAAAAAAAAAAGTTTTCCACCGGAATACCCCTTTAATGTTACATTTCTTACATTTATTAACATTTGAGCTATCTTTGCATTTATGACCCATTTTCACAGAAACAAGCATGCCTGCGAATTAATTATTCTGCTAAAACTTATTCTAACAGTTGGGAATTAAAGCAAATGACTGCCTTCATTTTTGCTTCATTTCCATGGCAATATGTTTACTTTTTATTTGCTGCCATCTGTATGGCAGAATTGTCAATACATTTTTCTTTCCACAGGACAATTAAATAAATCCCAAAAGGGAAGAATTAAAATTCTTAAAAGGTCTCTTTGTAAATACAACATCATTTAAATTATGTAAATGTTACTTGTAATTACATTCTTTTAGGGCTCTGTTCATACTATGCATTTCTAGCCTTGGTGGAAATGTCCTCATTTGATGGGAAAGTCAGTTTAGCGGCTCTTCTTTTCATCAAAATAATGGACAACATGAAAGACCCCACTAAAAGTTGATGTCCATCATATTAAAGGATAAAGTTCTGTAAATAGCATTTTAAACATGTAAGATAAAATGCAAGATTTGCTTTTTTCCCCTTAAAGACAGTTTGAATCTTGTCCATGGGCCATGTTTGGTAATGCAGATTGATTGAGGTTGAAATGCACAAGTGTTTCATGGAGTGTTGTGTCTGCTCCCATTGTCTTAATGCAAAGAATTGTACAAAGGTTATAGGCAGTATAGGATGTTTTCCGCTGTTAAGGATAATGTGGTAACATCTTAAGTGTAAAGAAACTGTCCCATCTGGACAATGACAGCCCACAGATACAAATTTTTTTGATATGTTGTAAAGCATGCAAAACCAATAGGGTTTGCAATTGCTTTCATTAGAAAGTTATCAGTATTTCATACTGAAAAAGCCAGTCAAACAACTGCCCCCCGCCTGCTTGGATACATACTAGTCCTGCTGTGTCCATCACCTATGTCATGGACACACTTCCTTGATTGACAGCTGTGAGTGCAGGGCTCACAGCTAGAGGAAAAATCCTCCCACTGTCAGCTTGTGTCCCGCTACTGTCAGTGAGGACAAGCTGGGAGTTGTAGTTTTGCTAATGCTAGGGGAGATGTGAGCTGACAGCATACTGAGGGAGGGGGCGGAGACCTGCACAGAAAGGCAGGGGAATTCAGACTAGTGAGCTAAACAAAAAAAAAGTATAATAAAAAAATAAATAAAAGGTGCTAGACACAACAATTAGATGTACATGGTCAGGATTAGTGACTTAAAAAAATGTTTTTTTTGTTGGATCTGACGGATACGCTTTAAAGAAATCAGCTTATAACTGGGGATAAGAGAAGCTAAAACCAATACAATGGGAAGTCTATGGAAGAAACTATATCCTAAGAACCAGTTTTTGAGTTGAAACTACCCATTTTATTAGATTGTACAAAGAACTAATAATAGGCAGGAGTGTGAACAAATTCTAGCACTGCCTTTTAATGTCAGCACATAATGCAGAATAAGGAGTTTTCAAGGACTCCCTAATGAATTACGCTCCTTTTACTGCAGTTTCTCTTTAGCAAATAGATATTACCAGTCATCAGTATTACAAGGGAGCAAATTCAGTGCATCTTCTAACAAATCGCAGTCTTGCAATACTTTACACTGTACCTGTGATCATGAACAATACTACAGTTTTAGATAAGAAATTTGAAAGCCTGAATTATGTTACATTAGCCTTTTACAGCATGAAAAGGTGACTTTGGAGTTCTCTCTAATGTTATTGAACCTCACTGTGCACAGCTATCTCTCATTTTCTACAGTTTTTGGGGTGGGACCAGAGCTGGACTGTTTGCCAGCAGTACTTACACCTAGACATACTTTCCCTTATGTCTTTGGCCAATCACAGAAACTAATGCTCCCTGTTATGCCATAACATAGCTCTGGAGAATTAGCACTAGACTGAACAAGCTGATACGGTGCTGGGAATGACTTAAACAGTACGCTGATTTAAATAGTAAGGGGATCGAGTTTTTTTTTTTTTTTTGATGCAGTGGCTTTGAAAAGTGCTACGTAACCAAAAAAGAAAAAACAGCTACAGCATCACAGCAAGGCAGGGGTTACATCACAAAAAGCAGTCCTGGTCTAAGCAGTGAACTGCTGATTTGGCTGATGCAAGCTAAAAGCAAGTGGGAAATGGGATTACAATAAGGAAGGGGTTACATCACAAAAAGCTGTCCTGGTCTAAGCAGTGAACTGCTGATTTGGCTGATGCAAGCTAAAAGCAAGTGGGAAATGGGATTACAATAAGGAAGGGGTTACATCACAAAAAGCTGTCCTGGTCTAAGCAGTGAACTGCTGATTTGGCTGATGCAAGCTAAAAGCAAGTGGGAAATGGGATTACAATAAGGAAGGGGTTACATCACAAAAGAAACTCTAGTCTAAGCAGTAAACTGCTGCTCTTAATGATAATCTATAGGAGGGATAGCTACCGAGAACTTTATGGAGAATTAGATATGATTTTTCAGTGTGGACCATCTGGAGGAGGCAGACAAGCTTTATTCCCTGCATAACATGATTTAACCCCTTCTTCCATTTCCTGTGTCCCATCTTGGTCTTTCTGCTGCTAAAAACAGAATTCCCCTAACAGGCAGTGGACAGCATTTTTTTTTAAGGAAGTGACTGCTAGATGAAGCTAAAATGTAGAACTTTTAATAAAGGAGTAATTTTTGGTAAATAAAATGATTTACAAATATGTTATACATCACATAAGCTATCAAGTTGTTTAAATGATTCTACAAAGACTAGAGAAACCTTCAGAACCATTTTAAATGCTCCAAATGCATCTAAAATGTCTGGGGCACCCTTCCACTTGCCAACATGACAATCATATGAAACATCCAAGATAATCTCAATACTTTATTTTAGTGTTTGCCGTAGAACAAAGATGAAGGTTTTTATAGTCACATGACCTAAACATTATTGAGACACTTTGATTGTCTAGAAAGAATAACGTTATCATTTTTCTTAAAGAATTTAAAAGGGTCTGGATACTTTTTGACGAGAACAGGCAGCTTTATCACATGAAAAAAAATTATAATATTCACTTCAATTCCCAACTGTTACAAATGACTGCAAGACATTTGTTGCAAAATAAGTAAATACGCCATTTTATGGACTAAGGGTGCACAAATGTTTAAAGAGGAAAATGTTATTACTTTGTATGTTGCTACTCTGCAATGCACTAATGTTTAATTTGGAATGCACTAAAATGATAGACATGTTTAGAGCATTTCTGTTTCCTTACAGGTGTATTGTATGATTTTTTCTTCTTCAGCCTTTGAGCCCATGATGCCAAGTTATAACAATGTTTGTATGCTACACGGAAGTACTGTAGTACAACTTATTTGATCTTACTGTTGTCTCTGACTTTTCCCAGCATTTATTGTGACAAGAGAAAATACAGTGATCCCTCAACTTACAATGGCCTCAACATACAATAGTTTCAACATACAATGTTTTTTTCTGGACCATTGTAACTTGAAACCAGACTCAACAAACAATGTACAGACAGTCCAGATCTGTGATACCTATCACAACTGGGAGAACTGACCAAACAGAATGGCCATTTTACTAGTAAATCACCTGTATTACTGAAGTGCATGCACTGACTGGCTGTCTGGTAGCGCCCAGGGAGGAACTACAAGTTCTGTACTACTCCTTACATGTACCAGGGTTAGCTGCTCCTTTGGACACCAAGTAAGGGCGGCTCTATTTGGGACACTGGGTGTACTGTATAGGACCCTGAAGAAGCTCCTGTCCTCTACTTAAACCTTTGTTTCCCAACCAGGGTCCCTCCAGCATTTGCAAAACTACAACTCCCAGCATGCCCGGACAGCCGACGGCTGTCCGGGCATGCTGGGAGTTGTAGTTTTGCAACAGCTAAAGGCACCCTGGTTGTGAAACACTGTCATAGACAGTGATTTACAGTTCCCAGCAGCTCTTTCTTACTTTTATATGTAAGGATTTGTTTTATCTATATTAGTTATCTACTTATTTCTCTTTATTCCTCGCTTTTTCCTATTTTTGGATGACATTTTGGGGCTTCAGAACCAATTACCAGGTTTCCATAGAGTTATGGACTCAACATACAATGGTTTCAACATACAATGGTCATCCTGGAACCAATTAATATTGTAACTTGAGGGACCACTGTATATCCTAAGTCACATGGTCTCCAGGGGAGTAGCTATGCTGCAGTGGGTGGGTGGATATCATTCCGCTCCTCCATCCAACCCCCAAGCCCCCCAGGTGAGGGTCCCTGGCATGAAAACGCGACAAAGTTGCGCAAGGAGGTAATAGAAGCATATGACACAGTACTATAACTTGGCATCATGGGCTCAAATGCTGAAGAAATAAAATCCTGGCATTCCCCTTTAAACAATATTTACAAAAATGAAATTCTGCCTGAAGCACAGAAAAAACTACTGTAAAAGTAAACTAAACAGGCTTTGCGTGTAGATGTTTGTAGCCTACACCCCTTGAACAACATCTCCAAAAGAACATTATATTAGAGCCTTCATGGAGGTTGAAGCATTCCACATCCCATTTGAGAAAACCAAAACATAAACTATTTATATACCATGATAACTGTGAGAGTGACATAAGTCTACCAAAATATGACTGCAGTGAAGACAGAGGAGAATCTTTTGACAGAACAACATTGGCAATACAATGTAATGCGCATAACCTACAAGATAAGGTGAATATCCTTTATTTAAAAAAGAAGACAAAATGCTCACATTGAGTAGTGTTGCTCGCGAATATTCGCAAAGCGAATTTTATTCGTGAATATCGCATATATGCGAATTCGCGAATATTCGCGAATATAGCACTATATATTCGTAATTACGAATATTCTTTTTTTTTTTTTTTTCACAGTACACATCACAGTGATCACCCCTCTCTGCTTCCAGCTTGTGTGGTGTAAAGAAGGCTCTAATACTATTGTGTGAGACTGGCATGCGAATTTTGGCATATACGAAAATTAGCATATGCAAATTTTCGCATATGCGAATTATTGCTTATGCAAATTTGCGTATACACGAATTTTCGCGTATGCGAAAATAAAACAAGGGTATTACGAATATGCGAATATTCGCGAATATATGACGAATATTCGCCCATATATTCGCGAATTCGAATATGGCCTATGCTGCTCAACACTAACATTGAGCAACATATGAAAACCTTGGTAGATTCCACTAAAGGGTTATACAAGTAGGGCTTCCCAAACTGCACTGGTCAGTAGTGTTGCTCGTGAATATTCACAATGCAAATTTTATTAGCAAATATCGCATAATCGCGAATTCACGAATATTCGCGAATATAGCACTATATATTCGTAATAACGTTTTTTTTTTTTTTGCACAGTACACATCACAGTAATCACCCTTCTCTACTTCCAGCTTGTGTGGTGTAAAGAAGGCTCTAATACTACTGTGAGAGACAGGCGTGCAAATTTTCGCATATACGAAAATGTGCATATGCTAATGCTTATGCTAATTTATGTATATGCTAATTTTCGCATATGCTAATTTTCGCATACGCAAAGTTTTCGCACATGCGAAAATAAAACGCAAATATTACGGATATGCGAATTTAGGGAATATATGATGAATATTTGTCCATATATTCGCGAAATATCCCAAATTCGAATATGGCCTATGCCGCTCAACACTACTGGTCAGCCAGTTCTTATTGTAATATCTGACTTTATTTGCATCATATTGAGAATATATTTTCCTGGGCTATTGTTATTGCCTAGGCACTGTAGAAATGTTGGGCACCCGCCCTGGTGTGTTATGTCACGGATGGCAAGGGCGTACTTGTACACCCGTTGTCTGCAATGGGATAAATAATCAAATTATTATGATTATTATTAAATAAGATGCGATTGTATTAGAAGGATACAATCGCTGAAATACAAATAAATAAATAAATAAATAAAATAAAAATTTTACATTTCCCAGGTAGTGGGCATGACAAAAATACCTAGATTCATAACCTGAAGACATTACCACATGTTCAGGTCTAAACATTAAATGTTAATAAAATGAGATATATGTGTGGGCTTGTAATGTATCTCTGTAAATACCAATGTGACGTATCTCTATAAATGCCAATAGTGTATTAATGTAAGGCAGTTTGTGCCTCCTACTTACATAACACAAAGTGAACATCCATTGACCTCGCTCATAAAATAATCTCCCTCGAATACTGAGAAATACATATTTTTACAAGATAAATCAGTCAGATCAGGTTTCCTTGAGAGACTACATTTTCATAATTGCTCTGATTATCAGATTAGTCAGAAATACAATGTTACAACTTAGTGTGAAATTACATTTTAATAGGTTCAACATTACTTTGATCTTTTAAATTTCCATTAAAATCTTCCCACATGTGAAATGATAACAGAAGGGAATATTTGTAATTTACCAAAATATAAAAGTCATTTTACTTAATGTAACTTTGTTTTAATGATAAGCTTAATTAGAATGAAAAAGACCTTTCTGCGTATACAAATAATTAAAGAGACATCAAGTCGAGGTCATTTCTTAAAACACAATGGCTATTTCATATAGAAAATAGAGCAATTAAAGACCTGAGCTTTTCAGGAAGGGATAGAAAACATAAGGCTAGGCAAAACATAATGCATAAAAGCTAATCTCAAAGGGAGAAACCAGGTCCGAATTTAAAGAGGCACTGTCATTGTTAAAAACTTTTCATATATTGCTGTACTCATTATAATATGACATTTCACAATATACATCTGTTTAAAAAAATTTACATTTTCACCTGAAATTCAAGCTCAAAATAGCCGCCACTAGGGGTCGCCTGTCTTTTAGCCAGACGGACTAGTCTAGATTTTACAGCATACTGGATAGCTGCTGTAAAGCATACCCGTATCCAGTATAGGAGATTTCTATTGTGTATGCAAAACTACAGATAAAGGATGTGTGGACATGCTGGGAGCTGTAGTTTTACAACAGCTGGAGGCAACACTGTTCTAACACAGTTATTTACAAACACTGCAGCTTCAGTTGTTACTAAACTACAACTCCCAGCATGCTGAAATAGTCAAAGCTTTCTCAGACTCCTGAATGACAAATAAGTTGATCAGACATTCAGGAGTCTGTGAAAGAAGAATTACACACATAGTGACAGCTATGCTGATTAGCATCCAGCTTTACTAGGAGAAGATAAAACAGATAGAACATGTATTCATAAAAAGGCTGTACTTTTATCAAAAAAATCCTTGCACTAATCTTATAAAGATTTATTCTTATATTTATACATTTTATCCTGTGATGAATTCACCATAATGTCTTCTGATTACTGCAGGCAAGCTCCAAGCATCTTCCTCTGTGTAACATGACACAGCATAAAACCAGAGAGGAAAGGGTTACAGAGTAGAGAGTACTGATTGGCTGACTGCACAGGCTTGCTCCTGTGAGGGAGACAGACTGACACGCCCCCTCCAGCCTGCACAATGAAAAAGTAACTCACAGCAGATAAATGCTTATATCTCTGGATATATAGGTCCGAGACACATAAAAATTATATGCACATGATCAGGATTGGGTCCTGAGTGACATATCACTTTTTTTCTTTTTTTTTGCACTATGACAGGTACGCTTTAAAGTATCAATCAACTGAAAGAATCCATATTGAGTAAGTTGGCATCGTATCTGCCCAGTACATGGACAAGATATTTGACTACAAACAGTGGCGACCCTTCCAGACAGTTTATACCCGTCTTAAGCCGGGTCACATAATAGCAACGCGTCATGTATACTTATGACTAAATATTATTTTAACTAGAAATATCAAACAGCAGGAAAAGATAAATACAAAATTGTACATGCAAAGAAAGCCATATAGCATGTCACTTTACTTACCTCCTCTGTGAATTACCAATGAGGTCTCATTTCCCACAGGACATTCTTTGAGTAACTCTACTACTTCTAAATGGTTCAAATTCTGTACATTCTGCTGGTTGATCTCCACTATAAGGTCCCCTTCGAATAAACCAGGACATCCCTGAACATCTAGTATTTGCTTCACTCTCTGCCCAGTTGGACTGTCTGCTATTGTGAAGCCAAATCCCTGCGCCCCTTTCACAATGGTTAAGGTCATGAGTTCTGCTTGAGTAGCCCCAGAAGAAGCCATTGATACATTATCATCATGTGCAGGTGGAGGTGGTGGAAATGTATTTTCAAGCTGACTATCTGCTGGGATGGAGTGCAAAGAAGGCATTGGTCGTTCTGCTACATCTGGTACAGATTGAGACGTCCTAGAAATGTATTCCAAATAGGTCTCATAGTTACTTCTTCCATTTACCACTACTGGAGGCCTTTCTATTACTGCCAGAGGTGAAACCAAGCTGCTTGCAGGATCTTCAGGATCATAGGGTAGGGGATATCCTCGACATAGCACCAAGTTTACACTTTGACCAATTGGGACTGACTGGAAGAGTTTGACCACATCTGCATGTGTGTGGCCAAGTACACACACTTCATTAATATACACAATGACATCACCTACAAAGAGAACACAAACGAAGGATAAAATTATATTACAAATACCATTCAAACAAAGAAAATGTATATATATTAGATAAGATGAGGAGTGGTCTATGCAATCTGTAAGTAAAAGAGAACAACATTACTGATGTTAAGTCTCAGATACAAAACAAAGTGAAATTAGAAAACATTTGTTTTAAAGGGGTACTCCGGTGAAAACCTTTTTTCTTTTAAATCAACTGGTGGCAGAAAGTTAAACATATTTGTAAATTACTTCTATTAAAAAATCTTAAGCCTTCTTGTACTTATTAGCTGCTGAATACTACACAGGAAATTATTTTCTTTTTGGAATGCTCTCTGATGACATCACGAGCACAGTTTTCTCTGCTGACGTTATTATAATAATAATAACACTTTATTTATTGTTGTCCTTAGTGGGATTTGAACCCAAGTCCCCAGCACTGCAAGGCAGCAGTGCTAACCACTGAGCCACCATGCTGCCCTTAGCATACATCTGCTATGCATGGTTGCTAAAATGGATAGAGATGTCAGCAGAGAGCACTGTGCTCGTGATGTCATCAGTGTTCCAAAAAGAAAGGAATTTCCTCTGTAGCATTCAGCAGCTAATAAGTACTGGAAGGATTACGATTTTTTAATAGAAGTAATTTACAAATATGTTTAACTTTCTGCCACCAGTTGATTTAAAAGAAAAAAGATTTTCACCGGAGTACCCCTTTAAGTTAAAATAAATTAAAAACTAACTCAAGTAATTGAACCATGGTTTAATAACCACACACACATATCTATATACATACACACGTATTTAGATACATATTTAAATGCAAAATATTCAAATTTACTTAACCTTTTATTTATTAATCATGATGTGTATATCCGTAGGGCACACAGCTCTGAAACATCAAAACTCATAATATTTAAAGGAAAACTGTCAGCTTTCTCCGGAGCTCTCAGGAGCCTCCGACTACAGGAATGTAATGTTTACTTTTCTTACAAAATTAAACAGGTATGTGTACCTTTACCACCCACTGTATTTTTACTTTAAGAAGTGGGTATAAAAATTTTTAATTATTCACAATTTTACCATATAAAACAACGAATTACACTTTGGATCTCAATGTCTAGCAGAATGACCATAATGCAGCTTCAATGTTTCCTTGTTAGATAGAAAGCAAACGTTTATTCTTATCATGTAAAAGCATTAAAATCACTTCAGTGCTTTACAGTTATGATGAAGTTTTTAGCAGAACTTCCTATTTGTGTAATCCAAATGTTCTCTTTTAGGGTTTATTTACACTTAGGGTGCGTTCACACGGGTGGATTACCTGCAGAATTTCCGCAGCGTGTCTGCTGCAGAAAATCCGCAGTGGATTTTGCTACGTGTGAACCTACGATCTGCCCGTGTGAACCTACCCTTATGTTAAGTTTCTACTTGTTTTTCTCATTGGGAAAAAACGGCAAGAAAAACTCCAATTCTGCTGCATGGTGTTTTTTCGGCCAAAAAACGCTGCGGACAGATGTTAGCTGTAAATCTATGAGAAATCGCAAAATTCTCTCTACTTGGGGTTTTTCAGTTTGGCGTTTTTTTTTTATCCTTTTGGTGTTTTTTCACTTTTTGTGGCTTTTTTCAGCTCCTTGGCGGTTCTGCAAAATCGCAGCATGTTGAGCCACTGGCGTTTTTTCCCTGAAATCGTGGTGTTTTCTCCCATAGAAGTCTATGTGAGTAAAAAAACGCCAAGAAAATCAAATTTTTTCAGGCAGTTTTTATTCTCTTTTTGACTTTAGCGATCCAAAAAAAGTGATGGAGATAATAAAATTTTGTAAGGTACTATTACAACAATAAAAATGTAGTGTGTGTGTTTTTCACTTTTTATTCTTTATTTTTTAAGGTGGTACTACCACTACCAGCATGGAACACACACTGTTCCATGATGGGAGTAGTAGTACCTGTACTAATTGACAGATCGCCCCAGGTTCCTTCTGTATAATGTATAGATGCAGCTGGCTGCTCTTCTATGGTCCCCTGCACTGCTGTATGTGTGTGTGTGTATCTGTGTGTATATATATATATATATATTCATATTTCCTGCAGAGAGCTGTGATTGGCCAGATGGTGATACATACACACGTCAGTGCAGGGCACCATAGAAGAGCGGCCGCACGCATCTATACATTATACAGGAGGATCACAGCGGGTGTCAGGAGTGACATCCATTGTGATATTTCCTTAACTGCAGGTACTACAGCTCCCAACATGGAACAGAGTGTGCTCCATGATGGGAGTAGTAGAACCTGCAGTTAAGGAAAGATCACAGTGGGTATCACTCCTGACATCCGCTGTGATCATCCTTTCTATTGCAGAGATGTGGATCGGCTCTATACAGCGCTCGCATCTCTGCACTATACTCCGGCCAGTGATGTGAATCACTCATTCATATTTCCCTCAGAGCTGTGATTGGCTGCCACCATCCGGCCAATCACCACTCTGGGCGGAAAATATGAATGTTCTATTCACATCACTGGCCGGAGTATAGTGCAAAGATGCGAGCGCTGTATAGAGCCACTCTGCATCTCTGCTATATTATTAACGACGACCGCATCGGGCAATATGTCTATTAGTACAGGGACTACTACTCCCATCATGGAACTGTCTGTTCCATGCTGGTAGTAGTAGTACTACCTAAAAAATGTCAAAAAAAAGAGAGAAAAAAAAGTGAAACACATACACACACACACACACACACTATTAAAAATGTATTAAAATGTTGTTATAAAAATACAAATTTCATTAAATAAATTTTTTTCCATCACTACTACATTTTTTTTTTGGTACCTAATAAATTTTGGGTACCAGAAAAAAAAAAAAAAAGGCCAGAAGGGGCCAAAAATGCAATTTCCACACAAATGATAGAACGCCTGATAAAACGCAAGAAAAAACACCAGATGCAGGAAATTGCACTGGTGTTTTTTCAGGCGTTGCATTTTTTTAAAACCAAAAAGCGCAGAACAAAAAACAAGTAGAAACTTAGCCTTACAGTATCCTGTGAATATCTAATGAACAGGATTTAAAGCTGTGTTCATTAAGTTTACATTGAAAACTGCAGCTTCAAATCCTGCACATAAAATATGCACAAGATACTGTATGTGAATAGACACTTAAAAAGTAATTATGATTTTGTTGCAACGGCAGGATACAAGTTCAAACTCCTGGCAACTCCATAGCCCACTTCTAAAGCAAACAATCTACTGAACTGCCGGAAGTCCCAAAAACTTGCATTGCAATACACGTCTATGGGACTTTTGGCTATTCCGTAGACTTCTGCCAAGAGGGATCTGCTGAAGTTAATGATGCCATTCTGTAGTTCACAGGAAGACAACTTCCCGAGACACATAAAACCATGTAATCTTCTGGTGGTCCAAATGCTGGTCACATGACCCAGGTACGGTAATGAAATGCATAGATGGAGCTATGCTGGAATAAAATAGATGATGCAGTAAGAATAGTGGTGGAGAACGTGCATTGATGGGCAACAAAAACCCAAAAACCTGCAGTACAATCTAGATTACAAGTAACAATTCCCTTTCAACAATTAAGTGTTCCTTTTCCACTGTAGATTCTCACAAACAAACTATTTCCATAGTGGGGAGTTTAGAATAGAATTAACAGATGTAACAAAACTGAGTTTGTCATATGGCACAATACATGTAGTGCTCTATCTGTGATATTCCACAGGACTGCAGGTAGGAATTATCATAAGAATTTTATTAGGCAGCTCAAAAGAACCAGTTAAATTATATAAATTGCTACATTTCTTATTAAGCACTTCTATAATCCTTTCTTAAACCTGAGGGTTGGTAGCTGCTCATAAATCCATTTCTTGCAGAAGAACAGATAGAAATTAGAATATATGGTAATGATAAAATACATTTTACATTTCAGCTATAACAACTTTCTAGATTTCAGTTCCTACAAAAGCCTATAAAATTCTAAAGTGAATCTCATCACCTAGACAGGGTCACAACCATAAAAACATTAATTCCCATTCTTCACAGTATATCCACTGTATGTGGCGTTAAAGATGTCACCGGCAAATTTATTTTAAATATATACAAAACCTTCTGACTGATGTAAGCGAGCACAAACAGAACCTCTGGTCACGTCTGAGTTCACTTTTAATTAGAAAGGAAACAAACACCTTCTAGTCATTCCCCCCACTCAGTACGGTGACTGCGGAGTCTAGAGAGCCACAGATTTCCTCTCAGTGAAGCGCTGCTAACCGAGTACAATGCCGCGCACACATTTCCACATCAATGAGCACGCTAGTTATCTCAATATGTTCTCACATCTGAACGTCAATGAAAACCAAGAGAAGGTACTGTCATTACAAGGCTCATTCACGCTCTTAACCCAAATTATTTTCTCCATTAAAGTATTACACACATTTGTACATTTCATCACTCAGATCAAGTACGCTACGATCACAATGATAAAAACAGGCTTATATTTAAAGGCAAACATTCAATGACAAGTGTAATAGGTACACCGTGAATGATGCAAAGATGTAAATGTCCTTCGGCATAGCTTACAATATGGGGTCCACAGCAGGAGTTCGCTTGTCAAGGCCCAGGCTCCAAAAGACAGCAGACAACATTTTATATGCACCACCACATCGTCACAGCAACTCCAGTCTGATGAGGTAATGCAGCTAACCGTGATTAGTGGGGGTGCATACAGTTAGTAGCTTAATGCTTCCAAACACATTGCAAAGCTCGGAATACTGATGGCGCCCATTAAGGGTTTTTACCGTAGCAACAAAGTGACAGCAATGCATCAAGCAGAACAGAAGTGACGCGCTTCACGTTTATCATCTCTAAAAATGTACACTCATGAAAATGGTTTGGCATAGAGCTAAAATAATGGCAGCATCTGTTATTTTTGTAACGTTTACTTTGCTTCCCTTTAACACATCAAGGACTACAAAAAGAAGTAATCTAACATCCTCCAGGAGGACCATATTAATGCTTTATTTCCCATTTGACCTAGCAAATTCTGTTTGTGTCAGTTATTTGGATGTGACAGATTTGCAATTCTATAAATGCATACATTGGAAGGAGGACAACAGTATTTAGTGGTGAAGGTAAACACTTTATCATATCATGAGATTGTTACTTTTATCGGGGCAGAGGAAGGCCACTCTATGGGCACTGTGACCACCACGACTTTGGCTCTGTCATGGGAGCACTATGGCATGTACTATTCGGAGTTCTTTTGAAAGAATCGAAAAGGTCGGTGTCTGGGTTTTTTTTAAGTTAAAAAACAAAATCATTTTAATGGGAGGAAAAATCTCTGCATTTTTGGGGACGTTTAGTTCTCTCTAATTTAAAGAAAAATAAAAAAAGATCACTTGTACAATACACTGTAATACTTAACTTATCTGGAAATTCTGGACCAGATTTACCAAATAAAAGTGGACCTAGTAATGAAACTTGGAGTGCACCAATTATAACTAGAACCATTCAGAGAAGGAACCATTGACCACAACTCTCTGGGCACAGTCCTTAACCCCTCAAGGACTCAGCGTTTTTCAGTTTTTGCATTTTTGTTTTTCCTCCTTACCTTATAAAATTCATAACCCTTTCAATTTTCCACCTAAAATCCATATTATGGCAAATTATTTGCGCCACTAATTCTACTTTGCAGTGACATTAGTAATTTTACACAAAAATCCATGGTGAAACAGGAAAAAAAAATTATTGTGTGACAAAATTGAAGAAAAAACACAATTTTGTAACTTTTGGGGGCTTCCGTTTTTATTCAGTGCATTTCTTGGTAAAAATTACACCTTATCATTATTCTATAGGTCCATATGGTTAAAATGATACCCTACTTATATAGGTTTTATTTTGTCGAACTTCTGGAAAAAATCACAACTACATGCAGGAAAATGTATACGTTTAAAAATGTCATCTTCTGACCCCTATAACTTACATTTTTCCGCGTATGGGGCGGTATGAGGGCTTATTTTTTGCACGTGATCTGAAGTTTTTATCGGTACCATTTTAGTTTTGATCAGATTTTTTGATCGCTTTTTATAAATTTTTATATTAATGGTATAAAAAGTGACCCAAAAATACACTATTTTGGACTTTGGAATCTTTTTACGTGTACGCTATTGATCGTGCGGTTTAATTAACAATATATTTTTATAGTTTTGACATTTATGCATGTGGCGATACCACATATGTTTATATTTATTTTTATTTACATAGTTTTTTATGGGAAAGGGGATGATTCTGACTTTTATTAGGGAAGATATTAAATCACATTTATTAACACTTTTCTTTCGCAATGTTATAGCTATAGCCACAAGAAAGAAAAAGCGGGGGCACTCACGTTTGGGTGATCAGGTAACAGGCTTCTTTATTTCATCGGTGCAGGTAAAACCATAACAATAGTGGGGCGTCAGGAGACGATAGCTATTTCGTGCCGCTCCCGGCACTTCTTCGGGTCACACTTCTCCAGGTGAACAGGGGTCAGATAAATACTTCCTGAAACCCCACGTCATCGGGAGGGAGGCGTATACAAACATGCACTACAAAAATGCAGGATGCAGACACTTAGTTAAAAACCCAATTAAAAACATAGTATGACCTTATGCGAAAGTGAGCGCTAATTGGAACCAAAAAACACCATTGTCAGAAAATATTCAGGAAAAGACGCTCATGTCAAGCCGATCATTCAGACCGAGGTTTCCCTCCGGAGATGTCCGAATGATCCATCTTGCTTTGGCTTATAATAAGTGTCTTTTGCTGTAAGTGCCCTGAATCGGGAATATCTTCTCTATACCTGTGTACTTCAGAACTTTGATGTCTCCTCCATGCTCTTCTTCTATGTATGCGATTAATCTAGGGCTCGCTTTCTTTGTCACTATAGATCTGGCGTGTTCTCTAAAACGCACATTCATTGATCTAATGGTGCAACCTATATAAAATCGCTTACATGTACAGAAGATTGCATATACAACGTTAGTTGTTCTACAACACATAGTACTTTTTTGTGCAATTCTTACACCTCCTAGAGACAAGTCCCTATCTATGCATACATGTTGGCACCAATTACAGGTGCCACATCTATACATACCTGGGGACAAGGATCTATTTAACCAGTTTTCTTGATTAGGTTTTTCTTTGAGTACTGTCTTCACTAGTACATCTTTTATGTTTTTGCACTTTTTGAATGCCACAATTGGTTTCTGGCTAGTATATTCGGCTAAATCTGCGTCATTTTGTACCAGGAACCAATTGTCACTTATGGCCTTCTTAATTTTAGTTGCCATCGGGCTAAATGAAAAGGAAAAAGTAAAGTGTGAACTTTCTACCCTTCTTATCTTTTCTACCTTCTGTTCAGTTATATCCTCTAATGTAGACATAACATTACCTGATGTAACCTGTCTATTCACATTAGGACTCCTCCCCCCCCCTTCCTTGTTGTAAGTAGTTCTTCTTTTTTCTCCCACCAGCTAGTAGTTCTTTCCTATTTTGGTTCAGAGCTTTTTGTAGTGATTTTTCTAAGAGTTTTTTTGGGTAACCTCTATTTAACAGTCGATTTAATAAATTGTTAGCTTGCAACACAAAATCTTCATCTCTACTATTTATGCGCCTAAGTCTCAAAAACTGTCCATATGGGACCTCTTTCTTTACGTACTCGGGGTGGTAGCTATCGTAATGCAACAGTGCGTTACACGCAGTAGGTTTGCGGTAACCTTTGGTAAAAATATTATTTTCTTCCACGAGCACGTCAAGAAATTCTAACTCCCCTCGTCCTATTTTAAAAGTAAAAGACAGGTTCATATCGTTAATGCTGTTCAATTCACTCACGAACTCACTAAATTCTAACTCCGTCCCTGTCCATACGATAAAAATATCGTCTACAAAACGATGGTAACCCGCAACACACTTCAAAAATTGGTTAGAGCTGGAAAATATAAATTTCTTTTCAAACATAGCGACATATATATATTCGCTAGGGTACAAGCCATGGGCGTACCCATGGCAACGCCACCTACTTGCTTATACCAGGTCTCGCCAAACTTGAAGGTGTTGCAGGTTAGGATCAGATGGACGGACTCGCAAATGAATTCTATATAACTTGATGACCTGTCTGAATTTTGCAATAGTTCACGAATGGCTGCTACACTTCTCTCCTGAGGGATACTGGTATAAAGGCTTTCAATGTCCAAGGACACTAGAATACCATTGGGTGGCCAATTCATGCTCTCCAATGCTAGCAAAAATTCGTTTGTGTCCTTGACTAAGCCAGGTATCTCCTTCAGGAGAGGGTGCAGCAGCCAATCTATGTACCTAGAGAGGGGTTCCGTCAGCGACCCCACCCCGGAGACAATTGGTCTCCCCGGTGGGGACACTAAAGTTTTATGCGTCTTAGGTAAAAAATACCAATTCGCCGGTTTCGGATTTAACGGTAAGAGTCTCTCTGCCATCTTTTTAGATAAGACTCTCTTTTCCACATTAATTCGTAAAAATGACTGTAACCTTGATGACATTTTAGTTAAAGGATTTGCTGGAAGTACAACATATGATTTTTCATCTTTCAATTGCCTGTTTACTTCGCTTAGGTAATATTCTTTATTCATGAGCACTATGTTACCCCCTTTGTCCCATTTCTTTACAATAATATCCTCTCTTCTCCTTAAGGTTTCCAATGCCTGTTTTTCTTTGTTGGACAAATTAGGAGGATCTCGGGGGTAACATAGTGCTCTCATGTCTTCCAGGACACGTTTTTGGAACAAATCGATACTACTACCTGCAAAAATGGGGGGACAGAAAGAGGATTTTACTCCTTTTGTAAATTCAGCTATAACATTGCACACACTGTTCTTACACTGTTTACTGCCATGGCAATGATCAGTGTTATCGCTGCTCGACTGCTCCTGCCTGGATCTCAGGCACGGAGCATTCATTTGGCGATTGGACAGGTAGGTATCCTCCTGGTGTCCTGCAAGCTGTTGGAGACCCCGGGATTTCACCGAAGCGATCCAGAACCGCCCGACTTAGCTGTAGGGATGCTTTCGGTTTCACTTCAGAAGCGGCGGTCAACTTTGATCGCTGCATCTGAAGGGTTAATACCAGGCATCACTGTGATCGGTGATGTCCAGTATTCGCCGCGGGTCCCGGACGCTGATGGCTGCCGGGACTGACCCGATATGACACGGGATCACCGCGTGACCCCGCGTTATATCACAGGAGCCGGTGCAGGACGTAAATATACATCCTACGTCGTTAAGGAGTTAAGCCAGTTTGAACCCCTTAAGGCCTTAAAGAGGTTCTCCGCCCTAGACACTTTATCCCCTATCCAAAGGAGAAAAAGACGACAAAAGGATGCACTCCCTTGTGTGATACCCGAATAACAAGTGGTAACGCTCAATGTGAATTAGCGCTTACCAGATGCGGTTGTACTCCATCCAAGTACAACCATGGAAGAGAGTAGGTTTAAGAATAAGGTCTCAGCAGCCGCTCCGCTTCACATAACCACAGATGCAATAGAAATTCCCCCCAAACAGGCAGAGATCAAGAAGGCGCAGGAGATCAAATAAAATATAGCTTTTCTTTATTCCCACAATGCAATGCGTTTCGCGGAAGTTCTGCTTCATCAGGCATGAAGCGGAACTTCCGCAAAACGCGTTGCATTGTGGGAATAAAGAAAATCTAAATTTTATTTGATCTCCAGCACCTTCTTGATCTCTGCCTGTTTGGAGGGAATTTCTATTGCATCTATCCAAAGGACTACTGCAATCTCTCCTGCAGCACCCAGAGTCAACACTGCAAGGAGCTAAGTTTGCTCCGTGCGTGATGACTCATGATACAGGGGCAGTGTATCATGATGTCACGGCTCCGCCCCTTGTGTCGTCAGGGTCCGCCCCTTAATGCAAGCCTATGAAACGTTGCGGCCGTCACGCCCCTCCAATAGACTTGTATTGAGGGGCGGAGCCATGACATCCCTATACTACGGCCCCTGAATCGTGAGTCCTCATGCACCGAGCAAACTTAGCTCCATGCAGTGATGACTGTGGGTGCTGCAGGAGAGATCGCGGGGGTCCCCAGCAGCGGGACCCCCACAATCAGTCATCTTTTCCCTATCCTTTGGTTAGGGGATAAGATGTCTAGAGAGGAGAACCCCTTTAATGACAAGGACATTTTATTTTAGCATTTTCCTTTTTTCCTCCTTACCTTCTAAATATCATAACTCTTTTATATTTTCACACACAGACCCATATGAGGGCTTGCTTTTTACATCATCAATTTTACTTTGCAATGACATCACTCATTTTACCATAAAATGTACGGCGAAACCAAAAAAATGTGGGTAAATTGGAAAAGAAAACCGCAATTTATGAAATTTTGGAAGGTTTTGTTTTCAAGCTGTAAAAATGACATGTTTTCTTTATTCTGTGGGTCAATAAGATTAAAATGATACTCGTGTTATTTGCTTTTCTATTATTGTACTGCTTTTGGAAAATCTCAAATTATTTTAACAAAATTAGTATGTTTAAAATTCCCCTATTTTGACCACCGATAACTTTCTAATTTTTCCATATAAGCAGCGGTATGAGGGCTCATTTTTTGTGCCGTGATCTGCAGTTTTTATTGGTACCACTTTTGCTTATATTTTACTTTTTAATCACTTTTTATAAATTTTTTGGGGGAATAAAATGTAACAAAAAAGCAGCAATTTAAATTTTGGACTTTTTTTTCACGTTTACGTCGCTCACCATACGGTATAATTAACATTGTATTTTGATAGTTCGGACATTTACGCACTCGGCAATACCAAATATTAATTTATGCTTTTTTTGTGCTTTTTGGGGGTAAAATGGGAAAAAGAGCAGATATACATTTTTATTGGGGATGGGGATTTTTCTAATTATTTTTTAATTATTATTATTATTTTTCACTTTTTATGTCCCCGTAGGATACTATTTATAGCAATCATTTGATTGCTAATACTGTTCAAGGGCACAGCACTGCTCAGTATTATCGTCGATCTTCTGCTCTGGTCTGCTTGATCTCAGACCAGAGCAGAAGACCCCAAGAGACAGCCGGAAGCAAGTGAGGGGACCTCCGTCCGCCATGCTGGATGAACGGATCCCTGCAGCAGAGCTGCAGGCGATTTGATCATACACATTAAGTGCAGCACTGCCGCAGATGCAGTAATCTGTATTGATCACAGCATCTGAGGGGTTAATGGTGGACATCAGTGTGATCGCTCATGTCTGCCATTACTGGTGGGTCCCTGCCTATGATAGCAGCCAGGACCTGCCGTGCACGATGCAAGCACCGTTCCGGTGCTCACGGTCATTACAGAGCATAAATGTATAACTGGTGCGCTAAGTACCACGGCACCATGATGTACATTTACGTCCATTGTCATTAAGGGGTTAAATCAGGTTACAAACTGAACTTTTGAAACCTAAAATACCTCATAGGGGTTATTTGGGGAATAAAACGTATCCATAATGTACAGCATAGGAGATAAGTGTCTGATCATGGGGGGTGGGGTGAGGGGGTAAGCCACACAATCTCCTGTTCAGGGCCCAGCTCTTGCTGCTCAACTCAGCAGTACCCTGAGCACTCTGGCCTCCAACTTCAGAGACTCACAGGAAAGATGGCCCACTCTGCCAATCACCGGCTGAAATGGGGCCCTGTCACAACTGGCAATTGGCTGAGCGAGCAGTCACTCTTGTGCATCTCCAAAGGTAGGAGCCAGATGTGGGTAAATGGGAAGTTATGGATCTGGATCTGCATGCATCATAACTGTTAGTGGAAGTAAAACTGGGAGAGTCACTGGTAGAGAAGGATCTGGGTGAACTTGTAGATCATAGTCTACAGAACAGCATGCAATGTCGAGCAGCTGCTTCTAAGGTCAGAAGGATATGGTCACGTAATTATACAGGCATAAACTCGCAGGAAAGGTGGATTCCTTTCTATGTCATGTCCTGATGAAGAAAACAAACCACCTATTGAAACGCGTTGTCTTAAGTTTCAATAAGCATTTCATTATCTTCCGCCATTGTTCGTAATACGGTTGATTGCCAGGCATCGATAAGCTTCACTTAGCTCTCGTTTTTCCTCAGGCTCCAGTTGGGACTCACTCGCTGAGTTCATTGTGGGGGGCAGAATGATGGGGGAAAACTTTAATTTTTAGTTTAGTACAAGACTACAATATAACAAAATAAGAAAGGGCCTGAAAACTTTCTAAATACACTGTATATACTGTATACTGATCGACTGTCTTTTTAGTCGTTTGTACAAGACAGTATAGAAAATAAATAAACTCAAAGTCATTAAATGCAGGACTGGAAAACAGAGCATCTGAATTATGAAGATATATTAGTATACAAAACATCTTAATACCCTCTAACATTGCTTTCATGGGTTTTTGTCCACATTGTGGAAATGAAGCCAAAGTAACAAAGACATAATGTCTACTTCTTTTCCCTTCTCTAATGAAATATTATCACACTTGGCAGTAATCCAGCTGAAAACTTCCCAAGTGTAAATGAAGACAGAATTGGAACAATTGCTATTTCTCCCCACGGCTCCTTCTTTCCAATGTGCCAGTACTTGGTTTAACAGCATGTGTCATTGGAAGGCAGAGCAAGATAACTTGCATTCCCTTATGCACTTGTGACAGATTTCCTTTTCATGCTGTACAAAAGAAATTGGCATGTGTCACTGTCTCAGAAAATGTTGACAGTGGAGTATAACTTCCATGTGAGAAATAAATATATGGCATGCACGGGGAATATCATCCCAGTGTGTGTTTTGTAGACAATACCAAAGTTTATTTACAAGAATAAAAATTTAAATTATTGGGATGAATGCAGCAACTTTAAATTCATGCAGCCATCTTGTTTTATTGACATTATGCTTCTTGATATACCCCTTAGTATACAGATTCTGAATTTACACGTACTTAAAGTATATGTGGTGAGCCACGGTAAATGGCGGGACCACGTGGTGTAGCGGTGTAGGTGGAGGGGGCAGATGGTATTAACCTGAGGGGCCTAATGTTCTTGATGCCAGAGTGGTTTTTGGGTAGTGGGAACCACCCAAACGATATCTCCCCTATCCCAATAGCTAGACAGTGAAATGAGAGTCCACGACCTGGTTACGGTTTAACGGAGGCTTTACTGAGGTCAGACAGTTGTTGTAGTCTTTACAGCTAGGCCAGGATCCCCGAGAGGTGGCCAGGAACACAGAAGAACCTCGCAGCTTGCTGGGACCAATTATACTTGTAATGGACTTTAGATCATTGACTTTAAGCTGGACTGGACTGTAGGTAGCGACAGCAGACATAGACTTGACTTACTGGAAGTGACTGTAGATTTGAGGCCTTCCAGCTAGCATGGAGACATCTGGTCTCTCTGTTCCTCAGCAGCAGAAGAGGCAGATTGCAGTACCTCCCTTCCTTATAAAGGGGGGCTGTACTAGAAGCCCGTAGGTCGAGCTGTGGGTCATGTGTTAAGCTGGCACTCTGGGTAACATGTGATAACATCATGTGAACATATCGTGTGACCTCCACAGGTCCTTAACACTTTATACACAAAATACATAACTTTATACTGACCATACATATAGTACATAAACTTGTACTGGCTAGACATAGTAATACCAACTTCATTATGGGGGAGACACTGCAGGAGAGCCCCCCAGGATACTGAGGGACTCAACCTGACAGGGCCTAAGGTTATTGTACAGGATTGCACCCTGTACTGGGACATTACATATATCTATACTGGCAATAAAATAATTAAAAGGGTGCTATATAACTATTCTATATAAAAATAGTAGTGCCATATTAAATGAATACCTCATATAGTACCCACATAATTCCAACATACTGTTAAGTGGCCAAATAGCTGCACATATTAGGTAATCTAATTACCCTGCTATACATTACATATATAATACTGCTATATACACATAATTAAGAGGTATTCCCACTTTAGACATGTATAGCAAATGGACAGGATAAATATAAACGTCTGATTAGTGCAGATCCTACCTTTGGATTCTGATTCTATCTCCAGAACATGGGTCCCCTGATCATAAGACGCCCATTCTGGTACTAGGTAACTGGGCAATAGTCTGGGGTCCTATCCTGAAAGTGCTTTCTTAGAAGAGGGACAAAATATTTAAAAATGAAAACAATATGCCTCCTTACAGCTGCTATAAGTCACATGCACTACAGTCCAGAGAATGAGGATCGATTCCTCTGCACTATAAGGCTATGTTTACATGGGTCGCACTTGATCTGGAATTCAGTAAAGATTCTGCATGATATCCACATCGCATTCAAGGACAGCCTATATCCAATGCAAGTGAATAGGATTCCCACAACCCAATCATATGCATGACATGTTTTTGTGCAGATCTGTGGCAAATAAATGCTAATGCAACAGCCCTGGTAAGCATTATTTTTGTGTGTTAGACACAAAGAGAATGATTATTACTTTTTAGGGACAGAATGGGACATTACAATCCATCATCATGTCTAGGGTGCACAATGGGGGCAATGCTACTTTGTAAGGAACACAACAAAGGCATTATTACTATGTATGGGAACAAAAACACAACTGTGTAGAGGGCACAAAATTGGCACTATTAACGGGTAGGACACCATAATAGTTTGTGGGCATTGAGAACCCTATTACTTTGTGGCAGAGGCCAAGAAAGCAATTATAGGCCCTCCAACCTTAGGTAACTCCTAAGCAGTTGTACACAGGCTGTGAAGACCATATCAGTAATAACAGACATCTTTGACTTCGCACTTGTTTCATACTCTTCCCACCTATATCCTACCATCTATACAAACCTCCTATTCTTTCACCCCTTAAACAGCACCTTCTTGCTGCTCCCTCCAAAATAGTGTCAAACTGTTCCCTAAGCAGTAATAGTGCAATCCACACTATTAGTGTCCACACAATAGTAGTATCAGCGTTACATTAACTGAGCCCCTTTAATGTCTTACTCAAAGTGATAGGGCCTTCAAATGTATGCCATCCCCCTTATTGTCTGCATACAGTAAAGAATTTGCCTCAAAAAATATGTCACCTATATGTGTGCTCATAGTGACTAGGATTTTGTTATTCTAATAGTCAAACAATGTAACCATATTCTAAATGTACAAGATGTGGATCCTATGTAAATATTTTTGTACATCATTATACCTGTTATTTTTCTAAAACACTATGGCCCTCAGCCTAGAATTATCAAATGGTATTATCAAAATGATTACACAAATGCCCACCTACCTACCTACCATGACTAAACTGCATAAGCTACTTATTAATATTAAATATATATGAATATTTGCTATTGTAGGCATGTGCAGCCCATTTAGGGTGTGCACTGAATACACACACCAGAACCAAGCTCACTGTATGTAAGAATCACCCAGTACATTGAAGGGATATAAAAACTAGGTTTTAAACACACAGTGTCAGGATCCTACCCCAGTACAGACTGAACAAATAAACCCAGTACTAATCCAAAGCAGTCAGAAGCAGGCAAGTGACGTCTTCTCTGATTGGAGTCATTGGGGGAGATTCATCAAAACGTGTAAAGAAAAGAGTGGGGCAGTTGCCCATACCAACTAGATTTTTAAATTCATATTTCAGAGGCCTTTTTGAGGAAGCAATCTAATTAATTGCTGTGCACATCTACACCACTTCACCATCCTTTACACGGGTTTGATAAATCTCCCGCATTTCTTTTCCTTCTTATCCAGCCCAGACAGCCATGATGACTGTGTGTGTGTCTGAGGCTTGGAGGAGGAGTGATTGTTAACTGGGTTAATGAGGAAATTCATGGGCACAGGGAAGCTGGGATGGTGATGAATCTACTAGGAAGGGGGCAACAGGGACAGGTGAAGTACCAGGTGAAAGGGTGGAGTAGATGCAATAAGGATATCTATTTGAAGGAGGGAAGCTGGGAAAGTGAGACACCTCCGGGGGGGTATTGTATTGTATTCAACATTTTCAGTTCATTAATTGGTAAAAATTCTCTTCTGACTGAAGCTTCTGAGGTGATCAACATGGGTGTAGCTCTCCATTGCATGGCAAATAGTTCATTTTGCTGGCTAAGGACTCCTCATTTACAAAATATTTCCCCTGCAGCAACCGGCCATAAAATACAACAGACCAACAGCTCCTCTTTGTTCGAGGCTCTATGCTCCAGCTCAGTTGATAGGGCATACTGACAAGCATTATTGTTATAGTTATATACTGACACGGGACCAAACTCAGCATTCTTTTTAGCAAATGAATTAGGACACTTTCATTTTTGAGACCTAAAGCCAACAAATGAAAGAACAATGAAAGAACTAAAAGTTAAATATTCGATCGTGAGTTTAATAATAAAACCTTTACAGTTAAACTTGTAAAGCATAAATACCCCGGCGGCCGCTCAAGCACACAAGGTCCTGACTTTAATATCAGGACCTTGTGTGCAGCGGCCGTAGAGTGGCAGAGCTAAGAGCTAAGCCGTAAGCCCCTATACTCACTCTCCAGTACCTGCCGGGAGGCCACACATAGCATCTTTCACGGTGCGATGACGTCATATCATTGCACCGCCGACACCATGACATGTTACTGAAGCAGATGGCTCTGCATGGACGCAGTGTAAAGGTGAGTTTTTCTTTGTTGTTTTTTATACATAACCTTAGCTAACATGGAGGGGAGGAAAGGAAAGGGGGGGGGCTGCTTGCCTGTCTGTCTACCTAGGGGAAGGAGGGAGAGTAAAAGGGGGATGCCTGCTATTACTAACTATAGGGGGCTGCTGATGCAACTACCTAAAGGGGGCTGCCTAAAGGGGTGCTACTGATGCTACTGCCTAAAGAGGGGGGGGGGGCTGCTGATGCTACTACTGCTACTACCTAAAGGGGACTGCTACTGCTACTACTACTGCTACTATCTAAAGGATGGCTGCTACTAACACTACCTAGAAGGGACTGCTACTACTATTACCTAAAGGGGGCTTCTACTACTACCTAAAGGAGGCTGTTTCTACTATATATAGGGGGCTGCAACTATACACGGGCACTACTATCTACAATGGGACCTACCTACAGGGAATAAACCCTACTTATAGGAGGCTGCTACTGCCTACAGAAAGTAACTACCTACAGGGGGAAGCCAACAACACTGAGACCTACTTATTTGGTGCACCTCTTTAATATGGGAAATCACATTAAGGGACCTGTCTACCTACTGGAGGGAACTATCTACTTAATGGGCAGGAACCTACCTACTCAGCCCCAACCCACATATCTACCCATTCTATTGTGTGAGACACCAAGGGGTTATTATTACTGTTTGGAGTGCTATAGATGCTGGAAAAGTGCAGAACCTAAAATGTTTGTCTGGCAGGTTCTGTGGAGAAGAGTTGTGGCTGGGCCAGATGGAGAAAAAAAGGAAAGTGAACAGTTCAGATCAGAGAAGATGTCACATGATGTAACTGTATGTAATCACTTATATGGTCTGCAGAGCCTGTGTACAGCTGCTATCTACCACTATATGGTCACTGTATAGAGGACATATTTCTTCCTTCAGTACTGGTAATATGGGTAATATTGGTCTCAGTATATAGGATTTGGTCAGTAACAGTATGATGGAAATAGGTATGGTGATGATATTCCTCCCCTCCTATTTTACAGGTATTATTGGTCTCAGTATACAGGATTTGGTCAGTAACAGTATGGTGATATTTCCTCCTTGTATACTGGTGTTCTTGGTCTTAGTATTCAGGAGTCAGTAACTGTATGATGGTAATAGATGTAACAGCTTGATAGATATACAGTGAAATATAATTAAGAATAATAAAAAAAAGAGAAGGTGAAATTTATGAAATTTTTGAAGTAAAATAACCCTAACTTTATACTTGGAAACACATAAGTTACATGGTTCTTAATTATTATGTACTTGTACTACATTAGGCACCTTTACTAATTCTATGGTGATTTTAACATTGAATTATCTTATTTGACATTAAAGCACAGAATATTTTTATCATACTAAATCAGTAAGACTTTAAATGATTTGTGAGATTATTGTGCTTAGCACTAGAACAGTGATTCACACATTCTATAGACTCCTAAATGAACAGCACTTGTTGGCTGCTGAAGTGCCTTGGATATTCTAGATGTAATACCTTTTGTAATTCCTATCATTCACAACCAGTAAGCTTTGAAAAGCTGGATGCACTCTCATAAATTACACATATTGAATGTGCTAGTTTTCTTAAGCCACAAATCAACCCATCCTGATGTCCGTCATGGGACCAGGGATGCTGCTGAGGAGCTGTAACAATTTAGCTCTGGTCTTTAAATCCAGACACATTGAAATGTATTATATGCTATAGTAAGATAGATGTGCCATTCAATGGTTTTACCAAAGAAATTAGATTTCCCTTCTCAAGGAGAAAAAGAGAAATGATTAATCTGAGCAGAGCAAATGTACTGGGGTCAAACTGCATTTGCTAACATTCTTAATTTCCATCAACACAATTGTTGTGCACAATAAAAGTAAGCATTTAAAGGTAGCCTGCGAGAGAACTTTTTATAGTCTAGTTAAGGTGCTGGAAAATGGTTTAAGCCATTTTAACAATCAAACATTCATTGATCTGAGGCTAGGTCTGGGTTTACGCCAGTGTTAGGTGCCCTCCATCACAGGTTCCATAAAAAATACACAACACAATAGAGCAGCACCTTGTACAATTTTGTCCTGTATAATGCCAGAAATCCAATGACCCCACTGAAAACGGTTTGGCCATGTTCAAATGTCTCGAACTTCTGTGCGGAATTCCGCATTGGATTTCCACCAAAGATTCCGGAGCAGCAGAATCCAGTTGAATTCAATGGGATTCTGCTGCAACGTGCACACTGTGGATTTTCCGTGCCAGATGTTTCCGGCACGGAAATTCTGTTTTCCATGTTTGCAGAAAGAATAAACCTGTTCATTCTTTCTGCGGGCTCCGATTGGAATGCATAGCAGTCTATGAGAAGGCACATTACTGTGCGGTCTTTGCGCCGATGCCCGCAGTCTCCGGAATGTCCGCATCAAGATTTTTTTGAGCAGACATTACAGACATGTGAACATTGCCTTTGTATCTGCTTTGCAACCTCTGAACCTCAGATGCAGGCTTAAAGGGAAACTGTCACATGTTTTGTCCCGCACTATCCACAGGTACCTGTGGATAGTGCGGGAGACGCTGAACAATTTGAGTCCTACCTTGCCCGGATCCGCTGTGCCATTTGCCCGTTACAGGTCTTTTTCTGTGTATTAAAATTAGCACTTAACTGGCAAAGGTGGGGTTACTGCCTTTAACTGCCACTGTGTTGTAACCACCGCCCTGCCCGCAGCACCGCCCAGCTAATGAATATTCATATATTGCCTTACTATGTTGTCTCTTATCGGCCGAGTCTCAAACTGCCTACACCCATACTTCAGCGCTTCACCGGACGAATGAAGCAGCGCTGAAGACCGCTTCCGGGTTTTGTGAGAAATCCCGCACATGTGCAGTAGCGTCCAGGACTCGGCCGATATGAGACAACATAGTAAGACAATATATGAATATTCATTAGCCGGGCGGTGCTGCGGGCAGGGCGGCGGTTACAACACAGTGGCAGTTGAAGTGCTAAGTGCTAATTTTAATACACAGAAAAAGACCTGTAACGGGCAAACGGCGTTGCGGACCCAGGCAAGGTAGGACTCAAATTGTTCAGCGTCTCCCTCACTATCCACAGGTACCTGTGGATAGTGCGGGACAAAACATGTGACAGTTTTCCTTTAAACCTCATTATTGTAATATACTTATGAGTTGCAAGCTTCACACCTCCACCTTTCAACCATTAGATAGCCCTAATGTTGTCCTTAACGCTCCCCAAGGGTATGTTCACACCGCCTGATCTTCTGCAAATTTGCTGCAGACCCTGTTGAAGTCAAAGTAATCTGCTGTGGATTTTCCCCTGCGGCTCTAGCCCACAGCAGAAAAGTTGCAGAAGATCCAACTGTGTGAATGTACTCTAAAGCTTGTGTAAAACATTACAAAACAAGACATAAGAACAAAAAAGCAACTGTCGTTCAAACAAAAACATAAGGTACACGAGTTGGACAAGGGGAGGGAGTGGGCATTGGCATTGACTGGGTTGCCTAATGGGTACTTCCGGCTCACTTCAAAGGCCAAGCCTCAAGTCAATAAAGATGTGATGGTTAAATAATTTTCACCCCTATCCTGCATTATTAATGGTTTGGACTATAAAAGTCCCTCTAAAAGACCCCTGTTAAAAGAATGATATGCAGCACTAGCTTCAGTTCTAAGCTATTGGCAATACTGTGATAAAGATTTTGTATTGAAGGAAATGTGTCTAGCGTATATGCTGCTGTTTTATATTGTCATTTTTTATGAAAAAATAAAGAAAATCATTTTATGCTGGAATCTGTGGCTGCTGGACTTTCTCTATATTTACCTTATTTTTCGTCATATAAGACGCTCCGGCATATAAGACGCCCCTAATTTTATAAGATAAAAATCTAGAAAAGAAAGATTCTGAACCAAATACAATGTAAAGTATAGGACAGTGATCTTCAACCTGCTGACCTTCAGATGTTGCAAAACTACAACTCCCAGCATGCTGGGAGTTGTAGTTTTGCAACATCTGGAGGTCCGCAGGTTGAAGACCACTGGTATAGGAGGTAGTACTCACGTGTCCCCGCCGCTCCGGACCCGTCACCCCTGCCCTGGATGTCGCCCTCCATCACTGTCGCCGCATCCCCGGGGTGTCCCCGTCGCGCTGGAACGTCTCTGCTGCCCGGTATCCTCACTCTCTGTCGCCGCCATCACGTCACTACGACGTGATGACGACGAAGGAGAGTGCCGGCCATGCAGGGGATCCTGGCATGGAGCAGACACAGAGGAGGCAGGTAAGGTCCCTCCCAGTGTCCTGTAAGCTGTTCGGGACGCCGCGATTTCACTGTGGCAGTCCCGAACAACCCGACTGAACAGCCGGGTTAGTGTTATTTTCGATTCAGACACAGCCGTCAGCTTTGATCGCTGCATCTGAAGGGTTAATACAGGGCATCACCGCGATCGGTGATGTCCTGTATTAGCCGTGGTTCCCGGCCGTTGATGGCCACAGGGACCACCGCGATAGGTGTGTATTCGCCATATAAGACGCACTAACTTTCCCCCCCAGTTTTGGGGAAGAAAAAGTGCGTCTTATACGGCAAAAAATATGGTAAATACTTCTAGTTTGGTCAACACTTTCCTTTGCACTCATGCCAGCTTCAAAAGAAAGTACTGTCTTATATGAGCATGTGTGGAGTCAGCACGGTTTCTGCTTCATCTAGGACTTGTCATGTGACAAACAGGGAAACCCCATTTTTTTTCTTTTACCTTGTTATCCCTCCTCTTGCTTCCTTCTATGTGAACTAATATCATATAGTACAGATATCCTTCACTAATGTATCCAATATAGTACAGATATTCCCCCAACTTGATTATCTAATATATTACAGATAGGCCCACTGACTTCACTTTTTTTGGAGTCCACCTTGTGCAACTTTGAAGTCCCATTTTTTAAAATTAATTAATTATTATTATTATTTTTTATGATTCAACAATTATAAACTTTGCATTTAATACTCTTTTCTATTTGACCCCTCTTGCAATGCCTTCCGGATACTATGTAGGGCTTTATACATTTCTGATATTAGGACAAGACTACACAGATGGTGGAGATTCATAAAGATCTGTGCCGAGGAAAAAATGACCAGTTGCCCATAGCAACCAATCAGATTGCTTCTTTTTATTTTTCAGAGGTCTTTTCAAAAAAGGAAGAAGTGATCTGATTGGTTGTTCTGGGCATCTGGTTGCCTTTTTCTCTGCACAAGTTTTGTGCCGGAGCTGCATATACAAATCAATACCTGGGATTTTCTGCAAAGTTGGTCCAGTTGGTAATGGAGGTGACTGATGACTTAAAAAATGGCGATGAACTCAGTGATAGCTTCTGGGTCCCAATGCAAAATCTGTAACAGGGCCCCATGTCCGTTCTATAATTGTCTTTTTATAGGTCAGAGGTGCCTTAGGGCATCCTCAGGATTCAGTGCCCTTGTGCAGATGCTACCCTGCACCCCTCATAGTTACGATCATGGTTAAAATACCCAGATGGTTTATTTGCAATAATGTATTTATTTCTCTGTTGTTTGAATAACCCCTAAATAATCAAAACAGAATTTGCCAAAGCATTAGAATAGAATGTGTTGAAGACCAATAATATTTTCTCTGCTTTTGTGCAGATTGTGTATTGCAAAATTCCAGTGTAGGTTTACAAATTAAGTGACCTTCAAAGTCAACAGATGAGGCTAAACGAGAAACACAGAAAAATAGAGATCTATTGATTTCTGTTGGGTTTAAAGGGTATCGGGTGAGCAATTACTTTGTTATTTCTTATTTGCCTTGTACACAGTGAATTATACCCTGCATATAAAGTGAGAATACAAGGGTCCTATTGAACCCCATTATCACAACTTTGAGGAAGATGTTTTGAGCAGTTTCTGCTTTGGAAACATGCAGAGAAGCAGCTTCCTGGGATGCAGCAATCCTACAAAGAAGAAGACTAGAAGCTTTTATGCTAGGTTTGATGATCATAGTCCTGGAGAGAGCAATATAATGAACTTCTTTGGGATAAAGATTTTTTTTTTGCATTGTTTATAAGGCATAAGTGTATTTTAAAAAACGGGAAGGAAATTAAATGGTAAAAAGGAACTGCTGACAACCCAGAATGTCAGTACTTAACATGCATTTATATCCAAATGGTTTACAACTTATTTCTCTAGATGTTATTAACCCCTTAAGGACCAAGCCCATTTTCACCTTAAGGACCAGAGCGTTTTTTGCACATCTGACCACTGTAACTTTAAGCATTAATAACTCTGGGATGCTTTTACTTATGAATTTGATTCAGAGATTGTTTTTTAGTGACATATTCTACTTTAACATAGCAGTAAAATTTTGACGATACTTGCATCCTTTCTTGGTGAAAATTTCCAAAATTTTATAAAAAATTAGAAAATTTTGCAGTTTTCGAACTTTGAAACTCTCTGCTTGTAAGGAACATAGACATACCAAATAAATTATATACTGATTCACATATACAACATGTCTTCTTTATGTTTGCATCATAAATTTGACATGTTTTTACTTTTGGAAGACATCAGAGGGCTTCAAAGTTCAGCAGCAATTTTCTAATTTTTCACAAAATTTTCTAAATCTGAATTTTTCAGGGACCAGTTCAGGTTTGAAGTGGATTTGAAGAGCCTTCATATTAGAAAAAAACCCTAAATGATGCCATTATAAAAACTACACCCCCTCAAATTATTCAAAATGACATTCAGTAAGTGTGTCAACCCTTTAGGTGTTTCACAGGAATAGTAGGAAAGTGAAGGAGAAAATTCAAAATCTGCATTTTTTACACTCGCATGTTCTTGTAGACCCAGTTTTTGTATTTTTATAAGGGGTAAAAGGAGAGAAAACCCCCCAAAATTTGTAACCCAATTTCTCTAGAGTAAGGAAATACCTCATATGTGTATGTCAAGTGTTCGGCGGGCGCAGTAGAGGGCACAGAAGGGAAGAAGCGACAATGGGATTTTGGAGAGTGAATTTTTCTGAAATGGTTTTTGGGGGGCATGTCACATTTAGGAAGCCTCTATGGTGCCAGAACAGCAAAAAAAAAATCCACGTGGCATACTATTATGGAAACTACACCCCTCAAGGAAGGTAACAAGGGGTACAGTGAGCCTTAACACCCCACAGGTTTTTGACGACTTTTCGTTAAAGTCGGATGTGTAAATGATTTTTTTTTTCACCAAAATGCTGTTTTTTCCCCAAATTTTACATTTTTACAAGGGGTAATAGGAGAAAAAGCCCCCCAAAATTTGTTAGCCAATTTTTCCTGAGTACGAAAATACCCCATATGTGGCCCTAAACTGTTGCCTTGAAATACGACAGGGCTCTGAAGTGAGAGAGCGCATTTGAGGACTAAATAAGGGGATTTGCATAAGGACGGAACCGGATGCAAGAATGACACTTGCCTCAGATACCAAAAATACCCTATGGCAGTGTTTCCAAAACAGGGTGCCTCCAACTGTTGCAAAACTTCCAGCATGCCTGGAAAGTCAATCGCTGTCCGGCAATAGTGTTGCTCGCGAATATTCGCAATTCGAATTTTATTCGCGAATATCGCATATTCGCGAATTTGCGAATATTCGCGAATATAGCGCCATATATTCGTAATTACGAATATTCGTTTTTTTTTTGTTTTTTTTTCACAGTACACATCACAGTGATCATCCCTCTCTGCTTCCAGCTTATGTGGTGTAAGAAGGCTCTAATAATGTCTGGGCATGCTGGGAGTTGTAGTTTTGCAACATCTGTAAGAGCACAGTTTGGAGACCACTGCACAGTGGTCTCCAAACTGCGGGCCTCCAGATGTTGCAAAACTACAACTCCCAGCATGGCCAGAAAGCCTTTGGCTGTCTGGGCTTGCTGGGAGTTGTAGTTTGGCAACTCCTGGAACGCAGCAGTGAAGATCACTTACCGCTTATCTTCACTGCTGCGTCCGCCAGTCCCACGCTGTCGGTCCGGATACCGCGGCGGGTCCGGACACGATCGCCGGTCCCGGGACATGATCGCTGGTCCCGGGACATGATCGCTGGTCCCGGGACCATCCGCCATCTTCCCCGCGCTCTGCCCCGACATCCAGGGGCGGGGCAGAGCGGGGATTTCACCTCTAACCTCCCGCCCCCCTCCTGCCATTGGTCGCTAGTCCTAACGACCAATGGCAAGGGTTCATTTATCACTAAGGATGATGACCGCTCTGACCGCTCCGATCATCCCTATTTTCCGGGCGATCGGGTCACCAGAGACCAGATCAGCCCGGAACCCCGCAAGTCATTGTCATTAGTCAGTGGCTAACTGACTGACTAATGACAACGATCTGCAGCAGGGGACCAGTCTGATTGGTCCCCTGCTGCATAGTGTCATCGGTTACCTTTCCAGGACAGCTGCCAACGGACATGGTGATAGAAAATGTATTGGACGTGTATACACGTCCATTTGCGGGAAGGAGTTAAAGATCAGGACCGGAGTTGGGTTTAGCTGCTGTTCTAAGCAGCTCAGTGGCATTGCCTAGCATAGATACAATACCTACAAACTCTCAGATGTTAGAACTATTAGGTCTGTGGAAATAAAGCGTGCTACATGCTTTCTATACTACACATCTCTTTTCTAGGTATAGCCGAATAGTTTTATTAAACACAAGATAAGATTGGATACATTCACAAATACTGTAACATCAACTAATAGCTGAAACCATATTGTTTGCACAGCGAGCTTTATTCTTCTCACCATTGCTTAATCTGTATTTAACACAATGGCGTTAACTACTGAACTATCTAGAGCTTAAGATGAGCTGGGTTAACAGCACAGCAAGAATCTTGATTTTCATGGGAATAAAAAAAATATATATAGTCTAAGCCATTATCTATACGAGTGGACCGCAGTGAATTGTTAATCAGTACTCAGCGGGGTCACACCGTGTTGACTGGAAGTTATTACAAATCACTAAAGATTTAGGACTGTAACAGTACAGCGCTTTAAAACACCTTATAGGCTTTCAACTTAATAGACCATTAGTAAATCTGACCCTTAGAAGTAATTTAATGCTTCACCCAGATGTATCCACAAGGCTGTTTGTGTTTTGCTTCGTTGGGATTGCATTGTGTGACTACTGTTCCACAATTACAGTATGCCAGCATCATTTCCCTAGCTCACAGCTAAAAAACAACTGTAGTCACTCTTATATCACATTGGTTTTATGATATATTGTAAATCTCCGGTATGTCGCATATTTAAAGTCACCGCAACAAGCATCACTGTAGTATAAGCAGCTGCTATAACATTTTCTAGAACAAACGCAGACTAGAAGACATACTGTAACTCCATCTCAGCATAAATCCTCTTTATGGAAAACAGCAAACCAATATTAACCATAACCAACAAGCGGGTGCTGTACTATAAGTTGTCAGTCTGAATAATAGCCCAGCAACCATACACAGAATAGGTTATCCAGGGTTTTACAGTGGATACATGTCCATCAGTATTAAATTCAGTCCTAAAAAGTGCATAAAAGTAGGCTTGGGGGGGCTGTAGGTTTCTGCAAATAAACACTATTTATATTCTAAAAAACTATACCATATACTTTTCATATCATACCCACCTGGTAAGACCTCAGCTTGCTATCATTCAGGAGAAATCATTATTGTTCACTGCCCCAGTCATGTACTGGACACAGTAGCAGGACCGAGCAGTTACAAGTGTAGCTATCAGAGCTATATTCTGCTAGGAGACCTGCACCTATGTGATCATCACATGACCATGAGAAATTGCTATCCCCTTGGAAAACTTATTTTTTTTAATCAACTGGTGCCAGAAAGTTAAACAGATTTGTAAATCACTTATATTAAAAAAATCTTAATCCTTCCAGTAATTTTTAGGGGCTGTATACCTAAAGAGAAATCCAAAAAAGAAATGCATTTCCTCTGATGTCATGACCACAGTGCTTTCTGCTAACCTCTGCTGTCCATTTTAAGAACTGTTCAGAAAAGGAGAAAATCCCCATAGCAAACATATGCTGTTCTGAATAATAGCCAGAGAAACCCAATTTCTCTCGATTAAGCACATACCTAATATGTCTATGTTAAATGTTCGGCGGACGCAGTAGAGGGCTCAGAAGGGAAGGAGCAACAAATGGTTTTTGGGGGGCATGTCACCATTAGGAAGCCCCTATGGTGCCAGAACAGCAAAAAAAAAACCCACATGGCAAACCATTTTGGAAACTAGACCCCTCGGGGAACATAACAAGGGGTAAAGTGAACCTTAATACCCCACAGGTGATTCACGACTTTTGCATATGTAAAAAAAAAAAAAAAATTTTTTACCTAAAATGCTTGGTTTCCCAAAAAATTTACATTTTTAAAAAGGGTAATAGCAGAAAATAACTCCCAAAATTTGAAGCCCAATTTCTCCCGATTCAGAAAACATCCCATATGGGGGTGAAAAGTGCTCTGCTGGCGCACTACAGGTCTCAGAAGAGAAGGAGTCACATTTGGCTTTTTGAAAGCAAATTTTGCTCTGGGGGCATGCCGCATTTAGGAAGCCCCTATGGTGCCAGAACAGCAAAAAAAAACAAAAAACCCACATGGCATACCATTTTGGAAACTAGACCCCTCAGGGAACGTAACAAGGGGTAAAGTGAACCTTAATACCCCACAGGTGTTTCACGACTTTTGCATATGTTAAAAAAATATATATATTTTTTTTACCTAAAATGCTTGGTTACTCTGAAATTTTGCATTTTTAAAAAGGGTGATAGCAGAAAATACCCCCCCAAAATTTGTAACACAATTTCTCCCGAGTACGGCGATACCCCATATGTGACCCTAAACTGTTGCCTTGAAATATGACAGGGCTCCAAAGTGAGAGCGCCATGCGCATTTGAGGCCTAGATTAGGGACTTGCATAGGGGTGGACATAGGGGTATTCTACGCCATTGATTCCCAAACAGGGTGCCTCCAGCTGTTGTAAAACTCCCAGCATGCCTGGACAGTCAGTGGCTGTCTTGCAATACTGGGAGAAGTTGTTTTGCATTAGCTGGAGGCTCCGCTTTTCATTTTTATTGGGGAGGGGAGGGGAGGGGGGCTGTGTAGGGATATGTGTATGTGTAGTGTTTTTTTACTTTTTATTTTATTTTGTGTTAGTGTAGTGTAGTGTTTTTAGGGTACAGTCACACGGGCGGGGGTTCACAGTAGTTTCTCGCTGGCAGTTTGAGCTGCGGCAGAAAATTTGCCGCAGCTCAAACTTGCAGCCGGATACTTACTGTAAACCTCCGCCCATGTGAGTGTACCCTGTTGCAAATCTACAACTCCAAGCATGTACGGGATGCTGGGGATTGTAGTTATGCAACAGCTGGAGACACGCTGGTTTGCTACTTAACTCAGTGTTTCACAACCAGTGTCCCTTCAGCTGTTGCAAAACTACAACTCTCAGCAGTCACCGACAACCAACGGGCATGCTGGGAGTTGTAGTTATGCAACCAGCAGATACACCACTACAACTCCCAGCTTGCACTTTAGCTGATTGTGCAAGCTGGGAGTTGTAGTTATACAACAGCTGAAGGTACACTTTTCCATAGAAAAAATGTGCCTCCAGCTGTTGCAAAACTATAAGTCCCAGCATGCCCATAAGGGAATGCTGGGAGTTGTGGTGGTCTGCCTCCTGCTGTTGCATAACTACAGCTCCCAGCATGCCCTTTTTGCATGCTTGGAGCTGTTGCTAAGCAACAGCAGGAGGCTGTCACTCACCCAACTGCTGATCCTCGCTGCAGGTCAGTCCCTCGCCGCCGCTCCTGGGGCCCCAATCCCAACAGGGACGCCGGGGATCGGGGTCCCCAGCTGCCGGGGTCCACGTCCTGCACCAGCTCACGTGCTCCGGAAGCGGGGCGGAGCGGGTTGCGGGAGTGACACCCACAGCAGGTGCCCCGATTGGTCGGCCGGTAAACCGGCCGACGAATCAGGGCGATCGTGAGGTGGCACCAGTGCCACCTCTCCCCTGCTGGCTATGGCTGGAGACTGGATTGACCCGGAATCCGCCGCACATCATGACCCCTCTGGGCGATATGCCACGATGCTTGCTGAACGATTTCAGCAGGCATCGGGCACCGGCTCCGCTCCAGATGGCTGCGGGGGGACGGGAAAGCACATGACGTTCTCATACGTCATGTGTCCTTAAGGACTCAGAAATGGAGACGTAGGAGATCATCATGTGTCCTTAAGGGGTTAAAGGAAACCTGTCAGTAGTATCACCCACACTAAACATGTCACACAGGCTTGTTTTTTTATTTTTTATCTAAGAGCCGAGGAACGTGCTCTCGAGTCACCAAAAGGGCAAGAAAAAGTGCAAACGTGTTACACTAAAAAAAAGTGCACAGAGGATGTGGTCTATCGCAAGCCCTTCTCCGATAGGAGAGAGGCCCCACAACAAAACGTACCCTTTGCCTCCGGACCAAAAGGTACCTGCGAGGTTCCAGGTTCGATGTCCCTTTTCGCCGAAGCTACTAAGGGTCCACAAATGCTCCCGGCATTCCCCTTGGCATTAGCCAAGGTATCTGCCCGCAAAGCCGATAATGGTAGGTACCCTGCCAGAGCAGGAGTATCCGGGGTGTTTGCAGGGAGGTGCAGAACCTAATGGCCACACACACCTCCCCTAGACCGCCAGGAGGGAAACCCAGAAAGGCTACCACATCCTGACAAATCCTGTGGACACACAACACGCAAAAATTGACACAGTGAGACAAAAAGAAATAAATAAGTGAATGTGTGCAGATATACTGCCCGGACATCTGACCGGATCTATAAAAATTTCTCTAATCCTAGCCAGAAGGCCGGGAATCAAGAGGTGAGTGCCACAAAGGTGCAGAGATCATGGTGCCCATGCTTCAACTCAGTGAGTCTATCCTCCCAGTGAGTTTCGGCACCTCGGGGTCGCCACTCCCCAAGGCACTAAAGTACCTTGGCTCTAGACCCTCTCAGCCTTATGGCGAGACCTGGAGGAAAACATCGGGGCAGCCGTCGAGCTGATTCCTCAGAACCAGCCCCGGAACACCTGCTCCCTACCATGCAGCACCCATCCCACCAGCTCCACACTGGTGTCGCCTGCCACCAGCATGAAACTGATAAGAACAGATACTACACTTGATCTTAGCCAAAAGGCCGAGAAGCAAATATTATGAAAGTTCCAAACCCCTTTGCGATTAAGCAAATATGGACTTTATTGTCCAAACAGTTCTCTTCATTTTATCTTTATTTTTCCATTAACACAACCATACGAGAGCGTGTTTTCTTTTTGCAGAACAAGTAGTACTTTTAAAATGGGTACTCCAGGGAAGTTAAAGGAAACCTGTCAGTAGTATCACCCGCACTTAACCTGTCACACAGGCTTGTAGTGCGGGTGATGCTGATTAAAACGGTACTCACATTGTGTAGATCCGCCCAGCCGTCCCACCACAAATTGCGTTTTTCTATATATGTTAATGAGGGCCTTAAGGCATGAGTGGAGCTCCAACCCAAGCTTTGGGCACCCTGACATCATCTTTGCTGGGTGGCTGCTGTGCCCGGCTCATCAATATTCATAAACTCCCTCCCTGCTCCTTCGAACGTGTTATAGTACTGCGCATGCGCAACTTACTGTGCACCGATGTCTGCAGCTGTAAAGCTGAGGGGAATGCCGTTTCCGGGAGAGACACAGTAGGCAGCGCATGCACAGTACTATAACACGGCCAAAGGAGCAGGGAAGGGGTTTATGAATATTGATGAGCCGGGACCAGCGGCCGCCCGGCAAATATGTCAGGGTGCCCGAAGCTCGGATCGGAGCTCTGCCCATGCCCCAAGGCCCTCATTAGCATATATAGAAAAAAGCAATTTGTGGCGGAACGGCTGGGAGAATCCTCAAATGTGAGTACCGTTTTAATCAGTATCACCTGGACTACAAGTCTGTGTAACAGGTTTAATGTGGATGATACTACTGACATATTTCCTTTATGAAACATAGAGATGCCCCAAAGCCACCACAATACCTGTTCTGTGTCCTCTGTAGTTATCCATGTGGTTTTTGCAGCTCCTTTGGCCCCTTGTGTCTCCTAAATACTTTTTCCTTGTTTGCAGCATAGACTACAACTCCCAGACGTCAGTGCAGCTCTGTAATGGCTGCCAGCCAACTGCTTTAACTATCCGTGTGCACGCTTACACTGCAGCACACACACACTTGAACAGGTCTTTTCCTTCAGACTATACTTCCTCCAGCAATAAATCATGCTGTGCTCTGAATGGCAGCAGTCATTGATTAGCTCTACACAGGAAAAAGCAGCTATGTGCTTAGTTGGGACTGAGAATCTTCACTGCTCTTCTCTCACAGCTCAAAAACGCCTCACACAGGGAGGGGCGGTGTGGCTGTACAGCCAGAACTCTAGATCAAACAGAAATCAGACAGACATCAGGTGGTATTGTCTTGAAGGGGGGGGGGGGGCTTGGTCTCACTGAGGATCTGAGGATCTGAAAATGAAATTAGAATTTTCTCTCACTTGCTGCATGCAAGTGACACCTGAAAGAGGGAAACTGCTCTATATAGCTAATCATATTTAGACAAATACATAGGTTGGCGAGAGGGAAAGGATGGGCTATGGGCTTAGAGCCCCGGAGTACTCATTTAAGGTTCGCTGTAAAAATAATGTTACAGCTTTATTCTCAGGGTCAGTACGATTACAGCAATACCAAATGTATATTTTATATATACATATATACATATATATATATATATATATATATATACACACACACACACATTTTTTTTTTTACTACTTTGGCACCAAACAAAACAAATTGTCAAGTCACATTCCAAGGACCATAACTTTTTTATGTTTCTGCTCTTGTCTGATCTGTGTGGGTGCTTACTCTTTGCAGTAAACATTTTAGCTTTTATTGGTATCTGTTTTTTTAGCACACTACTCAAAAAAATAAAAGGGAACGCTTAACCCCTTGGGGACGGAGACCATTATGACCCTAAGGACAGGAGCATTTATTGCAAATCTGACCACTGTCATTTTAAGCATTAATAACTCTGGGATGCTTTTACTTATAAATTTGATTCCGAGATTGTTTTTTCATGACATATTCTACTTTATGGTAGTGGTAAATTTTCGTCAATACTGCATCATTTCTTGGTGAAAAATTCAAAATTTTGTGAAAATTTTTTAACATTTTGAATTTTTCTATCTTTGAAGCTCTCTGCTTGTAAGGAAAATAGACATTCCAAATAAATTATTTATTGATTCACATATACAATATGTCTACTTTATATTTGCATCCTAAAGTTGACATGTTTTTACTTTTGGAAGACATCAGAGGGCTTCAAAGTTCAGCAGCAATTTTCCAATTTTTCACAAAATTTTCAAAATCGGAATTTTTCAGGGACCAGTTCAGTTTTGATTTGATTTGAAGGGCCTTCATATTAGAAATACCCCATAAATGACCCAATTATAAAAACTGCACCCCTCAAAGTATCCAAAATGACATTCAGTAAGTGTGTTAACCCTTTAGATGTTTCACATGAATAGCAGCAAAGTGAAGGAGAAAATTCAAAATCTTAATGTTTTACACTCGCATGTTCTTGTAGACTCAGTTTTTGAATTTTTACAAGTGGTAATAGGAGAAAAAGCCCCCCAAATTTGTAACTCAATTTCTCTCGAGTAAGGAAATACCTCATATGTGTATGTCAAGTGTTTAGCGGGCGCAGTAGAGGGCTCAGAAGGGAAGGAGTGACAATGGAATTTTGGAAAGTGAATTTTGCTTAAATGGTTTTTGGGGGGCATGTCACATTTAGAAAGCCCCTATGGTGCCACAACAGCAGAAAACCCCACATGGCATACCATTTTGGAAACTACACCCCTCAAGGCACGTAACAAGGGGTCCAGTTAGCCTTAACACCCCACAGGTGTTTGACAACTTTTCGTTAAAATCGGATGTGTAAATGAAAAAAAATAAGTTTTTTCTTTAAAGTGCAGTTTTCCCCCCCAAATTTACCATATTTACAAAGGGTAATGGGAGAAAATGCCCCACAAAATTTGTAACCCCATCTCTTCTGAGTATGGAAATACCCCATGTTAGGACGTAAAATGCTCTGCGGGAGAGCTACAATGCTCAGAAGAGAAGGAGTGCAATTGAGCTTTTGGAAAGAGAATTTGTTTGGAATGGTAGTCAGGGGCCATGTGCGTTTACAAAGCCCCCTGTGGTGCCAGAACAGTGGACCCCCCCCCACATGTGACCCCATTTTGGAAACTACACCCTCACAGAATTTAATAGGGGTGCAGTGAGTATTTACACCCCACTGGCGTTTGACAGATCTTTGGAACAGTGGGCTGTGCAAATGAAAAATAAAATTTTTCATTTTCACAGACCAATGTTCCAAAAATTTGTCAGACACCTGTGGGGCGTGAATGCTCACTGCACCCCTTAATACATTAGGTGAGGGGTGTAGTTTCCAAAGTGGGGTCACATGTGGGGAGGTCCATTATTCTGGCACTATGGGGGCTTTGTTAACACACGTGGCCTTCAATTCCGGACAAATTTTCTCTTCAAAATTTCAATGTCGCTCCTTCTCTTCTGAGCATTGTAGTTTTCCCGCAGAGAGCTTTACATCCACATACTCAGAAGAAATGGGGTTACAAATTTTGGGGGGCTTTTTTCCTATTTTCACTTGTGAACATGAAAAATTTAGGGTAACACCAGCATTTTAGTGAAAAATTAATTTTTTTTCATTTTCCAATCCAAATTTAATGAAAATTCGTCAAACACCTGTGGGGTTTTAAGGCTCACTATACCCCTTATCACGTTCCATGAGGGGTGTAGTTTCCAAAATGGGGTCACATGTGGGTATTAATTTTTTTGCGTTTATGTCAGAACCACTGTAAAATCAGCCACCCCTGTGCAAATCACCAATTTAGGCCTCAAATGTACATGGTGTGCTCTCAATCCTGAGCCTTGTTGTGCGTCCGTAGAGCATTTTACGCCCACATATGGGGTATTTCCGTACTCAGGAGAAATTGTGTTACAAATTTTGGGGGTCTTTTTTTCCTTCTACTGCTTGTGAAAATAAAAATTATGGGGCAACACCAGCATGTTAGTGTAAATTTTTTTTATTTTTTTTTTACACTAACAGGCTGGTGTAACCCCCAACTTTTCCTTTTCATAAGAGGTAAAAGCCAAAAAAGCCCCCCAAAATTTGTAGAGCAATTTCTCCTGAGTACGGAGAAATTGTGTTACAAATTTTGGGGGTCTTTTTTTCCTTCTACTGCTTGTGAAAATAAAAAGTATGTGGCAACACCAGCATGTTAGTGTAAATTTTTTAATTTTTTTTTACACTAACAGGCTGGTGTAACCCCCAACTTTTCCTTTTCATAAGGGGTAAAAGCCAAAAAAGCCCCCTAAAATTTGTAGAGCAATTTCTCCTGAGTACGAAAATACCCGATATGTGGCCCTAAACTGTTTCCTTGAAATACGACAGGGCTCCGAAGTGAGAGAGCGCCATGCGCATTTGAGGACTAAATTAGGGATTGCATAGAGGTGGACATATTCTACGCCAGTGATTCCCAAACAGGGTACCTCCAGCTGTTGCTAAACTCCCAGCATGCCTGGACAGTCAATGGCTGTCCAGAAATGCTGAGAGTTGTTGTTTTGCAACAGCTGAAGGCTCCATTTTGGAAACACTGCCGTACAATATGTTTTTCATTTTTATTGGGGGGTGGGGGGGTGGGGGGGGGGGGGTTTGGAGACAGTGTAAGGGGGTGTTTATGAAGTGTTTTACTCTTTATTATGTGTTAGTGTGGTATAGTGTAGTGTTTTTAGGGTACATTCGCACTGGCGTGTTACGGTGAGTCTCCCGCTAGGAGTTTGCGCTGTGGCGAATAATTTGTCGCAGCCCAAACTTGAAGCAGGAAACTTACTGTAAACCTGCCCGTGTGAATGTACCCTGTACGTTCACATGGGGGGGGGGGGCAAACCTCCGGCTGTTTCAAAACTACAACCCCCAGCATGTACTGACAGACCGTGCATGCTGGGAGTTGTACTTTTGAAACAGTTGGAGGCACACTGGTTGGAAAACCTTCAGTTAGGTTCTGTTACCTAACTCAGTATTTTCCAACCATTGTGCCTCCAACTGTTGCAAAACTACAACTCCCAGCATGTACTGATCGCCGAAGGGCGTGCTGGGAGATGTAGTTAAGTACCTCCAGCTGTTGCATAACTACAACTCCCAGCATGCTGAGACAGCTGTTTGGGCATGCTGGGATTTGCAGTTTTGCAACATCTGGAGGGCTACAGTTTATAGACCAATGCTCCAAACTGTGACACTCCAGATGTTGCAAAACTACAAATCCCAGCATGCCCAGACAACAAACAGCTGTTTGGGCATGCTAGGAGTTTTAGTTTTGCAAGATCTGGAGGGATAGAGTTTAGAGACCACTGTATAATGGTCTCAAACTGTAGCCCTCCAGCTGTTGCAAAACTACATATTCTAGCATGCACAAACAGCTGTCTGGGCATGCTGGGAGTTGTAGTTTTGCAACATCTGGAGGGCTACAGGTTAGAGACCACTGTATAATGGTCTCAGACTGTAGCCCTCCAGATGTTGCTAGGCAACTTACCGGCTTCCGTAGGATCCAGGGGGCCATCCTCTTCTGCCGCACGTCATCGCCGCCCGCCGATCTCCGTCGCCGCCCGCCGATAACAGTCTGCCGCAGCCTACGGATCGGTAAGTGGATCTTCGGCGCTGGTCCCCGTTGGTTTCCCAGTCCTGCCCCGCCTATTGTGGGTGGGCAGAATGGGGAAAACGAAAGTTAACCCCCAGCTCCCGATCTGCTATTGGTGGTCATGTCTAGACCGTAGGATCGTAGGTGCCTTAGACAACCACGATCCCCCTTATATTCCGGGTCACCATAGTCCCGTAATGACCCGGAATCGGAACAAATCGCAAGTGTGAATTCACTTGCGATTTGCGCCGATCGCCGACATGGGGGGGCGGGGGGTAGTCTAATGACCAAAATTCCCACTGTCGTATGGATACGCCCTTCGTCCCCAACAGGTTAAACAACACAATGTAACTCCAAGACAATCACACTTCAGTGAAATTACACTGTCCACTCAGGAAGCAACACTGATTGACAATCAATTTCACATGGTGTTGTGCAAATGGAAGAGACAACAGGTGGAAATTATAGGCAATTAACAATGCACCTCCAATAAAAGGAGTGGTTCTTCAGGTGGTGACCACGGACCATTTCTCAGTTCCTACGCTTCCTGGCTGATGTTTTGGTCTTTTTTGAATGCTGGCGGTGCCTTCACTCTAGTGGTAGCATGAGACGGAGTCTACAATCCACACAAGTGGCTCAGTTAGTGCAGCCCATCCAGGATGGCACATCAATGCGAGCTGTGGCAGGAAGGTTAGCTGTGTCTGTCAGCGTAGTGTCCAGAGCATGGAGGCACTACCAAGAGACAGGCCAGTACATCAGGAAACATGGAGGAGGCTGTAGGAGGGCAACAACTCAGCAGCAGGACCGCTACCTCCGCCTTTGTGCAAGGAGGAGCAGGAGGAGCACTGCCAGAGCTCGGCAAAATGACCTCCAACAGGCCACAAATGTGCATGTGTCCACTCAAACGGTTAGAAACAGACTCAGGCCCTCGTATGAGGGCCTGATATTCAAAGGTGGGGGTTGTGCTTACAGCCCAACACCGTGCAGGACATTTGCCAGAGAACACCAAGATTGGCAAATTTGTCACTGGCGCCTTGTGCTCTTCACAGATGAAAGCAGGTTCACACTGAGCACATGTGACAGACGTGACAGAGTCTGAAGATGCCGTGGAGAACGATCTGCTGTCTGCAACATCCCCCAGCATGATCAGTTTGGAGGTGGGTCAGTAATGGTGTTGGGTGGCATTTGTTTGGGGGGCCGCATAGCCCTCCATGTGCTTACCAGAGGTAGTCTGACTGCCATTAGGTAAAGAGATCCTCAGACCCCTTGTGAGACTATATGCTGGTGCAGTTGGCGCTGGGTTTCTTCTAATGTAAGACAATGAAAGGAGTAAACCTCCAGGATTTGCGTTTTTTTTTCACTCCTGGCATTTGGCACAGGAGTTTGATTGTCATAAGACAACCAAGCTTCAGTGATCCCCAACACAGACTACCATAAAAACTATCTACTGCCGGTTACTAAAAGGCTAATGAAAGATTGCAAACTGAGATATTGAAATATGTTAAGAATTGATAGATCATCTTTACATTTTGTAGAATGTTTCAGCATACAATGAATATCTATACAAGGAATAACATTTATTTCTACACCCTCAAGTATTTTTACTGATACATTAATGCACCAATATGAATGTACATTAATATCTATAAATGGAATCAACTTAAAATATGTATTAAATAAAATCAATAAATAATAAAATATTCAAATCAATTTTAACATTTTTACCACTGCAGTACAAAACAAAGATCTCACACAATAGCCAGTATAACTTTACAATGCTTTTGACCCAAGCGCATGACAATCTTTTCCAGGTCTAGAAGCCAGCTCCAAAAGTTAGGAGCCAGCAGTGACTTGATGTAGGGCTGTGTTCACATATTTCATTTGTGGCTGATGCAAATTTAATAAAACTGTAGAAGAAAGTCAAGAAAACACACTTCAATGAAAGGGAGCAAAATCTAGTAACCCAGGGCTGATCTAGTTGATCTGGCAATAGGATTTTCAGCCTTGACTCAACAGTTTTAGATCTTCTGATTCAAGGAGATTGGGAATTCATCTAAACCAGCACTGCTCTTTACTAGCTTTTCCAGCCAGTGCCACCAATATATTCTTAAAGTGAACTGGGTTACCAGAAAACAACAACAGTAAATCAGGGAAATAATAAAATGGTCTCCTTGCTCTCCTTTTTGGACTAACTCTTTTAAGCAACCTTGTTTTGGCCTTGAGGACGCCGCAAAATTGAAAAAACACAGTACACTTTATGGTCAAAATGACATGTTATCTTGATTCTGTAATAAGCAATTGGTTGGTTCCTGTTGACGACTGCTCTACTTTTCCTCTGCCCAGGTTTTGAATGATTTACCCAAATGGCTTTTGAGTAAGAAAATAAGTATGCATAAAATGGTCCTCTTCTGACCCCTTTAACACTTATTTTTCTGCATATAGGACTGTGATCTGTAGTTGTTATCAGTATCATTTTTGTTTTGATGTCCCTTTTTGATTCATTTTTTTCTGGTATTTGAAGTGACCAATAATCAACAATTCTGGATTTTGGCATTAAACTTATTAGGGAAGGAGATTATTCACATTTATTAATCTTTTTTTTATCAATCTTTTGATTTGACTGTTATCATAAACATAAGTCCTTTTGTGTTAATGTATTCCCGCCTATGACTAAATATACATTCCAGGCAGGAAAAGATTAAAGGGGTTTTCCAGGATTTTTTTTATTTCACTATGCTACAGGGGCTGTAAAGTTAGTGTAGTCCATAATATAGTGTCTGTACCTGTGTGTGACGTTGGTCTCACAATTCTTCTGTGATTATTGCCCCAATATTTATTTTTAACAGCATACAAAATTACTCATGTCTCGGGATTTCCCAGGTTGCAATGCGTTGAGACCTGACATCACTAGTCAGGTGATCAGAGGGAGCCAGTTCTGCTTCAATTTTGCAACAGCTGTAGGCCCCCTGGTTAGAAAACACTGGGGGGAGAGTTAATCGACAAATTTAGACAGGAAAAACCAGTCTAAATCTTTTGCACAGAAAGTCGCAGTCTAAATATGTGCGACTTTTCTGCGACTATTGCTTTAGAGGATTTTTAGAAAATGATGCATTCTAGTCCATTTTAGATGGAAAAATGCATTTGTGCTGAATTTGTCAAAAGCGACTTTTCGGCGACAAGTCGCATCGGCTGAAAGTACACTGAAATGTCAGACCATGCTGGAGCAGATTTAAATACAGTCCAAAGCATAGATCCCGAAGTCTGTGCACAGAATTTATTAAGAGCCGTGCGCCTTTTGATAAATTAGGTGCTTAACCCTCTGTAGTTTGGTCTATATTGATGCAGGACATTGACAACTTTGATAAATCTCCCCCATCAATGGGTGTTTCAATGGGTGGGGTGGCTGATGTGTTGGAGGAAGGAAAGGGATCTCAAACTGTCAAGCATGGAACTGTGGGATGTGTAGTTTAGAGAACAAAATCAAACAAGAAATACCCAGTTCTGGCAGGTAAGTATTAAAATCACCTTATGGTGGATAACCCCTTTAATGATGCAGAAAAGGTCACATATCATAAACTATCAATACTATCATGTAATGTTTTAACTAATAAACATAATGGGGGAGATTTATTTAAACCTGTCCTGAGGAAAAGTTGCTGAGTTGCCCACAGCAATCAGATCGCTTCTGATTGGTTACTATTGGAAACTAACCAACTTTCCTCTGGACAGGTTTTGATAAATCTCCCAATATGTTTTTATTAAGGCCTAAGTAAGGTGCATGGGCGGGAAAACCATAGCGTCATATTTAGTTTATGAAAATGAAATGTTATATTGAGATATCACCCTTGATAGCACCTACTGGTTTTTAAGAAGACCCTAACTACTCAGCTTAGGGTTCCTTGAAGCAATTAAAAGGATTAATATTTCCTAACATTTCGGAGAAGATTAAAAAGAGATGTCAGGTGGTCAAACATATTTTATTCACTGCAAATAGAGCAGTTTTGCAAAATAGGCGTAGAGAAATAAATATGTGTTGTTATGTTTTGCTGATTTGAGAAATCTATTATGTACTATATAATGCTCTGTTTGTCTGCCATGTTATCTGCAATTGGTAGGCACAAAGCAAATGCTAATATCCTGTGGTGTGAATTATTCAGATTTGGTAAGCATGCTTTAAATAAATGGAAACCTCTCAAACTGATGCACAAAATTACTATTCTTATTTTTTACCAAATATGGAACATATGTTTAAAACAAATTGTGCTAGTAAGTGAAAAGCTACAAAGCCATTATAAATACGGTAAAAGCTTTAGACATCTGGAAAACATGATTTCAATTAACCATCAATGGGTATATATGAGCACACACTTTGTGTTTCCATTTTTGTGCTTCTAATTGAAGTAGTGAATCGTATTGGACGTAGGAGACTTATGACCATATTATCTGAGTAAATATCACGATTTTTCTCTCCACTGGAAAACAAGAGAATCCTCACTCGACATTATTTGCTTTTGTCTCAGTAGGACACTTCTGATTCTAATTAAAGTTGTCTATGAGCCTGACTTGTAGATTCAATGTGAGGGACGATTCATGCTGTCTAGAGGTGCCACCCTCTTTGTTCTCTAGAAAAGTGGCCCCATTTGCTGCTGCTATGAGATCCTTGTAACCCAGAATAAAAGTAAATTACATCTTATACTAAATTAACCCGTTACTTATTCTTCAATAATGGTCAAATGTTGTGTTGAGTATTTATACAAATAGAGGTGAAGGGAAAGATGAGTGAGGGGAAAGATAGATAGAGAGAGATCAAATAAAAAAGAATGGTATAGGTAAAGAAGTCAGGAGATGAAATCCTAGATTATCATATTCAATAACCTGTAGGATTTCTAGAGTTTGGCGCTCAGCTCAAGTAAAAGGGATTGGCAATCTTTAAGCAACTTTATGGAAATGAACAGTAACCATTACAATAAGGCACTTCATATACTGATGCTCCGCTGCTGCCGTTCTATGCAATTATGTAGCTCCTTACCCTTTCAATCGCCTATCGCTGTCCATAAGATGTCTTTCTATGGAGAAGCACATGACCATATATGATACATTGACGTGAATCATTATATGCGCTTCCATAAGAAGCCATCTTCTGAACGAGGAGCTGTCTGGCCACACACAGGATCCGCCATAGATCCCCCATAGACTATTATGGCATCCATTTAACATATTTATCATTACTAACCATTGAAAAGCTCATGATGTATCCAGTTCTGGATACCACCTGGTGGCATCAATAACCCATAGGCTACCTCATTAAAAGAACATGCGCCATTCCATAACTTAGAGATCAATAATATAAGAAAACATTAAACATATAAATAGCATATTTACTATGCTATTCCATGGTATGAGCTTTCCTGGGGGGAAACAAACATTATGATGCCTTAGAGGCTGTTCACATCAAATATTTAATCATTTCCCGATCATTTTGAACACTTTCCTGGATACCTATATTCAATGTGATTTTTAGACTTGATCCATATTGCCCTTAAAAAATCCTAATGCAAGTGGATCCAATGGACTGAGGCACCACTTACCAAGGAAGACAAAAAAAAGGTGGTGAGAATATTTGTGCAGCACTTTATCAATGCCAAGAATATAGGGCACACACAATGTTAAACATGTCACCCTTATATCAATAGACCATTGATGTGATTGTTCACATTTTCAGACAAGGTCTCATTATGCTTGAGGAAAATAAATAAAACAACGTCCAGCAGATGTGAAACTCCAAAAACTTGAATATTCAGCATTTTGTCTTATAAATGAGTAATTGCTGCAGGCAACTTGCAGAACTTGCTATGCTTTCCTGATAAATGAGAGCCTTCAAGACACTTTCTTTATTCTGCTAATGAACTAAATATTTTACAATACTGGATAATATCACTATTTACCGACCGCTTACTCGGAACGCTCCTTAAAGGGGTACTTCACTGTAAACATCTTATCCCCTAGAAAAAGGTGTCAGACCGCCGGGGACCCCCACGATCTCCGCTGCGGCCCCCTTTCATTTAGTGCATGGAGCAAACTCTGCTTCATGCCCGATGACTGGCGATGCTGGCTGCCATGCCCCCTCCATTAACCTCTATAGGAGGAGGCGTGACAGATATGTACTAGCCGTCACACCCCCTTCCTAAGACATGAATGGAGGGGGCGTGGTGGGACATTACGAAAACGGACGCTGCAAGCTTCCTTGTTCCGGATGCCACCACTGCCAGGCCAGCGGTGGGACCCCCGTGATCTAACATCTTATCCCCTATCCAAAGGGGAATACCCCTTTAGGGTACGTTCACACGTAGGCAGATTTGATGCACAGGATTTGATGCACAGGATTTTCTGCTGCAGATTTCAATGTAAACTAAATGACTGAGCACAGCTTCTAATCTGCAGTTACAAATCCTGCGCATCAAGTCTGCACAGGATCCTGTAAGTGTGAAGGTACCATTAAAGTTTTATTAAGCAGCTAGGAGAGCCAGGATGCTGGGCCGGAGGGGGGGGGGGGGGGATCTGACGAAGGATAGAGGATACATTTTTTCAATGCTGGATAACCCCCTTTATCCCCATGTATTGGGTTTAGTGTGGTTGTCAGTTTCACCTTAACGTCTTTTGAAGTATGAATTCAACATTTGCCGAAAGTGTGTTGGTTTTCACCTGCTATTGCTTAAAAAGTCAAATGAGCCTTTCATTTCATATTTCAGGCTATACATTTTTTACACTGCTTTGTGTCTAAAATAAGGCTTATTAAACCCATCTGAACCTATTCTGTAATCTAAGGTATTGACTTTTTATATTACAGTTCCCATTACATACAATATATAAAAAGAGCCAAGCTTAAAAGCCTCTGAAGGACATAGTAAGACAAACTCAAATGTTTTGTTCTTCCAATTCATAGTATGAAAAACACAGTGAAATTTGCTAAAAAAAAAAAGTTTCCAAACGAGGGTGCCTCCAGCTGTTGTAAAACTACAACTTCCACCATGCCTGGACAGCCATTGGCTGGTAACACTGTGCTAGAGGATCCACATGTCACACAAGCAAACTTCACTCTGGATTTAAATGAAACTTTAATACTCTGTCCACTCCTAATGTGTGTCCATAATGCAGTTCCCACGTGCATATATCGCATCATACTGACAAAAATGCAAACAAATTCTAAGAATTTACATTTAAAATGTAATTTACATCAATTTATATTTAACTGTAGTCTAGTTAAGATAAAGCACCAGTGACAGGAACCAAGCTAGCAATGGAATCACCGCCATTGTACAGTATATCACATAAGCTGTCATAAAAGCACAAAACTAACATTATTTAGTGTTTTAGATTATTTACTATCCAGTTTACGCAGTGTTAGATCTAAGACTATTTGCCCCTTTCCCACAATGCATTGTTGGAGTGCATGAAGTTCAGAAATAGAGAAAAAAAAGGTTTCTTATATAAAACTGTACTATAAAATGATACAGTAGTTTTTGTTTGAGCGAAAAGCATCCCTTTGGATTGTATGGAAAGAAGTGTAGTCAAAGAATAACTTAGGCTACTTTCACACTGCCGCTGTGCACCGACCATAAATGGCGGTTAGGCTCTTTTTTTCCTTTTACTTCAGCCTTTAACAGCCTTTATCTGAATGAGGCCCAACGGGCAATAATGGGTCCCGATGAATCTCATTTCCTATAATGGGGTCCTTTGGGCGCCGTTATTTTGTAGCAGGAGAAAAACACGACACAAGCAGTATTTTTTCTCCTGCTATTCCCCTCGGCTCCCCTGAAGGCCGTCACACTGCCGTGTGCTAACGGCAGTGGGAAAGAAACCTTAAAGGGGTATTCCAGGAAAAAACTTTTCTATATATATCAACTGGCTCCAGAAAGTTACAGGGATGTGGAATTCCTATCGCCGGGCAGGTGAATTTTCATGGCCCTTAGCCCGGCTTTGGCCAAGCAGGGCCGGACCTGACAAGCACGGCGGCACTCGGCAGTCTGTATGGGGTGGGCTCCCACATTCCTGCCCGCTCCATACTCTGCAGCCCCGGCTGTGGAAACTTGCATCCTCCGAAGCAGAGCAGGGGAGATGAGAAGCTGTCTCTCCCCTGCTCTGCCTTCTTTCTGCCATGCAGACGTGCGGGGGGAGATGAGGGGGCATGGCTTCTTGCTCCCCGTGCAGACCTGCATCCTCTGCCTTCGCTCCGCACAGCTCTAGCTTTGGAAAGCTGTGGGGAGGAGCGGACGCACGTCTGCACGGGGCGCAAGTTTCACACCGCCACTAATAACTAGCATGCGGCGCTCAGCAGTCTGTATGGAGCGGGCTCTGGACTCGTGCCCGCTCCATACTCTGCAGCCCCCAGCTGTTTTCAGTAGCCGGGGGCTGCCACTAATAGCCAGCATGCGGAAATTGCCGTGGCTGGCTATTAACCCTTTAGATCGCCGCTGTCAAAGCTGACAGCGGGGTCTAAAGGGACATGTGAATGCTCCCTGGTGGGCTAGTGGGATGGATCGCCCCCCCCGCAGCGTGATCGCGAGGGGGGGCGATCCACTATGGAGGTAGTCGCAGGGCTTACCTCGGTTCCCTGCTGTCCTGTGGCTCTGTCTTTGATAGAGCCTGGCTGGATCAATGGATCACAGAGCACACAGATCTATAGAGTTCAATAGAACTCTATTCATCTGTATGAGGAATCTAATGATTCCTCCTAAAAGTCTAATAAAGTGTAAAAAAAAAAAAAAAAAGTTTTAATAAAAGTTTAAAAAAAAACACACATTAACCCTTCCATGTTAAAAGTTCATATCACCCCCTTTTCCTATATAAAAACATGCAAACATAATAAAAATAAACATATTTGGTATCGCTGCGTGCGTAATTGTACGACCTATTAAAATATAACATATCCCGTACACTAAATGTAAAAAAAATACCAAACCACAGAATTGCAATTTTTATATTATCCCAGAAAAAAAAAGTTAAAAGTGATTAAAAAAGTCAGATCAATACAAAAATGGTACCGATACAAAAAAACTGATTATGGCACAAAAAATTTGCCCTCATACAGCCTGGTATGTGGGGAAAAAAATAAAGCTACAGGGGTTGAAAATGGCAATTAAAAAAATTCTAAAAAGTTCTGAATTTTTTATTTTATTTGTAAAACTATAGAAATCTGGTATTGCTGTAATCAGGCGGCCTAAAGTTAAAATGTTAGCTCAACCACAAGGTAAATGGCATAGAAAAGAAAACCACCAAATCCCCTAAGTTATCTTTTACTATTTCAATTTCACTTCACCTATTTTTTGATTCAGAGAATATGTTATTGAAAAATTTAAAGGTATCATTATAGTAGGTAGTTATGGCTATTCTAGGGAGAGGAGGAAAAAAATGAGAGCGTAAAAGCGAAAATTGGCCCGGACAAGTGGATCATCATGAGGGACAAGTAGATTTTGCTCCATTTTAGTCTCGTGGACAAGTAGTTTTTTTTATAAAATTTCCACACCCCTGAGTTAAACAGATTTGTAAATTACTTCTATAAAAAAATCTTAATCCTTCCAGTACTTATCAGCTGCTGAAGTTGAGTTGTTCTTTTCTGTCTAACTGCTCTCTGATGACTCCTGTCTCGGGAACTGTCCAGTGTAGGAGTGAATCCCCATAGCAAACCTCTCATGCTCCGGACAGTTCCTGAGACAGACAGAGGTGTCAGCAGAGAGCACTGTTGTCAGACAGAAAAAAACAACTCAACTTCAGCAGCTGATAACTATTGGAAGGATTACGCTTTTTTAATAGAAGTAATTTACAAATCTGTTTAACTTTCTGGAGCCAGTTGATCTAAATAAAAAAATAAAAAAAGTTTTTTCCTGGAATACCCCTTTAATCAGACACACCATGATCATACACTTTGCTGCTAACCCTCTCCACCAGACAGACTGTTCAGTTTCGGTAGTTGATGTCAGAATTTTTTTTATACAGTATAAAAACACCCCTTTTATACCATTGTTAGCAAATGTGTACTAATAAGACCATATATTGATTATATCAAAATAAACGAACATATGAAGGGAATACTTACATTCAAACTATATTCTAGTCAAAATAATTCTATTTAAAAGGGAAACTATCATTAGTTTCACCCAAACTAACCTATTGGTACAGGCTGGTAGTGCGAGTGACACTAATAATAACTATACTTACCTGTCCCATAGTCCTGTTGGTCTGTTATCTTCTCCATTCAGGCAGCAGGCTTGGTGGATGGGTGATGCTTTAGGAACATGGTGATAGCAGTGATGTCACCATGCTTCTGAAGCTCCACCTGTGCACTATTCCTGCCATCCGAATGAGGGAGATAAGGGGCCAACAGGACTATGGAACAGGGACAGGTAAGTATAGTTCGTACACGTGTGTAGTACGGGTGACACTAATGATAACAGGTAAGTGCTGGTGAAACTGATGACAGTTTCCCTTTTAAAAGGACATTTTCATTCTGCCTGAACAACAAGTTATTGTGTGGTCCTCCGTGGCTTCTCCCCTACCCATCAGTCTTGATTGATAGATCTCTCTCTATACCTAAACGGGAAGAGATCCATCAAACAAGGCCAACTCCAGGGACTGCCCTGATGACTCCCGATTCAGGCAGCATGATGACAGGTTCCCTTTCAATCTTTAAAATCGTCTTTTCTGGCACAAAGTCGAACTAAGGATTTCTAGTAGATAACACCTATGGAGGCACACTTGTGCTAGCATCAGAAAGAGAGTATCCCTGCTGCATCAAATGTGTGAATAATATTCATCCAGTGGAGAGTATATTGGTTAATTAAGCTAACAGCCGCAAGCACAAATAGTTTGAAATCAGTATAAGTACCCTCTAATAATACACAGTACTTTCACTAAATATGATTACAACTGTACTAATCAATATAAAAGTTATGCTGTACCTGTCTCCATTTTGCCATCCTGTGCAGCAGGTCCATCTGGAATTACGCTCTTCACTTGTAGAAATTCATCTGGCTCATCACCCCCAATAATGGTAAATCCAAAGCCCATGTTACTTTTTTTAAGTGTGGTGCTCAAAAATGTTCCTTTAAGTTGTGATGCATCCCGTGTAAAAAGTGGTTTTTCTATAGCAAGACAGAAAGAAAAAAAAACAACAACTTTGCATTACACATCCAAAAGTGCATACATCTTAGTTCACTTTACACAGTATATTTGTACCTTTAAACCAATTCTAACTAAGGCTGGGTTCACATCACGTTTTGTCCCATACGGGACCGCATACGGCAGGGGCAGCTGAAAACTTGCGCTTCCGTACCCCTTCGTATGCGGTCCCATTTGTAATTCATTTCAATGAGCCGACCGGAGTGAAACGCTGACTCCGGTTGGCTCATTTTTTCCCCCTATGCGGTTTTCCACCGGACCTAAAATCGTGTTCGACTACGATTTTAGGTCCGGTGGAAAAATTGGAAATAAAAAACAAATGCCATTTTGTAACTTTTGGGGGCTTCCGATTCTATGCAGTGCACTTTTCGGTAAAAATTACACCATATTTTTATTCTGTAGATCCATACGGTTACAAGGATACCTACATTTGTATTGTTTTTATTTTATTTTACTACATGCACCAAAATTAGTATGTGTAAAATCAACATCTTCTGACCCCTATAACTTTATTATTTTTCCATATACGGGGCGGTATGAGTGCTCATTTTTTGTTATGTGTACACCATTGACCGTGTGGTTTAATTAACATTATATTTTTATAGTTTGGACATTTATGCACGCGGCAATACCACATGTTTATTTTTATTATGTTTACATATTTTTTATATGGAATTCGGGAAAAGGGGGTGATTCAAACTTTTAATAATTTTTATGATTTTTTTTCATACACTTTTAGTGGGACTTTTAGGAGGAATCAGTAGATTCCTCATACAGATCAATGTGATTCCATAGAACCACATTTATCTGTGTGCTCTGCCCCTCATTGTTAAAGCCCTCTAGCTACCTCAGCAGTGGATTGCCCCCTTCCCTCCCCCCGCGATCGCACCATTGGACCACAAGCGATGGTTTAAATGCCCCTTTAGACACCGCTGTCAACTTTGACAGCGGCAATCTAAATGGTTAAAAGCCGGCCGTGGGGATCCCTGTATGTTGGCTATTAACGCTGGCCCCCAGCTACAAGAATCAGCTGGGGGCCTTCCGGTATGGCGCGGGCTTGAGTCAGGAGCCCGCGCCATACATCTCTTGCGGTGTCAGGAAGAGCCGACTCGTCCTTAGACGACAACCCGTTAAAGGGACTCGGTAAGCAATTACTTAACTAAGGAAAACAATATTCCTTGCATGACCCAGATCCCTGTACAAGATGCATTAAAATTTGCTTTCTTAGTCATGCAAGTAGGATGACCATGGGCATAACTTGAGGGGGTGCAGTGGTAGCACTTGTACCTGGGCCCGGATGAAAAAAAAAAAAAAACTCGTCTTCTAAATAGCACATGATCGATTGTGGCCCAGATCAAATTTTGCACTGGTGCCCAGGAGCCTCAAAGAGATTTTCTTGTTTGCCTGTTCAGCTCCAAGCTGAGCAGAGCTTTCCCTCTCTTCCTGCTTTCAGCATGAGGAGCTCTTGTTCTGTAATGGACACTTCAGACACATTGGTTGTGTGCAAACTACTAGCACTTTGCATGACTCACTGCCACAGCACAGTTTACACACAAGCAGAAGAGTATGTGTGTCAGTGATAAGGTTTACATAAAGTTAATGTTACCAGCAGATAACCTCTCTCCTGTTCTGTGCAGAGAGTGTGTAATGTCAGTAGCAGCCAGAGGTAGTTTGTTGCCTATACAATCAGCAGTAAACAAGAGGCAGAGAAAAGCAGCTATAACATGAAAATTATAATTATATTTATATATACACAAAACTGCATAACTTTACATGCCTTACATTTTAAACACTGATTCTGTAGATGGGAATATCCCTTTAAAGGACTACTCCACTTCCACAGCATTCAGAACATTTAGTTCCAAATGCTGGGTGTGGGACGTTACAGCCACACCCCTCATGATGTCATGCCATGCCCCCTCAATGCAAGTCTATGGGAGGGGGCGTGTCGGACGATACACCCCTCCCATAGACTTGCATTGAGGGGACGTGGTATGACGTCACGAGGGGCATGACCATGACATCACAATCCCCGTAGCTCCAACCCAGGGTTCGGAACCAAGTGTTCCGGATGCTGGGGCTATGGAGTACCCCTTTAAGTTAGGCCTCTGAGGATGTCCATGGTGCTGCACATGTCAAATACAAAGGGGTTAGCTTAGATGAAGTGACATTAAATAACCTGTAAAGTACACCACATTCATAGACATGACCAGTATTAATTACTTATTAAGACTGCTTCATACCTCTAAAAACTTGAGCCTGCATCGGCTGAGTTCCCAATTCTGTTGTGGGCATGTTGTGCTGTTGAAGCTTCCTTTTCGCTTCTAACACTGGGTTCTCAAATTGGGTTCTTCTGTTTATGTGACTGGTTAATAGAATATATAAAGTAATAAATCACATTACTAAAGCTACATCATATATCTATTAGTAAGTCAACACTCAGACTGATTTTATATATGTAACATGAGTGTCACTGCACTAGTTAAATATATATTAAAACTGAAAGCTAAAAAACATTGCAGCAGAATAATGCCGAACAAAAAAACAGGGTAAATTGAGGTTTTATTGCAGAATACAAAACAAGATGTTCGACAAAGCAATTAAAATAATGTTTTATCACATTCTAGTCAGAAGTTACTTTATTGTACGTAATTTAACCTGACTTTGCTTTTCATGGATAGATTATTTTCTCTGCTTTTTATCTCCTAAGTGGTTTATGACTTACAGTTAACATATTAAATATTGTTTTTTAATTAACAGAATGTTAAAAACTGTTTGATCTCTCCTGTCAGACAGGTCAATGGTGCTTCAGTGTTTAGACTGGACAGATTCAGAAGAGAAGAATAATTCTGACAACTGGGAGATGAATTGCCCCTTGAGGAGTGGTATTGGAGGGATATATTGGACTGATTCTAACACTGACTGTTTTAGCAATTTCTAATTAGCGTTCTCACAGACTACCTCATCATCCTTTCCTGTACCAAAGAACTACTCCGAATTCTGACTAACATTAACAGTTATGGCCACACCTTGGTACACCACCAGTAGCATTGCTACAGGGTGGCAAGGGAACAATTCCCCCCCCCCCCCCCGGTTATCCTTTGCCCTCCTGCAGAGAACCAGGATCCAGGCACACTTGCAGGGCAGGGGGAAGCCCATTCAGACGGATCAACAGAAGCTTCCCTTGGTTTTTCTAAGAGCTGAGGAACGTGCTCTCGAATCACCCATAGTGCAAGAAAAAGTGCAAACGTGTTACACTAAAAAAACGTGCACAAAGGATGCGGTCTATTGTAAGCCCTTCTCCGACAGGAGAGAGGCCCCCCAACAAACCCTACCCTTTGCCTCCGGACCAAAAGGTACCTGCGAGGTTCCAGGCTCAATGTCCCTTTTTTCGCCGAAGCTACTAAGGGTCCACAAATGCTCCCGGCATCCCCCTTGGCATTAGCTAAGGTATTTGCCCGCAGAGCCGATAACGGTCGGTGAACTACCCTGGGGTTTTTGCAGGGAGGTGCGGAACCTAATGGCGACACACACCTCCCCTAGACCGCTAGGAGGGACACCCAGAAGGGCTACCGCATCCTAACAATCCTGTGAACACACAACACGCAAAAAGTGACACAGTGACAAAAAGGAAATAAATACGTTAATGTGTGCAGATATACTGCCCGGATCTATAAAAATTTCACTCGTCATTGCGCCGCTCAGGGCATAGCAACGACGCATGGGACACACATCGGAGGCCTGAAGCAGCGAGGACCCGACCCCGGCAACAGGTAATTATGCAACCTGGGATGGGGGAGGCAACGGGGCAGCGGCGCCGGCAATGGGTGCCGCTGCCCCTTCTCTCCCCCTGTCTGTCGGCGCCGCTTCTCTCCCCCTGGCTATCGGCGCTGGCAATGGGGCGCCGGCACCGATAGTCAGGGGGAGAGAACTGGCAGCAGCACAGATAGCCAGTGGGAGAGAAGCGGCAGCAGCAGGGCTCTAGACCCTAGGAAAGGCAGGGGGAGAGAAGCGGGCAGCGACGGCCTCTCTCCCCTGCCTTTCTTGGGGGTGTATCGGGGTATGCGCATGCACACACACGCACCCTCATTTTACCAAGGATATTTGGGTAAAAAACTTTTTTTACCCAAATATCCTTGGTAAAATGAGGGTGCGTATTATAGGCCGGTGCGTGGTATACCCCGATAAATACGGTATATTTTAATTGGTTGGACATTTTCGCACATGGGATATCAAATAACTTTTTTTCTTCCTCAATTTTAAGGTCCCCCTAGGAAATTTGCAATCATTTGCTCACTTATTGCAGTCAGGCTGCCATGACTGTGGATTAGCTTCTCGCTGTACCACAAATGGTGCATATTGCTGCTGTTTAAATGGCACTGTCAGCATTGACAGTGGCATTTAAACAGTTAAATTATCTGGCAACAGAGATTACTCCATGCTGGCTATTAGCAGTGGCCCTCTGGTGCTTAAAGCATCCGGAAGCTGCCAGTTATGGAGTAGGCTTGGTTCCCTGTCCCTTAATGGAACAATCTGGTATGTACAAGTGATCATTAAAAAGGTTAAGATTTTTTTTTTTATAGGGAAAACAAGTATTTACTAACCATGACATATCAGAAAAATCATTTAAAGTGGTACTCTGCTGCTAGATATCTTATCCCCTATCCAAAGACTAGCAGAATGCTGGAGCACCCGAGTACCCCTTTAAGTCACTGATTATACTACCTACACAAAATTTATGGAAAAAAAATTGTTAACTTACTCAACATAATATGTGCCATATATAGGATCATCAATTTTCTCCCAGCCATAGGGAAGCTCTGAAAGAAAAATATGGAAATATCATGTTATGCAACTTGTAAGAATGACCTTGTGGCAGTGTAACGATTATTGTACAGAATTGCACACATGAAAAGAGTTAGTTTATAAAAAAAATAATACACAGTCTTGCTCATTAGAAAAAAAAAAAACTATTAGAAACACAACTTAGCCCCCTCCTTTTAACATAAAAAAATATATAGATAGAGCAGTGACTGTTGCATGATGGGAATTTGTAACATATGTACAAACTGGTGTCTCTTGTAGTTACCACATGCTGCACGAGAAAATAATTGCAAATAACTTTCCTTATTATAGGACTGCCATATATAAAAAGCACCTTACCATAGAGTACCAGGACAATGCATGCAATACAGATAAAATGCCCATTCACAGTAGACAGTAAGGTTACATAATATTTCTGAGAATGAGTGAGAAGGATCGAAAACACATTCATCACAACATACTTGCAGAATATCATATTGTTAGTAGGATATTATTAGTACAAAACCTAAGGGTCTGCCATCCATTAGCAGAAAAAGCCTGCTAGACAGGCAAATAATGATGGATACAGAGCGTATATTATTGTAGGGCCAAGTAAAAGTCTAAAATGTTAGCACCTTCAGAAGAGGATAGCTAACTGGAAATCCATTTCTTCAAGGTCTACCTGGTAAGAAATTTTGACTTTTTGTATTTTCAGATGATTATTTTGGAACCAATATTTCTATAACATTTTCATACCTTAGTTACCTGAGTACAATTACACAAAATCTCCATGAAATACCCCTTTTAAAAGTTGTGCAGTAATTGAATGCAAAGCAAAAAATGTATTTGAAAAGTGGAAAAGTATCAGTCTTTCCTTTATACATGTCTAACATTTCAGATCTATTCCTAGCTTTGTGTTTAGTAATTGGAATTTAATACCTGCACCTTAAAAGGGGTTCTTTAAGACTAATAGCCTATGCTTTGGATAAATTATTAATATTAAAGTGGCGGTCATACAATATACTTCGGACATAAAGCTGCAATGGCTGGTATTAGAGATACATGAAGTATCTCTAATACCAGCCATTGCCAGCCCCTCCTATAGACTTGCATTGAGGGGGCATGATGTCATGAGGGGGCAGGGCCATGGTGTCACGATACTCCGGCCCCTGTATCGCAAGTCATCAGCACGGGGCGATCTTCGCTCTGTGCAGCTGATGACAAGCGAGTGCCCCTTACAGTAGGCTTTATTTTGAGAAAATATTAATATATAGTAGAATCTCCCAATTGCGGACACTCACAGGGGAAAAAAACTCCACTATTGAAAGATGTCCCCTATTAGGAAAAAAGGCTCAAAAATCTTTCTAAATGACTGTACTGTACTCTCTCTCCAGAGTTACCTATAAAACACAATAAAAAGAAATATTACAGTAGAATCACTTCTCACCCCCCCTGTACCGTTTTATTAACCCTCTTGATCCTTCCAATGCCACTTCATTCATCCCGCATTAAACCCCGTGCCACTTTATTCCCTTCTGCGCCTAATCATGCCCCCTTACCCCCTGTGCCACATTATTTCCCCTTTATCCCCCTGTGCCATTTCATTCCCCCTTTATTACCCTCTGTGCAAATTCACTCGGGGGGGGGGGGGGGGGGGTGCAGAGGGGGCTAGGGCCCTCTGAAAGCCAGGGCCCCTTACTGGGGTATTGGCTGTACCTCCAACGGCGGCCCTGTGTACAAGGAATGGCCGGCACATAAGCCTGGTTGTCCCCTAATGGGGTGTTTTGTCCCCTATTGGGAGTATCCGCATCAGCTATTGGGAGAGTCTCCTATTTGGAGGGTGCAAATACATTAAGGCCATGTTCATACTTCAGAATTTCCACTGCAGCAGAGTCCAGTTAAATTCAACGGGATTCTGCTGCTCTGTGCATACGGCAGTATTTCTGTACCAGATGTTTCCAACACGAAAATTCAATTTTCTGTGTCCGAGACAAAGAACGAACACGTTCATTCTTTGTTCGGAGTCCGCATGGAATGCATAACTGTCTATGAGATGGTGCATATTTTGCCAGCGCCCACAGTATCCGCAAGGGGATTTTTCGCGCCACACATATATAACTGGTATTACCATAACTATAATGAACCAATCGAACATTAAAATGTTATTTATTCTGCAAGACAAATGAAAATAAATGATTTTGTTCATCCTGCCTCCCAAACAAAGCAAAGCAAACAATAAAAAATTTACCCAACAAAATAATAAGCCCTCATAAGGCTCACTGAAAAAATGGCAATATAAAAAAATATTATGTTTCTTAGAAAAAATACAATGAAAAACAAAGTGGTTAAAGCAAAGCTTTTGAATACATTGGCCCTGATTTACTATTCTAAACCCGACTTGTTTTGTTGTTTTTTTTTTGGCGCATCTTTGTCTGCGACATGTCGCAGACATCGTGCGCCAGTCTGCGACACGATGCAACATTTTTTCCCGACGGACCCGATGTGGATTCTCCCAAACCCGAAAAAGGGGTGAAACCCGACATTTCTGAGCTTTCCCACGTATTTATAAAAGGTTTCCAACCCGAATTTGTTGAATTGTTGTGGATTTTTTCCCCGACAGCTCAGAGGAGTTGGAAACCAAGCCAAAAAAACGCATGTGCGACAAACAGGATGCGACATAATAATAAATACCAGGGGAAAAAAGCAGTCGGGTAAGAAAGCAACATAGACTTACAACCCGATTTTCTAAGTAAATGAGGGCCATTATGGAGGAGATTTAACCTGTGCAGAGGAAAAGTTAACCAGTTGCCCATAATAGTCAGATCGCTTGTTTCATTTTTGGAAAGGCCTCTGAAAAATGAAAGCAGCGATCTGATTGGTTGCTATGGGCAACTAGTTAACTTTTCCTCTGCACAGGTTTTCATAAATCTCCCCCTATGAGAGCGAAATAGGAAGAGTGACTCAGTTGCTCATAGCAACCAGGTTGCTTCTTCAGAGGACTTTTTTAAAACTGAAAGATGCAATCTGATTGGTTACTATGGGCAACTGCTCCACTTTTACTCCCGACCAGCCAAGAGATTCACACATTTCTCTGTGTCGACTTCATAAACACGTAGGCTGCAAACTCATATGTCAAAACCTATACTCTTCCGTGGGACACAATATACACTACAGGTAACAAATCATATGGTTACACTAAATCTTCATACAATATTTCTAAATACCACAGTAAGGTAATACTAGTTTACAATATATTGCAATGGCTTGGGTAAAGAGATCATTCCAAAGCGGAATCCGGGGGCTTTATTTTCAGGGAAGTCCAATAAACACAATTGCAGCTTTTCTTGAAGCACAAAAGGAAAAACATTTTTTACAGAAATAAACTTCTGCTGCACAAGCCCAAATGAAGACAATACAGTCCTCCTCAAAGTGTACCTGTAATGTTTACATGAAAAACGCACCGTCGCCGCTCATAGCTGTATGGTAGGAGATGGGTCTTGGAGATGGGAAATGAAGCTTAGTTTTTATTAAAAAAGAATGACTAAAACATTACTAATACACTTGAAATAATGGGACAGCCCAGATCCTTGCAGGCTAGGCTCTCACCCATCTGGTGGTATGCGTTCACTCCTGGTATATGGATCTTAGCAGCAGACCAGTCTCTACACACAGCTGAATCCAACACACTATCCTATGACCACAACCTCGGTGTTTGTTTAATCACCATACGACTGTGGACTGGGCAGTTAACAGGTTAACCCAGTGTTTCCCAACTAGGGTGCCTTCAGCTGTTGCAAAACTACAACTCCCAGCATGTCCGGACAACCTTTGGTTGTCCGGGCATGCTGGGAGTTGTAGTTTTGCAGCAGCTGGAGGCACCCTGATTTGAAACACTGGGTTTACCGGAGCTGGTTAGGTCTATGGGGAACATTTATCATCGTTGCTTTGGTAAGCAAGTTCTATAGGCATTATTTTTTCTTGCTTTGGGTTTTGCTTATGTGCAACACATTTATTATACTATCACAGGGGGTTGATAAATTTGGCTCACATAAGCAAAAAACAATAAATCACTTTTGAATACCAGTTTTTTAGCACACATAAGCAAAAACCAATAAATGACTTCAGAACACTAATTTATAACCCCACCTCAAGTCAAAGCTGTGAAACAATTGTGCGATATATATATATATATATATATATATATATATATATATATATATATATGTGTCTTTATTAAATTTTTTAACCACTTTTTACCCTCTTAGGGTGCATTCCCACCGGGCGTATACGCAGCGTATTTGACGCTGCGCAAAATTTACGGCAGCAGAGGGAAATACGCTGCGTATCCCTTGCTCACTATACACACAGGGCTTTCCTGCGGCAGCCCTATGTGTGTAGTGAGTTTTGGAGGCGGGGCCGCGTGTCACAGACATGCCGGCACACGGCCCCGCCTCCAAAACTCACTACAGACATAGGGCTGCCACCGGAAAGCCCTGTGTGTATAGTGAGCAAGGGATACGCAGCGTATTTCCCGCTGCTGCCGTAAAATTTGCGCAGCGTCAAATACGCTGCGTATACGCCCTGTGGGAACGCACCCTAAATGTACTAACCTTTTTTTTGTTTGTTCTTTTATTCTTCTCATTTCAGATCCATGTATCCTGTGGACTACTTCAGGTTTGGTGGAGTACGATGACCAGAGTTTTTTTTGGTTTAAGATTATTAAAATGGTTAACGAGGGCTTGTGGGGGAGTGTTTTTGGGAATAAAAGTTTTTTTTAACGTGTTTTTTATTTATTTACTTAGTAGGCTTAGTAGTGGAAGATGTCTTATAGACAGAGTCCATTACTAAGCCGGGGCTTAGCGTTAGCCCCAAAACCAGCTATTGCTAACACCTAATTATTACCCTGGTACCCACCACCACAAGGGTGCCGAGAAGAGCCGCTACCAACAGACCCAGAGCATCACAAATGGCACTCCTGGACCTAGGCGGTAACAGGCTGGTGTTATTTAGGCTGGGGAGGGCCAGTAACAATGGTCCTCGCCCACCCTGGTAATGTCAGGCTGTTGCTGCTTGGTTGGTATCTGGCTGTGAATGAAAATATGGGGAACCCCACACATTTTTTTCATAAAGATAAAAAAAAATGCATACGGTTCTCCCTATTTTTATTCTCAGCCAGATACCAACCAAGCAGCAACAGCCTGATGTTACCAGGGTGGGCGAGGACCATTGTTACTGGCCCTCCCCAGCCTAAATAATGGCAGCCTGTTTGCCCCTAGGCCCAGAGCGTCATTTTTGACACTCCAGGCCTGTTGGTACCAGCTCTTCCCATTATCCCTGTGGTTGTGGGTACCAGGGTAATAATTGGGGGTTAGCACTAGCTATTTTTGGGGCTAACGCTAAGCCCCGGCTTGGTAATGGACTCCGACTATAACACATCTTCCACTACTAAGCCTGTAAAGTAAAAAAAAAAAAAACACATTTAATAAAACTTTTATTCCAAAAAACACTCCCCCATAAACGCTGGTCATCGATGTAGTCCACCAAATCTGAAGTAGTCCACAGGATATATGGATCTGAAATGAGAAGAAAAATACAATAGGTTAGTACATTTATTGTCACCCATTCGCACATCTCCCGCCAGTACCACACGACTACAACTCCCAGCATGTCCTCACTGTAAGGGCATGCTGGGAGTTGTAGTCATGTGACGGCAGGCTGGTGGGAGATGTGCAGGTGGGTGACAAGCAAGCCATAGAAGCTTGTCACCTGCTCACACATCTCCTGCCACCTGCACCACAGAAATACAACATATTAAATTATACTGCCATACTTTCATATTTCTGAACGGCCGGTTCCGCTCACTGCCACTCGCCCGCATCTACCGCCCCCTAGCTGTAGTAACTACAACTCCCAGCATGTTGGATGAGGACATGCTGGGAGTTGTAGTTGCAACAGCTAGCGGGTGGTAGGGAGTGGAACCGGCTCACAGGAATGTGAAAGTTCTACAGCGTAATTTCATATTTCCTGCTGGAGCTGTGATCAGGACTCGGGGCGGGAAATATAAAATTACATTGCCGAACTTTCATATTTCTAAGAGAAAGCCGGCTCTGCTCCCTGGCCGTCCGCCTGTATCTACCACCCGCCGGCTAGCTGCTGGAGGACTACAAATCCCAGCATGTCCATACAGTGAGGACATGCTGGGAGTTGTAGTGGCATTAGATAGTGAGCGGGAGGTAGATGCGGTCGGGTGGCCAGGGAGCGGAGCTGCGCAAAAAGTCACACAAAAGTCGCAGCTGCGACTTTTTGTGTGACTTTAACCCCTTAAGGACGCAGGACGTAAATGTACGTCCTGGTGAGGTGGTACTTAACGCACCAGGACGTACATTTACGTCCTAAGCATAACCGCGGGCATCGGAGCGATGCCCGTGTCATGTGCGGCTGATCCAGGCTGCTGATCGCAGCCAGGGACCCGCCGGCAATGGCCGACGCCCGCGATCTCAATACAGATCCCGGCATCTGCGGCAGTTCGCCATTTAAATGAACGATCGCATCGCCCGCAGCGCTGCTGCGGGGATCCGATCATTCATAACGCCGCACGGAGGTCCCCTCTCCTTCCTCCGTGCGGCTCCCGGCGTCTCCTGCTCTGGTCTGTGATCGAGCAGATCAGAGCAGGAGATGACCGATAATACTGATCTGTTCTATGTCCTATACATAGAACAGATCAGTATTAGCAATCATGGTATTGCTATGAATAGTCCCCTATGGGGACTATTCAAGTGTAAAAAAAAAAGTAAAAAAATGTAAAAGTAAAAGTAAAAAAAAAGTGAAAAATCCCCTCCCCCAATAAAAAAGTAAAACGTCCGTTTTTTCCTATTTTACCCCCAAAAAGCGTAAAAAACATTTTTTATAGACATATTTGGTATCGCCGCGTGCGTAAATGTCCGAACTATTAAAATAAAATGTTAATGATCCCGTACGGTGAACGGCGTGAACGAAAAAAAATAAAAAAAAGTCCAAAATTCCTACTTTTTTAATACATTTTATTAAAAAAAAAATTATAAAAAATGTATTAAAAGTTTTTTATATGCAAATGTGGTATCAAAAAAAAGTACAGATCATGGCGCAAAAAATGAGCCCCCATACCGCCACTTATACGGAAAAATAAAAAAGTTAGAGGTCATCAAAATAAAGGGATTATAAACGTACTAATTTGGTTAAAAAGTTTGTGATTTTTTTTAAGCGCAACAATAATATAAAAGTATATAATAATGGGTATCATTTTAATCGTATTGACCCTCAGAATAAAGAACACATGTCATTTTTACCATAAATTGTACGGCGTGAAAACAAAACCTTCCAAAATTAGCAAAATTGCGTTTTTCGTTTTAATTTCCCCACAAAAATAGTGTTTTTTGGTTGCGCCATACATTTTATGATATAATGAGTGATGTCATTACAAAGGACAACTGGTCTCGCAAAAAACAAGCCCTCATACTAGTCTGTGGATGAAAATATAAAAGAGTTATGATTTTTAGAAGGCGAGGAGGAAAAAATGAAAATTTAAAAATGTAATTGTCTGAGTCCTTAAGGCCAAAATGGGCTGAGTCCTTAAGGGGTTAAAAATGCTGTCAAAAAGCAAGTTCTGCAAGCCATGCCTGACCTGGCTTACACTTGTGACTTTTTGAAAGGGGTTTGCGACTTTATTTTGTGTACGTGCGACTTTCGCAATGATAAATACCCGACCACTGCAAAGTGAAAACTGAAAATTGCTTAGGTAGTGCTGATTGCTTAGGCACACGTGCGACTTTTCTAAACGAAACCCCTCTAAATCCATTGATAAATCTCCCCCGATATCTTCCATGCAAGACAACCCCCCTCAACCTTTTACAACATTACAATATGTACACTTGTAAGTAGTTCAGGGTAATAACTGCATTTAGATTATTTAGATGATATATAAGCAGATTGTGGATAGAGGCCCATATATACTGCTCAAAAAAATAAAGGGAACACTAAGATAACACATCCTAGATCTGAATGAACTAATCGTCAGAAATACTTTCATCTTTACATAGTTGAATGTGCTGACAACAAAACCACACAAAAATTATCAATGGAAATCTAATTTATCAACCCATGGAGTTCTGGATATGGAGTCACACTCAAAATCAAAATGGAAAACTACACTACAGGCTGAAACAACTTTGATGTAATGTCCTTAAAACAAGTCAAAATGAGGCTCAGTAGTGTATGCTGTCTCCACGTGCCTGTATGACCTCCCTACAATGCTTGGGCATGCTCCTGATGAGGTGGCTCCTGGACAGTCTGTGGTGCAATGTGGCGTTGGTGGATGGAGCAAGACATGATGTCTCAGATATGCTCAATCGGATTCAGGTCTGGGGAACCGGCGGGCCAGTTCATAGCATCAATGCCTTCCTCTTGCAGGAACTGCTGACACACTACAGCCAAATGAGGTCTAGCATTGTCTTGCATTAGGAGGAATCCAGGGCCAACTGCACCAGCATATGGTCTCACAAGGGGTCTGAGGATCTCATCTCTGTACCTAATGGCAGTCAGGCTACCTCTAGTAAGCACATGGAGGGCTGTGCGGCCCCCCAAAGAAATGCCACCCCACACCATTACTGACCACCAAACCGGTCATGCTGGGGGATGTTGCAGGCAGCAGAATGTTCTTCACGGAGTCTCCAGATTCTGTCATGTCTGTCATATGTGCTCAGTGTGAACTTGCTTTCATCTGTGAAGAGCACAGGGTGCCAGTGGCGAATTTGCCAATCTTGGTATTCTCTGGCAAATCCCAAACATCCTGCACGGTGTTGGGCTGTAAGCACATCACCCACCTGTGGACGTCGGACCCTCATACCACCCTCATGGAGTCTGTTTCTGACCGTTTGAGTAGACATATGCACATTTGTGGCCTGCTGGAGGTCATTTTGCAGGGCTCTGGCAGTGTTCCTCCTTGCACATAGGCAGAGGTAGTTGTCATGCTGCTGGGTTGTTGCCCTACTACGGCCTCCTCCACTTCTCCTGATGTACTGGCCTGTCTCCTGGTAGTGCATCCATGCTCTGGAAACTACACTGACAGACACAGCAAACCTTCTTGCCACAGCTAGCAGTGATGTGCCATCCTGGATGAGCTGCACTTCCTGAGCCACTTGTGTGCTTTGTGTGGGGGAAATGCCAAAACAAACTACCCACATACATGTAAACATTCACTTTTCTGGTGTGTTTTTAACCTTTAGAGGTATATGAGAGGAAAAAGACCACAATTTCTTAAAGAAAAAAAAAACAACAAAAAACAAAGAATGCTGCAATTTTGATAAACTGAGAAAAAGTGTCAATAGGGGGGGGGGGGGGGAGGGGAGGGAATTGTATATACAACATTTCAAACTTCCCTATTAACTCCCAGTAAACATCTGGCCAGTGTTTTTGGTGACTATAGCATTTTTGTGAGGCGTTTTTGCACAAAAGCAGTGTGTCTGATTCTAGCCCTATTGAGTATCTGCTGCAAAACTGTCACATTTTGCTGCAATTTCACAGTTGTCACAGCAAAAAAAATGCTACATCAGATTTAAGGCCCATGCACACTACGTAATTTCCGTCCTGAGGTGGATCCGCAATCTGTTCACACTGGGAAACTGGTGAAAAAACGAATGAGGAAAAGCTAAAACATTCTACTTCTTCATGCACAAACCAGCGTACACTATTGGGGGCGATTTATCAAAGCTTGTGTAGAGAAAGAGTGGTAAAGATAACCATAGAAACCAATCAGATTGCTTCTTTCATGATAATGTGGGCTGCTGTACATTCCCAAAAATTCATTTGTAATCCATAAGGGAGTCAGACAAACAGTCGGAGAGACGGGGCTTGGGTCCGCTATGTTTCAGGGCCACACTCTCTCAGGCTATGTAACCTGTTCATTGACACACTGGGCTTGTCTGCCTGCATCGGTCCTGTGTACTTCTCCTGCACAGGTGGAGCCAGACACTAATTGATTTTAGTGGCCATAACTGCGCAAGGATGTTCTGTAGTGTGAATGGACCCTTCAGTAATATGGACTAAAATATGTTTGGCTACTTCAATGGTTCACCAGATCATTGCCTGTTCACTAGTTGTTCACTCATAAACCTACATCTATCTTATGTGTATGGCTATATTTCACCAAATTTACCAGTAAAATGCCCATTCTGATTGGTTGGATCTTCCAGCAAGTCACACAAGCCACGTATCCGGAATGATTCAGGAAAGACCATTATATGTTGAAAATATTGTAACCTGACACCCTTGTAACTTGAGGGACCACTATATGTGTGTACACTATGCTATACAGTGTGCATATGATATTGTGTTTGATGTATCTATAGGTCTTTGGTTGCTAGGACTGGTGGACCAGAGTACTTGGTGGCTCCACCATGCCCACTTAGAATAGCTGGCAGCGAACAGGAAGAGGATCTGGCTCCAGTGTAGTAACAAGAAGAGCCTAGTGCTGCTGTGGGTGTGTGTTTTGTGACACTGTAGTGACAAGCCATAATGCCAATAGGAAAGGCAAAGACGATCCGATGAAAAGGTGTGTTGCTGGTGCTCTAAGAGAAGTCAGCCACTAGCATTTGCAATTCACCAACAATTTAAAGGGGTACTCCGTTCCTAGACATCTTATCCCTATCCAAAGGATAGGGGATAATATTTCTGATTGCGGGGGGTCCCGCTGCTGCCCCCCCCCCCCCCGCAATTTCCCTGCTGAACCCAGCATTCATTTAGAGTGCTGGGTGCAGTGCCGGAGGCTCATGATGTCTCGGCCATGCCCCCTCAATGCAAGTCTATGGGAGTGGGCGTGACAGCCCTTACGCCCCCTCTCATAGACTTGCATTAAGGGTGCATGGCCGTGACGTCACGAGCCTCTGCCCCGCAACGCTATTCATCCGGAGCGCAGTCCGCTCCGTGCATCAGATGTCTGGGGTGCTGCAGCCGAGATCGCAGGGGTCCCCAGCGGCGGGACCCCAGCGATCAGAGTACCCTATAAAGTACCCTTTAAAGCAGCAAGTCCCGGTCTCATCTGCAATGAAGGATCGCATGTGGTAGTACTCTGTACAATAGCAAAACCAAGAAGTATTGTTTCATATTTCTTAAACATATCAGCTGTAACTATAAAATTCTACTTTCTAGATGCATAGCATATAAACATGTGAAATCTTGGGTACAAGAGTTCCAGTAACAGCCCCATTTACTAAAATAAACAGATTAGTTATGGCCAGGATTGTACATCCAAGTAACACATGCTCTATGTTAATCCAATAGAGAAGGTACATGTGGGTTTTCAATCTCAGATCCTTTGTGAAAGTGTCTAATAATTTCAAATTATTTCTTATCAAACTATTCACTATTCAGCCAGGTGTAACTGCAAGCAAGGGCAGGGGAAATCCTTCCAATAGTGTTTAGGCTGTACAATGAAATAGAGAGAAATATATTAGCACTGCTTTAGTTACAATGAAGACCAGGGAAGGCACATCGTTGGTAGTAATGAATTCATTTCACTTTTTTAATGTAATTTTTTTCTATTTGTTCTTAGAATTAATCAGGTAATTTATCAATACAGAGTCAAACTAGCCCAGACAGGTAGGTATTCCAAATGTATTATAGTGGCGCAGAGTGGGTGATAAAATGGGTACATCTTAATAGATATAATTCATTACCAATTTATAGTACTTTCAAAGTATTTTTATTGCTAATGTAAGGGTGCACATTGTTAAAAAAATCTGGTGCTTTTTCTCACTCCATTTAGCTATTGGTAGACACACTTAAAAACTGTCTATTGAGGCACAAAAAAGAGCACATATTCCAGTTTTTGGTGCTATTTGAGCCAGAGTTTTGGTGCTATTCAAGTAGATTTTGCTTTAGGGGAGATTTATCAAAACCTATGTAGAGGAAGAGGGATGCAGTTGCCCATAGCAACCAATCAGATCACTTCTTTAATTTTTCACAGGCCTCTTTAAAAAAAAAAAAAAAATCTGATTGGTTGCTATGGGCAGCTACACCAGTTTTGATAAATCTCCCCCTGAGAGTTGTATAAAACGGCTGTTGTTCAATCTTCCCTGTCTATACCCAGAGCCATATGTGGTTAGTAAAAAGTTCTACCTGAAGTATTCCTGGTAAGTACCATTCATTGGCTTTATTTCTACATTTATGCATGTTATTATTTATGCATGTATTATTTAACACAGCAAATACCCCTCCATTTTCACTAGTTTTTCTAAGACTATGAAGCTCCATTAAAGGGGTACTCCGGTGAAAACCTTTTTTCTTTTAAATCAACTGGTGGCAGAAAGTTAAACATATTTGTAAATCACTTCTATTAAAAAATCTTAAACCTTCCAGTACTTATTAGCTGCTGAATGCTACAGAGGAAATTCCTTTCTTTTTGGAACACTGATGACATCACGAGCACAGTGCTCTCTGCATACATCTCTGTCCATTTTAGCATGGTGGCTCAGTGGTTAGCACTGCTGCCTTGCAGTGCTGGGGACTTGGGTTCAAATCCCACTAAGGACAACAATAAATAAAGCGTTATTATTATTATAATAACGTCAGCAGAGAGAACTGTGGTCGTGATGTCATCAGAGAGCATTCCAAAAAGAAAAGAATTTCCTCTGTAGTATTCAGCAGCTAATAAGTACAGGAAGGATTAAGATTTTTAATAGAAGTAATTTACAAATATGCTTAACTTTCTGCCACCAGTTGATTTAAAAGAAAAAAGGTTTTTGTGAGAGTACCCCTTTAAGCATTCATGCTTGGTGTTGTCAGAGCCAATCTTCACATTGGATTTTTGGATGTCACCCTTCAGAAGTCAACAGTATCTCTTGGAGCATGACATTATATCATAAAGTTTTCATACCAGTGTTCAAAATCTGGCTACCTCTCTCACCTATTCATAGGTGATAAGTAGTGTTGGTCGCGAATATTCGCAAAGCGAATTTTATTCGCGAATATCGTATATTCGCGAATATTCGCGAATATAGCACTATATATTCGTAATTACGAATATTCTTTTTTTTTTTTCACAGTACACATCACAGTGATCATCCCTCTCTCCTTCCAGCTTGTGTGGTGTAAAGAAGGCTCTAATAGTACTGTGTGAAACTGGCGTGCGAATTTTCGCATATGCGAAAATTAGCATATGCTAATTTTCTCATACGCGAATTTCCGTTTATGTAAATTTTTATGCAAATTTTCGCATTCACGTTTTTTTCGCGCATGCGAAAATAAAACGAGGATATTGCGAATATGCGAATATTCGCGAATATATGACGAATATTCGTCCATATATTCGCGAATATTCGCGAATTCGAATATGGCCTATGCTGCTCAACACTACTGATAAGTGCAATTTCTATGGGAAGCATTATCTCTTTGTAAGCCAATGTATAGCAGCACTTGCCACTCGCCTTGAGGGCAGCTGTGTTCGCCAATGGTTGCCATTGTAGTTTGCTGAGGTCTAGCATCTCTATTTTAAGTGGACTCCACAGAATCATGTCCTGGGCTGCTGATGCGAGTGTGATGGAGTAAGTGAAATAATGAACCAGCTGTAAATGGAACTCTCTCTATTGTTATGGTAATCAGTGGACAAACTAGTTCCTTCCTAAAAAAAAGCTTCTCTTTGGGTATATTCAAAATAGGGCTTTGGGTCCAAAACAAAACCCTGAAACAGCTGTCTGCAGACGGGTACTATTTTCCTCTGAAGAGATCTCTGGCTTGTCAAAAATTCCCAGTTAGTTTCTAAAACTCTGTAGTTGGAGCGGAATACTGATGTTTAGGTAAAGATACCTGAAAAGGTGGTGTGGTTGAGCTGAACATGGTTGAGCATATCTTCCCTTCCCAGAATTCCTACTGGAGTGCCAATATCCTATGAATTTCCACTCACCACTATGGTGGCCTGTCAATCCAAAAAATTGGAACCCTAATCATAAGGAAACTATTGCTTTCTTATTTTCTTTGAAGGTTCCAGAACAATACACCTAAAATAGGCAACTGATATTGTAGTTGTTATACATAGTAATAACATAGATTAGCCTGTCAGAAGTTTTCTTCATCATGTAATGTATGCAGGTTATACAAATAATATTCATTTCGACCGAACCAATTAAACCCTTTTCTAGTTATGTTTATTCCCCTAAATCTGAGCCTCTGGAGGCAGAGCTCCTTTCTATGAGTACAGTTTTGTTATTGAGTGCACTCAAGCTAATTCCTAACATCATAAAATGGGTATGTAAAGCAGCGTTTTCCTCCATCTGACCACAGGAAATATGTATATGTGGTAATTTGTACTCTATTTGATTTGTTATGCCATCTGCCAAACTTGTTTATTCTAATACAAGTTGGATTGACAGTACTATGAAGAAAATGTGCTTAAAACTGGCATCTGTTCATTACTCAATATACAAATTACATTATTTTGTTTTTACCCATGTGGGGATTTGCTAATTTTACAGCCCAATTTATAAGGCAATTTGTGTTTCTCCATGCTCTATGCCATAAGTTCTTGTATAAGAGCTCATTTGAGAATCCCCATATGCATTTTCAGTCATGGACGCCAGTGAAATCTCTTGCTTGTTAGCATCTCAATATAACAACACAACATGTGTCAAAGGGTTTTACTATTTAATCATTTCTCCTCATCTATAAACCATGTTGTTCTGATATACTAACTGTAAGATAATTATGCAACAGAAAAATATACAGTAAACTTCTGAAATGGAGGAATTATGTTTTATTACTCATATTACATTGGTCTAATTGGATTAGCTTCATTTATAATCAAATATATCAAATTGAGATATAGATAGAAAAGTGAATAAAATGACCAAGCAAGTTTGATTGCATACCAGCAGGGTAAAGGGGTATGAATCTTCAGATCACAATGTTTACCCATGATAGCAGCAGGAGCTCCCAAGTAATGGTATGGTACATTTTATTAATAACTATAGTAAGGCAAACAAATAAATAAATCAATTAAGGGACTCTCAAAATAACAAATCTTTGGATTTTAAACAGAAATGGTTTTATTGGCTGAGAAAAGAACATGACAAGGCAGGTATCCCTGGGGAAAAGTTAAGTTAGCCATAAATTAGGGTTTTAGACAGCAATTTTATGAATCTCATCCATGGTTGATCTGTGAAGGTTATCATCTTAGAGGACAAGGCCATAAATTAAAGTGACAAAGTACCAGTCGAACTTTGATATAATCTTTGGCTGGGTCTGAGCTACCATTGAGGGGGCAGCCCTGTTTGGCATGAATAACTTTACAACTACAGCCAGCAATGACCAAAATATCCAACACTGTGGATAACCCTGACAGATATCTACCATCAGTCAGTATGTTTCAGTCTAGTTTGTGTGACGAAAAAGGCCCTAATGGTCATCAGAAAATGGCTAAAACTGATTTATCCCAGCTACAATTCCTAGTGTAGTGCCACCTTTATCTTGGAGCACCATATTGGTACCTGGTCATTTATCAAGGGGACACTGCTGGAGAATTAAAAAGACCCCCACATTTTATATAGTCATCACTTTTTCAAAGTGATATTTAGTTTTCAACAAAACAAAATACTGTCTACTTTAATCTGTCTTGTTATTCATTTTAGTATTAAAAAAAAAAGGAAAACAAGAATTGTTTTTGAACAATATAACAGCATAAAATATTGTTCTGTGTAAAAAAGGTACAAATAAAATATATCCTTTTTTATTACAGAGGAAAGTAGAAATTATTTTAGATATAGCTAAATACTTATGGTTTTGAAAATAATACAGCAGGAGAACATACGTCCCCTATCTGTTTAAATCTTCAAACCATTAAAAAAATAAAAATAAAAAAGTGTTGTACTGAACAGTGTGGATTTAACATTAAACTCAATGACCAACAAAGAAAAAACTTAAAAGTTCAAGATAACACTGGTGAGTTCGTTCGACTAAAACCATGGCCATCTTCTGATCTTTTTTTAAGAACATAACCCTGACCTTTTTTGGCTCTTTTTTTAAGGTCACATCAAAAATATCTTCCAAGGACTTGATACTAGTCTAGATTTAGAAGTGGATGGGAAAATGCTTCAACAATAGCAGGAAAAAAATAAAGGTTCCAATCTGAAATTCTATTGTAAAAGACATATGATAACTATAAATTATGAAACTAAATAAAAAGGCCAAGTATATGAATAAGAAAAAGGGATTATTCCTTACTCTGGCAATGATGACAAAAAGGAGTTCAATAGCACTTGCTGATAGCTTAACTGATCATTACAAATCATCTATAGAAATGTGTGACTTGACATAGAGGTGCAACATAATAATACATGGTAGTGACCATGGCTTTATGATACATGTAATTCAGTACTCCAATCCAACTCATGCTCCCATAAAACCCCTTACTCCAGCCATATGGTCCTTGTCAGCATATTTAATGTTGTGTTACTCTGTCTAGCATAACAAAGTCATTAAATCCTACCAGTTACTAATTACTGGCTACAATGTGCATTGACAGATGTGACTGCATATCATTAGATACTTGCAACAAACAGTATTCTTGTCTCCTCTCATAGAGCTTAATTCCTTCATTGACTACCACATCTTTGCTGCCTCCATGTTCCAAAATCAATATTTGTTTTTCCTTTGTATACAATATATAAGGAAAAAACAACAGTATTTATAATTTACCAAGTGCACAGGAGAAAAATATTATTTCAAACATTATATCACATATACAAGATTGTAGATGTGCGCCATGTCTGTATTCTACCCAAATTCATACTGTGATTTCTATCCTTTCCTTTTTTTTTTTTGTTTGAACATGTGCTGCACTCTTCCCCACCCCCTCAGCCCAACCCTATATAGGTGGTAATTAGCCACACTAGGGCCATTTCATTCCTAGTAGCCTCCCAGTCTGACTGGGAGTGCAGGGTAAGTGAGCCATTACACCTTGTTCACACTGGTGTGGTGCGGGGCGGCGTCTGTTGCTGCCGTGGCTCCGTGTCTGCGGGCGGGTGCGGCCCATAGACTGGTTTGAGAGGCATTGGGCCCACTCTGCCAGTGGGTCGCTCCCCCTCCCCTGCGGGCACTTGTGTCGCGGCGGTGGTGGTCGCCGCCCGGTGCTACGCCATTTTATGCTAGGGACGTTAGGGACCCACTCTGAATAGGTGGCCTTGATGTGGCGAGTGGGCTTGTACTTTTTGATCAAAAATGTATACTAACAACCTGTTAGTTTTTGATATTGTGCTGAGAAGCAATCAGATCATTATACAAGATTGTAGATGTGCGCCATGTCTGTATTCTACCCGAATTCATTATATCACATATATTTATGTTATATCTAGTTCCATGGTAAAACAAAACATAAAAAAATTAGCGTAGCAATAGAGGTCGCAAAAGTTGCAATTGTAACCAGGCCCTTAGCTAGGCCCCCTTTGCCACCTGCTGGTGCTGCATTCAATTGTATCACCAACCTTAAAGGGTATTCTGCTGTAAAGATCTTATCCCCTATCCAAAGGTGAGTGGATGAAATATTAGATTGCGGGGGTCCCGCCGCTGGGGACCACAGCAGTCACTGCTGCAGCACCCCTGTCATTCGGTGCACGGAGCAAACTCCGTTCTGTGCTGGATGACCGGCAAAGCTGGCCGCCACGCCCCCTCCATTCCCATCTATGGGAGCAGGCATGACTATGTACTAGCCATCATTCCCCCTCCCATAGACATGAATGGAGGGCATGCAGCGTGACATCACGAACGCGGAAGCTGAAAGCTTCCATGTTCTGGATGCTGCCACTGCTGGCCTGGAGGTTGGAGGTTTACAGCAGAGTACCCCTTTAAAACATCAATATTAAGAAGAGGAGCCAGAGCAGCGCTTGAGCCGAAACAGGTAAGTATTTGGCTCAATACTCCCAAATCTGTGGCTTGCCAAATGGTGCAAAACCACAACTCCCATCATGTCATGCTGTGAGGGGATTGTAGGAGTTGTAGTTAATAAAGGGGCAGTCCATTAGGCTCTGTTTCCCAATCTGAGTGTGGTGTCCCGGTAAAGGACCTGGTCCTGTCCCTTTGTCTAAAGTCCTCCCGGCCAGACTGTGAGTTACTCCAAGCTCAATCCTACAAATTCTGTGTGACTACTAGAAACTCAAATCTCCTAAAAATAGTAGCACAGTGGCTAGCATGAAAGCTCATTGATCCCAGAGTCCCAGCAAGCCTGTGAGGAACCTGTACCATGGTTCTCTCTCACAAAGACTGTTATGTTCCATGCCGTTGCAGAAAATATGCAGTAAAGTTACTTCAAATTGACTTAATAAAATCTGCTGTGGACATTCCGTTATTTCTCCCTGCTGTTTGTGGGACGGTTGGCGGTAGAATTATTACATTGAGGAAACCGCACCCTGGCGTCACGACAATTGACGGTTAATACAAATATACCCTACACTATCGCCGCAACACCCCAGATACCATTACCCCCTTCCGGGTACCACATGTGGCTCTCCAGATGGTGTGAAACTACAAATCTGTTGGGGAATGATGGGAGTTGTAGTTTTGCATAATCTAAAGAACCAATGATTCAGAAACGATGATTTAGAGTTAGAGAGCAAAGTGGCACAGTTCACTGGCCAGGAGCATGGTGGCACAGATTATTGGGGGAATGTTGGCACAGATTATTAGAGGCATGGTGGCACATATTATTAGGGGCATGGTGGCACAGATTATTAGTGGCATGGTGACACAGATTATTAGGGGCATGGTGGCACAGATAATTAGAGGCATGGTGGCACAGATTATTAGAGGCATGGTGGCACAGATTATTAGGGGAATGGTGGCACAGATTATTAGCGGCATGGTGGCGCAGATTATTAGAGGCATGGTGGCACGGATTATTAGAGGCATGGTGGCACAGATCATTAGGGGCATGGTGGCACAGATTATTAGAGGCATGGTGGCACAGATTATTAGGGGCATGGTGGCATAGATTATTAGAGGCATGGTGGCACAGATTATTAGGGGCATGGTGGCACAGATTATTAGAGGCATGGTGGCACATATTATTAGGGGCATAGTGGCACAGATTATTAGTGGCATGGTGACACAGATTATTAGGGGCATGGTGGCACATATAATTAGAGGCATGGTGGCACAGATTATTAGAGGCATGGTGGCACAGATTATTAGGGGAATGGTGGCACAGATTATTAGAGGCATGGTGGCACGGATTATTAGAGGCATGGTTTCACGGATTATTAGAGGCATGGTGGCACAGATCATTAGGGGCATGGTGGCACAGATTATTAGAGGCATGGTGGCACAGATTATTAGGGGCATGGTGGCACAGATTATTAGAGGCATTGTGGCACAGATTATTAGGGGCATGGTGACACATATTATTAGCGGTATGGTGGCACAGATTATTTGAGGCATGGTGGCACAGATTATTAGAGGCATGGTGGCACAGATTATTAGGGGCATGGTGGCACAGATTATTAGGGGTATGGTGGCACAGATTATTAGGGGCATGGTGGCACAGATTATTAGAGGCATTGTGGCACAGATTATTAGGGGCATGGTGACACAGATTATTAGTGGCATGGTGGCACAGATTATTAGAGGCATGGTGGCACAGATTATTAGGGGCATGGTAGCACAGATTATTAGGGGCGTGGTGGCACAGGTTATTCAGACATGTTTTGAAGTATAACAAATAATTAGAATTTGCCAAATGATCAGATGATATAAAGACATGGAGGAAAAATTCACTGAAATCCAGGTTTATTGCATCACATATATAAATGCAGCCACATTCCAGAAGCCCTTGCAGTTGGCTCCCACTTTTTAATGTGTAAGCTCTTACTTATTGCCAATGGTTGGCAGTGGGCCCGCTACTCCCTCCTCCTCCAATACAGGTATTTTGTAGGGTCCTTGTATGCTCAGATGAAGCTGCTGGGCTTATTGTGGACACTATAGAGCCACTAAAAGCCACATGAGCCTAATGTGGGAAGTCTGACCTTGTGGATGGTGTACAATATGGGGGAACAATTTATGGGTGTAGGTAAGTTCAGATAATGGTAAAAGTAGTAGTACTGCAGATTATGGAGTTGGTTTGTCACAGAATCAGTAGTAGGCACACTGACCTTCTTGCAATTCTTCTGGTCAGTGCAGTGAAGGGGGTGCATTGCTAGCGGTAGTAGTCTCGGTCCTCCACGGCACATCCTTTGTTGTACGTCTGGGACATTGGAGGTGGGATGCCTGTAGTGTAGGGTGGAATGCCTGTAGCCTGCCTCCATTGCGCAGGACAGTATTAACATATTAGCAATGAACCCTAATACTTCTTGTATCTCTTGAACAGCAACACCGATGTGAGCAAATTATGTCAGATTTTAATCCAACAACCAGAGGTGTCAGTTTCCCTTTAATTAGGAATGGGCTGCAATACCAGACACAGTCCAGAGTGGGGGAATTTCAGTAACAAAAATGTCCCTTTATCATACCTTAAAAAGAATCTCCACCGCCATTAACAAATACCATATATATGCTGTAGATAATAACATCTCACTGAACAGCTAAAAATATAAATAAAAAACTAATTTATTAATTTATTTTAATTGAATGTATTTCATGTATTTGAATAGCAGCTACTATTTCATAATATAACCTTGGCTTGCTGTGCATGACTTAACAATATCTTAAAGATACCAGTGTTAATGAACTTCAGCTGAACCATATATAAATATTCATCAGAGAGATATCAAACACTGAAAGGAGATTTCCAATTAAAATGCATTTTCCAGTAACACATCTGGAATGTATAGAGCCATGATACGTGGAATCTGTGTTAAGATTCATACATTGTCTATTTTCTAAATATGAATGCCCCCAGCAGTACAAGAAAGCTTTTGGGTACTACTGCAAAACTTGTAGCAGCCCCCCTCCTCCCTATCTATCACATGTAATGTATAACATTGATATTCTCATAAGGGGCTGAGACCTTTATGCCTTCCTCAGGCTCCAGTGTCTAGGTGTGATCACAACTTCTGCACCGGCTATAGTTATATTCGTTAAAGGGGTACTCCACTGGAAAACATTTTTTTATTTTTATAAACTGGTGCCAGAAAGTTAAACAGATTTGTAAATGACTTCTATTGAATAATCTTAACCCTTCCAGTACTTATCAGCTACTGTATGATTCACAGGAAGTTCTTTTCTTTTTGAATTTCCTTTCTGCCTGACCACAGTGCTCTCTGCTGACACATCTGTCCATTTTAGGAACTGTCCAGAGTAGGAGCAAATCCCCATAGAAAACCTATCCTGCTCGGGAAAATTCCTGACATGGACAGAGGTGTCAGCAGAGAGCACTGGGGTCAGATAGAAAGTAAATGCAAAAAGAAAAGAACTTGTGGATCATATAGCAGCTGATAAGTACTGGAAGGATTAAGATTTTTAATAGAAGTCATTTACAAATCTGTTTAGCTTTCTGGTTTTCCAGTGGAGTACCACTTTAATAACACAAAGATTCTTAATAAATAAATGGATATCGTAATGCCAAGATGGATAAAACAAGGCTATGTGTGTATTATACTTTATGGTCACTAAGTCCTTTTCTGCTTATTAAAGATTAAGTGATTGATTTCAGCTTCTTCAATGTGATGTATGGTTTTATTACACTCCAACATCTTTTAACATACTGACATTTCTCTCATTATTGGACTTCTATAAACCAGTGCAAGATGTAACCGGTTGGTTGCCACTTTATACATTAGATAGATTAGCTACATTAAATGCAGCAAGAAAACAAAGAAAGATCTTTGCTACAAAAGCTTTACTACCTTCTGGCTGCCATGATATGCAGTTTTGGTAGTGGAGATACCCACCTATTGCACAAATGGGAGGATAAGCCAATGTCTACGGCGATACTGTAAGTTTTTAGATCTAATAGATAAGGAAATTATGTTGGAAATGGTCCCTTTATACTTCTGATGAAGAGGGGTTTTGGGTATTACCCCTAAATGTGTTCACTACAGAAATAAAGAGATTCTACATAATCTGTATTTGCAGAGATAGTTTTGTGAAGAGTCTACTTTGACATGAAGGGTGAAGAGCATTGAAGCAAACCACTTTTTTGTTTTGTTTTATTTTCCATATTGGCAAGAAACTTATTGTCAACCATTGATGTTGATGTTTATAGGCTTGCTATACTCTTATGTGCTTGGTTTAAATTTTGTATGAAAAATTCAATAAAAAGAAATGTTAAAAGAAACTTGGAAGTGTTTTTTAATCCTTATCAATGGAAAGAGAGTAAAAGCCTGTCAGGCATTACAATGACAAGGGATAACAATATATATATATATATATATATATATATATATATATATATATATATTTATATTTATGTATGTATATACAGTATTTAGTCAGCCACCAATTGTGCAAGGCCTGTAATTTTCATCATAGGTATACCTCAACAATGAGATATATAATGAGAAAAAAAAATCCATAAGATCACATTGTCTGATTTTTAAAGAATTTATTTGCAAATTATGGGGGAAAATAAGTATTTGGTCAATAACAAAAGTTCATCTCAATACTTTGTTATATACCTTTTGTTGGCAATGATAAAGGTCAAACGTTTTCTGTAAGTCTTCACAGGGTTTTCACACACAGGGACTGGTATTTTGGCCCATTCCTCCATGCAGATCGCCTTTAGAGCAGTGATGTTTTTGGGCTGTCACTGGGCAACATGGACTTTCAACTTCCCCCAAAGGTTTTCTATGGGGTTAAGATCTGAAGACAAGCTAGGCCACTCCAGGACCTTAAAATGCTTCTTCCGAAGCCACTCCTTTGTTGCCCGGGCAGTGTGTTTGGGATCATTGTCATGCTGAAAGACCTAGACACGTTTCATCTTCAATGCCCTTGCAGATGAAAGGAGGTTTTCACTCAAAATATCACGATACATGGCCCCATTAATTCTTTCCTTTACATGGATCAGTCGTCCTGGTCCCTTAGCAGAAAACAGCCCCAAAGCATGATGTTTCCACCCCCATGCTTCACAGTAGGTATGGTGTTCTTTGGATTCAACTCAGCATTCTTTCTCCTCCAAACATGACGAGTTGAGTTTTTACCAAAAAGTTCTACTTTGGTTTCATCTGACCATGTGACATTCTCCTAATCCTCTTTTGGATCATCCAAATGCTTTCTATCAAACTTCAGACGGGCCCGGACATGTACTAGCTTAAGCAGGGGGACATGTCTGGCACTGCATGATTTTAGTCCCTGGCAGCGTAGTGTGTTACTGATGGTAGCCTTTGTTACTTTGGTTCCAGCTCTCTGCAGGTCATTCACTAGGTCCCCCCGTGTGGTTCTGGGACTTTTGCTCACTGTTCTGGGCTCATTTTGACACCACGGGGTGAGATCTTGCGTGAAGCCCCAGATGGAGGGAGATTATCAGTTGTCTTGTACGTCTTCCAGTTTCTAATAATTGCTCCCACAGTTGATTTCTTCACACCAAGCTGCTTGCCTATTGCAGATTCAGTCTTCCCAGCCTGGTGCAGGTTTACAAATTTTTTCTGGTGTCCTTCGACAGCTCTTTGGTCTTGGCCATAGTGGAATTAGGAGTGTGACTGTTTGAGCTTGTGGACAAATGTCTTTTATACTGATAACAAGTTCAAACAGGAGCCAATAATACAGGTAATGAGTGGAGGACAGAGGAGACTCATAAAGAAGAAGTTACAGGTCTGTGAGAGCCAGAAATCTTGCTTGTTTGTAGGTGACCAAATACTTATTTTCCACCATAATTTGCAAATAAAAATTCTTTAAAAATCAGACAGTGTGATTTTATGGATTTTTTTTTCTCATTATGTCTCTCATAGTTGAGATATGCCTATGATGAAAATTACAGGCCTCTCATTTTAAGTGGGAGAACTTGCACAATTGGTGGCTGACTAAATACTTTTTTCCCCCCACCATATATATATATATATATATATATAAAAAATATATATATACTGTATACATACACACACAGTTTATGAACACCTGTGCAGCAGTTTATTATTTTCACACCAAATAAAGAAGTAAAGGTTAACATGCACACAAGTCCAGCCCCACAAAAAGGTCTCTACTTAATAATATCAGGCACCCTGGTGTAGTGTCAGCTATAACAGCTATGATGCAAAATCAAGTATTACTTTGTACTGGACACACAGTACTATAAAAATTTATAGATGTCATTAATACATGATCTGATATCTCAAATTGTTGCACCTGTCTAACTGTATTTGTTATTCAATCGGAATTAATTTAAATTTTTTTTAAAGGTTTTATACTTGTAGCTTCATGTTGATATGTTTATAGTTGATTTGATATGGTAGTTCTCTCAAAACTGTGAATAAGATGACTACACTACTGGCAAAATCTTTAGTGGGTTCCTGTAAAGCTTTCCTTTACAACCAACACGTTTAATGGAACAACTGTCTATTACATGATATAATAGACCCTTAAGAACACAGAAAATAAAGCCGCCTTCTTAAATAAAACAAAAAATTGAGGTTTTATTTTACTGTTGTCTTCTTTTAGGATTGTCATGCCTCTAAAATATAGGGGAAGCAAAAGGGTGCTGTGGATTGGTAGTACAACTGACTGCCGGAAACTGGCAGAGGTTACTAAAGGATGCATATGAATAATACTAAAGCTAGTACAGTACAGAACAACATAACACAAAAAATAAACCTGTACAACTATACTGACAGAGCCACAATATAGTAAGCTGACGCATGCTTTTGTTTGATAAATACTGTGAAACATCTCTGTCATGGTCACCCTGCCCTCTTGTGCTAAAATAAACTCAAATCCTACACACTGAACACCAATATAGCTCATTCAATTATATACCGTATTTTTCGCCATATAAGACGCTCCGGCATATAAGATGCACCCAATTTTAAAGGGGTTTTCCGGTGCTTAAACATCTTATCCCCTATCCAAAGGATAGGGGATAAGATGCCTGATCGCGGGATTCCCACCGCTGGGGACCCCCGGGATCATGCACGCGGCACCCCGTTTGTAATCAGTCCCCGGAGCGTGTTCGCTCCGGGTCTGATTACGGACGACTAGAGGGCGTGTGGCGTGTGACGTCACGCTCCGCCCCGCAATGCAAGCCTACGGGAGGGGGCGTGATAGCTATCACACCCCCTCCCGTAGGCTTACATTGAGGGGCGGAGCATGACGTCACATGCCGGCACAGGCGTGACGTCACACGCTGCCCGCCCTGTAGTCGCCGGTAATCAGTCCCGGAGCGAACACGCTCTGGGGACTGATTACAAACGGGGTGCCGTGTGCATGATCCTGGGGGTCCCCAGTGGCGGGACTCCCGCGATCAGGCATCTTATCCCCTATCCTTTGGATAGGGGATAAGATGTTTAAGCACCGGAGAACCCCTTTAAAGGCTGAAACCTGCGGACATCTAGATGTTGGCTGTCCGGGCATGCCAGGAGTTGTAGTTTTGCAACATCTGGAGGTCCGCAGGTTGAAGACCACTGGTATAGGAGGTAATACTCACGTGTCCCCGCCGCTCCGGACCCATCACCGCTGCCCTGGATGTCGCCCTCCATTGCTGTCACCACGTCTCTGGGGTGTCCCCGTCGCTCCGGAACGTCTCTGCTGCCCGGTATCCTCACTCTCTGTCGCCGCCATCATGTCGCTACGCACGCCGCTACGTGCGCGACGACGTGATGACGACTAAGGAGAGCGCCGGCCATGCAGGGGATCCCGGCACGGAGCAGACACCGAGGAGGCAGGTAAGGTCCCTCCCGGTGTCCTGAAATCTGTTCGGGACACCGCGGTCCCGAACAGCTCGACTGAGCAGCGGGGTTAGTGTCACTTTCTCTTCAGACAGCTCTGATCGCCGCGTCTGAAGAGTTAATACAGGGCATCACCGCAATCGATGATTTCCTGTATTAGCCGCGGGTCCCGGCCGTTGATGCAGGGCCGGTTTTAGACTAAATGAGGCCCTGGGCAAAAATGAAAAATGGGGCCCCCAGATTGTGTGTTCAAAGATCACTATGTTGCGCCCCCTTAATTGTGCTGCTCAGCTAATGCAAGTAAATGAGATTGAGCTGAAAACCACAAATGGCTGTGACTACAACATGACAAACGTAATAATTGCATCCAGGATGAATTTGTGGCTGTGGTAATTTGGGGGTCACAATGTGACCCCATTTAGTGCAGATCAGCTCAGCTCCCCCCTTTGCAAGAACGAAGTGCACGGACAGCTGTGGAGCAACAGTAACTTGTAAGGACAAGAAATTCAGCGCAAAACGGCATCATAAAATGTATGGTCAGAGGAAACCACAGGGTCATAGAAAGCCATACAGTTTATGATGCTGTTTTGAGGGTTTAATAAACCCCCCAAAGAGCAAGAACTGATTTGTGCTGGATTTCTCTATGTGTGACATTTACTTACATTAGCTGAGATTCAGCACGATTCAAGGAGAACAACATGGCGCTCTATGACTGTGCGACCCATTTTTGCCATCTAGCCCTAACCTAATACTGTCACCTTGTTCTTTATACAGTAATAGTCACTGCACACAGATAAACAGTGATCTCAATGCTACCTATCAGTAATAGCGTCCACATATACTATAAGGCTAAGTTCACGGACAGAATGTCCACATGGAGAATCTCCGTGCAGATATTCTGCAAACTGCAGGACACCAAAATAATATGCCAGCACTAGGACTGCACAGGAATGCGCCGTCTCATAGACAGCCATGCATTCTGTGTGGACACAGAAAATGGAATTTCCGTACCGCAAACATCTGTGGATCTGCCGGTGACCCGACCCATTTTGTGCCTCCAGCTGTTGCCACTCCCTTTTCCCCACCTCGCCGGCCCCTGGCCTGCTGAAAATGTTCCGAACACTGGGGCAGTGGACTACCCCTTTAAGTACGCAGCATAGTTCCCCCCTCCCCCATATTAAGTTGGCAGCACAGTTCCCCCCCACATTAGTTTGGCAGTATAGTTCCCCCACATTAGGTTGACAGTATGCTCCCCCACATTAGGTTGGCAGTATAGTTCCCCCACATTAGGTTGACAGTATAGTTCCCCCACATTAGGTTGGCAGTATAGTTCCCCCCTCATTAGGTTGGCAGTATAGTTCTCCCAACATTAGGTTGGCACTATAGTTCCCCCACATTAGGTTGACAGTATGTTCCCCCACATTAGGTTGGCAGTATAGTTCCCCCACATTAGGTTGGCAGTATAGTTCCCCCACATTAGGTTGACAGTATGTTCTCCCACATTTGGTTGGCAGTATAGTTCCCCCCACATTAGGTTGGCAGTATAGTTCTCCCCACATTAGGTTGGCAGTATAGATCCCCCACATTAGGTTGGCAGTATAGTTCCCCCACATTAGTTTGGCAGTATAGTTCCCCACATTAGGTTGTCAGTATGTTCCCCCACATTAGGTGCAGTATAGTTCCCCCACATTAGGTTGGCAGTATAGTTCCCCCACATTAGGTTGGCAGTATGTTCCCCCACATTAGGCTGGCAGTATAGTCCCCCCACATTAGGTTGGCAGTATAGTTCCCCCACATTAGGTTGGCAGTATAGTTCCCCCACATTAGGTTGGCAGTATAGTTCCCCCACATTAGGTTGGCAGTATGTTCCCCCACAGACATACAGCCTACAACCATATACAGTGTATGGCTGGAGGCTGTATGTCTATGTATTGCCCTGCTTCAGTGCTCCGACCACCGCTCCTCCTGGCTTATAGACCATAGCAGTAGGTCCCGGGACCGGAGGAGCAGTGCTCGGAGCACTGAAGATGACGTACTGCTGGTAACTTACCATGCTGGCCAGCGGGCGTCCTCCTGCTTGATGCTCTGCGCCTCCATTCCTATGGGCACACGCACGGGATGTCAGTGACGTCCCGGCGTGCGCTCTCTGGCGTGCGCCCCTGTGTTTTTAAAGTTATTGCAGTGCCGCAGAGAGTTAATGCGGGCAACCTTGTGTCCCGAAAAGATCTTTCGGGACACAGGGACGTCCTTAATAGTGATGCCCCCCCATTTTTGCCACCATGGGCAAAAGCTAATTTTTCAGCCCCTTGACTCCCACCTTACTACTGGGGTGACACACTGTAACAAACCTCCTCCTCATTTAATCACCTTACTAATGGGGTAACACACTGTAACAAACCTCCTCTTCATGTCATCTCCTTACTACTGGGGTGACACATTGTATCTCATCATGTAATCTCATTACTACTAGGGTGACACACTGTAACAAACCTCATACATACACACATCATACATACATATATACATAGACATCTAACACACATACACACATCATACATACACATACATCTATCATGCACACATAATACATGTACACATAAAAAATCATATACACACATATACAATACACATCCCCATCCCAAAGCTTCTCCTTACCCCCAGGAGATGATTGCTGGAGATCGGGTAGGCTGAGGCTGCATTGCTTCTGCGCCAGGTCACGTCAGTAGGAGCTCCCAGAAGCCCCTGGCCTCCTCAGCCCTGCAGGGCCGTACATAGTAGAAGGAAAAAAAAGTGCTGGCAGCGATCGCCAGGGGCCCCGAGCAGTGCAGCGTTCATTCCTCCACTAAATATGATTAGGATGTGAGGGGGGTTTACAAGTGGAGCGCTGCCTGAGCGTGGTGACATCTGATTAGTGGAATACTGCATTTTGCACGAAATCGCGGTAAAATCGCGGCACAAACGCAGCAATTTCTCTGCGATTTTGCGCAAAATGCAGTACTGTTAGTAATGCGCTAAAGCTTTTCAGGGGCCCCCTTTTGGATGGGGGCCCTAGGCAACTGCCTAGGATGCCCCGCCCGAACGCCGGCCCTGGGTTGATGGCCGCAGGGACCACCGCGATAGGACAAGGTTTAATGTGTATGTGCCGTATAAGACGCAACAAGTGAAGAAAAAGTTCGTCTTATATGGCGAAAAATACGGTAATTTGTGCAAACAATTCCTATTGAACCTAACACAGCTGACTTACTTTCTAGACACATATATATGAGAAACATTTCCACACATGCTTCACCTGCAGAACACAGTATTTGTGTATGGGAAATGTGACAACAATATCTATGAAAAAACTGTGACAGAAGTAGATATCAAAAGCTTTTCACTTTAATCTCTGGACAAAAGTGTGATTATGAGATGAGCATTTACTTTTGTCAGAAATTCAGTATAAATTAGGTATGCAATACCTACAGTACAAGCTCCAGTGGCTTTTTTAGCCTGACCTTTCTTGTAGCGCTCAAGTCACAGAAAACAGAAACCCCCTTTGTGGCTCCTTTATCTAGACTGGGAACATGCACATCACAAAGACGCTCTGTATCTCTATCTAGCTGTAATGCCATTGTAACTCAGGCACCTGCAGATACCCTCAATGCTCTCCGCTGCCACAAGAGAATACATTAACGCACACACAGGCCGTGAAATGAAACCAGCCTCTAAACACTTTCATGTTTTTTTATGTCTGCAAATTAATGTCACGAATGCAAAATTATTTCAGTATCTTAAGACATGAAAAAAAAAAGTGCATTCCGCACCTAAACAAGATCCAGCACAGGATCTCAGGCTATGAGTATTCCTGAAAATGAAGAGCTTGTAATAGCTATCTTAAAGTGACTTGTAAATGCTCAGATTCATGGAGATTTGCCAAGTTAAATCCACAAAGTGCATGAGAATGAATTTTCCAGCAATCATTTACGGCAGGTTTTCCCATATGGATTGGATTCTGTCATTTACAATTCACCTCCATACGCAATATTTCTAAAGATTTTTTGTAAGCCGGCATGGCTTTGTTAGATTAACCATTCAGAACAATGAAAAGGGCATTTTTGTCCTCTAAGAGTCCACTTCATACTGTACAGCTGTTTTTTATTCTCTCCATTTCGGAGGCAGGAGCAGAGTGTGGCTGTTTACAAGTAATACACACGCACATACTTTTCTTCTCTACTTGTCTGGCCAATAACAGCACAGCACCTTATCCTATTTGTTGTGTCATGACATAGTGCTAGTTATAGTGCACTGGACTAAATGGGCTGCATTGTGCTGAGAGATGATTACAGTACACAAATATAGCATACATGGGGGTAGAAGGGGATACTATTGCATTGGCTTTGCAAGGTGCTATGTAGAAAGCCTCAGCTTGCATGCACAAAATACAGACTTTTTCCCACTCTCTCCAGCATATAGCAGTATGTACACAGTATCCCCTACTTCCTCTGTTCTATCTTGGTGTCTCTATTACTAAAGAGGAAAATAAAATCCAAAACATGACCAAAAAAAACACATACTCAAATGCCATTGCCCTCTGTTAGAGTTTCCTTTCTCTTTCTCGACACATAGGCAGCTGAGGCAGGTCACTGGTGCAATGACTCTGCCAAAAATGTAAACTGCTACCTGTCCTGTTTCTATGTATGGATTTTAGAGGGATACAATTAAGGTTCAAGTTTTATGGGAGATTGGAATTTTGGTTCCTGATAGTTATATGTGGCAAAGTTTAGTGATTTCAGGTAAGCTGGACTATCTGTTGTTGGAGTGCAAGTTTGTGGGTGGATGTATTGCCCCCAAACAAATTAATATAAAGTTCTCCAGAAAAATACACTTGACCCCAGTACAGTCATGTGTATGTAAATAAACACGATAGAGAGAGTTAAATTTAAACGTCCACGACACAGTGTATTTCCACAGAAAAAAGGGACAGAAATGTGAGGAGTCATAACCTTTCCCAACCTTCTGCATTAAAGTTTTGGTTAAAAAAAATCCAATAAAATCCATCAAGGCAAAATGTCTTCTATAGCGTTGCGTCTGCAGTCTAGCAATAGATGATAAATTGTCATTGTTTCATTAAAGAACTTTTTGATCTTAGTTTCATAAGTAACATCTGTATTCATACATCAAACCTCTCAGTTCTTGCAAGGTTTTAAAAGACCTCATAATAGGCTTTCTAAAGATGACAGCCATTTAAGCATTACCAAGCAAACAGCAAGACCCAATAGTCTATTTAACTGGTGCCAGAAAGTTAAACAGATTACTTCTATAAAAAAATCTTAATCCTTCCAGTACTTATTAGCTGCTGAATACTACAGAGGAAATCTTTTTTTCTGGCACCAGTTGATTTAAAAAAAAAAGTTTTTTTTTGCCCACGTGTGACTTTCGCACATCATATTGTAAACACCTGACCACTGCAAAGTGAAAACTGAAATTTGCTTAGGTAAGGCTGTTTGTAACTTTTTGCTTATTCACAAAAGTCGCACATAAAAATGCTTAGGTGCATGTGCGACTTTTTGTGCGGCGTTTGTATGCAAAAAAATGGCTCTAAATACCTTGATAAATGCCCCCAATAGTGTTTTTAGATTTTGCAAAAGAGTTTGACGCTGTCCCTCATAGACATCTGATAGGTAAGTTAAAGGGGTATTCCAGGAATTTTTTTTATTTGACTATGCTACAGAGGCTGTAAAATTAGTGTAGTTCATAATATAGTGTCTGTACCTGTGTGTGACGGTTTTCTTACAATTCTTATGTGATTTTTACCCCACTATTTATTTTTAACAGCATACAAAATTACTGTTGTCTCGGATTTTTCCCAGGTTGCAATGTGGCCGAGACCTGACTCACTAGTCCGCTGATGACAGGGAGCCTGTCTGCTTCAATGGGTGGAGGGATCAATCTGCAACTACAGCTGGAGGCACCCTGATAGAAAACCACAGATCTTTTGTTTTAATGGGTGGGGTGGCTGATGTGTGGGAGGGAGGAAAATGAAATTGTGGGATTTGTAGTCGAAAAAAGAAAAGTCAAACAGGAAATACAAGTTCACAAAAAGCTAGCCACAGTATTATGGTAATCTTACAACATAGCTATTTAGCCCCAAGACAAAAGCAGATTCTTCCTATGCATGTCCATTACTGTCTGCCAGGTACGTACTAAAATCACCTTATGGTGGATAAACCCTTTTAGGTCTTTGGGTTTGTAAATTTTAGTTTGTAACTAGATTTAAAACTGGCTTAAGGACCATACCCAGAGAGTTATGGTCAATGATTCATACTCTGATTGGTCCCCGGTTATTAGTGGTGTACCCCAGGGTTCAGTACTGGGCCCGCTGTTGTTTAATTTATTAATGATATAGAGGATGGTATTAACAGCTCTGTTTCTATCTTTGCAGATGACACCAAGCTTTGTAGCACAGTACAGTCTATAGAGGATGTGTATAGGTTACAAGATGACTTGGATAGACTAAGTTTCTGGGCATCCACTTGGCAAATGCGATTCAATGTGGTAAAGAACAATCTGGGTGTACTTGTAGATAACAGACTACAGAATAATAGCTGCTTCTAAGGCTAGCAGGATATTGTCATGTATCTAAGAGACATGGACGTGAGGGACAAGGACATAATACTACCCCTTTATGAAGCATTGGTACGGCCTCACCTGTAATATGCTTTTCAGTTTTGGGATAAATAGGATGTTGTGGAGCTGGAAAGGGTGCAGAGATACGCAACCAAACTATCAAGAGAAGAAATAATAGAAGAATTACATTTGTTTTGTCTTGAGAAAATACTTTTAAGGGGGATAAGATCAATGTATATAGGTATATAAATGGCCCATACAAAAAAATATGTAGAAAAACTGTTCCAGATCAAACCCCCTCAAAGGACATGGGGGCACTCCTTCTTTACCATAATAACTGTGAATTTATGGATCAGTCTACCTCAGGAACTGGTCACATCAGAAACAGTTGAAAGCTTCAAAACAGGGTTCGATACATTCATAGAACAATATAACATTAGCCCCTTAATGACCAAGGACGTATATTTAAGTCCTTGGCTGGGTCCCGCGATATAACGCGGGGTCACGCGGTGACCCCACGTCATATTGGGTCGGTACCGGCATGGTTCTGAAGCTGGGACCCAGGGCTAATAGCGCACGGCGGCGATCGCGGTGCCGCGCGCTATTAACCCTTTAGACGAGGCGTTCAAAGTTGAACATCGCGTCTAAAACGAAAGTGAAAGCTGCCCGGCTGCTCAGTGGGGCTGATCGGGACCACCGCAGTGAAAATGCGGTGTCCCGATCTGCTGGGACATGAGCAGAGGTCGTCTTACCTTCCTCCGGTGTGTCCCTTTGGCGATTGATTGCTCCAAGCTTGAGATGCAGGCTTGAGCAATCGACCACCGATAACACTGATCAATGCAAAGCTATGGCTTTGCAGTGAACAGTGTATAAGATCAGTGTGTGCACCTATGGGAGCTATAACACTGCAAAAAAAAAGTGTTAAAAAAAAGTTTATAAATGTCATGTAACCCTTTCCCTAATAAAAGTTTGAATCACCCCCCTTTTCCCATAAAAACATGTAAATAAAAAGAAATATAAACATATGTGGTATCGCCGCGTGCATAAATATCCAAACTATAAAAATATATGATTAATTAAATCGCATGGTCAATGGCGTATGGGCAAAAAAATTCCAAAGTCCAAAATAACTTATTTTTGGTTACTTTTTATATCATGAAAAAATGAATAAAAAGCGATTAGAAAGTCCGATCAATACAAAAATGGTACCGCTAAACACATCAAATCATGGCACAAAAATGAGCCCTCATACCGCCCCATATGCGGTAAAATAAAAAAGTTATAGTGGTCAGAAGATGACAATTTTAAATGTATACATTTTTCTGCGTGCAGTTATGATTTTTTACAGAAGTACGACAAAATCAAACCTATATAAGTAGGGTATCATTTTATTCATATGGACCTACATAATAAAGATAAGGTGTCACTTTTAACCAAAAAAATTTACTGCATAGAAACGGAAGCCCCCAAAGTTACAAAATGGCGTTTTTTTCTTCAATTCCGTCGCACAATGATATTTTTTTCCGTTTTGGGGTAAAATGACTGATGTCACTGCAAAGTAGAATTGGTGGCGCAAAAAATAAGCCATCATAAGGATTTTTAGGTGCAAAATTGAAAGGGATATGATTTTTAAAAGGTGAGGAGTAAAAAACGAAAGTGAAAAAACGGTCCTTAAGGGGTTAATGCTTATGCAGAAATATAAAATCACATCCCTTCTCCTTCATCCAACCATATCCTCTCCTTTTAATTCTTTGGTTGAACGTGATGGATGTATGTCTTTTTTTTAAACGTACTAATTATGTAACTATGTAACTGATTTCTTGAAGCCGACAGACAGGGGGAGAGAAGGGGCAGCGGCACCCATTGCCAGCGCCGCTGCCCCGTTGCACTGACGTCATGCGCCGCGCCGTGCGGCGCATAGCAACGACGCAGGGGATGCACACCGGAGGCCTGAAGCAGCGCGGACCCGACCCCGGCAACAGGTAATTATGCAACCGGGGATGGGGGGAGGCAACGGGGCAGCGGTGCCGGCAATGGGTGCCGCTGCCCCTTCTCTCCCCCTGGCTGTCGGCGCCGCTTCTCTCCCCCTGGGTATCGGCGCCTGCAATGGGTCGCCGGCACAGATAGTCAGGGGGACAGAACGGGCAGCGGCGCCGATAGCCAGGGGGAGAGAAGGGCCGGCAGCAGGGCTCTAGACCCCAGGAAAGGCAGGGGGAGAGAAGCGGGCAGCGACGGCCTCTCTCCCCCTGCCTTTCCTGGGGGTGTATCGGGGTATACACGCGCACACATGCACCCTCATTTTACCATGGATATTTGAGTAAAAAACTTTTTTTACCCAAATATCCTTGGTAAAATGAGGGTGCATGTTATAGGCCGGTGCGTGGTATACCCCGATAAATACGGTAAATGTTGCTCTGTTTGGTGTAAAAAATACAAAAATTATACTCACCTTCCCTGTTCACTTGATGTCACCATTCTTATGGAGCCTGGTCGTGTTGTGCAGCATTTCCTGGTGTCAATACAAGGAATTACCCACATAGCTAGTCATTGGCGGAACACTGCTGAGAGTGGGACATTCCTTGTGCTGATACTGACATCAGTAAGTGCCACCCAGCAACAGTGGTGGGGGAGTGAGGAAGCCAAGTATAGGCTTTTTTTCCCCACCATGATGAACAATGCTGAAGGTGAATAAGGTAAAACAAGGATGGGATCTGCAGCCTTCCTGACCCAGATGATAGCAGCAAGCAAAAAAGACAAACTTCATAGAAATGGACAGGATGCTGATCAAAACCACTACATGAGTTGAAGGAGTAGCTTTATTGGACTTATGGTAATGATTCATGATGGTCCAATAAAGCAACTCCTTCAACTCAAGTGGTGGTTTTGATCAACGCTGGTGAATTCCTGCCCATTCCTATGAAATGTGTCCTTTGTGTTTGCTTTTATACATACAGTTATGCTTTGCATCATTGTGATGGTACTTAATAACTATATGATGCCAACTGTTAAGCAGGGTTGTTTTCAGTTATTAAATATCATTTTTTTCACTTTTCTTCCCTCCAGTCAAGAAACTGAGCACTATATATATATATATATATATATATATATATATATATATATATATATAGTGACACTGTGGCAAGGAAAGGGTGTATTTCCCTAGCTCACCCTGGAGAAACCTCCACCTGTTATTATTAGTGATTTGATTATTAGTGATTCTGTAAATACCCCAAAGCTACATTTTGTATCTGTTTAGTATAAGAACGACATCCAGCAAGTGCCTTAATAGCAACAAACCTGGTTAATAGCCGGTCAGTAAAGCTTAAGACAACGCATTTTCCCATACAGTATTTTCCCAAACAATGGTATCATTTCCCACTAGTGCACATATGCCCAAATCATCACAGACACTCCATGATCAATCTTTTAAATCATATGGCAGATGTTTAGAGATTTGTTCTGCGTGTGAGATGAGAGCAGTGTGATGAAGTAAGAGCTAAACAAACAAAGAAATGAACATATTAAATCCAACAACCTTTTTTATTTGTCTGTTTGTGGTAACAGTAAAGCAGTAAATTTCATCTAGTATGGAAATGTAAGGGTAAAGTCCTTAAAGAGTACCTGTCATCAAAGCATATTTTCTAAACTAACTCAGATTATATTCCCTAAATACTCCTAACACCCCTCCTGCCCTTAAAAATGTTTTCCGAGCTTTAAAAGCCTCTGTATCAGAACCACAAACATATCAAGGTTGAGAATTTTAACAGCATGTAAATAGCAAAGTGTCTTATAATTACATTAGGAACAATATATTAAAAGTTTAGTTTGGTGACAGGTATTCTTTAGAGTGGTGCTCCACTTAATAAAAACTTATCCTTATCCAAAGGATAATTTGTCTGATCAAGGGAGTCCGACCACTGGAACTCCCTGCGTTCTTCTGTATGGTGCCCCTTCTCTCAACTCCAAATGCAGGCTTTGTCGCTTCTACACAGCACCCTCAAGAGTGTGTCTCCAAGGGTGGGGACTGGAGCATGTATGGGGGATACATTTTTATTAAGTGGAGTAATCCTTTAACCTGTTGTCAAGGGAGGGTGTACAGGTACCTGTACGCCCTCCACATTTCCGATCACCGCCGCTCACCGGGCGGTGATCGAAATGGGATGCCTGCTGAAATCATTCAGCAGGCATCCCGTAACGTCACCCCTTGTGGGCGATCGCCATGACTGGCCGGTGAATTCTGACCGGCGAATCACGTTTTTCCGGGCTGATCGGGTCTCTGGTGACCTGATCGCCCGGAAAATAAGCATGATCGGAGCTGATGATCAGAGACAGCCCCGATCACTCTGAAGGATAGGAGTGAGGTAGCAGGGGTGCCACCTCCTCCTATCCCCTGCCATTGGTTGGTCAGGACTGCCCAACCAATGGCAGTTGGGTGCGGGGGGGGGGGGGGGTGAAGGGGTTGGGTTCAGTAGGCAGAGCGGGGGGGAAGAAGTGGGACAAGGGGGGAATATTATGATTACCGGGCAGCATTGATAGATGGCGGACGGCAGCATAGACAGCAGGCGGCAGCACAGATGTCAGAGGAGGCTGCAGTGAAGATCTATAGTAAGTGATCTTCACTGCTGCCTTCTCAAAGTTGCAAAACATTGGTTTTGCAACATCTGGAGGGCCACAGTTTGAAGACCACTGTGTAGTGGTCTCCAAACTGTGGTCCTCCAGATGTTGCAAAACTACAACTCTCAGCATGCCCAGACAGTCCAGACATGCTGAAAGTTGTAGTTCTGTAACATCTGGCCCTTCAGAACTACAACTCCTAACATGCCTGCACAGTCTGGAGTTGTAGTTTTTCAACATCTGAAGGGGCACAGTTTGGAGACCACTATACTGTGGTCTCCAAACTCTAGACCTCCAGATGTTGCAAGACTACAATTCCCAGCATGCCCAGACAGTCAGGGATACTGGGCGGTGTAGTTTTGCAACATCTGGCCCTTCAGATGTTGCCAAACTACAACTCCCAGAATGCCTGGACAGTCTGGGCAGGCTTGAAGTTGCAGTTTTGCAACATCTAGAGGGCCACAATTTGGAGACCACTACAAAGTGGTCTCCAAACTCTTCTTCTCTAGTTGTTGCATAACTACAACTCCCAGCATGCCTTTCAGCTGTCAGTGCATGCTGGGAGTTGTAGTTTTGCAACAGTTGTAGGCACACTGGTTGGGAAACACAGAGCTAGAGTCTGTTTCCTAACTAAATGTTTTCCAACCCGTGTGCCTCCAGCTGTTTCAAAACTACAACTCCCAGTATGCACTGACAGACCGTGCATGCTGGGAGATGTAGTTTTACAACAGCTGGAGGCACACGAGTTGGGAAACACTGAGTTAGTCTGTTACCTAACTCTGTGTTTCCTCACCAGTGTGCCTACAGCTGTGGCAAAACTACAACTCCCAGCATGCACGGTCTGTCAGTGCATACTGGGAGTTGTAGTTTTGCAACAGCTGGAGGCGTCCTTCCCACCCCCACCCCATGTGAATGTACAGGGTACAGTAACACGGGCAGGTATACAGTGGGTTTCCTACTGCAAGTTTGAGCTGCGGCAAATTTTCTGCCGCAGCTCAAGTCCCAGAAGGAAATTCCTTCGCTGTGAACCCCCACCTGTGTGAATGTACCCTAAAAACACTACACTACCACAAAATAAAGAGTAGAACACTACATATACACCCCCTTACACTTCCTGCCCCCCCCCCCCAATAAATAACGTCTTGTACAGCACTGTTTCCTAAACGGAGTCTCCAGCTGTTGCAAAACAACTCCAAGCATTGCTGGACGGCCATTGACTGTCCTGGCATTCCTGGAGTTCTGCAACAGCTGGAGGCACCCTGTTTGGGAAACACTGCCGTAGGATATTTTTGGTGGAGGAGGCAAGTCTAATTCTAGCATCCGGGTCTGCCCCTATGCAAATCCCTAATTTAGGCCTCAAATGCGCATGGCGTTCTCTCACTCCAGAGCCCTGTCGTATTTTATAGCAACAGTTTAGGGCCCCATATAGGGTATTTCCGTACTCGAGAGAAATTGCACTACAAATTTTGGGGGTCTTTTTCTACTTTTATCCCTTATGAAAAGGAAAAGTTAGGGGCTACACCAGCAAATTTTTTACAAGAACATGCTGATTTTGCCCCATACTTTTTCGTTTTCACAAGAGGTAAAAGGATAAAAAGACCCCCAAAATTTGTAATGCAATTTCTCCTGAATACGGGAATACACCATATGTGGACGTTAAGTGCTCTGCGGGCGCACAACATGGCTCAGGAGTGAGAGCGCACAATGTACATTTGAGGCCTAAATTGGTGATTTGCACAGCGGTTCTGACATAAACGCAAAAGTGAAAAAACCCATATGTGACCCCATTTTGGAAACTACACCCTTCATGGAATGTAACAAGGGATATAGTGAGCCTTAACACCCCACAGGTCTTTGACGAATTTTCGTTAAAGTTGGACGTGAAAATGAAAATTTTTATTTTTTTCCACTGAAATGCTGGTGTTACCACAAATTTTTCGTTTTCACAAGGGGTAAAAGTAACCCCATTTCTTCTGAATAAGGAAATACCCCATATGTAGATGTAAAGTGCTCTGCGGGCGAACTACAATGCTCAGAAGAAAAGGAGCAAAATTTGTTTTTTTGTAGAGAGAATTTGGCTGGAATTGAAGGCCATGTGCATTTACAAAGCCCCCATGCTGCCAGAACAGTGGACCCCCGACATGTGACCCCATTTCGGAAACTACACCCCTCGTGGAATGTAATAAGGCATGCAGTGAGCATTTATGCCCCACAGGTGTCTGATAGATTTTTGTTAACAGTGGTCCATAAAAATAAAAAAGTAAATTTTTCATTTGCACAGCCCACTGTTCCAAAAATCTGTCAAACGTAAGTGGGGTGTAAATGGTCACTGCACCCCTTATTATATTTCAAGAGGGGTGTAGTTTCCGAAATGGGGTCACATGTGTGGTGGTGCAATGTTCTGGCACCACAGGGGCATTTGTAAACGCACATGGCCCCCAACTTCCATTCCAACCAAATTCTCTCTCCAAAAGCTCAATGGCGCTCCATTTCTGAGCGTTGTAGTTTGCCCGAAGAGTACTTTACATCCACACATGGGGTATTTCCATACTCAGAAAAAATGGTGTTACACATTTTTGGGGGATTTTTCTCCTATTACCCCTTGTGAAAATGAAAAATTTGGGGTAACACCAGCATTTTATTGAAAAAAAATCTAATTTTTAATTTTAATTTCCCACTCTAACGAAAGTTCGTCAACCACCTGTGGGGTGTTAAGGCTCACTGTACCCCTTATTATGTTCCTTGAGGAGTGTAGTTTCCCAAATAGTGTGCCATGTGTTTTTTTTCTTTTGCTGTTCAGGCACCATGGGGTCTTCCTAAATGCGGCATGCCCCCCGAAAACCATAACAGCAAAATTCACTCTCCAAAATCCCATTGTCGCTCCTTCCCTTCTGAGCCCTGTAGTGCGCTCACAGAGCATTTACCGTAGATGCCGTGATCTGTACTGATCACAGCATCTGAGGGGTAAATGGCGGACATCCACACAATCGAGGGGTTAAATAGTTTGATAAAAAATAACAACTGAATACAACCATTAGACTTACATTTATATATCACTTGAATATGTTATTGAATGCATAATGTTATGCAGGGGAGTAGATATAGGAAGCAATCACACCCAGGCTCTATTGTCTAAGGGAACTGAAGGGCACCTATTACACATAAAGAGCCACCAATATTATAAATAGCAAACAGTCAGTGAGGAACTGTTAAAATGAGGAACGTAAAATGACACATCCTGGGCCCATTGCTCTTGGTAATCTGATATTAGAATCTTAGTGTAACATGCCATAGGAGGACTTTGTAAATGTAGGAGGGCTATGCATATATAAACATACATATGTGTAACAAGCATATCTTCAGAAGCTTCCAATGCCCAAAGAAAAAAATATAAAAGTTTACAAGCAGTAAAGTAAAGGTTGTAGGAGTGATTAGTGGTGTCCATCTAAAAAGGAACTGGCCCTGCCTCACCGCTTAATGCTAAATATAAAAATGAAATACAGCTTTTGAAACTCTTTGATAGTATAATACTGTATCATCTGAATAACAGTAAAAGCAATGTGTATTTATATACTTTATGCAATGGAATTCTTAACAATTCTTAATTCTTCTTTCAAAACAAAAACATGCAACACACTAGTAAATGAGGTCTATATGTCAGCTAAAATGCTGCACATCAACCAACAATTATTATGCTGAGAGGGAAAACAATACCAATGTAATAAACACTAAAAGAACATATCGTAGAGAGAGTTTAAAAGGGGTACTCCGCTGGAAAACAAGTGGAAAACAAATGTTTTCAAATCAACTGGTGCCAGTAAGTTATACAGATTTGTAAATTACTTCTATTTCAAAAGCCTATGCCTTCCAGTACTTATCAGCTGCTGTATGCTCCAGAGGAAGTTGTGTAGTTGTTTAAGTCTGAACACAGTGCTCTCTGCTGACACCTCTGTCCATTTTAGTAACTGTCCAGAGCATTAGAGGATTGCTATGGGGATTTGCTCCTACTCTGGACAGTTCCTAAAATGGACAGAGGTGTCAGCAGAGAGCACTGTGGTCAGACAGAAAGGAAATTCAAAAAGGAAATAACTTCCTGTGGATCATACAGCAGCTGATAAGTACTGAAAGGATTAAGATTTTTAAATAGAAGTCATTTACATATTTGTTTAACTTTTTTCCCAGTGCAGTACCCCTCTAAGGCCCTCTGTAGTAAAAAGAAACAAAATGTGTTAACATTTTTAACAGCCTAAAGAAACAAAGAAAAAAATCTATTATCCACATATTCTGGAAAAATATATGCATAGCATTGTTTATTAAGATTCACAATTGTGTACCAAAATAGGCATGCATACATGTAAACAGTCAAATAATGTAACATTCTTCCAACGGGCATTGTAATGTCAATATTCCTATAAGTTTATGCACATGGCCAAGCCAAGTTCATGCCCCTATTAGGACCCAAAGACATGCTAGGTGCCACCATGTGATGAACCCATAAAAAGGCAATATGCTGCTATTTTGTTGTACTGACTGATACATGCTTACTGTATAGTTGCATTTTAACAGTTCACATGTTTTCTTCTTGTACTATTGGTAAATCACATAAAAACAAAAGAACAAACAAATGTGGATTCCTTCTTTGTGAATTGACCTTTAAAAAAAATTTAAGTACATTTTGAACAAAATGTTTCCGATTTTGTCCTATAATAACTGCAATTTTTCTTGTTATCTTTTCTTTTCTTATTTCTGAATCAATCTGCTTTGTTTGATGAGAACAGCTTGTCTGCTGCAAGTTAAAAAGGAATTGTCATTCATTTCTACAAGAAAACACATTGTACTTGGATAATATTCTAACCAACTTTCAGAAGTTTTACTCAAGAGCTGCAACTTAATTACAGATGTATTCTACATATTATTCATTCACCTATTCATTTCAAAACTCTACTGGGCACTAGAACATTATATCAATATTGGTTAAAGGGTACCTCTCATCAAAAAAAACTTTTGATATATTATAGATTAATGTATGCAGAATAACTTTACAATTGCATGTTATTAAAAAATATGCTTCTTTCTATTTAATTTTCCACTTTGAAGAAATGACCACTAGGGGTCTCCCTACCAGTCCTGGCAGCAAGCATTTCAGACTCTTGCTGGAGTCCTAAACACTACGAGCTGCCAGTCTGCTTTGTTCACAAAGGAGAACACTCAGAGCTGCCAGCCTGCTTTGTTCACAGCCTGTTTGGCTGTGAACAAAGCAGGCTGGCAGCTCTGAGTGTTTAGGACTCCAGCATGAGTCAGAAATGCTTGATGACAGGACTGATCGAGAAAAATACAATAGAAAGAAGCATATTTTTCATTAACATGCTATTGGAAAGTTATTCAACATTCATTAATCTAAAATATATCAAACGTTTATTTGATGAGAGGTACCCTTTAACTTGTGTAAAGTCCTACGTCAAAAATTATTATTGACATTGTAGAAGTCCATAGTAGGATTGCAAAAGTGATTTCTTATTGTATGAATACTATAATAAGTACATAAATTCTAGCAGAAAGCTGTATGTGGTTATGTGGTTAATTGAGCTATGTCATGTGAACCTGGCATAAGAGATTTTGTCTAGCAGGGTTTGTGAAAAAGTGAACTTTCCACTTTGTGGCAATGGAAAGGATCAGCAAGAGGTCCAGTTGACTTTTAAAACACTTCTGGTTTATTGTATAAGCCTTAAAACAGATGCGCTTCGGGACATAAGCCCCTTTCTCAATGGGAACAAGGCAGATATGCAGGATATCCAGTGATCACTCTATTTATAGGGGAACTGGTCCCTTCTATTATGATGGGATCCAGTTGGGCACATTGATATGACATCACATGTTCAAATGAGTTAATAAATAAATGAATAAAATTGTATATGATACATTTAACATATAAACAAGAGTAATGCAGGTATACATGCAAGTAGTATTATATCACCTAAATGCAATAAAAGCATTCTCTTAAAAATAAAGTGAGTACGTAGCCAGTGTGTATAACATACATTGATGTCAGCCTGCTGGCAGACCGCTGATTTATCTCTAGATCTTCACACGGAGTATCCTTCTGATCACTGCACCTTCGGCTGAGGACTACCCTTATCCAAGTACCGGGAGGCTGCACCGTATAACGCAGCACAGGTAAAATAGCTGTTGTGTCCAATACACAACAGCAAAAGGTGAGGGAATTATCTCACCACCCTGTACATGTCTTCCAACCTTTTTTTGATATACTACCCCATTAGAAGCTCTGCTTTCCTTTTATTGGTTTAGAATCGCATGCACTGAATCGGACCATGAGCAAGTGGATTCCGAAGGCTTGAGTTTCCACTGAAGACATGGAATATTCTATTATACAACTTTCCATGCAGCATGGAACTGTGCCACCCAAGCTTTGAGCATCCCATGTGAAAGGGGACCTTCTGTTTTACCATGACTATTACCAACTTTTATATTCATTTCTTAATGTGTATTTATGTTCCACCCACCTACCATCATTACACTGTCACACCAGTTCCCTTAATGACCAGGGGCTGACTGTGTGTATGTGTGTTTTCTTTTCATTTTCCAAGGTTAACCATTGAGCATTGTACTATTCAAAATAACATCTTTACAGCCTCACGCCATTATGCATGTCAATTTATGATTCATTAATGGTACACCATCACTGTATGTTGCATAAACATTGTACTTTGCCGGACATGGACAGCCACTTTTAGCATTATCTCTATCACTGTTTTAAGTCATATACACAATTCAATTCTATCCATTTTTCCATCCCACAATAGACATATAGACCATACAGGCTCAATACATCTTCTGCATTTCTGCAATTTCCATCTTCCTCCCCCTGACCTCCCCTCCTTTCTCCTTCCCCTCTCCCTCCTCCCTCCATCTGCGGCTACTACCCAGCCATCAGATCATTACTCCATCCAGATCTTAACTCCATCCATCCTCTAGAATGGTGTACTGTCACACTAGACTTAGTGAAAGAGAATGTCTAATTGAATTATCCACAAAACAAATTCTCACTGATCTACCAAACGGTAACCATACGAATACAGAGGAACATAATGACACCAAAGAGGGGATAGATTTACCCCATATGTTCCTTGGCTTAGAAAGGAACATATGGTACAGCACCATTTGGACCTCACATTCATGAGACTCTATATGGAACAAAGCATCATACCTAGAGGACTGCGATTGGGACCTGAACCAGCGTTCAATTTTGCCAGAGAATGGGAGAACCTTATACACAGTTTTTCAATACAGATGATGGAACTCTTATGTAGAAAAAGAGAGGAACTGTGCAAAATCTAGACAAAAAATAAACAATCTAACTAGCACTCTCAAAAACATAGATCTCACAGGGAATTCACAAGGATGGACAGATTACTCAACATAAGGATAATGAACACAGAGAAAGATACATTAGAGAAGAAAACAAACAAACTAAACAGAGATAAGATTGACTATATCAACAATAACGTGAAATACTGGAAAAGAGAAAAAGAACTGGAGGATCAATGTAGAGGAAGAACAGTATCACCAGCTACATCATTTAATTGGAATCCAACAATCAAAATCTGTTTCTATCCAACATCCTCGAAAAGAACATTGTCAAAAGAACCCAAAGAAAACACCCATACAACAACCAAATAGAATACGGTTCTTCACCAACAGTAATCTACACAAGCAAAAAAAACAAGCTCCGTTACCGGACAACCACAAAGAATCAATTAACAAGATAACAAGAACACTCTGGCAAAGAAAGAACAAATTATAAACACCCCCAGACTGCAGGGGTGGAACAAAACAGGTAATCTTATAACTCCCACAGAAAGATTCACCACCGAAATGCATCAAGTTTCAGATATCAACATCAACCTTGAACTACTTATGCAAGAAGCAAGAACCCTATCGTCATTAGAACTACCACCTACGGTCTTTGGAGACACACATGAAAACCTACCTGGATCGGAAGTGGAAAAGGGATCAGAATCACATATATCATTCACCAAAAACACAGTTACCCCACTCCACCTATCATCTATCAATCTTTTGGATATCTCCTCCTTTACAGTGCACAATACACCGACAAGGAGTAATACTGATGAAGACCTATCATCCACATCGGATCTGCAAGCGACTGGCCCTCTAGCAACCACTACACCAGAAAGCATCACCAGGGGTTCACCAGATTTTTTAGAACTCCCCTCACAATTTACCCCCATACCAGCGGAACACCGGACAGACTCAATTCACTAATAACACAATACTACAGCCCGGTGAGGATAAAGAGAAAAGCCCCAGAAGATGAACAAAAAGAGGCTCCCGAGGAAAAAGAAAAAGAAAGAACAGAGAACAACAATCCCAAGCCAAAAAAGAACAAAAAACTACACTGAAGATTTTCAATTTGTCCACCCATGTCTTGTCTGAGCAAGAGAGAAGTCCTAAACAAGGGACTCTCCTTTTGCCCAACGGACAAAATCAATGAGTTCAATCCATTCATGGACCTCAACACCTATATCAGAAAATTAACGCTTGCACCCCACTTTGCCATTATGGAAAAGAATAATACAGACAGACCTGAAAAAGTACCAGTTGCTGATTTAGAACCCATTCTAAACCCACAATCGAGGATGACGGATTTACTTCCGAAGTCAACTTTCTACCCTATGCACCATAGAGGACAATTTATAGACACCTTCTTTTCTATGGTAAAAGAAGAATTCCGGAAACATTAGCATACAAACACAATCACAATACATACAAACACAATCTAGATCACCAACAAAAAAATTGCAATAAAAAAATTATAAGAAAACAAGGAACTCGTTATCCGCAGTGCCGATAAGGGGGAGGAATAGTTATACAAGATCGGTCCACTTACATCTCTGAAGCCTACTGCATCATATCAGACCATAATGCTCCCCTCTCAGAAGACTCCACAAAAAACTTTCAAGAAAGTTGCATAAATCTAGTTGATCAAGCCTATAAAGAAGGAGTCATCACAAAAAAAGAAAAAAGATTTTATCATTATAAAAGAACCGAAGATGGTTATTTGTTTTATCACCTTCCAAAAGTCCATAAGGACCCCATAAACCTGCCCGGATGCCTGATAATTTCGGGCATGAACTCTGTAAACAGCAATCTATCCCATTATGTAGATGTCATCTTGCAGGAGTATGTTATAAAGCTTAGATCCTACCTGAAGGACAATCCATCACTGATCGAGATACTTAAAAACCGCAACTGGGAACCAACTATAAATGGGTTACTTTAGACGTTACAACACTTTATTCCAATATCCCACACACCAAAGGCTTGGAAGTTATCACATGCATTTTAGCTGAAGATCCCACCATACATCTGAACAAAAGTCTTTCATCGTAGACAGTATAGCATACATCCTGAACCACAATTACTTCACCTTTGAGGACAACATCTTCATACAAAGGACAGGAACGGCGATGGGGACAAGGTTTGCCCCCTCATTTGCCAATCTATATATGGGGACATTTGAGGAGGGATTCGTATACAGCAACCATAAATGGAGGAGTCAAATAATAATGTACAAAAGGTACATTGACAATCTCATTTTCATCTGGAATGGTACGGAAGAATCCTTCCTGGTATTTACCCAGTATCTCAACACCAATCAGTGGAACCTCACCATGTCTGGTAAATGTTGTGCCACTGGGATAGAATATCTTGATCTAGTATTATTTTCAAAAAAATATGCCATACTCACCAAAACATATTTTAAAACTGTTGACTGCAAGAATCTTTTAAATTATCAAAGCTGTCATTTTCGCAAATGGAAGAATAATATCCCAAATAGGCAGTTCTCTAGGATCAGTAGGAATTGCACCAAAAACAGCAATATCTATACCCAAAGCAAGATTATCAGTAAACGTTTAAAAGATAAAGGATATCCGAAAAAAAATCATACAAGCAGCATACAAAAGAAAGTGGGAGAAAACAACAGGAGAAAACAAAGGAGAAAACAACAGACAAAGAACCTACAATGGAGAACAAAAAGAAGATGGGGCACACAGAAAGATCGAAAAAGCCAGAGAAGGAACCCCACCACTTTAACTTCATCACTAACTTTGCAGCAGGTCACAATAAAATCAAAAGTATAGTCAACAAACACTGGAAACTCTTATTGCAAGACCCATTTCTGAAAGAAATGTTACCAAAAAACCCAGGTTTAGGTTTCATATAAAGGAGAGCCATGACTATAAAAATATGGTAGCTCCTAGCCGATTAAAAAGCATCAAATCCAATGAAACGGTAAAAACGAAGACATCAGGGTGCTTCACCTGCAATACTTGCACATGTAAACTCTGCTAGTATCTAAACAATGGAGCTACACAATTCAAAAGCAACCAAACAGGAGAAGTTTTTCAAATAAATGGTCATATAAACTGCAGTTCAACATATATCATTTATTTAATTGAATGCAATTGCGGACTGAAATACATCGGACGCACCTCCCAAACACTCAGGAGTAGAATGAATAGCCACAGATTTAAAGTACTCCATAAATTCGAGAAACATAGTGTATCTTGCCATGCCAACCAATTCCATAATAATGTTTTCTCAGATTTCACAATCACAGACATAGAACAGATATCAGAAAATAGCATTGACCCTCAAAAGGGGGGAGTCGTACTGGATTTTTAAAATGAAATCTTTAGTGCCATACAGCCTGAATGAGGGCATTGAAAATATCTATTAATACACCACCCGTACCTGTTATATAGGTACACACATACACACATTCCCTCTATACCCCTATATCTCCTTGGCCTCCCTTTTTGTATCTACCCACTAGGTTTCCAACTAATGCTGTTGTCCAATTCTGACAGCTACCACCAACTAACAATCTCATCATCCTTTTCCATCCAGCCATCTTTCTTTCATATCACATTTATTTCCAACTCTATATTTCGTTTTCTACTATACATCCAAATCACCCCTTCATCCACACCCAACACCCACCAATAAACATTTTATACATTTTTTCACAATCATCATCACCAATCCCTCATACACTCTTCCCCATTGTATCCATTAACAAACATTACATCCATTCTCTCATAACCATTAGTGTTGAGCGGCATAGGCCATATTCGAATTCGCGAATATTCGCGAATATATGGACGAATATTCGTTGAATATTCGCGAATATTCGCATATTCGTTATATTCTCGTATTATTTTCGCATATGCGAATATTCGCGTATGGGAAAATTAGCATATGTGAATATTAGCATATGCAAGATAAACATACGTAAAAATTCGCATATGGGAAAAGTAGCATATGCGAATTTCTGCATATGCGAATTTTCGCATATGCGAATTTTAGCACGCCAGTCTCACACAGTAGTATTACAGCCTTCTTTACACCACACAAGCTGGAAGCAGAGAGGGGTGATCACTGTGATGTGTACTGTGAAGAAAAAAAAAAAAAAAAAAAAAAAACGAATATTCGTAATTACGAATATATAGCGCTATATTCGCGAAATTCGCGAATATGCGATATTCGCGAATAATATTCGAATTGCGAATATTTGCGAGCAACACTAATAACCATCATTAACGATCCTCCTTATACTCTTCCCTATCCTATCCACTAATACACACTATATGCACTCTCTCACAATCATCATCAACAATTCTTCCATGTATTTTTTTCATTACCACAAACCTCCTCAAAATCTTCCCACTTGTATAACCATGGAAATAAATAACTGCCATCCTTTCATGCATCTTTTTCATCAATACAAGCCGCCATTCTCTCCCAACTCCACTTACAATAACTTGCTGTTACGCCTCGCGCTCCGGGTCCCCGCTCCTCCCCGGAGCGCTCACGGCGTCTTTCTCCCTGCAGCGCTCCGGTCGGTCCCGCTGACCGGGAGCGCCGCACTGTCATGGCCGTTGGGGATGCGATTCGCACAGCGGGACGCGCCCGCTCGCGAATCGCATCCCAGGTCACTTACCCGTCCCGGTCCCCTGCTGTCTTGTGCTGGCGCGCGCGGCTCCGCTCTCTAGGGCGCGCGCGCGCCAGCTCTCTGAGACTTAAAGGGCCAGTGCACCAATGATTGGTGCCTGGCCCAATTAGCTTAATTGGTTCCCACCTGTTCCCTGGATATATCTAGTCTCCTCCCTTGCACTCCCTTGCCGGATCTTGTTGCCTTGTGCCAGTGAAAGCGTTTAGTGTGTCCAAAGCCTGTGTACCTGAACTTCTGCTACCCATCCTGACTACGAACCTTGCCGCCTGCCCCCGACCTTCTGCTACGTCTGACCTTGCTTCTGCCTACTCCCTTGTACCGCGCCTATCTTCAGCAGCCAGAGAGGTGAGCCGTTGCTAGTGGATACGACCTGGTCACTACCGCCGCAGCAAGACCATCCCGCTTTGCGGCGGGCTCTGGTGAAAACCAGTAGTGGCTTAGAACCGGTCCACTAGCACGGTCCACGCCAATCCCTCTCTGGCACAGAGGATCCACTACCTGCAAGCCGAATCGTGACAGTAGATCCGGCCATGGATCCCGCTGAGGTGCCGCTGCCAAGTCTCGCTGATCTTCCCACGGTGGTCGCTCAGCAATCGCAGCAGATTGCCCAACAAGGACAGCAGCTGTCGCAGTTGACCGCCATGTTACAGCAAATTCTGCCTCTGCTACAGCAGCAACCATCTCCTCCGCCAGCTCCTGCACCTCCTCCGCAGCGAGTGGCCGCTCCTAACCTCCGCTTGTCCCTGCCGGACAAATTTGATGGGGACTCCAGACTCTGCCGTGGATTTTTGTCTCAGTGTTCCCTGCATATGGAGATGTTGTCAGACTTGTTTCCTACAGAACGGTCTAAGGTGGCGTTCGTAGTAAGTCTTCTTTCAGGAAAGGCCTTGTCTTGGGCCACACCGCTCTGGGACCGCAATGATCCTGCCACAGCCACAGTCCAGTCCTTCTTTGCTGAAGTCCGAAGTGTCTTTGAGGAACCTGCCCGAGCCTCTTCTGCTGAGACTGCCTTGCTGAACCTGGTCCAGGGTAATTCTTCCGTTGGCGAGTACGCCATACAATTCCGTACTTTTGCTTCTGAACTATCCTGGAATAATGAGGCTCTCTGCGCGACCTTTAAAAAAGGCCTATCCAGTCGCATCAAGGATGTGCTGGCCGCACGAGAGATTCCTGCCAACCTCCAAGAACTCATCCATTTGGCTACCCGCATTGACATGCGTTTTTCTGAGCGACACCAAGAGCTCCGCCAGGAAAAAGACTTAGATCTCTGGGCACCTCTCCCACAGCATCCTTTGCAGTCTTCGCCTGGGCCTCCCGCCGAGGAGGCCATGCAAGTGGATCGGTCTCGCCTGACCCAGGAAGAGAGGAATCGCCGTAGAGAAGAAAATCTCTGTCTGTACTGTGCCAGTACTGAGCATTTCTTGGTGGATTGCCCTATCCGTCCTCCACGCCTGGGAAACGCACGCACGCACCCAGCTCACGTGGGTGTGGCATCTTTTGCTTCTAAGTCTTCTTCTCCACGTCTCACGGTGCCCGTGCGGATTTCCCCTACAGCCAACTCCTCCATCTCAGCCGTGGCCTGCTTGGACTCTGGTGCCTCCGGGAATTTTATGTTGGAGTCCTTTGTTAATAAATTCAGCATCCCGGTGACCCGTCTCGCCAAACCGCTCTACATTTCCGCGGTCAACGGAGCCAGATTGGACTGCACCGTGCGTTACCGCACAGAACCCCTCCTGATGTCTATCGGACCCCACCACGAAAGGATTGAGTTCTTCATCCTCCCCAGTTGTACCTCTGAGGTCCTCCTCGGTCTGCCTTGGCTCCGGCTTCATTCCCCCACCATTGATTGGACCACCGGGGAGATCAGGAACTGGGACTCTGCCTGCCACAGGAAGTGCCTCTCCCCCCCTCCCAGTCCCGTCAGGCAAGCCTCTGTGCCACCCCATGGCCCCCGTCCTGGTGTCACACTGCCCCGTGCCAGGTCTCGCCCTCTGCCCTCCCTCCCCATTCCCACTCCTGTTGTACTGCCTGCCATTGAGGAAACCCTCCATTCTTTCCCGGTGTCCTCATCCCAGGGGAGGCAGTTACTGGACAAAGAGAAGGGGAGACCTAAGGGGGGGGGTACTGTTACGCCTCGCGCTCCGGGTCCCCGCTCCTCCCCGGAGCGCTCACGGCGTCTTTCTCCCTGCAGCGCTCCGGTCGGTCCCGCTGACCGGGAGCGCCGCACTGTCATGGCCGTTGGGGATGCGATTCGCACAGCGGGACGCGCCCGCTCGCGAATCGCATCCCAGGTCACTTACCCGTCCCGGTCCCCTGCTGTCTTGTGCTGGCGCGCGCGGCTCCGCTCTCTAGGGCGCGCGCGCGCCAGCTCTCTGAGACTTAAAGGGCCAGTGCACCAATGATTGGTGCCTGGCCCAATTAGCTTAATTGGTTCCCACCTGTTCCCTGGATATATCTAGTCTCCTCCCTTGCACTCCCTTGCCGGATCTTGTTGCCTTGTGCCAGTGAAAGCGTTTAGTGTGTCCAAAGCCTGTGTACCTGAACTTCTGCTACCCATCCTGACTACGAACCTTGCCGCCTGCCCCCGACCTTCTGCTACGTCTGACCTTGCTTCTGCCTACTCCCTTGTACCGCGCCTATCTTCAGCAGCCAGAGAGGTGAGCCGTTGCTAGTGGATACGACCTGGTCACTACCGCCGCAGCAAGACCATCCCGCTTTGCGGCGGGCTCTGGTGAAAACCAGTAGTGGCTTAGAACCGGTCCACTAGCACGGTCCACGCCAATCCCTCTCTGGCACAGAGGATCCACTACCTGCAAGCCGAATCGTGACACTTGCATTACACTAGCCAACATACAGGCTCCCTCTGCAGAGCTGTCACCGTCATGTCCACAGTTATCTTTTCTTCTCAGTTCGCGCATGCGCCAACTTCGAACGGAGTATTATGTTGTTTCAGCAATACTAAATGTTACACATTACCCCCAAACAGCAACTGTTAACTAAATAGTCAGCATAAAGTTGGCAAGGCACAGCGCGATCTAGAGATAGATCAGTGGTCTGCCAGCGCGCTGACATCAATGTATGTTATACACACTGGCTCCCTAGTCACTTTATTTTTAAGCAAATGCTTTTATTGCATTTAGGTGATGTAATGCCACCTGCATGTATACCTATATTACTCTTGTTTATATGTTAAATGTATCATATACAATTTTATTCATTTATTTATTAACTAATTTGAACATGTAATGTCATATCATTGGGCCCAACTGGATCTCGTCATAGTAGGAGGGACCAGTTCCCCTATAAATAGAGATCACTGTATATCCTGCATGTCTGCCTGGTTCCCACTAAGAAAGGGGCTTATGTCCCGAAACGAGTCTGTTTTCAGGCTTCTACAATAAACCGAAAATGTTTTAAAAGGCACCTGGACCTCTTGCTGATCCTTTCCTGAAGGTTGCGCCATAGGACCAGATTTTTTCAAACTCCTTATACTCAGGATCACTGCACCTTATCCGATTACTGGGAGGCTGCACCGTATAACGCAGCACAGGTGAATTAGCTGTTGTGTCCAAAACACAACAGCAAAAGGTGAGTGAAGTACCTCACCACCCTGTGCATGCCTTCCAACCTTTTTTTTTATATACTACCCCATGAGAAGCTCTGCTTTCCTTTTATTGGTGTAGAAATGCATATACTTTGTGGAAATAGTGTTACAACAATTAGATGTTATTGTCCTTTATTCATAAGAAGTAATCACATTATAAGAATTTATAACCACTATACAACCGTACAGGGCCGCAACAGAAATTTTGGGGCCCTTTACACAGCTCAAGGCTTGCCCCCCCCCTCCCCCCGACTCCTCTGCACCTATGCCCCCCCCCCCCCCCGGGCCTTCCCGCTATCTTCCAAATCATCAAAAAAAATAATTTAGCCACAGGACCAGAAAAACAAGAGCCCTTTATCACCATACATATTGCCATCATATTGTTACTAACCAAATCCTGTATACTGAAATCAATACTACCAATAAGTGCTGCACCTTACCTGAGGAAGGGTCCTTTTCGGACCAGAAACATGTTGTTTTAGTGCAATAAAAATACCCTTTGGACTTTATATCGTGTCCTACTGCTTATCCTGGAGAACAAGCGCCAAGAAAAGATCACGTTTTTCTACGATATTGCAAAGAAATAATAAAATAATTATCCCCTGGATAGGGGATAAAATGTTTTTGCCCAGAATACCCCTTTAAATAAAGCCCATAGACTTCTACGGGAATCCGCACTCCCATTCACACTCTCCATTTTAGCAATTGGTGAGGGTCTTAGCACCTGGACCACACTAATCAAAGCTTCTGACATCCAAGGATCCAAGACTGGGCAATATCTATGGAAATACTAGCCATCTTGTCACTTGAATTTTCATACTCTAGCATAAAAAGACATGAGAGTTCTCTGCTGTCTACACTGAGCAAGAATCTTTGACTGTCAACTACACAAAATACCAAGGTGCAAATGTATCAAATATATGTCCTGAAGCGACAAGAAACCATGATTTTTTCTATTCACATCATGTTGTACATATAGCTATGACAATTACATCTTAAATTGCTTTGCTTTTAATTGCTCATGTTAGTAAAGGAAGCTGATTGGTGTGGCCATATGATACTTCCTTCACTACTAGCCAACATTGCTTTAGAGTGGAGTCAATTATGGTAAGACTAGTAAAGTACTTGTACATTTAGAGTGTGCGAGAAAAATACAGTTACTACAAGAAACCTTCACTCCAAAACGGGGAAAATACAGAGTTATAATGTTGCCATATTTGTCTCAAATGTTAGAAAACAGTAAAATTATAGAAATGTATACATCAATAATAGTGTTGAGTGGCATAGGCCATATTCGAATTCGCGAATATTCGCGAATATATGGACGAATATTTGTCATATATTTGCTAAATTCGCATATTCGTAATATTCTCGTTTTATTTACGCATATGCGAAAATTCGCGTATGCGAAAATTAACATATGCGAAAATTAGCATATACAAAAATTAGCATGAGCGAAAATTCCCATACGCGAAAATTAGCATATGCAAATTTTCGCATATGCAAAAATTTGCACGACAGTCTCACACAGTAGTATTAGAGCCTTCTTTACACCACACAAGCTGGAAGCAGAAAGGGGTGATCACTGTGATGTGTACTGTGAAAAAACAAAAAACAATATTCGTAATTACGAATATATAGTGCTATATTCGGAAATATTCGCGAATTCGCGAAAATGCGATATTCCCGAATAAAAATTGCATTGGGAATATTCGCGAGCAACACTAATCAATAAACATAATTTCTTCACAAATTTCAGTATATAGGTAGTAGTCAGTAGCCGCAAGTCTCAACTGACAACAAGATCTAAGGCTGGGTCCACACTACGTTTTGTCCCATACGGGAGCGCATACGGCAGGGGGGAGCTAAAAGCTCGCGCTCCCGTATGTGACCGTATGCGCTCCCGTATGCCATTCATTTCAATGAGCCGACCGGAGTGAAACGTTCGGTCCGGTCGGCTCATTTTTGCGCCGTATGCGCTTTTACAACCGGACCTAAAACCGTGGTTGACCACAGTTTTAGGTCCGGTTGTAAAAGCGCATACGGCGCAAAAATGAGCCGACCGGACCGAACGTTTCACTCCGGTCGGCTCATTGAAATGAATGGCATACGGGAGCGCATACGGTAACATACGGGAGCGCGAGCTTTTAGCTCCCCCCTGCCGTATGTGCTCCCGTATGGGACAAAACGTAGTGTGGACCCAGCCTAACACAGTTTATCCCAAAAAATTAACCCACTTCAAAAGATAAACTTCTTAAGAACTTCAATGCCCTGGGGGGGAGATCAATATTGTACGTTTCAGCCCCAGGAATTCTACTTCTTCAAACCCTCCAAAGTCCCAACTGACTTAAAAGACATATATATATTCAAACAGAAACAAGGTTAGACATAGCCGAGCTTGACACACAAGATTCATTGTGAAAAGAAAAGCTCTCATCCCACCAACGGTGCCCTAAATATTTCACTTAAGACAACATGTGTTGAGCAAATGATTTGACCCTTGTTTAATCATATGATAGACAGCCCAATGGCACAATTGATTCTGTATCCCCCCCCAAAAAAAGACACACATTAGGATACATCACTAAAAAAGTTTTCGAAAGGTGTCTACATAACACTGAGCATAAAAGTTTTGATATTGAAATAAGAGCACAGAAATTTACTGGTTAAACTGTAATCCCTCTAACATCCTAAAAAGTAAAGAAATGTTTATAAAATAATGCCAAACATAAAGTATACATATCATAAATCTGAATTCATTTATGCCGCATGACTATTACTTACAGCATAGAATTTCAATGTTTTGCAAATTTCAAGTTTTCGAGTTTTTCACAAATTAGGGCTAAAAGTAAAGAGCCAACCTAAATGTACCACTAACCTAAAATACAAAGTGTCTCAAAAATACCAACCTGAGAACTACTTGGATAAGTTAAACCATTTCAAAGTTATTACCACATAAAGTGAGACAAAGTCCAGATCTGAAAAATGGGCCTTTGTTTTGAAAGGCCAAAATTGGCTGTGTACTTAAGGAGTTAAAACGGTTGATATATTAGTCTGGCTCTTATATTCTATGGGTTCCTCACTATTCCTCTAACCGATCAGGTTTTACTCTGTACACAAGTAAACAGCTTTTTACAGTTTTTTGCAACAAGTTATTCTAAAATAATCTAATGGTTTAACCTTCTATTCTATTTTTGCTGCGCTGTCGTCTTTTTTTGCAATGTTATGTACAACCTATGTTATGCAGATAAACCACTAAAGAGACTTAAATATAATTGTGAAAAGCTTTGTGCCAAACTTGGGCTGCTTGACTATTAGAGAGAAATATAAGAGACATTACTCTGCTGCATTTTTCAGGCAGGGGATGGAGTTACCCTCTATCATTTCTCAGCAAGACATCTTTTACTCTCCCCCAGAACATGGCCCAGAGCAGGGGCACTTCACTGAAAATTTAAGCTATTTTCATAGGATGCATGGGGAGCCAGACCTGCACTCTTCTTGTTGGCTGCTCCCTCTGTAATATGGCTTTTGGCTGCTCCCTCTGTAATATGGTTATCTGTTCAACTGGTGCCAGAAAGTTAAACAGATTTAAATTACTTCTATTTAAAAATCTTAATCCTTCCAGTACTTGTCAGCTGCTGTATGCTCCACAGGAAGTTCTTTCCTTTTTGAATTTCCTTTCTGACTGACCACAGTGCTCTCTGCTGACACCTCTGTACATTTTAGGAACTGTCCAGAGCAGGATAGGTTTGCTATGGGGATTTGCTTCTACTCTGGACTGTTCCTAAAATGGACATAGGCGTCAGCAGAGAGCACTGTGGTCAGACAGAAAGAAAATTCAAAAAGAAAAGAAATTCCTGTGCAACATATAGAAGCTGATAAGTACTGGAAGGATTAAGATTTTTAAATAGAAATCATTTACAAATCTGTTTAACTTTCTGGCATGAGGTGATTTAAAAAGATATATATTTTCCAGAGGAGTACCCCTTTAAGTTCTTCTAACTTCTCCATAGTCTCTAAACGAAGATGGGAAAGGGGGATGTCCACAGTGATTTGTTGTGAGCTATTGCATACCTCCCAACCATCCCCGATCCGGCAGGACATTCCCACTTTTGGGGTGATGTCCCTCTGTCCCGCAAAGGCCCCCACATGTCCCGCATTTAACTGTAAATGCCTCTTATGAGGTGGTGGTGGTGGTGGTGGTGGTGGTGGGGGGGGGGAGTATGGTGGGTAGACGGGCTTGGGCAAGCACCCTCATCTCCAGAAAAATATGTAGAAAGGTGTTTTCCAGATGGTGTGCCTCCAGCTGTTGCAAAACTACAACTCTACAATGCTGGGAGTTGTAGTTTTGCAACAGCTGGAGGCACACTGTCTGGAAAACACTTCTTAACAAAAGTGGCCTGCCGCCTATCTAATGTGGGGGAATTGCCTGCTCCTATCTAATGAGGGGGAACTGCCTGCTGCCTATCTAATGGGGGGACTGCGTGACGCCTATCTAATGGGGGGGAACTGCCTGCCGCCTATCTAATGTGGGGAGGGGAACTGCCTGCCGCCTATCTAATGGGGGGAACTGCCTGCCACCTATCTAATGTGGGGGAGGGGAATTGTCTGCTGCCTAGCTAATGTGGGGGAACTACCTGTGGCCTATCTATTGGGGGGAGGAGACTGATCTCTCCCTTCTTTTAGCTTGTAGAGGCAATGGAAGAAAGATCCAGGTTAATACAGCGCAATCCACCAATAAGGTGGATAAAATAGGATTTATTTGCCAAACATAACGCGTTGCGAGGGTTTAGACCCTCTTCATCAGATGTACAGGCAGTATACACATAGAGGTCACAGGGAAATTTAAATGCAGAAAGAAAGGCGCCAAATTGCCTACGCTCTGCCCCCTGGGGGCGTTGCTAAGTTAAAAATAAACAAACAGTAATACAAAAAAACACACTTAATTCTAAAAAGAATAATACCATTATGTCAAAAGGTATGTGATGTGGTAGCTATTAGTATAGCCCTAAACGGTAGTAAACGCAAAATTGTGTAGAATATCGCCTTTGTGAAGTTCCGAGTGTTTCTCGGAGCTGCAGGTATATGGCGAGTGCGCAGACTCCCGGGGGAGCGGCGCGGTGTCAGTGCTGAGTGCACTGACATCGGAGTCGCCAGTGGCGCATGTGCAGGCTCCGGGAGGAGCAGTGCGGCGCCCGTGCTGAATGCACTGACATCGGAGTTGCACCTCGTGCATGCGCGGATATATTGGCCATGCCGAGCATTGTAGAACAGAAGCAGTACAAGCTATAGTAGTTACTGCTGCTGTGAGCGCTGGTTCATGAGTAAAGGACAAAATATGGGGGAAGGTGCTATAGAAGGTGTCAGGCACAGGGTAATTGGCATAAAAAGGGAAGGAATGAAATTAAAAAGATGCCAAAATCTGGTGTGACCAGGAATCTTGGGATACTAGAACGAATGTATATTGAGATGTTATATAATATAATTTTATAATAGATTGAAGCGGATAATTGTTCTAGCGGATAATGTCCATAACTTCTTTCAAACCGTTGGGTATCAGCAAATTCATTTTGAAAATCCAAAATGATTCCTTGCGCTGTAATCTTTCAAATCTGTTGGGTGAATTGATGGGGATCTGTTCGATAATTTTCAAAGAGAAAGCTTTGAAATCCTTATTGTGATACTCTGCCGCATGTCGGGAGACACTGTGCTTGGCAAACCCATTGGACACATTAGATCTGTGTTTGTTCATCCTAAGGCGTAATTGCTGGATGGTGCGGCCGATGTATTGTAGCTTCATTATTTATTTATCTATATATTCAGCACGGGCGCCGCACTGCTCCTCCCATAGCCCGCGCATGCGCCACTGGCGACTCCGATGTCAGTGCACTCGGCACTGACACCGCGCCGCTCCCCCGGGAGTCTGCGCACACACCATATACCTGCAGCTCCGAGAAACACTCGGAACTTCACAAAGACGACATGCTACACAATTTTGCTTTTACTACCGTTTAGGGCTATACTAATAGCCACCACATCACATACCATATGACATAATGGTATTATTCTTTTTAGAATTAAGTGTGTTTTTTTGTATTACTGTCTGTTTATTTTCAGCTTAGCAACGCCCCCAGGGGGCAGAGCTAAGACAATTTGGTGCCTTTCTTTCTGCATTTAAACTTCCCTGTGACCTCTATGTGTATACTGCCTGTACATCTGATGAAGAGGGTCTAAACCCTTGCAACGTGTTATGTTTGGCAAATAAATCCTATTTTATTCAAGACCGAGTCTCCTTAATGGTGGATTGCGCTGTATTAACCTGGATCTTTCTTCCATTGCCTCTGCTTGTCCCTTCGGCCAGGATTCCTGCCGCCGACTCCAGGAAGCTGCACTACCACTGGAACTCTTGATTCATGCATTTTTTGCTGTTGTGTCATCATACACAACAGAACAAGGTGAGCAAGTTTCCATTATTGGATATTGACGCTCACCCTCACAATACCACCTGTGCAGACAATATTGCCCTATGAGGAGCTCTGCCCTTTTCGTTTTCTCCATAGAATACATTCTTTTAGCTTGTGGGCCAATGAGAAGGATGCAAATACAGTTGTCAGAGGTTAGCAACATCCCTAGCAACCAATAGGAAAGTAGTTAGTTTAAAGATTTAATCGTGCATGCGCATGTTGCGAATTTTGTTACGAATTTCGCATAGAAAAAAAAGTTAATGAATATGCTAAATTCGCGAATATAGGACGAATATTTTTCCAAATATTGCGAAATATTGCGAATTCGAATATGGCCTATGCCGCTCATCACTATATAGGACGTCCTCCTAAACTTAGATGACAGACTGACGTTATTGCTGTTGAAGAGGTATTCCCATTCTGCATGTGCTGATGTGATGGGGCGTGGCTAGGGGTGAGACCGAGGGCGTGATTAGTGGGTGTGGCTTGTCCCTCTTTGCGCTCAGCAAAGTTGGGAGGTATGCTATTGAGTGGAGCATTAAACAGAAGCCCCTGACACCCCAACACTTCATGAAAAAAAAATGGTAGGAATTATAAGAGTAAAAACCCTGAAGGAGTTATGTTTATGAACACACATGGCATGTAGGGCAATACTAACACTCTGCTTTTATCTATCTATGGTTCTATTCATAGTGCTCCTCCTTCAGTCTTTGGTGGTGTGGCTGCCAGTACAACAGTGGAGAGAAGCCCCTGCCTGCTCCTCTTATGCCATCAGTGCTGTCCTCCTCCCACTAAACACATTCATTTTATTAGTAATATTAGAGACTGCATGGAGGAAAGGATGTTTAAACAAAAACATTTCACCGGCGCTAGACCTCCGGTCAAATTTGGCCTTGTCTATTGGAAAGCCCACTGTTTTATACCTGGCGTTACTGTTTACGGTAAACAAGCTTGTTTATTCATGTTGAGTTTTTATAGTAGCATACAAAAAAATTATGTGTTTTATTCCCATACTTTATACATTGCTGAACAAAAGATTGTGGTAGATGTAGTGTTTAGAAACCTACTTTATGGCAATTCTGCTGCAAATGTCTAATTTTGATTGCTATGATTTATGTTTAATACTAAACCGCATGTGACATTATACAGCTGCTCTGACACATCATAAAACAGTAGTAAAGCTGAATGTAATAGTGAGTCTTGTCCAAATTGTTCAGAATAATTCATGAGCTCTAAATAAGAACTTGGCACACAAAATATTCACAAAATAAGGATAAAAAAACTAGTTTTCACAGCTTAATGTTTATTACAGGTGGTATAAAATAGGGGTTGAAAGTGTGATACTGTCTTATGACTGTTCTGCTGAAAAAGTAAATGTTGCCAAAATAAGGAAGCGATAAATTTGTGACAGAATGAAAACTGTATGAGAATAAACTCACTCTAGGAATAATAAAAGATATCAATTCCAAAACCTACAAAAGTCATGCAGGGACTGCCCAATGCCAATCACTGAGCGGGCACTTTCTGCACAAAAAAAATGTCATAGAAACCAGGAAGAAGCGAACAGCAGCTGGGACTGTGTGCAGAAGCGTTCAGTGGGGGGACCGGAAGACTTCACAGGGAAACCACCAAGAGAGGGAGGTAGGTCAGTATATGTTATTTTTTTATTTATTTTGTTACTACCGTATTTTCATTCTGGCCCCAAAAATCATTTTTAAAAACCACAATACCCTTTTAAATACACATGCTGATTGTTTTGGTCTATACCCACTGATTTCAGGAACAAAAAAGGCTCTATTAAATGTTAAAACCCTTTTGGCAATGCTGATAGATTTTTTTTTACTGCAAATATGACACCAAGGACTTTGCAAGTTAAAAAAAAATATGAGCATTGTCAAAGAGGTCTAAGATCACTTTAATTCTAGAAAACAGTGCTGCTTTACTGATCACATATTTCACTATTGTGATCTCATAGTTTATTATTATTGGATATCCCTTTTTATGTATCTAATAACTTAAATAAAAACCAATATGTCATCCTTTAGCTTATACTACACAATGAACACTGCTGTGAATAAAAGTGCCATACAGATATTCTGACAAGTGAAGGAATAGTTTTAGAGTATCGATGGCAATAACGAGGGCCTTAGTCTATGTTTTTGTGTCTGGCATGTGAGACAATACTGAATGAATTATAGAAACAGGTAAAAGCAGAACAAACATGCATACAATAAATTCATTGTGTTGTTGCAAATGTCTCATTCTTATTAAAGGACATATGCAGCGTGATTAACACTTATCCCCTATCCACAGGATAGGGGATAAGTGTTTGATCGAGGGGGGGTCCGACCGCTGGGACCCCCTGTGATCTCCTGTACGGGGCCGCGGCTGTCCCATGCAGGGGGCGTGCGTTGCAGCCGGCACGCCTCCTCCATACATCTCCATGGGAGAGGCGGGGAGGCAGCGTTCGTGCCTCCCCGTCTCCCCCATAGAACTATATGGAGACGGGGAGGAGACGGGGCGTCACTGTCGACCTCTAGGTCAACGCTACACATCTCAGCGCTCACCATGAGCGCTTATGGCGGTGCCCCATTAGGGAGATCGCGGGGGGTCCCAGCGGTCGGACCCCCCACAATCAAACACTTATCCCCTATCCTGTGGATAGGGGATAAGTGTCATACCGCTGCAGTTGTCCTTTAAAGCCAATCTTCTCACATAACGTACAGTAAGGATAGAATGACTTTACAAGTATGGAAATAGATAGAGAAAAAACATTAACATTTTAATTTAACGCCAAGAGCATATTATAGAAAAACATACTGAAAGGGGGTTGTTGCTAAGAGGGTATAAAGCAAACTTATCACATAAACTTTAATTTCTCAACCAAGTGCTAAGAAAGTGAAGCCAAGCTTCTCAACTACCAGTCCAAACAGGGCTTGGACTGAGAAGAAGTGCCAGACTGCGGCAATTTAGCAGCTTAGCTCTGTCTTCTTGACACTTGGTTGAGAAATAAAAAGATTTTATAGGTTTGGCAACCACCATCAGCTCCAGGAAAGGTACAGTTTGCTTTTATACCATAATAGCTATCTATCTTGTCTGCAGCTAATAGAAGCAAAATACGCTGCCATATTTCCTTGAATAGTGAACCCGGAATACTCTTAACCAACAGGGGACTTTAGGGGGAATATAACCCATTAAATGACTGTATGGATATGAACTAAAAACTCTCACTACACCCTATTCCAAATTGTTATGCAAAATCTACTTAAGTGTCACAAAGATTAAATATTTAGTTTTTCAGTTTAACTCATGGATGGCATTGTGTCTTAGGGCTCTTTTGATCACTGAAAACAATCTTGGACACCTGTGATAATTAGATTGCCAGGTGAGCCCAATTTAAAGCGTACCTGGCAGATCACCCAAAAAAAAACTAAACTGTCACATGTTGCTCAGTATCTCATCCTGATCATGTATATATAATGTTTATGTGTCTATAACGTCTATTTATCTCTAATTAGCTTTATTTCTGAATTACCTTAATGTTGTCGACCAGAAGCAGGGGGGCGGTCCCTTTCTTTTCCTCAAGTGATAACCACTCCCCCTCCCTACCTCCCTCTCCTCAGTCACTGGTCTCGGGAGTGAGCATCTGTAATCCTTTCCTTTCTGGTTTTATGCTATACACACACACTGTGTGCTTACAGCTTTTGCAAAACTACAGCTCCAAGCAGGCTGGAGGCATATGATTTGTAAAACTCAGATTTACAGCAGTGTTGCTGCAGGCTGTGTCCCTCCTACTGTTGCAAAACTACAACTCCCAGCATGCCCACACATCATTTTGCTGTGCAGGCATGCTGAAAGTTGTAGTTTTGCAACAGCTGGAGGCACATTGAGGAAGATTTCTGCCAGATCCATGCATCAGATCAAGAGAGCAGCTGCTAAAATACCATTACATAGCAGTAAACAGATATTTGAAACTGCTGGTGCCTCTGGAGTCCCACGAACATCAAGGTGTAGCGTCCTCCAGAGTCTTGTAACTGTGCATAAACCTTCTATTCAGCCACTACTAACCCATGCTCACAAGCAGAAAAGTCTGCATTGCACAGAAAAATACATGGACTAATTTTCAAACAGTCCTTTTCACTGATGAGTGCTGTGCAACCCTGGATGGTCCAGCTGGATGGAGTAGTGTATGGTTTGTGGACAGCCACCCTGTTCCAACAAAGCTGTGATGTCAGCAAGGTGGTGGTGGAGTCATGTTTTGGGCCGGAATCGTGGGAACAGAGCTGGTCGGCCCTTCTAGGGTCCCCGAAGGTGAAAAAATTACCTCTACAAAGTATGTGGAGTTTCTGACTGACCATTTTCTTCCCTGGTACAGAAGGAAGAACTATGCTTTCCGTCATAAAATCATCTTCATGCATGACAAAGCACAATCTCATGCTGCAAAGAATACCTCTGCATCAATGGCTGCTATGGGGATTAAAGGAGAGAAAGTCATGGTTTGGCCTCCATCCTCCCCTGATCTCAATCCTATTGAGAACCTTTGGAGCATCCTCAAGCAAAGGATCTATGAGGGTGGGAGGCAGTTTACATCCAAACAGCAGCTCTGGGAGGCTATTCTGACATCTTGCAAACAAATTCAAGCAGAAACTGTCCAAAAACTCACAAGTTCAATGGATGCAAGACTTGTGAAGCTGCTATCAAATAAGGGCTCCTATGTTAAAATGTAACGTGACCTGTTAAAATGTTGTTAAAAGTTTGATTGAAATAGCTTTTGATTTCAGTAAATATGCTGCAAACACAAGAAATTAAAATTTTCAGTTCTTTACAACCTAAAAAGTGTTTTGTAACTTACTGGGTGTAATCATTTGGAACAGTGCATTGTAAGTTTTTAATGTTTAAAAAAATATACTGTTATCATTAGGAGGTTTGTTCAATAAAATTTGAATTGTACTCTTAATAGTTGATAACATGAGAATTATGCTGACTGTTATTTACATCAATTATTTAGGTAAATGAGAAAAATATAATTTTCATAATAATTTGGAACAGGGTGTATAGGTAACAGAATATTAAGCACATTGTTATTAAAAAATAACAGTTTTCTTTATTTAGGTACTCCTCCCCTGGACATCTTATCTCCTTTCCAAAGGATAGGGGATAAAATGTCTGATCGCAAGGGGTCCAGCTGCTGGGACACCCTCGTGATCTCCGTGTGGCATTCTGGCATTTTGAACATTTTGGCTCAGAACGCTGGGTTCGGGCGGTCGTGGTTGTGGATGTCACACCATGCCCCCTCCATTCATGTCTATGTGAGGGGGTGTGACGAGCATCCCCATCCATCACACCCCTCTCATAGACATGAATGGAGAGGGCATGGTGTGATGTCACAACTATGGCCCCCCGAACCCAGCGTTCTGAACAAAAATGTTCAGAATGCTGGGGTGCCGTCCTGAGATTTGGGGGTCCAATCGGTCCCTGCGATCACACATCGTACACAGCAACACAGCAAGATATGCTCCCCTGTTCGGTGCCCATGCGACGTGTTTTACCCTCTGGTGTCCAACTTTAGATGCCAGATAAATGTGAACAGTTAAATCAATGGGATTAGTATTACAATCAGTTTCCCTCAAATGCTTTTTCTGCAGCAATAAAGGGGAAGGCTGCTGGATGACGGATACATATGAAGGGGGCCTAAAGACAGCCACTGTCAACAATATTTTTAATACTATTATTACTTATTACTAGAATGAGATTTTCAGAAATCCTAAACTGTTCCAATGGTTGCCATTTTCTGCATTTTATATCCCCTCCTAGTTTTGGTTAAAGTACTGGCCAAGATGAGAAACAAAGCAACAAAATAAGGCGGAAAATACTATGCATGCTTAAAGGGGTATTCCGGGGGAAAACATATATATATATATTTTTTTTTTTTAAATGAACTGGCCCGAAAGTTAAACAGATTTGTAAATGACTTCTATAAAAAAAATCTTTATCCTTCCAGTACTTTTTAGCAGCTGTATGCTACAGAGGAAATTCTTTTCTTTTTGAATTTCTTTTTGTCTTGTCCACAGTGCTCTCTGATGACACCTCTGTCCATGTCAGGAACTGTCCAGAGCAGCATAGGTTTCCAATGGGGATTTTCTCCTGCTAATAATGTTTTCCACCGGAGTACCCCTTTAATGACGAACTACGTATGGCTCCCGCGTTATGCCGCGGGGTCACATGGTGTCCCCGTGGCATATCGGGTCGGTCCCGGCGGCTATCAATGGCCGGGACCCGCGGCTTATACAGGACATCACCGATTGCGGTGATGCCCTGTATTAACCCTTCAGACACGGCGATCAAAGCTGACCGCCGCGTCTGAAGTGAAAGTAACCCGGCTGCTCAGTTGGGCTGTTTAGGACCGCCACGGTGAAATCGCAGCGTCCCGAACAGCTTACAGGACAGCGGGAGGGCCCTTACCTACCTCCTCGGTGTCCGATCGACGAAAGACTGCTCCGTGCCTGAGATCCAGGAATGAGCAGTCAAGCGCCGATAACACTGATCACAGGCATGTTAATACACGCCAGTGATCAGCATAGGAGATCAGTGTGTGCAGTGTTATAGGTCCCTATGGGACCTATAACACTGCAAAAAAAAAGTAAAGAAAAAGTGTTAATAAAGGTCATTTAACCCCTTCCCTAATAAAAGTTTGAATCACCCCTCTTTTCCCATAAAAAATTAAACAGTGTAAATAAAAATAAACATATGTGGTATCGCCGCATGCGTAAATGTCCGAACTATAAAACTGTATTGCTAATTAAACCGCAAGGTCAATGGCATACACGTAAAAAAATTCTAAAGTCCAAAAAAGCATATTTTGGTCACTTTTTATACCATTAAAAAATGAATAAAAAGTGATCAAAAAGTCCGATCACAACAAAAATCATACCGATAAAAACTTCAGATCACTGCATAAAAAGTGCGCTCTCATACCGCCCTGTACGTGGAAAAGTAAAAAAGTTATAGGAGTCAGAAGAGGACATTTTTAAACGTATAAATTTTCCTGCATGTAGTTATGATTTTTTCCAGAAGTACGACAAAATCAAACCTATATAAGTAGGGTATCCTTTTAACTGTATGAACCTACAGAATAATGATAAGGTGTCATTTTTACCGAAATATGCATTGCGCAGAAACGGAAGCCCCCAAAGGTTACAAAATGGCGTTTTTTCTTCGATTTTGTCGCACAGCGATTTTTGATTTATTTTTCATTTTGCCGTGAATTTTTGGGTAAAATGACTAATGTTCCTGCAAAGTAGAATTGGTGGGGCAAAAAATAAGCCATAATATGGATTTTTAGGTGGAAAATTGAGGAGGAAAAAACGAAAGTGCAAAAACTGAAAAACCCTGCGTCCTTAAGGGGTTAAAGCATTAAAGAGGCACTGTCATTGTAAATGATAGCATCACACACACACATATAATTAATTAAAAAAGAGTCAGTTTTACCTTACAATATTAATAGTTTGCCTCCACCAGGGGCGTATCCAGAGTCGAGTCTCGGGAGGGGCACTATTAGAGTATTTTGTGTTGGCAGACAGAAAACAAGATGTTGCTCACGGAACTTACAATATTATTAAATGTATCATACAGTCCTGACCTTGTTTAAGACTCTTAGGCCGTGCTCACTAGTCAGAATAATTATCAAATATACCAATTGCCGCAGAATGGGAAAGTGCTAAAGAAATTTTTACCATTTAAAACTACAGCTCCCAGTATGACCTAAGCAGTGGTAAGGGGATGCTGGGAGTTGTTGTTTCACCCATCATTACTGCAGAACTTACAAGTGACTACAGCTCTGATGGGACATAGTGAGGAGAATACAGAATGATATCAGTGATTACAGATGACCTCTTCTCTATAGTGAGGAGAATACACAATGATATCAGTGATTACAGGTGACGTCTTCTCTATAGTGAGGAGAATACACAATGATATCAGTGACTACAAGTGACGTCTTCTCTATAGTGAGGAGAATACACAATGATATCAGTGACTACAGGTGACGTCTTCTCTATAGTGAGGAGAATACAGAATGATATCAGTGATTACAGGTGACGTCTTCTCTATAGTCTTTCCTTATCTAATTCAGATGGTACATACCGCCAGGAATTGTTCCAGCTATATTTTCTCTCAGCAGAACTTGACGCCCAGATGGTTTCTATGTCAGCGGATTCTGATCCTCTATATGAAAACAATAATTATTATAATACTGCCAAACACTGTATTCTTCTAATACAATACCGCCACACACCCTCTGAATATAATTCTGACACACTGTACCTCCTGAATATACAACACACTGTACCCTCTGAATATAATACCGCCAAACACCGTACCCTCTGAATATAATACTATCACACACTGTACCTTCTGAATAAAATATCGCCACACACCGTACCCTCTGAATATAATACTATCACACACTGTACCCTCTGAATATAATATCGCCACACACTGTACCCTCTGAATATAATACCGCCACACACCGTACCCTCTGAATATAATACTATCACACACCGTACCCTCTGAATATAATACTATCACACACTGCACCCTCTGAATATAATACTACCACACACTGTGTTCTCTAAATTTAATGCTACCAAACACTGCACTCTCTGAATATAGCTTGCTGTGCATTACACCCTCTGAATAAAATACCCAAATGTTTTGTGGCCCATAAAAAACGTACCACCCCAGAAATTCCTCATCATATACTTCTGAAATGCAGAACACTCTGTGCCTTCACATATAGTAATAATGCCCCATCTTGTGCCCCTACATATACTAATTATGACCCGTTCTGTTCCCCCCACATAATAATAATGCCCTCTGTCCTGTGCCCCTAACATATATTGCCCCCTGTGCTGTGCCCATCACATATAATGCCCCCATTCTTTACCCCTCACATATAATGCCCCCATCATGCGCCCCTCACATATAATGCCCCGTGCTGTGCCCTTCACATTTAATGCCCCTGTTTTTTGCCCCTCATATATAATGTCCCCATCATGCGCCCCTCACATATAATGCCCCGTGCTGTGCCCCTCACATATAATGCCCCCCGTTTTTTGCCCCTCACATATAATGCCCCCATCATGCGCCCCTCACATATAATGCCCCCTGTGCTGTGCCCCTCACATATAATGCCCCCTGTGCTGTGCCCCTCACATATAATGCCCCCATCCTGTCCCCTCAGGGGGCATTATATGTGAGGTGGACAGCACAGGGGGCATTTTATGTTTGGGGCACATGAAAGGAGCATTATTTGTGAGGGGCACAGCACAGGGGGCATTATATGTGAGGGGTGCATGATGGGGGCATTATATGTGAGGGGTGCATGATGGGGGCATTATATGTGAGGGGGGCATTATATGTGAGGGGTGCATTATGGGGCATTTTATGTGAGGGGCACAGCACAGGGGGCATTATATGTGTGGAGCACAGCACAGGGGGCATTATATAAAATAATGCCTCCTGGGCTGTGCCCCTCACATATAATGCCCCCTGTGCCCCACACATATAATTTATATGTGTGGGGCACAGCACAGGGGGCATTATATGTGAGGGGCACAGCACAGGGGGCATTATATGTGTGGGGCAAAGCACGGGGCATTATATGTGTGGGGCACAGCACAGGGGGCATTATATGAAATAATGCCTCCTGTGCTGTGCCCCTCACATATAATGGCCCCTGTGCTGTGCCCCTCACATATAATGCCCCCTGTGCTGTGCCCCACACATATAATTTAGATGTGTGGGGCACAGCACAGGGGGCATTATATGTGAGGGGCACAGCACAGGGGGCATTATATGTGTGGGGCACAGAACAGGTGGCATTATACGTGTGGAGCACAGCACAGGGGACATTATATGAAATAATGCCTCCTGTGCTGTGCCCCTCACATATAATGCCCCCTGTGCCCCACACATATAATTTATATGTGTGGGACACAGCACAGGGGGCATTATATGTGAGGGGCACAGCACAGGGGGCATTATATGTGTGGAGCACAGCACAGGGGGCATTATATGAAATAATGCCTCCTGTGCTGTGCCCCTCACATATAATGCCCCCTGTGCCCCACACATATAATTTATATGTGTGTGACACAGCACAGGGGGCATTATATGTGAGGGGCACAGCACAGGGGGCATTATATGTGTGAAGCACAGCACAGGGGGCATTATATGAAATAATGCCTCCTGTGCTGTGCCCCTCACATATAATGCCCCCTGTGCTGTGCCCCTCACATATAATGCCCCCTGTGCCCCACACATATAATTTATATGTGTGGGGTACAGCACAGGGGGCATTATATGTGAGGGCACAGCACAGGGGGCATTATATGTGTGGGGCAAAGCACGGGGCATTATATGTGAGGGGCATAGCACAGGTGGCATTATATGTGTGGCGCACAGCACAGGGGGTATTATATGAAATAATGCCTCCTGTGCTGTGCCCCTCACATATAATGGCCCCTGTGCTGTGCCCCTCACATATAATGCCCCCTGTGCTGTGCCCCACACATATAATTTATATGTGTGGGGCACAGCACAGGAGGCATTATATGTGAGGGGCACAGCACAGGGGGCATTATATGTGTGGGACACAGCACAGGGGGCATTATATGTGTGGAGCACAGCACAGGGGGCATTATATGAAATAATGCCTCCTGTGCTGTGCCCCTCACATATAATGCCCCCTGTGCCCCACACATATAATTTATATGTGTGGGACACAGCACAGGGGGCATTATATGTGAGGGGCACAGCACAGGGGGCATTATATGGGAGGGGCACAACACAGGGGGCATTATTTCATATAATTCCCCCTGTGCTGTGCTCCACACATATAATGCCCCCTGTGCTGTGCCCCTCACATAGAATGCCCCCTGTGATGTACCCCACACATATAAATTATATGTGTGGGGCACAGGGGGCATTATATGTGAGGGGCACAGCACAGGGGGCATTATATGTGAGGGGCACAGCACAGGGGGGCCCCCTGCCATGTGCTCTTCCCATATAATGCCCCCTGTGCTTTGCCCTACACATTAAATATTCCCTTTTTCCAAGTTTTTAAATCCCCCTCCCCTCCTCCTGTATATAGTTTCCCCAAATCCCCTGGGCCCTGAGCATACTCTTCAGTACTCACAGTATGTGGGCTGCGGGGACAGGATCTCTGGGCGCCGGTGCGATGATGTGACGTCATCGCGCCGGCCTCTAGTGGATCGCGTCCCCGCAGCTCACACACTGTGTAATCACAGCGTGTGAAAGTTCAGTGAATGGTGGAGCTGGAGCTTACAGCTTCGGCTCCACCATGCAAGGTGGTGGGGCGGGTGCTGCGTGCGGCAATCTGGGGGGGCAATTGCCCCGTTGCCCCCCCCCCCCCCCCTGGATCCGCCACTGGCCTCCACTAGGTTTCACCGATCTCCCTCCGCATTTATCAAAACCTGTGTAGAGAAAGAGTGGCACAGTTGCCCATAGCAACCAACCAGGGCTATTTAACCCCTTAAGGACCAGGCCATTTTACACCTTAGGACCAGAGCGTTTTCCAAAATCACAATTTTTCAGGGACCAGTTCAGGTTTGAAGTGGATTTGAAGGGTCTTCATATTAGAAATACCCCACAAATTACCCCCATTATAAAAACTGCAGCCCCCAAATTATTCAAAATGACATTCAGTCAGCATTTTAACCCTTTAGGTGTTACATAGTTACATAGTTACATAGTTAGTACGGTCGAAAAAAGACATATGTCCATCAAGTTCAACCAGGGAATTAAGGGGTAGGGGTGTGGCGCGATATTGGGGAAGGGATGAGATTTTATATTTCTTCATAAGCATTAATGTTATTTTGTTCCAGGAATGTATCTAATCCTGTTTTAAAGCTGTTAATTGTTCCTGCTGTGACCAGTTCCTGAGGTAGACCGTTCCATAAATTCACAGTCCTCACGGTAAAGAAGGCGTGTCGCCCCTTGAGACTAAAATTTTTCTTCTCCAGACGGAGGGAGTGCCCCCTCGTCCTTTGGGGGGGTTTAACCTGGAACAGTTTTTCTCCATATTTTTTGTATGGGCCATTAATATACTTATATACGTTTATCATATCCCCCCTTAAACGTCTCTTCTCAAGACTAAACAATTGTAACTCCTTTAATCGCTCCTCATAGCTAAGATGTTCCATGCCCCATATTAGTTTAGTCGCGCGTCTCTGCACCCTTTCCAACTCCGCAGTGTCCCTTTTATGGACAGGTGCCCAAAACTGAACAGCATATTCCAGGTGAGGCCGTACCAATGCTTTATAAAGGGGGAGTATTATGTCCCTGTCCCTTGAGTCCATGCCTCTTTCACAGGAATAGCAGCAAAGTGAAGGAGAAAATTCACAATCTTCATTTTTTACACTCGCATGTTCTTGTAGACCCAATTTTTTAATTTTTACAAGGGGTAAAAGGAGAACATTTATATTTATATTTGTAGCCCAATGTGTCTCGAGTAAGGATATATCTCATTTGTCTATGTAAAGTGTTCGGCGGGCGCAGTAGAGGGCTCAGAAGGGAAGGAGCGACAGGGGGATTTTGGAGCGTACGTTTTTCTGAAATGGTTTTTGGGGGGCATGTTGCATTTAGGAAGCCCCTATGGTGCCAGAACAGGGAAAAAAACACATGGCATACCATTTTGGAAACTAGACCCCTTGAGGAACGTAACAAGGAATAAAGTGAGCCTTAATACCCGACAGGTGTTTCACGACTTTTGAATATGAAAAAAAAATTGAAAAAAATTTCGCTAAAATGTGTGTTTCCCCCCAAATTTCCCATTTATGCAAGGGTTAATAGCAGAAAATACCCCCCAAAATTTTTAACCCCATCTCTTCTGAGTATGGAGGTACCCCATAAGTTGACCTGAAGTGCACTATGGGCGAACTACAATGCTCAGAAGAGAAGGAGTCATATTTGGCTTTTTGAGAGCAAATTTTGCTCGGGGGGCATGTCACATTTAGGAAGCCCCTATGGTGCCAGGACAGCAAAATAACCCCCACATGGCATACCATTTTGGAAACTAGACCCCTTGAGGAACGTAACAAGGGGTACAGTGAGCATTTACCTCCCACTGGTGTCTGTCAGATCTTTGGAACAGTGGGCTGTACAAAATTTTTAATTTGCACAGCCCACTGTTCCAAAGATCTGTCAGACACCAGTGGGGGGTAAATTCTCACTGCACCCCTCATTACATTCCATGAGGGGTGTAGTTTCCGAAATGGGGTCACATGTGGGGTTTTGTTTTTTTTGCGTTTGTCAAAACCGCTGTAACAATCAGCCACCCCTGTGAAAATCACCTCAAATGTACATGGCGCACTCTCCTTTCTTGGCCTTGTTGTGCGCCCCCAGAGCACTTTGCGCCCACATATGGGGTATCTCCGTAGTCGGGAGAAATTGCATTACAAATTTTTTCCCTTTTACCTCTTGTCAAAATGAAAAGTATGGGGCAACACCAGCATGTTAGTGTAAAAGATTTAATTTTTTTACACTAACATGCTGGTGTAGACCCCAACTTCACCTTTTCATAAGGGGTGAAAGAAGAAAAAGCCACCCAAAATTTGTTAGGCTATTTCTCCCGAGTACGGCGATACCCCATATGTGGCCCTAAACTGTTGCCTTGAAATACGACAGGGCTCCAAAGTGAGAGCGCCATGTGCATTTGAGGCCTGAATTAGTGATTTGCATAGGAGTATTCTACGCCAGTGATTCCCAAACAGGGTGCCTCCAGCATGCTTGGACAGTCAACGGCTGTCCGGCAATACTGAGAGTTGCTGTTTTGCAACAGCTGGAGGCTCCATTTTGAAAACAGTGGCGTACCAGATGTTTTTCATTTTTATTGGGGAGGGGGGCTGTGTAGGGGTATGTGTATATGTAGTGTTTTTTACTTTTTTTATTTTATTTTGTGTTAGTATAGTGTAGTGTTTTTAGGGTACAGTCACATGGGCAGGGGGGGTTACAGCAATTTTCCCGCTGCGAGTTTGAGCTGCCGCGCAAAATTTGCTGCATTGCAAACTTGCAGCCTGATACTCACTGTAAGCCCCCTGCCCATGTGAATGTATCCTGTACATTCACAGGGGGGGGGGGGGGGGGGGACCTCCAGCTGTTGCAAAACTACAACTCCCAGCATGCACAGTCTATCAGTGCATGCTGGTAGTTATAGTTTTGCAACAGCTGGAGGCACACGGGTTGGGAAACACTGATTTAGGAAACAGACAATGTTTCCCAACCAGTGTTCCTCCTGTTGTTGCAAAACTACAACTCCCAGCATTCTCAGGCATGCTGGAAGTAGTACGGCAACATCTTTAGAGCCAGATGTTGCCGAACTACAACTCCCAGCATGCTTGGAGTTGTAGTTTTGCAAGATCTGGAGGACTAAAGTTTGTAGACCACTAATACAGTGGTTCCCAATCTGTGCCCTTCCAGATGTTGCAAAACTACAACTCCCAGTATGCCCAAACTGTCCAGGCATGCTGGGAGTTGTAGTTCTGCAACATCTGAAGGGCCAGATGTTACAGAACTACAACTCCCAGCATGCCTGGACAGTAAGGGCATGCTGAGGATGTGTAGTTTTGCAACATCTGGAAGGGCACAGTGGTCTCCAAACTGTGGACCTCCAGATGTTGCAAAACTACAACTCCCAGCATGCCCAGACGCTAAGGGCTGTCTGGGCATGCTGGGAGTTGTAGTATACAGGGTCCCAATACAGCAATGCATGTCGCTTTACGGCGACGTGCATTGCTGTAAAGGGCCCGACCGCGGCTGAAGATCTACTCACCTGTCGCCGCCGCCGCCGTCTTCCTCGCCGGGATCCGGGTCTTCAGGGACGAGGTAAGTACCGGGGCCGGTCCCCAGCACTCCCCCGTCCCCCGCCGCGTCCTCCGGTCTTCCTCCCGTCCTCTCCGGACTTTCAGGGGCCGGGCAGGGCGGGAGGAAGTAACCGCCCCCCCCCCTGCGATTGGTCGGTTAACTAACCGACGGATCACAGGGGATCGGAGGAGGTGGCAGGTTTGCCACCTCGCTCCTATACGTTAGCATGGTCCTGGCTGTCTGTGACAGCCGGGATCATGCGAAATTACCGGGCGGTCGGGTCCCAGAGACCCGATCAGCCCGGTATCGCCGCAGATCGCAAGGGCCCCCATGGCCCCCCTCGGCGTTTGCCCTGGATGCCTGCTGAAGGATTTCAGCAGGCATCCAGTCCCGATCTCTGCCCGGCGAGCGGCAGGGACCGGAAAAGGCCATGACGTCGAGGGACGTCATTGGTCCTTAAGGCCCAGGGTGCCATGATGTCCCAGGACGTCATTGGTCCTTAAGAGGTTAATGATAATAATAAAAAGCAATCTGATTGGTTGCAATGAGCACCTACACAACTCTTCCTCTACACGAGTATTGATCATTTCCCCCCAAATATGTGTGATACTGACTTTACAATAATGGCCCTTATTTACTAAGAGTGTTGTGTAGGTTTCTTTGTGGGTTTTAATTCCCTACAATTTATTTTCCACGGTATTTACTAAGGTTTCCCTACATTTTCCACTTTCCCTACATTTTGCTTTTTTTTACACATGCTCTGATCTGTCGGGTTTTCCTCAGCTCAAATCCACCACATTCTCTGTGGAAACCTTAGTAAATTTGCTGGGTTTTTCACGGTGGCCACGCCCTTTTTCGGGTTTTCTTAGCAATATGGAGAGTTATCCTGGGTTTTTTCAATTCTTGTGCAGAATCTGGCACACAACCCGACTATACATGTCAGGTTTTCAATAGTAAATGAGGGCCAATGTGTCTAAGTGTATTACTTCCTGCAGCCTATAATGAGTGATACTGCAAGCTCTCAGCTGTGTATCTAAGCATCTATGTGTTAGAACAGCTGCTCTGCAATATAATGCTTGCTGAGAGGTAATGTTAGTATAAATAATAATGCTTGTTGAGAGGTAATATCAGTATTAATAACAATTAATTAATTATTATCAAAATATTTACAAATTCTCCATGAAGAGAATACAGTGCCCCCCGACCTGCGATGGCCCCGACATATGATAAAATCGGCATACGATGGCCTCTCAGAGGCCATCGCATGTCGATGTCAGCATCGACATACGATGCTTTTTTATGTCGGGGCCATCGCATTAAGTGCTATTCGGCAGCGCAAAATGCTTAAGCTGCTGCCGGATAGCAGCTTAATGTTCCCCGTGTGGTGCGGTGAGTATTAATTACCCCTCCATGATGCTCCGGGGTGCCCTTCGGGTCCAGCGCTGGTCCTCCAGTGTCTTCTCGGCCCTCTCCAGTGACGTCAATACGCTGTTGCGCACGCCGTCCCGTCATCCAACAGGAACGGTGTACGCAGCGGCGTAATGACGTCGCTACGCAGGCCCAGTAAGGCCTTGCGGAAGACAGCAGAGGACCGGAGAAGACCAGGAGAGCCCAGCGGAGGCCCGGGGTCACCATCGAGAGCGGCGGGACGTGGTCCGGAGTGGCGGGGCAGGTGAGTACAGCTTCCTATACTTTACTTTGCACGAATCCCTCAACATACGATGGATTCGACAAACGATGGCTCGTTTGGAACGAATTACCATCGTATGTTAAGGGACTACTGTACTGAATTATAATCCCACAAATAAGAGTTTAGCGTTCCGTAATTCAAGGAATTAAATATTCTACTGTAGCTACTGTATATATATATATATATATCCATATATATATATATATATATATATATATATATATATATATATACTGCAAAAGGGCCAAGTTATTTTCCCACATATCAATCTACTGTAGCATATACACGTAAATGGGATTCATTTCTAGAATGGCATTATGCCAGAAAATGGGATTCAGTAGGAACCTATATCAAAACCTGTGTAGAGTAGGAGTGGTGCAGTTGCCCATAGCAACCAACCAGATCGCTTCTTTCATTTTTCACAGTACTCTTTAAAAATGAAAGAAGCAATCTGATTGGTTGCTATGGGCAACAGCACCACTCTTTCTCTGCACAGGTTTTGATAAATCCCCCCCCTAGAGGCTACATATGTCATTTTGTAATAATCATTTGAGTTGGTCCGGTATTAAAGCTCTGTAACACTAAAGAACACCCGCTTTCCTTTTGTGCAGTCTTTATAAGATTTGCGCTCCAATTAAAAAAAAGTTTATTCCATATATAGGTCTTTAAAGTTTATTGGCTCTTTCAATTTTAATATTTAGTAGGTGTCATACTTTATGCCGTGCAATATGTAGTGGATAAACCGAACAAGTGAAATAGTTTTAATAGCTTGGACAAAATAAATAAACTGGCTTTAAAACTTAGGGAATGACAGGTGTATACCTTAATAGGGTTTATTCCATTTAATGAAGAATTGGGATTTTAGTAAACTTAATGGATTGGTAGGTATACCTAAAATGTAAAGTAAATTTGGATGAAGAAAATTTTTTATAGGCCATTAATATATTCATTATAGTAGGTTTGGTAGTCAAACACTAGTATAAAGCCGAAAGACACTGTATGGAAATAGTCCAATTCTGTGTTCAGCTTTACCGAATACAATTCTGCTGATGGCGCCATTATAACAGTGAATATATGATAAAATCAATCTGAAAGTACATTTGTGTGGATTGGATTGGAGTGGATAGTCTTTCTTTCTCAAACCAGTTTAATACTTTTCACATATTAAAGTCTTTACTAAAGAGGATATTGTAAATTTCTAAGTTCTTTTTTTGGGGCTTACTTAGTTTTTATTTCAAAAAGGACAATGCACTTTATTAAAATCATCACACATACATATTAAGTGCCCAATATGAGTTTTTTTTATTTTTACCAGGTCTAGTTGAGCTTTACACACCATTTCATAAGCATATGGCCCCAAGATGTTACTATATCATGAAACCTGCAGTCATAGATACATCGGCCTTGTCCCAAAATAATTGACCTCATCATAATCTATTATGTATGGTATATACGGTAGCAGATCACAGACTAGGCAAACATTTACCTAATGATTGCACTGTAAAATGGCCAAATAATACCCCAACAATATGACCACTACAAGTTCCAATATAACCATAATTGCACCAATATAACCATCATAGCCCATATAGCGGTCATATACAGACCTACACTGATACTCTGCAGAATATAACCCCACTGTAGACCTTATATTCAGTTCAAATAACTTTTCCCCCAGCACCCAGAAGTGGTGTCCCCCACTCAGTAAAGGTGCCCTCTTATTGCCTGCTCCTTATTAGTACTGCCCCATTAGTTCCACCTTATTAGATATAATGCCCCCTAGTACTCCTCACTTAGATTTAATGCCCCTTACACAGTTAGAAGGGTACTCCCCTGGAAAACCTTTTTCTTTTTTTTTCTTTTTTTTTTAATCAACAGGTGCCAGAAAGTCAAACAGATTTGTAAATTACTTCTATTAAAAATAATCTTAATCCTTCCAGTACTTATGAGCTGCTATATGCTACACATGAAATTGTTTTCTTTTTGAATTTCCTTTCTGTCTGACCACAGTGCTCTCTGCTGGCACCTTTATCCATTTTAGGAACTGTCCAGAGCAGGATAGGTTTGCTATGGGGGTTTGCTCCTGCTCTAGATAGTTCCGGACATGGACTGAGGTGTCAGCAGAGAGCACTGCGGTCAGACAGAAAGGAAATTCAAAAAGAAAAGAACTTCCTCTGGAACATAGCTGATAAATACTGGAAGAATTAAGACTTTTAAATAGAAGTAATTTACAAATCTATTTAACTTTCTGTTACCAGTTGATTTTAAAAGAAATGTTTTCCAGTGGAGTACCCCTTTAAAATGCTCCCTAGTGGCTACCATGCCATTATAAAGCCCTACAGTGCCCATTACACAGTATTTTATTATAACTGAATATGACGCACTGAGAGGTAATTCCTTTTATCCTCACCCCCAACTCAATTATAATGCCCTTTATTGTTGGTGTCCCCTTAGTGTTCCCTAGACAAGTGACCTAATCGATAAAATAAATGAATACTAACCTAGCCCTGTTCACACAATAAACATAGAAACTCTTCATATTTAGAATTGCAGGGGTCTTTGCCCAGCATCTCATAAGCTGCAGGTTTGAACTGGCCTGTAGCTTATGAGTGTGAATGGTGGAATTGGGGGATGGGGGCAGCAGATTCCTACTCTGCCATATTACTTAGCTATAAAGTGTTGGCTAATTGATACTGGTAGTTGCCTGGAGATCCAGGGGAAAGGTACTATGATAGATACTATCACCCCTGTTACAGACTTGATGTAGTAAACATTTAACTCATGACATGCTATTGATATGTAGATAAAGTTTGCTGCATAATGGTAATTGACATGATAAATGTGACTTCAGTTTATTCAGTGGAAGAGAAACAATGAAAAAAGTCTAATTTGCACTACCACGAAAAATTCTTCCTGATCTTATATTTGACTTTCAGAGAGATCCCACATTGAAGAATAGCGTCATACAGTAACACTTTAATAATCCGGCTTGCTCTTAGAATTGGAAAAAGCTAATTATCGGGTGACAATTCTTAATCTAAATACTTCCAAGTCTAAATATATCATTATTGCACGTCAACAATACATTCAAATGTGACTATAACACTGCATGACAGTAATAGGATTTAATATAATATTGACCTACGAGTGCTCTTTTAGCGATTCGGAATACATGGATTTGTTTTCACACAGCTCTAAAAAAAAGTTGTAATGAAAACTATATCTCAGAAACATCCTGCACTCCATTCAGAATAAATTGGCCGTGTCAAAATAAAGAGGAAAATATTTTGATGAAGACAGCTGAGAAGCACCTCCGACAGCATGATAATAAATACATTTGCCACATTTGGGATTACAAATATAACCTTCTGTTCTTGTAATGCCTCATTCCAGCCTCATAGCTTGTATAATAAACAATACATCAAGAAGATGTTCACATCAATTCCTCTTATGGAATGAGGCAGTGTCACCACAAGAAGTTGCTTCTGGTTTGTAATAAATAAATATATGTATATATATATATATTATATATATATATATATATATATATATATATATATATATATTTTTTTTTTTTTAAGCGTGTGTGATCTAAACACCAAGAACATTGTAAGGCATATGACAGCCTATATGGTAAACTACAGTACATAATACCAAATTTGATATATGATACATATTTCTTTTACCTTTTAGAATTTTTCTTTTAGAATTTCACAGAAATGCACAAATTATGGCATAATGCTACATCTGAGAATGCGAGGCATAGAAAGTCTTGCTACTTCTACTAGTGCAATTATTTGATGAGATCACACTCAAACCAGATAAAATAATTATTAAGATCGTCATGGCAATGTCAGTATATGTTACAACATTATTGACCATTGGTACATACTTAAATGGGCACTGTCAGATGCACAAACTTTTTATATGTTGTACATCTTGGAAAAATATTAACCTTTCTAATACACTTTATAAGCACTCCTCTGTGCTCTCTCCTGTCTGATAGTACTCCTCTGTGCTCTTTCCTGTCTGATAGCACTCCTCTGTGCTCTCTCCTGTCTGATAGGACTCCTCTGTGTTCTCTCCTGTCTTTTAGGACTCCTCTGTGATCTCTTCTGTCTGATAGTACTCCTCTGTGCTCTCTCCTGTCTGATAGTACTCCTCTGTGCTCTTTCCTGTCTGATAGCACTCCTCTGTGCTCTTTCCTGTCTGATAGCACTCCTCTGTGTTCTCTCCTGTCTTTTAGGACTCCTCTGTGATCTCTTCTGTCTGAAAGGACTCCTCTGTGCTCTCTCCTGTCTGATAGTCCTCCTCTGTGCTCTCTCCTGTCTGATAGTCCTCCTCTGTGCTCTCTTCTGTCTGATAGGACTCCTCTGTACTCTCTCCTGTCTGATGACACTCCTCTGTGCTCTCTCCTGTCTGATAGTACTCCTCTGTGCTCTCTCCTGTCTGATAGGAGTCCTCTGTACTCTCTCCTGTCTGATAGCACTCCTCTGTGCTCTCTCCTGTCTGATAGTACTCCCCTGTGCTCTCTCCTGTCTGATAGGACTCCTCTGCGCTCTCTCCTGTCTGATAGCAATTTTCTGTGCTCTCTCCTGTCTGATAGCACTCCTCTGTGCTCTATCCTGTCTGATAGCACTCCTCTGTGCTCTCTCCTGTCTGATAGCACTCCTCTGTGCTCTCTCCTGTCTGATTGCACTCCTCTGTGCTCTAGCCTGTCTGATTGCACTCCTCTGGGCTCTCTCCTGTCTGATAGCACTCCTCTGTGCTCTCTCCTGTCTGATAGCACTCCTCTGTGCTCTCTCCTGTCTGACAGTACTCCTCTGTGTTCTCTCCTGTCTGATAGTACTCCTCTGTGCTCTCTCCTGTCTGATAGCACTCCTCTGTGCTCTCTCCTATCTGATAGGACTCCTCTGTGCTCTCTCCTGTCTGATAGGACTCCTCTGTGCTCTCTCCTGTCTGATAGGACCCCTCTGTGCTCTCTCCTGTCTGATAGCACTCCTCTGTGCTCTCTCCTGTCTGATAGCACTCCTCTGTGTTCTCTCCTGTCTTTTAGGACTCCTCTGTGCTCTCTCCTGTCTGATTGTACTCCTCTGTGCTCTCTCCTGTCTGATAGCACTCCTCTGTGTTCTCTCCTGTCTTTTAGGACTCCTCTGTGTTTTCTCCTGTTTTTCAGGACTCCTCTGTGCTCTCTCTTGTCTGATAGTACTCCTCTGTGTTCTCTCCTGTCTTTTAGGACTCCTTTGTGCTCTCTCTTGTCTGATAGTACTCCTCTGTGCTCTCTCCTGTCTGATAGCAATCCTCTGTGTTCTCTCCTGTCTTTTAGGACTCCTCTGTGATCTCTTCTGTCTGATAGGACTCCACTGTGCTCTCTCCTGTCTGATAAGACTCCTCTGTGCTGTCTCCTGTCTGATAGTACTCCTCTGTGCTCTCTGGTGTCTGATAGTACTTCTATGTGCTCTCTCCTGTCCTAGAAGACAGAGGAGTGCTAGCCCACCCTCACTTACTGGACTTTGTCCATGCCTGCGCTTCAGCTTGGACAAAGACATGATTTTATAAGCCATGATTTCTATAAAAAGAAAATAGAATTCTCTTATTAAGTATATTAGAAAGGTTAATTTTTTGCCAAAATATACAACATAAAATAAGTTTTTGTATCTGACAATGCCCATTTAAGCTTTAATTATTGGATAAATTAAAAGAAAATATGCCTACACATCTTATTGTTCTGAGACAGTTAGGTCGGAAATCTAGATGACAATAAAACTGCCAAGATCAAACGAACTTCAGCTCCAGCATGAGGAGACACAGGCTAAGCTGGGTGGTACAGTTGATGAGGCAGCCATACCACGCTCAGTGAAGTTCTATTCACAGGCTTCTATCATCAGAAAAGATCAAGCAGTCTTGAAACTTGGGACTTGTGCCTTAATCTCTTAATTTATCTCTAACATTAATATATCCATAGATTTATGGTATGAGATTACCAGCTTTTCTCAACAACATGATTTCCTGACACTCTGATACTAAAATAACGTAAGGTAAAAAGTACCACAGCACTCACATTCTGCAGGTAAAAAAATGTGGGTTCTTCTAATGAGGACAGCAAGTTACATCAAGAGAGAGCGAGATGACAGGACTACGGAGTTCAGTTAAAGCAGCAGAGGCTGCGAAATGGACATAGTCCTGTCATTACAGGCAGATGTAGCAGGCATCTGCCTTTTAATGGGGTACTCCACTGGCCAGCATTCGGAACATTTAGCTCCGAACGCTGTGCGCACGCTGCAGGGGTCAGCCCTGCCCCCTCGTGATGTCACACCCCGCCCCCTCAATGCAAGTCAATGGGAGGGGGTGTATTGATGTAACGTCATGAGGGGGAGTGAACGACCCCCCGCAGCACGCGCACAGCATTTGGAACTAAATGTTCCAAACGCTGGCCAATGGAGTACCCCTTAAAAGGGCAGAATTGGGTCCCAAGGTTGCACTTCCAAGCACGTACTACCTCAAACGACCCATGATGTACACATATGTCAGTGGTTGGGTAAGAGTTTTAAAAGGGGTTCTCCAGCAAAAAAACTAAAAATGTATGTGCCCAGATATTTGCTAATAAAATAATGAAAAAAAAAAAAAAAAGCTGCCACTCAGTTTCCCAGAGCTGCAGATGCTACGCCACATCGCCTCTCCACCAAGGGACACATCTGTGTCTGTGGAGGTCGGTGAAGACCGGGTGCCCTTATATTGCAGCAAGAGAGGTAAGTATAGTTTTTTTTATTTATTTTATTGCACAGTCTGGGCACATATAAATTTTAACTTAGAAAAACTAAAGGAAAGATAAGAGCATACACTTGTGAGTGTTTGTGCCAGATCCCTAATACTACTACTACTTACTACTACTGTTAGTAATGTAAAGAAAAAGCCATTTATCAAAACCCTGACTAGCTTTTCCATAACAACCAATCACAGCTCAGCGTTTATTTTACCAACGCTTGTTAGGATATGAAAACTGAGCTGTGATTGGTTTTTATGGGCAAAACAGTTTTTGACCTTAGATTGCTTAATAAATCTGGACCTATATCCCCAACCAGTACAATTTGAACCACATGTGCCTGCATTTGCATGTATCTCCCAAGCTGTTTCCATTACTAGATGCTATTGGGCACCAAAAGATAAGAGCAGATTCGTTCATGTAGAGTCTTCCTGCCAGAGGGGTAACTTAAAGCTTTTGGGCCCCAAGTATGAAGAATCATTAATATTTCTCATATAGGACAGATGAACTTTTTGGGACCTCTTAAACTTCAAGGCCAGGAGCAGCCCCTGGAGGTAAGGCCCAGCTTTCTCCCTATCTATAATACTTTACCACACACCAGTTTCCTTATTAGTTGCTTGTCATTGACTGGAGAAGAGTCTTTTGCATGCAGAGCTATGACTTCCTATGGATCTGAAGCCAGCAGCATACATGCAAAATGAGTCATTCATTAGCTGCACAAGGAGAAGACAAGACTACAGAATAGAGGGTTTATCCCTTTCTAAGTAACAGTGAAAGGGAGTTCAAGATCAATGAAATGTTATGTTATATACAGAATTAAGCATTTTTACAATGTGGCACCAGAATGCAAGTTATCATAATATAATTTAGTTGGCCATGCTTATTCTTAACTTGCAGTAACTGCACTACCCTGCAAGATCATTACAGGGCACAACCCAACATGTGCCTTATATGTCTTCTCATGTGACAGAGGGGGCACTGGGCTTCCTTAGGCACCAGGGCCCAGGTGAATGACTGCACACCCTTATAGCTATACTTCTGTTTACATGGCTATTGATCCACAAGCTTTTCTTCTGGTAAGGAAATGCATTGTCTCTGTTATAAACATCTGCACCTGTCTTAAAGTGAGTGCACCTTAATTGGCATACGTTTGGTAACAATATAATTCACTACATTTTTGAATCATTCATACTAAATGTGACATGATCACACAGAATTATCCAATGTATCTGCAGTTTATCTTTGGTGAGTTTTTAAGCCTTAAATCGTGTGTTGTATTTTGACCTTTTTTTTATCAGTATACAATTAGTACATCATTTATAAATCCTTCAATTAAAGTTTAATGTATGTGGCTGTATACTAGCTCTGTACAAAATCATCATACAATGCGGAAGTATAGGGCCCTACTGCACAATACATAGTGGAGTATAGGGGCCTACTGCACAATACATAGTGGAGTATAGGGCCCTACTGCACAATACATAGTGGAGTATAGGGCCCTACTGCACAATAAATAGTGGAGTATAGGGCCCTACTGCACAATACATAGTGGAGTATAGGATCCTACTGCACAATACATAGCGGAGTATAGGATCCTACTGCACAATACATAGCGGAGTATAGGGCCCTACTGCACAATACATAGTGGAGTATAGGGCCCTACTGCACAATACATAGTGGAGTATAGGGCCCTACTGCACAATACATAGTGGAGTATAGGGGCCTACTGCACAATACATAGTGGAGTATAGGGCCCTACTGCACAATACATAGTAGAGTATAGGGTCATACTGCACAATACATAGTGGAGTATAGGGCCCTACTGCACAATACATAGTGGAGTATAGAGCCCTACGGCACAATACATAGTGGAGTATAGGGCCCTACTGCACAATACATAGTGGAGTATAGGGCCCTACTGCACAATACATAGTGGAGTATAGGGCCCTACTGCACAATACATAGTGGAGTATAGGGCCCTACTGCACAATACATAGTGGAGTATAGGGCCCTATGGTACAATACATAGTGGAGTATAGGGCCCTACTGCACAATACATAGTGGAGTATAGGGCCCTACTGCACAATACATAGTGGAGTATAGGGCCCTACTGCACAATACATAGTGGAGTATAGGGCCCTACTGCACAATACATAGTGGAGTATAGGGCCCTACTGCACAATACATAGTGGAGTATAGGGCCCTACTGCACAATACATGGTGGAGTATAGGGCCCTACTGCACAATACATAGTGGAGTATAGGGCCCTACTGCACAATACATAGTGGAGTATAGGGCCCTACTGCACAATACATAGTGGAGTATAGGGCTCTACTTCCCCTTCATATGTCTTCATTATCAAATTGTGGCAGGCTCTATTAAAAGACAAATATTTCTTCCCTAAAAGCAATACCTTTGTGATGGCTGCCACAGGGTGTGCCTATGGCTGTGTGGTGGGTGTGAAGCCTTAGAGAGTCCACGTGTGGCCATACAGATTCCGTACATATGTCTCTGCAGTGTGTCCAGACCTTTTAGTGCTTTGCATCAATAAAACAGGCTAAAGATGGTCCTTAAAATTGTTGCAGCTGTCATAGATATAGAGACGTATTTAGCAGGACACGTGTCCAAGATTTTAAAAAATGAATCACCTGTCCATGTGACATCATGCATTGTTTTGCCCCTTGGGCTACATAAAATCACCAGATGACAAGTTATAAAAGGCATGAAAAGCTTTTCCCTTTCTCCAAGATTATATAAGAAAATGTACTAAAACACAATGTACAACTCTACTTAAAAACGAAAAACAAGGATAAATATGCTGCTTTAGTTCAATGCAACAAGTAGATCTACGGGTGGCTAATGATTAAGAATCCATCCTGAAACCAGTAAATTAAAAAAGTCATTTTTGTGAAGCTGTTGAGAGGGGTTCCAGGTAGAAATCAATCTGTCTAGCAATTAAATGCAATTATGGCTCCAGCAGATGCAGTGCCGTGCAAATGGAATATCAATGCAAGTGCCTAAGAACAGACACAGCCATTATTCCTGAATAAATACCTGCATTAAAGTTATGAATGGATCCATTTCTTCTTCAATTAATGACTAGGTACAGCTTAATTTGTATGCGTCTTCCTGTTACACCTCCTTACTAAATGAATGGCATTAAGACGTGTTGTGGATGGCACTGGCACAAGACTGCACATAACTACAGCCACATTCCGAGAAACATCACAGCCTTGTTTTTTGTTATTTTCTGTTGGCTTATCCACACTTACATATCTAAACGATAGCAACCTGTAAAATATACTGTGGACATTTTATCGATATTGTGCACTATTTTGCTTGTCACACGGATAATGTAAATAAAATGACTTCCGTGGGTAACATTTATTTCTGTATTCTGAAGTGTAATATACAGTGTACTGCACTAGGCAACGTTCACATAAAGAAAATCTCTAGCTACATTCCGTGTTATGTAAAGTATGCCCAATGTTACAAATAAGAGCTAAATGTCATTCTAGGAAAAATATAAACCAACAACAAAATGATACCAGCGAAGAGCATAACAAGAACATGGCAAAGTTCTTCTCAGTGTTGACTATGTGAATGTTCATTGATAAATGGGGCTTGTCAGATGTTCTCCTTTGCATACAAGAAGAGCTGTAACTTTCCTTAATGAGCATACGGACTCTCAGACAAAATGTGCTGAGCTGTAGCCAACTGTGAAAATAGCTCACAAGTTGACATCTTTAAGTTGAGATGCAAGTAATTTGTGTTACTATCACCGTCGCAGCCCTGTGATTATAACACGCAGGTGTGCACTTACAGGTGTTGTGCGGAGACCACTATTCTTTTACAAGACGCGTTCTTCTGTATCAAATCTGCACCAGAAAAGGCTATTACAAGAAAAAGCAATGGAGCATATGCTCATTGCACAACTACTGTTACATATCGTAAAACATATATATAATAATAAGGGGCTTTGTTAAAAACCAAATACAAAATGTAGCTATTCCTACAACTGTAAAACACTTTCCAGCACAAATGTATTTTAGACGCTTGCAAGATAATACTTAAGCTGCAAATAAAGACAACCTCTGATCTATTAATATAAGCAGCACAGACTTAAAAACACAGAGCCTTTACCTTTAAGGGTACATGATATGATAATCATAATCCTTTGAAATGGTCCTGTTGGTTCTCTTTGCATTGCATCTTCCTTGAGAGAACTGAGCCCCAGTGTTACCACACAAAGTCCCTGGCAGAGGCGGGCATGGGAGGGCTAACAGACCAGTGCCCCAGACAAAATAAAACTGTTTGTTGTAGACCTTGAGCGTGAATACATGGAAAGGGAGGTGCTTGATGAAAGCACCAATGAAGATATGACTACTTCCTGCGTAGTGGTTCTCATCCAAAATGCTCTTTCGCTGCTGCTTATTTACATAATGACCATGTTTATGCAAATCTGGCGCGGAAGGGGTTATCAGGACCCTTTCCAGAAGAACCGTGAAAACTTACCATTCTCTTTGCACTCTTCTGGGGGTTTAGCTTTCTTTGCTAGTCGTGGATCCAGCCATGACGTGGTCTTTGTGTTGTGACTGAAAAGAAAAAAAACACTACTTTGAGAAGGGGACATTGAAAAGAATAACATTCATTTCTCCTAGAAAACAAAAGGGAAGAGAAAGGGGGTTATTTCCAGAGAACTGCAATGGATACACTTAATTTTCCCACTGGTTCTAATTATCCCTAAAGGAGTCTTAAGAGTAATCGTGCAAGGCAGCTGTAAATTTGGCATCCTGAACTCGCAGCTATTTTTATTAAAATCAACCAGCACGTCTGCCAAGAGAGCCTCATTGAAGATTCAGAGCTCATTCACAGCTAAAGGAATGTATTAGATACACACAGTTCTGCGTTCAGACTAGTGCTCTCAGTGAGTCTCTAACCACAGTCACAGGTCAGGCAGGAATTAGGTGCTGATTCAACTGTGTTACATGCGCATTTACTCATTAATAATCACTGGCAATGTTGTCAGAATATAACCAAGCTTGCCCCAGGAAATCCAACATTTCCTCCAATAACAGTGACAGCTCATAAGCAAGTGTTATCAACTCTGTGGCACAAATATCACATTATTAGTATGCCTGCTACAAATCCCACCGAAAACACATCGCAGTGGCTATTGCTGCTATGCCGAGAAGACCTTTCATGGTCAGGTGGAATGGATGAAATAAGATTGAAACCCCAGTGTTCTGATATACAAATGGTACTGCTTAACAGCGCACATATATCTACAGAGTCTAGGGTTTATTTATTTGTATTATGATTGCTTTCATTGTTATTTTTTTATCATTTTTACTTTTTTTTTTATATTAAAGTGTACCCTCAATATTTAAAAAAAAGAAAACAAAATAATTTTTTAAAAGGGCTTCGTTGGAAGTGTCTTCCTCCGTTTTTGATACAGCACTTCTATATAATGATCGAGAGCAAAAAAGATAAATACTATTTCTGCCTTCTTTCCTGAACAGTCAGGCACCAGCCCACAGCTGCACTGTTATATATACAGTCATTATTCTTGAGCACCATGTTTATACAGTTCATCAGAATAAGGTCCTCATAACTATTTATCAAATCTTTTCAATCTTTCGTACCTCCTTTACTGTATTCTTAGGCAGGAGATCCAATAACACATAGCCACTTAGATGTGCATACATAAATAGTAAAGTGTCTACAATAATCCCTAGGCATTTGTGGCACGAGTGGTCTAACAGGAAGAATTGTGACTACTAAATGGCCTGATATGGCATGGCTATCTATACAACTACATGGCTCCATTATTTTGGTACCCTACAGCAATTATTTGGGAACTATATGGTATGGTATCCTGTTTTTTTTTGTTTTTTTATGATTGCCATGCAAGAAAACAGTAGCCAAAATTTCCTAATACAACGGTCCCTCAACTCACAATGACCTTAGATTACAATATTTTTAACATACAAAGGTCTTTTCTAGACCATTGTAACTTGAAACTGTATTCAACATTCATAGCTGCAGACAGTCCAGATCTGCAAAACGGGTCAATGGCTGGAAGAACCGACCAATCAGAATGGGCATTTCACTGGTAAAACACCTTACGGAAGTGCATGCACCGGACGGCTGTCTGTTAGAGCCTCTCTGCAGTATGGAGGCAAGTGGGTGGGGAGAGGGGGAGGTACAATATCGAGATATCGTTATCTACTTATTTTTCTTTAATCCTTACTTTTTTCTATTTTTGGATGACATTTTATGGCTTCAGAACCAACTACCATGTTTCATTAGAGTTATGATCCCAACATACAATGTCATCCTGGAACCAATTAATATTGTCACTTGAGGGACCACAGTACTGTCTTACATACATTGCAAACATTGAATAGGCAGTCTAAAAATGCACCAAATTTATCACAGTGGTTCAGGTTATTTAAAATCTAGAGCATATTTACATGATCTAGGTTACACTAAATATTAGTTATCTTATTTTACTCCATGTGGCTTCCAATGAAGCCACATCCAAAAGTGTCTAAAAGTGTTGAAAACTCATTTTAAAGGGGTATTCCAGGCCAAAACTTTTTTTTATATATATATCAACTGGCTCCGGAAAGTTAAACAGATTTGTAAATTACTTCTATTAAAAAATCTTAATCCTTCCAATAGTTATTAGCTTCTGAAGTTGAGTTGTTGTTTTCTGTCTAACTGCTCTCTGATGACTCACGTCCCGGGAGCTGTGCAGTTCCTATGGGGTTATTCTCCAATCATCCACAGCTCCCGGGACGTGACATCATCATTGAGCAGTTAGACAGAAAACTTCAGAAGCTAATAACTATTGGAAGGATTAAGATTTTTTTATAGAAGTAATTTACAAATCTGTTTAACTTTCCAGAGCCAGTTGATATATATAAAAAAAAGGTTTTGCCTGGAATACCCCTTTAACTGTGGTGCAAATCACGTAGGCCAATTTTTTGACATCCCAAATTGTGGCAGAATTCTGGCACAGTTGCAATAGTAAATCTACCCTAAACAAAAAGACAAAATAGATGTGTTCTCGGTGCACAGATTAGACAAGCAATAAAGCTAAGAAACTTTTTTTTTAGAGTGCTCAAATACCAAAATAAATTGTTACCTTTACAGGTCAGAGGACAATTGTAAGCAATAAAAACAAGTGCACAACTGTATAAGAGATGAGATACGAAGTGTGTAGTATCCCTATCTTTGATGTGGTAATGACTAGGCATAGATAGCTAATGTACAAAAATGCAGGACTGGCCAAGAAATAAGCACCAAGCACTTATCTTAATCACTAGGAAGGAGTTGTAAAGCAGGCGGGCTGTCATTTTTATACCACTTCATGTTGAGATATCTCTTAGGATACTGCAATAAATCCTAATTTTCTTGTAGAAAAAATATGATTTCCCTGATTCTTAAAGCTGATAGGGTACTCCGGTGAAAAACTTTTTTTTAAATTTAAATCAGCTGGTGCCAGAAAGTTAAACAGATTTGTAAATTACTTCTATTAAAAAATCTTAATCCTTCCAGTACATATTAGCTGTTGAATACTACAGAAGAAATTATTTTCTATTTGGAACTAGAGATGTCGCGAATTGTTCGCCGGCGAACAGTTCCCGGCGAACTTAGCATGTTCGCGTTCGCATCACCGGGCGAACATATGTGAAGTTTGATTTGCCCCCTATACTTTAACATTGCGGTAAACTTTGACCCTGTGAGTCAGAGTCAGCAGACACATTACAGCCAATCAGCAGCAGTCCCTCCCTTCCAGACCCTCCTACCTCCTGCACGGACGCCATTTTACCCTCATTAAGCATGCTGCAGGCTTAGAAAGTGGAGGGACAGAGAAGCTGCTCCTGCTGTAATAGGGAAAGCGATAGGTAGGTTGCTGCTAGGTAGTCCACTTTACTCCTAAAGCACTAGTCTAACACCTGCTTTAAGGACAGCACCCAAAAAAGCCCTTTTTAGGGCTCAAATATCAGTCCGTGTGTCTTACAACAGCTGGAGGCACCCTGGTTGGGAGGGAACCGCTGGTTAAAAGGGATACTCCAGTGTAAAACTTAAGTTTCTTCAAGCAACTAACTACAGTATTAAAAGGGCTATAAGTTCAGTCCATGTGTCTTGCAACAGCTGGAGGCACCCTGGATGGGAGGGAACAGCTGGTTAAAAGGGGTACTCCGGTGTAAAACTTAATTTCCTTTAAGCAACTAACTACTGTATTAAAAGGGCTATAAGTTCAGTCCGTGTGTCTTGCAACAGCTGGAGGCACCCAGGTTGGGAGGGAACCGCTGGTTAAATGGGGTACTCCGATGTAAAACTTAATTTCCTTCAAGCAACTAACTACAGTATTAAAAGGGCTATAAGTTCATTTCGTATGTGTCTTGCAACTGCTGAAGGCACTCTGGTTGGGGACCTCTGCTTAAAAGGGTAACTCCGCTGGCAACCTTTTTTGCTCATTGTCCCACTAGTGCAAATCACATTTGGTGTGACAGTTGTTCAAATAAAATAAAAATAATACCTTTTTTGGCTGTGAAATAAAACCAGTGCTGCCTAAAGGGGGGCTCTAACTATGTGCTGCCTAATATGGGGGAATCTATGAGCTGCCTAAAAGGGGAATCTATGTGCTGCCTAAAGGGGTCTCTATGTGCTGCCTAAAGGGGGGCTCTAACTATGTACTGCCTAACATGGGGGAATCTATGTGCTGCCTAAAGGGGGGATCTAACTATGTGATGCCTAAAGGGGGATCTAACTATGTGCTGCCTAAAGGGGGCTCTATGTGCTGCCTAAAGGGAGACTCTACCTATGTGCTGACGAATATGGGGGAATCTATGTGCTGTCAAAAGGGGGGATCTAACTATGTGCTGCCTAAAGGGGGCTAAAGCACGTTATTCCAAAGAATTTAGGAATAATAGGTGATTTATGCCCTTTATGGATTAAAACCAGACTCTGCATCAACTATGTAATTTTCTATGGGAGTTTTGCCATGGATCCCCCTCCGGCACACCACAGTCCAGGTATTAGTCCCTTTGAAACAACTTTTAAATCACTATTGTGGCCAGAAAGAGTCCCTGTGGGTTTTAAAATCCGCCTGCCCATTGAAGTCAATGGCGGTTCGCCAGGTTCGCGAACATTTGCGGAAGTTTGCGTTCGCTGTTTGCGGACCGAAAATTTTATGTTCGCGACATCACTATTTGGAACACAGTCCTCTCTGCTGACATCACGAGCACAGTGCTCAGTGAACTGTCCAGAGCAGCATATGTTTGGGGATGTATGGGGATTTTCTCCTACTCTGGACAGTTCTTATAATGGACACAGATGTCAGCAGAGAGCGCTGTGCTCGTGATGTCAGCAGAGAGCAATGTGTTCCAAAAAGAAAGAATTTCCTCTGTAGTATTCAGCACCTAATAAGTACTAGAAGGATTAAGATTTTTTAATAAAAGTAATTTACAAATCTGTTTAACTTTCCGTCACCAATTGATTTAAAAAAAAAAAAAAAAAGTTTTCCACTGGAGTACCCCTTTAATGGTGGGAATTACGGACCAGAGTTCTGTAGTTCCATTACCTCTAGACATGGCTGTCATTGCATTTTACTTGAGTCTATCTGTAAGAGCAAGACATTGGAACTGAAGATAAAACCAATGTTAGATCAAGTGGAGCAGCTCAGCTTTGCGTAGTATTTGGGGTTTAAAAGACATATGTACATTCTTTTGTTTGGGGCCAATGATCGAAGTCAAGGAAGCTTGTTCTGTAGATTCAGTTATGCCAACATTGTGTTGATTTGGGAAGGGGTTAAAGAGTAACATTTACTCCAGTTTCACATCTAAGACACATTGATATATCTATGAGTTTGGCTATTTCTAACAGGTCAAAAGTCTAGCCTATGCTCCTGTTATCAACCACTGGAGGATGCCTGTAACTGACAGCTCTCATCCAGCAATAATAGCTGAGATTGAATAAAACCTCAACCCTAGACCTTAGACACATTAAGAATGACGATCAAGGATACTCCTTCTTTCCTGCCAGCCCCAACAACATGATAGCTTGGATTGCATTTGTAATTAAGACAGCCCTTGGCCTATAAAAGCCCCCAGGACTGTCAGGTCACATACCTTATACCCTAACAGATGTCAGTGTATTTTACATACACGGGCAGTAATGTACTGTCAAACAGGCACATGACAGTACTTTATGTTATTGTAATTTGTTTAAAGTAAGGACTTACAAATGGGATGTAAAAAACTTAACACAATTAATCAAATATTAAAAATAGGTACAGTTAACTATTTTTAAATAAATAAATCAATTTATCTCCACACCCATCATACAGTAATCTCATACCCTCTATCTCTATATACCATGCTCAGAGCTACAGGCATGGGCAGATAGGAAGATAAAAAATAAAACAAGGTATAACTAAATTAAAAACAAAGGAAGGAAGGTATGTAGAAGAGAATAAAGGACTAGCCGACTGCCTCAATGAATACTTCTGTTCAGTTTTTACAGAAGAAAAAGAAGGAAAATGACCTCAATTAGGGAGGAAGACTATTGAATTGTTTGATGCATGTGTCTTTAGAGAGGAAGAGGTTCTACGTTTGCTGTCTAAAGTGAAGACAAATAAGTCACAGGGGCCTGATGGGATACACCCAAAATTATTAAAAGAGCTTAGTGTTGAGCTAGCAAAACCGTTAATAGATTTATTTAACCAATCAATGGTAACAGGAGTTGTCCCGGAAGATTGGAAATGAGCAAATGTCATGCCCATTCACAAGAAAGGTAGTAGGGAGGAATCAAGCAACTATAGGCCAGTAAGTCTGACATCAATAGTGGGGAAATTAATGGAAACCCTACTAAAGCATAGGATTGTGGAACATCTAAAATTTCATGGATTGCAAGATGAAAAACAACATAGGTTTATTTCAGGGAGATCATGTCCAACAAATCTTATTGATTTTTTTTGACTGAGTGACTAAAATAATAGATGGCGGAGGGGCAATAGACATCGCATATCTAGATTTTAGTAAGGCTTTTGACACTGTCCCACATAGAAGACTTATCAATAAACCAGCTCCAGACAGTTCTTGACATGGACATAGGTGTCAGCAGAGAGCACTGTGGTCAGATTGAAAAGAACTACACAACTTCCTCTGGACCATACAGCAGCTGATAAGTACTGAAGAGTTTAAGATTTTAAATTGACGTAAATTATAAATCTGCATAATTTTGTGGTACCAGTTGATTTAAAAAGTTTGTTTTTTCTCGAGTACCCCTTTAAGTCTCTTTGCAATTTTTTTTATTGTTGATTAGTCATCCATTCTACATAAACACCAAATATTCTGAATGAATATATATTAAATACTAAAAATAGCAACAAGATAAACTACTCAATACTTGAGTCATTGGTAATGTGTGGGCGTCAGAGTTACAAACTCAATTCATGGTTCTGTATAATTTTTTAAATGAGCCATGCCCCAGGAAAAACAAAGGCAAGTGCACAGAGATGGCTATCCTCGCATGCAATCTTCCCTGTATGTTTGTTACTTAACAAGAAAAGCATACTTAACCCCTTAAGGACCAAGGGCGTAAACTTACGCCCTTGGTCACGCTCCCGTGATATAACGCGGGGTTACACAGTAACCCCGCATCATATCACGGTGGGCCTGGCGTCATAGTGAAGCTGAACCGCGTGGCTAAAAGTGAAAGTAAAATGTTCCTGTTAGCTCAGGGAGCTGTTCGGGATCGCTGCAGTAAAATCGCGGCATCCCGAACAGCTATACTTCAGGAGGAAGGTCTCTTATCTTGCTTCCTGAAGTCCAATCGCCGATTGAATGATTCAAGCCTGAGATCCAGGCTTGAGCATTCAATCGCCAAAAACACTGATTGATCCATTCCTATGGAGATGCATCAATCAGTGGTAAAGATCAGTACATGCGATGTTATAGCCCCCCTAGGGGCTATAATATGGCATAAGAAAAGTGTAAAAAAATCACTAACCCTTTCAATGATCCCTTCCCCTAATAAAAGTTTGAATCACCCGGCATTTCCAAGAATAAAAAAAAACAGTGTAAATAAAAATAAACATATGTGGTATCGCCGGCGTGCGGAAATGTCCGAATTATAAGAATATACCGCTTTTTAAACCGCACATTCAATGGCGTATGCGCCAAAAAAATCCAAATCCAAAATAGCGTATTTTTGGCCACTTTTTATATCATGAAAAGATGAATAAAAAGCGATCAAAAAGTCAGAACAATACAAAAAGGGTACCGACAAAAACTTCAGATCACGGCGCAAAAATGAGCCCTCATAGTGCCCTGAACACGGAAAAAAAAAAAAAAAAGTTATAGGGCTCAGAAAATGACAATTTTAAACGTATACATTTTCCTGCATGTATTTATGATTTTTTTTCAGTAGTAATACAAAAACCTATACAAGTAGGGTATCATTTTAACCGTATGGACCTAGAGATAAAAGATAAGGTGTCATTTGTACCGAAAAATCTACTACGTAGAAACGGAAGCCCCTAAAATTTACAAAATGGCATTTTTTTTCTCAATTTTGTCGCACAATGATTTTTGGGTAAAATGACTGATGTCATTACAAAGTAGAATTGGTGGTGCAAGAAATAAGCCATCATATAGAATTTTAGCTGAAAATTTTAAAGAGTTATGATTTTTAAAAGTTAAGGAGGAAACATTGAAAATGAAAAAACTGAAAAAGCCCCGGTCCTTAAGGGGTTAAAGGACAGTAGACTTAAATTATAGCATTTGCTGGTATTGTAGTCTAGAATGTAAATTGTTGAAGAGAAAAACAGCTGCTCAGCTGCAGCCACAAGTGCCATAAGAAATGCCCTCCCAGCCAGTCATTGTCTAAGGTGGGTCACTACTACCAGACCAGTGACTGGCTGACCAGACCTTTTCCATGTGTCAAGTGGAAACCAGGAAGCACTCAGAAGTGGAGACTGGCACTGTCAGAATGGCACTGGTGGGGGCAGGTGATCATATTCTTTTTTTTCTTTGTTCCCCCCCACCCTAAGACCCTTTAAGTATAAAATGAATGCTCTGGAATATACTTTTAATGTCCATGTGCTTGTTGCAGGTCCTAAAATGAGCATCTTTCCACAATGTATATTGTAACCTCCCTCTGTGACATACATATCCACTGATACGGCATATAAATAGGGTTTGCCATAATGGGGAAAACTTCTTGAACACATTGGGCGGTATTTGTTAAAGGATTTATGTGTTTTTTTCCCCAGTAACCTTGGCACAATACTTTGGTGCAGAGTCTTTTTGCGCCAAAGTTTGGCGCATCTTCTCCACTGTCATTTTTACAACTTTCTCAAAATCACACGGTCCTGTGTGTGATTTCAACTTTAGTCGGTAATTCCTCATTTGCGCCAATTGATCTTTGGCGCAATTTTGCGCCTTTAGGGTTTTTTTTGGTGCAATTCACCGCCAAGAAATTTTGCACATGGAAAACACACTTAGCAATGTCAGAAAATGTAAAGGCGTCAAAATACATTAAAAACATTTTTTGTGAAAGCAGCGATGCCTCCGGGGCTGCGCAACACTATCCTGCAACATAGTTGTCTCTGAAGGACCTTCACCCTCCTTTGAGCCAGCACTGGACAACGCCACACAGGTTCAGGAAAGGTAAGCACTAAAGTAACAAAAAAAAAAAAAACTACTCAAGTTCAAAATAAAATCCAATTCACATGGTGGCTATAAACCCCACAAAAGAAAGTAACTCATGTCGCTTGCTGATATACTGCAGGAGGGACTCCAAAATGGCTGCTCTACAGGGTAAAATACGCGTCCTCTGTGGCGGTAAGTTCTGTGTAAAAGACGCTGTGAACGGCTGATTTCAACATTTGAGACAAAATTACTAACAAATGATAAATTTGGTGCATGTCCATGAAAACCAAAGTGGAAAAAAAAAAAGGGTAAAAAGAAACTGTCAACAGGCAAAATTGATAAATACCCCCCATTATTTTTAGCATGACAAACAGCACCAACATGAGAATTCACTTTATAAATCAGCTGGGATACACTGGAGGGCTGGACTCTTTACGGGTTTGAGTAGGTTGTATAATTATAAAATAACACAACTCTGGCTCAGTGAGTAGGAATAGTAAATCAATAGTATTTGATCATATTAAACAATTGCACAACAGGGAGCAATGGCAGGTTCACCGGAACGCTTACTACAGAACTCATTATTATTACGTAAGGCCCACAGAGTAATGGAGATAAAGAACTGGCCCTCAGTGGGAGTAATCATTACTATGCAATTCTCCACATTATCTACTTTACAATGTGCAGTTTCAAGAAGATATTTGTTTAAGTCCCATGTCATCAAAGTGTTAGCAACTCATACAGAATTAGTTTGTACACGTAATGTAGTGTGAAGAATGCACTCGTGTCTAGTCAGCACCAATACCAACAGCTCTTAATGCATATTCCCTATAATAAGCCAGTGCATGAGCAATCCCTTCATCAATCTATCTTATATCTATCTGTCCAGTTCATATGTATCCATCAAGCTCGCTTATGTATATCCTCCTAGTTCTTAAAGGGGTATTCCAGGAAAAAACTTCTTTTTTTTTTTTTTTTATATCAACTGGCTCCAGAAAGTTAAACAGATTTGTGAATTATTTCTATTAAAAAATCTTAATCCATCCAATAATTATCAGCTGCTGAAGTTGAGTTGTTCTTTTCTGTCTGGCAACAGTGCTCTCTGCTGACATCTCTGCTTGTCTCGGGAACTGCAGAGAGTAGAAGAGGTTTGCTATGGGGATTTGCTTCTACTTTAGACAGTTCCCGAGACAGGTCTCATCAGAGAGCATTTACACAGAAAAGAACAACTTAACTTCAGCAGTATGAGTACTGAAAGGTTTTTTAATAGAAGTAATTAACAAATCTGTTTAACTTTCTGGAGCCAGTTGATATAAAAAAAATAAATAAATAAATAAATAATATATATATATATATATATATATATATATATATATATATATATAAATGCAAATCATAAAATGTTGCAGTTTCTTGTAATACCTTTTTTATTGGACTAACAGCATTTTGTAGAGACAAGCTTTCAAATTTACTATATATATATATATATATATATATATATATATATATATATATATATATGTTGTTTCCTGGATAACCACTTTAATCTATTTCTGGAGTTTGTCTTTCATACCTTTCTTATATTCACTGATCATAATGTTAAATTCACCTTCCTAACATATACAGTAGGTCCCCCATGTGCTACAGCTCTGACCCATTGCGGTATAGCCCCCCCAAGGTTTCACAAGATGTCCAGTGGTATTTGGCATTAGGATGCAGCAGATCTTTTAAATCTTGACAGTTGTGAGGTGAGGTCTCCATGGATCAGACTGCCATTTCCAGCATATCCCACAGAAGCTATTGGATTAAAATTGGGAGAGTCTGATAGCCAATCCATTGCCTTGAACTCTTTTGCATTGTTTCAGCATATTGTTGTGCAGGGTGTTGTGATGGCATAATATCCTGCTGAAGAAACTATTATCACAGCAGCCATGAGATGTATTAAGGCTACAACAATGTTCATGTAGGTGGTATAAGTCAATGTAACATCCACATAAATACTAGAACCCAAGGTTTCCCAGCAGTAAATGCAGGAGATCATCACACTGCCTCCGTCGCCTTCTTCCCATGGTGCATTCTGTGCCATCTCTTCCCCAGGAAAGTGATAAATGCATACCCAGCTTTGCACTTAATGTAAAGAAAAACATGAGTTATCAGACCAGGCCACCTTCTTCCATTGCTCAAGGACCATATCTTATCCTCCACTGCCCATTCTAGGCCCTTTTGGCAGAGAACAGGGGTCAACATAGCCACTCTGACCGGTCTGTGAGACTATATGGCCCCGTGCACAGCAAACTGCAATGCGTTCTGTGTTCTGACACCTTACTTTTATTGCCAGCATTAACTTTTTCAGCAATTTGTGTTACAGTAGCTCTTTTGTGAGATTGGATCAGACAAGCTAATGATTATGAGGCTTTGGCACCCATGATTCTGTTGCTGGGTCACCAGTTGCCCCTCCTGAGACTACTTTTGGTAGATGCTAACTACTGCAGACCAAGAAAACCCTATAACACCTGCTATTATGGAAATGCTCCGAGTCATCTAGTCACCACAATTTGGCCCTAGCTAAAGTTACGCAGATTTTTACGCCTACTTAGACTTCCATTACATGAACTTTATAAAACTGACTAGTTATTTGCTGCCTAACATACCTCACTTCTTGACTGGTGCCAATATGAGGTTTTGATCACCATTTTAAAGGGGTACTCCGACCCTGAGACATCTTATCCCCTATCCAAAGGATAGGGGATAAGATGTCTCACCGCAGGGGTCCCACCTGTTTGAGCTGCAAGCCGCGGTGCCAGCTCACAAACAGCCGGGTGGAGACCACGGTGCCGGAGTATCGTGATGTCACGACTCCGCCCCCGTGTGACATCACCCCTGCCCCCGCTATGCAAGTCTATGGGTGGCATCACGATACTCCGGCCCCGTGGTCGCCACCCGGCTGTTTGTGAGCTGGCACCGCGGCGTGCAGCTCAAACAGGTGGGTGGCGAATACAAGATTGCGGGGGTCCCCAGCGGCAGGACCCCTGCGGTGAGACATCTTATCCCCTATCGTTTGAATATGGGATAAGATGTCTCAGGGCCGGAATACCTTTTTAAATGCAATGGCTTCTCAGCATATGTGAATTACAACACTTGTGGAGTGACCACATAAGGTGCACGTTTCTTGCACTGCATTGAATTGATCATCTGTGATCTGCTAGTTTAGACTGCCTGTGACAGGCTGTAAGAGCAGATTTGTCAGGGAGGCATTTAGTAGGCCATGAGAACAGATCGGCTCCCTGCAATCCTGAGCCAATCCGACCAATGCACAGGCTATCAACAATGAACACGCAACTCTCAAGCTGAAAGCATAATTCCTATGGGAACAAACAATGTTCTTGTACAACTTTTTATTGCCAATTATTAATGGTTTTATAAATTTAATGATACTCAGATTCACAGCTGGGCCACTGGCTTCAAAATTAAAAGAGAGCTCTATAGGTTAATGTATAATAAAGCATCACACTGCGGGAAGCTAAACATTTTATTGCACATCAGTCTATCACAAACAAGCAGCAACATAGGTTCAGTATGTGTTAAAAAAAAACAGCAGACAAGACAAGGAATAAGAACCATTTAAATTGATATTAAATACAGTATAAATGACTGACATTACAGAGCAGATGTATTGGTCCCATTTACGCTGAATACACATTACAAAACTCTTTTTCCTCCAACATCTAGAACTGATATGAAGATTTTGCTAGAAAAGAAACAACTTGCTTTACTACCTGGCTTGCTGCATGAGACTCTGTAGACTTACAATGGAGTGTTTGTTAGCAATATTGAAAAAGTAGGAGGAGGAGGAGTGAAGGAGTGCAGAATTTAACCCTGCTATTCTCCTGGCTCATTCTAATGATTGGTGGGGGTCTGAACATTTAGACCCCAACCAATCAAAACTTTGACAAATCTCTGCAACATGTTGTAAGTTTTTTTTTTTCTAATGACAGGGACACTTAACCCCTTAATGACAAAGGATATTTACATTTGAGTTTTCCTTTAATGATCACCTCCATTTAAGTGCCATAATGCTTTTATTTTTTCAATTACAGAGCCATTTGATATTATATACGATGATGATAAAAAAAAAGAAACAAGCAACACACAATTTGACATTGATATTGATTGGTATTTTTCTACATTCATGCCATTCATTACTGTACAGTTCATTATTATTATTATTACTATTGAATGTGTTTATCTTTTTTTCCGTTCATTTACATGTTTTTATTTGAAAAATGGGAATTGGGAAGTGTTTTGAATTTTTATTATACAGGGATTTTTTTAATTTTTTTTTTTTTAAATACTGTGACCTATTTTTATTTATTTTTTTGTTTACCCTGCCTAGGGCACTTCTATAGGTTATTTCAATGTATTGAATTGATCCATCTGTGATTTGCCAGTTCAGCCTGCCTATGTCAGGCTGTAAAAGCAGATCTGTCAAGGCAGTCATGGAGGTCTTTAGAAGGCCATGACATCAGATCAATCCCTGCAATCTTGAGCCAAGTCAACCCCTGAACCATCAATGACAAGTGGGGCTAAAGGTTAAAGGTGTTTTCCCTACCTCAGAGTGATAACATGTTGCTAAGATACACTCTAATTATTATTATTTTTTTTTTTTATAGTCCCTCCTCTGAGATCCCCACCAATCATAAAAAGAGACTTTGGGGCTATTTTTAGTGCTATGCTTCCTTCAAAGTTTCTCCTGACTGTAAAGCTTCAGGCTAGTGGCTGTGCAGGGTTCTGATGAAAGCCTATTACACATTACCAAATAACACTGCCTAAACAACAAACTATATAGGAAGGCACTAGGCAGTGCTAAAGAAAAGACCAATATCGGGCACTTCTTCGTGATGAAAATGAATATCCAATTCATACAACATTCTTCCTCAGGCCAAGCAGGCTTACCATCAACAAACAACAAACTAGGATTAGGATACTAATATACTGGTTCCCAGGTTATCAGGCACAGTGGTGCCCCCCACTATAACTGACAATGAAGCTCCCTGTCGCATAACCTAAGACTGGCCCTAGATGGGAAATTTAACAATATTTACTATATTATGGAACTATGATTATACACTATATTGTTTGTAATTGCCTTATGAACACATATTAGTTACATGTACTGCTTATGTACGCAAGAAAGGAAGGATGTCCAGCGCGCACACGTATAAAACCGAGCTGCTTTATTGCATAGTTGCCATAGGAAACATCGGACACTCAGGTAACGTGACGTGTTTCGGCCCGCAGGGCCTTAGTCATACACATGTTACTAGCACTTAGATCATTTATATATGCAGGGTGGTAGTGTCCTGGGCGGGGCTTAGCCCCGAATCACGTGACATCACGTCTGCACATATAATTACAAACAATGTTAAAAGGTACGTACCATATCTTTATTTCATCACACATAACAAAATTTTTTATAAAAGAGAAAAAAAGAAACATTGTAAAAATAAATCTTATAAATTAGTTGTATATATCTGGTTCAGAGACCTAGAGAACCAGACTCCATCCATTTAAAAATATATATCCAAACGGTAATAAACAACTAGCACTTGGACCTTAAAAAAAAATTCGGACGGCATTGAAGGGGGGCATTAGGTGTGTATCCAGGAGAGCCCCAACTTTGGGCCAGACACTATCCCCTAGCCTCTTCTCTACCTCTCCGAAAAAAGTTTCTACTTGGCTTAATTGCCAAGGTACATACAAATGTGGATCCAGAAAATGCATTTGCTGTAACTACATGAACAATTCAGTATCATTCACATCTACAAGTAATAACAAAACATTCAATATCAGACAATACATTAATTGCAACACAGCTGGAGTTGTGTATCTATTTACGTGCCGTGCCTGCAATGTGCAATATGTGGGTTGCAACCCGCTAAAAATCAGAGTACGAAAACATCTATCAGATATTGCACATTTCCAGGCACGGCACGTATCAATGGTCAGCAAGCATTGTGCTGAGGTACATGGTGGAAATACCTCTAGTCTGGTGGTGCAAGATATTGAGAGGGTGGACAAACCACTGAGAGGTGGAAACATGAGACAGAAGGTGTTGGATCGCGAAATATACTGGATCCTCACCCTTGAAACTAGGATACCGCTAGGTCTGAACAGGAGATTGGATACGATCTTACACTATTAAATGAGTTGGTTTTAATGACCGCAATACTGTACTAATAATCTAGACATTACTATGTATGTCTTGGTTGCATTATGCTTTCCAGTCACCTGTTCAGTATCTTTTATATTTATATAGGTGTATAAGAATAATTATAATTTTTTTGTTTAACCTGTCTTTATCATGGCATCTTGACTACCTGCATCTTTTCCTTGCTCTGGTACATAACCGTTCTCCAAGATCAGCATTGAATTTTTTTAGGTCCAAGTGCTAGTTGTTTATTACCGTCTGGATATATATTTTTAAATGGATGGAGTCTGGTTCTCTAGGTCTTTGAACCAGATATATACAACTAATGAATAAGATTTATTTTTACAATGTTTCATTTTTCTTTTTTTCTCTTTTATAAAAAATGTTGTTATAAGTGTGATGAAATAAAGATATGGTACGTACCTTTTAACATTGTTTGTAATTATATGTGCAGACGTGATGTCACGTGATTCGGGGCTAAGCCCCGCCCAGGTCACTACCACCCTGCATATATAAATGATCTAAGTGCTAGTAACATGTGTATGACTAAGGCCCTGCGGGCCGAAACGCGTCACGTTACCTGAGTGTCCGATGTTTCCTATGGCAACTATGCAATAAAGCAGCTCGGTTTTATACGTGTGTGCGCTGGACATCCTTCCTTTCTTGCATATGTTTGGACCTAGTCCTGGTCCTGTCCGTGCGCAGAAGCCTGGGGTGGAGCTGGTTCTACTTGCTTGTACTGCTTATGTACATATGTAATGGATGTTATATGTAGCCTTCAAGAGGACTGCAAAGTGTTCACAGCATGCAAAAGTAAAATGGCAGAATTAGTTTGCTACATGGGTGCATGGTCAACAGACCCCTCGAGTGGCATTGATAAGATTGCTTGTTTGCGCTTACACAGTAAAGGTGGGTCAGTGTCACAGAATGCCTGGGGCACAGTACATTGAATGAAGGCAAGTCCCTAATGAGCCGACATTAAGCAATGTTATGGAGATCCGCAATTTAGAAACAGCAAGCCTGCTAGGAATACCAGATGTGCAGGATCCTGTCATTTACAGCACCACAAACAACATACTTAACAAGCTTACTCAGATCCTCGTGTCGCTGGATTATCATTTCACTACTTACAACTGGGATGTGGGAAGGGAGAGATCAGCAGGATTCTTATGGGATTCACTACTAGGCACATTTATAGAAAGCAAAACAATTTTTTTTTTTAGGGATCCATAAGAAACAATGCTTTAAAGTTTATGGGGCCAGCATACTACCGCAATAAATGTGCTGGGGTAGGTTTATCATCTACAACTTTTCCACCCCAGTTTTTTAGATTGAATTTTCTACTTTAAGTCATTTAAAATTTAAGACAATTTATAATTATTGCATGATGTCGCATGAAGATTATTTGCACATTTTGTTTCAATGCACTCTTTTGCTGTGTGGTTTGTACGACACAATAATGATACTTCAAAAACATTAAGTAACTTTTTAAAAGATTGCATATAATAAATGTGTCTTAAAAGAAACAACACATAGCCCATGCTCAGAAGCGTAGCTAGAAAAGGTTCGGGCCCACAACAAAGTTTTGAACAGCCCCCTCCCAACTTCCTAATCACACTAGCATCAGGACATTGACCACCAAGTAAGCAGCGGCTTAGATACAGCACCTCAGCAGTGCATTGTCTCTTCATTCAATTATAATAATATAAATAAGATAATAATATAAATCAGTGCTGCAAGCACTCTTTAAAAGCACCAGTCTATGTATGATAGTATTCTGATAAATAATAGTTTTATTGCTGTCATATAATACTGCTCCACATTCTTCTTTTATCTCTCCTCCAGTAGCTTCCAGCCACAGCTTGGATAGTGCAGGACAGCACATAAACATTAAGAGATAAGAAAGCAGTTCCAATACAGTTCAAGTACAGTGCAGCAATCCCATTTGAGGTATAAAAGTCATGAACAACAACACAGGCAGTGTGAACAAGTCACAGGTTTCGGGTGTCGCCACTCTTAGTCATACTGACTATAGGTGGCAACGCCTGAAACATGTGACTTGTTCACACTACCTGTGTAGTTGTCCATTCATCAGTAAATGAGATTTCTGCACTACTTGAACTGCACTAGAACTGCTTTCATATCTCTAAATCATACGGCTATACAGTACAGACCAAAAGTTTGGACACACCTTCTCATTCAGAGTTTTCTTTATTTTCATGACTATGAAATTTGTAGATTCACACTGAAGGCATCAAAACTATGAATTAACACATGTGGAATTATATACATAACAAAAAAGTGTGAAAATATGTCATATTCTAGGTTCTAGCCACCTTTTGCTTGATTACTGCTTTGCACACTCTTGGCATTCTCTTGATGAGCTTCAAGAGGTAGTCACCTGAAATGGTCTTCCAACAGTCTTGAAGGAGTTCCCAGAGATGCTTAGCACTTGTTTGCCTTTTTGCTTTCACTCTGCGGTCCAGCTCACCCCAAACCATCTCGATTGGGTTCAGGTCCGGTGAGTGTGGATGCCAGGTCATCTGGCGCAGTACCCCATCACTCTCCTTCTTGGTCAAATAGCCCTTACACAGCCTGGAGATGTGTTTGGGGTCATTGCCCTGTTGAAAAATAAATGATAAATGTCCAACTAAACGCAAACCGGATGGAATAGCATGCCGCTGCAAGATGCTGTGGTAGCCATTCGGGTACAGTATGCCTTCAATTTTGAATAAATCCCCAACAGTGTCACCAGCAAAGCACCCCCACACCATTACACCTCCTCCTCCACGCCAGCACATCTGTGAAGTTAAAACCATTTCACGTGACTACCTCTTGAGTCTCAACAAGAGAATGCCAAGAGTGTGCAAAGCAGTAATCAAAGCAAAAGGTGGCTACTTTGAAGAACCTAGAATATGACATATTTTCAGTTGTTTCACACTTTTTGTTATGTATATAATTCCACATGTGTTAATTCATAGTTTTGATGTCTTCAATGTGAATCTACAATTTTCATAGTCATGAAAATAAAGAAAACTCTGAATGAGAAGGTGTGTCCAAACTTTTGGTCTGTACTGTACATGGAACAAGGACATTACCATATATATCACTCCACCATAGCAAGACCAATATAACCAATAATACATAGTTACATAGTTACATAGTTAGTACGGTCGAAAAAAGACATATGTCCATCAAGTTCAACCAGGGAATTAAGGGGTAGGGGTGTATGCAACAAACAAATTATCACTACACATGTAACCATCAGACTGTTACTGACCATATCTTGAATACAGAGACCAACATTACCAATAATACTGCACAGATAGATTCAATTAAGACATATATACCAGCTTTACAGAGGCTCTGCAGACCACATAAGTGATTACAGTGCAGTTACATCCAGTGACTCACAGGAGGCGTATCCTTTCCATTTCTTCTCCATCCAGTACAGATGGCCAGCTGTGTTCATAATCCTTGACACTTCAGTTTTATTGACTAACATTGTAGAAATACCAAATTTATATAATTTTGCCACTATTTTCATAGAATAAAAAAATATATATATTTTTTTAACTATTCTTTCGCATTGCATTATTCTGACCTCTACAACATTTCTAGATGGGATTTTTTAAGCACATTTTATTCAGTATGCTTTTGTACAGTACAATACAACACCTATGTATTGCAGTGTACTGTGCTCAAACTGATTTCCTATAACAGCCTATGGCTATAATAGAAAATCAGTCCTATCACAGCAGCCACAGAGGCCTTCAGAAGGACCCGGCTGCCTTGACAATCGATCAGCACTCTGTGAATATTTTGTGGGGGATACTTACCACATACATACTGCAGTTGCTATTGACCGCGGCATTTAGAGGATTAAGTTACTGGGTTCAAAGGTAACTCCAATGCCAGTCACTAACAGCCAGCGTCAGCACCCACTTTGTTAGGAGAATAATTGAAGAAATAGAGAGACTTCTAGTCACAAAATAGGATTTGCAATCCAATGTAGGTGCACAGCTCCAAGACCAGACCCTTAGTCTAGAAGTCAATATACAAAAATAATATAGTATATAAAGTTCTATAAAAAAAAAAAAAGCACAGCAGAGCTCTTCATAGAGTAGCATATAAAGACATGGATGTGAGCATATGGATAGGTGAGAGAAAAACCCTTCCAGGTAACTGCTCACCTGATGTTGTTGTGTGGTAGACACAACAGTTATATGCTTAATCAGTGAAGAAAATGGCACCGGGTGTCCGTCTTTGATCCTAGATCCACTGGAACCACAGGAACAAGACAATGAATGAAGAAAGATACCCGGATATCAGGCGCAGGAACCACTCCGTAGTGAAGGACTTGCTAAGGCTAATATTACTTAGCAACAAACACACTTTTTTTTTATATGCAACAATATTTAAAAGCCACATACATAATGCTATGTCGTTTCAGGGTATAAAACACCCTTTCATCAGATGTGAAGGGGTGTTTTATACCCTGAAATGCCATAGCATTATGTATGTGGCTTTTAAATATTGTTGCATATAATAAAGTGTGTTTGTTGCTAAATAATATTAGCCTTAGCAAGTCCTTCACTACTGAAATCTGGGTATTTTTCTTCATCAATTGTCTAATATACAAAAATAAAGAATAAGGGTGCACTCCACGAATTCAATGTTGAAACAAAAAAGCTATGTTAGAAGTGTGCTAAGCGTATGAGCCCCTCTATTCTCACCACAGTGTACATTTGCTATATACGTACAGCAGATGTTGCCAAGAAATAGATGAACTCATTCTTCAACTGGAAACCACTTGTTTGGTTATGGCTCTGACTGAAGCAGTAAATCTGTTTTACTACTTAAAGTAATAAATTATACCACAATAAGATAGACATTTAACACATATTTACTAAAATCCTGAGCTGATCAATAACATGTTTCCTTCAGAAACCACACTTCTTTAACAAGGATATATATGTTTGTTTAAAGACAATCACATGTGATTTTATGAGAAGTTTAATCTTTCTAAATGCTTTATAAAACAAAACATAACAAAAAATAAATAAAATTTAAATAACAAGAAAAAACAAGTCTACTGCCCCCAAGTGTTCAAATTGTTTATTGCATACACATGATAAAGGGTTATAGACAAAGACTTCTTGTGTACAGTTATTTTATTCTGCTTTAAAGAATTCAAATCTATTCACAATAATCTTTTCTCAGCTTGACTAGCTGTTGTTAGTCTTTTATCTTCATCTGCACGCTCCTCGAAGAACCAGCAATGATTTATTCAAACAAACATTTGTCCCTTTCTTAATTCAAAGAATAACATTTTCAACCCGCTCTAAATCCAATGGGAAAGAGATAAAATTATCTATCATCTACTATATATAATTCTACCATGAAAAGAAAATGCTACTGATGTTTACATAATGCAGAGGTAAGAGAACAGGCTGCCTCAATGTCCTGAAACTCATTATTGTCTACAGTAAATACTATAAAAACATTTAAAATTAAAATCAGATTTACATCCTAAGCAACTGTGGGCAAACACATGCCTATAAATATATATATATTTTAATCCACAGAGGAGTATGAGGGCTTGCTTTTGCATGGCCAGTTGTCCTTTGTAATGACATCACTCACTTTATCATAAAATGTATGGCGCAACCAAAAAAATAAAACATTTTGTAGGGAAATTGAAAAGAAAACAGCAATTTTGCTAATTTTGGAAGGTTTAGTTTTCACGCTGTACAATTTATAATAAAAATGAAATGCTTTATTTATTCTGTAGGTCAATACAATTAAAATGATACCCATGATTATTTACTATTGTACCGCTTAAAAAAAACGAAAACTTTTTAATCAAATTAGTACATTTAAAATTCCTTTATTTTGATGACCTATAACTTTTTTCATTTTTCCGTATAAGCGGCGGTATGAGGGCTCAATTTTTTGCACCATGACCTGTACTTTTTATTTATTCATACCACATTTGCGTATATAAGACTTTAAAAACAATTTTATAATTATTTTTGGAACATGATGTGACAAAAAGCACCCCTATTTTGGACTTTTTATTTTTTTACATTTACGCCATTCACGGTATGGGATCATTAACATTATATTTTGATAGTTCGGACATTTATGCATGCGGCGATTCCAAATATGTTTATTAAAAAAAGGGACAATTTACATTTTTATTGGGGGAGGGATTATTAAAATTATTAAACTTTTTTTTTTTTTTGCAATTTTTATGTCCCCATAAGAGACTAGACTTAATTGCTAAAACTGTACAGTGCTATGCATAGCGCAGAGCAGAAGAACCCTGGAAACGGATGGAGGCAGGTGAGGGAACCTCTGGCCGCCATTATGGATGATTGAATCCCCGCGGGAGCGCTGAGGGCGATCCAATCATCCATTTTTCTGACCACACTTCCGCAGATGCCGATATCTGTATTGATCATGGCATCTGAGGGGTTAATGGCGGACATAAGTGCGATCACTCATGTCCGCCATTACCGGGTCCCTGGCTGCTCATAGCACTGGGGTGGTGCTCGCGGTCATGTACAGGACGTAAATGTACATCCTGTTGCGTTAAGTACCATCGCACCAGGAAGTACATTTACATCCTGCGTCGTTAAGGGGTTAAAAATGGTATTTCCTTTAGAACCATGTGCTCTATTATTTGAATTTATAAGAAAAGGAAGTATGTAACACTAATTTCACACTAGTAAAAGTAAACACAGAAGGAATCCTTTAGTTTTCCGCCCTGAAAGAAGATCTTAAATTGGTAACCTCCAAAGAACATCATTATATTGTACCTGTCAGATCCCAAAAAAATTTAATAATAATAATAATGAAATAAAAAAAAATATATATATATATATATATACATATATATATTACTTAGTACTTAATCCTGACCATGTACATCTAATTTTTTCACCTCTATCACCTATATTTATTATAAAAAATACCTCTTTTCATTAGCTCACAGTGTTAGAAAGCCTCTCAGAGGAAGGGGGCGTGTCCCTCCTTTGTAGTGGTGGGAGGTGATTGTTGTGTCTGCTCATGCAGCCTTGTCCATCAGTCATCTCTTGTACATGATTCATGGACAGGCCTGATGCGGGACTAGTTGGTGTCCCAGTAGCTATGAGAACCCCTAGTGGTGGGATTTTCAGGAGCCATTTTCTTTATTAAATATTAAAAAATGCTTAAACAACCATATTACATAAAGTCTTTAATATTTACCAGTAACACATTTTTGGTCTGACAGTGCCCATTTAACAAGGTAAGCAATAGAAATAACCTTTTCACTGAACCAGCTGTCACCCAATACAACTAAATATTGTATAATAAATCGACAATAACTGCTCCTGTGGGTCTACAGCGTGGCGATGCATTAGGAGCAGCAGGCAGAATTATGGCCATCCACAGGGGTGGGACTTGTGGCCCCCCTCCTTTAAAAATGCTGTTAACCTATTGATACAAACAATAAGCAAGGAGCCCTCAGCAGCTCTTACCCAACAACTGTGATGGCTCCTCCTGCTCTCTGTGTAGTCTCCTGCTTTCACATTGTCCTGCTTGGAGCAGAGATTACTGCTACCAGTTTCCTGGGGAAATGTTTTAGGTGCTGTACCAGGACAGGGATGATAAGATGTCTGCTCCCATTCATCTGTCTATCTTATATTTATCTATTCTATATTATATCTATTTCATATCTATCCAGGGGCAGATTGGCCATCTGCCGTCGGTTGCAGCTTTAAGAGCCATGGTGCAGGGGGTCAGAGGGGCTTGGAGGAGGATTTAGGGGTTTGAGGAGATAAAGGAGTCTCAAGGAGGACAGAGGAATCTGGGGGGGAATTGGGGTGTTAGAAGGAGAGAAGATGACAATGTTACCTGGGCTTATAGCTGTTTTCTATGGAATACAAAGGGGAATGACAAAATGGAATGCCCATAGACTATAATGGGAAGCAAAATTTCATGGGTCTGAACCATTTGACATATCAAATAAATCTATAGCAGTCATACTGTTCGAGTTCAGTGGGATTTTTTAAAATTGAGATTGAGTGGGATTATAATTGGTTTCTATAAAATGATGAGGGAAATAACACAATGGAATGCTCATAGAGAATAATAGGAAGAAAAATGTGATTTAAAACCTAAACCATTTAAAGGGGTATTCCAGGAATTCTTTTTATTTGACTATGCTACAGGGGCTGTAAAGTTAGTGTAGTTCATAATATAGTGTCTGTACCTGTGTGTGACGGTTTTCTCTTCTGTGATTTTCACTCCAAAATTTATTTTTACCAGCATACAAAATGACTGTTGTCTCAGATTTTTCCCAGCTGGCAATGTGGCTGAGACCTGACTCACTAGTCAGCTGATGACAGGGAGCCTGCCTGCTTCAATGGGTGGAGGGATCAATCTGCAACTAATGCAACAGCTGGAGGCACCCTTATTGAAAACCACACTAATTTGAATGGATGCAGCTCATTTATGTTTCAATGGGTGGGGTGGCTGATGTGTGGGAGGGAGGAAGATGGCATTGTGGGATTTGTAGTAAAAAAAATAGAAAAGTCAAACAGGAAATACTAGTTCACAAACATCTAGCCACAGTGTTATGGAAATCTCACATCATAGCCCCAAGACAAGCGCAGATCCTTCCTAAGCATGTCCATTACTGCCTGCCAGGTATGTACTAAAATCACCTTATGCTGGATAACCCCTTTAACATATCAAATTAACCTCTTAAGGATGCAGGGTGTACCTGTATGCCCTGCACCTGGTCCCGGTATATAACGCAGGGTCACTGGTGGCTAATGAAAGCCGGGACCCTGGGCTAATAGCATGCGGCACCGATCGTTGTGCCTATTAACCCTTTAGACGCAGCGTTCAAAGTTGATCACCGCGTCTAAAATGAAAGTAGAAGCTTCCCGGCAGCTCATTCGGGCTGATCGGTACCATAGCGGTTAAATCGCGATATCCCGATCAGCTAGAACACAAGCGGAGGTCCCCATACTTGCCTCCGTCGTGTCCGATCGGCGATTGATTGCTCCAAGCCTGAAATCCAGGCTTGAGCAATTGACCGCCGATAACACTGATCTTTGCCATGTCAATGTGCGGCAATGATCTGTGTTTGAGATCGATATGTGCAGTGTAATAGCCACTGGGGGGGGGGGGGGCTATAAAACTGAAAAAGAAAGTGTGAAAAAAAAGTTAATAAAGATTATTTAACACCTTCCCTAATAAAAGTTTGAGTCAAACCCCTTTTCCCATTAAAAAAAACTGTGTAAATAAAAATAAACATATGTGGTATCGCCACGTGTGGAAATGTCTGAACTATAAAAATATATGGTTAAAACCGCATGGTCAATGGCGTACGCGCAAAAAAATTCCAAAGTCCAAAATAGCGTATTTTTGGTCACTTTTTATATCATGAAAAAATGAATAAAAAGCGATCAACAAGTCCGATGAATACAAAAATGGTACTGCTAAAAACTTCAGCTCACGGCACAAAAAATGAGCCCTCATACCGACCCGTACACAGAAAAATAAAAAAGTTATAGGGGTCAAAAGATGACAATTTTAAACATATACATTTTCCTGCATGTAGTTATGATTTTTTTTTTTTAGAAGTAATACACAATCAAACCTATAAAAGTAGGGTATCATTTTAACTGTATGGAACTACAGAATAAAGATAAGTTGTAATTTTTACCGATAAATGCACTTTGTAGAAACGGAAGCCCCAAAAGTTACAAAATGGCATTTTTTTTTCCACTTCGCCGTGGATATTTTGGTAAAATGACTAATGTCACGGCAAAGTAGAATTGGTGGCACAAAAAATAAGCCATTATATGGAATTTTATGTGCAAAATTGAAAGCGTTATGATTTTTAGAAGGTGATGAGGAAAAAATTTAAATGCAAAAATGGAAAAACCCTGCTGTCACGATTCGGCTGGCAGGAGGTGGATCCTCTGTGCCAGAGAGGGATTGGAGTGGACCGTGCTAGTGGACCGGTTCTAAGTTACTACTGGTATTCACCAGAGCCCGCCGCAAAGCGGGATGGTCTTGCAGCGGCGGTAGTAACCAGGTCGTATCCACTAGCAACGGCTCAACCTCTCTGACTGCTGAAGATAGGCGCGGTACAAGGGAGTAGACAAGAGCAAGGTCGGACGTAGCAGAAGGTCGGGGCAGGCAGCAAGGATCGTAGTCAGGGGCAACGGCAGGAGGTCTGGAACACAGGCTAGGAACACACAAGGGAACGCTTTCACTGGCACAATGGCAACAAGATCCGGCGAGGGAGTGCAGGGGAAGTGAGGTATACATAGGGAGTGCACAGGTGAACACACTAATTAGACCAACTGCGCCAATCAGTGGCGCAGTGGCCCTTAAAATCGCAGAGACCCGGCGCGCGCGCGCCCTAGGGAGCGGGGCCGCGCGCGCCAGGACAGGACCGACGGAGAGCGAGTCAGGTACGGGAGCGGGGTGCGCATCGCGAGCGGGCGCCACCCGCATCGCGAATCGCATCTCGGCTGGGGGCGGTATCGCAGCGCACCCGGTCAGTAGATCTGACCGGGGCGCTGCAGTAGCGGGGATGTTGCGAGCGCTCCGGGGAGGAGCGGGGACCCGGAGCGCTCGGCGTAACACCTGCGTTTACCACAAGTGTTCCCGTGGTAAAGTATCACATTGTAAAATGAAAATTACCTTGGATTATAGCAGTTTTGTATAGAATGCAAAGGTGAATGACAAAATGGAATGCCCATAGACTATAAGGGGAAGTAAAATATGGGCTCATTTGCATGTAAATCTGTGTTATTTAGGAAATTCAACTTTACCACAAGTGTTCCCTGGTAGAGTAGCACATTGTAAAATGAAAATTACCTGGAATTACAGCTGTTTATTATAGAATGCAAAGGTAAATGACAGAATGGAATGCCCATAGACTATAATGGGAAGTAAAATTTGATGTAAAATCTGAACTGTTTAACATATGAAATAAATCTTGAGCAGGCATACTATACAAATTTAGTTGGATATTTTTTTTTTAATTAAGATTGAGTGGAATTATACTTGGTTTCTATGAAATGACAAGGGTAATGACAAAATGGAATGTCCATAGAGTATAATGGGAAGTAAAATATGAGCTAATTTCCACGTAAATCTATCTTATTTAGGAAATTAAACTTTACTGCAAGTGCTCCCTCTCATCTTGGCCATTGTGTATTTTGTCTGACTGCCCCATCAGTGCTACAGTCATTTGTAAGTTCTGCAGGGATGATGGGTGAAGCTATACCCCATTATGTTGCTCATCAGTTGTTACAAATCTACAACTCTCTTGATGCTTTGCAGGCATGATGAGAGTTGTAGCTTTGTAATAGCTGGAGAGCCACTTTTACCAAGGTGATCGGTTGGGGTCCAAGCATTCGGACCCCCACATAGAAATATGGGCTGTTTTGTCTAAAAAGCCCAGGACTATTTTTGGTCCAAGTCCAGGCCTGTATCAATCTCATATCTACTGAAGAAGCAGAGCAGCACATTAACCTTGAAGATGCTAGGGTACCAGTGGGGTAAAGCAAAGGACATAGGATTCCATCTTATCCATCTTATCTGAAGGGCTGCAGTGATTCTTCTTTGTCTGTCTATCTCCCGCACTCTCTCATATTTATATCTATTTTTCGATCGCATATCTATTCATATCTCTCTCTTCCTCTCTGGACAGTTCCTGACATGGACCGAGGTGTCAGCAGAGAGCACTGTGGTCAGACAGGAAATAACTACACAGCTTCCTTGGGAGCATACAGCAGCTGATAAGTACTGGAAGGCTTAAGATTTTTACATTTTTAGACATTTCTATCACCAGTACATTTCAAAACATGTTTATTTCCTTCTAAGTACCCCTTTAATTGTGATTATGGGTCAAATAACTTTAAGATTCATGGCAATATTTCTCTAAAAAACACACTATGAAGAAAAAATGCATCAAAAATACACATTATGTGAACTCACCGCAACCCACTTATGGGTCAAACCCAGTGGTTCTTAACTTGGGTTCGATCGAACCCCAGGGGTTCGGTGAGTCAGTCCCGGGGGGTTGGCGGGGGAGGTTGCAACAGGACAGGCAAACCAAGCAATTGCTTTGGGCCCCGAGCTGGCCCGGGGCCCCGAGCAGAGCCAATGTTTGCGGGGCAATTCCCCCCATCACTATTAACTCCCTGCGGCCCCACGTTAAGTTTAAAAACGCAGTGCCGCCAGGATATAGTGCACGCCGGGATGTCACTGACATCCCGTGCGTGCGCCCATGGAAACGAAGGTGCCGAGGACCGGAGGACAGAGAAGGAGGAAGACACGCGCTGGCCAGCTTGGTAAGTGACTAGCGGCACGTCAACTTCGGTGCTCCGACCACCGGTCCCGAGACCTACTGCTATAGCCGTAGCGGTGGTCAGAGCACTGAAGTGGGCAGTACACAGGCATACAGCCTCCAGCCCAGGGCTCAAGTCCTGCAGGAACGCGAGGGAACTGAGTTCCTGCACTTTTTCAGAGCAGGAACATCGTTCCCATTAGCAGGAGTCCTGCAGGACCAGCTATTGGATGGAATAGTTCCCACACTTTTTTTCCTGGGACTTGACCCCTGCTCCAGCCATACACTGTATATGACTGGAGGCTGTATGTATGTGGGGGAGCACTGCCTACATCAGTGGTCTTCAACCTGTGGACCTCCAGATGTTACAAAACTACAACTCCCAGCAAGATCTGGAGGTCCGCAGGTTGAAGACCATTGGCCTACATAATGTGGGGGAACACTGCCTGCCTAATGTGGGGGAACACTGCCTGCCTAATGTGGGGGGAACCCTCCCTGCCTAATTGGGGGAACACTGCCTGCCTAATGTGGGGGGAACACTCCCTGCCTAATGTGGGAACACTGCCTGCCTAATGTGGGGGAACTCTGTCTGCCTAATGTGGGGGAACACTGTCTGCCTAATGTGGGGGGAACACTGTCTGCCTAATGTGGGGGGAACACTGCCTGCCTAATGTAGGGGAACTCTGTTTGCCTAATGTGGGGGAACTCTATCTGCCTAATGTGGGCGAACAGTGTCTGCCTAATGTGGGGGGAACACTGCCTGCCTAATGTGGGGAAACTCTGTCTGCCTAATGTGGGGGAACTCTGTCTGCCTAATGTGGGGGAACTCTGTCTGCCTAATGTGGGGGAACTCTGTCTGCCTAATGTGGGGGAACACTGCCTGCCTAATGTGGGGGAACACTGCCTGCGCCTAATGTGGGGGAACACTGCCTGCCTAATGTGGGGGAACACTGCCTGCCTAATGTGGGGGAACCCTGCCTGCCTAATGTGGGGGAACACTGCCTGCCTAATGTGGGGGAACACTGCCTGCCTAATGTGGGGGAACACTGCCATTGTTGCGAAAACGACATGAGAGTGGCACTTGCCAAGGTAAAGCCGCGCATTTCTGAACTGGTCTGTGAAAGACAACAGCAGAAGTCACACTGATTTGCAGTAAATATTCATTATGTTTTTGTGTGAAAATCATGTTTTCATGGTTTTGTTCTTTGTTCTTAATGGTTTTGTTCATTTTGTGCATCTATGTATAAATATATACTTAAATATATAACTCCTATGTTTTGAATTTGAAAAAATTATATTTTATTTTTCCAATTAAGAGGGGTTCAGTGAATGCGCTTATGAAACTGGTGGGGTTCATTGCCTCCAACAAGGTTAAGGACCACTGGTCTAACCAGTTCACCTGGATTAATTTCAGCATCAGCAGCCCAATTAAATGATCAGGTGCAGTAATGACACTCCACCCACTCACTCTGCAAAGCCAGAGGCTTCAAGGAAAACATAGACAGCAAAAAAAAAAAAAAAAAAAAAAAAAAATTCGGAAAACTAAAAATCCTGGTAAGGTTTAGGACAGAAGTGCTTTTAATAAGACCGTAAAAACAAAAAGTACCAAAATGTAAAACTGGATAGAGAATTTAAGTATGCCTGGGATAAACATACATCTATCCTAATATAAGGGCAGACAGTTTACATAGAACATTAATGGACAATCAAGACTATAGTGGAGAATTTTATCAACAGTTTGCCTGTTTTGGCATAGAAAAGTTGCAGAAATGTCTGTTTTGCAAGGGATTTGACTAAAATGACTTTGGTACACCCCTTTTGTTTTCTTACTTTGCAGTTGTTGCCGATTTATGAAGTGTGACTTTTCTTAAAAAAGTGTGTTGCAAAGCCCTTAAATAAACCTCAAACATACACCAGTCCAGACCTGGCTTTTTAAAAAGTCGCACATTTCTTGTGCAGTGGGGTAAAAGGTCGCTGAAAAGTTGCAGAAGAGTAATCATGCAAGGGATTTATTGTTTATTGTACTGAAGGGATTTATTGTTTTTTCCTTACGTGTCCCAAATGTATTAACCACGAGTGATATTATGATAAATATGCTGCGTAAGCAAATCTACAGCAAAAATATATGACTTTAAAACACCCTTTCTAAAGACACACAACGATTAATGTCCCTTTATATCGATATGTTTCAAACAATAAATAAATAAATTAATAAATAAAAAAAATGCCTTGTATTTAATACACCATGTAAATATCCATCTTAAATTCTGAGAATTGTTTGAGCTAGTCTAGATGCAAATGAATTTATCAATAGCCAAGGCAAGCTGGCTATGACAGGATTTAGTGGGTACTTGGAGGGCATTGTTGGGTTGACCAACAATCACCCCACTAATTATATGGAGAAAACCAACAAGGTTGTTTGGATACTAGGTCATGGACAATAAATTGGCACGTCTGGTTAGCACCCAAGAATAATCTTTCACAATTAAAATTGTACAACGGTCACCAAAGGTGGGCGAGAGGGATAGCTTACTGCCCTGAAAGAAATACAAGCTTCCTACTGTTTACAGACACAATCCAATATTTTATATAATTAAGAAATGTAAAATGTAAGATAATGAAAGCTAATAATTAACAGACACAGCTTTGCTGATGCTATAGCACTAACAATCCTGCCAGGCTATTGCAATATTCCAAAATCTTTATTGCAGTTAATAAAAAAATTAGGTATTTTCTTCAGTCAAAAGTTGATACATTTAGATTATGTATTTCCATATATTAAAATAATCTTTTTACATTGAATTCCTAATAATACAATTTCTGGTGGGATGACAGTTAGAATGAGCAAGTAATACAGGTTATTTATCATTTCAAGTGAAGACAGTAATGAATCAAGTGTCACAGAACTAAACCTCGCCTAAGAGCAAAGTCTTTGAAACGTCACATATCATAGGAGTATTTCATACAAGTACAAAGTGTTACAATACTAGTAATGTAAAAATTATTGCTTCAACAATACCCTCCAGCAAAAGAAGTTCTTCAGTGAAAGGCTCATGTAAACAGTTTTGAAGGCCATAGACAGCTTTGCACTGATTTTCTTTTAATAATTTTTCTATTAAATATTATTTATGTCCCGTATAAAAAAAATAAACAATGTTCTAAATAGTTTTCATTAATAATTTCATACCATTTAGCTGCTGTGGAGTCTCTGTAAGCCATCCCTCTTTCTTGCTCACAGAAAAAGTTTAGAAAAATTTGATTTCTTTTCGCTCTCCCATGCCTTAAAGCAGATTTATACCCAGGATTTAAGGAGTCAAATTAAGTGCATGGTTTAATAGGATTAGGCATAAGGGTTCAGTCAATACCGATTATATCCATACTTTATGTCTATGCCAAGATATATATGTGTTTATCTTCATATGTTTATTATGATCAAAAGCTCATGGTGCACCCCCCTGCTCCATATCAATCCAGCTCCATCCTGGTCATCAAAAGCAGTCAGACCATACTGCGGCAAGTGCACATTGATGCATTCTTCTCCCGGCTTTCTATACAGCTGACCAGTGTAGAGAGCTGTGTAGGTGCTGAATAGTTGTAAAGTTGCTGGGAGACTGTACCATGGGCTTTTGAGCCCAATTCACATATAAACATTTATATTTTGGCACAGACACAGAGTATAAATATAAAAGAGGTATTGCCTAAATCCGTATGTCTAACCATTGGCTTTAATGTTAGCAGCTTAAAGTGTGAAGAGCGAGGAGAGCATAAATAGAGTGAAGCTCATAAGGAGGAGTGCACACAAAAAACCCCACACACAACCTGAAGACAGGCTAAGCACTTCTCTTCCTGCCTGACACGTCGCTGCACAATCCATGCCCTATCAACTTATAATAGAGCCCATCTTGTACAGCCATGATTGAGGCAGGATGGAGAAGTGCTTAGCAGTGGGTCTGATCACCGAGACCCCCATAGATCAAAACTTTTGACATGTCTCTTTAAGATAACAAAAAAAAATCTTTAAGTTATAGTGACACTTTGAATATCTTTTTTTCTGTCATCAATGCTAAACATTTTCAAATATTCTTTTAATTTCTCCCTATCTCACTTAAAAAAGGTGATCCTGCAGGTGACCTTACAATGAATTCTGGAGATCTGGCTACATAAACTTCTTCAACTAAACTCCAGGGTGTAGTCTGAGCTTGTAAACACATGTTAGACCCTGTTCAATACAATTTTTTTTGTTGTCTTGCATGCAAGAGGATGTATATTCTGTTGTGTTCTTTTGGTATTGACCTATATTAAAAAGAATAAACAGGATCCATTTGGATCCCATTTTTAACACATAAGACAGAAAAGATAACCCTGCCCCCCCAAACCACCCCCCCAAAAAAAAACAACTGTAAAAGGGGATGTATAAAGGCAATTTGAACCTAGCCTTACTCTTCACTCCCTTTGCCTCTCTTTTTTTTCTGCTGCCATCTACCCTCTCTCTGCTGCCATCTACCCTCTCTCTGCTGCCATCTACCCTCTCTCTGCTGCCATCTACCCTATCTCTGCTGCCATCTACCCTCTCTCTGCTGCCATCTACCCTCTCTCTACTGCCATCTACCCTCTCTCTACTGCCATCTACCCTCTCTCTTACTCTCTGCAGCAAAGTGGACTTCAGGATCAGACTACACAAGGTTATTTGAAGCCTTCAACCACGGCACAAAACAGTATAAATCTGCAACATTAGTAAAGTTGCTTCATTCTTCATAATTGGAGGTATAGGAGAAAGAAGAATGCTTGCACAATTACCATATCCTCTAAACTAAAAAATACTGATGTAGAAATGCATAGTATGCCATTTAAACATTTGGAACTGGAGAGTTTAGTGAATATAATGGTATTATGAGACAAATGTTAAGCTCAATTCTGCTCAAATTTTATTCCATTTTGAGTTAAAGGGTTCCCGTCTTGAAAAGTAATGGTATAATGCTACTATTACTATAATATGTAATCACTGTATGATTGGTTCCAGCCACCCTGCAGCCATTTACTTAAGTGTCCATAGGTGGGACTAACACCAGTCACAAAGTGACAACATATGATAGTAATTTGGGAATGCCCCTCTAATTATTCCGGCCTGTAGGTTATCGCTGTTCTTACAGTTTACAGATATGTGCTTAAGCACCAAATGGTTGACTTGGATCAAAAGAAAAACATTATAAACTTACTCAATAAAATAGACTTCCCCTTTTTCTGTGTACGCCATCTCCCAGTTATCAGGCAAGGACCCCAATTCATCATTCTCTTCAGCCTTCAGCTGTTTCCTCAGATCCATGCTTTCCTTTGACTCATCTGGCTGGCCGTACAATGGAGCAGAATAAGGCAGGGATGAAATCTCACCTGAGGCATCTGTACTCTTGTCTTCATGTTCACTTGACTCTACATCAGATATAAAAACACACATTTATCACCTCTGAACTCCAGAGCTCTTCTGGGCATTTCAACAATCAAGTGTCTTCAGTCAAATCATATCACCAATGTTAAATAGATAGCCAGGAAAGTATTGCTGTAACAAGATCTTTGAGAGACTATCTTTTGCTATAATTTTTTTTTTTTTTACAACAAATCTAGAGTCTACAGTGGAGGCACAATAGTATATATTTAAGAGTGACACTTTTTGAGCAATGTAGATCTTGCCTGCTTTGTATAGATGTAACATGCTGTTTACACATGCTATCTGATACTTTTATACTTCCTTTATGTGAACAGCAGGGCTATATTTACAGCTCGGGTGATTCCCCAAACAGTGGAATCTTTTTCATGCAGATCCGTCACACATCAAAAACCACCCAGCAAAAACTACATGTGTTACATGCAAATTTTGTTGCAGATTTATTTTGGATCCCCCCCCCCCCCCCCCTCCCCTGCACAAAAAGTGGTGAAAGTCATCACAATTCCAAAACATACTGAGTGGCTACAAATCTACAGATATGAGCAGCGATTCTTACCAATGTGGATTTACAAAAATGGGGAAACTTTTTTTTTCTCCCTACCACTGCATGGTGGAAGCAACAGCTACATCAAAAGGATTTATACTTTTTTTTACTCACTGAAATGCTGCCCCCTCAACACTGTTGCCTTAGGCAGATATATATTATAAAGACATATGGAGGCTTAAAGGCCATTTATGTTCCACAAGAAACTCTGGGAAGATGGTATAAAAAGAAAGGAAAGATATCTCCTAAACGTGACATCAGTGTTTCATTAGGAGCCTTATAACGATGACTGGGGATTTACAAAAAGCCAGAAATCTCTTCAGAAGGAAAGTTTAAAGGAAACTGACCAGCTGTACAACCGCACCAAACTCAATATATGGTTATAGTGTGAGTGAGTATTATTAAAAAGGGTGGTCACATACTTTAATTGGTCCTGTATTGGCAAAGTTATGCCGGTTTAATCCTCTATTTCCATTGCGCTTCTTTGCAAAATGGAGGCAGGGAGCCAGCTCACTGTGCTTCCCTGTATCCTCAATATCTATTGCTATGCCCACCCCTGAAATGAATATGGAACTGTCTTCACTCTCACATCACTAAAACATGAGAGCATGCTGGCATGTGAGCACTCTAATCTGTGAGCAAAGTGCAGACGCCGCTGCCTCAGAACAGCAGAGTGATCACGCATCGGATGAGAAGTGCAAGAGGGGATTAAATGGATATAACTCTGCCAATACAAGACCAATTAAGGTAAGTGATCACTCAGTTTAAAGATTATCTGACAGCTGGTTCACCCACACTAAACCCAATATAACAGGTAATAGTGTGTGTGAATAGTTGTAAAATGAGGTGTCACTTACTTACAGTGCCTCCTGTGCAGAGTCATGTTAGTGAATACTTTTATGCGCTCCAGCACGCATTAAAGGCAGGGAGCTGGCTCACAGAACACCCCTGCCTCATCTATATTTCGCCTGTGGTCAGCTCCCTCCCCCCTCTTGATTATTAACACTAGGACATGAGAGCCTGCGGGGAAAGGTGCATGTGTCTCTTTACCTGTATCATGGAAGCCTTGCTACACCTGACTCCTGGGCGTAGCAAGGCAGCGGCACCTGCGCTCTTCGCAGAGAGCAGATCGCTCACCTCCCCCCAAAGGCTCTCACAACCTAGTGAAGTGAGAATGAATAATTTCAATAATCAAGACAAGGGTGGGCTGTGGGCAGAATAAAGATGAGGCAGGGGAGCTTGGTGAGTTGGCTCCCCACCTCCAATGTGTGCTGGAGCGCAATATGAATTAAAGTATTCACTAACATAACTCTGCACAAAAGCAAAGATTAAAGTAAGTGACCCCTCTTTTACAGATGTTAGATTCTCTTTAATGCTGTTCACCCGCACTTTAATGCAGTATATTGGGTTTAGTGTGAGTGAACATGCTGGCAGTTTTTCCTTTAACCCCTTAAGGTCCCAGCCCATTTTCACCTTAAGGACCTGGCCATTTTTTGCACATCTGGCCACTGTAACTTTAAGCATTATTAACTCTGGGATGCTTTTACTTTTCATTCTGATTCCGAGATTGTTTTTTCGTGACATATTATACTTTATGCTAGTGGTAAAATTTCGTCAATACTTGCATCATTTCTTGGTGAAAAATTCCAAAATTTGATGAACAAATAGAAAATTTTGCATTTTTTTTTACTTTGAAGCTCTCTGCTTATAAGGAAAATGGACATCCCAAATAAAATGTATATTGATTCACAAATACAATATGTCTACTTTATGTTTGCATCATAAAGTTGACATGTTTTTACTTTTGGAAGACATCAGAGGGCTTCAAATTTCAGCAGCAATTTTCAAATTTTCCACAAAATTTTCAAAATCTAAATTTTTCAGGGACCAGTTCAGTTTAGAAGTGGATTTTAATGCCCTTCATATTAAAAATACCCCATAAATGACCCCATTATAAAAACTGCACCCCTCAAGGATAGAAATCACCCTTAAATTTGTAATCCAATTTCTCTTGAGTAAGGAAATACCTCATATGTGTATGTCAAGTCCTCTGTGGGTGCAATAGAAGGCTCAGAAGGGAAGGAGCAACAGTGGGATTTTGGAGAGTGAGTATTTCTGAAATGCCCCCCAAAATTTGTAACCCCATCTCTTCTGAGTATGGAAATACCCCATGTGTGGACGTCAAGTGCTCTGCTGGCGCATTACAATGCCCAGAAGAGAAGGAGTCCCATTTGGCTTTTGGAAAGCAAATTTTGCTGAAATGGTTTTTGGGGGGCATGTCGCATTTAGGAAGCCCCTATGGTGCCAGAACAGCACATGTATACTATTTTGGAAACTATACCCCTCAAGAAATGTAACAAGGGGTACAGTGAGCCTTAACACCTCACAGATATTTGACAAATTTCTGCTAAAGTTGGACGTGAAAATGACAAATTTGATTTTTTTCACAAAAATGCTGGTGTTACCCCAAATTTTTCATTTTCACAAGGGGTAATAGGAGAAAAAGCCTGCCAAAATTTGTAACCCCATCTCTTCTGAGTATGGAAATACCCCATGTGTGGATGTAAAGTGCTCTGCGGGCGAACTACAATGCTCAGAAGAGCATTGAACTTTTGGAGAGAGAATTTGATTGGAATAGATGTTGTGGGGCCATGTGGCTTAACAAAGCCCCCCGTGGTGCCAGAAAAGTGGACCCCCCCATGTGACCCCATTTTGGAAATTAGACCCCTCACAGAATTTAATAAGGGGTGCAGTGAGCATTTACACCCCACTGGTGTTTGACAGATCTTTGGAACAGTGGGCTGTGCAAATGAATTTTTTTTTTTCATTTCCACGGACCACTATTCCAAAAATCTGTCAGACACCTGTGGTGTGTAAATGCTCACTGTACCCCTTATTAAATTCTGTGAGGGGTGTTGTTTCCAAAATGGGGTCACATGTGGGGGGTTCACTGTTCTGGCACTATGGGGGCTTTGTAAACACACATGGCCTTCAATTTTGGACACATTCTCTCTCCAAAATCCCAATGGCGCTCCTTCTCTACTAAGCATTGTAGTGCACCCGCAGAGCACTTTACATCCACATATGGGGCATGTTCTTACTCAGAAGCATTGGGGTTACAAATTTTGGGGGACTTTTTTCCAATTCTCCCTTGTGAAAATGAAATATGTAGGGTAACACCAGCATTTTAGTGACATTTTTTTTTCTCATTTTCACATTAAACTTTATCGGAAATTCGTCAAACACTTGTGGGGTGTTAAGGCTCATTATACCCCTTGTTACATTCTGTGAGGGGTGTAGTTTCCAAAATGGGGTCACATGTGGGTGTTTATTGTTTTTTGTTTATGTCAGAACCACTGTAAAATCAGCCACCCCTGTGCAAATCTCCAATTTAATCCTCAAATGTACATGGTGTGCTCTCACTTCTGAGCCATGTTGTGCGCCTGCAGATCACTTTACACCCACATACGGGGGTATTTCCGTACTGAGGAGAAATTGCGTAAGGAATTTTGAGGGTCTTTTTTTCCTTTTACCGTTTGTGAAAATTAAAAGTATTGGGCAACACCAGCATGTTAGTATAAAAAAAATAAATTTTTTTACACTAACATGCTGGTGTAGACCCCAACTTTACCTTTTCATAAGGGGTAAAAGGAGAAAAAGCCCCCCAAAATTATTAACGCAATTTCTCCCGGGTACCGAAATACCCCATATGTGGCCCTAAACTATTTCCTTGAAATACAACAGGGCTCCAAAATGAGAGAGCGCCATGCGCATTTGAGGCCTATTTTGGGGATTTGCATCCGCCACCAAAATACCCTACGGCAGTATTTCCCAAACAGGGTATTTCCAGCTTTTGCAAAACTCCCAGCATGCCTTGACAGTGGCTGTCCAGCATTACTGGGAGTTGTTGTTTTTCAACAGCTGGACGCTCCGTTTTGGAAACGGTGCCGTACAAGATGTTTTTTTTTTTTATTGGGGGGGGGGGGACTGTGCAGGGGAATATGTATATGTTGTGTTTTACTTTTTATTTTGTGTAGTACAATGTAGTGTTTTTAGGGTACATTCACACAGGCGGGGGTTTACAGTGAGTTTCTTGCTGGGAGTTTTAGCTGCGGCTGAAAATTTGCCACATCTGAAACTTGCAGCAGAAAACTCGATTTAAACCCCTGCCCGTGTAAATGTACACTGTACATTCACATCGGGGGGGGGGGGGGGGGGGGGGGGGGGGGGTCAAACCTCCAGCTGTTTCAAAACTACAACTCCCAGCATGCACTGACAGACCATACATGCTGGGAGTTGTAGTTATGCAACAGCTGGATGCACATTGGTTGCACAACACTGAGAGTTTGTTACTTAACTCAGTGTTTCGCAACCAGTGTGCCTCCAGCTGTTGCAAAACTACTACTCCCAGCATGTACAGTCTCTCAGTGCATGCTGGGAGTTGTAGTTTTGACACAGCTGGAGGCACACTGGTTGCGAAACACTGAGTTAGGACACAAACTCTGCTTCACAACCAATGTGTCTCCAGCTGTTGCAAAACTACAACACTCAGCATGCATTGACAATCGAAGGGAATGCTGAGAGTTGTAGTTTTGCAACAGCTGGAGGCGTATCCTGCCGCCGGAACTGCCGACGCTGCTGCCACCGCTCCTGCCACTGGGACCGCCGCCGCCACTCCTGAGAGGTAAGAGACCCCCGCCGTCCCCGATCTCCGCCCCGATTACCGCCCAGCAGGACAATGATTGGTCGGTCGTTCTGACTGATCAATCACGTGATCATGAGGTGGCACGGGTGTCACCTCACTCCTGCTGGGTAAGGGTGAATGGGGCTAACTCGGACAGCCCCATTCACCCTTTTTTTCTGGGACCCGGATCACTAGAGACACGATTGACCCGGAATCGACGTAAATCGCCGGTCTGAATTGGCCGGCGATTTGTGGCGATTGCAGACATGGAAGGTCTCAGGACCCCCCAGGGGTTTGCACGGGGTGCCTTCTGATAGATCATTGGTATACATCTGTATGAAGGTCATTGCCCTGGATGCTGGCTGGATGCAAATAGGCCTATTGTTGGGGGACCATAGGGGTAAGACTATTATTAATTAAATTTATATATATATATATATATATATATATATATATTTTTTTTTTTTTTTTTTTAAACCGACCGAGAAGACTTTTATGGAAATCCAGACCACATTTACTTCTAGTATTTTTGAATATGTGTTATAAAATTGTACTGACCCCTTCCTCTGTGCAGAGCTATAATATTGTTGTTTCCAATTCTTTTTTTTATTTATTTTGTTTACAATCAGTCATCAAATCACACACACACTGGTTACCAAATCACAGTATTAAATTTAACACACATACTAAAGAAGAAACACCGATCCAGTGAACAAATCAATGTAATACTAAAGGGGTACTCCGGTGGAAAACTTTTTTAGTTTTTTAAAACAACTGGTGCCAGAAAGTTAAACAGATTTGTAAATTATACAAAAAAAAGAAGATTGCAGCAGCACACTTGGTCAAAAAATGGAGGCTCTTAGTGCACTTTTTGATCGAAACGTGTCACCCCCGATCCACCACGCGGAGGTGACCTCATTTCGGATGGGACCCTAACACACATTCTGAGCCTAACACTCAGAACACTCACCTCTACTGGGCATATAGCCTCTGACTGGGTGACATGCTGGATCCATTATCAATTAAAATTAAAATACCTCCTGTGAAAAAGGGGAGGTGTGCACAGCTACAGAGGGTGCCATTCCCCTTAAAGGGGTACTCCACCCCTAGACATCTTATCCCCTATCCAAAGGATAGAGGATAAGATGTCAGATCGCCACGGTCCCGCTGCTGGGGATCCCCGGGATCCCCACTGCGGCACCGCGCTATCATTACAGCACAGAGCGAGTACGCTCTGTGCGTAATGACGGGCGATACAGGGGACGGAGCAGCGTGACATCACGGCCCATCCCCTAATGCAAGTCTATGGCAGGGGGTGTGACGGCCACCACGCCCCCTCCCATAGACTTGTATTGAAAGGGGCGGGCCGTGACGTCACGAGGGGCGGAGCCGTGACGTAAGGATGCTCCGGCCCCTGTACTGCTCGTCATTACGTGCAGAGCGAACTCGCTCTGTGCTGTAATGATAGCGCGGTGCCGCAGTGGGGATCCCGGGGATCCCCAGCAGCAGGACCGCGGCGATCTGACATCTTATCCCCTATCCTTTGGATAGGGGATAAGATGTCTAGGTGCGGAGTACCCCTTTAAGTTGCAAAAAAAACTAAAAGTGTGCTGCTGCAATCTTCTTTTTTTGCATTCTCTGTATTTGCCCCAGCAGCGTGCACCCGTGTATTAGGTAGTTGTGCTGGCTATTTTTCTTTTTCTTTTTTTGCAACTTAGGGGGAATGGCACCCTCTGTAGCCGTGCACCCCTCCCCTTTTTCACAGGAGGTATTTTAATTTTAATTGATAATGGATCTAGCATGTCACCCAGTCAGAGGCTATATGACCAGTAGAGGTGAGTGTTATGAGTGTTAGGCTCAGAATGTGTGTTAGGGTCCCATCCGAAATGAGGCCACCTTCGCGTGGTGGATGGGAGGGACATGTTTTGATCAAAAAGTGCGCTAAGACCCACCATTATTTGACCAAGTGTGCTGCTGCAACCTTCTTTTTTTGTATCTCTGTATTTGCCACAGCAGCGTGCACACGTGAATTAGGTAGTTGTGCTGGCTATTTTTCTTTTTGTAGATTTGTAAATTACTTCTATTAAAAAATCTGAATCCTTCCAGTACTTATTAGCTGCTGAATACTAGAGGAAATTCTTTTCTTTTTGGAACACAGTGCTCTCTGCTTAGACCTGTTTAGATCCTCTCAATATATTCATGGGCCTGATTTAGTCAGTTAATGCCACTTTCTTTTTGTGCTCATACTTACCATGATCCGTCTCCAGACAGTCACCCGCATCATGTTGTTTATATGATTACATCCACCTCGCAATTATCTGCCTGTGTATTCTGTGTACCCATCTCCTTTCTGCTTTTTATGACAATGTTATCTATATGTTTGTACATCAATAAAGATTTTCTATGATTAATATTTCATGGATTGGTTCACTATGGTCCTTGTTTTTTCGGTGTTTCTATGTTAATTGATCAGATGATAAGGGTTCTCAGATAGCCTTTATTGTTTTTTGGTAATGACACATACTAAAGTAGCACAGAAGTACAACACACAGCAAAGACACATATACTGCACTACACAGTATATTACACCTCTGCACTGCATCCACAGTCTAATAAAGCACCATGTGTCAAAGAAAAACAAAATTACCAGCCAGTGATAAGGAATATGAAAAAGAGGGAAAGGAACTAGGAATCCAAAGCTTTGTTAAAGAACAGGGGTATTAGTCCTCTTCTTCCTCAACATCCAAACTCTCCATGATGGAATAGTCTCTTAGCAGGTTGCAAACCAGCCTGTGGCAGTCCTGGATTGGCATTCACTCCAAGCTTATAATCAGGCGTTTCCTGGCATGGCAGTTGTTTGCAATCAAGTTCTGTATTCATTTACATAGCATATGTAAACAAATTCATCTCTAAAAAGTATAACTGTACTGACCTGGTGTGACTGCTACTCCATTTCCATTGATGACAGGTCTTTCCTCTTCCTCTTCTTCTGGAGGTTCAATCCCAGTCTTCTCCATGTTGCTTACAGATTTATTGCGTTTGCGTTTCCCCTCAACTCTTGGAATGCCACCAGGAAAAATATGGTCTGTTGCATTTAATAAGAGTGGAGCAGGTTCAGCTGGGGGCTTTGGAGTGCCGTAGTAATTCTCTGTGAATAAGTGTAACATTTTCAGTTTATTATTAAATAACTAAAAATGTAAAATAACGACTTTTACAGTCCATTTTGGAAAGTTGCTATGTAACAACTTGTAAATGAGAGATCAAAATAAAATGTATATATATATATATATATATATATATATATATATATATATAGCTGTTGGCTGGAATTAGCAATCAAGCATCTGGCCGTGTTACTGTTCAGTGATTAACTATTGAAATGAAAAATGATCAGCTGCCTCAGTTCTTGTTGTCTTTCGCATTGTTCATCCCTTACAATTTTCATGGTTAATTATGCCCTGCTTGCAACTTTCTGTGATAACCAATGAATGAACCACAGTTAAGCAAAATATTTTTAAAACCTTTAAACAGTTTTCCTACGTTTACCTAAATATGGTTAGCCTGGATTAAAGAATAATTTCCAAATAGTTACAATGAAACCTCCAGAGAAATAGAGCTTTTCATTCACCTTAGTACTCTACGGTTTTAGGTCCGTCCACAAAACCGGATACGGGTCAAAAATGAGCCAACCGGAGGCACCGTTTGACTCTGGTCGGCTCATTAAAGTAAATGGATTTTAGCACTGGTCCGGCTGGGGTACGGGAGCGCGTGGTTTTTCCCTCCCCAGCCGGATCCAGCAACCGTACAGTGAAAAGGAGGTGTGAATGCAGCCTTATATAACCTGGCAGAGTGGCTTGTTGAATTTCTCCCACTTGACACCTAGCACTCAGGGCATATGGCCCTCCAGCTGTGTCCTGAAAGATATAATCAACCTGGAAAACTATAACAAACAAAAACTGTCTACAAACATTTGGTATTCAAAAAGCAGTAATGAAGCTTAGAATAACCTGGTCCAGAACAGAGACTTTTCATGAGACATAATATAAAGAAAGAAATCATATAAACCCAGTATAAAGAATTTAGCACTGTGCCGCAGGTGATATTTTTTCCAGCTTATTTTTCTGCCATAAGGGTACGTTCACACGTAGGCAGATTTGATGCACAGGATTTGATGCACAGGATTTTCTGCTGCAGATTTCAAAGTAAACTAAATGACTGAGCACAGCTTCTAATCTGCAGTTACAAATCCTGCGCATCAAGTCTGCACTTTCAACAAACTGCAGGTTTGTGTTTTTTTTTTTTTACTTTATTGCAAATATATGATTCCTATTAGAGAGATAAAAAAGAAACAGTGCACTTAGTGTTCGATGTGTCATTTTACGTAAGCAGGCCTACAAGGTAAGCTACCTTGAAATAGAAGTATGATGCTCATCCTGAGTAACACGTGTGTGCTTTGCAGCCTGTGTCCAGGGCCGGCTCCACCTATAGGCAAAATAGGCAGCCGGCTAGAGTGCCCTCTTGATGGGGGCGCCGTTCTGCTCTCCGCAAGTAATGTTTTTCTTGCAGTCGTGACAGCCGCTAAGTTGTCACCCCAGTAGTCAGGTGATTACATGAGGAGGAGTTTTGTTACAGTGTGTAACCCCAATAGTAAGGAGATTACATGAGGAGGGCATTTGTTACAGCGTGTCACCCCAGTAGTAGTGTGGGGTGTACCAATGGGAGGAGTCAAGGGGGCTGCAAAATCAGCTTTTGCCTAGGGTGGCAAAAATCCTTGCACCAACTCTGCCTCTGTCTTAGTAAAAAAACAGCAGGATAAGGGATGACTAACGGATGGCTAGGGGTCCGAATGCTGGGATCCCCACCGAAGCCCGGAATGGAGGACAAATGTCCTTTGAATTCGGAGGCAGTGTGAACGCACAGCCAGTGCGCCACTCATTTACGAGCTCATTAATTCGGAAGACATTTCCCCTCTGTTCTGGAGATCTGTGGAGGTCTCAGTGATGAGACACTTTCGATCGAACCCCAGGGGTTCGGTGAGTCAGTCTTGCGGGTTCAGTGGAGGTAAAGACACACTCCCGACTTATCTGATTCGTGATGACACGCCCCGCTTGTCCATCATTGGCTGTAGGTGATCATGTCCCACCTAACAGATCTCAGAGTACTGTTATACCCTACTGTAAAGTAAGCCTCCTATCCTTTGTGGCTCTGCTCCTACGCGATTGCCTGCATGCGTCCCACGCTGGAACGAACCACTTCCGGCAAGGCCTCCCGTGATGCACTTCCGATCCCGCGGCGTCTTAAACAGACTCAGCCAGACGGTCCCTCTGTCAAGCGGAAAAGCCTGGACGCACGGACGCTGCGGGAACAGGTAGGCACACTCAACTACCACTACCTTCACTCAATGCCTGGTTAACTGTGTCTAGTTCATAATTAACCCTATCCTTACACTGAATCACCACTGCCTGTATTCAATATTTGTTTATCTGTGCCTATCATCTTTTTTAACCTTATCCCTAACTAGCTACCCCTATCATATTTTATTTTTCCAATTAAGAAGGGTTCGGTGAATGCGCATATGAAACTGGTGGGGTTCAGTACCTCCAACAAGGTTAAAAACCACTCTACTAGTTAATATCGATAGGGAATAACTTTTGATGATACCTGTTTAAAAATAGAAATCACCAAAAATATAATCACAAATAAGGCTAAAATAAAACTTAACCTTTATTACTTAAGTTTAAAATCAGTCACTAACCCCATACAAGGGCTGACATTCACACATGGTGAGCCAAAGGTCCAGGCCTCTAACTTAAGTGTAAAGAGACTAGTGGCAGAAAAGGATGGCGTCAACCATGAAGATGGTCCCTGTTCTTACCTATGGGTATGTTCACACGTACAGGATATGCTGCATATTTTTTCTGCGTATTTTGTGCAGCTGATTTTACTACCCATTAACTTCAATGGGTAGCAAAATCAGCTGCACAAAATATGCAGAAAAAATGTAGACGTACCCTAAAAAAAAAAAAAAAAAAAAAAAAAAAAGGAGCTAGCCCAAGGATGAGAGAATAGGAGGTTAGGGCCACTGAGTTACCAATCATAAAGGAAAAAAACAAGTCGAGGTTAGATTGAGGCCACAAAGCCACAAATTGCAAATAACATAGCAATGCAAAAAAACTTTTCCCTCTATTAATATTGCTAAAATCAATCAAGAATTGATTTGGTATACATATATATATATATATATATGTAAAAGTCACAATTATTTCTAAAAGATAACAGTAATTTCAAATTTTTTCTAATATTTCAACATGGGATTGCTGTAGTGACTATTTCTTCCAGACATCTACTGACAGTGGTAAGAAAACTTTTGCAAAATATATATTTGGTCTGGGGAAGATTTTTATAAATACTTTCTTTTAACTCCTTTTACCTGATTTTGTTATTACTGCACCAATTCTCTCTCCGAACATTGCAGTATCTTTCGAAAGCTCAATAATAATGTTCAGATGACAATGATAAAGAAAGATAAAGAAATTTACTTTAACTAACATGTTTTTGCAGTATCATGGGAAATACCTGTACAAACCTGTTACATTAATTATATTTATATAAATTAGAAGACAATGGAGGTATCTTGCAGTTAAGGTGGGGGGGTTTGTCACTCACTGATAGCTGGTATCTTGGGAAATTTGCTGTGGAAAATTAGCTCTGAGCCATTTTGTGTTTTTTTTTTTTTTCTGCGAGAAGCTCATGAAACTACGTTTGTAGCTGGAGTGCTTTGAAATCTATCCACAGCTCCGACAGATGGCACGTCTTGAGCAATTATACTTCACTCATGCTTTGCTAGCTGATCAATGTCTTTCAAGCAAAGCTCTGGGAATCACATTGGTAAGGTCAGAAACTGGGGGGATAGCTTTTCACTCTTCCCATCAGTAATTCTTCACAGCCAACCCTCCCAACCAATGCTAAATCATTTGAAAATCGGACGCCATTGATTATAGAGCTCAAATGTGTAATAGGAGCACATTCTGTAGATTGACCACACTACTGTTGTTCCAGCAGACAGTTTAACATGTTAAAAAGACAACAGACATTCTAGAGAAAAGCATTTTGTTGTTGAATTAAGTCAGTACTGCACCAGATTAACCCTTTAAAGGGGTTATCCAGTGGAATTAGTACATTTGTTATTTTCCCTAGGCTGCCTACAAAAATAACATACACTTTGACTCATGTTCCGCCACTTCTATCTTGGCTCTGGTATTAGGGGTGCCCCATCCACGGCCAGTGACTCTTCTTTTTAACGAGCTGCAGAGCATAGCGTCTAGATCCGGGGGAACTCACCATGCAGCTCACCAATCAAGGTTGGACACCACTCCAGCCGGCTCAGGTGAAACAGAGATGGAGATGGGGCACCTTGATCCCGGAGCCATGGGGGAGCAGCGGAAGGTAAATTAAAGTATTTGTTATTTTTTGTAGGCAGCCTGGAGACAATAATACATTAACTAATTTCACTTGATAAACAGTTTAATAGATTTAATAGTTAAAGGGGTTATCCACCATAAGGTAATTTTAGTACATACCTGCCAGGCTATCGTTTTGTGAACTAAGCATTTCCTGTTGGAGTTCAGTCTCTTAAACTAAACATCCCATAGTCACTTTCCTCCCTCCCATACATCAGCCACCCCACCCATTGCAGCACAAAGGAACTGCATCCATTCAGTGTTTTCTAATCAGGGTGCCTACAGCTGTTGCAAAATGAACTCTCTCCCTCCCAGTGGTTGTTCCACCCATTGAAGCAGGACAGACTCCCTTTGCACAACTGACTAGTGATGTCAGGTCTCCATGCACTGCAACTTGGGAAATCCGGAGACAACAGTAATTTTGTATGCTGTTAAAAATAAATATTGGGGCGATAACCACAGAAGAAATTTGAGAAAACTGTCACACACAGGTACAGACACTATATTATGAACTACACAAACTTTACAGCCCTTGTAGCATAGACAAATAAAAAAAGATCCTGGAATACCCCTTTAAAGTAGTATGTCACAAGCATGTCAATCAGATGGCTTAGGCAAGGCGTTGGCATGATCACTGTGGGAGCCAGGCTGTGCCAAATTATCTTATGATGGACATCGCTTAAACTCTTAGATGCTGTGCTCAATAGCTAACATGGCATCTAGGAAGTTTGCAGCAGTTTGTCATTGCAGCTGGGGGCAGTATGTACAGTAAAAAAAATCCGACAATTTGTGTCATAATAACAACAGCAGTTGCTTCCCCCCCCCCCAAAAAAAAAAATGTAAATTGTACCAAAAACAACATTGTGGCTCGCAAAAAAAGTCCACAATCGCCTGCATTTTTTGAACAAGAACAAAGTAATGAGTCTTGAAATGCAGTGCAAGACTCAGAAGTTCAGCATGACTGCAAAACATATATATTTGTTATTGTATTGATCAAATTGACCCAAAGTTTAAAGGGGTACTCCAGTGGAAAACTTTTTATTTTAAATCAGCTGGTGCCAGAAAGTTAAACAGATTTGTAAATCACTTCTATTAAAAAATCTTAATCCTTCCAATGCATTTTATGGGCTGTATACTACATGCTTTTCTTTTTGGATTTCTCTGATGTCACGACCACAGTGCTCTCTGCTGACCTCTGCTGTCCATTTTAGGAACTGTCCAGAGCAGCATATGTTTGCTATGGGGATTTTCTCTGCTCTGGATAATTCCAAAAAGAGTCAGCATAGAGCACTGTGGTCGTGACATCAGAGACATCCAAAAAGAAAAGCATTTCTTCTGTAGTATATAACCCCTAAAAAGTACTGTAAGGATTAATATTTTTTAATAGAAGTAACTTACAAGTCTGTTTAACTTTCTGGCACCAGTTGATTAAAACAATTATTTTTCACTGGAGTACCCCTTTAAATCTAACATGTTATTAATGGTGTATGTGAATAGTAGAATCTAGTGCAGCCAGTGTTAAATACACAATCCTACATTAAATTTGCACTCCCCCACCACAGTAAGTACCGTCTCTCTGAGGTATTAACTGAATCCAGCAGGAGGCTACAAACCCCCATATCTCAGCAAGAGGGGGCAGATAGACATACTATAAACAGTATTTTTCTTTAAAGTGGACTATGCCCATAGACATCTTATCCCCTATCCAAAGGATAGGGGATAAGATGTCTGATCGCGGGGGTCCCGCTGCTTGAAACCCCCGTCTCCTGCAACAACCTGTGTCATCTGCTGCATGGAGAGAATGTTGCTCAGTGCCTGATGATGGGCGATACAGGGGCCGGAGTATCATGAAGGCAAGCCTAGACTTGCATTCAGGGGGTGTGACATCATGAGAGGCGGGGCCTGTGATGACAGGGGGTGCTGAAAGAGAGATCGTGGGGGTTCCCAGTGGCAGGACCCCAGCAATCAGACACTTTATCCCCTATGCTTTGGATAAAGGATAAGATGTCTATGGGTGGAGTACCTCTTTAAGTTACAGCAACTTGTTTGTTTTTTCTTAGAGTAACCACAGGTCCACTTTAAGAGCAGCGTAAAACTTCACCAGTGTACGATCATGCCAGATTTTTATAAACAGAGGCCATAAGTAGCTGCTTGAGGTACCCTCACCTGGTGTCCAGAGAAGAAAATTATCATGGCAGCTCTAGAGCTGTACAACCAGGGGTCAAGTCCTGGGACAAATAACTGTGGGAAGTCACCCAAGATTTCCACTCAAAAGCTGGTGAACAGTGTTCCTGCTGTTGAAAAGTGCAGGTACTCCATTCCCATGCATTCCTGCAGGACGTGAGCCCTGTGTACAACATACATGGTACAGATAGAGTGCAGTACAGTACATGTAGTACTGTACCATAGAGAAGTATTTAAACGGGCACTGTCATTAAAATATTATTTTTTTTTGCATGTGATGGAGCAGGTAAAATAAATAAGATATATAATTTACTCCTTGTAAAAAAAATGTCTTTTAGTTTCACTTTCATGGCCTAATTCATCTGGCCACTAGGGGTCTCCCTTCTGATCCAGACCGCATTCCGTCTGCTCAAAAGCACAGACTCTGGTCTCCTGGCAAAAGACTAAACTCAGGAAGTGCGGTTCGGCCATAGGCAGGGAATGGCACTCACTCTCTGCCTGTGTATGAAACAGAGAGAGCGAGTGCTGACGTATGAAGAGGCATGTTCCTTTTTATCTTGAATCTACTACTACTTGGCCAAAAAACAAGGAACACATAAAAAAAATGCAAGAAAAAATACAAGACTGTGGAGCTTACAACAAAAGACACGAAGTTAACTGTAATCCTCTCACCCAGAGAGAGATAGTATTTTGACAAAAGAAAAACAGCCAACAGTCCTCAGTGTCCTACCCGGGAGAAAGAATGAGTGATGGACATGTGGTTTAACATAAAATTTATTATAACTGAATAACAGATACATATAATCAGGAAAATAGATACAAAATACAATAAAAAAAAAAAGAAAATGAAAAATAAAATAATAAAAATCATATTTATAAAAATCTAAGTTATTAAAAATAATCACCAGGGCCCTTGCAGTTAATGTGATATCCAGATAAAATAATCCGTCTATAATAACTTGTCTCACTATTCCTGAAAACATCAGAATAATGTAATAGTGAAGTCCAAATCTATTGGTAGTTGTTCACACAAGCTATAGATGGAAAGTTCAATAGATAATCCAATGAATCAGTAACTCAATGCCGGCAATGGAATGTTAATAGTTAATTTCACCTAGAGGAAAAAAAAATGCTCAATTCCCTCTATTGATACCAATTGCATCAGGTACAAGTTGATGTCCACCTGTAATAAGAAAGTACAGTTCCACCAAATAGCAAAGAGGGTATGATGCCGGTATGTTGCCGGTGTCCACCTGTAAGGAAGTATACAGTTCCACCTAATAGGAGTGTTGGTATAATGACGGTATATTGACGGTCTCTCGTGGGCTGCCTGCGGGAGAAAGATTTTTTGGCACTATGTGCCATTCAACGCACCACGTCGTCCGGACTTGTGTTCTTGCTTCAGCGCTCCAGCCAACTTGTTGCGGCCACGTGCCAATGGTGTCTATGATGTTCACTGTGGCCGCATGCTGGCGAGTTTACGGAAACTGTGAGGGCGCGTGCTCCCTCGGAGATTTAAACCTATGCAGAGATGGATGTTCACACTTGTCAGCTGTATAAAAAGGTGGACTACAGGCAGCAGGGGTGGATTGTGGACTTCACTATTACATTATTCAGATTTTTTCAGGAATGGTGAGACAAGTTATTATAGGCTGATTATTTTATCCAGATATCACATTAACCTCAAGGGCCCTGTGGATTATTTTTAATAATTTTAATAAAATGTTATTAATAACTTTAATAACATTTTTATTATTTTCTTTTTTTTGCATCTATTTTCCTGATATGTAACTGTTATTCGGTGATATAAATGTTATATTGAACCACGTGTCCATTACGCACTCTTTCTCTCGGGAAGGACACTGAGGACTGTTTTTCTTTTGACATAAAAAATAAATTACTTTACAACATTGTTACCAAGTTATAATGTAAGTTATAGCAAACTATAAACAAAATTATGAACAGCTTTATCATAAAATGAGAAGCATCCAACATAAAAACATTTTGCAGCATAAAAGTTACTGTTACGCCGAGCGCTCCGGGTCCCTGCTCCTCCCCGGAGCGCTCGCGGCGTTCTCCTCTCTGCAGCGCCCCGGTCAGACCCGCTGACCGGGAGCGCTGCACTGACACTCATGACAGGGATGCGATTCGCATAGCGGGACGCGCCCGCTCGCGAATCGCATCCAAAGCCACTTACCTGTCCCGGTCCCCGGCTGTCACGTTCTGGCGCGTGCGGCTCCGCAGTCTAGGGCGCACACACGCCAGCTCTCTAAGATTTAAAGGGCCAGTGCACCAATGATTGGTGCCTGGCCCAATCAGTCTAATTGGCCTCCACCTGCTCCCTGCTCATATAACCTCACTTCCCCTTCACTGCTTGGCAGGATCTTGTTGCCTTGTGCCAGAGAAAGCGTTTTGTGTATGTCCCAAGTCTGTGTTCCAGACCTTCTGCTGTTGCTCCTGACTACGACCCTTGCTGCCTGCCCTGACCTTCTGCTACGTCCGACCTTGCTCTTGCCTTGTCCTTCTGTACCTCGCCTGTCTCAGCAGTCAGAGAGGTTGAGCCGTTATCGGTGGATACTCCAGCCAGCCGAATCATAACAGTTACTTTTAAGCCCCTTGGATATGCTGTTAGTGTTTTTTGCATTTAGAAAATATTATTGAATGTCTGCTAACACCAGCACATAGTGATTATTCTCTGCTCATTCCCTAATCTACTCTCCATTTGTACAGAACTCTGGACAGTATTATTTACTTGTCATGCCCAGTAAGTATGCTATTAATCCCAACTATATGCCTGACAGGCAGAATATTTTGATGCAGATAGAAAAGGAGAAGAGATTGGAGGCAGAGAGGTGAGCATTATTTACTATGAATGAGTGGGCCACTTTTTATGCAAGGAACAAAATATATGTATTTTTAAGGGTGTTTAAAGCAGGTAATGTTTTTTCTATTGAGGGAGCACAGGTTGAAGATGTCAGAATGGTCTGGAGAAAATGGAGAACAAAAGCAAAAACAACACCAATTAGAGGATATGTCACAGTCACTGGATGTCTTTGCTTATTCTTCCTGTGTCTTTGATTAGTCCTGTAACCATTTATCTGCAACAGGAAGAGAAGTAGCAGTATTCTTGCTAGTAAGTGAGGTTGTAGTTTCATGCAGTACAAACTTATAGGGCAAGATTGAACCTGGCTTTGCAATTAATCTCTGTATTACTTGGCTCTGGTAGTGTATTCCCGTACAGTGCTTGGGTCTGGGGCGTTAAAGTGGTACTCCGGACAGCAAACATTATTAATATTTTGTACCTTCATGGCCAGACCAACTGTATTGTAATATAGACTTAGGGGGAGATTTATCAAAACATGTTTAGAGGAAAAGTTGCTGAGTTGCCCATAGCAACCAATCAGATTGCTTCTTTCATTCTTGTAAGGGCGTCTGAAAAATGAAAGAAGCGGTCTAATTGTTTGTTATGGGCAACTCGGCAAATTTTCCTCTGGGCGGGTTTTGACGAAGCTCATAATTAATACCTGTAAGGTTTTTCCTGTTGGAATATGGAATATGTTATAACAGGCAGGAAGTGAAGAAAAATCTGCCATCCTCCATCCACTCTGCCTCCTTTCTCCCAACAGAGACAGAGATCTTGTGACACGTTGTACTGATTCTTAGCATCTTGGCCTTGTAAGCCACGCCCTTTCTGTTGTCACTTCTAATGGTCTTGGTAGTAAGGACTGCAGGGAAATGTAGTTTTAATAGGGTGTGCAGGAGAAAGTAGAAGAGAGAAAATGGAGCAGTGGGCAGAAGAGGACGGTCCATCGGAGAGCAGAAAATGATGGTGTATTTGGAGAAATGCAACAGAAACATTAGAGATTTGCAGCATGTAGGTCACTGCTGTAGCCAGTGATTGACAGAGCAGGAATTAAATGTCACAGAAAAAACGGGAAGCAGCCAAGACCAGTGGGGACGGCCAGAATGGCAGCTCCAGGGGATCAGGCAGGTAAGTATATATATTTTTTTTTATATTGAAAGCACCCCAACACCATTCTAAAACATTTTTGTGCTCTGGAAAACCCTTTTAAAAAGGTGTTGTCCAGGATGGCTGCTTTGTCCCAAAACCAAAACACAAACCTGTCCACAGGTTATGTGAGGGTATTTCTACTCTGGTCCAGTGAATAAATGAGGTGGAACATCACACACCACATGTGGACAGGTGGGTGGTCTTTTTGAAGAAAAGCAACAACAACAAAAATAACGGCTGACCAATTTATCTGGATCATCAATGTAATAATATAAAAAAAACGTATTATTCCAATGGAAGGCTGGGTTCACAGATAGTGGCTCTGATTTACTCTTGTAAGCCCAACCAGTTTTGCTGGGTTGTGTGCCAGAAATTGGCGCATTGCACCACAAATTGTGTTTGTGCCAGAATTTGTTCCAAAAATTGTAAAAACCTGACCAACTCTCCATTTAACTCAGAAAACCTGAAAAAGGGGCATGGCAACCTAGAAAGTGTCCCTGACATTTTCAAAAAATCACAACATATTTACTAAGGTTTCTACAGAAAATGGGGTAGATTTGAGCTCTGGAAAACCCGACAGCTCAGAACAGTTGTAAAAAAAGTAAAATGTAGGGAAAAGTGGAAAACTTAGGGAAACATTAGTAAATACCATGGAAAAATACCTGCCAGGAACCAAAACCTACAAAGAAAACTACATTGCACTCTTAGTAAATTAGGGTTAGTATTTTATTCAGTATTAGGCCATAATTTTAGTTGGTATTTTTGACCAAATCCAGTGGTTGGTCCAAACATTTCTACTATAATTTTTCTATAATTACTATGTGTGAACACAGCTTTACTTGTCAGTGTGCATGGCTGTTGCAGATCATCAACATACAGTGCCTGGTATGGATGCCACGTATTTTACTATCAAGGCTTGTCACCTATTGAAATAAGCAATAGTCCTGTATTCTAACCACAATGAAATTGTGCAAATGATACTGTAGAATACTTAAATGGGCACTGTCGGATTCATAAACTTTTTATATGTAGTACATCTTAGCAAAACATTAACCTTTCTAATATATTTAATAAGAAATCTATATTTCCTTTTTATAGAAATCATGACTTTGTCCAAGCTGAAGCAGAGGCATGGACATGATAGAACAGGAGAGAGCACAGAGGAGTCCTATCAGACAGGAGAGAGCACAGAGGAGTCCTATCAGACAGAAGAGAGCATAGAGAAGTCCTATCAGACAGGAGAGAGCACAGAGGAGTCCTATCAGACAGGAGAGAGCACCGAGGAGTACCATCAGACAGGAGAGAGCACAAAGTAGTACTATCAGACAGGAGAGAGCACAGAGGAGTACCATCAGACAGGAGAGAGCACAGAGGAGTCCTATCAGACAGAAGAGTGTCAGGGACCAACCATGGGACAGGGAGAGTGAGCCCTAAAATGACCCTAAAACAGCTCTCCCTGCCTATGTGCCCATCCACCCTAAACAGTGGATCGACAACTGGGTGCTGGCCCCTCCCTGTACTAAAGTGCAGTGGCCTTAAAAACACATACAAATAAATAGTCAGCCACAAGCCAGAAACATAACAGGAACATAGAACTCTATAGTATTAAGTTCAGGGGACACAGATCAGTGAGCAGCAAAGAGGACACTATAGACCAATGGTAAAGTGAGAAGAAAACACTAGCTAAGTGATTAGGAACTCTATGATCAGTGTATGCGCAAAAACTCCAAGGATCTGAAATCAAGAACTAAAGCAAATAGAGTTCAAGACACAAGACAAGTAAACGGATGAGTCAACATAGACTCCAGAAACAAACAGGAATATACAATTCCCCCAAAAGCTCGAGTAGGCACAGGAATCCCCCCAAAACCTCGAGTAGGCACAGGAATGTCTTGACCCTAAAACTCAATCTCCCAGAGTCCAGGATGGAGCACGGAGATATCTTGTATACATTCCTAATTACCCAAAGCCCCCATGGAAAGGTAAATGGAATCTATTGCTAAACAGGAATAGTCGCAATCCCTCAGAAAACCTCCAGTAGACACAGGAATGTCCCCATGGAGTGGTAACAGGGATGCCTAGTTACAACTCAGAAAACAGATACAACAGGATATAATTATAGAACACTGTCCATACTGAACACAAGACAGGATATAATTATAGAACACTGTTCCTACTGAACACAAGACAGGAAAATGGATGAGTCTAAACAGACTCCAGGAACAGACAGGGATACAGCATAATCCCCTAGAAAACCTCTGTTAGACACAGGAATAACAATACCACCTGAGTACCCCACAAAGGTAAACAGAATCTATTGCTAAACAGGAATAATCGCAATCCCTTAGAAAACCTCCAGTAGACACAGGATCAATCTCCCAGAGTCCCCATGGATCGGTAACAGGGATATCTAGTTATAGAAACATAGAAAATGGATGCAAAAGAAAACACAGTGTGAACAGATACCTAACAGAATGGATATACAAATCCTAAAACCGACTATACAAACACAGATTAAAATCTACTATGGGCATGCTATCTAACCATGGGTAAAAGCCCAGAACATATCAAAGATAAATGCAAGGTGCATGCTAAGACAAAGATAGTAGAATTAAAAACTCAAACTGTGAGTGTTTCACCAAGAGCTCCATAGCAGCATGTCAGGAACTCAAGATGTCAATATGTAATCACCAGCTCAGAGGCTAAACTGAGTTGATCTTAAGTAACCACACCCAAAGAGCTACTGGATAGAAAGCAAAAGGCTTTAACTATTCCCTGACCGGGAAACATATCACTGTTAAAACACAACCAAATCCAATAGCTGTGTGTGAACACAGACCAAGACAGACATGACAAGAGACCACAAAGGAGTACTATCAGAAAGGAAAGTGCACAGAGGAGTACTGTCACACAGAGGAATACTATCAGACAGGAGAGAGCACAGAGGAGTTTTATCAGACAGGAGAGAGCACAGAGGAGTCCTATTAGACAGGATAGAGCACAGAGGAGTACTATCAGGCAGAAGAGAACACAGAGGAGTACTATCATAAAGGAGAGAGGACAGAGGAGTCCTATCAGACAGGAGAGAGCAAAGAGGAGTCCTATCAGACAGGAGAGAGCACAGAGGAGTCCTATCAAACTGGAGAGAGCACAGATGAGTCCTATCAGACAGGAGAGAGAGCACAGAGGAGTCCTATCAGACAGGAGAGAGCACAGAGGAGTACTGTCAGACAGGAGAGAGCAAAGAGGAGTCCTATTAGACAGGAGAGAGCACAGAGGAGTGCTTGCCCACCCTCACTCACTGGACTTTGTCCATGCCTGTGCTTAATCTTGGACAAAGCCATGATTACATAAAACCAAAACATTTTCTTCATATTTTCTTCACATTCTTTCCGTTGCTATATAAGGAGCTGGCATCTGTATATCATATGCTGTCAGTCTTAAGTGGTTGTAGACATCCAACAATGCAGTCTGCAGCACATTTATGAAGTGTCCAGGACCATATTCAGGAATTCACAGTATAGCAGATTAATTGGCCCCTATGTGTTCATTTTCATTTTATGCATTTGTAGTACTTTTTCCCTTATGCAGATGCTATTCTACCACAATATAATACACACAGCTCAGCTGATCGGGACACAGATGTCCCATACATTTCTCCATAATGAAACCTGTTTCCTTGGCAACTGTGACCACACAACAGTACGAAGTACTTCCTGTCATCCACATACACCACTGCAGTGAGGTAGAAAGGAGAATAGCGTTTATCAGACCTACATCCACTCTTAGCTTGAAATTCTTTCTTGATGGCTTTTGGCTTACAAAAATGAATTTTTTTTAAATGAGTTCACATTTTGAGATTGCATAATATTTTGGCAGCACTCGTTCCTTTCTCCTTTATCTTTATTTGTACCAATGCACAGCTATAACTGAATTGTATGGAGATTTCAACAAACATTTTTTTCCTATATTACCAAGGTAAAGGGAAAGAGCAAGGAATGTATGGTGGCCCAGTATCGGAGTTGTTACCCCGTACCCCTGCTGCCCTGTCAGGCAGCCTCACTTCAGTGTCCCCTGGGCCCCTTTTACACATATAGAAGTGTTATTGCTTTAAGAAAAGTTAACATGTGATCATCAGTTGTCATGTGGGTTGTCATGTGATTGTTACCTAGGAGGTATCAGTGACCAGGTGACTTAAGGGTGACCAATGGGACCTCCAAGAGTCTCCCCCATAACAGCCCTGGGAGGAGTCTCTTCTCTCTCTTTCTGCTAAGCTGAGGTCCAGTGCAGTCGAGTCTAGGAGTGTGTCTGGAGTGATAGGGGGCCTCAAGTCAAGTCCTGCAGCCACAAGCTACAAGTAAGCTACAGTCACAGCATTGTCAGTCACAAGTCAAGTCAGTCACAGTCATCTGCTGTCTAGTCAAAGTGGCCTGCACTAAATTGTCCAAAACCACTGCAAGTCCCAGTAGTCCTTTAAGGTCTCTTAAGTCACTGGTCACCTCCGTGGGCCTGGCTGAACTGTATAGACTTTTCCACCTGTCTAACCTCAGTAAAGCTACCACTGTCCGTAACTTGGCGTCGGAGTCATTATTGCCCTTGTGCCTAGCCCAGGATCCAGTGGTATACCTTCGGGTGGATAAACCACGCCCTGACGTCACGAATACAAGGGGTTAATGCCATCTGCCCCTAGGGTAATTCCATCTGCCCTGCATCTCCCACCCCATACCACAAATGGCTATAGTGAACAATAGAATACATCCTTTTTTTTGTTGCACTGGCACCCCTGATGGGTTCTCATGGCACCCAGTTGAAAATCACTGCTCTAAGGGGCTCAGTACCTGAGTTTACAGATGCATCTTTTGGCTGTGCAGAGCCCATGGGATGTTCATGTCCCTGGAAGGTTGGGATGATTTTGCACCTTTTGCAAGTAGAACAAGAGTGTGTTCATGTGTTTAAAAACTACTGTGGCCATTGTGTAATAGGTAGGCTTGTGTAATTGTAAAGTCATGAAGACATTCCGAGATACCATGTTTGACACACAGAAAGAGGCGAAAACAAGAAGTCTATTAGAGATGTGCCTGGGGAGCCCAAAAGCTGTGAAGGCTGTGTTAAGTGCTCCTCCCACCCTAATGTGAATAAGAGACTGGCACAGTGTCTACTTTGATTGATAATTCCCCTAGCTGGGTGCATGATTTATCATATCTTAGCTACTCAGTCAACCACCGTGACTTTTCGTGGGCAACACTAATGACAGATGCGTTGGACAGCCACTGTTGTGGGTATAATTGCCTTACATAAAAGTTTTAAATGACTTTTTGTGCTGGCTAGAATTTTGAGGATCGGGTTATGGGCATTGTCCATGATCTGCTGCTGAATTTGTTTAGATCTGTATACTTCCCCTGCACCGTATTGATCTAAAAATAATAAATATGAAGAAATACAATTGTTGTCATGTTGGCACATCCCAACTTATCTGGAATATTGCAATTTTTTGGACAATTGGAAAGACCTAAGACAGAGTTCTACCCATAAATATTTTATTATCTGTACATATACATGCCATTCCTCTATATTGTCAATTCTTGACATTTACTTTGTGTGTGAGGGGAGGCAGGTGTTAACAGCACTGCGTTGCCACTCTGGCTCCTCTCTGAATATCCTTGCTATTCCCTGAAGAGTCACCCTGTACATGACATAACAAAATGCGTTGGATTTTTGGAATGGTGTCATCACTTGGATGGATGTAGTGTGGGAATCACATTATAGAGTACTCATATGGTAGAAATTGGAAGATACAGTATCTGTAGCCTTATACTTAGCTAGCTTTCTTAAGTCGTCCCATTGTTATATGGAATGCCTCCAGATATCTGTTCTAGAACTATAGGGTAAGATAGGAGGTTCCTGTTGCACGCTGCCCCTCGATAGGAAGACCACCCAACAGTAATAGGTAGGGTGACAAGGGCCAGGAGGGTCAGTGCGAGCTGGACACGGCTAGGGTATTTGCTACATTTTGCTAACGGTTCCTTCAATTGGCACAGAGTCTACTGTTAATGCTTTTTTCATTTTTGTCCATACGTAAGTAATAAGATATGTATCCGTTTTTATTTTGAATACTAAGAAAGCTACACCTATGTGCTATTTTCTATTCATCTACTGCTATTTCCGACACCGGTCTACTTTTTTATCCTATGTTGATCTATCTTCATACTTTTGACTATGAGCAGATTCGTCTGGTGCTCAGAGACGTTAAGTTAAAGATATCAGAACTATTACCTCTATCAGTACAGTATATACCTTCAAGCTGGGAAAATCAGAAGTCAGCTTGTTGTTACTGCTGTAATATTGTGATATTCTATTGTTAAAGTTAACAAAACTTCTTTGTAAGTCTGACTGTAATCCATAATGGTACCTCTTTAAGCCAGACTTGCCAACAGGTGATCTGGAAGGGTACACCTGTGTCATGAGTACTGATTTATTAAAGTGTTCAATATAGCTAAGTAAATTTATAACCCTACATATACCATAAATTAAGGATGTTCCGGGAAGAACACATTATTTAGTGGTAAAATCGTGGGGAACAAGGGAAATGGATTGCTATAAATGAATACAGTGGTGGCAGATTACTGGTAAAACCAGCATGGTGATTGTACCGGCACCTACACTCCCAAGATCTTACAAATTTCTGCACTGCATTCTAATAAAATAAGCACTTTGCGTTGACTCTGGTGAGCGCCACTTTTAATTTCTTCTAGTCATTTACAGTTAACAATTTGTGCAACATTAAGAAAGTGCAAGAACAGGATAATAAGGGAGAACATTAAGGTAATGGTGTTGGAGTTATGTGTCTTACAGCATAGATAAAGCACCGGAAACCCATCTTACCATATACTTTATAGAGATAAATCCTCTGTTTTGCACCACCCTTTAAGAGTATAAGCAGAAATCTATTAACAAGCAACAGCTCAAAAGCTGGCCATTAATTTTAAAGTCCTTATTTCATATTACAATTCCCCTGTAGTGGTCGCTGCAGGAGAAGTGACCATTCTTCTTTGATGATGGAATTAAAGAGAATCTTCCTATGGCTGTTATAGATCGGAAGACTACTAACTATAAGCTAAAAAGAAATAAAACTTGCAATGATCGGATGGTAGGGAATTGAAGGACATTGTGGGTCAGAAATATTGACACTATGTGAGAAAAATAATAGTGTAAGGGAGGAGCTAAATAAAACTTAACATTTATTGATGTCTCAGTAAAATTATTTTACTGAGACATCACTAATGTTAAGTTTTATTTAGCACCTCCCTTACACTATTATTTTTCTCACGTAGTGTCAATATTTCTGTTCAATTTACGGGGAGCTCCACCAAGTGGGCCTGTACCAAGCAATATTACCAATTAGTATCTACTTATTATTGACATTGTTGGTCAGATGCTGCTGAATATATTCAATACAAAACCCTTCATTTCTTAAATATGAACTGAAAGGAGCACAGTCATTTACATCTACGGTATGATCCATATTCTGAAGCAATGTTATAATTATGTCTGGTAGGTCTTAATGAATAAACTTTACATTTCCTGAATTAAAGGATACAAACAGTATTAAGATTCAGACCTCAAGGTATAGGGTGAACTGGGAAGGTAAGTAAGACTGGAGATATAGCTGGTTGTACAAAATGAAGTATGCTTTATTTAGATACAATATGACTGCCTATTATTTGAGCAGGGCCCTTGCTACAGATATAGTACATACACTATATAATAAAATGTGGTAAAATCAAATATGGTAAAATATAGTTGCATAAAATAATGATATGGTACATACACAGATAATGCCACCTTGTTTTGTGCTAATTTAAATGTCCAGTATTATGTGCATATATAGGTTTTCAAAGTCTTGTTAAATTCGTAAGTTGGAATGCACAGTGGGAATCAAGTTGTGACCTTTGCAGGTGTGGCAGGGGTATTCGTCCGGCCTAATAGAGGGATATTACCTGTGAGTTAGATGAATACTGCGATGTAAAGATGATATCGCTGGGACTTGCCGTCTTCATGGAAGACTGCGGTGAGATGCCAACTTCTTTAGCTGGCGGATGGCACGGAAGTGCGTCCATCTCAGTAGATGAGAAGATAGAGATACAGGTGGTGGCAACAGAGATACAGGTGAGGCCAGATGCGTTTCGGGGAGTCCCCCTTTATCAATGGCTAACAGAACTGACCATAAGGAAGGTGGTCTTACACAGGCTATCATTTGTAGGTAGTGCCAAACACAGCATGAGAAATAGGTGATACTTTTCAAAATTAGGAGTTGCAGGTGATGGATACTTTAAACAAAAAGGAATAAACGTGCATTTGAAATAAAGGTTAAAAAAAACTTTAAACAAAAAAGGAATAGACGTGCATTTGAATTTAAAGATTTTTTAAAAACTTTATTTCAAATGTAAGTCTATTCCTTTTTGGTTAAAGTTTTTTTTTTTGTTTATATAAGTATCCATCACCTGCAACTCCTATTTTGAAAAGTATGACCAATTTCTCATGCTATGATTGGCACTACCTAAATGTCAATCAAAATGATAGCCTGTATAAGACCACCTTCCTTATGGTCAGTTCTAGTCAGCCATTGTTAAGGGGGGACCCCCTGAAATGCAACTGGCTTCACCTGTATGTCTATTGCCACCTGTTTGCCTGTATACCACCATCTATATCATTGTCTGCAAACGCAATAACCAACCATGTTGTTTTTACTTTGACTTTTGCAAGCATTGCGGTCCCCCTGTTTGGGGACCACTGTGGTGTGATACGCACCTAAAATACATATCTCTACACGAGGATGCCACGGCTAAGGAGGGCACATCACCCCTACTGCCGGAATCTTCTCACCTAGTGAGCAGTGCCATCCAAAAGCTAAGGGAGCCGGCATCTCCCAGCAAGTCCCAGCAATATCATCTTCACCTCGCAGTATTCATCTAACTCGCAGGTAATATCCCTCTATTAGGCCAGGCGAATACCCGTGCCATACCTGCAATGCTCACAACTTGATTCCCACTGTGCATTCCAACTTACGGATTTAACAAGACTTTGAAAACCTATATATGCGCATTATACTGGACATTTAAATTGGCACAAAACTAGGTGGCATTATGTGTGTATGTACCATATCATTATTTGATCTCCAGTCTTACTTTCATTCCCAGTTCACCCTATACCTTGAGTTCTGAATCCTAATACTGTTTGTATCCTTTAATTCAGTGCAACTCGGTACCTCGGTATAAGGCATAACATCAATTATTGTGTATAGTCACCCGAACTCTTAGCTTTTTCTTGACATTTCCTGAATTAAACCACTTCACAGCGTGTACCTTAGTTTTATTTGCTATATTCCTTAGATGTGAATCAATAACTAACAGAAAATGACTAGGGTCATGCACAAGGAGCTCATGTACTGATTTACAGCAGTAGGACTGGGCTATGTTACAGCGGTGATGGCAGGGGAACAGGAAAAGTGAGTATATATTTATTCTTATACCAGCCTGATCATTATATATATATATATATATATATATATATATATATATATATATATATATCTATATATAGTACTCCTCAGTACTCCACAATACCCCTTCAATATTAAATAAATAGGAAGTACCACTAAATTCTTATTACAGATTTCTATAAAGAACAAAAATAATTTTAAGACAGTTAGAGAGTTCGCTCAAGAAGACAGTGCTGAACTGCAGCACCCTCACCCCGATCTCTCTCTGCATGATTGATATACAGGGCTTTTCTTCCAGCACCGAGCCCTGTAGGTTAGTCAACCAAGGCAGAACTGAGTGTGGAAGTTGGGGGTGAGGTGGGATGGGTGCATGTGGTGAATCAGGACAGCCTCCCTGACACTTAAGTTCTGAGCATGATCTAGGAGTGTAAGTTTCCCATTAAAGATGTATTCCAGTTTTTTTGCACTTTGAAGCTATGTGCCCCTGATGGCAAGTTATTTATGTTGTAAATGCACCTGTATTACCTGTCTGCAGTAGATAATGTCCTGTTTTGAATTTTTATGCCCAGAGAGGTTCTGCATTCTTCTGCACTAGGAATTACTGTTATCTCGAGCCAGCCCCCTGATGACATATGCAGCCCATCTCTACGTCCCAATTAATGCTTCCTCCACTCTTACATGATCTCAGCACAGACTGAAGATAGCGGGGGCATATTCAATGCAGGCATGAAGGGACGTAGAGAAGGGCTGCACATGTCACCGAGGGCTGGCTTGACCGGGAAGACGGGAAGAATTGTTATATTTCAAATTGTAATCAAGCAATTATTTGAAAATAGTGCAGTCCAATTAAAACAATTAGGAAGACCAATCAAAGTATTTGTTACAGTTTCTATCATGGGTACAATGAAAAATATGAATTTGATTCATCCTGTGTTGCATCTGTGGATTTAGGCTCATATATACAGCATCTGAAAGGTAAATGGGGCGTCTAAATAAGACAAAGTGCCACTAAGTTACTAATAAGTACAACATGATGTTGTTTTTAGTCTATGCCCCATTTATCAATTGCGTATGTACACAGATGATAGGTGTGGCACTATCTGCGCACTGCAGAGAGATACTTTTGCATGGTTCACAAGATGCACCAGTTTTCACATATTATTCTGACCAATTGTTTACTTCCTTGTTACTCACGATATGATACAGGGGCCAGAGTATTGTGACATCACAGCTCCGCCCCCTCGTGACATCACGCCCCGGCCAATCAATGCAAGCCTATGGGAGGGGGCGTGACAGACACCACAACCCCTCCCATAGGCTTGCATTGAGGGGGTGGGGCACGATATCACAATTCTTCGTTTAGGGGATAAGATGTCTAGGGCCGGAGTACCCCTTTAAGAAAGTGAGTTTGCACAATTTGCCTTACACTTGTAAACAACAGAAAAGTCGAACAGAAAAGTGCTTAGGCACACATGCAACATTTTATGCGCCAAATTTAAGCAAAAAAAACTTCTAAATAGCTTTATAAATGTCCCCCTATAACCACAAGTATTTTCTAATGCATATTTACTGATTTGTTTCATCAGTAAATATCATCCTTAGAGCAGTTGAAATATTAGTCACCATGACCCAAATCACTGTTATTGTTTCAAATGGTTGTCAAGAACGCTTTGCAAAAGGTCACCAAGTGTAGGTCAAGAAACAGATTTTTCTGCTAGCCTGAGCAGTTAAGAACATACAATGTTATCTGGACTTCATTATGGCTTTAGATGTGATGTGGTTGATGAACTTCAGGGTTGTGTTTTCAGCTACTCAGCAAAGTGTAGACCAGACAAATGACTGCACAAGGTTTCCTCGCAGACCACCTTCAGGATTTCTAAAACGCATTTTGTTGTATTATATCCTCAGATGTGTGACACCATTTTGCTTTGACATTATACATATAACAAACATTATTGAAGATACCGGTTTTCCTTTTTTTAATGGCACACTCTATTGCCATGATAAAATAAGGAGAGTGCAATGTAATAATGGCTTTGTTTGCTTAGAAGTCCTGAATAACCATTGAGAGTGTTAGATGACATTCTGCTACTTATACCACGTTCACTACTTTGTAGCTAGAATTTGTCTAGAATGTATAATCTGTGTACAACAGAGTATGTCAGCTCTCTCTATCACCTAGGTGAGTGTTTCAGCATTTTCACAGTTAAAGTAGCTACATTGCCAAGTAGGGGTTTAAACTACAGGAACAAAGGGCCTGTTGCTGCTCCTTAGTGGTAGGAGGAAGAGGAGAAGCACTTCTATAAAACCATTCCTATATATGATCCTATAATATGATCTCTGTAGCACTAATACGCTACTTTGCCCTATTGTAATGATGTTGATATATATATATCTATATATATATGTAACTGATAGATAGTTATAGCATTATAAGGGTTATTCTTGTTATGTTTAGCTATGTAGCTAAATGCTATGTTAAATTGTCTAAATAATGTTTGGGGTATCCAATCTTATAATTTGAGTTGCCTGATCAGGAATAATATTATCTCAGGTTAGATGGGCAAGGATATCATATTATATAATGGTAGATATAGGCAGATATATCTAAATAATATATTTCATATACTTTCTTATGGTAGTATCCACCAGGATTAGCTATCAATCAGACACCACATCCGAGAGACCAGACTTGATCCAAAGAGCTGACCTTCCTAAAGAACCTGCATATTGTCTGCATTCCTGAACATACTAGGCCCAGATATCCGGTAAAGTATACATTTGATTACCTGTAGTAAGGATTATAATTAACTGGCTTGATATTTAGTCATTCCTGCCTTATAGCGGAGGTGTAGTGTTGAAGGTGCTAAGTCATTATTTAGTGCTATTTGGCAAAGATGCATATTACCGAATATTGTTTATAAATTGACTCAGAGGAAAATCTCTTTCCTGGAATCCATATTCTGGGGAGTTAATATCAAGCCAGGTAATTTGGGATACTATACTACCAGATATCTGAGATTGGTTATAGTCTGAGCAGAGCAAATAGTTGTGTGTATAATATTGTAATTGTTTCCTTGGGTGTAATTGATTGCCATTATATATTTCCTGCCTTATTCAGGGTGGCTCTACTGTCCCATTGTGTTTTAAGGGGATAGAGACAGTTTTGTTGTGGTAGAGCCATCTTGTGTACGAATTTGTATACTGGATGCTATTGTGTATTATTAGGTTTTGTATTGATTAGTTTGATTGTATTTAAATTTATTGTGTATTAAATCATTTATATATTTTGCATAGATGTTTGTACCCTGATTTACTAATTGCACAACATAATTACCTATCCTTGAATTCTTTTTGAGGTGTTTTTATGTCCACCTCGTAAGATCAATCATATTTATGATTTTTTTTATCCTTATTTTTTTGAATAAAGCGCTTTGCTTTATACCCCGACACCTTATAAAAAAGAAAGTGTCAGCAATAAGACTGCTCAACTTGCAAATATACAGCCAAGGCTTTCTTGGGCTCTCTCTCATTGTACTGCACATAGCACATGCTAAACCTCTCCCTCACTTCTTAGGTTTCAACCTTGGTCTCTCTGTTACTAGAGACAGATTTTCCTTGACAATAGTAGACAACAGATTGCAATGAAGAGAGACATCTAGTGGGCAAAACTTTAGGGCTGCTTTTCTGGGGTAAGGAGTATTTTTGGTAAATAAAATGATTTACAAATATGTTACAGATCACATGGGCTATTAAATGGAGGGAAGTTGTTTGAGAAGACAGTGACTATTTAAGTCGAATAGGTATCCCTCTCTGGTTCAGTCCTGCCTCAGATGGGAAAGATTATTTATTTAATTTCCTATTTTATTTCAGGGTAGTTATGTCCCCCATAATAACAACCACTTCTGCCTCTTCTATTTGCCTTAGTAATAGATAACCTGCAGCTGCTGTTATATTTGGTGGCCTTTTAAAAAAACACTTAATTTTTTTTAAAGCAGTTTGACCCTCCACATATTACTACCCATAAGGACTACACAATTTCACTTCCATTGCATGTACCTTTTCCTTGTTTTTGATTTTTACACTCCTTTTTGAAATGTGTGGTGTTTCCTTAATTTTTATGCAATTACAATATATTATATTAACCTAATATTATATGGCTATGTGGTGTCCCGGTACCGTATTGAATACTGTACCTTGTATGGTGGTCCCCAAAGTCAGAGTTACTACATTCAGGTAGGGTCCCCCAGGTGGGACAGCCCCTAGTCACCTCCTCCTTCTCTTATTTCATAATGCTCTTATGTATATATTTCATAATGTGTATACTTAATATGGTGTATATTAGTCTACTTACCCTGTTAGCGTCACAGGGCCTTCGGTCATGTGACAATATTAATTCCTCTATGGTATGTTGGAGGACCTTTGGAGGGCCTTGGGTCACATGTTTACCCATAACTCTCTGTACAGAAGATTGACAGTTGTATGGACCAGTGAGCTTAAGTCCAGCCCCTGTCCATATAAAGGGAGCTGTAGTCAATTATCGCTCTCTTGGGTTGCTGCTCTCGTGGATGCCAGTCTAGCAGGACGGATCTGCGCAACTTTCAAAGACAAGCTAGGCCAGAAACCTGTTGGCCTCAGCATAACCTAAACCGTGTGTTAAAATCTCAATCCCTGCTAAAGCTAGCGTGATTACTGGACCAAATCTATACCCCTAAATCCAGTGGATCACCGCAACAATTATCTTCCTAAGCTCAATAGACTCACGAGGTCCCAACCACTTGTCAAGCTCTAATATACTCTGTTGTATGGACTGTTCCTGTTCATTATTGCCTAAAATCTTCAGTAAAAGTTCCGAAAAGTTTCTGCAAATCTCCGGTAGTGGACAATCAATTATTTCCTATCTCCCTATCGCTTTTGGGAAGGGTGGCGATAGGACAAGCATACGGAGAATAGTCCCCACCCTGGCGTCACAAATAGAAAGGGTTAAGCAAGCACCCTTTGTAACCGCACGGCTACACTCCCATATACCCTACTCCCCCAGGCTATCACAGCTACATTAAGGTTTTTCACATTAAACATTCCAATAACCTTCTTTGTATTTTAGATGGGACATAACTGACATGATTGAGTCCATCTAACAATGTATTCTTTTACATTCTCCATGCCATATACAACTTACAGATAAAATCCTTTCCAATTGTATATATGCAAAAACCTTCTAAATAAGGACAATTATAATTTAAGAGTTCAGCTTCAACAACTTCAATTTATTATAGATTTTCCAGCTGTCTTACATAAACCTTAAGCTTACAATAACATGGCTTAAAGCTTTCAAGTATGACTTATTTCCATTCATTCAAATAATGAAGCATTCAAGTAGCAACAGATAATATAAAATGGATTATGCTTTTGTTTATAAAGGTAATGGAGAAAATAAAACACTGATATCATACGTAGAAGAAAAAGCACCACAGGACATTTCAGTAAAAACATCAAATAAAATAAGAAACCTAAAACACAGTCATCTTTCAAAATGTATCATAATCCACAGTTTTGTTCAGCTTATGCATACTAACTACTCCAATAAATATAATGGATCTGAACATTTATACACAGTAATTAGCAATACAATAAAATCCAATGGCAGCTGAATAACATTGAATATCCTGTTACAATGGTGCCTCTCAAGGGGTGGGATATATTAGACAGCAGAAGAACAATCTATTCTGAAAGTTTATGTGTTAAAAGCAATACATTTGGGCAAGTATATGGATCTGAGTGGTTTTGACAAGAGCAAACTTGTAATGGCTAAAAAACTGGGTAAGAACATGAGTAAAACTTGAGATCTTGTGGGGTGTAGCTGGTATGTTGAGCTAAGTAAAAAGTGAATGGATGAAAAGCCAGTGAACCCTTCATTCACAGTATTAATAAATGCTAACCATCTGGTCTGATCCAACAATTTGTAATATTGGCTACAATAGGTATTAGGGACACACACTGCAAGGCATAATTGGGCTACATAGGTGCAGAAAGGTGAAGATTCTCACGTTGGCCTCCTATCCACTTACAAAAGCATCAAATATGGGCATGTATACATAAGAGCTAGAACTCTAGGTAATGAAAGAATGTGGTCAGTTCTTATACATGTTCTTCTATGTAATGGATGACTAGTCATTACCAATATGCACTATGGGAAGAAGGCAAGCAGGTGCAGGCAGTATGATGCTCTAAGCAATGTTCTGCTGGGAAACCCTGGCTTGTGATATTCATGTAGATGTTCTTTTGACATTTACTACCTACTTAAACATTGTTGCAAACCAAGTACACCCCCTTTATAGTAACAGTATATCCTAATGGCAGTGGTCTCTTTTAACAGGATAAAATACCCTTTCACAATGCAAAAAGAGAAATTGTTGAAAAACAGGACAGAGTTTAAGGTGTTGATCTGACTATAACAAGTCCCCAGATGTTAATTCAAAGAACATATGTGAACAAGCAATTAAGCCAGAGAAGGGAAGAAGCTTATTTACGGCAGGCGAGCACATCAGTCCTATTTCTCCTGACCCCATCTCAGTAAAATACATACGGTGTGAACAGACACGAGCGCAGATTGGCTCCCAAGCCTCCTCACTGAAGCTCCTTGCTGAGAAGTGCTGGCAAGGGCCATTCCTGTCTAGGACTACCCACAGGCCTCGAATGAAACAAATATAGGATTGCAGGTGAACAGGACTACTATTGGCTTAAAAAAAACTAAAAAATAAAAAAAACACAGCTGAACATGATTGTATTTACTGAAACATTGCATCTACAGTAAAATACTATCTATTCATATTGAGGTCTCCACAAACGAAATGTTCCAAAGATTTTGGAACAGTATGGAAGTCTTCTGAACTGAACAGTTTAGAGGGGATGTTCAAGCTCAGTGGTACCACGTTAGTCCTCCTGCCATGGCCTCTGGTTACTTCATTAGATGACACATTCTCAGTGCTCTTCTGATGATGTTCCAAATACTCTGAAGACAATGCTGTTCTCTGTTTTTTTCATGCTAACTACTACGGAGGCCAGTGATTGGGAGAAAAAGTCATCCAGTGAACAGAGGCAGCGAGGAGGACCAGAATGGCAGTGCTGGACTTGGCAAGGATAAAACAGGTGAGTATGCTGCTTTACAACAGGCTGTCGTTTTATGATTTTATCTCGGACAATCCCTTTGGTTTTACCCATAACAACCAATAACAGCTCAGCTTTCCTCTCTTTACAAGCTCTGGTAAAGAGAAAGCTGAGCTGTGATTTGTTGCATCTCACACAGATTCATAAATTCGGGCCATTGTGGCAACAGGGATAGAACAACATGAAACCCAAGCTTTTCAGTCAAAACATCAAAAAACTAGAAAGAACCCCAATAAAATTCCCAAGACTTTTTGGGTACCTATTGGACCTGTTACACAACACATGCAGTGCAAAATAATAACTTCCATTATAAAGTAAAGCCATTATGTAAAAGTGAATAAAATCTGATCTTTATTGCTAACAAGTGCGTTCTTACAATGTAGGAAATAAGAATATTTCCAGTCAAACATATCAAGATACATCTTGAAATATAAACAAAGATAGAGTGAAGACTCGGCACTCCTATCAGTTTGCTTTTATCGGATACAGGTATGTTAAGGCAGAGTAAGGAGAAGTGTTGTGGCTTCTCGGGGGTGCAAAAAATTCTACTGTAGCAAAAAGGCAACAATGGAAACATACAAAAGATTGCAAGGAATGCACTCACCCATATTAGAAGTTTCAGGAAGACTTTATTCCATTATGGGGTACAAAAAGCAGTGCGGGAGGGAGAAGAGAGGAGCTCCGTGGAGCTTGTGGTCCGACGGTTCCGTTTCACGGTCAAATACCGCTTGGTCACGCCCACCTATGCTGCACGTGTATAGGGTTTAAAAACCCTATCGTGCATAACAACAAACAGCTGATGCTGCGTCTCGTCGCTAAGCAACGAGTCGCTACTGCCGGACTGGTCACTGCGTATGCGTCTAATTTGGAAATCCAAATGGCTTCTTTCTTCAAAAGTGTAGTATGCTTGCTTGAGCCTGGGTCTGCTTGGTTAACATGTTCAATCCCGAAAAACTTGAAAACTTCAGATTTTCCTTTGTGGCTGTCATGTAAGTGGCTGGCTAGTCTTGGGACTCCTGTGCCCATCCGAGAGAGTCTTAGATGCTCTCTAAATCATACAAACATCTGTCTGGTGGTGGATCCAATTTAGAAAAAATTGCATGGACATTTGATAATATAGACCACGAACTGGGTCCTGCATGTTATGAAGTCTGGTACATGCCCATTTGTGCTTCCTACATGATAATTTCTGCCTTTCTCCAGTTGTGGGCAGAAAGAACAGTGTCCACATTAATGGTTCCCATGCGGGCAATTTTCTTCTAACCAATTCTTCTTCTCCTCTTTCCCGCTGAGGAATGTGCTGTGTACTAGCACATTCTTCAGGGTTCTGGTGCGTTTGTGGGCAATCAAGGGTTTGTGGACTGCAACACAATGTAGAATAGGGTCTTCCTCTATAAGGTGCCAGTGACGTTGTATGGTTCTGCGGATATTGTCTATCATGGGCCCATGCTGAAAGGAGGAAGTAAATCTTTCCGCAGTGTTCTTCACACTTTTGCTAGACTCCTTTTTAATGAGTGAGTTACGGGTTACTTTTTCAGTTTTTTGCATTGCCGCTTGAAGGCAGGATTGAGGTTACCCCGTGCAGTTAAGTGTTTTGTTAATTCAGCTGCTTGATCTTGAAATATATCTGGGTTACTATTGATTTTCTTCAACCTCAAGTACTGGCTATATGGTAACGCCTGTTTGGTATGCTCAGGGTGGTACGATTTATAATGTAAGTATAACATTGGAGAAGAGGGTTTCCTGTATCCTCTTGTTTTGATGGATCCATCACACACGTGCACGGCGACGTCCAGGAAGGTGAGTTCGGTTTTGCTATAGGTAGAGGTGAAAAACATGTTCATATTGTTTTTGTCGTTCAGATACGTGACACTATAAACACATCATCCACGTATCGTTTATATGTCTTGATGTGTCTCAAAAAGGGATTATTCTTGGTATAGATCATTTTTGCTTCTAACCAAGACAAAAAATTTTTTAGCATATGTGCACGATACTGCTGGTCCCATCGCGGTCCCTGTTACCTGTTTATGCCAAACACCATTGAACTGAAAGTATCTATTATTGAGGACAATTTCCAATGCTTTTGTCACAAAATTTATGAAGGTACATTTATGAAGGTAAGAAACATCTTGAAAGTATTGTCATCCTACTATACTACTAGGAAACCTGTCACCATAAAAAATGCTATATATTATATCAGCATCTGGCCGCACACACTGGCTGTGAGCACATGGTCCGTTGCCGGCGGGGCTGGGACTCGCATGGCGGGACGCGCCCACATGTGAGCCCCAGTCTGTCACTCACCTGGTGCTTCTCCTGCCCCTGCCTCTGCCTCTCTGCTCTGGCGTGCTTGTCTCTGTCCCCTAGGGCACTCACGCTGGAGCTTTAAGATTTAAAGGGCCAGTGCGCTCATTAGTGTAATTTATCTGTGGCTCATTGAAAAGTTCCTCCACCGTGAGTGATGGCATTACAACGGACAACTGGTCATGCAAAAAACAAGCCCTCAAACTAGTCTGTGGAGGAAAATATAAAAGAGTTATGATTTTTTGAAGACGAGGAGGAAAAAACGAAAACGTAAAAATTTAATTGTATGCGTCTTTAAGGCCCAAATGGGCTGCGTCCTTAAGGGGTTAAGAGAAAAGATTAAGATAAATTATGAAATCTCTTACCTAAGGAGTCCATTGGACAGGGTCACTCAAATAGAGGACCACCTACTGGACTTCTAAGAATGTAGGCCGACATTTATCATTGTCTTTAGACTGTTTTTTGTGTCTACAAGAGGTGCAAAAAGGCGCAAGCAGGGTTTATTTGCGCCTTTTATGCGCCTTTTTGTTTACACATTTCTGCTGATTTTGAGTGGCAATCCACTGATTTTGAGTTGCGATCCACTGATTTTGGCAATACACATGATATAGAAGGGATTTATGAACTGCACCTTTTGTAAAAAGGCGCAAAAAAGGCGCAAAGCCACTGAAAAGTGTCTAAAACTACACCATCCCAGACCTGGCGTAGCTTTTTAGTGTATGTGAAAAGAAAAATTTTAGAAAATGTTTACCTGCACAAAATTTATCAAATGCTTGGTGAACATTTAATACATTTTGTGATCCTACACATTATCAGCACACAAAAAAAGTAAAGTAAAAAAATGCTTCACTTACACCTACAATGATAAATGTGGGCCAAAAAGTTCAGAGATCAATCAACAGATCAACAAATGACAAAATACTGTCTTTCCACACAAAGATATACATCATTCTCCTCAGTTCCTTCTGCCCTATAACATGACGTTGGTAGATCAGACTGCATGCACAATGTGACAGGTTTCCTTTAAGACAGTCTGGTAGCCCTAACTCAGTATCACAACTGTAGAAGGTGCCTTATGTTCTTTACATTGCAATCTGATCGGGAGACTTAAAACTTCCAGGAAAAGGCATATCTCTCACTAAAGTTCATAGTCTTAGAAGGTCATCATTTTGCTTTAGTAGTCCTGTTGGTGTATTAATATAGCACTTATTTGTCTATGTACAATACTTTCTCAGTATTATAAACCACACACAATAACTCTAACAGCTAATAACATTACAGGACAACAACAATTACAGATTGTAAATTGTAATGTTATTACTATTCTTCTTTTATCTCTTTTACTCTATACATTAATTTATACAAATTACCCTCCCCCCAATGTAAACCAAAAGCAGCACAATCACCAGGAAACACAACTTTTACAAAATGCTGTTATTAAAATATTCTTCACACCTCGTACACAAATATCCTCTGTTCCCTTCTAGACAAAATGTTGGAAAATGTTGATTGCAAGTCACGAAGACAATAAATCTTGTACACGGGTTATTTATATGCATCATGTACTCTAGTAACATAAATAATACCTTTTCAAATGAAGCTTCAAGGCTTTTAAAATATCTTGCTGAGCACAGCAGAGCAGATCCATACATAATGATGGATTTATGAGATTCTATTCTACTCTTCTATCTTGTTCAGAAGCAGATTCCAGGTTTCATGACATGTCTCTCATTGATTAGTAGACGTCCTGGTATCACAGCTGACTTTATGTAGCTTCTTTACCAACACAGCATGAAGACCTTACTAGTGCGTTTTGTCTCTGTAATGTTATTACTGTTGTTCTATATCATCATTTAAACTTAGTAATCAATCTTTATGTTTGAACTGTACAAAGATATTGTAAACTGCATAACAACAAGATAATGTTTACCAAACAAATAATAATAAAAATAATAATAATATTAACAGTTTATAATTCATCAGCATAACGTAACATAATGCCTGGACATTGAGGGAGGTCTCCAATTTTCTGTAAATAAAAGTTATCTATTGTTTTATTTCAGATCTTGACCAATTTCAAGATATCTGCTGCTTATCACTAAATAAGAAAAGTCTAGAAGCTGTAAATCCATACAGACCCCATAGAGTTGGCTCCAAATACAATAGGTCTATGCAATCCTGAATGCTGACCTAATATTCCAGTATTTACTCCACTTTAGTTTATCATGGTTTATACTATATGGCTGATATCTGTCAGTATGGAATAGTGCAGAAGTGTCAGGTATACTGGGGCATCCTCACCATGTATAACCATGATAAAAACTGCAATACACAGGGTGAAAAGACCCTAATGCAGTGATCTCCAACCAGTGCCTCATGCCTAGAGAGCTAAGGGTTAGCGAACACGTCCAATGCCAGTGTTCACACTTGCTCAGTTGTTCAATCTCTCAAAATCTCACTATCCAGATCATCTTGTACAAGGGTGACAGAACAATTCCTGCTTTTCTGATTTCTGCTATTCTATTCACATGGCGTATAATGTGCAGAATGTCCACCCGAAACACATGGGCAGACATCCCGCACATTTGCAGGATCCGGCGGGCGCTAGGACCACTTGGAAGCGCACTCTCTCATAGATGGCAGTGAATTTCTGAGCCAAATCACCAGAATGATTAGACATGTAGAATAGAATAGACATTCTTTCTGCAGACACCGGAATTTGGATTTCTGTGCAGAAAAATCTGCAGCTGAAATTCCACTGTGTGAACAGTGCAGCAGAATCCCATTGAAATCAATGGGACTCTGCTGCAGCGGAATGTCCGTGCGGAATATTCCAGCTGAATTCTGCACGGACATTCTGCTGTGTAAACATATCCTTACACTGACTGCATACACTAAGACTCAGGCTTTATGTTATAGATTATAATGCAAACTACAAAAATATGGCTGCTATTGTTTTCTTAAGGAGTACAACAAAATCAGGCTGGCCAGAGGTGTACACAAGTATTGTCATCATATGCTTTGAAACATAATGGCCCATATTTATCAATCAGCCTGAAACCTTATTTGTCTGGTTTTTCCCATAACAACCAATCACAGCTCTAGTAAAGTGAAAGTTGAGCTGTGATTGATTGCTGTGGGAAAAAGCAGACAATTAGGGTTCAGGCTGATTGATAAATCAGGGCCAATGTTTTCAATTGTTATCATGGGACATTAATCCAGCCCCAAATTCTGAACTATTGTTTTGCATTTACTTCTTTTAGAAAAAAAAAAATGTTCAACTCACTAGATTTTCCAGGAATATTGTTAATATTACCCAGTAAATGTTAAAGTGTAAATAAGTTTCAGAATTTGCTGCTGGATTTAACTCTAAACAGTATTCTTCATAGGACAATCCCTGTAAATAAACATTTTCTTTTTTTAAATGTTGTGTGATCTAGCAAGTAGCAAGCATATATTCAATTTAGTATAAACACAGGTAGGGCTGGGCGGTATACCGGTTCATACCGAATATCGAAATTTTTGGGCTGCACGATATGAATTTTCCCCATACCGCAATACCGGTTGGGCCCCTCCCCCTCGGGAATGAATTATCAGCCCAGTGCAGCGCTGTCCCCACATCGGGGAAATTATCATATGTGACCCGCCATCGCTGTTCTGCTCCCCCCACCATATCATGTGACCTGCCAGCGCTGTTCTGCTCCCCCCCCCACCAAATCATGTTACCCGCCAGTGCTGTTCTGCTCCACCCCAATTAATTATCAGCCCAGCGGGGTACTACTCACATATGTCACCCGCAAGCACTGCCCTCCTCCTCTATACTGTACGCCAGTGGTCTCCAACCTGCGGACCTCCAGCTGTTGCAAATCTACAACTCCCAGCATGCCCGGACAGCCAACGGCTGTCTGGGCATGCTGAGAGTTGTAGTTTTGTAACAGCTGGAGGTCCGCAGGTTTGAGACCACTGCTGTACACTGTATCCCTATGCCCGGGCTGCAAAAGATAAAGAAAATAAACTTTAACTTACCTACGTCGGCCTTACGCTGGGGAAGGGAACGTCTGAGAGCCGTCAGCTTATCACCGGCCGCAGCAATGTCCCGCCTCGGCCAGTGATAGGCTGAGCCCACTGTCTTGTAAGGAGCTCTGGCCGGCTTCTTACATGACAGTGCGTTTAACCTATCACTGGCCGGGGCGGGACATCACTCCGGCCGGTGATAGGCTGACGACTGTCCGACGTTCCAGTCCCAAGGAACAGCGTGAGGCCGACGTAGGTAAGTTAAAGTTTCTTTTCTTTATCTTTTGCATCACGGGCATAGGTATACAGTGTACAGCAGTGGTCTCCAACCTGCGGACCTCCAGCTGTTGCAAAACTACAACTCCCAGCATGCCCGGACAGCCGTTGGCTGTCCGGGCATGCTGGGAGTTGTATTTTTGCAACATCTGGAGGTCCGCAGGTCGGAGACCACTGGCATACAGTATAGAATTCCAGTGCCTGTGGCCCGCAACAAAGAGAAAGAGGGCAGTGCTTGTGGGTGACATATGTGAGTAGTACCCCGCTGGGCTGATAATTAATTGGGGGGGGGGGAGCAGAACAGCGCTGTCGGGTAACATTATTTGGGGGGGGGGGGGTGATGACAGATATCCAGTTATATACTGTGGAACCGCCATAAGTTACAAAAATACCGTGATACACATATTTGGTCATACCGCCCAGCTCTAAACACAGGCATGTTTCGCTATTTTAACTGTTTAAAAATATACTTAAATATAACAACCAATGCTTTTAAACAAACATTCAAGAAAAAATAGTATGCAAAATATAAAAATGAATTTGCCAGATAAGAAAATAATACAAATATTTATAAAAGAATAAAAAAATAGGTTATCCCATTGTCTTTATCCCTCCTTATTAAGCATGTCATGTAGGGACTAGCAGAACACTGTATAGTGCATTATGCATTCCCTGGTGGATACCTATGTAGTACACATCCACATTGACCTGGGCAAATACCAGTTTTTTGCAGCTTTCTTCTACTGTAGCACAAAGAGGATTTCCATAGTATGGCCTTTTTCTGAAATGGAGTGCACTAGAAGTGATATAATCACATGCCGGCATTCATTCACAGAGAACATCTCAATTGTTGCAGACTTCAAAAGGACCACTATATTTCACTTTGTCTCTTCTTAAAAACTCACCCTCATAAGTACCGCTCTCCAATAAGGCTCCACTTTTCTCCAATTCCATAAACGCTTCCACAGAAATAAAGTTGTAATCCACACCAGGCACCTCCCCTTCTTTAGGCTGCCTTGTGGTGCCTAAAAGAAGTAAACCAGGGAATAAACATTAATAAAAACAGAAAAATGACAGGCTACAAATCTGTTAAGGCCGCTTTCACACTACAGGTATCATCCTGTAAAAACCTCTGTCATTACTCCCATCAAATACTCCCTGAAAACGGTCGTCAAAAAATCCCATTCATGACAATGGGATTTTTTTTACCATCCTTTTGCATCAGGTATGTCAGTTTTTACTAATCTCCGTTATTTTTGCCGGCACAAAAGACGATGCATGCACTAATTTTTGTTCCAGCAAAAATAAAGGTCAATTAACATCCATTAAAATTTAACATTGAAGTCTATGGGAAACAGATGTTCACAAAAAACATCCGTTATTATCCGTTATTGTCCGTTTTTTATGATCCATTTTTACCACCAGGAAGTCACATGTAAATAAAATAACGGACATAAAATAACGGGTTAAAATGGGTGATAACGGATGGCATATCTCCGTTATTTTTGTCATCAGTTATCATCCATTGTATTCAGTTATTTTATCAATTTTTTCATGACCCGTTATTGCTGAATAACGGATGTCAGAATGCAGGAACATAACTGTAGTGTGAAAGAGGCCTAAGAACATAAACAAATTATCAAAGGGATTTCTAAAAGTGTAAAGTAGTTTTCAATAGACTCACCATATTAAAACATTTTAAATAATAACCAGAACAACAACAACAATAAACATTCATTATTATTATTTATTTATATTTATTGCTGCTTTTTCTTATCAATGTATGGCAATGAGTTTTCCAGTGTCCCCAAAGTGATGCCATTATGTTTGCCACCTCAGAACAGTTAGAGCAAAGACTAACAGGGTCCTTAATGGCTCTTTTTTTCCCAGTTTTATTTTTCTAGTATCATAAAACCTGTATGAACATATACAGAATTAGACCAACCCTTAGATTCTCTAAAGAAATAAAAGGTGATAGGTAACCAGGGAGGCTGTAGTGAAAGAAACAAACAAAAAAAAAAACTGAATATTAGAAGCGGTCATGGAAAGTGATATGAAATATTAGGATGTGTTCACACTGCACTCGCATTGTCTACAACGTAGGCATACATCGGGCTAAAATCAGCTTTTTTTGCCCAAAGGTTCCCATAGACAAAAAACTTGACAATGAAACAATTATATAGCTAATTTTATTTTATATACATATCATTTTTATTATTATTTATGTTTTCTTTCAGAATAAGTTGTGAACATGTGTGAACATGAGAAGTAGCACTCTTTCTGGCCATTATATATGGGGATATCATGGGTATTACCACTGTACATCTGAGAAAGAGGCAGAATATCCTAGAAATAAGTTATGTGTTTGCTGAAAGAATAAACTAGGAGAATTCTTTTCACATAGGAAGTTTTTTTTTTTTTTTTTTTTGCAGAGAACCCTTGGCTTTAGTTATTCTTCCTATCTCCTACTATACTGCTTAGTCAGGATACTACTGACTTCCAGGGAGGCTATACCACTGTATATACAAGGTTATTACAAGCTGCTGGGTCATAATAAAAGGTGAGAAGATGCCTGTAAAGGGTGCCGCAATCTGCTGACTATTTATTAGGCTATATTACCCTATAGGAAGTTCTCTTTTATATTTTATTTATTAAGTTCTGGCCATTATATGTTGCATTTTACACCAGATTTCTGCTCTACAGGCTTCATCTCTAATTTTCAGTCATCTTTGACCTAGGGAATGGAGCATGTATAATGTCTCCCTTAGGGTATGTTCATACAGAAATACTAAAATCATGCGAAAAGCATCTTAAAACACATCAAATAGATAAAAACAATGAAAAGGTGCAGAATAAAAAAAACAACAATTAAGGACTGGTGAGTCCCTGTAAAACAAGAATATACGGATGTGTGTGCGAAATAAACAAATGGGCTGCAGTGTAATGTAATAGCAACGGAACCATTAAGCAGTGTATGTGCTAAAGTATAAAGCCCATCCTAATCACAAAGCATAAGAAGAGGTAAAACAAGTAATTGCATGAGTGGCTGTGATATCACTACAGGGGAGCCCACCTCACCTGACAGACACAGCAGCTTCATTCTGGCAAGCAGGCAAACATGTATCTGGAAAAAAAACACCCTTAAAATCAGCATAAAATCTGCTGTTTACATTTTTTATGCTGATTGTAAAGTGTTTTTTTATGTAGCATTTAATTTTTTTTTTTAAAGCTCCCATTGATTCCAATTACAATTCTATGAACATTTCTCACAAAAATCTCTCCAATTACTCCCCAGTCCCCACTGTATGTCCCTCTAATATCTTCATAGACCTGCATGGGCAGCATTTAATCTGATTTCTCAGTGAGCTGCTTTTCTGTCTTGTAAAGATAGGATGGAATTGAACCATTTTTGCAGAGTAAATGGAAGTTTAATATGAAATTGGTTATGAAAGGCTCATAGAGGGAGAAAAGTATTTTTCTCCCCGCTCATAAGATATTACAAAGTTTCTTACATTTTCTTGCACTTAATTTTTGTTAAATATACACTGAAATGTAGTGTGAACATAGCCTTAGATGCGCAAACGCTCACTGCTTTAAATGCTATACAAATACACAAAATGATCAAACAGACTAAGCTACCAAAGACACTTGCATCCTTTGAAGACAGTTCTGTCTGCTTGGTGTAGCATGATACAAGTAGACTGAACAAATAAGATCATAGAAATATTGACATGGCTTCACTATAAAGTGGGGTTCAAAGACAAAAACTTCAGGATTACCAGGAGCTACTGCATCTTATTCTTGCTGTTCATTAAACAAGACCTGTCAGCTCCTCTGCTTTTACAAATGATAAATGGAACCTCTTCTATAGAACTTCATTGTGTATCTGTTATTCCTCCAAAAAATGTAGATTGTGTCTCTAAACAGTACAACATTATTGTAGGGATACACCTCACTGACCAGAGGAATAACAACACCATGTTGTCTGATTTTTCACACATTTTCTGGTACAACAAAATACAATAAAGTTCTAAGAAAATATTCTCCAGATTCTCCTGTTACCTCATTGGTAATACAGTATAACCATTTACTAAATAGTCAGGAGAGCTGACAGGTCTCCTTTAAAAGGAACATTACTAGCAAATCTGATACATTGTGTGTGTGTGTGTGTGGGGGGGGGGGGGGGTGTTGATGGGATGAAACTGTGTACAAATTTTTTTATGGATAATTTTAGACCGATATGTTGGCTTGTGGAGGGCTAGTCTGTACGAGCTATGCCAAAATGTCCACAACTTTTCAACCAATCCATTATTTTGGACTGAAAGTACAATTCACTGACAAAACAATACCTCTCTATGGTAATTTTAACACTATGACCAAAATTTCCTGGAGCCTACTTTTGGCACACCATATACCATATATTTAAACAGCATGTTCCTCTTTCATTTACAAAATCCCTAATATAGGTCAGACCGACAGCCAGACATTCTTCACTTACTCCCCCTGTGTCATGCCTCATACAGGGCCTGAGCCACATGATTTAGAGATTATTGGTTATTGATCTTTTCTAAACAACCCCCCCCCCATTATGCACTGCTAATTCTTGCTCTAGATGTTCCTAGCTAAGGTCCTAATCATAGGTTTTCAGGGCTCTTTCAGACTGTAAATTGGCATCCTATCAAAAAGGGGATGCAGACATGCATGCAACCTTCCTGTTGCCAATGGACCTGTCAACTTAAATGGATTGAGCATAGTGTAACGGTGATTATGTTTGTTTTATTTCCTGAAATTATATATTGTATGTGCAGGACCCAAAAACAGTCCCGTATAAACAGTGCTTAAGTATATACATCCATAAAACAAAATGAATATAGCCATATTGGAGCAACCATTAGACATATATCACCCATCTTCTGGTTGTTCTGATAAAACCCCAATAAAGGAAAACTCTAAGGCAGGGCACTTTCTTCTTTGCTCAGGAATGCCTGATGAAGGCCCTTGGCATACGGGCCCTAACCCTTTACATGGTGGTTTTATTGGAGAATAAATACACTTTTTAGGATAAAAAGAAGGACTGGTAGCGTTTTCTGCACTTTGGGAATTGCTGAATATGTCCTGCCAACCATGAGCGCCCAGAGAAGCCCGGATTTCTGACAACCCTTGTCCTGGTTGTGATTTGCTGTGTCTATGGAATACCTGGCCTCCTGTGAAGGGGGCTATGGATATTTCTGGGAGGAGTTACCACAAGGCAATTGAGAAGAAAGCTGTCCAGCACCATCGATGTGTAGAAAAAAACTATTTTTGCTTTATTGAAGGTTGCATACAAAGGTTTAGAAATACAAGTCTCTAACGCGTTTTACGACATTGGCGCTCAATCATAGAGTCGTAATCATTCTATGATTAAGCGCCAATGGAGTGAAACGCGCTAGAGACTTTTATCCTGTATTTCTGAACCTTTGTATGCAACCTTCAATAAAGCTGGAATTGTTTTTTCTACACATCGATGGTACTGGACAGCTTTCTTCTCTGTTGCATCTAAGTTGAAGCTGTGAGCGGTGATGGTGGGTCCAAGCACAGGTGTGTGCATTAGAACGGATGAGCTGTTCCTTGCTCCTATTATATGAACCACAGGGGAATTGTTCCAATGCTTGGTATAGAGTTGTCTAGAGTTGTATAGAGTTGCCTATATTGTTGCACAGTTCCAAAAGTGTTCATCTTCATACTGTTTAAAACACACAATGATCCTCTGTCCCCCACAGTTCTTGGCTAAGAGAACACTAACCTAGACATCTCCCTGCCTGCACAGAATGTTCTTGTATACTTAAGTACCAGAACTTAAAGTTAGAATAGATCTGTTTACCGCTAGGACTCCTTGGAAAGTTAAAATCTGTTGTAGACTGTTTAACTGTATGGCTTGAAGGTAATATATTTTAGAGCAGCAGTATTCCATACAAAATGTGGCCAAGTAGCTGTCAATATTAATAAAACATGTCCAGGCCTGAATGAATCTTGAAGCATGTGTGAAGATCTAGTATTATAAGTAAAGGGAATATTGAAGTCATCAATCTGAAAAGCAAGAGAAAATCTAACAAAAAATGTTATTGAATAAAACATACCTTGCCAACCAACATGCTCTTGCAGAGGGTAGTGGATTAAAATGTGTCTCTGCTTATTATTCATACAAATAAGCCTGCTTTTTCATAGCTCTCGGTGTGTAATAGATGTTCTCTCTACAGCTCCATTTGCTGCTGTTGATTATCATCCTACACTGGTTTTGCTTCCAGTAGTTATTCCTAAATCTCGCCTACGGACACTAAATGCACATTGTACACGCTATTCTACAAGGTAAAATATGACAATATTGGGGCATATAGGAACATATCTACAGTTGTTTAATGTATATATGCTGTAGGTGAATGTAAGTTGAACATTATAATAGACCTTGTGAAAAACAAAACAAACAAAAAAAAACCCACAATATTCTTCAATAACCCATTATTATCCAGAAATAAGCATTTAATTGCTGAGCTATAATACAGTTCTTTAGCATCAGCAGGCAGCAGTATTGCTCAAGGTATGTACAGCATTCAGGATGGCCTTTGTGCGGACACTTGTCACTACTGAAAGGGACACCATTTACCTGAATGGTCTGGGCTCCCAGAGCTTACACTTCTAATTCCACACTTTGTAGCTGAAACTAAGGAAGAGTGGCCACAATGTTTAGTTTACTGTTTGGACAAATATTTACTAACATGTCTTGGAGTAATACTTGGATGCTGTATGCTTGTTTTATATTGGCACTATATGGCCAACCGTAAGCTTATATATATATATATATATATATATATATATATATATATATATGTGAATGTGTGAACATTTGCTCTTGGCTCCTGGCACCATTCTAATGGTTCTGACTAAATTGCTGAAGCGGTAATACCATGAACACTTAGTGCCTGGGATGTGGTTGTCACGGCGAGCGCTCTGGTCCCGAATGTGAATCGCGGCCCATTCATTATCTGCTGCTGCCAGGTTCTCTGCTTCTCTGTTCGCATGCCCCCGCCTCCTAGGGCGCACGCGCAGCACCTCTCTAGATTTAAAGGGCCAGAGCACCACTAATTGGTGTCTGGTCCATGCCATACCTTATTTAAGCCAGCTCCTCCCCCACCTAGCTGCCGGATATTCAGTGCCCCTAGCCTCAGATTAAGCATTCCTTATTGCCTGTTTGCCTTACCCGTGTATCCAGACCTTCCTGCTTTGTTATTTGACTATGCACCTTTGCTGCCTGCCTTGACCTCTCGCTAAGACTGACCATGCTTCAGCCTCATCCTCCAGTACCTCATCTTGCCAAGCCACCTGTGTGGTCGAGCTATGTCAGGGGTAGTGACCTGGGTGTTGCTTGCCACAGCATGCCCATCCTGACTTGCGGCGAGCTCTGGTGAAGACCAGCGGCACCTTAGATTCCGCTCCCCGATATGGTCCGAGTCATCTGCCACACAGGTTAAAGGATCCACATCCAGCTCCTTAACAGTGGTTTTGAGTAGGATTACCGGAAAAGTCTCCAGGATGAGGAAGCCCTTATTGGAGAAGACAGGGATGATCCTCCAGGGCATTACAGGGTATACCTCCTTTTTTAATAATTTCTTCTGTTTGAACTTTGTAGCGCATATCGAAAAAATAGAAGTTTTATGTATAATACTTTGATCATTGGTTTGTTCACAGTGATTCCTTTCAAATTTTGTTTATCCCCTAGACACAGAATAGGGCATAACCAGCTGATCACAGGGTATCTGACCTCTAGGACACCATCCAATTTCAATAGCCTCCAATTAAGATGGAGCAACAGGCCAAACATGCATACTAATACTCCATTTATTCTTTACAGGAAGTGGGGAAACAGGGAGTATAATGTTTGTCTGTTTTCAGTAGCTACCCTAGAAAATGCTGATACAGTATCTTTATTTTACATACAGTATCTTTTAATGCCTGTGCTTTGTAAAGATAGGTACTAAACAACGTTCATTTTATAACATGCACACTGCAAAAATATTGGTTTATTAGGAACCTAAAGAAATGATTTTGTGCATCAATAGTTGCTCCAGAGGAAACACGAATATCATATTTGTGGAGCCAATTGGGAACTGTGCATGTATATCAAGCTGCTCTCTATTAGTGATGAGCGGCATAGGCCATATTTGAATTTGCAATATTTCACGAATATATGGATGAATATTCGTCCTATATTTGCGAATTTCGCATATTCGTTCACTCTTTTTTCATGCGAAATTGGTCATGAAATTAGCCAAATGCGCATGCGCGATTATATCTTTCAACTAACTACTTTCCTATTGGTTGCTAGGGATGTTGCTAATTTCTGACAAATGTATTTGCATCCTTCTCATTGGCCCACAAGCTAAAAGAAGGGAGAGATCAGTGTCCTCTGGAAGAGCCGATATTCACAAATTTTTGCATATTCGCCTTCTTTGGACCACAAGCTGGAAGCAGGGAGAGATGATCACTTTTTATTTACACAGTACACATCATTGTGATGTGTACTGTGAAAAAAAAAACTGAATATTTGTCATAACAAATAAATTTAGCTATATTCTAAATATTCGCGAAATTGCGGAGTGCCGATATTTGAGATAAAAATTTGCTATTCGAATATTCGCGCTCAACACTACTCTCTATTCTGGGTGTTGGCTAACCAACAGTGGACTCCCCCAAATTGTGTCAGCTAAGTTTACTGCATGTCTATCTCTGTATTTATTGTTGATCATATTCTTTATCAATTTAGTGAACTATCTTTTTACTATCTATTTACTTAACAACTGTACGTGAACCTAGTTATTCTCACAATCAACAAATTCACTATAAAATGAAAAGCAATGTATTACACAGCATACACATTCATATAGCATTTTACTTCATTATAATATTAACAACGTTTCGTGCTAGCACCCTCTTCACCACATTTTAAGCAACACTTCAAAATTTTAAGTGACATATAACTCTTTCAGTTTTGCTTGTCATACTATGACACACCTTGTCATACTATAACACACCTTTTTACAATTTTTTTGATACACCCTCCTGTTCGCAAGAAATGTGGGTTCATAGATTTAATATTAGGTAATCATTCAGATTTTAATAAGGATAGTGATCTTAATTTTAGCACTAAGCATACACGCCCCTCACTGTACAACATTTATACCCCCTACCAGTATAATCCCACCCATCACTCCCATTATTAAAATTAAGTTCACACCCATCTGACGGATTTCCTGACTTTTCAGACAAGGGTCCTCTTTTGGTGAAACTACAGTAAGTTTGCTGAGCCCAAATCTAATGACTTTGTGGTGTCCCAACACCAAAGGCTGTCCTGTGAGCTGCGGATCTCCTCGGGCATACCTGCTGCTCCTGTGCTGGGCCCACTGTTGCATTGTTTATCATGTTCATGCTTTTTATTATATTCCCTGTATTTCCTGTATTCACCATGTTATTTATGTACTGCACTGCAAGAGATGCAGTAGCAATCAGGTGACCCTGTCTGCCCATTGGGAACCCCTAAATTCTCCTGTATGTAGTGTAGGGGGGAGGAATTGCCTCAGTCCAGTTCAGTATAGAGCTGAGTCTTAGCTACAGTGTGGAAAGGAGGTAGAAGACGAGTGTGGTGAATCCAGAGGGAAGCCTGAGGAATATTCTAAATCAAGTCAGCCATTCTGCAAGTGTTCCCATACAGTTGGTGAGTCAAACCCTGGTGGTGATAGTAATTTGACCTTGTTAAAACCCTAGTCAGCATGGGATAAGTCCCAGTAAGGCGACAGGGCAACTGTCTCATTTCAGACTTCTCCGGGGAATCAGAACACTTGGAAAGTGGTAGGCTGTCTACTCAATAGATCAATTGCTTATATACTACATTCAGATTTGGTGAATCTTACTGCATATTTGCTCAATTCTGACCCTGAATTATTTAATAAATCCCACTAGTCGTGCACATAAAGCGTTTTTTTTGCTTTTATTTTTTTTTTACCTTGAATACATCTTGTGAAAGTACCTGGCTTGTGTCTGCATTAACTAGAATTGTTTTGCATACATAAAGTTTTGCTGAAGGCTATACCCTAAGCTAGCACAGCATATGCATATGTTTGCTAAAAATAATGTCATAGTATGACATACATGTCTAATTTTACTACTACCATTAAAATGATGGTGTTGTATGCAGAGTAGCGCTGGTGAAGTGTAGCTCTTCCTTTGCTGCTGCCTGATCTCCTGGGAAGTGTGTATGATTAAAATGACATTGTCATGTGCCTGGAGCAAATCAGGTCACTTGTGAACAGAATACAAGACAGAAAACAACAAAGAGTGTCTGATAGAGACTGGAGCAGGTTATTTCTTTCAGTCATTTGGATAAACAACAATGGATTTGATGATTTTCTTTTCTCTATTCAGCTAAAACAGGTTTGTTAATATTTAAGATTGTATCCATGTTATTAGACACACTTTTACCAAAAAGCAGAGGACAACATGTGCAGTCATTTAAATAAAAGATAAAGATGGTAACACACCAGTAAATACGAGTCATGCAGACAGGTAGCTATAGTGGGGGCAGAGGTAGCGGTCATACCTGGTGCCTGAAAAAGCCCCAAGGACCCTCTGTAACATAAATATACATCATCAGAATAAATTGTACATTTTAGGAGGAGACACTATAGTAGAATTTGTATTTTTTTTTATTTTATTGTGTTGTATGGTTCGGCACACCTGTCATCATCTGCAATGCCCCATTTTTCCCCTCATCTAACCTATTTCACTTTTCCTAGAGAGGGGGTGGGGTGGGGTTTAACAGTATCAGCGCAAGTATCAGCACAAGCTGTCAGGTGTGGACTACAGTAGGATGATATAATAGCCAAACTTGTTGACACTAGAGGCATGGAAACATAATGGTCTGGATCTGGACAATATCCTGCTCTGGACAATTTCTAGAGCAGAGCACTGTGGTCAGACAGAAAAGAACAACTCAATTCTGATAAGTACTGGTAGGATTAAGATTGTTAATAGAAGTAATTTATAAATCTGTTTAACTTTCTGAAGCCATTTGAAATGGAAAAAAATAAGTTTGTTTGTTTGTTTGTTTTTTAAATGGAATACCACTTTAAACCCATTATGAAACATGGTGGGGGTTCCTTATGGTTCTGGGTGCAATATCGTAGAACTCTTTTGGGTCCAATAGTTGTCACTAAAGGTAAGGTAACAGCCCAGAAATATCTGCATATTGTAATTGACTAGCTCCATCCCATGGTCCAGATTTTGTTTCCAATTAGTTCTGCAATATTCCAGGGTGACAATGCTCTTATCCACACTGCTTGCTGCAGTTGGTCTTGGCTCATGGAACAGGAAAATGAATTGAACCATCTACATTGACCAGCCCAGTCACTAGAATATTATGGAGTCTGTATATTCTTGAGAATAAAGTTAGGAATAGATTACCAACACCTGCTTAGGTGACATAAATGCTATTTGCAATTTATATTTGTCACAATGTATGTCTGCTGTATTAAGTGCACATGTGGGTCCTACCCCTTATTAAATATATAACAATGAATAAATAGTAAGATCTGTAGTTGGTGTTCTAGTTTTTGCCTAACCCTTGATACAGATAATACTGTAAGCAGTTAAATAATCCCATCCGGTAATTCCTATACAATCCTCTAGCACAATATTTTCTACAGCTCTCTCTTTTTCTTCTGCTGTCAAATGTTGCATTTTAGATTAAATTAACACTGTGGGCAAAATGTAAGCACAGTGCTATGCCCATCGCAGGGCGAGAGGAAGCAGTGCATGACGCAGGGATTTAAGAACACCAAAGATAGAAACCATGTGTCACACACCACCCTCAGGTTCTGTACTAGGCATAATGCAGTATCAGATTTGTTTGGACTTTTTTGTTCGTTAACCCTGAATGAATGCCCCACAGTATAAAAGGAAAAGCAATTAGGTTATGATATATGTTAAAGTTTCATTAAAAAGAGCTTGAGGGTCAACATCTTTTAAGTCACCAGATGTAATGTATAATTGATCTTGCCATCTGTTTTAGGTAAGATAGACTTTTAGAAAAAGGATGTTTTTAATGTCCAAAAACAAGATAAAATTCCAAATGGATGGATATGACTCATAAAGGCATGGGCTTCATGGTCAGCTAACTCAAATTTGAATCATAGTCCATTTATTACAGCATGTATTTGTTTATTTTATTTATTTTTACATTAACCAACAGAAAAGTCAAGTGAAGACAAGTCTCTAAACAGTGAGCTACATTGATAAATTACGTAACAACTAAATGCATAACTACCTACACATCTTTAAAGGGGTACTCTGCCCCCTAGACATCTTATCCCCTATCCCAAAGGATAGGGGATAAGATGTCTGAGCGCGGGGGTCCTGCCACTGGGACCCTCCGCGATCTCCTTGCAACGCCCAATGTTCATTTGGAACGCTGAGTGAGGCGTCGGAAGCTCGTGATGTCACGGCCACGTCCCTTCGTGACATCACACCACACCCCCTCAATGCAAGTCCATGGGAGCGGGCATGACAGCTGCCATGCCCCCTCCCATTGACTTGCATTGAGGGGGCATAGCGTGATGTCACAAGGGGCGTGGCCATGACATTGGGTGCTGCAGGGAGATCGCGGGGGGGGGTCCCAGCTGTGGGACCCCCGCAATCAGACAGCTTATCTCCTGTCCTTTGGTTAGGGGATAAGATGTCTAAGGGTGGAGTACCCCTTTAAGTCATTGTATAGTAGGGGTCTTCTGCAGCCTTGAGGTCAAGTTTGCAATGTTTGTCCACATGGATTTTGCATGGTAGCAAATGTATAAAATTTGCTGCAACTATGCGGAAATTGTTGTGTGTAAACTGACCCCTCTTTGGCCATGTAAATTTGAGGCAATATGGAGAGGGGTTCTGATTGAAGGACCCCCCATTCCCTCAACATTTCTGGTTTACATCATCAAGATGAAAAACAAAACTAAAACAATCAACATTTTTTGAATGCAAGTCTTGCAGGTTGTGATATGGCAAACTCTGAGGGCTTTTAAGCATATTGTTTCCAAATTGTTGTGCTGGAAGTGTTGGCGAGGATGGTTCTTATTGCTTATTTAACATGAATGTATTTTTCATCTTCCAGCAGCAGAAAACAAATGGATTTTTGTGCTGCAGGCAGCTGTTATCCGACAAAGTAGAATAAATGTTTAAATAGCATCACATAACTATTCATCTTCCCACTTGATTCCTCCAAGCTGAACAGTGTAGCAGAAAGCTCCAAAGAATAACCCTAAATGACTAGAAGTTTGCAATGATGCCTCATCCATACAGAAGGATACAAAACTTAATCTGTCAGAAAACCATTGTAAACTAAACCTATAGGAAATGTAGTAACCAAAGCAGGTTACCTATTACACGCTGGTAAATTCGACATCTTTCTAGCTATTCACACCAGTCATCCTGATCTTTGTAGATAAAACATATACACAGCAGAGCAAAAGAATGAAGGGGAGAGCACCACAGATATGTCACTACTATAGGAGCGATGTGTGGGTAGAAGAGGCTAGGAATCCTGTATGCATCTTCATACCTGCGGGGTGCATGCAACACAAAGATGAAGTATCAACAAAATGCACAACAGGAGCCATAGCATGCACTCACCGCTAGGTTGGTATCTATGCGTCCCAAGGTCCGGGGCACCGGGAGGACATCGGGCTGGATGCGAAGCGCTCAGAGGCTACGCCGGTCGTTTCACGCATCTTAGACGCGTGAAACGACCAGCGTAGCCTCTGAGCGCTTCGCATCCAGCCCGATGTCCTCCCGATGCCCCGGACCTCCAGACGCATAGATACCAACCTAGCGGTGAGTGCATGCTATCGCTCCTTTTGTGCACTTTGTAGATAAAAGTATGCCATTTTCTGAGGACAGTCTAATTTCAAGCATTGCATAGGGATGGAAAAAATCGGCTACCCTGGTCTTTTAAATGTTTGGGACCCACAAAAGGTTTTGTTTTATTACATAGAAATGCTGAATTCTTGCATACGTGCAAAAGATAATTGTGCAGGTGTTCTTCGGATAAACAATGAGCATGAGTACAAGACAAGACTAAAGGGTAGGAAATGAAATACTCAAGTGTTGTGCGTGTGTGTGTGTGTGTGTGTGTGTGGAGGGGGGGGGGTATTTCTTTTAATTGTTTTATTGAAAAGAGAAGTAAACTTCATATGACTTAATTATAGTTATGATAGCATGTACTTGTCTTAAGTGGAGCAATGAGCTACATAGTATTGGAATAATACAAGGTATCAATGCAAATATTAATGCCTAATGTTGAAACATGTAGCAGTTTATAAAAGCGTAATGGGGGAGATTTATCAATGAACCTATATTGTCACAGAGTGAGCCGGAAGAAGCGTGCAAACGCGAAACGTCGCTCCAGCTGTGAACGTGCCTGTGTGAGTCCTATGCACCCTTGATTTTGAATAAAGACACAGTGGAACTGAGTGAGTAGCCGTCCCTTTCTTTCTCACTTGTTTGGATCTACATTAGCTCTGCTACTCTGGGACTTGAGCACCGCTCGTACGGACTTTCCTGTAAGCTGCGGCAGCAGTGCATCAGTGCTTAGGGGTTCTGTGTATACTCCAGTAAGGACTTATGGTGGTAGTGCCGACTTTATCTCACCCCATTGGTTTATATTGTCACAGAGTTCAAGGTATTTACATGTAGTATGAAAGTGTTAATATACATAGGATGTAAGTGCATCCCATATAACAGCTTTACTGATCCCACTTTGTCTGTAGATGTTAATATGAATGTTTTAGCCAAAGGCTGCAATCCCAGGGTTATTATTCTGTGACAACAATGATATTTAAAACCTATACAGACACTGCCCCCTAACTAGTTTCACTCTCAATGAGCTTCATCAGAGGTACAGGCTAGGCACCTTGTTTGTTGCTCTGTCCGTGTCAGGAACTGTCCAGAGCAGGAGCAAATCCCCATAGCAAACCTATTCTGCTCTGGACAGTTCCTGACACGGACAGAGGTGTCAGCAGAGAGCACTGTGGTCAGGCAGAAAATAACTATACAACTTCCTCTGTAGTATACAGCAGCTGATAAGTACTGGAAGGAGCACCATTTTTAAATAGAAGTAATTTACAAATCTGTTTAACTTTCTAGCACCGGTTGATTACAATTTTTTTTTCCCCACCGGAATACCCCTTTAAAGTAGTCTACTGAAAAGAACAAATACCTTACTCAAATGGGTACTAAGGCAGACTTTGAGAGTACTACAAATGTATTGAAAAAAGACATTGGCACACATTCACATGGCAAAAATTGCTATGTTGTACTCCAGAATTGAGCTCTTTTGCAGCTAATGTAAGCAAAGAGAGGTTACATGGAGACTGGCCTCGACTGCTACCAGGAATTCCTCCTGGATGGATTCCTGGGGATTTTCAGGTTGTTGCCACTTGTGGTAGCCCCTTTCATTGAACCGGTTTTAAACATTGAACATGGTTACATATCCTTTGGCTCTGTCCATTTTCACCTCTTTTCATTACAAAGAAATAAGGTATTGAATTTAAAATTACACAGTCTATAATAATGCTAGAGGATGATAAATCTTCCACCCGGAGAAATATTATGTCAAAATGTTATTACAACAAATGAAATCATCTCAACTCAAATGGATTTTATGTTCCCCACAGATAAAATTCCATTACAAAAGCATATCTAAGCATACATAAAGTAAAATTAACTTACACTATTGGTTTCTGCTTAGATGAGCAGAAAAATAAAGATAGCCATGGTGTGCTCTACGTATAGGTAAATGATGAAAACAAGTCTAGTCATGATATTTTCACATTTCTGATGCCTTCAAACTCTTATTCTTATTAACGTTTCAAGCCATTTTTATTTATATTTTTCAATTTCTGTTTAATTGTTACAAAAGGCAGTGATGGGAGGAGCCAAATGTCCCCCCCCCGTGGGCTAAATACACCAGTAAGTAAATCCTGTCTGTCAAGTGGTTAAAATTCTAAAGTTACAGGGGGAAAACTGTATGACAACCCATATGGCCACTAGAATTTTCCGAAATTTTTTTTGGTTCGGTCCGAATTTCGGGGCGAATCTGTATTAAAAACGTCTATTTCTGGCCTACAGAGATCCACAATAGGGGTGTAGAAAACTTTGCCTTGCTGTAACATGCATATGGAGTGTGCTGGGTTAATGAAATAATACTGTTATTTAGTATGACATGTAGATTACAGGCACAATGACAGAGCCTGGAGGTGGCATCAGTATGAGGAGACCATTTAGTGGCTGAATGACACAGTGTGGAGGTGGCGGCAGCATGAGGAGACCAAATAGTGACTGAATGACACAGCATGGAGGTGGCGGCAGCATGAGGAGACAATATAGTGGCTGAATGACACAGTGTGGAATTGGCAGCAGCATGAGGAGACCATATAGTGGCTGAATGACACAGCGTGGAGGTGTTGGCAGCATGAGGAGACCATGTAGTGGCTGAATGACACAGCATGGAGGTGGCTGCAGCATGAGGAGACAATATAGTGGCTGAATGACACAGCGTGGAATTGGCAGCAGCATGAGGAGACCATATAGTGGCTGAATGACACAGCGTGGAGGTGGCGGCAGCATGAGGAGACCATATGGTGGCTGAATGACCCAGCCTGGAGGTGGCAACTGCCTGACGAGACCATAGGGCCTCACAATTGAAAAGATTAAAGATATTTTTTAACACTTACATTGAAGATTTCAAATAGATGAACCTAAAAAGTTTAATTTAATGTGCCAGCAGCCTGAGGAGACCACATGGATGTCCAGTGACACAACCTGGAGGTGGTGAAATCATGAGGAGACCATATAGTGGCTGAATGACACAGCCTGCAGCAGATTGGACCATCACATCGGAGCCATAGTTCTCCCAGGCAGCTTTATGGTAATGCTGCAATGTTGACGCAGGGCCGTGGTGCCAACATCTTACATGTGGCCAGGTTAACATCCTCCAGATGCATGATAAAAAAAAACTGCCACACCGCCGAGTAGCTGATTTTCCCATCAACAGTCCACAATGATTGACTGCTACTGCTCTCGACTCCAGGAACCCCTGTTCCACTTCCTCCCGGGAAGGTAGGCTGCCGAAAAGCAGGTGGTCTACCCTGGGCACGTTTGGCTCCAGTCTTTCCACTTCTGCCACCATGCTGACTGCCAACCATGCTACCACCTTGCTGGCTCAGCTTCTGCCTCACGGGCAACCTGCAACCCTCTTCTCCTGATGATGATGACCCTTCTGCACCCGGCTCCCATGTGTGATAGGCTTCATCATCATTGAGTTGTGCAATGATGTACTCCTCAGGTTCCTCAACAGTGTCTGCTTCAGGACCCTGTACGTTTGCAACACCACCTCCCACGCCACTCTCCTCATCACTACTTGCCTGCCTAGTGGAGGAAGCGGCAGATGTCTCCTCCACTTCTTGGCTGGGCAGTAGCTGCTGACAGACCTTTAGTAGATCGTCCTCACTAAATAGTGGAGTTGAACCCACAGCATAAGATACTACTGTGGGGAAGGGAACAGCATAGGACAGAGGCAATGGGAGGACAGGGACTTCTCCCGGGCAATGCCAACTGAGAGTTGTGTCTGAGGAACTCACCGACTGTTGACTGGGGGTGTCAGATGTCACTTGTGATGAAGTGGATGACCGTGTTAACCAATCGATGGGTTGCTGGTCAAGACTCGACCGCTAGTTGATACCAGGGGCTCAGCCTCTCGCTGCAACTCCTGCTGCCCCTCCCCCCTAGTCTGCTGCTACCTCTGCCTGATGAATTTAGTCCTCTGCCACTCCTCTGTGCACATCCTGGCACTTCTCTGCCTGACATACTTAGTGCGTATATGAGGGGAGTACAATACGCTCAACTACGCTTAAAACAGTATTTGTCTACAACAACAGCAGGTGTTTACTTTTGGCTGGCCTTTCACAGTATCTAGGCCCTAAAGACTTTAACAGGAACAAAATGGTACACCACTTTGATGAACATATGTGGTATGCACTTATGAGGGGAGAACAATGTGCTCCAGTACGCTTAAAACTGTATATGTCTACAACACCAGCAGGTGTGTACTTTTGCCTGGCCTTTCACAGTATCTAGGCCCTTAAGACTTTAACAGGATCAAAATGGTACAACACTTAGATATACGCACAGGTTACACTTAATAGAGGACAATACGCTTTTAGTGCTCTGCTCACCCTAACTGGCTGGCTAATATTAGCTTTTCAGTTGTTGTACACACCAGTGCTGCAGCACACAGTTGCTGTGTACTACCCTAAAGGTTTTTCATACTATAGTTATCAGGCACCATATGATGGTGATTGGTAGACTTTACCAATTTTGTCTCCTTAATGGCCACTTAATGGCCACTGTCACCTAAATTTTTAATTTTTTTTTTACTTATTTGTTGACCTGTCTGGTTGCTAAGTGACACAGACACTTTCCAGGAGTAAAAACAAACAAAACCATATTTTTCTTTCAAAAATAGTGCCACACCTGTTTTTCAGGCCATGTATGGTATTACAACTTGACTTCATTGACTTCAAGGGAACTGAGCTGCAATACCACACACAACCTGAGGACAAGTGTGACACTGTTATTAGAAAAAAATCAGCTATGGCTTTCATGCTGCCCAAACTACAAGTCATCAAGGAGTTCTCCAGTGGCTTCTCCACTACTTGATTAACAGATCTCCCTCTGCTTGGGTATAGACAGGGAACTATCATTTAGGGTACATTCACATCCCATTTTGGGGATTCGGCAGCCGGATTAAAGGGATTGTTAAAAATCAAAGCTTTATTTCGGCATGGGTTGCAAATGGTATTGCACGACTGTCCCATTAAATGTGTTTCCTAACCAGTGTGCCTCCACCTGTTGCAAAACTTCAACTCCCACTATGGCCTGGACTGCCAAAGGCTGTCCGGGCCATGCTGGGAGTTGTAGTTTTGCCATAGCTGGAGGTAACCTGGTTGGAAAACCCTGCATTATGAAATTGAAAAATAAAAAAAGCCCATCCATTCTACTTCTGCTCCTCAAGCTTTCCCTGTTGTTATTAACTACTCAAACAATAATGATTATTTTTATTAAGTTGGCACATACACATATAAAGTGTCCATATGTAAAGTAGAAAAGCGGCACCTGACCACATGTGTATTTTAAAATCACAAAAAAATAATTATTTGTATGAATTTCCCAGAGCAGCTGCAATGTGCTGTTGTATTATAATATCAGTTTGCCTCCAGGGATCCCATATCTCATTTTCACCTTCTTGTGATGAAGTACACCATTCAATTATTGCATACTGAGGCACAATAACCAAACAGCTATTGGACCTAAATTGAAATAAAAATGATTACCTACCAGCTCATAATAATTATTTTAATAAAGCCAGAAAAAAATACAAATTGAAATAAAGTATATAAATTATCTAGATAAACCAGCTTAATTAATTTCTATTGTATGTGGAGATCTATCTATCTATCTAACCATCTCCCATGAGTTATCATTAAAATAAACACATAAGATCAATTGGATGTGTGACATACCAGGCGTGATTGCTTTGTCCTATCATGGAAATAATGATGTGACTGTGCCAGATTTTTTGCAGATCACCAGGTAATAATGGTAATTATTACCCTTTAAAAGAAGCACACCATTACTTTCATGCTGCCCGAACCATAAGTCTTCAGGGCGATCCCCAGCAGCTTCTCCCTGCCCTACCAGCCTTAATTGACAGATCTCTTACTATCCCAAAACAGGGAAGGATCTACCAATTGTAACACTCATGTTTTCAGAAGACAGGAACAGGTGGATATGGATCCGCTGGACCTCTGTGGCAGATGACTCGGACCGAACCAGGGAGCGGGGTCTAAGGTGCCGCTGATTTTCACCAGAGCCCACCTCAAAGTGGAAGGGACTTGCTGCGGCAGATGGCACCCAGGTCGCTACCCCTGGCACGGCTTGACCACACATGCGGCTGAGGAGATGCGAGGCACAAGATGCATAAGGCAGCTCATAGTCAGGATAGCAGAAGGTATGGCAGGTGGCACAGTAGCATCAAGAAGTAGCAGGAGGTCAGTAGGCAGGTGGCAGAGGAGCAAGGTCAGGTCACAGAGTAAAGGATCAGATACACGGCAAGACAACTGTCAGGAATGCTTTCTCTCAGGCACAAGGCAACAAAGATCTGGCAGGGAAGTGTGGGAGGAGGAGGAATTTATCAATGAGCCACAGGTGTACTACACTAATTGGCGCACTGGCCCTTTAAATCTTAAAGCTCCGGCATGCGCACGCCCTAGGGGACCGGGACACGCGTGGCGGAGCAGAGAGGCAGAGGCTGCGGCAGGAGAAGCACCTGGTGAGTGACGGACTGGTATTCGCATGCGGGCTCCTCCCGCATTGCGAATCCCAGCCCCGCCGGCAGCAGCAGGTAATGAGACCATGCGCACACAGTCAGTGTGTGCGGCAGAAGCACATAACACTAATCAAGGTAGACAGAACAAGGGGAAGCTGCTAAGCATGCTTCATGCCCAGTAAGTACCAGCTGCTGCCATAGGTAGGACTCCCTGCTAGTGATGGACAGTAGCAATCACACTGATGTTCATTATTAACCCTTTAGATGCTGTGATCAATGCCATTCGCAACATCTAAAAGTTGAAATTACATGTGTCTATGGGTTCTGGGGTCTGATTGGGTCCTCCGCACTGCACAGGACCCAATACATCTGTGACACTGATCGCCGCTCCTCTGATACAGTCTGCCTCATACGGATTGTACAAGTAGAGCAGCAATAGTACTGATCAGTGCTATGCCATTGCAAAGCATTGGGTAGCACAAGCAACCAAAAGACTGCTTGTAATAGTCCCCTGTGGCGACTTAAAGTCTAAATAAAATAATAAACAAATGCTTTAAAAAATATTACTAAGCCCCTACACTAATAAAAATTCTGATCAACCCCCCCCCCCATTTTTTAGATTAAAAAAATTGTGAAATTTCCACAGGTAACCTGTGGTACTGAATTCTGCAGGTAACCAGGTGAGATGAACTAAAATTCATCTCACCTGGGTGAGATTAATTTTAGTGAAAGTGACTTGAGGTTCATTGCTGGAACATATAAAGAGCAGATGATTGGGGTTTGCAGAGTTCAGGAGTTGCCAAGATTTGTGGGACCCGCAGGTATAGTGTGTGACCACCTGCTCCCAAATGTTTTTAAAAAGGTCCGGTAGGAACCCAATCCCAATGTAATCCTCTACGCCCTTGCTTAAATGCTGGACTATAGAGCAGACTCTATTAATACTGCCAAATTAAAAATATGTACATGTGGTTTATATTAATATAAAGCTACATAACCCCTTCAATGCTAGCTTGTGCATTCCTGCTCTTTCACCTGAAAAAAGTATTGTGACTTTATTGAAACATGGACAGACAAGGAGTTACCAACTGTATAGAAGCCCTACTAGTATGGGGTCCACCACCTCAATAGAAACTGCAGTTCCTCCTACTGTTATACCACATATAAGGTGTCAACTGGCATACTAGCAAAGGCTTTGTTAGAGAACCAACAGATGACACTGGTTTATATTGTAATTCAAGCTCATCGCATGCTAGACTTCCAAATTAAATTCCAGGTAATTATTACAAATTGCAATATAATAGAAACAATTATGGGACTGTAATGACAGCATCATCAACAGCAGCAAACTAAAGGGAAACAGCAACTACGACAAGGTCAAAGCCAAAATGGAAAACACAGCGGCATGGCTTCAGGATGGAATAAGCGAGCTTCATCTCTGCAATGTTTAATGCCCCTTGGAGTCTTGCAATAGGATTTTAATTAGAAGCTGCCTTAACATGCCAATCTATCTAGAATTTCAATGACAAACTATAGCATATACCATGGTTTATTTGGAAAAGTAGCAGTGTGTTTTACTTATAGGGACCATTATGTTGCCGTTCTTAAAAAGGTAGAGCAACTATACTATAGAGTACACTGAATGCCCATTTCCCTGCACTGCATTTCCAGTTGGCAGTGTTTCAAGTATGGTCTAATTTCTATCACAAGTTAGAATTAAATCATTATGCAAATAACATACTGTAACTGTGCAAGACTTAAGAAATGAGTACAAATGGCAGTTAAACTATTTTAGGCCTCAACAAAAGTGAATGCACTAGTTTCCTTTATTAGTAAGTCACATTTCTAAAGACTTGAATATATGATGAATTACACCAAGTTGAAGGGACATATTCCATACTGTATAGGAGAGAACGTAATGCTATTATCATCGTGATGCTTGACTCATTTACTTCCTGTTAAAAAGAAAACTATCTAGACTGTACTGCCAGGTAAGGGCTATATATACCAATGATTCAGCATCTGATTTTGTAGTAACGTCAGCAATGTGTGAAAATGCTAAAAGCAAAGTTACACATATAACAGCTGCTGCAGAAAGCAATTGGAATCCTTAAATCCTTGCTGGATGAATGGTTATAATGAACAGATATTGATACAAATAGGATTATGCATTAGCTTGTGAAAACAAGGTCATATTATGAGAAAGTACAAGAGTAGTTGTTACGCCGAGCGCTCCGGGTCCCCGCTCCTCCCCGGAGCGCTCGCTTCACTCTCCCCGCGGCAGCGCTCCGGTCACGTCCTCTGACCCGGGGCGCTGCGATTCCGCTGCCAGCCGGGATGCGATTCGCGATGCGGGTAGCGCCCGCTCGCGATGCGCACCCCGGCTCCCCTACTTGACTCGCTCTCCGTCTGTTCTGTCCCGGCGCGCGCGGCCCCGCTCCCTAGGGCGCGCGCGCGCCGGGTCTCTGCGATTTAAAGGGCCACTGCGCCGCTGATTGGCGCAGTGGTTCCAATTAGTGTGTTCACCTGTGCACTTCCCTATATCACCTCACTTCCCCTGCACTCCCTTGCCGGATCTTGTTGCCTTAGTGCCAGTGAAAGCGTTCCTTGTGTGTTCCTTGCCTGTGTTTCCAGACCTTCTGCCGTTGCCCCTGACTACGATCCTTGCTGCCTGCCCCGACCTTCTGCTACGTCCGACCTTGCTTTTGCCTACTCCCTTGTACCGCGCCTATCTTCAGCAGCCAGAGAGGTGAGCCGTTGCTAGTGGATACGACCTGGTCACTACCGCCGCAGCAAGACCATCCCGCTTTGCGGCGGGCTCTGGTGAAAACCAGTAGTGGCTTAGAACCGGTCCACTAGCACGGTCCACGCCAATCCCTCTCTGGCACAGAGGATCCACTACCTGCCAGCCGGCATCGTGACAGTAGATCCGGCCATGGATCCCGCTGAAGTTCCTCTGCCAGTTGTCGCTGACCTCACCACGGTGGTCGCCCAGCAGTCACAACAGATAGCGCAACAAGGCCAACAGCTGTCTCAACTGACCGTTATGCTACAACAGTTACTACCACAGCTTCAGCAGTCATCTCCTCCGCCAGCTCCTGCACCTCCTCCGCAGCGAGTGGCCGCTCCTGGGATACGCTTATCCTTGCCGGATAAATTTGATGGGGACTCTAAGTTTTGCCGTGGCTTTCTTTCCCAATGTTCCCTGCATCTGGAGATGATGTCGGACCTGTTTCCCACTGAAAGGTCTAAGGTGGCTTTCGTAGTCAGCCTTCTGTCCGGAAAAGCCCTGTCATGGGCCACACCGCTCTGGGACCGCAATGACCCCGTCACTGCCTCTGTACACTCCTTCTTCTCGGAAATCCGAAGTGTCTTTGAGGAACCTGCCCGAGCCTCTTCTGCTGAGACTGCCCTGTTGAACCTGGTCCAGGGTAATTCTTCCGTTGGCGAGTATGCCGTACAATTCCGTACTCTTGCTTCAGAATTGTCCTGGAATAATGAGGCCCTCTGCGCGACCTTCAAAAAAGGCCTATCCAGCAACATTAAAGATGTTCTGGCCACACGAGAAATTCCTGCTAATCTACATGAACTTATTCACCTAGCCACTCGCATTGACATGCGTTTTTCCGAAAGGCGTCAGGAACTCCGCCAAGATATGGACTCTGTTCGCACGAGGCGTTTCTTCTCCTCGGCTCCTCTCTCCTCTGGTCCCCTGCAATCTGTTCCTGTGCCTCCCGCCGTGGAGGCTATGCAGGTCGACCGGTCTCGCCTGACACCTCAAGAGAGGACACGACGCCGTATGGAGAACCTCTGCCTGTACTGTGCTAGTACCGAACACTTCCTGAGAGATTGTCCTATCCGTCCTCCCCGCCTGGAAAGACGTACGCTGACTCCGCACAAAGGTGAGACAGTCCTTGATGTCTACTCTGCTTCTCCACGTCTTACTGTGCCTGTGCGGATGTCTGCCTCTGCCTTCTCCTTCTCTACAGTGGCCTTCTTGGACTCTGGATCTGCAGGAAATTTTATTTTGGCCTCTCTAGTCAACAGGTTCAACATCCCGGTGACCAGTCTCCCCAGACCCCTCTACATCAATTGTGTAAATAATGAAAGATTGGACTGTACCATACGTTTCCGCACGGAGCCCCTTCTTATGAGCATCGGATCTCATCATGAGAGGATTGAACTTTTGGTCCTCCCCAATTGCACCTCGGAAATTCTCCTTGGACTTCCCTGGCTTCAACTTCATTCCCCTACCCTGGATTGGTCCACTGGGGAGATCAAGAGTTGGGGGTCCTCTTGTTCCAAGAACTGTCTAAAACCGGTTCCCAGTAACCCTTGCCGTAACTCTGTGGTTCCTCCAGTAACCGGTCTCCCTAAGGCCTATATGGACTTCGCGGATGTTTTCTGCAAAAAACAAGCTGAGACTCTACCTCCTCACAGGCCTTATGATTGCCCTATCGACCTCCTCCCGGGCACTACTCCACCCCGGGGCAGAATTTATCCTCTCTCTGCCCCAGAGACTCTTGCCATGTCCGAATACGTCCAGGAGAATCTAAAAAAGGGCTTTATCCGTAAATCCTCCTCTCCTGCCGGAGCCGGATTTTTCTTTGTGTCCAAAAAAGATGGCTCCCTACGTCCTTGCATTGACTACCGCGGTCTTAATAAAATCACGGTTAAGAACCGCTACCCCTTACCCCTCATCTCTGAACTCTTTGATCGCCTCCAAGGTGCCCACATCTTCACTAAATTGGACTTAAGAGGCGCCTATAACCTCATCCGCATCAGAGAGGGGGACGAGTGGAAAACGGCATTTAACACCAGAGATGGACACTTTGAGTATCTGGTCATGCCCTTTGGACTGTGCAACGCCCCTGCCGTCTTCCAAGACTTTGTCAATGAAATTTTTCGTGATCTGTTATACTCCTGTGTTGTTGTATATCTGGACGATATCCTAATTTTTTCTGCCAATCTAGAAGAACACCGCCAGCATGTCCGTATGGTTCTTCAGAGACTTCGTGACAACCAACTCTATGCCAAAATTGAGAAATGTCTGTTTGAATGCCAATCTCTTCCTTTTCTAGGATATTTGGTCTCTGGCCAGGGACTACAGATGGATCCAGACAAACTCTCTGCCGTCTTAGATTGGCCACGCCCCTCCGGACTCCGTGCTATCCAACGCTTTTTGGGGTTCGCCAATTATTACAGGCAATTTATTCCACATTTTTCTACCATTGTGGCTCCTATCGTGGCTTTAACCAAAAAAAATGCTGATCCCAAGTCCTGGCCTCCTCAAGCAGAAGACGCCTTTAAACGACTCAAGTCTGCCTTTTCTTCGGCTCCCGTCCTCTCCAGACCTGACCCTTCCAAACCCTTCCTATTGGAGGTTGATGCCTCCTCAGTGGGAGCTGGAGCTGTTCTTCTACAAAAAAATTCTTCCGGGCATGCTGTCACTTGTGGTTTTTTCTCTAGGACCTTCTCTCCAGCGGAGAGGAACTACTCCATCGGGGATCGAGAGCTTCTAGCCATTAAATTAGCACTTGAGGAATGGAGGCATCTGCTGGAGGGATCAAGTTCTCCTGTTATTATCTACACCGACCACAAGAACCTCTCCTACCTCCAGTCTGCCCAACGGCTGAATCCTCGCCAGGCCCGGTGGTCTCTGTTCTTTGCCCGATTTAATTTTGAGATTCACTTTCGTCCTGCCGATAAGAACATTAGGGCCGATGCTCTCTCTCGTTCCTCGGATGCCTCAGAAGTTGAACTCTCTCCGCAACACATCATTCCACCTGACTGCCTGATCTCCACTTCTCCTGCCTCCATCAGGCAGACTCCTCCAGGAAAGACCTTTGTTTCTCCTCGCCAACGCCTCGGAATCCTCAAATGGGGTCACTCCTCCCATCTCGCAGGTCATGCGGGTATCAAGAAATCTGTGCAACTCATCTCCCGCTTCTATTGGTGGCCGACTCTGGAGACGGATGTTGTGGACTTTGTGCGAGCCTGCACTATCTGTGCCCGGGATAAGACTCCTCGCCAGAAGCCCGCTGGTTTTCTTCATCCTCTGCCTGTCCCCGAACAGCCTTGGTCTCTGATTGGTATGGATTTTATTACTGATTTACCCCCTTCCCGTGGCAACACTGTTATTTGGGTGGTCGTTGATCGATTCTCCAAAATGGCACATTTCATCCCTCTTCCTGGTCTTCCTTCTGCGCCTCAGTTGGCTAAACAATTTTTTGTACACATTTTTCGTCTTCACGGGTTGCCTACGCAGATTGTCTCGGATAGAGGCGTCCAATTCGTGTCTAAATTCTGGAGGGCTCTCTGTAAACAACTCAAGATTAAATTAAATTTTTCTTCTGCATATCATCCCCAGTCCAATGGACAAGTAGAAAGGATTAACCAGATCTTGGGTGATTATTTGCGACATTTTGTTTCCTCCCGCCAGGATGACTGGGCAGATCTCCTCCCATGGGCCGAATTCTCGTATAACTTCAGGGTCTCTGAGTCTTCCTCCAAATCCCCATTTTTCGTGGTGTACGGCCGTCACCCTCTTCCCCCCCTCCCTACTCCCTTGCCCTCTGGTCTGCCCGCTGTGGATGAAATTTCTCGTGACCTTTCCATCATATGGAGAGAGACCCAAAATTCTCTCTTACAGGCTTCATCACGCATGAAGAAGTTCGCGGATAAGAAAAGAAGAGCTCCCCCCGTTTTTTCCCCTGGAGACAAGGTATGGCTCTCCGCTAAATATGTCCGCTTCCGTGTCCCTAGCTACAAGTTGGGACCACGCTATCTTGGTCCTTTCAAAATTTTGTGTCAAATTAATCCTGTCTCTTATAAACTTCTTCTTCCTCCCTCTCTTCGTATCCCTAATGCCTTTCACGTCTCTCTTCTCAAACCACTCATCCTCAACCGTTTTTCTCCCAAATCTGTTCCTCCCACTCCTGTTTCCGGCTCCTCGGACATCTTCTCGGTCAAAGAAATTTTAGCTGCCAAAAAGGTCAGAGGGAAAAATTTTTTTTTAGTGGACTGGGAGGGTTGTGGTCCTGAAGAGAGATCCTGGGAACCTGAGGACAACATCCTAGACAAAAGTCTGCTCCTCAGGTTCTCAGGCTCTAAGAAGAGGGGGAGACCCAAGGGGGGGGGTACTGTTACGCCGAGCGCTCCGGGTCCCCGCTCCTCCCCGGAGCGCTCGCTTCACTCTCCCCGCGGCAGCGCTCCGGTCACGTCCTCTGACCCGGGGCGCTGCGATTCCGCTGCCAGCCGGGATGCGATTCGCGATGCGGGTAGCGCCCGCTCGCGATGCGCACCCCGGCTCCCCTACCTGACTCGCTCTCCGTCTGTTCTGTCCCGGCGCGCGCGGCCCCGCTCCCTAGGGCGCGCGCGCGCCGGGTCTCTGCGATTTAAAGGGCCACTGCGCCGCTGATTGGCGCAGTGGTTCCAATTAGTGTGTTCACCTGTGCACTTCCCTATATCACCTCACTTCCCCTGCACTCCCTTGCCGGATCTTGTTGCCTTAGTGCCAGTGAAAGCGTTCCTTGTGTGTTCCTTGCCTGTGTTTCCAGACCTTCTGCCGTTGCCCCTGACTACGATCCTTGCTGCCTGCCCCGACCTTCTGCTACGTCCGACCTTGCTTTTGCCTACTCCCTTGTACCGCGCCTATCTTCAGCAGCCAGAGAGGTGAGCCGTTGCTAGTGGATACGACCTGGTCACTACCGCCGCAGCAAGACCATCCCGCTTTGCGGCGGGCTCTGGTGAAAACCAGTAGTGGCTTAGAACCGGTCCACTAGCACGGTCCACGCCAATCCCTCTCTGGCACAGAGGATCCACTACCTGCCAGCCGGCATCGTGACAGTAGTTCAAAGATGTAATAGGACCCCATAGAAGTCTATGGGCCATTCTTCATATTAAAACACATCTGAAGAGGCTTGTGGAAGCACTAACACATGCAAAATGGCTGTAGCCTCCTATCTACTGTACACCCCATTGTTCATCTCCCCAATTATATTAGTATATGACTCCATGGATGGTGAGTGCCACTATTTAATTTCTACTTAGACATTAACAGATTTACAAGCCTTAAATGGGTATTCTGGGCAACTCAACTTCTCCCTATCCACAGGAACCCAGCAGTCGCACCCTCTGCAATCTCCTGTACAGGGCTGGTGATTGGCAGAGGGTGTAAGTGTCTGATTGAGGAGGGTCCAAAATCAGATACTTTTCCATATCTTGTGGAATACTCCTTTGGGTTTACAATCTAAAGGGATTTCACAATACTGTAATCCCCCGACACATGACATGTCCCCGACAAGTGTGGCAGTTTCAATTTACGATGGTCTCGCCAGAGGGCGGTCAGCATCATTGCAGCAGTCCCAGTCCAGTCCCACAGTGCAGGTAAATTTACCTGCATGTAAAGTTTTCCACATCCCATAAATTTCACACATACACAATACACCCCATACTGTTTACCTGTACCCCTGTATTGGAGAATTACAAGTCTCAGCATGCCTTGACTGCAACAGACCTTTAAGACCTGCTAGTATTTGTAGCACTCTGTGCAGCTTTGCTAGGCAGTCATTCTTATTGGGGTATTTCAATATTTAAAAAATATGTTTCCCCAATCCACAGGAGAGGGGATAAGTGTTTGATTACAGGGGGCTTGGGGATCCAACCGCTGAGACCCCTACAATATCCAGAACAGGGCCCCTGGTCTGGACTCCGGTATTCCCTGCGTTCCCATAGACTATGCATGGAAAGCATGGCGGCACACCGCTCCATGCAGCAGTTGCAACAGGGCCCCATTCTGGAGATGGAAGGGGTCCCAATGGTCGAATCCCTTACCCCGTGATCAGACACTTATCCCCATCATGTAGATAGGGGATATGTTTTTAAGTGCTGGAATTCAATCCACCTGTATGTTTCCGCTCGTTTTCCTTTTTCTTCACATTTTTTTTTTACCTTGGATTGACATTTCAGGGGCTCTAGAATTATTGTCCAGTTATTCCATAGAGTTATGGACTTAAAGAGGTTATCCACCATAAGGTGAATTTAGTACTTACCTCGATGGCTATGTTGTGAGATTACTATAACGCTGTGGCTATCTTTTGTGAAATGGAGTTGGAGTTTCCCCCTCCAACCACAAGTCCCATGATTCATTGTTTGTAAGTGTGAGGTCTCTTTTCTCCCTCCCAGCCTCCAGCTGTTGCAAAACTACAATTCCCTGCAGAATGATCCCCCCCACCTAGCGGTTGCTCCACCCATAAAAGCAAAGACAGGCTCCCTCTGAACACCTGATTAGTGATGTAATACCATGGGCTGCACTTTAACTTGGGAAAACCTGAGACAACACTCATTTTGTATGCTTTTGAAAATAAACATTGGGGCAAAGATCACAGAAGAATTGCCAGAACACCATCAAACACAGGTACAGACACTATATTATGGACTACACTAACTTTACATCCCCTGTAGTATAGTCAATAAAAAATAAACAATCCTGGAATACCCTTTTAACATAAAATGATTGTCCTTGAACCTATTAAGATTGTATGTTGAGGGACCACTATATACAAAAGTACAAAACTAGATAAGATATTACCTCTTTCACATTACTGTTTAGCTCTGTTATATGGAGCTCCCTCTGCCAGTCCATTGGAACGGCAGGAGTTAATAATGCATCACTATTTTTTTCTTTGCTAAACTCTGGTAAACTACTGTATCCCCGATGGACCCCATTAAAGTCAAAAGAGTCCATCGGGACCTGATAGTGACCTGGTGGTGTCAGTTGTGCGCAAAAAAAAAAAAATCGGACATAAAAATGAACCCATAAAAGTAGGGAGCACAATGGCAATGTGAACCTGGCCTTAACAAAGTTCACCTGAAGGTCAATGAGAAGATTATCCTAACATATTGATCAAATTGAATGGAGGCATCCAATAGCACATAACAGAAGAAAAATTATTTGTCTACAACAATTCTTGGGATTGATCTCAGGCCCTTCGTGTTGGTAAAAAAAACCATGAGGAAATGCCTCAATCAGGTCTAAAACTCATAAGGGGACAATTCATCAAAACCCATGCAAAGTAAAAGTAGAGCACTTCACTTTTTACTTTAAAAAGTAATGAAGCAATCTGATTGGTTGGGATGGGCTGGTCAACTTTGCATAGGTTTTGATAAATTCCCCCCATATTGTCTGTATTTTCTGTACCTTGTTAAAACATTTTATGTATGCCTCAATAATAGAGCTTATTAAAATTACAGGCTAGCCCTAAATAAATAGATAATATTAAACATTACGCATTCATTTACTTTAGATCCCACAATAACTAGCTTCGTTTAGGTCCTCACAGCCTGTCCGTTTAAAATGCATCATTACGAAATTGTGCCAATCAATAACTGCTGCTAATATATAGCACAAGGAAAGCAATAATGTAATACTCCCTTGTGGCATATTTGCTACTTTGGATTTAAGACTGCTTATTTAGCTAAACTTGCGGGTGAATGTATATAAGAAAAAAAAAAAGCTTTCAAGAATGAAAACTGTAATTTGATTTTATTGTATCAGATAATCCTACACATTAAAAACTAATCCTATGTGAATTTCTGATTAACTTCTTATACATTTATCTACAAGCACAGGCCTACTTAAATATACACACATTTCTCTGGGATATCTAGTTAAGACTGTACTCTGGGTTTTACTATAGTGATAAATTGCTATTATGTAGTAATAAAAATGTTACCCAATGGACTAGAACTAGATGCAATGCAATAGAAAAAAAGGACATTGAGGAGAAAGTTAGTAAACATTACAGTGTTATCAGTCGTGAGTGTACATGTGACATCCAAATTGAACAATAACTTTAGGTAGAGTTCATGCATCGTTTCTTCTGACGTAATGTTGTAAAATTGCAGGTGTTTTTTGTTTTTTTTTGTGCATTTTTCATTTGTGTCTGTATTTTCCCCTTATGTTACTTTTCTATGCTCTATGGCTTTAAAATTATACAGATCTGTAAACGAATTCCATAAAAAAAATCTGAAGCCTTCCAGTACTTATTAGCTGCTGTATGCCCCGGAAGAAGTTATGCTGACACCTCTGTCTGTGTCAGGAACAGTCCATAGCATGAGCAAAGTCCCTTAGCAAATTTCTCCTCCTCCAGACAGTTCCTGACATGGACAGGGGTGGCAGCACAGAGCACTGTGATCAGATTGAAAAGAACAACTCAACTTCTTCTGTAATATACAGCAGCTGATAAGTACTGGAAGGGTTAAGATTTTTAAATAGAAGTAATTTACAAATCTGTTTAACTTTCTGGCACCAGTGGATAAAAAAAAATAATAATTCCACAAGAAAAGCCCTTTAAAAACACTGTAAATATTGTATCAACGTTCAAGTCTGTATAAGGCTCATTTTCCTCCCAGTCACACTGGGAGGAGTTTTGTTGAAACTTTACTTCTTTAGTATTTTTTCCCCCAAAAATATCAGATTAAAAGAATAAGAGGGCTAAATAATAAAGTCATATCTCAAATAGACCCTTTAATGCAGATATGAAATAAGCCAGATAGACAGTTGGCCCAGAAATGTCTTTCCAGCTCCTAACTTTATAGGGTTTTTCTTGTATGAAGTCAATAAATAATCTTATTGTCTGGCCATAATCTGAAAACAATTAAACTGGCTTCTGAAATCATCCACATTGCTTCTACAGTACCTAACTGAACACATTAGTTTATAGGCAACTTACTGCAATGTAATTGTGGCATTTCTAAATGTAATTTGATCCCCAGAATGATTATATATTAGGAAAAACAGGCCAAATAATATAAAGAGGTCTATCGGTACTAGGATGGGCCTGCCCATAGAGGTTAAAGGGGTACTCTGCCCCTAGACATCTTATCCCCTATCATAAGGATAGGGGATAAGATGTCAGATCGTGGGGGTCCCGCCGCTGCGGACCCCCCTGGATCTCGGCTGCAGCATCCACCTGTTGTGGCTTCCGGCAGTGCTGGAGGCTCTCATCCTAACGCTTCACGACCACGGTGACGGGAGATCGTGACACCATGACTCCGCCCCCGTGTGACATCACGCTCCGCCTCCTCACTGCAAGTCTATGGGAGGGGGCGTGGTGGCTGTCATACCCCCTCCCATAGACTTGCATTGAGGGGCGGGTCGTGACGTGACACGGGGGTGGAGTCGTGACATCATGATCTCCCATCACCGTGGTCGGGAACCGAAGCCTCCAGCGTTTCCGGAACCCACAAGAAAAATGGGTGCTGCAGCCGAGATCCCGGGGGTCCACAGCGGCGGGACCCCTGCGATCTGACCTCTTATCCCCTATCCTTTAGATAGGGGATAAGATGTCTAGGGGCGGAGTACTCCTTTAAGAGGTGTTTGAGGTATTCATTATTTTCATGGGACACTGGCATATTTTCTTTGTTAGTTCAGGACTTTTCTAAGTAACTTTTTTATTATTTTATAACAGATTTTTATTATTTATGGAGGTTCTTTCCCTGTTCTACAGTCATTTAAAGTGACTATTTTTTGGCTAGATGTCACACCCCAACAAATGTGCATCCCTGCTAGTTTGACTTTAGATCAAACTCAAACGCCGTAGGTTTTCATCCCTCATCCTACTGCAGGTTGGAAAAGCTGCTTGAGGGTACAGAGTCACTTTGAGAGTGGTCCTGATGTGGGTAAAGCTGACCAAGCAGGCCAAATGGCTCTGGGGCCACACACCAGGAAACAGGAAGATTGGTGGGAATGGTGCAGACATGAGTGGCAGGATGGCAGCCAGGTAGTGGAGGCTGCTTCCCACAGACTAGTGGCAGTAAGAGGCACAGATTCAGTGTCTGGTTCCAGCAGAGGAGTGGTGGCAGGTCACATAGGTTCAGCATCAGTGTTATGGGAGCATAGTTCACAAAGGTCAGGGTCTGGTGGGAGACTGACAGAGACCAAGTAGCATTGAGTGTCAGGACAGGCCACAAACCAGTGGGTACCAACTGCTAGTGTTACATTAGGAGTTTTCATTTAAGATATTTATTGACAAACACACAACTTGTATAGTACTATTAAAGTGCAGCTGTTCTTAAGCAATATGTTCTTTTTCCTTCTTAACTGTATATCTTTTAAGCAGTCAGACATAAGACAAGCAAGTTTTCTTGCTCAAACACAGATGCTTACATATATACAGTTATCATTTATTGTCAAAGCAATAGTCACATGGGATAAAATACTGCTATCTACTGTAGACATTAGCACATTTCATACACAAGGCAACATGAGTCTTTCTAAAATGATGTATCACATTTAGCTAAGTAAGGGCAGGGTGACATCTATGCAGTGATCATTTATTCCGACACCACTATATTAATTAAATAAAAAAGGTTTCAAAAGTTTATTTAGAAAAGTTTTTTTATGTTACTTCCATGCATTCTATTAGTCTATTGAGATATCTGTTGGCATCCTGATAAAAACTGTAAAAGAGATTGGCAGATGCCATTCATTTCAATGGCCTAAACATCATCACCTAGTTTATCTGTTTGGGGTGTATACACTATTTTAAAGCTTACCTGTCATATAACATAAAAAATAATTCTTATATATTACTCACTAGGTAATACAGATGCTGTACATGTCTTTTTAATATGTCTAGCTTCTATATTTTTCTCACAAATCCCTCTGATCTGCTCCTCACTTATTCTCACATCCACTGCTCAGTAAAGGGCATGTCCGAGGCAAGCACTGAGCCCGCCCTCACTCACCATGCATTCACTTGCTCTCTGAGTCTGCCCTGCTGAGTATCTTTATCCAGTCATTGCAGGCTGCTCTATAACCCCTCCTCTCTGTTTTCATGCTGCAGTTTGATAGGACAGGCGTAAGTGCAGAGGAGCTCTAGTCCCACCATCACTTATTGGACAATGCTTGCTGCATTGCCCAGTCCACTTATAATAGTGCATAAATTCCAAACAGAGTTACCAGGTGACTCAATTTATTGTCTACTGGAGCTGTTAGACATAGCAATGCAGATTGTGCTACAGATTTATCCCTGTTACATTGATGCTCAGTTGCAACAAAGTGAACATACTGTAGTTTAAAAAAAAATCCACAGCATGTTCATACTTTCACATGGATAAATCTGCATCACCTACTATCGATAAGTCTCTCACATCATCAATAACATAACCATATAACATCACTATAACCATAAACACTGACCTGTACAATTAAAGATATGTCCATCATTAAATTCTACTTTACCCATACCTACAAAGTTCTATTGAGCCACCCTGAGGCTCTTTACACGCTGCATTTTGCAGTATCCTGTGAAGGTATCTAGGTCAGGGGATTCCTGATGTGTACCTCTGACATATGCCGGACACCACTCAGTCATACATAGGGTACTGTGTGTAAAATTATAAAAAATAACTAAGCTGAAGCAGTGAAATACCATGGTAGGTGATATATAAAGTTATTGGAATTATCGCTGGAGAAGCTAAGTGATATTTACATTAATCAACAGTGATCAGGTGGGTAACCTTTAATGCACAATTACCTATTCATTACGACGGTGTAATCTCCAGTCACACCTGATTGCAGATTTGCATAAAACAATTAATTTAGTGCGCAATAAACGCATGGATCATATGGAAATGAGGAGGAAAGCAGTGGAAAGCAACTTACTTCATAAAATATCACTAGTCTTTAGTCTGGGATGGACACCCTTACGGGGTCATATTAGCTATCCATCAGGTCTCACTTTATGCTTTACAAACTATACGGCTAGAAACGAACTCGGTAATGCAGATGAATGCTTACCTAACATGTGCACCTGAACCATCTATAGATTATAGATCTATTGGGCTAATCAGTTGTATTCTGGGAACACCATTAAATGTAGGCTACAAACTCACACACTTGAAAATCAAAGCTTGGAAGACTCTTTGTGTTCTGATGACATATTTAACGTGTATGGGGCCTTAACAGTGTGGAACAGGTGAGGGATTACTAAACATTTGGATAATAAATCATTGAGCCAAGAAGAAGTGAATGTACACAGGGACACCAGGACATAATTGCTAGTACATGTTTGTTGGCAAGCAGTTACCATTTTGGATCACCTTTATGGTTTTACTTTCAATTTTTTTTTTTATAGAATTTTACCATAGTAGAAAACAAACACAGCGAATAGTTGTTTACTGCATATAAGTAGACTTGATTGTTGATTTGATCTTACATATAAGATAGGCAGTTGTTTAACCAAATCAAAAAGGAAATCATAAATAAATAAAAAAAAATAAAAAATAAAGGAAATATAACATCTCCAAGATAACATACATAGTAGTATACCTGCGTACCAATAATGTTATATTTTTTCTTTTGTTATCTTTATGTGCCTGATGCATAATGAAATGCAGTAGAAAAGTGCAAATGCCAAGACAATACTTAAATAATAAATATATCATAATATATAATAAATATAATAAATAAATAAATAAATATAATAAATTTATATACTAAAAAGATGATGATATGATAAGGTTTAACTCTATTGATGGAGTGTCAATGTGCCTCTTGTAACAATGTCTTTGTGTAAGTATCATTTCAGTAGAAAAATCACTGTTAATTTAAATATCTCTACAATGAGAGGCAGAAGAGGCAGAAAAAAACGGTTTGGCGGAGGCGCTGCACAACTAGAACATTAGCGAGGACTCGAGGAGCACAGGACAATAAAATAATTTTATTGGTATAACGGGGACAACTCGTTTTGGCATGAACTCATGCCTTCCGCAGGTCCATTTAAAGTACCCAAGGGAATGCTTGTTGTGGTACTCTAGCGCTGGGTAGAGGTCCTGTGTGCGTCTGTGCTGCCGCTGGTCTGGACCCCCTAGCTATAACCTTTTCGAAAAATATGTAGTATTTATTTTATTCAGGATGATATCAAAACAGGGGACCAATGGAGTTTTCCAGTTACTTAGTAATGTGTTTTTAGCAATTATTGTGATAATACCAAATAATTCTCTTAGAGGAGGGGGCATATTTTATAAACCTATATAAAGAAGGGCTAATTGGGGATTCCATGGAATGGAACACTTAAATATAGAAGTCAAGAGATTTTTGCACTCTAACCAGAATATTTGGATGCTTGGGCAGTTCCATTGTATGTGAAGGAGAGTACCTTTATGTCCGCAACCTCTCCAACAAAACTTTGAATAACCAGGATAAGCTTTCGCAATCTTTTCAGGAGTAAAGTACCATCTGAGGATAGTTTTGTACATGGATTCAATGTGAGAAGAGCATTGAAAGGATCTATGTATATATTTAACCCCTTAAGGACACATGACGTACTGGAACGTCATGTGTCCACTCCCGATCTATAACGCGGGGCCACGGCGTGGCCCCGCGTCATAGCGGGTCGGGCCCGGCCTCTAACAACGGCCGGGACCCGTGGCTAATAGCGCGCGGCATTGATCGCTGTGCCGCGCGCTATTAACCCTTTAGACGCGGCGTTCAAAGTTGAACGCCGCGTCTAAAGTGAAACCGAAAGCATGCCGGCTAGCTCAGTGGGCTGTTCGGGATAGCCGCGGTGAAATCGCGGCATCCCGAACAGCTGACAGGACAGCGGGAGGGCCCCTACCTGCCTCCTCGCTGTCCGATCGCCGAATGACTGCTCAGTGCCTGAGATCCAGGCATGAGCAGTCATGCGGCAGAATCATCGATCACTGGTTTCTTATGAGAAACCAGTGATCAATGTAAAAGATCAGTGTGTGCAGTGTTATAGGTCCCTATGGGACCTATAACACTGCAAAAAAAAAGTGCAAAAAAAAGTGAATAAACATCATTTAACCCCTTCCCTATTAAAAGTTTGAATCACCCCCCTTTTCCCATAAAAGAAAAAACACAGTGTAAATAAAAATAAAAATAAACATAAATGGTCTTGCCGCGTGCGGAAATGTCCGAATTATAAAAATATATCGTTAATTAAACCGCACGGTCAATGGCGTGCGCGTAAAAAAATTCCAAAGTCCAAAATAGTGCATTTTTGGTCACTTTTTATATCATGAAAAAATGAATAAAAAGCGATCAATAAGTCCTATCAATGCAAAAATGGTACCGTTAAAAACTTCAGATCACGGCGCAAAAAATGAGCCCTCATACCGCCCCATACACGGAAAAATAAAAAAGTTATAGGGGTCAGAAGATGACAATTTTAAACGTATTAATTTTCCTGCATGTAGTTATGATTTTTTCCAGAAGTCCGACAAAATCAAACCTATATAAGTAGGGTATCATTTTAATCGTATGGACCTACAGAATACATATCAGGTGTCATTTTTACCGAAAATTGTACTACGTAGAAACGGAAGCCCCCAAAAGTTACAAAACAGCGTTTTTTTTAAAATTTTGTCGCACAATGATTTTTTTTCCCGCTTCACCATAGATTTTTGGGCAAAATGACTGACGTCATTACAAAGTAGAATTGGTGGCGCAAAAAATAAGCCATCATATGGATTTTTAGGTGTAAATTTGAAAGAGTTATGATTTTTTAAAGGCAAGGAGCAAAAAACGAAAATGCAAAAACGGAAAAACCTCCGGTCCTTAAGGGGTTAAAGACACATTGCCAGTCTTCTGTTTCTATGTCTAATCCTAAGTCTCCTTCCCATAACTGAAATGGATAGCTTTTGTAAAATGTATCACATTTAGTATACAAGTTATATAAAGGTTTTATGCCTTTTATAGGGGATGAAAAATATTGTAAAGTGCTACTATCCAATTTAAGCTGAGAAGGCATAATTGTATTTATAAAGTGTCTAATAATTAGGTATTTGTGAAATTTGTTATTATTAACATGATAACTTGAATGAATAATTTCGAAAGGAATGATCTCAGAGTCTCTATCAGACCAACTTTTTAGGTCCAAATCAGGGGAATTGGCAAGGACTATGGAGAGGGGAAGATCCTCTATAGTTGAATATTTAAGGGGGGTTAATGAGTATAGGTATTGTGTTCATGCTTTGTAGGATGCTCTGACTAACGGGTTATATAATTTAGGGACTGGTAATTTCCAGGCAGGAAGTAAAAGCATGTCGTGTAACGTGTATGGATAAGTAGAAAGTTGTTCAATCATGGCCCATGAGGAATTTGTATCTACCAATACCAATGTTTCAGTAAAGAAACAAGTGTTGTGATGTGGTATCCCCTTATATCCAGAGTACTTAATCCACCAGCCCTTTTGGATTTAGTAAGAATAGATAACGAAATTCTGGGTTTCTTGACTGCCCAGATAAAGTTTGACAATGTACGATTTGCTTTCTGAAAAAGGACTTAGGGAAGAGGATAGGAAGGGTCCTAAAGTAGTATAAGAATTTTGGAAGCAGGAACATTTTGAATGTGGCTTCCCGTCCACGAGATATTCAATTTTGTGAGTTTTTGTGTTTCCGAAGAGATATGGGTTCATAGTTAGTAGTATATAGGGTGTCATGGGATAAGATAAGTTTACCCCTAAATATTGAATACTATTGTTTCGCCAGTCAAAATTATAATGGGATTTCAGAAGTGAAAGAGTATAAGGATTGATGTTTAATGGTAAAGCTTGGTTTTTGTATTATTTAGATGGTAATAAGGTATATGTCCAAACTTTCTATGTTTTCCATAACTGTTGCAAGTGAGTTTTTTTGATTTTTCAAGGTAAGTATTACATCATCAGCCTTGACAATAGGATTATTACCTCCTATCGACACATCCGTTATATTAGAGTCTTAGCGGATAGTTTGGGCAAGGGGTTCCATAGATAATATGTAAATTAAAGGGGATAGGGGGCCCCCCTGCCTCGATCCATTTGTGATTAGGAATTCAGCAGATAATGTTCCATTCGCCAATACTTTGGCCAACGGATTGGAGTATAGTGATGAAATCACAGAGATTAATTCTCCAGAGAAGCCCATATTTTGTCATGTAGCAAAGGCATATTCCCAATTAAGATTATCAAAGGCCTTCTCTGCATCTAAGGCCAGGATCAAGGCAGGGGTGGATATGTGTTCTATATAGTACAATATGTTTAGCATACGCCTAGTGTTGTCAGACGTTTGTCTTCCAGTGACAAAACCAGATTGATCACTGTTGATTAGTTTAGGGAGTACTACTGCCAATCTCGTGGCTATTAATTTAGGATAGATCTTTATATCCTGGTTCAGGAGGGATATCGGTCTATAATTTTGTGGTAAATCTGTGGATTTACCAGGTTTGGGCAGGGTTGTGATCAAGAATTGCAATTTTCTTTTGGCAAGGAGCCGGACGACATTTCTTCTTGGTAGAACTTAAGAAGCTTGCTCTTCTGAGTGTTGCTGTGTAAGAGGGGGCGTGAAAGAGGAGTTACAAAAACTGTGATTATCTGTTGTGCGGAGTGAATCTGTGGAGTGGGTGCGACTGCCTATAGCCCACATTCATCTTTTGGGTAAGTTTTTCTCTTTTGCACATAGTGGGATAACTGTTAGAGTTTAAACACCCTTTTCATTTTTTTTTCTCTGTTCCACCTCTAGGGGGAGGAGGAGTAGATTGGGCACAGGTGTATAAATCTTAGCTTGGGACTCTTATTGAGAGCTTGCTCTTCTGAGTGTTGCTGTGTAAGAGGGGGCGTGAAAGAGGAGTTACAAAAACTGTGATTATCTGTTGTGCGGAGTGAATCTGTGGAGTGGGTGCGACTGCCTATAGCCCACATTCATCTTTTGGGTAAGTTTTTCTCTTTTGCACATAGTGGGATAACTGTTAGAGTTTAAACACCCTTTTCATTTTTTTTTTCTCTGTTCCACCTCTAGGGGGAGGAGGAGTAGATTGGGCACAGGTGTATAAATCTTAGCTTGGGACTCTTATTGAGAGCTTGCTCTTCTGAGTGTTGCTGTGTAAGAGGGGGCGTGAAAGAGGAGTTACAAAAACAGGAGTTTGAAAGCAGGAGGTTGAGATCGCTGTGAGTGTTTAATTTCTGAACCCACAAGGTCTACAAAAAATTTTAAGTGTAATTTTGACTGTCTGTTTTTTCCTATACATTTGTGACATCCCCATAACTAGATGGCCTCCATGTTGGAAAATGCAGTCCAATGTACATCCTGTTCAATGTATGCAATCCTTGAACAACAGTTTGAGGGTGCATATTGTTGTGCGAGATGTGTGCTAGTTGTCCGTTTGGAAGCCCAGATCCTGCATCTAGAGGGGCGACTGGCAACAATGAGAAGCATTAACAACATGGAGAGGAGTCTCGTGCTCACTGAGCAGGCACTCTCGGGAATAGAGGTGGGGGAGGACAGTGGGACGGAGTTGCAGGACAGTCAGGCAGTTAGCTGGGTTACAGTTAGAAAGAGGGGTAGGGGAAAAAGTGTCAGGGAGGCTAGTCCTGAACTGGCACACCCTAACAAGTTTGCCCGCTTGGCAGATGAGGGGGATGCCATTACAGAGCTAGCAGAACTGCAGCAGGATACCGCCTCTGACCGCCAGGGGGGTGTCTGCTCCAGTAAGGAGGGAGGGAGGAGTACAGGGCAGGCCAGACAGTACTAGTGGTGGGGGACTCAATTATTAGGGGGACAGACAGGGCAATCTGTCATAAAGACCGGGATCGCCGAACAGTGTGTTGTCTGCCTGGCGCACAAGTTCGGCACATCGCGGATCGGGTTGACAGGTTGCTGGGCGGGGCTGGAGAGGACCCAGCAGTCATGGTACATATTGGCACCAATGACAAAGTAAGAGGTAGGTGGAGTGTCCTTAAAAATGATTTCAGGGACTTAGGCCGCAAGCTTAAGGCAAGGACCTCCAAGGTAGTATTTTCTGAAATACTACCAGTACCACGAGCCACACCAGAGAGGCAGCGGGAGATCAGGGAGGTAAACAAGTGGCTCAGAAGCTGGTGTCGGAAGGAAGGGTTTGGGTTCATGGAGAACTGGGCTTACTTCGCTGTCGGTTACCGGCTCTACCGTAGGGATGGGCTGCACCTCAATGAGGAGGGTGCAGCTTTGCTTGGGGAGAAGATGGCTAGAAGGGTGGAGGAGTGTTTAAACTAGGAACTTGGGGGGAGGGAACCTACAGCAAAGAGGGGGAAGATAGTGTAGATAGAGAGGTGGGAATTATAAATGTACCTGGGGGTGGAGCGGAGGGAGGGGTTAGAATAGTTAATAGGAATAGGCTTCATAGAAAAATAAAACTTACACCCTTGAATCCCATTAACCCCAATAACATAAAGGATGGAAATGTAAAGTGTATGTTCACAAATGCCAGAAGCCTAGCAAATAAAATGGGGGAGCTTGAGGCCTTGATACTGGAGGAACATATTGATATAGTTGGGGTCACTGAGACATGGCTGGACCCCTCGCATGACTGGGCTGTCAATCTGCAGGGGTTTACATTGTTTCGCAAGGATAGAATGAACAGAAAAGGTGGTGGAGTCTGTCTGTATGTAAGAAGTGGTATGAAAGTCAGTGTGAACGATGCCATAGTGTATGATGATTTTGAGGAGGTGGAATCACTGTGGGTAGAATTACAAAAGGAGGGAAATACTGAAAAAATAATATTTGGGGTAATCTACAGACCCCCTAATATCACTGAAGAGATAGAAGTTCGGCTTCATAAACAAATAGAGAGGGCCGCCCGGGCAGGTACAGTGGTAATAATGGGAGATTTTAACTATCCAGATATAGATTGGGGTCCGGGGTTGGCTAAAACTACAAAGGGGCGACAATTCCTAAATTTATTGCAGGATAATTTTATGGGCCAGTTTGTGGAGGACCCAACAAGAAGTGATGCCATGTTGGATCTGATCATTTCCAATAACGCAGAGCTGGTTGGTAATGTAACTGTGCGGGAAAACCTTGGTAATAGCGACCACAATATAGTTACTTTTGACTTAAAATGTAGAAAACAAAGACAGGCGGGGAATGCAAAAACATATAACTTTAAAAAGGCAAACTTCCCTGGGCTGAGGGCTGCACTACAGGACATAGACTGGGGGGAGGTGTTCTCAAATACTGATACAGAAGGTAAATGGGACATCTTTAAATCAACTCTAAATAACTATACAGCTAAATATATACCAAAGGGGAACAAATCTAAACGATTAAAAATAAATCCTACATGGCTGACACATGATGTTAAAAGAGCAATAAACAACAAAAAAATAGCCTTCAAAAAATACAAATCTGATGGGTCAGCGATAACATTTAAACAGTACAAAGAGCTTAATAAAATCTGTAAAAATGTATTAAAAACAGCAAAAATTCAAAACGAGAGACAGGTGGCCAAAGAAAGCAAAACTAATCCTAAATATTTTTTTAGATATATAAATGCAAAAAAACCAAGGACAGAGCATGTAGGACCCCTTAATAATGATAATGGGGAGGTTGTCACAGGCAATCAAGAGAAAGCGGAGCTACTGAATGGGTTCTTTAGTTCTGTATACACTATGGAAGAAGGAGCTGACATTGGCCAGGTCAGTGCTGGTAACACATCATGTAATGTACTGAACTGGCTTAATGTAGAGATGGTACAAGGTAAGTTAAGTGATATAAATGTAAGCAAATCCCCAGGGCCGGATGGACTACACCCAAGAGTTCTTAGAGAGGTAAGTTCAGTAATATCTGTACCTCTGTTCATGATATTTAGAGATTCTCTGGTGTCTGGTATTGTGCCAAGGGACTGGCGCAAGGCGAATGTGGTGCCAATCTTCAAAAAAGGGCTCTAGGTCTTCCCCAGGAAACTATAGACCGGTAAGTTTAACGTGCATTGTGGGTAAATTGTTTGAAGGACTTATAAGGGATTACATACAGGAATACATAGGGGATAATTGTATTATAAGTGATAGCCAGCATGGGTTTACTAAGGATAGAAGTTGTCAAACCAATCTAATTTGCTTTTATGAAGAGGTGAGTAGAAGCCTTGACAGAGGAATGGCTGTGGATATAGTGTTTCTGGATTTTGCTAAAGCGTTTGATACTGTCCCTCATAGACGTCTGACAGGTAAGTTAAGGTCTTTGGGTTTGGAAATTTTAGTTTGTAACTGGATTGAACACTGGCTCATGGATCGTACCCAGAGAGTGGTGGTCAATGATTCGTACTCTGATTGGTCCCCGGTTATTAGTGGTGTACCCCAAGGTTCAGTACTGGGCCCGCTGTTGTTTAATTTATTTATCAATGATATAGAGGATGGTATTAACAGCTCTGTTTCTATCTTTGCAGATGACACCAAGCTTTGTAGCACGATACAGTCTATAGAGGATGTGCATAAGTTACAAGATGACTTGGATAGACTAAGTGTCTGGGCATCCACTTGGCAAATGAGGTTCAATGTGGATAAATGTAAAGTTATGCATCTGGGTACTAATAACCTGCATGCATCGTATGTCTTAGGGGGGATTAAACTGGCAGAGTCACTGGTAGAGAAGGATCTGGGTGTACTTGTAGATCACAGACTACAGAATAGCATGCAATGTCAGGCTGCTGCTTCCAAAGCTGGCAGGATATTGTCATGTATCAAAAGAGGCATGGACTCAAGGGACAGGGACATAATACTCCCCCTTTATAAAGCATTGGTACGGCCTCACTTGGAATATGCTGTTCAGTTTTGGGCACCTGTCCATAAAAGGGACACTGCGGAGTTGGAAAGGGTGCAGAGACGCGCGACTAAACTAATATGGGGCATGGAACATCTTAGCTATGAGGAGCGATTAAAGGAGTTACAATTGTTTAGTCTTGAGAAGAGACGTTTAAGGGGGGATATGATAAACGTATATAAGTATATAAATGGCCCATACAAAAAATATGGAGAAAAACTGTTCCAAGTTAAACCCCCCAAAGGACGAGGGGGCACTCCCTCCGTCTGGAGAAGAAAAAGTTTAGTCTCAAGGGGCGACACGCCTTCTTTACCGTGAGGACTGTGAATTTATGGAATGGTCTACCTCAGGAACTGGTCATAGCAGGAACAATTAACAGCTTTAAAACAGGATTAGATACATTCATGGAACAAAATAACATTAATGCTTATGAAGAAATATAAAATCCCATCCCTTCCCCAATATCGCGCCACACCCCTACCCCTTAATTCCCTGGTTGAACTTGATGGACATATGTCTTTTTTCGACCGTATTAACTATGTAACTATGTAACTAAGATGGTGAGAGATTTCATATAATATATATTTGCAAACCCATCAGGTCCGGAAGCTTTACCCATGGGGATGGATTTAATTACTTTATGAATTTCTGGGAGAGAGATTTTTGCATTCAAGTTTAGAAGTTGTGTTTCTGATAATTTGGGTAGGTTTAGCTTATGGAGATAAGATTGTATAGAAGTTAAATGATCCTGAGGAGTTGGAATGGTATCTTTTAAATTGTATAGCTGTGAGTAAAATGATTTGAACCCGTTTGCAATATCTGTTGGGGAATATAATTTACATTTAGAGGTTGGGTGAATAAGTAAGGGAATTCTCGATTTGAGTTGTTTATTTTTAAGTCTGTTTAAGGCTAACAATTTGCCAGATTTATTATCTTGGGAATAATACTGGGAAGTAAGCATGTGACATCTGAGATCATGTCTTAGTAAAGATAATTCAGTCGCCAAGGCATCTGAAGGGTTATCTATGTTGGCTGTTTCAAGAAGTCTAATTCTGGACACTAAATCAGAAATCACTCTTTCCCTTTCCTTTTTAAGAATAGAACTATATTTGATACATAGTCCCCTTATAACTGCTTTATGACAGTTCCATATAAGAATAGGATTATTAACAGAGTGGGTGTTATGTTCAAAATAATCCTATATGTCGGAACCAATTTTTTTTTTGAAAATTCTTTATGAGAGAGAAGAAAAGGACTGATTTTCCAGTGATATGACTGGTGGGGAGGAATATTGTGGTTCAGAATAATAGTTATAGCTGAGTGATCTGACCAAGTGATAGTTTTGATCGTATTAGATAGTGTGTGATTAATCTGGGGCCTATCTATTAAAAACATATCTAACCGAGAATAAGTATTGTGCGCTGCTGACAAGTGTGTAAAAACCTTTTTCAGATCTTTATGGTTTATATGTTTGTCTTCTACTGGTGTTTTTATTGAAAACTAAAAACTACCACAGAGTCAAAATACTTCTTAAAGAAGCACTTTTTCAACTTATATAGTACAGAATATGCTATAATTAGAGAATGTATAAACTGAGGCACATGTATAAGATTGCAGCCATACTGGTTTGGAATTCCTTCACTGAAATGATTTCCTAATGTTGCCTACATTTCCCATAAATCCTCAGGCTTTGCAGAGAGATTGGATGTGGCATTATGATCATCAAATTAGGCTGCTGGTATTGGAGGTAATCCAGATGAACTTACAGGACTAATAAATGGGTTAAAGGGGTACTCCAGCCCTAGACATCTTATCCCCTATCCAAAGGATAGGGGATAAGATGTCTGTTCTTGGGGGTCCCGCCCCTGGGGACCCCCACAGTATAGCATGCGGCACCCACCTTTTTCTTATCCGGAAGCACTGGAGTGTCTGGTTCGCGACCACGGGAACGGAAGTCCGTGACTTCATGACTCCGCCCCCCCCCCCGTGCGACGCCCCATCCCCTCAATGCAAGTCTGCAAGTCTATGGGACTAGCATTGAAGCCAGAAGCCTCCGCTCCATATGCCTTTAAAGTGTTGGACCTGGGTTATGGCGGAGCAGCTCCCATTGACATGAATAGAAGCTGGTCTGCAGTAAGCCAGTGTCACCACTACAAAGAAGGTATAGAGCTGAGGATTCTGGATGATCGGTGGGGGGTGTTAGGGGTTAGCATTATACCAATCAAATACTGAAAGCCTATCCTATGGATAGGCCATCAATAGTTTTTGGTTGGAAAACCCTTTTGATCTATAGTCCCATAAAAAAAACAATAACAGCTAATAGAAGAATTACAAACACGAGAACAAATAACCCAGGCTTCTATGACATATGCTGCATCTTTGTCTCAATTCTATTGTGATTTTTCTAAATATCATAACATGAATTCAAGTCCATGCCATGTCAACCAACTTTTTCTGAGGGACACAGCTGTGTGTGTCAATGGCCAATAGATTCTACAAAATTGTGGTCTTTATAGAAATAACAATGGGATTCCCAATGCAGTTGAGGCACCTGCACATTAGGCTCACTGCTCTGACAGAACAGAATAACCACTGATGCTAGTACTACACCATTCATTGCCAACACATCTAACACTTGTAGATTTATGAAAAAAATATTATTATTGAACAGTGAAGTGTTTAAAACAATAGCAAAAGGTATTCATGTGTAGGTAGTATTAAAGAAAATGCTTGCCCATGCTGTATAAATCTTTTAACTACAACAGACCCATTCTCTACGCTAAAGACCAGCGTCATTTAAACAGGACTAGGCATTGGCTTGTCAAATGTTTCATTTTAAGTAGCAAGCTAAGAGGCAGATATGTAGATAACATGCATTGGCTGACCTTGATCCCCCATCAAAAACTGTCAAGCTTGTTCAGAAGCTCTTGTGGAACAATCTTTGGAGCAAACTTTAAGGACGGCAAGACATCACAGTATTTTGGTGGCTTTCACAGCAGCTTATTAAACACTTGTCAAGTCATCTACAATATCCACAGTGCAGCCTGAAATATGTCATCCTATTTAGAGCCTACAGGGTAGAGTTGATGAAAATCAGGAAGGTTGTATAACATCAGAAAGTGCTACTAAACTAGTAAACAATTCAATATTTAATTGGTTAATTTAAACAAATTCATGTTTTCTTACAAGGTATCATAACACCATCATGGAACAACCTCTAACTCCATCTGAATTGGTGAGCAACTATGCAATAGAACAGGCTAAGAATTATATTGTAAGAAGCCCATAGGTCATGATGGTCATTAACAGAGTTACAATAAAATACAGGTCTTTTTATTGGTGTCTAGTGTTGCTCGCGAATATTCGCAATTCGAATATTATTCGCGAATATCGCATATTCGCGAATTCGCGAATTTCGCGAATATAGCGCTATATATTCGTAATTACGAATATTCGTTTTTTTTTTTTTTCTTCACAGTACACATCACAGTGATCACCCCTCTCTGCTTCCAGCTTGTGTGGTGTAAAGAAGGCTGTAATACTACTGTGTGAGACTGGCGTGCGAAAATTCGCATATGCGAAAATTAGTATATGCTAATTTTCGCATATACGAATTTCCACATATGCTAATTTTCGCATGCGCGTATTTTCGCATACGCGAAAATAAAACGAGGGTATAACGAATATGCGAATATTCGCGAATATATGACGAATATTCGTCCATATATTCGCGAATATTCGCGAATTCGAATATGGCCTATGCCGCTCAACACTATTGGTGTCCAATGGCTTTTTTTTTCTGTAGTGTTCACAGTGCCTTAAAAATTATGTTATTTTTATTCTGTGGATCGGTACTATTATAGCGATACCCAATTTATACACACTATTATGTATAGTTTTTATTTGTTTCTTTTTTTTTATATTTCTTTTGTTTTAAAGTACAGGACTTTATTGGGAAAGTAGCATTTATTTTTTTACACTTTATCATAATTTTTATTTATTGGAAAGCTTTTTTGTTTATATATATATATATTTTTTTTACCTGTTATCCTACACTGCAGTACATCAGCAAGTATAACTGTCAGTATTACACTGACATTCAGCCTGTGATATAGCTGGACGTCACAGGCTTCCGTACTTGGCAGACAGGAGGCCATCAGCTGGCCTCCTGCTGCCATGACAACCATCTGGACCCTGCAATCCCATTGCAGGGTTGTCGATGGGGGGGACAGAGGAACTCCCCGCCCCCTGTCAATCGTATAGAGGCCCTGATCAGTACTGATCCCGGCATCTATGGTCTTGGCAGCTGCGCAATCTCGGTCCCGGTTTCTGGTTGTGATTGACAGCCGGGTCCCATAGCTGAAAGAGCAGAGAAAGCGATCTTTGATTTTTTTGAGTGATGAACCTGATTCTTCACATGTTGGGAAAGAGTTAAAACAGCCGAAAGCTCTGCCACATAAATAAGAAGTATTGGGACAATATAAAATCTAGAACAAGGAAAAATTTCAGGTGCTCTTCACAAATATCAGATTTCATCTTTTATTTTCAAGATGTATTTGAAAAAATAGAAGCTCCAACCTCATAATTAGTTATAGCCATAACCCTCACTTTTTTCTGGTCCCAGGTTTAATGAATGGTTAAAGGGGTACCCCAGTGGAAAACAATTACTTTTATTTAAAAATCTTAATCCTTCAAGTACTTATCAGCTGCTGCATGCCAGAGGAAGTTATTTTCTTATTACATTTCTTTTCTGTCTGACCACAGTGCTCTCTGCTTACACCTCTGTCCATGTCAGGATCTATCCAGAGCAGGAGCAAATCCCCATAGGAAACCTATCCTGCTCTGGACAATTCCTGACAGAAGTGTAAGCAGAGATTCAAAAGAAAAGAACTTCCTCTGGAACATGCAGCAGCTGATAAGTACTGGAAGGATTAAGATTTTTAAATAGAAGTCATTTACAAATCTGTTCGCACCAGTTGATTTAAAAAAAATGCTTTCCCACCAGAGTACTAACCTAACCCATGCCCCAAAAAAAAGAAAACCAAATACACCTAAGAAATATACCTGGTCCAGCTTAAATTTTTGTTAGTTCAAAATGTAGTCCTTGTTAGTGTTGGGCGCGAATATTCGCATTTCAAATTTTTATCGCAAATATCGCAAATTCACGAATATTGCGAATATATTCGCTATATATTCAAAATTACGAATATTCACTTTTTTATGCATATTCGCATATGCGGATATGGGAATATTCGCATATTCCTTCTTTTCACTTGCGGGCCAATTAGAATGATGCAAATACACTTATCAGAGGTTATCAACAACATCCCTAGCAACCAATAGTAAAGTTGCCCACCCCTCACTGTTTTCTTCCTTGAATATGCGAATATAACGAATCCGTGAAATTCCCGAATATAGGATGAATATTCGTCTATATATTCGCAAAATATCGTGAATTCGAAATGGCCAATGCCGCTCATCACTAGTCCTTGTTAGTCTTTATTTGCCTAGCACGGTGATATGCTATACAAGCACAAAAATGAACAAAGATTGGCAGGGACAGATCAGATCATTAGTGTTGGTGCGTTGGGAAATGTATTACCCCAAGATATAAAACTTACTTGGTCTCCAAGAGGTTAAACTCTCTAACACGAAAACTGATTTGGGGACAGTATTTTCATACTCCGCATGTATGTCAAGCTTCCTTCATTTTCAGTTTGCTGACTTTACTAAGGCTCACATTAGTGTTTAGCTCTAGTCAGAGGCACTCTGTTCACTAAGTCCATTCAAATTACGGGACTTGAGTGGAGAAAAAAAATAAGAACATAAGACATAGAGGAGCTCGGACACAGAGTCCATTCTAGCAACAAACAATGGACCTGGACAGTGTGTTGCACAATGAGACCCAACGGGTCCTGTTGACTTTGAATGGGGTCTGTCAGGTGTCTGCTGTATCTTGCAGTATTCGATACAGCAGACACCTGACAGACCCCATTCAAAGTCAACAGGACCCGTTGGGTCTCATTGTGCAACACACTGTCCAGGTCCATTGTTTGTTGCTAGAATGGACTCTGTGTCCGAGCTCCTCTATGTCCTATGTCCTCCATTAAGTTTACTTATCGTCCAATGGAAAAGTACAGATAACTGACAAATGACAAGCGGAGTTCTGCTGCATTTACATATTTCCTTCTGCTATAATTGCATATGGCCACTTTGCCTTACATATAGCAGAGGCCTGATCAGACCGACCAATGGTCCTTGCACAGTGCCTAGGACTTGTTTTACTATGACTGAACAAGGATATTAAAGGGGTACTCTGCTGCTAGGCATCTTATACCCTATCCAAAGGATAGGGTATAATATGTCTCATCGCTGGGGTCCTGCTACTGGGGCCCCCGTGATCTCCTGCAGCACCTGGCGTTCTAAACAAACACGGGGTTCCTGCGGCAGTGGTCATGACATCACGGCCATGCCCCTCATGATGTCACGCCAAGCCCCCTCCATTCATGTCTATGGGAGGGGCGTGTCAGTAAACACGCCCCCCTCCTATAGCCATGAATGGAGGGGGCTTGGTGTGAAGTCATGAGGGGGCGTGGCCGTGACGTCCCGATCACGGCCTCTGTCTCCGACCATTCTGAACAAAATGTTCAGAATGCTGGAGCACTGGTGTACCCCTTTAACCGAGGGTAATCATGTGCTAAGTTATGTGAATATCTTGTTTTCCACTCTTCCTGCTAATCATCTCCATTGTGATTAAATATCTTGCAAATATCGCTGTTGCTAGGGAACAAGTAACAATTGTAATGTGTCATTTTAAATGTTTCCAGTGGATAAGAATATCTTGTCTTAAAAATGCAGAAAAAAAAAAAACAAAACGAAAAGATTAATAAAATATGTAAAAAGCATTAAAGTAAAAAGTATGAAAGAAGCCATTTACTAGAAGAAATGTTTTTCCTCCCTTTTTCTTCTTGAAAATGTAAAATTGCACCGAAAATCCAGTTGGTATTTGTACAGTATGTTTATAAAATACATGGGATAGCTTGTTATCTTGTGTATTCATGTCATCATTGTTTATCTCCAATGAATTAGATACATACATTTTTAAAGCTTGCCCTCATTGTAACAATTCACATTCAGACTGCATAAACAATGATTTAACAAAGAAGCGCCTGGTAAACAACTGAGCGTTTATAATAATGTGAACAATTCGGAACATTCTTGACATTGAATCACCAGACAGTATATCCACAGTCAAATATGGGCCCGTTCACACTGAGGAATTCACAAGGAATTTACTTGAGTTATTCCTCTTGAATTCTCTGCTTGAAAAAACACATCTCTTCTTCCCATAGACCTCAATGTATTTTGCTCTTTCTCGTTCACACTGCGGAAATTCCGCTCGTGGAATGCCTCGACACTTGAAAAAAGAACATGTTCATTCTTCAAGTAAAATCTGCAAGTAGAATCCCATATAACTCAATTGTAAAAAATGTTTCCGCCCAACACTGTTTTCGCAAGAATTTGCATAAAAATCCTGCACAAATTTTTTTTTTTAATAAATATAGGGAAATTCTAATTGGTGGTTGTCGTCCAGCAAAAAAACAAAACAAAACTGTTTCCTCCTATATTTCCGCACAGAATTCTGTGTCAATTCCATGCAGATTTCATGCGGAAAAAAACTGAAATTCCACGGTGGAATTTTTAAGCGAGAATTCCTCTCCAATTCCTCAGTGTGAACAGGGCCTTAATATAACTAAAAATATAATAATGGGCACTCGTACATGTGCCAGTGCAAGGGAGGAAAAAGCATTTTACCTGCAATATGAAATACATTTAAAGTTTTTTTTTATCTGCACACTGGCTGTACTAGACTTCCTTCTGTTCTTCTTATGGTAAACACACCAGGCCAGAAGAAGTGTCTCAGCAGGGAACATTTTATATTTATTTTTTCAAATCAACTGGTGCCAGAAAGTTAAACAGATTTGTAAATTACTTCTATTAAAAAATCTTAATTTGTCCAGTACTTATTAGCTGCCTTTATGATCCACAGGAAGTTCTTTAATTTTTGAATTTCCTTTCTGTCTGACCACAGTACTCTCTGCTGACACCTCTGTTTATTTTAGGAACAGTCCAGAGCAGGATAGGTTTGCTATGGGGATTTGTTCCTACTCTGGACAGTTCCAAAAATGGACAGAGGTGTCAGCAGAGAGCACTGTGGTCAGACAGAAAGGAAATTAAAAAAGAAAAGATGTTCTTGTGGATCATACAGCAGCTAATATGTACTGGAAGGATTAAGGTTTTTTTTAATCAAAGCACTTTACAAATCTGTTTAAGTTTCTGGCACCAGTTGATAAAAAAAAAAAAAATGTTTTCCAGTGGAGTACCCCTTTAATCTCTCAGTGGTTTTCCTGTCCTTTATCTCAGGTGTGATGTTGTGGAGACAACAGGGGAAATTAGTGATACCTAAAATCATTAACTTTCTGGCATATGTAAAGAAATATGCAAATATCTTCTATTTGAACTATAAAATATGCATATGCATTATGCATATGTAGAACAAACATTTCTAAACATATGCCTATTCCATCGTCTATTTTCATTTGAATGTGTTTGTTCTGTAAAGTCAAATTTTCTTTCTACATTATGTAATGCATGCTTCAATTCCGCAATAACATGGACAATTCTTTAAAGGGGTATTCCAGGAATTTTTTTTATTTGACTATGCTACAGGGGCTGTAAAGTTAGTGTAGTACATAATATAGTGTCTGTACCTGTCTCTAACAGCCGGTGTCGTATTCTTATGTGATCTTTGCTCTGGATGTCCATTTTAACAGAAAACGAAATGACTCCTGTTTCTGGTATTTTACCAGGATGCTGTGTGGCCGAGACCTGACATCACTAGTCATGTGATGACAGGGAGCCTGTCTTCTTCAATGGGTGGAGCGACCACAGGGAATTAGCAACAGCTGGAGGCACCCTGATTAGAAAGCACTGACCTTTTTCATTGAATCTAGCTTGTTTGTTGTTCAATGGGTGGGGTGGCTGATGTGTGGGGGTCGGAAAGTGGAATTATGGGATTTGTATAAAAAAAATTCAATAGGAAATACTGAGGTTCACAAAAAGAAAGCCAAAGCTTTATGGTAATCTCACAACACAGCCATTTAACCCAAAGACAAGTGCAAATCCTTCCTAAATATGTCCATTAATGTCTGACAGGTAGGTGCTAAAATCACCTTATGGTGAATAACTCCTTAAGGGTATGTTCATACGCGTGGATTTTTGCAGCGTATTTAGCTGCGTATCCGCTGGTGAAGGCCCCGCAATGTGTGAGTACGCCGTGCCTGTGCCTGCTGGTAGCGGCAATACGCCGCTATGAGCAGACACACTGCAGCGATGTGCGCAGCGTACTCGCACATTGCGGCCGCTCTCCCTGCTCTGAGCTAGGCAGAGAGCTCCCGCGATGTGCGAGTATACTGCGACTCACACATCGCAGTGTGCCTGCTGGTAGCGGCGTATTGCCACGATGAGCAGGCAAAGCCAGCATAGATCGGGCCTTCACCAGCGAATCTGCAGCGTAAAATCCTCAGAAAATCCGCGCGTGTGAACGTACCATTAGGGTATGTTCACACGTACAGGATCCTGCACAGATTTAATGCGCAGGATTTGTAACTGCAGACTAGAAGCTGAAATCTGCAGCAGAAAATCCTGTGCATCAATTCTGCGTACGTGTGAACGTACCCTTAAGGAAATTCATGGATACAGAGTTGCCATCTTCCAATATGTCAGGTGAAGTCCAGAGTGTGTATAACAAATGGCACGAGACTGTAGAAGCCAACATTTAAAGGGGTTATCCAGGAATAGAAAAACACAGCTGCTTTTTTTTTTTTTTTAACCGCTCCCTGTCTGTCTCCAGGTTGTGTGTGGTTCTGGAGCAAAGTTGTAAAACCACATCCAACCTGGAGACAGACGTGGAGCTGTTTTTAAAAGAAATTAGCGGTATTTTTCTATTCCTGGATCACCCTTTTAAGATGAGAGATTTAGGAATTGGAGCTTGTGTCTAGGTTTTAGGAAAAGCAAATAAAATGTATACTGCTGGTGTGTATAGAAGGAGTCTGAACTAGTTAAGGCAATGCACTAACCATGACCAATGAGAGCCAAAGACTAATAGCATATAGAAAATATAGAACAATCCTTGAAGTACTTTTAGTGCACTCAAAGATGTTATGCAAGATGTAAAGAAAATATACATTTAGTTTTGAAATATAATATCAATGTCTATACTGAATCAACTAGAACTACATTTTTTTTAAATATTAAACAGTATACTGTCTTATCGATCAAACAGTAATGTAGACTATGAAATGTTTATTTAAATGTTTAGAACAATGAGAAGTATTTTAGAAACATTCTGGGACTTAGTCTTTCTTGTCATCATAAAACTACAGCTCTGATAAATCACCCCATAAAGTCAGAGATTCAGAAATCTCTATTATCTTTTAAAGAGATGATCCAGCATATCTCTGTCATGACACCATAATAAATGGCGCTAAATAAATGATGCTAATGTGAACCAAATCTTGTTTATCCCCTTAAGGACATGTGCCGTAAATGTACGCCGCTGCTTAGCGCTACTTAGCACACAGCGCCGTACATTTACGGCACGGGCTGTGACGCAAGCGCAGGAGCTGTCAGCAGCCACGGACCCACCGATAATGGTGGACATCAGTGATCACGCTGCTGTCAGCCATTAACCCCCCAGATACAGATCACGGCATCTGTGGCAGTGCAACATTTAAAATTGCTGTGGAGATCAGATCAGCCAAGATGGCGGACAGAGGTTCCCTAATCTGCATCTGGCTGTCTCCCGGGGTCTTCTGCACTGATCAGCCTTCCAGCAGACTAGAGCAGAAGATCGCCAATAATACTGATCAGTGCTATGTCCTATGCATAGCACTGAACAGTATTAGCAATCTGATGATAAAAAGTCCCCTATGGGGACATAAAAAGTGTAAAATAAATGTAAATAATTTTTTTTTTTTTAAAAGGTGAAAAAAAGGTGAAAAAGCCCCTTTACCAAAAAAGTTTTAAATCACCCCTTTTCCTAAAAAAAAGTGTAAAAAATTATAAATAATTAAAACATTTGGTATCGTTGCATGCATAAATGTCCGAACTATAAAAATATCATGTTAATGATCCCCTACGGTGAACAGCGTAAACATAAAAAAATAAAATGAAAAAAAGGCCAACATTTCAGGTTTTTTTGTCACATCAAACTGCAAAATTAATTAATAAAAAGTGATCAAAAAGTCACATATATGCAAATGTGGTACAAAAACAAACTACAGATCATGGCGCAAAAAATGAGCCTTCACACATTACTGAATACACAAAAGTAAGAAAGTTAGAGGTGGTCAAAATAGGGTAATTTTAAACATACTGATTTTGTTAAAAAAAAGTTTGAGATTTTTTAAAAGCAGTACAATAATAAAAATGTATGTAACCATGGGTATAATTTTAATCGTATTGAGCCAGAGAATAAAGAAAACATGTAATTTTTACCGTAAAGTGTATAGGGTGAGAACTAAACCCCCCAAATTTGCAAAATTATGATTTCCGTTTAAATTTCCTTACACAAAAAATAATTTTTTGGGTTTACCATACATTTTAGGGTACAACTGGTTACTCAAAAACAAGCCCTCATATGGGTCTGTGAATGGAAATATAAAAGATTGTAAAGAAATATATATAAAAACGAAAATGCTAAAATAAAATTGGCTGTGTCCTTAAGGGTTAAAGAGATGCTTTGGAGAAAAAAAAAACTGTGTACATACAAGTTTCTTTTAACAGAGTATTACAAATTTTTTGCAAACCTTCCATATCTCTAAATTCTGTTCTCCATCTATTCCTTTTTCCATTGCACATCTTCCGTTCTTCCTGTCTCCTCTGTTCTTTTTCTGTTTTCAGTATGTGCGCTCTGACTTTGGAGGTATATATTTATCTTTATCATACTGTGCTCCTGTGTGTCTGTTTGCATGGCTGTCAGATTGTATTGGTTTGAAAGAAATGTCAATTTCCTTCTGTAAAGAACAATGCTAAAAATATCCTTGGTATTTGTAAAATCATACCTGTAATGAAATATCGAGTAAGTATAAAATACATATTTTATAAACACAGCTAAAAAAAAAAATGAAGGGAACACTAAGATAACACATCCTAGATCTGAATGAATGAACTAATTGTATGAAATACTTTTGTCTTTGCATAGTTGAATATGCTGACAACAAAATCACACATAAATTATCAATGGAAATCAGGAGGAACCCAGGGCCAACCACACAAGCATATGGTCTCACAAGGCGACTGAGGATCTCATCTCAATACCTAATGGCAGTCAGGCTACCTCTCGCAAGCACATGGAGGGCTGTGCAGCCCCCCAAAGAAGTGCTACCCCACACCATTACTGACCCACTGCCAAACCGGTCATGCTGGAAGATGTTGCAGACAGCAGAATGTTCTCCACGGCGTCTCCAGACTCTTTCACGTCTGTCACATGTGCTCAGTGTGAACACAAATTTGCCAATCTTGGTTTTCTCCGGCAAATTCCAAAATGTCCTGCACGGTGTTGGGCTGTAAGCAAAACCCCCACCTGTGGATGTCGGGCCCTCATACCACCCTCATGGAGTCTGTTTCTGACCATTTGAGTGGACACATGCACATTTGTGGCCTGCTGGAGGTCATTTTTCAGGGCTCTGGCAGTGCTCCTCCTGCACCTCCTTGTACAAAGGCGGAGGTAGCGGTCCTGCTGCTGGGTTGTTGCCCTCCTATGGCCTCCTCCACATCTTCTGATGTACTGGCCTGTCTCCTGGTAGTGCCTCCATGCTCTGGACACTACGCTGACAGACACAGCAAACCTTCTCTCCACAGCTCGCATTGATGTGCCACTTGTGTGGGTTGTAGACTGCGTCTCATGCTACCAATAGAGTGAAAGCACCGCCAGCATTCAAAAGTGACCAAAACATCAACCAGGAAGCATAGGAACTGAGAAGTGGTCTGTGGTCATCACCTGCAGAACCACTACTTTATTGGGGGTGTCTTGCTAATTGCCTATAATTTCCACCTGTTGTCTGTTCCATTTGCACAACAGCATGTGAATTAGATTGTCAATCAGTGTTGCTTCCTGAGTGGACAGTGTGATTTCACAGAGGTGTGATTGACTTGGAGTTACATTGTGTTGTTTAAGTGTTTGCAGTTTTAGTCTTTGCAGATTGTTGGTCTCCTCTTAAAAGATACTACCTGACCATAAGTGTAAGGGATAATTCTTGAACAAAAAGAACTAATGATCTAAGAAAAAATAAATTATCATTGCTATCTCCATTTTGTCACATATATACCTTTAGGGTGCCTTCACCTTATGGAATGTCTGCTGGGGAAAATCCGGCAGATATTCGGTGCACAGCAGGCCCGCTCAGATATCTGCTGTCACCATAGACTGCAATGCATATCTGCTGCCACATCTGTCCATTTCAGGAACTGTCCAAGGCAGGACAGTTTCTGACATGGACAGAGGTGTCAGCAGAGAGCCCTGTGGTCAGATTGGAAAGAACTACACAACTTCCTCTGTAGCATATAACATCTGATAAGTACTGGAAGGATTACGATATTTTAAATAGAAGTAATTTACAAATCTGTTTAACAAAAAAAAGTACTTTTCACTTTCTGCTTAACCCCTTAAGGACCCATGAAATACCGGTACGTCATGAGTCCGCTCCCATTCTACAACACAGGGCCACGGCCGGGACCCGTGGCTAATAGTACGCGGCACTGATCGCGATGCCACGCGCTATTAAGCGTTGAAAGTTGAACGCCGCGTCTAAAGTGAAAGTAAAACAATGCCGGTTAGCTCAGGGAGCTGTTCGGGATCGCTGCGGCGAAATCGTGGCATCCCAAACAGCTTACATGACAGCCGGAGGGTCCCTACCTGCCTCCATGCTGTCCGATCGCCGAATGACTGCTCAGTACCTGAGATCCAGGCATGAGCAGTCAAGCGGCAGAATCATCGATCACTGGTTTCCTATGAGAAACCACTGATCAATGTAATAGATCAGTGTGTGCAGTGTTATAGGTCCCTATGGGAGCTATAACACTGCAAAAAAAAAGTGAAAAAAAAATGTGAATAAAGATCATTTAACCCCCTAATAAAAGTTTTAATCACCCCCCTTTTCTCATTTAAAAAAAACCCAGTGTAAATAAAAATAAACATGTGGTATCGCCACGCGCGGAAATGTCAAAATTATAAAAATATATCATTAATTAAACCGCACGGTCAATGGCGTACGCGCAAAAAAAATCCAAAGTCCAAAATAGTGCATTTTTGATCACTTTTTATATCAATAAGTCCTATCAATGCAAAAAATGCTAAAAACTTCAGATCATGACGCAAAAAATGAGCCCTCATACCGCCCTATACGCAGAAGAATAAAAAAGTTATAGGGGTCAGAAGATGACAATTTTAAACGTATTAATTTTCCTGCATGTAGTTATGATTTTTTCCAGAAGTACGACAAAATCAAACCTACATAAGTAGGGTATCATTTTAATCGTATGGACATACAGAATAGAGAGAAGGTGTCATGTTTACCGAAAAATGTACTGTGCAGAAACAGAAGCCCCCAAAAGTTACAAAATGGTGTTTTTTTTCTATTTTGTCTAACAATGTTTTTTTTTTTTCCGTTTCGCAGTACATTCTTGGGTAAAATTAATGACGTCATTACAAAGTAGAATTGGCGGCGCAAAAAATAAGCCATCGAATGGATTTTTAGGTGCAAAATTTTAATAGTTATGATTTTTTAAAGGTAGGGAGGAAAAAACAAAAATGCAAAAACGGAAAAACCTTAAGGGGTTAAGGGGTTAATATATCCCATCCCTTAATAGGGACCATTCTTATCAGATCCTTTAGGATATCCACTTTACCTATAATGTCATGGCCAATAAATGAATATACATATAAAATGATATGTAAATCTATTTGATATGTTTATTTTACGCATACTGGGGGAGATTTATCAAAACTTGTCCAGAGGAAAAGTTGTTGAGTTGCCCATAGCAACCAATCAGATCGCTTCTTTCACTTTTGAAAAGGCCTCTGCAAAATGAAAGAAGCGATTTGATTGGTTGCTATGGGCAACTCAACAATTTTTCCTCTTCCCCACTGTATATCTATCATACAATACTACTAAAATAATGCAAGTAGACGTGTTATATGCCCACAAAATGGCTTATAATTCTGTCAGAATGCTTGGAAAGTCATACATATACTCCTTTCAGAGACGACACAGTGTGCACTTGCTCCTGGAAGAGTAGTAAAGCACTTGTGTGTTGCAATGCATGATGTCTTAACCATATTCAAAGTCAAACCTTGGGGCAAAACTGAAACTGTTTCCATGACAACTGAAATTTTGCTCTCTGGTAAAGCTGTGGTCTGTGGATTATCACGCATATAAAGACTTTGCCAATATAAAAAAATATATATATCACGTTGAATTTATCACGTTTTTAACCATGAAGGAAAGGCCGTATTTTAATTGTATTCATCTCAAGAGAACACATGGCATTTTGGATTGAGAAGCATGCTGCTTATTTGTTGATTTTAAGGTTTATCAAATACAGTGGTCCCTCAAGTTACAATATTAATTGGTTCTGGGACGACCATTATATGTTGAAACCATTGTATGTTGAGACCAGAACTCTATGGAAACCTGGTAATTGGTTCTGAAGCCACCAAAATGTCATCCAAAAATAGGAAAAAGTGAGGATTAAACAAAAATAAGTAGATAACTAATACAGATAAAGCAAGTCCTTACATATAAAAGTAATAAAGAGCTGCTGGGAGCTGTAAATCACTCTCTATGTCAGTGTTTTCCAAGCAGGGAGCCTCCAGCTGTTGCAAAACTACAACTCCCAGTATGCCCGGACAGCCAAAGGCTGTCCGGGCATGCTGGGAGTTGTAGTTTTGCAGCAGCTGGGGGCACCCTGCTTGGGAAACACTGGTCTTTGTAGAGGACAGGAGCTTCTTCAGGGTCCTATATAGTACATGCAATGTCCTAAAAAAGTTACATGGAGTCGCCCTCACCTGGTGTCCAAAGGAGCAGGTAACCCTGGTACAGGTAAAGTGTAAAGAACATGTAATACCTCTCTGTACTATAGGGAGGCGCTACCAGACATTTGTCAGTACATACGCTTCAGTAATACAGGTAAAGAGTAATACAGAACATGTAATACCTCTCTGTACTGTAGGGGGCGCTACCAGACACCAGTAAGTGCATGCACTTCAGTAATACAGGTGCTTTACCAGTAAATTGCCCATTCTGATTGATCAGTTCTTCCAGCTATTGACACGTTTCACAGATCTGGACTGTCTTTACATTGTATGTTGAGTCTGGTTTCAACTTATAATGGTCCAGATAAGACCATTGTATGTTGAAACTATTGTATGTTGAGGCCATTGTAAGTTGGGGGATCACTGTATATATATTTTTTAAACATTGGGCAAATCCTTCACAAGACAGTATGCTACATCAGAGAGCGTACATGGGATGTGGGGGACCCCGCATGACCACGCGCCACAAGAGATGCTCTTTTTAGCCACTCTCCTCCAGCTCCAGACATAGTGGAAGTGTGCTGCCAAGATGAGAAAACCCTTTCTATTGCACAATTCCTCTGTGGATCTGTACCCTTTCTGCTCCATGGTAAAATGATCAGAAATGATGCTAAATCGGAACTTATTTCACCCAAAATATCCTGAAAAAATTAAGCGCCGATAATCAAAGTCCCATTGACTAATGTACTTTTTCATTTCAGAATTCAGATTCCAACACAGAAATTCTGCTGTGAGAACGCAGCAGCAGAAAACCCATTGAAGTCAATGGGAGTGCGATTTAAGGCAAAATCCGCACTGAATTCCTTTCAGATTTTGCCTTAAGTTTTTCTCTTCATAGTTCAATTGTCATAAAGGCCAGGCTGAGATGCAGAATGTTCGCCACCTCCCCTACCTCTCTGTGCCCTGCATGATTGATGTGAAGGGTTTGATTTCCAACACTGAGCCCAAGCTCTATGACTCTCCTGCTTAGAAGAAAAACATGATCTTATAATCTGATAATCATGATCTTTGCAAGACAGCTCTATAGAACACTAAGGCCTGGTTCACATGGCAGAATTTCTGCAGTAAATTCTGCATGGAGTTCTGCATGAATTTATAGCCAAATACACTTCAATGGGACTCCGCTGTCCCATTCACACAGCATAATTTCTGCTACAGAATTTCCACTCAGGAATTTCATTGAAGTGAATGGGCAATTCATTTCTATGGAATTTACTGCAGAATTTTCATGCGGAATTCTGTGCAGGAATTCTGCCATGTGAACAAAGCCTTAGAGATGCAGATTCCCTTTAAACAGCATGCACCCAGTGAGGCTAAGTTTCCACTTGGTTTTTTTTTCTGGCAGTTTTTGGAAAACTGCCACTGCAGTTTTTGAGCCAAAGTCAGAAGTGGATCCATAAGGGAGGAGAAGTGTAAGTCCTTCCTTTATATGTCCCATTCCTTTTGAACACATTTCTGGCTTTGGCTCAAAAACTGCAGCGGCAGATATCCAAAAACTGCCCGAAAAAAAAACAAGTGGAAACTAGTTAAAGATATTTGTAAATGACTTCTGTTAAAAAATCCCAATCCTTTCTGTACATTTCAGCTGGTGTATACTACAGAGAAAGTTCTTTGCTTTTTGAATCTCCTTTCTGTCTGACAACATGCTCTCTGCTGACACCTTTGTAAGTGTCAGAAACTGTCCAGAGCAAGAGCGGTTTGCTAAGGGGATTTTCTCCTACTCTGGAAAATTCCTAAAATGGACAGAGGTGTCAGCAGAGAGCACTGTGGTCAGACAGAAAGGAAATACAAAAAGAAAACAACATCCTCTATATAGCAGCTGAAAAGTACTGAAAGGATTGGGATTTTTTAATAGAAGTAATTTACAAATCTGTTTAACTTTCTGACACCAGTTGATTTAAAAGAAAATGTTTTCCAGTGGAGTACCCCTTTAAGCTTGTGAACAGTGCCTATAGGGAAGCACATGAAGTCCTCTATGGTTTTCTACAACATATGTAATGACATGATCTTCTCCAATTACTCATAGCCCCTTTAGCGATAAGTTGATCTCCATAGTTCAGACTTCTGGGTTATCCATGATACACGGGAAGTTTAATATTATGCACCAGCCATCAATATTAAACTAGCTTTTAGGCTCTCCAGAACGGTACCTGCTTTAACTGGCACATAGTGGAACCCTGCCTTCAATAGAGATTGTCTGGCTACATATGGAATCATGTTATTCATTTCAGTTTTTTGAAACATAGCCAAACAAAGAATAGAAACCTAATAAAATCCCAGAATTCCCTGTATACCCATCTCTATGTTGTCATCCAAGTTTTGTTTACTGCTTTACATATTCTATCAATCTAGCCAACAGCGCATCTATTCACTTTAAAGACTTGCCATTTATATGATAGCTACATAAAATTAAAATTGAACTATCTATAACAGTTTAAACTGAAAATATATCATATCGGTATGGCAGGAGTATGTGAGATTTATGTATCTTAAAGTGGCATCTGTTTCCACTTCAGATTCAACAGCTCAAAAAAAATAAAAAATTATTCGCATTTTGCAGCATTGGCAGTAGAGCAGATTATCATATTTTTCTGAACCAGCCATATAATCAAGTCTTATGTCCTATATGTCCTTCAATTATGCAAATTATTAAATACCAAATGTGCTTGTTAATCAATTTTGGGGGTTGGGTGGGGTGGTGGAAACCTGAGAAAACATCTCCCAATAATGACAGCAGGGCCAGTTTTAGAATTAATGTGGTCCTGGGCAAAATTAAAAGTGGGGCCCCAAAAGCTGAACAAGTCAGTCACATTTAGTTAATTTAGGATGTAGCATGCCACAAGTGTTGCAAGTTTATTAACCTCTTAAGGATGCAGGGCATACCTGTATGCTCTGCACCCGCTCCCCTGCTATGACGCGGGCTCACGGGCTGACCTCAAATCATAGCCAAGTGGTCCCCACAGCTATCAACCGCCAGGACCCATGTCTAATGCCGTACATCACCGATCGTGGTGATGCCCAGCATTAAACCCTAAGGCTAGGTTCAGACTACGGAATTTCCGCCGGAATTTTCGCTTTGAAATTTCCGGCAGAAATTCCGCTTACTAAAATCTGCAAGAAAATTTCCGCCTGAAGAAAGGGGTTGCTCTTTCTTCAGGCGGAAATCCTAGAGAAACACATAGCAGTCTATAGGAGACTGAAATGTCCGCGCGGTCCTAGCGCCGACTAATTCAGTCGGCGCAGGCGGAACTCGGAATCTCCGGGCGGAAATTTTCTGCTCGGAAATTCCGTAGTCTGAACCTAGCCTTAGACATGGCCATCAAAGTTGATCGCCACATCTAACATAAGAGTAAAACCGTTCCCGGCAGCTAAGTAAGGCTGTTCGGGACCGCCGCTGTGAAATCAGCTGGATCAGCAGAGCACCAATAACACTGATCTTTGCTATGGCATAGCATTGAAAAGTGTATGCAATCAGAAGATTTCATGTAATAGTCCACTATGGGGACTAAAAAATGGTGTAAAAAAAAAAAAAAAAAAGCTATTATATTTGATTCAACCCCTTCCCTAATAAAAGTTGGAATCACCCCCTTTTCCCATAAAAAAAAATAAATAAATAAATAAACATATGTGGTATTGCCATTGTATTGTGTAAATGTCCGAACTATAAAATTATAATGCTAATTAAATCGCCCGGTCAATGGCGTATACGTAAAAAAATTCTGAAGTCAAATTTTTTTTTATTTTTGGTAATTTTCTATACCCTAAAATAGAAATAAACATAGATTTTGTGGTGAAAGGATTAATGTCATTACAAATATTGGTATCACATAAAACAAGCTCTCATATGGGTCTGTAGGTGGAAAACTGAAATCATTATGGTTTTTAGAAGGTGAGGAGGAAACAAAAGTGCAAAAACGGAAAAACGCTGAATCCTGAAAGGGTTAAAACATCAGGAGCACAAGCTACAAATCGTATGTCCCTGTAGACACACAATATTTGCTAGACAAACACAATACTGCTATATTGTTCTTAAATAAAAACCACGATACATAGACCAATATTCTTACATACAGTAACATATAGTGGTAGATACCCACTATACGCCGGCACCCTGCAGACTGAATGAGGCTGCACTGGAGGGAAACTGATGCTAGAAATGATACCATTCATTTCAATGGGACAGTTCACAATCATTTTGCATCTTAATTATTGACGCCAAATGGTTGGACATGCTAGAAACAGAAATTTGGATTACACCCCCTGTAATACACTACTGTGTGTGTGTGCGTGCATGTATGTATGTATGTATATATATATATATATATATATATATATATATATATATATATCATAGGAAAGAAGAAAAAATGTATATTTCCCAACCAGACTGTATCTAGCTGTTGCAAAACTACAACTCTTAGCATGCTGGAGGCCCCTGGTTGCGAAACATTGATATATACACACACATGCATAAATCAGTGTTTCCCAATCAGGATGCCCCCAGCTATTGCAAAACTACAAATCCCAGCATGCCCGAACAGCCTATACAGCTGGAGGCACCCTGGTTGGGAAACACTGATATTGAGATATATATATTGTGACAAGGTAGCAAGGAAAGGGTGTATTTCCTTGCTCACCCTGAAGAATCTCACCTGCTTCTTATGTAATGAGGCAGCAGGGAAGGGAGGTGTATATAAGATGGAGACTCAGTCTGATCTGTGCTCTCCCTGGGAAACAGCATGTTGCTGTAGGGGGAGACACCCGGACCCTGTTGAGGAAGCACACAGCTGGAATCTGTGAGTGGTCTAAGAAGTGGTGTGAACTGTGAGTAACAGGTTGCAGGAGTCACATGTTTAACTGGCTGAGGGTAGCTCACCAGCTAGTAGTCAGGGCATGCTGATATGTGTAGTCAGTGACCAGACGGTCTAGGATTTTATTTTGTTCCTGCGTTATGTTTGTTTTTTCCCCTGCAAACTGTCTAAATAAAGCTAGCAAGGTGCCAAGCTTGCATGAATAACCGTTGTCTGCAGGTTTATTGAGTGGAAACGTGTCTCGTAACAGTGTTCAGGACGATCCCGGAGCTATCCCCAAGGAGGAATCCTTACAATATCTATGTATATATATCTATATACAGTGGGCAAAAAAGTATTTAGTCAGCCACCAATTGTGCAAGTTCTCCCACTTAAAAAGATGAGAGGGGCCTGTAATTTTCATCATAGGTATACCTCAACTATGAGAGACATAATGATAACAAAAATCCATAAAATCACATTGTCTGATTTTTAAAGAATTTATTTGCAAATTATGGTGGAAAATAAGTTTTTGGTCAATAACAAAAGTTCAGCTCAATACTTTGTTATATACCCTTTGTTGGCAATGACAAATGAGGTCAAACATTTTCTGTAAGTCTTCACAAGGTTTTCACACACTGTTGCTGGTATTTTGGCCCATTCCTCCATGTAGATCTCCTCTAGAGCAGTGATGTTTTGGGGCTGTCGCTGGGCAACACAGACTTTCAACTCCCTCTAAAGGTTTTCCATGGGGTTAAGATCTGGAAACTGGCTAGGCCATGAATTGCTTCTTACGAATCCACTCCTTCGTTGCCCGGGTGGTGTGTTTGGGATCATTGTCATGCTGAAAGACCCAGCCACGTTTCTTCTTCAATGCCCTTGCAGATGGAAAGAGGTTTTCATTCAAAATCTCACGATACATGGCCCCATTCATTCTTTCCTTTACAGAGATCAGTCGTCCTGGTCCCTTGCCAAAAAAATACAGCCCCAAAGCATGATGTTTCCGCCCCCATGCTTCACAGTAGGTATGGTGTTCTTTGGATGCAACTCAGCATTCTTTCTCCTCCAAACACGACGAGTTTTTACCAAAAAGTTCTATTTTGGTTTCATCTGACCAAATGGCATTCTCCCAATCCTCTTCTGGATCATCCAAATGCTCTATAGCAAACTTCAGATGGGCCCAGACATGTACTGGCTTAAGAAGGGGGACACGTCTGTCACTGCATGATTTGAGTCCCTGGCAGCGTAGTGTGTTACTGATGGTAGCCTTTGTTACTCTGGTCCCAGCTCTCTGCAGGTCATTCACTAGGTCCCCCAATGTGGTTTTGGGATTTTTACTCACTGTTCTTGTGATCATTTTGACACCACGGGGTGAGATCTTGTGTGGAGCCCCAGATCAAGGAAGATTATCAGTGGTCTTGTATGTCTTCTATTTTCTATTAATTGCTCCCACAGTTGATTTCTTCACACCAAGCTGCTTGCCTATTGCAGATTCAGTCTTCCCAGCCTGGTGCAGTTCTACAATTTTGTTTCTGGTGTCCTTTGACAGCTCTTTGGTCTTGGCCATAGTGGAATTAGGAGTGTGACTGTTTGAGGTTGTGGACAGGTGTCTTTTATACTGATAACAAGTTCAAACAGGAGCCAATAATACAAGTAACGAGTGGAGGACAGAGGAGACTCTTAAAGAAGAAGTTACAGCTCTGTGAGAGCCAGAAATCTTGCTTGTTTGTAGGTGACCAAATACTTATTTTCCACCATAATTTGCAAATTCTTTAAAAATCAGACAGTGATATTATACATTTTGTTTTTCTCATTATGTCTCTCATAGTTGAGGTATATACCTGATGATGATGAAAATTACAGGCCACTCATCTTTTTAAGTGATATATATATATATATATATATATATATATATATATATATATACACTTCACAGAAGAGCAGCACAACCAAAACTGAGGCTATACGTAAATAGTGCAAGCTGTGTCGGAGCCTTGGCAAGGGGATCCCAGCGTAAATATATCCAAATAGGCAGCAGCACACAGCTTGAAAATGGCGGCGAGAGGCCGCAGAAACGTTGTTCTCTGTACACTGGCATGCTGATGCAATAAATTTTGCCACGTTTTTTCACCTACTTCGTGTGTGCTGCTGCCTATTTGGATATATATATATATATATATATATATATATATATATATATCTCAAATGTTAGCGCCATGAAATTTTTCCACTGCTGCGATATTTGCTGCACTAGGGTTGGGCCTTAGGTAAGCCTTGTGACAGATAGTGACAGATGCACCACTGAATATCACATATATTAAAAAAAACTATGCATATACACATGCATACATACAACACATATATACTCACACATATATCATACATGTGTATATCCACACATGAATTACACACACATACAGAACACTATACACACATAGATGTAACAGATGAACCATTTACATCACACATGTACATCTACACATTACATCTACTTACTTTTATTAAAAGCTGGCTGGGTGCATTAACTACTTCGGGAGCTGCTAGATATTAATGTCTCCTGGGGCCTGCAGATTATCTACCTAATCTACCCGACAGGCAGCTAAACTGTGGCACAGCAGCACCAGGAGGAAGAGGAGGAGACGTGAGGAGGAGACGGGGGAAGGGGGGGGGGGTGTTAAAGGAGCCTCTCACTGCCAGCACAATGTAAGTGAACTCTTCAGCGAGGCTCAATCCTGGATGCTGCTGGCTGCAGGGCTACACTGCTTCCCCCCAGCTACAATCACTTTAGCAGCCAATGGCCTCCCCCCCAGAGGACGGGGGCCCTGGGCAATCGCCCAGTTTGCCATGCCCTAATGCCGGCCCTGAATGACTTCACCATATAAAAATGTAGGTTCTCCTGTAAATACATCTGTAGTTGTACAAGGTGTTTATGTGCGCCACTTGAAATTTTAATTCCTATAATTTATTATATCTTAACCCTCTTAAGGACCAAGGGTGCACCTGTATGCCCTGAGTCCGCTCCCATTCTATAACGTCATAGCAGGTCGGGCCCAGCCTCTAACAATGGCCGGGACCCGTGGCTAATAGCATGCGGCACTGATCACAGTGCCGCATGCTATTACCCCTTTAAATGCGGCGTTCAAAGTTGATCGCCGCGTCTAAAGGGAAAATAAACTACCCTCGGCTAGCTCAGTGGGCTGTTCGGGATTACCGCAGTGAAATTGCAGCATCCCAAACAGCTGTAGGACAGCAGGAGGGTCCCCTTACCTGCCTCCTGGTGTACAATCGCTGATTAACTGCTAAGTGAGATCAAGGCATGAGCAGTCAAGCGGCAGAATCATCGATCAATGGTTTCCTATGAGAAACCATTGATCAATGTAAAAGATCAGTGTGTGCAGTGTTATAGCCCCCTATGGAAGCTATAACATTGCAAAAAAAAGTGAGCAAAAAATGTTAATAAAGATCATTTAACCCCTTCCCTAATAAAAGTTTGAATCACCCCCCTTTTCCCATTTTAAAAAAACAAAACGTTTAAATAAAAATAAACATATGTGGTATCACTGCATGTGGAAATGTCCGAATTATAAAAATATATCCTTAATTAAGCCACACGGTCAATGGTGTATGCGGAAAAAATCCCAAAATCCAGAATAATGTATTTTTGGTCACTTTTATATCATGAAAAAATGAATAAAAAGCGATCAAAAAGTCCGATCGATACGAAAATGATACCGGTAAAAACTTAAGCTCACGGCGCAACAAATGAGCCCTCATATTCCCCCATAGGCGGAAAAATAAAACGGTTAGAGGTGTAAGAAGATGACAATTTTAACCGTATACATTTTCCTGCATGTAGTTTATGATTTTTACCAGAAGTATGACAAAATCAAGCCTATATAAGTAGGGCATCATTTTAATCATATGGACCTACAGAATAAAGAGAATGTGTCATTTTTACCAAAAAAAGTACTGCGTAGAAACGGAAGCCCCGAAAAGTTACAAAATTGTGTTTTTTCTAAAATGTTGCCGCACAATGATTTATTTTTTGTTTCGTTGTAGATTCTTGGGTAAAATGACTGATATCATTACAAAGTAGAATTAATGGCACAAAAAAAATAAGCCATCATATGGATTTTTAGGTGCAAAATTGAAAGAGTTATTTTTTTAAAGGTAAGGAGGAAAAAAATGAAAGAGCAAAAAGGGAAAAACCCCCGATCCTTAAGAGGTTAAGCATACAAGACTAAACATTCAAAATAGTGGTATCTGTGCGGCTTCAATCTTCAGGACTATTCAAACTGAAATACTTTTCACATTTTACAATTTTTTTTATACCCCCACTGATTAGACTAGCACAGATTGCTACTGAGTGCCCGTATCTGGAACTGGATTGGAACAGATGACACCTTACTAAAGAACATAATCTTACTTTATAAATTGTTATTTTTAGTACAAGATGGGAGTCATTTAGAATATAAAATTAAAAATGTTATTTTACATCATTTATGTTAAGAATTAAGTATATCACTATGCCTGGGCCAATAATAGTATCCCAATAATAATAATTACATGTTGAAAGGTATGGCTATTTAATCTATCACTAGAGTTTAGAGCAGTGTTTCCCAACCCAGTCCTCAAGGCACACCAACATTCCGGGTTTTTTCAGTTACTCCATTGGAATAGAACAGGGAAAAATGTAAATCCTGGACTGTTGGTGTGCCTTGAGGACTGGGTTGGGAAACACTGGTTTAGAGTTCACTGGTCTAAGGTTGGGTTCACATCTAGTATTTTAACAGTACATTACAACACCATCTGTTTTATTTCAGCACAGCTGCTTTCATGTGTTTTATTGCTGTACCTGGGTCATGTGACCACCAGATGACATCACCTCTCAGACTCCTTCTAGCTGTTCACAACCCCCTCCCCTCTCAAATCTGTATGCTGCTGCCTCTGCTCTCTCTATGGGAGCAGGATCTATATAAGTTATAAACCTCCCCTAAAGCTGTGTTCACATCGGTAATATTTTTGCTGTGATATTCCTGAAATTGCAGAAAAACTGTTTGCTATTTTATTGTAATTGCACAAATTGTGGTAAAAGCGTGTACATTTTGGATATTACAGAAAAAACACAGTCAAATAGCAAAATGTGATCACAGCCATAAAGGGGTACTCCGATGCAAAACATGTTATTCCCTATGAAAAGGATGGGGATACAATGTTAAATCATGGAGCTCCCATGTTCGTGATGTCCCGCCACGCCCCCTCCATTCATGTCTATGGGAGAAAGGCGTGATTCCTAGTACGTAGCCATCACGCCTCCTTCCATAGACCTGAATGGAGGGGGCACGGTGGCTGTAGTCACCAGTCATCCGGCATGGAGTGGAGTTCACTTCATGCATGGATGACTTGGATGCTGTGCAGGCGACCGTGGGGGTCCCCAGGGGCAGGATCCCCACGATCTAACATCTTATCCCCTATCCTTTTGATAGCGGATAAGATGTTTTGTGCCAGAGTACCCCTTTATAACTCAAAATCATGAGTCTTTGCAGTTTAGATTGCTTCCTGCTGAAGTGTAGCCAGGTAATAATTGGATCACCAGGTAATCTCATTAGATGAAATGCAGTGATAAGACTCAAATTCCTCTCTTTGCAAAGACAGCGGTTTCATTAGGAAACTATTTCCGGCGGCAAAGGTGCAAAGCCAAATAACGTAGCGGGAAGGTCTGGATACACGGATAAGGCAAACAGGCAAAATGGAATGCTTAATCTCAGGCTAGTCCCATTAGCCGGACTCCCTTGAGAAAGTCAGCGTGGGCTGACGAAACGTCGGGGGCGGATGGCTAACATCACCTTTTAAATAAGCAGCCAAATTAGCCAGCAGCAATATAAGTGAATGTCCACAGCTAAAAGCTTAATACTATAAAATCACTCAGCACGGTATAAGACATTCACAGTGACCTTACTGAGCAACAGCTGTGTTTTCAAAGAGCACAACACATTTCTTTGTCCTTATATCAGATTATTTTAATGAATGAAATAAAGCCTTGTGAATTTTAATATTATTAGGGGGGATTTCTAGTTTTAGGGCAAACCCCTTTTGGGGGGCTACCCCTAAAAGTTGTTGTTTGAATCAATGCCCTGGAATCCTTGGGGGGTATTTGTTGTTCTAATCTCAAGCTAGTGGCACTGAAGATCCGGCAGGGAAGAGGGGGAGGTGCAAGAACTTATAGACAAGTGTCAGGTGTGTAACATAATTGATGGTCGCACTGGCCCTTTAAATTTCAGCAGGTGAGCGCGCATCATAATATAAGCAACCGGGACCACCGAACATTGCCGATCGGGCTGATGTCCAGTATTAACCCTTTAGACACGGCGATCAAACTTGACCGCTGCATCTAAAACGAAAGTAAACATTGCCTAACCGGCAATGTTTACTTTAGTTTTTGACGCAGTGATAATGGTGCTGTTTGGGACCGCCGCGGGGAAATCATCCCGAACAGCTTGCAGGATGTGAGGAGGATCCCTACCTGCCTTCTAGCTGTCCAATGGCCGAATGACTGCTCTGTGCCTGAGATCCAGGCAGGAGCAGTCAAGCGTCAGAAACACTGATCAATGCTATGCTATGGGGGCTATAGCATGCAACAAAAAGTGCAAAAAAAAGTTAATAAATGTGATTTAACCTCTTCCCTAATAAAAGTTTGAATCACCCCCCTTTTCCCATAAAAAAACCTGTGTAAATAAAAATAAACATATGTGGTATCGCCGCATGTATAAATGTCCAAACTATAAAAATATATTGTTAATTAAACTGCACGGTCAGTCCAAGTCAGTCCAAAGTAGCGTATTTATGGTCACATAAAAAAATGAATAAAAAGTGATCAAAAAGTCAGATCAAAACAAAATTGGTACCGACAAAAAATTCAGATCATGGTGCCCCTTATACGGAAAAATTTAAAGTTATAGGAATCAGAAGAGGACATTTTTCAACATATTAATTTTGGTGCATGTAGTTATAATTATTTTTTAGTAGTAAAATAAAATCAAACCTATAAAAATTGGATAGCCTTGCGACCGTATGGTCCTACAGAATAAATATGGTGCAATTTCTACCAAAAACTGCACTGCCTAGAAACCGAAGCTGCTAAAAATTACAAAATGGCTTTTTTGTTCAATTTTGCCCCACAAATAATATTTTTCTGGTTTCATCATAGATTTTGTGGTGACATTTTTTATGGTATTACAAAGTAAAATTGTTGGCGCAAAGAACCAGCCCTCATATGGATTTTTAGGTGGAAAATTTAAAAAAAACAAAAGTGCAAAAATGAAAAATCGCCAAAAAGGGAAGGGGTTAAGCACACATAAATTCCCGTAGTGCTTCTTTAATGTTATTGCTGATTGGTCAGTAAATTCTAATGCATAGCTACAGACATCACAATTGTATCTGCAGTACTAGAGCTCACTTATTACAGGGTGAAAGATGCTTAGTCTTCTTCTAGATCTAGCCCTTTTTAAACTGCTAGGTGGACATAGATATTTTATTTAGTGATTTCCCATAAATTAATACATTTAGTATTCTAAAATAGTCTGGATACTACTAGTGGTGTATTACTCTGTGTAAAGCTTTGAGCCAATGTGGATCTGAGCAGCTTTTAGAAACAGATGGGAGCTGGAAGTTTGCACAATATTACTGAATAGCACTACTAGGATTAGCAGTAACATTTGTCTCTGAAGTAGTTAATTCAAGCTATTGGTTATAGTCTAACATTAAACACGGGCATACATACCATAAAAAGGGGTCAAAAAGTGACCCCGGGAATTATAGACCTGTTAGTTTAACCTCCGTTGTATGTAAATTGTTTGAGGGTTTTCTGAGAGATGCTATTTTGGAGCATATTGATAAAAATAAATGTATGACACCATATCAGCATGGCTTTATGAGGGATCGGTCCTGTCAAACTAACCTGATCAGCTTTTATGAGGAGGTGAGCTCCAGACTGGACCAGGGGCAATCGCTGGATGTCGTATATCTGGATTTTTCCAAAGCATTTAATATGGTGCCACATAAAAGATTGGTGCATAAAATTAGTAGAATTGGGCTGGGGGAGAATGTGTGCAAGTGGGTAAGTAACTGGCTCAGTGATAGAAAACAGAGGGTGGTTATTAATGGTACTTATTATGATTGGGTGACTGTTACTAGTGGGGTACCACAGGGGTCCATCTTGGGTCCTGTCCTATTTAATATATTCAATAATGACCTTGAAGAAGGGTTGAATAGTAAAGTAGCAATCTTTGCAGATGATACTAAACTCTGTAAAGTGGTAAGCACTGTTACAAATGGATCTGGATAGGTTAGAGGTTTGGGCTTAGAAGTGGCAGATGAGGTTCAACACTGATAAATGTAAGGTTATGCACATGAGGAAAAAAAATCCGGGCTGGGATTATGTATTAAATGCGAGAACACTTGGGACGACTGACGTGGAAAAGGACTTGGGAGTCTTAGTTAATAGTAAATTAAGCTGTAGTGACCAGTGTCGGGCATAGATGCCAACGACAAGGATATAATTCTACCGCTGTTCAAATCACTAGTCAGACCACACATAGAATACTGTGTACAGTACTGGGCACCAGTGTATAAGAAAGATATAGTGGAGCTGGAGAGGGTTCAAAGACGGGCAACCAGAGTAATACGGGGAATGGGAGGACTACAGTACCCAGAAAGATAATCAGAATTAGGGTTGTTTAGTTTAGAAAAAAGAAGGCTTAGGGGAGACCTAATAACTATGTATAAATATCAGGGGACCATACAAAGATCTCTCCTATGATCTATTTATACCCAGGACTGTATCTATAACAAGGGGGCATCCTCTACATCTAGAGGAAAGAAGGTTTCTACACCAGCACAGACAGGGATTCTTTACTGTAAGAGCAGTGAGACTGTGGAATTCTCTGCCTGAGGAGGTGGTCATTGTGAACTCTGTAAAAGATTTCAAAAAGGGGTTTGGATGCATTTTTGGAGAATAATACCATTGCTGGTTATGGATACCAGATTTATAGGGACAGAACGTTGATCCAGGTATTTATTCTGATGCCGTATTTGGAGTCGGGAAGGAATTTTTACCACTAGTATGAGGGTTTTTTGCCTTCCCCTGGATCAACTCAGTAGGGACTCATTAGGGATATAGGTTGAACTTGATGGACTCTGATCTTTTTTGAATCCTTATGAACTATGTTACTATGTTACCATAGAGGCAGACCATGCGGCTGCTATGTGACTGTCAAATGCATTGTAGTAAAAGGAGTCAGTGGCACCTCATAGCAACACAATGAAAAGCGTGTGCTATTTTTAGCCTTACAAACGTCTGCTCTTGTAAGAGAGGAGAAATAGTCACCACTTCAAGGTTCAGACAGATCTCCAGTTTTTTCTTTTTCCATTTCCGAATGGGTTGTCATTGTATGATTATTACAACACAATTCATTTGTGGCAGTGTAGGTGCCCAACTTTGCAAAGTAGAACCAAGAAAATAAATGAAAAATAATGCTCATAAATATTTCACTTTCTGCCATTTATTGTGAATCAGGCAGATCTATATTTACCAATGAAGAAATTGTATTACACATATTGCTTTGTCTGAATCTCTTTGGTTTGATGAATCATATGAGACAAGCTTCACAAAGCATCGCCAACTCATGTACTGACAAAGGATAAGGCCCAGACGGAAAAAAAACAAAACTGCTCCACTCAGGATGTTAATAAAAGTTCAAAATAACAAGTACAGAATAAAATATATCAAATAAGCATGGAATACTATCAAATTCAGAAAACAAACACAGGCTTGATACAACAGTAGCTTTTACAAGCGAATGTTACTTTTGCAGACAATTCAGCACCTGATTACAGAAAAATAAAAGCAAAGAGGTCATACATTTTTATCAGAGAGGATTTTGGGATTTATTAAATAAAAAAATCCTTATTGTATAAAGAAAATCTTTGCAACCTTTGAATATACTTATCATTTTATTTCCTTGCTGTTCTTGAGCTCAATGAATATAAAAATGTTGTTAACATTTACAATTTGGAACTATGCAGATCTTGCCATACAACTTAGAATAAAACAATATTAAAGGGGTACTCGGCCCCTAGACATCTTATCCCCTATCCAAAGGATAGGGGATAAGCTGTCTGATCATGGGGGTCCCACCGCTGGGGACCCCGGGATCTAGGCTGCAGCACCCCAGAAATCTGGTGCACAGAGCGAACCTTGCTCTGTGCCGGATGACTGGCGATGCCAGGCGGAGGCTCGTGATTTCACGGCCGCGCCCTGCTCGTGATTTCACTGCCATGCCCCCTCAATGCAAGTCTATGGGAGGGGGCGTGATGGCAATCACCCCCCCCTCCCATATACTTGCATTGAGGGGACGTGGCCTTGTTGTCACGAGCGGGGCGCTGCACCCGACGCTCTAAATGAACGCCCGGTGAAGCAAGGAGATCGTGGGGGTCCTCATCAGCGGAACCACGGCGATCAGACATCTTATCCCCAATGGCTAAATGTTAGGTGATCTATTATTGTGCAAGCACTTTTCAATCATATTGAGGGGCATTTATGAAAGTTTGCTTAGGTATGTATTTTTTTGTTTTTTTTTTTCACTTCCATTCTGCTTACGTGCGACAAATTAACTATATTGTTGCATACATTTAATACATTTTTCGCAGGTAAGCAAAAGCAGGAGTTTTTTTTCCCACCTAAGCGAAAACAATGGTCAGTTTCTGTTAGTTAAGTCAAGGTTCGGCTGGAGTATATTTAGTAGGTTAAATGTCTGTCATTGTCCATTACGTTATTCACACAGACCTAAGATTTTTAGCCACTTCAAGCAAGGACAAATTATCTTCTCTGGTAACATTCTTTTATGGAAAGAATTGTTTATTTATTGGCCCACTATGATCGGTCAAAAAAAATATGGACAGCGTACTTACTTCCATTAAATTCAGTGTGTATGTATACTTATCACCCAATCAGCTTCCCCGAGTGTGAGAGAGACAGAGCGCAAGCACAAAGGTGCACGAGACAGCAAAGGAGAGTGCTAGAATGTTAATATGAACACCTTAGCTGTATACATTGTGTACTGTTAAATGATGATAATTACAATTGCAATAATTGGTTAGAGGCCCCCCTATTATTTCACACTGTCCGGAATTTACGAATGGTTGACAAACCTGGTGGGAAGTGAACAAAGTGGTGAATCAGTCAGCACACAACTCACCTTGGACTACACAACACAAGATGTCCTTGAGTCAGCTGCATTGTTTAGGATTTAGAAAGTGCTCCCGCTACCTCCTGTTGCTCTAGCTGAACATATCTGATTCATCACACAGGAGAAGGGAAAGATAGTTTAAAATGCAGCTTTGAAAAGCTCAGTATCATACTTTTATTCTTGCTCACGTGCAATCTCCCAGCAGGAGAAAGTGGGCGTTTCCCAGCAGACATGACATCACTGAAGCCTGCTGGGGGACCACTTCCACTCTCACATCGTTGCAGCAATGTGATGAATAGAAGACCTCAAGCTCTGTGCATCTTTCAGTGAGGCTCTGTGCAGCTTTGGGTGAGGCTCTATGCATGTTTCAGTGAGGCTCTGTGCATGTTTCAGTGAGGCTCTGTGCAGCTGTCAATCAAGCTCAGTGCAGAGAAGCATTTCCTGAGTTTAGTCTCCAGCCAGGCCGGGAGGAGACAAAACTCACTGTATTAATTGTGACAGGGAACAGAACAGAGCCACCTAGTGGCCAATTTTTCTATTACATTTTGAGCATATTTATGTTGATAATTTTAAAGGCAAGTTAATGGGAAAGTGTCTGCTAATTACACAAGGAACTCCATATTAAAAGTTTTATTTGGTGACAGGTACTCTTTAAGCGACCATTGTTTGCACAGGCAGAGAGCTCCTTATTACATGATTGATAAAGTGCATTACAATATGGGAGAACTTATGGTGCTTGTTCACATTAAATATATGTCAGATGAACCTGTTCATTTTGGCAGGATTAGCTGACATCTAATAAAAATAAGGTCACCACACTCTCCTATAACATCTAATGCTGAGGAAACAAAAGATCCTTTGTTTCCACTGGAGATAAGCCACAAAATAGAGGTGTCCGACAGTGACTTCTTTCCTTCTCTCCATCAAAATCCTATGCACTCTTGGCCGAGAATGCGTGTATATAGAAGAGTTATAAGATATGAAAGCCAACAGATATCTAAGAGGTATGGACAACCTTACTCATCAATAGAATTCATGAGCACTAAAAGTGCCTATGGCTGAATGAACTATAAAATACATCCAAGAATATTTGCTGCCAAACTGAACAAGTGCATTTTAAGTCTTAATTTAAATGTAGCAAAGGATTGATCCAGGTAATACGTTCCAAAGAGTGGGGTTGCAAGGCAGAAGTCTCTAGCTTCACATGTTTTATGATACCCTAAGTATTAGTTTATTAATGCCTGTTGATGTTAGAGAAAGGCAAGGAGTGTGAGGCTTCTTTCTTTTAAAGGGGTACTCCAGTGGAAAACAACTTTTTTCAAATCAACTGGTGCCAGAAAGTTGAACAGGTTTGTAAATGACTTCTATATAAAAAAATATTAACAATTCCAGTACTTATTAGCTACTGAATACTACAGAGGAAAGTTCTTTTCTGTCTGACCACAGTGCTCTCTGCTGACACCTCTGTCTGTATCAGGAACTGTCCAGAGTACAATCAAATCCCCATAGCAAACTTCTTCTGCTCTGGACAGTTCCTGATACGAACAGAGGTGTCAGCACTGTGATCAGACCAGAAAGAAATACAACTTCCTGTGGAGCATACAGGAGCTGATAAGATACTGGAAGGATTAAGATTTTTAAATAGAAGTAATTTACAAATCTGTTTAACTTTCTGGCACCAGATGATTTTAAAAAAATTGTTTGCCACTCGAGTACCCCTTTAAGTAGCTGGGTCCCAAGTGGATTTTGGCCTTAAAGTGAACCTGTCATCAACAAAAGCTTTTTATATTATGTAGATAATACCATTATATGTATATTTGTTATATAAATTGGTTAAAAATATGTATATTTTTGTCCCTGCAGCTATTGCCTGTGTGTCTCTATGAGGAGTCCAAATACAGGAAGTGAGGGTGTACAAGCAGGGCTCTGTACACTGAGGACAAGCAGGGTTCTGTACACTGAGGACAAGTAGGGCTCTGTGCACTGAGGACAAGCAGGGCTCTGTGCATTGAGGACAAGCGGGGCTCTGTACACTGATGACAAGCAGGGCTCTGTACACTGAGGACAAGCGGGGCTCTGTACACTGAGGACAAGCGGGGCTCTGTACACTGAGGACAAGCGGGGCTCTGTACACTGAGGACAAGCAGGGTTCTGTGCAGTGAGGACAAGCAGGGTTCTGTGCACTGAGGACAAGCAGGGTTCTGTACACTGAGGACAAGCAGGGTTCTGTACACTGAGGACAAGCAGGGTTCTGTACACTGAGGACAAGCAGGGCTCTGTACACTGAGGACAAGCAGGGCTCTGTACACTGAGGACAAGCAGGGCTCTGTACACTGAGGACAAGCAGGGCTCTGTACACTGAGGACAAGCAGGGCTCTGTACACTGAGGACAAGCGGGGCTCTGTACACTAAGGACAAGTGGGGCTCTGTGCACTGAGGACAAGCAGGGCTCTGTGCACTGAGGCTCTATGACATGCTATGGGCTCACACATCAGGATGATTGACAAGCCAGGAGCCTGCATAGAGCTCTGCTTCTCCTGCCCTCACTTCCTGTATTTGGACTCCTCATCGAGACACACATGCAATAGCTGTAAGGATAGCACTTTTTTCACCCAAAAAATATACACATTTTTAATCAATGTATATTACAAATATACATATAATGGTATTATCTACATTACATAAAAAGTTTTTGTTGAGGACAGGTACACTTTAAAGCAAACACATTTTAAAACATAGTTCTCCATTTTATGGGTAGACAGTGCAACATGTGAAGGATTGGAGGTACAGTATGGGAGCAGTTACAGATTATTTGGTTATGAACTTAGTTGCTGGTAGTGTGTTACTTCTTTGGGGCAGGCTATGTATAGGGCTTAACCCCAGTCTCACCATGAAGTGTGAACAAGTGTTGATAGATCTTCTCTTAGAATTAGTCATTTAATGTTACTCGGGTAAAAGCATAAACATGTAATAATGATGGCCACATAAGAAGATAGGTTATAAATGCTTGACAGCAGAGGGTCCCAGAGGTGAGATTTGCACCTATCATGAGGAACAGAAGTCCTGTTAGCCTGTTCACAGATCCATACTAACTGTATTCACTATAGAAAGCAATAGAGAGGTGCTTGCCTTTCCATTAGCCTATGGGCATTACAGATAGACCAAGACCATGCAATTCATGGTCGAGATAGTAGCAGGTGTGAATTAGTAAACATTTTTATAGGATGCCCGTTCTTCCAAGGTAAGTGTCCCAGTGGAGGAACCTGCACCTATGAGGCATTTATAGATACTTCATACTATGTTTACAATTTGAATATACTTTTAACCGTTCTTTGTAAACTTTAAGCATTTAACATTTTAAGGCTGCATTCAGATGCCATTTTGTGCCAAAAATTGGAACAATCTATCCAGGAAAAAAAGATTGGACTCAATTCCAAAACAGAAAAGTTTTGGAAAGCTTTCTCTGCAGTCCTATAGAAAAAGAAAAGATAGCATGGCAGATCATGCCAAATGAAAACTCAAATCATCTACAACACTTACAATAATTGTGGGTTATATTACAAATGCCGTGAACTTATTTTTCCTATAGTAATATCTTATATGATGATATTTTACTTGCTTTAGGCAGCAGGCCAATTCATTTCTTTTTCCACATTCTATTTACATCTGACTCGCAATAATACTTTCCCTTTCCTTTAGACAGTGACCAGAAATGCGCAAATTGAAGCCACCATTACTTTTACTGCCTTTTTACCTACTTTACTATGAAAATGCTCAAAGTAGACATTTATGACTGTTTTAAACAAAGCATTCCAACTGAGCGCAGTGGTATACTAAAAGCATAAATAAAGGGTCACGTCACTTAAAAGCTGCTCGATTCTCTGTATAAGAAAAGGAAGCCAAATTGTGACAAGAAGTGGCAGTGAGTAGATTTTTTGGTGGATACTGATCTGATTTTCAAGCAGCAAATATCTAAGAAGGTAACCTATATGGAAGCCATTCTCTACTTTTGCCCTTGGAGTCTGACAAAGAATAATAACCTGTAAATGGGATGCAAGGAATCTGATTTCCCAGTGGTTTCTCTGATCTAGCTGAAGGTTTTCCCTTATTTGCAACACTAGAAACTCAAATAGAAGTATAAAAGGGAATTTGATGGAATCCTATGAACTCAATAACTGACCAGAAGAATGCAAAAGACAAGAGAGGAAGCCAACTATGGAAGCAGTGCCTCTATGGCTAAGTTTGGTGTGATGTGCGTCATGTGGTCGGCAGGAATTCACAGACAGCAGCACTGCCCATAACAATATGCATGGGCAGCCAGATGCCATCCATTCTGGATAGAAAGGAGAATCTTCCTGGCATGGATTATTTATGATACATTATACATCAGTGGAAGGGACTAAAAATACCACAGGGCAGTTTGCTTATATACATATTTATATATATTACTGTATAAAGATATATTACAGTATGTATATATATATCAAATGGTAGGTGTCCAACACAATGATTTTGCTTAATGTTATGTATTATAATTTCATTATAATACATAACATTAAGCAAAATCATTATGTTGGACACCTACCATTTGTCAACTGCTATACACAACACATTGCATTAATATATATCTAGATTATGCACTAGATAATCATTTTCTCCTTTGATTCTCATCCTATACTTATTTACTGCTCACTACACTACACATTTTCCCTAAATCTCCTTTTTCTCTAATACTTCCATTCCATTTCTACTCCATTCCTGCATTTATTTTCACAAGAATTGTCTGATTAGTAGAATCACAGACAGGTTTGCCTTAAGACCTGAGACCTATATAAACATCACTTTGTATGATAGTCTCAGCATGACTACTGAGGATGGAGTAAGATAGTCCGAAACGCATATAGTCTTTGTACTACTGCACTGGCACTTTGTACTACTGCACTGGCACTTTGTACTACTGCACTGGCACTTTGTACTACTGCACTGGCACTTTGTACTACTGCATTGGCACTTTGTACTACTGCACTGGCACTTTGTACTACTGCACTGGCACTTTGTACTACTGCACTGGCACTTTGTACTACTGCATTGGCACTTTGTACTACTGCACTGGGACTTTGTACTACTGCACTGGCACTTTGTACTACTGCACTGGCACTTTGTACTACTGCACTGGCACTTTGGATATACCTTCTAGGAGAGAGAAACCAGCATCACCGCAGCAAGACCATCCAGCATCATCACAGAGTGCAGATACGTGCCAACCCACCGCATGCTCACAGTCACTGGATCCAACAATCAGCTCGCCACCTTGTTTGGTCTGTTAATCTAACAGAGACCCTCACAGTGAGAGGTACACAGTACCGCTGAACTTTTTTCTCCCCTACTTACAGCCTCAGAGAGGATTGTGGATCAAAAGCCACAGAGCGGTCTCCCAGCGCATAGCGCTTATCACACTTTCTTTCTCCTAACAGGAAAGGACTGCTTTCATGTTCCTTGAATGACTTTTTAGTTTCCTAAATAGGATCGGACTGCTTTATATGGTGCCAAGCAGCTATCAGTTTCACTTTATTGTATGTTATATGTGATATACGATTTTCTTTTAAGATATTTGAGTGTAATTAACAGCTTAATTTATTGGGAAATCACACGCTAGGGCCCAGCGCTCTACCTGCAATTTATTATAAATAAATTGTCTAACTTTTAGCCACTTTTCTCAGCAATTCTCCTCTTCTTTTCTTTTACTTTATATCTAGTGCATACAACCACCTCACACACTCTAATAGGTTATGATTCCACTTGTTTTTTTTTTCTGCGTTTTTTTCACAGAAAAAAAATGCCAGAAAAAACGTCAGTGCAATTTCCTGCGTATGACATTTTTTCTGGCATTTTTGCGTTTGAGTGGAAATTGCACTTTTGGCCCCTTTGGCGTTTTTTGGGTACCAAAAAAAAAAAAGGAAGAAAAAGGGATGCACCCTACTGCATCCCTTTTTCTTCCTTTTCCTTTTTTTTTTTGGAGGGGGGGGGGGGGGAATGTATTTAAAATAAATTTGTAATAAAGTGTGTGTGTTTCACTTTTTTTTTCTCTACTTAAATTTTTTTTTTTAGGTACTACTACTCCCAGCATGGAACAGACCGTTCAATGATGGGGGTAGTAGTACCTGTACTAATAGACACATCACCCGAATCGGTCGTCCATAATATAACAGAGATGCAGAGCAGCCCTATACAGTGCTCGCATCTCTGCACTATACTCCGGTCGGCCCGTGATGTGAATTTCAATTCACATCACTAATTCATATTTTCCGGCAAGAGTGGGGATTGGCCGGATGGTGGCAGTCAATCCCGAATCTCAGAGGGAAATATAAATGAGCGATGTTCTATTCACATCACTGGCCGGCCTGAGTACAGAGTAGAGATGCGGAGCGCAGGAGAAAGCCGCTCCGCATTTCTGCAATAGAAAGAACGATCACAGCGGGTGTCAGGAGTGACACCTGCTGTGATCTGTCCTTAACTGCAGGTACTACTACTTGCAACATGAAGCACACTCTGCTCCATGCTGGGAGCTGTAGTACTGGCATTAATAGACAGATTGCAGCGAGTGTAACTTCTGACACCGGTTGTGATCTGTCTATTAATACAGATACTACAGCTCCCAGCATGGAGCAGAGTGTGCTCCATGCTGGAAGCAGTAGTACCTGCAGTTAAGGAAAGATCGACTTCTATGGGAGAAAAACGCCCCGATTTCAGGGAAAAAAATGCCACAAGCTCAACATGCTGCGATTTTGCAAAACCGCCAAGGAGCTGAAAAAGAGTGAAAAAACACCAAAAGGATTTAAAAACGCCAAACTGAAAAATGCAACGTGGAAAAAGAAAGTTGAGTTTTTTCATTGATTTACAGCTAACATCTGGCCGCAGCGTTTTTTGACCGAATAAACGCCATGCAGCAGAATTGCCATTTTTCTTGGCATTTCCCCCCCCCCCCCCCAAACAAAAAAAAAAAAGCAAGTGGAATTCCAGCCAAAGCAGAATAGTTCTATCGCTATCTGCATCAAATTCTCTGATAGATACTCTATCTGCTACAAACATATAGCCGCTGTTCTCCACCTACTCTGTGAGTGCTTTATCTCATTAAGTTTTCTGCCTATACATTACAGGACATTGTTTGATTCCACAGTATACATCTACTGCTATTATAGTAGCCCTGTTAATTATTACCATTGCCAAACAACATATATTAAATACAAAATACAGAATTACAGTCACACCACATATCTATAAAACTCAGTGTATACCAATTTTCAGCATTTGCAATTTTAACCAACATTACTGCACCTATACATATTGACCTTGAGAATTAAGACAGAGCAGCAAGGAGGGTGGATATTTAAAACGGTACTCCGGCACTAAGGCATCTTACCCCAAAGGATAGGGGATAAGATGTCTGATCGCAGGGGTCCCGCTGCTGGGGACCCCTGCAATCTCTCATGCAGCACCTCCTTTCATCAACCTCATGGAGCTCTGTGTCTGAAGACTCATGATCACGGGGCCAGAGTATCCTGATGTCAGGGCTCCAACCCCTTGTGACACCATGGCCCGCCCCGCCTCAATGTAAGCCTATAGGTGGGGGCATGACGGCTGGGCAGGGCGGGACAATACTCCGTCCCCGTGATCTTGAGTCATCAGACGCTATGCGATCTTCGCTCCGTGAGGTTGATGAAAGGGGATGCTGCATGAGAGATTGCGGGGGGTCCCCAGTGATGGGACTCCCGCGATCACACATCTTATCCCCTATCCTTTGGATAAGGGATAAGATGGATGTCTTAGGGCCAGAGTACCCCTTTAAGAATCCAGGAGTTCAGAGTCTCTCTCGCTGGATGAGTACACAGAGGTCTGTATGTGGGAGTACACAGCAAGGAGGCTGTGTTAAAGACACAAGTGGAGGCTCTTTCTGAAGGATAGGAGACCATTAGATGTACCAGCTGAGGAGCTTAAAGCAGCAAGGCTGTGAAACTGCACAGTGTGAACAGTAAGTTAAAAGGTAGCAGGAAACATGTGTTTTAGACTGGTGGAGACTAGTGGAAAGAGAGGGAAATGACTAATGTTTAGTCAGTGGCTAGACGGCCTAGGATTTTGTTTGTTCCAGTGTGAATTGTGTTTCATTATAATAATAAGGAAAAACTCCCTACACACATTTTGCACTCAAATTCATTTTGTAGTTGTATGATGAGAACATCAGCCATATTTTTACTTTGTTCTCCTCTATACACACTTTTTGCAGGGTGTTAAAATGCTTGTATAAAGCACCATGCATCTCAAGTGTTTGTCATAGTGTTATTTTAACAACTGTTTGAAAGAGTTAGTTAATTATTTATAACAAGTGTTTTTATTCTAGCATTTTTTAGCTCCTAAAATGAAGATTATGTCACAAATGCCAGAAAAAAGCCAAGTCAAGAGCATGCAGCATTTGTTTTTTAAAGCTAAAAGTATTCCAAGTCAGAAATGCTTTTTATGAAGTCTGTTTTACCATACATTGGACTATAAAGAAAGGTCTCCCCTGAAAAAGCTCAAATATTGTGTAAAACATAAATAAATAAAATAAAATTGCAAAATGCGGCTTGTGAAACCAGCCCTACAGAACCTTATTGAAGGGGCTATCTACCAATAGGTGATTTTAGCACTTACCTGCCAGACAGTAATGGACATGCTTAGGATGGATCAGAGCTTGTCTTGGGGCTAAATGTTGGGAGATTACCATAAAGCTGAGACTATCTTTTTGTGAACTGGCTATTTCCTGTTGGAGTTCATTTGCTTAAACTACAAATCCCATAATCAGCCACCCCACCCATTGAAACACACCTGTGATCTCTTCAATGCAGTAGACACTTTTTTCTGACAGGACATTGCTGCAGCTGGTGATTGGTTGAACAAGCTGTCACATGTGTTTATGAAGATGAAAACTGTCTGTGCACATAAAAAGGGTTAAATGAGTCTGTTTGAGTGATGTATTTTTTTTTTTTTTAAAGCATTGTGTATAAAACAAATGTAAAAAGTTTGGCAAATATTGTCATGATTACCAGTGTTTCAAAATTTGGATATTGATGCCTACATTTGATTTGTCACTGTTTGGTATAGTTTACTCAAAGGGGTCAGAAAAAAAAATTGACACCTAAGTGTTACTATTCCTGCTGAAGGGGTGTTTCTCGACACAGTCTGGCTTTATTGGACACAGTGGCCAAGTCCGTTGGTACATGTCCTCAACTTCTAACACTTTGTCTATGTATTCCTAAATTTCTAAAACAAACAACAGAGAAATGGCACAAAACAAGATGGAGGTGGGAACTTGCAGCAGGCAGACATCACAGGATGAGTCCCCAATTAGTCCCCAATCTGGGGGCCGGCCTGAATTCATACACCATAACTGTGCAGGTCCCCTGTGGTGATGTGTCGTCTGTATCAGACTACACAGGCAGAATCGAAAATACATGTTTATGACATACTTGCTTATCTAACATTTTTTGGTGACTACTCTACCTTACCTGGCAAGTTATGTTGTTAAACTCACTAATAACTATTGGCTGATTTCTTAACCTTGTCCCCTTCATATCACTATCCGTATATGAAATCCTCTGTGTCAGCGAATTGTACCCATTTTAATTAGCGTAGTGGACATGAATTATGGATGTGTTTTTTTATATCTCTACGGAGGCCGCAAACTCAAAATAGCCCAGTACTTCTCTAATGACTTTGAATCAATACAAAAAGTGAAGCAGGGATTACTTATTTATGGAAGATGGATTATAATCAAAACCACTGCTATTTTTAGGAAATTTTCATTTAAGAGAGTTAAGGTATTTGGCTGAAGAATGACATTACAAATTGGACTGTGCACACAATAGAGTCCCATGCCTACATTAACCACAGTGAACATATTTTACAGGACTGTGTACTGAAACAGTATGATAATTCTTGTGGTATAAAACATAGTGAACAAAAAGAATTTGACATTTACAGTAAGACTAAATGCTGATATTTTAGCATTATGTAAAAAGAAAACTGGGTAGGTAGCCATAAGGAGTAGTTCAGCAGTGGCAAGTATATGATGTTACTTGCTGATAGGTAAAGGTCAAACCCCTATAACACCCACCAATCAATACAGCGTAAGGGATAATAACCAATGAGTTCTACCTTGTCAAAACATATTGGTTAAACTGGGGTTAACTATGAACATTTATTGAAGAAGTAAATAAGGTTATTTGAAGTTAATAAAAATATCACTATCATCAGGGTAAGTAAACAGAGGCGCTGGGGTCCAAATCAGCAAGATGAGTATTTTATATTTCACACTTCTAGTAGTGCCCAATTTGTTTTTGCATTTCCTATTTTACTAACATTTAAAGGGGAACTCCACTGGAAAACATTTTTTTTTAACTGGTTACCAGAAAGTTACCAGTTTTTATCAGATTTGTAAATTACTTATATTAAAAAATCTTAATCCTTCCAGCACTTATCAGCTGCTATATGATCCACAGAAAGTTCTTTTATTTTTTGAAATTTTCTTTCTGTCTGACCACAGTGCTCTCTGCTGACACCTCTGTCCAGAGCAGGAGCAAATCCCCATAGCAAACCTATCCTACTCTGGACAGTTCCTGACATGGACAGAGGTGTCAGAAGAGAGCACTGTGGTCAGACAGAAAGGAAGTTAAAAAAAGAAAGGAACTTCCTCTGGAGCATACAGCAGTTGATAAGTACTGGAAGGATTAAGATTTTTAAATAGAAGTAATTTAAAAATATTTTTAACTTTCTAGCATCAGGTGATTTAAAAAAACAGCAACAATGTTTTCCACCTGAGTACCACTTTAAGAATCCGGTTAATCTCACACAATCTATTTGACAGCAAAACAAGGAGGGCTTTCCTTAACCCCTTAAGGACCAGGCCATTTTATACCTTAAGGACCGGAGCGTTTTTTGCAATTCTGACCACTGTCACTTTAAACATTAATAACTCTGGAATGCTTTTAGTTATCATTCTGATTCCGAGATTGTTTTTTCGTGACATATTCTACTTTAACTTAGTGGTAAAATTTTATGGTAACTTGCATCCTTTCTTGGTGAAAAATCCCCAAATTTGATGAAAAAAATGAAAATTTTGCATTTTTCTAACTTTGAAGCTCTCTGCTTGTAAGGAAAATGGATATTCAAAATATATTTTTTTTGGGTTCACATATACAATATGTCTACTTTATGTTTGCATCATAAAATTTATGAGTTTTTACTTTTGGAAGACACCAGAGGGCTTCAAAGTTCAGTAGCAATTTTGAAATTTTTCACAAAATTTTCAAACTCACTATTTTTCAGGGACCAGTTCAGTTTTGAAGTGGATTTGAAGGGTCTTCATATTAGAAATACCCCATAAAAGACCCCATTATAAAAACTACACCCCCTAAAGTATTCAAAAAAACATTCAGTAAGTGTATTAACCCTTTAGGTGTTTCACAGGAATAGCAGCAAAGTGAAGGAGAAAATTCAAAATCTTCATTTTTTACACTCGCATGTTCTTGTAGACCCAATTTTTGAATTTTTGCAAGGGGTAAAAAGGAGAAAATTTTTACTTGTATTTGAAACCCAATTTCTCTCGAGTAAGCACATACCTCATATGTCTATGTTAATTGTTCGGCGGGCGCAGTAGAGGGCTCAGAAGGGAAGGAGCGACAAATGGTTTTTGGGGGGCATGCCGCATTTAGGAAGCCCCTACAGTGCCAGCACAGCAAAAAAAAACACATGGCATACCATTTTGGAAACTAGACCCCTCAGGGAACGTAACAAGGGGTAAAGTGAACCTTAATACCCTACAGGTGATTCACGACTTTTGCATATGTAAAAAAAATATATATTTTTTTTACCTAAAATGCTTGGTTTCCCAAAAATTTTACATTTTTTAAAAGGGTAATAGCAGAAAATACCCCCCAAAATTTGAAGCCCAATTTCTCCCGATACAGAAAACACCTCGCATGGGGGTGAAAAGTGCTCTGCTGGTGCACTACAGGTCTCAGAAGAGAAGGAGTCACATTTGGCTTTTTGAAAGCAAATTTAGCTCTGGGGGCATGCCGCATTTAGGAAGCCCCTATGGTGCCAGAACAGCAAAAAAAAAAAACACATGGCATACCATTTTGGAAACCAGACCCCTCGGGGAACGTAACAAGGGGTAATTTGAACCTTAATACCCTACAGGTGTTTCACGACTTTTGCATATGTAAAAAAATATATATTTTTTTTACCTAAAATGCTTGTTTTCCCAAAAATTTTACATTTTTTAAAAGGGTAATAGCAGAAAATACCCCCCAAAATTTGAAGCCCAATTTCTCCTGAGTACGGCGATACCCCATATGTGGCCCTAAACTGTTGCCTTGAAATACGACAGGGCTCCAAAGTGAGAGCGCCATGCGCATTTGAGGCCTAAATTAGGGACTTGCATAGGGGTGGACATAGGGGTATTCTACGCCAGTGATTCCCAAACAGGGTGCCTCCAGCTGTTGTAAAACTCCCAGCATGCCTGGACAGTCAATGGCTATCTGGCAATACTGGGAGTAGTTGTTTTGCAACAGCTGGAGGCTCCGTTTTGGAAACAGTGGCGTACCAGACGTTTTTCATTTTTATTGGGGAGGGGGGTTGTATAGGGGTATGTGTATATGTAGTGTTTTTTTACTTTTTATTTTATTTTGTGTTAGTGTAGTGTAGTGTTTTTAGGGTACAGTCGCACGGGCGGGGGTTCACAGTAGTTTCTCGCTGGCAGTTTGAGCTACGGCAGAAAATTTGACGCAGCTCAAACTTGCAGCCGGATACTTACTGTAATCCTCCGCCCATGTGAGTGTACCCTGTACGTTCACATTGGGGGGGGGGGGGGGGAAATCCAGCTGCTGCAAAACTACAACTCCCAGCATGTACGGTCTATCAGTGCATGCTGGGAGTTGTAGTTTTGCAACCGCTGGAGGCTCCATTTTGGAAACAGTGGCGTACCAGGCGTTTTTCATTTTTATTGGGGAGGGGAGGGGGGCTGTGTAGGGGTATGTGTATATGTAGTGTTTTTTACTTTTTATTTTATTGTGTGTTAGTGTAGTGTAGTGTTTTTAGGGTACAGTCACACGGGCGGGGGGGTTCACAGTAGTTTCTCGCTGGCAGTTTGAGCTGCGGCAGAAATTTTGCCGCACCTCAAACTTGCAGTCGGATACTTACTGTAATCCTCCGCCCATGTGAGTGTACCCTGTACGTTCACATTGGGGGGGGGGGAGCATCCAGCTGTTGCAAAACTACAACTCCCAGCATGTACGGTCTATCAGTGCATGCTGGGAGTTGTAGTTTTGCAACAGCTGGAGGCACACTGGTTGTGAAACACCGAGTTTTGTAACAAACTCAGTGTTTTGCAACCAGTGTGCCTTCAGCTGTTGCAAAAGCTACAACCCCCAGCATGTACAGACAGCGGAAGGGCATGCTGGGTGTTGTAGTTATGCAACAGCTGGAGGCATACTACTTTGGCTGGGGATGCTGGGGATTGTAGTTATGCAACAGCTGGAGACACACTGGTTTGCTACTTAACTCAGTGTGCCTTCAGCTGTTTCAAAACTACAACTCTCAGCAGTCACCGACAGCCAACGGGCATGCTGGGAGTTGTAGTTATGCAACCACCAGATGCACCACTACAACTCCCAGCATGCACTTTAGCTGATTGTGCAAGCTGGGAGTTGTAGTTACACAACAGCTGAAGGTACACTTTTCCATAGAAAGAATGTGCCTCCAGCTGTTGCAAAACTACAAGTCCCAGCATGCCCATAAGGGCATGCTGGGAGTTGTGGTGGTCTGCCTCCTGCTGTTGCATAACTACAGCTCCCAGCATGCCCTTTTTGCATGCTGGGAGCTGTTGCTAAGCAACAGCAGGAGGCTGTCACTCACCTCCAACGATCCTCGCCGCACAGGTCAGTCCCTCGTCATCTCCGCCGCCGCCGCTGCTCCTGGGGCCCCGATCCCAACAGGGGCGCCGGGGATCGGGGTCCCCAGCACCGGGGGTCGTCTTCCCGCACCCGCTCACGTCCTCCGGAAGAGGGGCGGAGCGGGTTGCGGGAGTGACACCCGCAGCAGTCGCCCTGATTGGTCGGCCGGTAATCCGGCCGACGAATCAGGGCGATCGTGAGGTGGCACCAGTGCACCCCTGCACCCCAGTGCACCCCTGCAGGCTCTGGCTGTTCGGGGCTGTCTCTGACGGCCCCGATCAGCCAATAATTCCGGGTCACCGGGTCACTGGAGACCCGATTGACCCGAAATCCGCCGCAGATCGCTGGACTGAATTGTCCAGCGATCTGCGGCCATCGCCGACATGGGGGGTCATAATGACCCCCCCTGGGCGATATGCCCCGATGCCTGCTGAACGATTTCAGCAGGCATCGGGGACCGGCTCCGCTCCAGATGGTTGCGGGGGGCCGGTAAAACACATGACGTTCTCATACTTCATGTGTCCTTAAGGACTCGGAAATGGAGACGTATGAGAACGTCATGTGTCCTTAAGGGGTTAAAAAAAATTTGAATCAATAAATGAAAGGCAGGACTATCAAAATGATGTTTGCCAAATGTATTAAATGGTTGCACAGCATGTAATATGGTGCTAGTACACATTTTTGGAAATTGCACTTCAGTGCACCACTATGTATGGTCCCTCATATGCGACTTTTTCCCATACTTTTTCCCAGTTTTGTAAGCCAGTTCAGGGCTGTTGTAGATTTGAGACAATTTAAGGGCTTTGTTACCTTTTACTAAATTCATGACCACTGCAAAAAACGTTATTTTGATATACTGTTACACTCTGCGCTCCGGCCACAAGCGGCGGCCATGAGCGCAGAGTCCGTGTCCCCGTCTGCCGGCGGGGCTGGGATTCGCATTGTGGGATGCGCCCTCATGCGAATCCCAGCCCTTCACTCACCATGCTCCGCTGCCACCTCCTCCCCTGTGTCTCAGCTCCGGCGTGCGCATCCCCGTTTCCTAGGGTGCGTGCGCGCTGGAGCTCTGAAATTTAAAGGGCCAGTATGCCCATAATTACTGTCACACCTGTCACTACATTATAAAGTTCTTGCACCTCCCCCACTTCCCTGCCGGACTTCAGTGCCCCTAGCCTGAGATTAAGCATTCCATATTGCCTGTTTGCCTTATCTGTGTATCCAGACCTTCCCACTACGTTATAGACTTCACACTGTTGCAGCCTGCCTTGACTTTCTTCTACGTCTGACTACACTACTGCCTTATCCTTTGGTACCTCGCCTTGCCCAACTACCTGTGTGGTCGAGCCATGTCAGGGGTAGTGACCTGGGTGTCGCCTGCCGCAGCAAGCCCGTCCTGCCTTGCGGCGGCTCTGGAGACACCTTAGACTCCACTTCCCGATACGGTCTGTGTCATCAACCAACAGGTTAGAGGATCCAGGTCCAGCTCCATTACATATACTAACACAATCATCAGAAAATCATCTACTTGAAAAGTCGGGGAAAAAACAATGCTAACGCAACTGTGGATTTTGCTACTTTATCAAACATGCGGCAGATCTGGTGTATGTTAATGCAAACTGAGAAATCAGTAAAATTAAACCAAATATTTATACTGTACATTGATAATAAAAGTCTGATATAATCCAATGTGTTTATGCACACAAGAAAAAAAATAGCACTATGCTACTAAACTGTAATGTATGCTGTCGTTTAGAGATACAATGTAAATGTAATGTTTACTGGACTAAAAACTTCCCAAAAAAGCTTTTAGGATGCATTTTTAAAAGAGATTGTTGATTCCCTCTATGGACTCTTGCTGCCTGCGGCATAATATCTTGAACAACTGTGAATGTTGACAATATATTTCCTTACAAGTTCCATAAAGTGATGTTTAGCAGAGAAGTTTGTTTTGCGAGTAGGTCTCAAAACCCATTGTGGTAACACAACAGTGGCATAAATATCTGGTTTATAATAAGATCGTTGTGTTACTTGTGGTTAAAGTATTAAGCACAGAGCTTAGGGAAAAGAGAGATTAAAAGTGTAATAAAAAATAAATAAAGGTGCTAGACACATAAAAATTAGATGTACATGGTCAGGATTAGGTACTAAGTGATATATAAAAAAAAAGAATTTTGTTGCATCTGACAGGTATGCTTTAAATTGGCTGGGGTCAGACCTTCAGCATTCCACCAGTCAGTTGTTTAAAGGTTCCACTGCACTCCTGCCACCACTCTACCTTTAGGCTATGTTCACCCCTCAGTTTTTGAAATGTTCGCACTGAGATTTTCTATGTGGGCATTCCGAAGTGTTAACAGAGCCTTATTGTTTCGGAGAATCTCGTGCAGAGGAAAGAGTAAAGTCCTTTTTTAAAGGTATTACAAAAGGCCTCGTCGTTCCAAGAAAGTTCAGAGGCAAGAGTGCGGAACTGAACCACGTTGTAGCCAATGGAGAAATTCCCTTGGCAAAGGTTTAGTAGAGCCGTCTCGGCAGAGGAGGCTCACGCGGGTTCTTCAAATGCATTGCGGAATTCTGCAAGGAAGGCTGACAGGTTCAGGGAGACCAGATCTCTACGATCCCAGAGAGGAATAGCCCAGGCCAAAGCTTTTCCAGACAGTAGACTGATCACAACCGCCACTTTAGCACTCTCCGTTGGGAACAAATCCGCCTTGAGTTCTAGATGGATAGAACACTGTGTCACAAAGCCTCTACACAGTTTGGGACAAAGTTTGGTCCCAGAGGAAGCTGCAGACACAGGAGGAGGCTTAGGAACAGGTGGCTACTGCTGTTGTTGCTGCTGAGTGGCAAGGAGCTGTTGCACCATGGCTGAAAGTTGATCCAGTTGTTGCGCCTGATGGGCTAACTGCTGCAACTGCTGAGCCACAACGGTGGAAAGATCAGAGACATCTGGCGGGACCCCAGCGGGATCCATGGCCGGATCTTACTGTGATGGGACACGGCAGGTGATGGATCTCCTGGGCCTGTATGGATGATGACGGGAGCCGTGCCAGGGAGCGGATTCGAAGGTGCCGCTGGTTTTAACCAGAACCCGTTGCAAAGCAGGATGGTCTTGCTGTGGCAGGCGGCACCCAGGTCGCTACCCCTGGCACGACTCATCCACACAGGTAGCTGGGAGGTGGCAAGGCACAGAAGGAGACTGGCAGGATGTGGTAAGATGGCAGTAGGTCAGGGCAGGTGGCACAGGTGCAGGGTCAGGGCAGGTGGCACAGGTGCAGGGTCAGGTAAGGTAGCAAGGAACAGGTACACGGTAACAGGCACACAGTACTTTCACTGTGGCCCAAGGTAACCAATGATCCGGCAGGGAACCAAGGGAGGAGATAAGGACAGGGTGCAGGTGTAGACACTTAAAGGGGTACTCCGCCTCTAGACATCTTATCCCCTATCCAAAGGATAGGGGAAAAGATGTCAGATCGCCGTGGTCCCGCTGCTGGGGACCCCCGGGATTGCCGCTGCGGCACCCCGCTGTCATTACTGCACAGAGCGAGTTCGCTCTGCACGAAATGACGGGCAGTACAGGGGCTGGAGTATCGTTACGTCACGGCTCCGCCCCTCATGATGTCACGGCCCGTCCCACTCAGTACGAGTCTATGGGAGGGGGAGTGACGGTCGTCAAGCCCCTGCCATAGACTTGTATTAAGGGGGAGGGCCGTGATGTCATGAGGGGCGGAGCCATGACGTCACGCTGCTCCGTCCCCTGTATCGCCCGTCATTACGCACAGAGCGAACTCGCTCTGTGCAGTAATGATAGCAGGGTGCCGCAGTGGCAATCCCAGGGGTCCCCAGCAGCGGGACCGCGGCGATCTGACATCTTATCCCCTATACTTGGGATAGGGGATAAGATGTCTAGGGGCGGAGTACCCCTTTAATTAAATGAGCACTGGCCCTTTCAGAGTAAGAGGCTCGGCAGCACGCGCCCTAGGAGGCAGGTGGCACGCACGCCCGGGCTGCGAGGACACGGAGAGGTGGAAAATGAGAGAGGTCAGTGACGGGCTGGGATTCGCATGCGGGCGCGTCCCGTGATGCGAATCCCAGCCCCACCGGCAGCAGGGACATGAGCAAAGAGCACTCAGAGCTGGCGTGTCTGGCCGGAGCGCAGGTGTTACAACAGCTTTATTATGAAGAACAATGTAATTGCAATATTTACTTTAAATATAGATATAAAATGTAGGGAAAAAACTGTTGTATTTCAAGGAACTTTAAGATTGCTTTTTTCTATGCACCACATTCGCATCATGCATTCCATCTGGCAAAATGAAAAATAAAAAACAAACAAAAAAACACATACCACAGAAAACATACTGTACTTTAAAAACAAAAATGCCACTGAAGCAACCTTTATCCAAAAAACACTCTATGTGAATTAAAAGCAGAAATAAATCCAGTGTTGTAGATTCAAAGGCAGAAACACAGTGGATGCAGATAAAGGGCAAACTTTCTCTCAGTATAAATATACATACTGTGGAACAAACAATATAGAAGAGTGACTACAATCTGGCACTACTACCCCCACTGGATCCAACAACCAAGTGCAACCAAAGGTGTGCAGTCTGGATTCCCACTAGACAGGTACCATAGCCACAATAGGTACAGCATAAAACGGAATAAAGACTCGGCAACTCACAACTGCTGATCAACGTGTGGTCTTTAATCCATGGAGCAGATCATGACCCAATCCTTGGTAGGGAAGGGAGAAGATGGAGGCATGGGGTAAAGATGGAACAGTGCCAAAACCGTGCAGTTCCACCTGAACCCTATCCCTCCATCTTCTCCCTTCCCTACCAAGGATTGTGTCATGATCTGCTCCATGGATTAAAGTCCACACGTTGATCAGCAGTTGTGAGTTGCCGAATATTCATTCGGTCTTATGCTGTACATAAATTTACATAATGCAATCGATCTGGTGTGGATTTTTTATTTTTTTTTACTGTGAATTTCAATCTGTAACATTTGCTTCACTAAGGTGCATTTACACATACAGGATCTGCTGCAGATTTGATACTGTGTTCAATCATTTAGTTACATGGAATATCTGCAGCATCAAATCTGCAGCATGTCCTGTACGTGGGAATATACCCATATGGTAGGTTCACACGTGCATATTTTCTGCTGTAGATTTGCCATAGCAGTTTCTGCTACCCATTGAAGTCAATGGGCAGCAAAATCTTCAGCAGCAGATCTACAGCAATAATACGCATGTGCGAATGCACCCTCAGGGTAGAGTCACACATATTGTACTGTATTTGTTGCTGCCTATTTTCCTACCCATTGAAGTCAATGGGTAGCAAAATACTCTTCTGGTTTTGCTAACCATTGACTTCAATGGGTAGGAAAATATGCTGCAGCAAAATATGGCACATGTGACCCTATACTGCATGTAGCACCTGTTCTTTATATTATCTTACCCATAATGATCCAAACCTGATTCTGGCTTTAAAACCTGCACAGCAAAACTGCCCCTGCACTGTGTAAGAAAACTCTTGCCCACCAAGCCGTGTCTTTTCTCAATGGAAGCCAAATCTGAATTTCATCCTCTCACTTCATGCAGTCACAGCTTTTCCTCCTTTAAGTAGTGATAACAAATTAAACAAGGGTCTCCCGTTTTCCTTTAAATTTAACATGAGTGCACCCATTTTCCTTCAGGTAACATTTCCTCTGCTGACTAAGAACTTCACAAAGGCAGTCCGATTTGTGCCACATTAGGGAGAAGTACATAGGACTGTCATCTGACCATGGCCGTGAACTCGGTCTTCCTCTGGGAAGAGTCTACTAGGCCTAATTGGAAACCTTTAATAATTCAATCTTAAAGCCTGTACAACTGTTGAACATACAATAGAATCTATTTAATGTATAAATATAACTCTCACAAAAGAACGTACATAAACCAGACTACAACAAGTACTACAAAAATGAGAAGTTTTGCAGCAATAGACAACCACAAGTATTTGATGTTGTCTAATTTACCCTCAACCCAACCTCTAATGCAAATGTAATGTACCGTACAACAGCTGTGTGGTTTTATGAAGTACATCTCCAATAGATTCCATCTGGAGCTCTGAAAACCAAAGCACACATGAAGTGCTCCTTGTAGTATGCATTACACTATTTCAAGATAAATTGGCTACAGAAAAACAAGGTAAGGGCTCTTTATGTCTGAACCACATGGTCCCGTAGATAAAGCAATTACCAAAAACATGTATACCTTAATCCCTTAAAATTATGGAAAGAAGATTCTGTGCAATAAATGACCCAGGTTGAATAGGATGTAGTACCCAACAGATTTATATACAACCTCGTGTTCCAATTTAAAGCACCATAGATGAGATTACCATTGTGTCAGGAAACTTATTAAAAATGTACTAACAAAATTATACTTTATCACAGAACACATTACCCCTCCTCCTACTTTAGGATATAAAATGCCCTGGGCAACAGTGGACCTGTTCCCAGGCCATAATAATAATAATAATAAAAATGTTATTTATATAGCGCCACCAGATTCCGTAGCACTTTACAATTTTGGGGTACAAATAAAGACAAGTATCAGACATAACAATATTATTCGAAACAAACAAGCGATGATCCAGCATGCGCTCGAAACACGTCTGTGGAATGGTTGGTTTTACCTGTGTCCAGTAATCTTCAATAAAGCTGTTATCGTTTGCAAGTGCTGGATCATCGCTTGTTTGTTTCGAATTGACTTGCCCTGCCGGGCACAGGATCCGAGCACGGCCCTCGAGGTGGTGAGCTGGAATTTATTTGTTTGATATAACAATACTATACACTAACTATTCAAACAGAAGGAGTGAGGGCCCTGTTCACGAGAGCTTACAAACTACGAGGAATGGGGTTGAGAGAGAAGGCATAAGGGCTTTATTGATACAATGGTCCAGCCATATTTTATGAATAAAAAAGTTACATACAGGAGTAAACCAGTCACTAGCTAATCTCAGAAGGTCTAAAGTACATGGAGAATAGGGGAACTGTCAAATATGAACCTTTTGATGTCTCAAAGACCTAGAGGTCTCAAAAGGGGCAAAGTGGTAGTAAAGGAAGCCAACTAGGGAATGTTATCAGCCTGCTTGAAGAGATGTGTCCTTAGGCCATGTTTAAAACTGTGGATGATGTGGTTGAGTCTGAGGGATCGAGGCATAGGATTTTATCATAGTCCGAAAGTCAGTTCTGTCGTGATACACTTGAAAGAGAGGTGCAGGAGTGTGGTGTAGTGTTGATAACCCCTACGGGAAAAGCACGGGGCATGGGGGTTAACTTGAAAGTATGCTTGTTGGTTACAGGAACATATGTATATACAAAGTAAGAAAAGTTCTTTTCTTTTTGAATTTCCTTTCTGTCTGAACACAGTGCTATCTGCTGACACCTCTGTTCATGTCAGGAACTGTCCAGAGCAGCATATGTTTGCTATGGGGATTTACTCCTGCTTCGGACAGTTCCTGACATGGACAGAGGTGTCAGCAGAGAGCATTGTGGTCAGACAGAAAAGAAATTCAAAAAGAAAATAACTTTCTGGCACCAGTTGATAAAAAAAAAAAAAATAGTTTTCCACCAGAGTACCCCTTTAACCATCTGCTAGCTTTTTTTTTTTTTCTCAAAACTTTTTTTTTATTAATCCAAAAGTGTTTTGTTATTTTTGTCACAGCAAAAGTTTATGTAATGGTGCAAGTGCAACATTATAAATGGCAAACTACTGCTGATGTATTTTCAAATGTCAGAATAAATGTGTAATTCTGTTTGCTCTCTACATACATCAATTTTGGTTGACAGACAGTTTTAAAAAATTTAAATGGCAGAAATTATATATAACATTTCTTTTTAAACAAGTTATTTTTCTTTGTTTTTAATCTAGGAATAGATTTAAAGCAGACAGTGTATAGACCTATGCCTCCAATTTAAGATCACCTTATATATAGCTTTATTAATGGATCAACAAGTGTTAATGTAGTCCATTTAACCATAGATAGATAAACCCATCTATGCTCAATTTCACACAAGCATAATATGAATGCATTTTTGAATCTGTATTATAGCCTCAAGTCCTGGCCTGACTATGGGACGGATGACTCGAAATGACAGCTGTCAGTTTAGGTCAACAGAAAAAGCAGCTGGACCTAACTTGGTTGCTCTGCTCTAACTGGGATCACATAGACAGCATTTTAAACACTAACATAAAAAACAAACAACGCTGCACTTACCTGTTGATATCCCTCACTGCTGCCATTTCATTGGTGCCCGATCCCTGCTGCTCGGCACAGGAAAGTGCCCAATCACTGCCTGAGGCAAGTCACCCCTATGGCCAGTAAATGGCGTCAAAATTCACTAGAAAGTGGTGAAAAGCAGGGACTACCGTATTTTTCGCCGTATAAGACGCACTTTTTCTTCCTCAAAACTGGGGGGAAAAAGTTGGCGCATCTTATACGGCAAATACACGCCTATCGCGGCGGTCCCTGCGGCCATCAACGGCTGGGACCCGCGGCTAATACAGGACATCACTGATCGTGGTGATGCCCTGCATTAACCCTTCAGACGCGGCAATCAAAGCTGACCGCCGCGTCTGAAGCGAAAGTGACGCTAACCCGGCTGCTCAGTCGGACTGTTCGGGACCGCCGCGGTGAAATCGCGGCAGTCCCGAACAGCTTACAGGACCTTACCTGCCTCCTCGGGGTCTGCTCCGTGCCGGGATCCCCTGCTTGGCCGGCACTCTCCTTCGACGTCATCACGCACGCCGTCCCGTCATCCAATAGGAGCGGCGTGTGTAGCGACGTGATGATGGCGACGGAGAGCGTGGATCCCGGGGAAGAAGGCGTCCGGCGAGTCGGGGACACCCCGGGGACGCAGCGACAGCGATGGAGCGACATCCAGGGCAGCGGTGACGGGTCCGGAGCGGCAGGGACACGTGAGTACTACCTCCTATCCAGTGGTCTAACGGCTGTCCGGACATGCTGGGAGTTGTAGTTTTGCAACATCTGGAGGTCCGCAGGTTGAAGACCACTGTTGGGTTCAGAATCTTTATTTTTTTAGATTTTGCACCGGACTTTGCGCCGGTGTGTCCTATAGGGCGAAAAATGCGGTAGGTATCATAGGAACGACACCGGCAGAATATCTAGGCAGACAAGTTCTGCTTTTTATCCTGTGTTTTCATACCTTTAATCCCACAAATAGAAATCTAGGATCTGTTACAGTACCCTAGAAAAACATATTATCAAGGATTTTATCTCAGCCTGCTGTGTCAGCTCTATTTAATAAAAACTGCAGACTCCCAAACTCTGTGACAGTCTGTATCATATAGAGGTGAAAACTGAAGGAGACATTAGGTTTACTGAGAATGCCACAGAAAGTTCAGGGAGAGTGTGGTAGGAATGGCTGCATGCTTTAAACAGCATTTTAGTACATGAAGTAAGCTTGTTTTCCCCCCATAGCTGACAACCCCATTAGGAGCTATAATAACAGTCTAAAGGTATTGTCAATGTGAACATCCCATCAGTAAAATCCATACAAGGTGCAGAATAAACACCTGCATGTCAGGTTTCCTTTCTGACTACAATAAATGCGAAACTGACAGCCAGTTCACCCGCACCAAACCCAATACAGAGGGTTACAGTGAGAATAAACTGGATTAAAATTAAGTATAAAATTTACCCGGATCCCAGATCCGGTCCTGGAGTTGTTAGCTGGCATTGCTAATATGTTAATTGCCGATTTGCACAATGGAGATGGGACCCAGAGTACCCAGCCTCCTTGTCAGAAAGCCGGCAAATAATTTATAAATCATGGACACTGAGACCTGGGATAATTTGGCAGTGGTAATAGTTCCATCTATTTGAAACTGAAGACAGGATCTGACACTTTCAATTCTAAACATATAAGAATAGCGTACATAGAACTTCAATGCTGGTAGATGTTGAAAAGCACTTCTAAGGACTAATAAGGAAATATTCAGCTGTAAAACTTAGCTGAACTCACCATGAAGGCCAAAAGATTTCAAAAACAGCTTGTGAAAAAAAGATCAGATATGTTGGATTTCAGTATTCTACATGCTTTTTTCCCCACAGGAGACAAGCTGCTACTGACATCTATACACATTTTTCTCTCCCAGTTGGGAATACTGTGTATGGAGTGTGTGTATGGGGTAGTCGGGTATAATTAGTGGACGATGTCCAATAAGTGAAGGTGGGACTAGCACTTCTCTGAGCTGCTCACTCATGTCTTATAAGAATACAGCATTAAAACAGAGAGGAGGAAGTTACAGAGTAGCCTGCAGTGATTGGATGAAGACACCCAGCACTGTACAGCAGACCAGAAGACTCAGGGAGGAAGCTGAGTCATGCAGAGGGAAGACACACCCCTCCAAAGCACAGGATGAAAAACTAAGTGAGCAACAGATAAAAGGTATTTGTGAGAGAAATATAGGTATTAGACACATAAAAAGTACATGATCAGGATTAGGTACTGAGTAACGTATAACATTTTTTGTGGGATATGACAGGTACTCTTTAATAGAAGAAGAAAACTTGGCACTCAAAATAGATGAGATGTGAATGAATTTTTATAGAATTTTATAGGTGTGAAGTATAGAAGTTCGGCTAGTTGCTGGGAATCAGGTACTAGGTAGCGCGGTCTGTGACCGCTGAATGGTGTGACTCCATTCAGCGGTCACAGATCGCATTACCCAGCTCCTTATTCCCGGCAACTAGCTGAACTTCTATGCTTCACACCTCCGCAGCAATCTATCTCTAAGGAAGGTCCGATAATAGGACCAAAACATCAGCTTTTGTATACAAGATTACCAATAAAAATTCATTCACATCTCATCTATTTTGAGTGCGAAGTTTTCTTCTATTGTGACAAGGCGGGTTGGGAACCTACTTGTGCACCAAAAGATTTTGGAGAGTGCCATATTTATTTCTCTTTGAATGTACTCTTTAATACTCAAACCACTTTTCTTATCAAGAAAAATCTGTACTAAATTAAAAGAAAACTCTCACAACGTTACTGTGCTGCCCTAACAAAAGCATAGTACAAACCGTACCTATGCATTTACACCTAGCAACTACAAAAGTTACGTATATTATTAATTACAATATAAATCACATTCAGGAGTATGTAATAGAAGACCAGTATAAATATACTATACGCAAAAACTTAAGAAGTGACAACATTTGCCTTTTGCCTCCACAATTTGACAATTCTGCAGTCAGAATTATAACGCAACCAACAATAAAACTACTACATAGAAATAAGGATCTTCTTGCATCATGGTTTTCTGCTTACGTTAGACAAATAAGTCGCATGATGAACACCGCATTTAATGGCCTTTTCCTGCAGTTAAAAAAATGGACACTTTTCTTGCCATCTCAATGCAGCTTAAAGGAGAACTCCAGATCATAAAAATTGTCCCCCATAGTGCCGGCAGTAAAAAAAATAAAGATGTACATACCTTCCTCCGCTCCCCCAGGGCCTCCGGTAACCGTCTCCGGTCTCCACGGCAATCCACTTCCTGGTTGCCGGTGGTCGGATGAATCAGCCAATCACCAGCCGCAGCGCAGTCCGACTCGGCCGGTGATAGGCTGAGCGGCAGTGTGACGTTTTCATCCCCGGCCGCAGGTGCCGGTGTAGTGGAGAATTTTGTGCCCTGAAGCGTTCTCACTCTGCCGCTCAGCCTATCACCGGCCGAGTCGGACTGCGCTGCGGCTGGTGATTGGCTGATTCATCCGACCACCGGCAACCAGGAAGTGGATTGCGGCGGAGACCGGAGTCGGTTACCGGAGGCCCCGGGGGAGCGGAGGAAGGTATCTACATCTTCATTTTTTTTACTGCCGGCACTATGGGGGACAATTTTTATGGTCTGGAGTTCTCCTTTAAAATTTGAAACATAGTGAACATAAAGAGCAGCCGCACGCCTCCTCCCCGCCCTGTCCTGCTCCTAACATGCAATCCTGTACATCAATTGAGAGAGTCAGGGCAAGAAGTATGTGCGCTGTTGCACCTTAGCCGGCCTCTCGTGTTCTTCAGAAGTACAAAACTGTGAGAGTATAAGTTTACAAGTTGCAGGCTAAGTAAAGAAAGCTATAGTTGGTTTTATCTCTTTATGCCCTAATTGATGTTGTGTTTGGATATCTGTACCTCATACAGGAGTGTCTATTGCACTTTAAAAATACCAGAAAAACCCTAAAACACAGTAAGCAGGGCCATATAAACTCATTATTTCCCAAAAAGTTAGGAAGGCCAAGTCTGGTTTGAATCTGATAGGAAGTTTAAAATAGTCTGTTATTTAGGAATATACATAGTAAAACTAGATCCAAAATAAGAAAAACAAATAAAAATATATTATGCACTACCTTCATATAGCCCAATACACATCCATCTACTCATGTACTTATTGCAAAATAAATACAAATTAAAGATTGCATAATAAGCAGATTTTCAATTTCATAACTAAGAAACACATAATACCTTACAGGATATACTCTCGAAACAAAAGCAAATAAAGAACTAAACTCTCCAGGCTGTGATCACTAACATCTCACTGGTAAATTACCATGAACTTTGGAAGTTACATAGCTAAGCAGAGTATCAATGTAGATTATCATGTTCACAGACATCCTCCTAATATATAATGGAGTCTTATCCACTAGGATTAACTGCTTATGGTGCATGGCCTCCATGAACTGTGGGAACCGGCTTCCCATTCTCTTCCGAGTGATCTCTACATACAATATGCCTATTGATGGTAGCAAAATAATTTCAACTGTAGTATTAATTATATTCCCGACAATATATTATTATAATCTGGAAGATTATTTAACATGTTCATGATCTCATGTTGTGAAGCTCAGAGCAACGAATGGACACTCATTTGTATCTGCAAACAATATACTGGACTACAAGTTTAATTATATAAATGGATTAAGGCTGAAAAATGTGTTACTAATGATTTATGTATCATTTACATTGGGTAGAATTTATGCAAGTGTTGTGTAATCTAAATGATGTATGTTTTGTAGGTTTTTTGTATAAAAGGTTATGTGCATAGGAGCTGAAATATAAAGTTATTGCAATTGCAAGCTAAGCCAAATGAAGGAAAAACAAGGAGGGTCTAAATTTTTATATTTGTTTAACCCCTTAAGGACCAAGCCCATTTTGACCTTAAGGATCAGGCCAATTACATTTTAGCATTTTCGTTTTTTCCTCCTCGTCTTCTAAAAATCATAACTCTTTTATATTTTCATCCACAGACTAGTATGATGGCTTGTTTTTTGTGCAATCAGTTGTCCTGCATAATGACATCACTCATTTTACCATAAAATGTATGACGCAACAAAAAAAATATACTATTTGTGTGGGGAAAATAAAAAAAAAAATTTTTTGCAAATTTTGGAAGGTTTTGTTTTCACGCCGTACAATTTACGGTAAAAATTACAGTGTTCTTTATTCTGTGGGTCAATATTATTAAAATGATACCCATGATTACATACTTTATTATTGTTGCGCTTAAAAAAAATCACAAACTTTTTAACCAAATTAGTATGTTTAAAATCCTTCTATTTTGCCGACCTATAACTTTTTCACTTTTGCGTATAAGCAGCGGTATGAGGGCTCATTTTTTGCACCATGACCTGTACTTTTTATTGATACTACATTTGTGTATATAAAACTTTTATTATTATTTTTTTAATTTTTTAATAAAATGTGACAAAAAAAACAGCAATTTTGCACTAATTTCTTTTTACGTTCACGCCGTTCACCGTACGGGTTCAATAACATTATATTTTTACATTTTTATTGGGGGAGGGTTTTTTTTTACTTTTATTTTTATACTTTAATAGTCCCCATAGGGAACTATTTATAGCAATCCTTTGGTTGCTAATACTGTTCAGTGCTATGCATAGGACATAGCACTGATCAGTGTTATCGGTGATCTTCTGCTCTGGTCTGCTCGATCTCAGATCAGAGCAAAAGACCCGTGGAAGGCAGCGGAGGCAGGTGAGGGGACCTCTGTGTGCCGTTCTGGATGATCGGATCACCGCGGCAGCGCTGCAGGCGATCTGTCCATCCATATTTCTGACCGCACTCACGCATCTGAGGGGTTAATAGCAGACATCTGCACGATTGCGCAAGTCGGCCATTACCGGCGGGTGTACGTCCTGGTGTGCTAAGTACCGCTGCACCAGGACGTAAATTTACATCCTTGGTCGTTAAGAGGTTATTGTGTATGTTTGGAGCAGAATACATGTGTATTTAGGTGCGGAATACATATGTACTATGACTACAAACCCAAAGGAAAATATGTGCCACTTTTAACAGTGTGTTCTTTGCACATTGTAAAGGGGTATTCCGGGCAAAAACATTTATCCCCTATCCAAAGTAAAGAGGATAAGATGTCTGATCGCGGGGGGCCCGCCACTGGGACCCCCCCTCCCCGCGATCTCCCTGCAGCACCCTGCAGTTTTGGAAGCCTCCGGGACTGGGGAAGTGACGTCGCGCCACGCCCCCTCCATTCATGTCTATGGGAGGGGGCGTGACGGCCACAGCGGCGGGTCCCCCCACCCCGATCAGACATCTTATACCCCTTTAAGCGATCAATTCAATCTCCATTCTATGCATGTATTACACACGTACTGAGTCTCAACACTTGCAATGAAATACATATAAAATAAGCTTTAATGGGGTACTCAAGTTGAAACCAAAAGGTTAAACAGATTTTTAAAATACTTCGATCTAAAAATCTTAATCCTTCCTGTACTTATCAGGAAGTTGAGTTGTTCTTTTCAGTCCTACCACAGTGCTCTCTGCTGACACCTCTGTCCATGTCAGGAAGTGTCCAGAGAAGGAGCAAATCCCCATAGAAAACCTCTCCTGCACTGGACAAATCCTGACAAAGACAGAGGTGTCAGCAGATAGTTTTGTGGTCAGACAGAAAATAACTATACAACTTCCTCTGTAGTATACAGCAGCTGATAAGTACTGGAAGGATTACAATTTTTAAATAAGTAATTTACAAATCTGTTTAACCTTTTGGCACCAGTTGATTTAAAAAAAAAAAAAAAAAAAAAAAAAATATATATATATATATATATATATATATATATATATATATGTATGTGTGTGTTTCCCACCGGAGTACCCTTTTATTCAATGAGTGCAATTGAAAAATAAATGTATATATATATATATTTTTTTTTATTATACTGTATATTATCTTATTCGAATTTTCCTCTTCCCAACACAAGTTGCACGCTGGCTATGTAACATTCCCAGTCCTCAGCCATGCTGGTTGCTATTTAAATGTGTTATTGTAAATTTGAGAACTCTAGCTTTTCTTACTATGACATGTTATCCTTTGTCTTAAATTGCCATCACCAAACTCTCCAAGATGTAGTTTCAGTAAGTGTGATAACCTGCTATGACTTCACACCATATTTTTATCACCACATAGGGAAAATCTGTTTGCTAATGATGTCCGTTCAAAGTAAATCCTATATATTACAAGGAAAAATGGTTTTTAAGGAATAATGAGGAGCTGATTTATAAATGTAACACTCAACATTTTCTAGCATACAGCATGTTATATACCATGTACCTCACAGCCGCTGTGTGGAAATCATAAGTAAAATAGCAATTTATCAATACTAAAATAATCTCACATTATCTGTACAGCAACCTGAAACTACCACCAGAGTCCAAATGTCTTGTTTATTCTAACAGGTTACTATGAGCTTCTATTGGAATTGGTAGAGATACAGTAGGACCACACAGAAGGCTATATGCACTGTATGGCTACATACAAACCAGAGGTTGTACAGAGTCATAGACCAATATATCTATTGCACTGAATTCCACAACATTGTAGTTCAAAGTAAAAAAAATTAAATAATATACACACCAGAGGTGCATGAAAGAAAGAACAACAGAGGTGCTCTATGAGCTGGAAATTCTTTATGCGATCGATACTGTACAACAGCAGTAATATTGCGTCCACCTTGCAGGTTGTGCAGGACACAACCCCTTTTATCGCCTAGAACATATGTATGACGGGAGTAGCCTACATCCAACCTCCATCCTAATGTGGAGGGTGGTATAAATTCCAGAGAAGATGACCATCCATTGGGACCGAGAATGAAAGAAAAATGGATCTTTCACTATAAAAACAGGCTACGTGCTTTAAAAGAGGGCTCCTCTCTTCATTCAGATCCTGATATAGAGGATATAGCTCCCACTAAAAACATGTAGTCCGTGATTTAAAGGAGGTATTCCATGAAAAAACTTTTTTTTATATATATCAACTGGCTTCAGAAAGTTAAACAGATTTGTAAATTACTTCTATAAAAAAATCGTAATCCTTTCAGTACTTATGAGCTGCTGAAGTTGAGTTGTTCTTTTCTGTCTACGTGCTCTCTGATGACACCTGTCTCGGGAACTGTCCAGAGTGGAAGCAAATCCCCATAGCAAACCTCTTCTACTCTGAGCAGTTCCAGAGACAGACAGAGGTGTCAGCAGAGAGCATTGTTGCCAGACAGAAAAGAACAACTCAACTTCAGCAACTGATAATTATTGGAAGGATTAAGATTTTTTAATAGAAGTAATTTACAAATCTGTTTAACTTTCTGGAGCCAGTTGATATATAAATTTTTTTTTTGCCTGGAATACCCCTTTAATACAATAAAATAGCACTTTGGAATTTTCTTCTTGTCCAGCGTCATTTTTAAACCCTCAGATACCGTCAGCACCATGTAGCATCCATTTTATTTTTGGTCTCCAAAAAAAATCTTTTCTGTTTGTATATATATTTGTAGACTAAAAAGGTTCTGTAAAATTACACTTTTAACTTATGTGCCTTAATGTCTTCAGAGGAGATAAATTATTAACCAAAATACCACAACCACCAATAACAGGCTCCTATATCCATCAACTGTTGAAAGTTACATTTCTCTTGCTTAGGAGGGAATATCTAATTTATTTTAACACCTTTACATAGAATTTAGTACAATACCAAAAACGTTCATTATATTTTCTGAGCAACTTAAATATTATCCACTTAGTAGTTTCAGACCAACCAGGACTTCTAAAGAGAGCTTTTCTACTTATAACATTATATAACCAAGGAATAGTTAACCAGAATGACTCCGAAATAAAGTATTTCTTTATATACCTACTTGTCATTAAATTCTAAACGGGCTTCGTTCCAAAAAGAGGAAATGCATATACTGTGCATATACTAATGTATTTATCTATGTAGAAGACCACATTAAGGGACTGGAAAATATGATATTGTGGAGTTCACACTAGAATTCACGAGGTTAACTGAAGTCTCCCACACCCAGAGAGTATAGGCTAATTCTAGAAAGAAGGTAAGTATAATCAGTACTCAAATGTATCACTGGAGACAAGGGTCAAGTGTAAGATGGATACATGGACAGCTACCAATGGAGAGATCACCTGGATTGGATTTTATTGCTGGACAACAATTATACTACATAAAATGTAAAATAATAATAGCATAATCCTACAATATAATCCTAATGTGGTTTACTGTAGTATTATGCTATTATTATTTTACATTTTATGTAGTATAACTGTTGTCCAGGAATAAAATCCAATTTGTATGTGATCCAGGTGATCTTTCCTTTAGTAGTTGTCCATGTATCTATCTTACACTTAACCGTGTCTCAAGTGATACATTTGAGGACAGATTATACGTACCTTCTTTCCAGATTGAAGGACTACTGATCCTAATAAAAAATTGCTCATCTCTAGTCCCTTGACTCTCTTCAACTAAACAAGATCAAGTCATACACTATTTATGGACACATATACCCTTTACCGGTTTATGTTGTACCCTATATGCAATATTGTATTAACATTAAGCTATAATCTAAAACACGATATCCCCATTTTATTGAAAAAAGACAAAAAATAAATACTAGTAACAAGATATATAGGACTAAAAAAGTCCCTTGACTATTAGCAGGTTACAAAGTGTCTCCCTCCTGGAACACCCAGCGATCACCTGTAATGTGTATGGAAACTTGGCAGCAAATATCTTCAGTTTAGTTACAATGCTACCACAGGAGATCCAGAACATGGTACGCTGGCTATTACCTTAGAACTCTCACAGTATATAAGAAATTTAAATTTTTTTTTAAACCCTTAACGACCACGGACGTAAATGTATGTCCTGGTGCAGCGGTACTTAGTGCACCAGGATGTACATTTATGTCCCGTACATGACCGCGATCAATACAAATCATGGCATCTGCGGCAGCACGGCTACATCCCCTATAAGGGACTATTAAAGTGTAAAAAAAGAAATAAAAAAAAGTTTTATAAAAATTAGAAAAACCCCTCCCCTAATAAAAATTTAAAATGTCCCTTTTTCCCATTTTACCCCCAGAAAGTGTAAAAAATAAATAAATTAATAAACATATTTTGTATTGCAGTGTTCATAAATGTCTGAACTATTAAAATATAATGGTATGGATCCCGTACGGTGAATGGCGTGAACTTAAAAAAAAAAAGTTCCCAAAATGCTGCTTTTTTGTCACATTTTATTTAAAAAAAATTTTATAAGAAAAAGTATAAGTTTTATATACACAAATGTGGTATCAATATAAAGCATTGATCACAGCGGAAAAAATGAGCCCCATACCACCGCTTATACGGAAAAATTAAAAAGTTATAAGTCGTCAAAATAGAGGGATTTTTAAGGTACTAATTTGGTTAAAAAGTTTGGTTAAAAACTAGCGCAACAATAATAGAAAAGTATGTAATCATCAGTATCATTTTAATCGTATTGATCCACAGAATAAAGAACACATGTAATTTTTACTGTAAATTGTACGGCGTGAAAATGAAACCTTCCAAAATTAGCAAAATTGCGGTTTTCTTTTTAATTTCCCCACACAAATAGTATTTTTTTGGTTGTGCCATACATTTTATGGTAAAGTGAGTGATGGCATTACAAAGGACAACTGGTCGCACAAAAAACAAGCCCTCATACTAGTCTGTGGATGAAAATATAAAATAGTTACAATTTTTAGAAGGCGAGGAGGAAAAAACGGAAATGCAAAAATAAAAGTGGCCTGTCCTTAAAGGGGTACTCCACACCTAGACATCTAATCCCCTATCCAAAGGAAAGGGGATAAGATGTCAGATTGCCGTGGTCCCGCTGCTGGGGACCCCCGGGATCTCCGCTGCGGCACCCCGCTATCATTACAGCACAGAGCACACTCGCTCTCTGCGTAATGACCGGCAATACAGAGGCTGGAGCATCGTGAAATCACGGTTCCGCCCCCTCGTGACATCACGGCCCTTCCCCTTAATGCAAGTCTATGGGAGGGGCGTGATGGCCGCCATGCCCCCTCCCATAGACTTGTATTGAGGGGGCAGGCCGTGACGTCACGAGGGGGCGAATCCATGACGTAACGATGCTCCGGCCCCTGTATTGCCTGTCATTACACACAGAGCGAGCAGCGGGACCCTGGCGATCTGACATCTCATCCCCTATCCTTTGGATAGGGGATAAGATGCTGGGGCGGAGTACCCCTTTAAGATCAAAATGGGCTTGGTCCTTAAGGGGTTAAAGCTGGACAATGCCCTTAAAGAAAACAGTCTGCTCTGCTATGGTTTAGAAACCCTCCCAGTACCTTGATAGCTGCCGGGCACAGTGTTTGGACCCTGTGCCTGTAAGTCTCCTGTGATGCCACATTTTCTGATGCAACCTAAATAACCGCTCACAGAAAGTAGGCACGGGGGCATAGCTGCAGTGGCATGTAGTCAAGATGCCTTCATCCTGCTCCCAGCCATTGAGGCTTGCTTGCCACCTTGACTACTAGGCTTTACATGAAGTCCCCAGCATTTAAGGTGTCAATCAAACTTAGGAGCTAACTTCTTTCCTTTAAATGATAGAATTCTGTCTGCAGCCTCCACTAGGTATAGCTATTAGCTGTCATTGATCAGAATATATAAATCTATATCCATTGGGCTCCCCTGTTGACAGCTTCCCCTGAACAGAAACAGGGGAAAATGTTAAACATCATGTGTTATCCCACAATGGATCTCACAGCAATAGTGTGGGCTACTCTTATAGCACATACACCACTGCAACCAAGTTACCCTGATCTGTCTCTAAACTTTATATGGTCACTAATGGGAATACTTGTTAGCATCACTTTTAAGACTTACATAATACCCATAAAATAAACCTATTTGCTAGTATAAAATAAAACTAATTATAACCAATAATAATTGTAGGGCACTAAAATAATATTCTTCAAAATTGAATGTAGTTGTAAATCTTTGCTCGTTGATTGTGTAGAGTGCCGTGATGGCTATTTGACTTAGGTAAATCTGTTATGTCTGTCACTTCAGCAGGGGACCCAGGCTTCACTGGCACTTTGCCTTTAGGCAGTTTTCATTGTCTTTCTATTGGAAAAAAAAAATACAGACATTCAAAGGTTAACCGGACCCCTCATTATTTTTGAATAATTCCTTATTTCCGATTAGGTTTCAATCTGCAGTATCTCATTTCTAATAGAGATGTTAGAATCCGGCATGGCTACCACTTGTGACAACACAGAGTTCTCCCTAACACAAATAAATAAAAAAGACCTCCAAAAGATTTTAGCATTTTTGCCAAGCGGGAGATTTATCAAAACATGTTCATAGGAAACGTGGAGCAGTTGCCCAAAGCAAAAAGCAAGAAGCAAAGAGCCTATGAAGAAAAAAGCAAAAAAAAAAAAAAAAGAAGCTATTTGATTGGTTGCTATGGGCAATGACTCCTCTTTTCCTCTGCAGAGGTTTTGATAAATCTCATACATCTTTATGAAAGTTATTGGGAGAACTTTGCAATAAATTTGCAGCATATTTGTAATGAAATGTTATAAATTGAAATGGCAAAATGTAGCAAGAAACGGGGAGAGCACACAGGAAGCAAGATCACCGGATATAACTTGCAATTCTGTCCTCGGTGACCTATGTCAGTGTCTCCTGCGGGGTGCACATGCAAATATGTGAAGTATCAATATAGAATAAATGAAGAGCACGTGCGTGCACTCACCGCTTAGCAGAGACAGTTGAATCTGGGAGTCCGGTGACGGGTCACAGCATAGGCGCTGGAATGTGGCGCTCGGAGGCTACGCCGGCAGTTTCGCACTTACGTGCGAAACTGCCGGCGTAGCCTCCGAGCGCCACATTCCAGCGCCTATGCCATGACCCGTCACCGGACTCCCAGATTCAACTGTCTCTGCTAAGCGGTGAGTGCACCTACTTGCTCTTCGTTTATTATCAATTGAAATGGACTTGAAAAGCCTGACAATTTTTTTCAGCATTTTTTTTATCTAATCAACTTTATGTAAATGCTATCAATTTTTTTCGTACAGAAATTCTGCACAGAATATCCACAGCAAATGCACCATGCATATATTCAGCTTATATTATTTATACATAAAATGAATCTACCTACATATAGTTTGTGAATACAATATACAAAGAATCTTGTACTGAAAACGGCCTCTATTTTATTTCTTTCATGAACATTTCTGCGGAGTTTAGAGCTGTAATAGTAGTAATACCTGCACATAGCTCATTCTAATGGCTGGCATTTGATGATAAAGTCTTAGCTTTCTAAAGGCAGCCACACACATTAGATAGACGCAGGTTGATGGTTAAACAACTGTTCAATGAACGATCGTCTGAACTACCGTTTGACAGACACAACTACACTTTTTGGTTCATATGGGCCATTACATTTGTTGACATTGGACATGGAATGATATGAGCAAAAAAATGATCTGCCATGTTGGCCGGTCTCCCAACTGTTCGCCAACAGATTATGCTGGGCATGTTGGATTTCAACTGCACAACACTTTTGTTTACAGGGTGATGTCACCACCAAAGAGCTCAGTCAGCAGCTTACCTCCCCTTTCCCCATATACATGATATGAACAATCAACACCTTAAACACATGTTAATGTAGGAATAAGGAGAGATAAGTGCCCGCCAAATCAAATTTACTGAAGGTGACAGGGCACCTTTATGGGCAAAAATATCTAAAACAGCTTACTACTTTATAGACGGTGACAGCCAGTTACAGATCACTTAAAATGATTTTATGTGGTGAAATTACACTTTATGAACAATATGTATATGGGTACCTCTAGGCTATTTTCACACTGTGTCTTTCAGTTTTGCGTGAGCTAGATGCTGGGGGGACTCACCAATATATACCTATGACAATGATGGAGTGATATATGCCCTGTACAGACACAGATATGAAAAAAAAAAAAAAAAAAAATTACCTGTTCAGTAACAGAGATCTTTGAAAATTCACACGTATGCAAGATCCACTATCTTGCATACATGTGAATTTTCTCAGCACCTTCCCTATGTTGCATAAAATCAGCAGGCGGACACCTGATCCACACAGTCCCTGGAAGCCAATTCAGACACACTCATCGGTGCTACCACGCAATGTAAGTAAAGCAGCTGATATGAACCGTAAAAGAACTGTGGAGCACTCACCAAGTCTTTTCAGCCAGCGGCTCCTTTATTGTAACATATTACAGTCGAGATACATGCAGGGGAGGATGGTATGGACGCGGGGGTATTCAAGACGGCGACGGACCGTTTATGCGCATCGGCCTAACAAAGCGCTCTGGCTCGTAAATGGCCCGTCGCGTCTTGAATACCCCTGCGTCCATACCATCCTCCCCTGAATGTATCCCGACTGTAATATGTTACAATAAAAAAGCCGCTGGCTGAAAAGCCTTGGTGAGTGCTCCACAGTTCTTTTACCATTCAGATCTATGAAAATGTTTACTGTATAGACTGGGAGCTAAGCATATTTCCCTATACATAAATTTGATGTAGGAAACATTATTAAAGGGGTACTCCAGTGGATTTTTTTTTTTTTAAAGTCAACTGGTGCCAAAAAGATTTAAAATCTTTATCCTTCCAGTACTTTTCATCTGCTGTATTTTCCACAGAAAGTTGAATACACTGGCCATGATGCTCTTTGCTGACATCTCTGTCTGTGTCAGGAACTGCCCAGAGCAGCATATGTTTGCTATGGGGATGTGCTCCTGCTCTAGACAGTTCCTGACATGGATTGAGGTGTCAGCAGAGAGCACTGTGGTCAGACAGAAAAGAACTATTCAACTTCCTGTGGAACATAGATCAGCTGATAAGTACTGGAAGGATTAAGATTTTTACATATAAGTAATTTACAAGTCTGTATAACTTTTTGGCACCAGTTGACTTTGAAAAATTAGTTTTCCACTGCAGTAACCCTTTAAAGAGCTTCCCTGATTCGGATTGAAAAGATGCATGGCAGCCTGCTAAGGTGGTAAAATAAACTACACTATACTCACATTCTGAACATTATCAGGTGAAATAAACAGAGGTAGTGAAGTAGACAGACTGGGTGTAGTGTGTTTTATTATTTTACACCCTTAGCAGGATATCATGATTTTATTTTTTTTTTATCATTGAGCCCCTTTAACTACATCAGTTCATTTTTGAAGCCCACTTTTAATTGTTTCCTTCGGCAGGCCTGGTATGGGTTTCCAATAACAGCTAGCAAAAATATCATCAGGGTATATTCACACAGTGCAGACATTTCAGACACTGAATCCTTTCTATTAATCTGAATGTGTTTGTGTTACAGGAATTTACATTGATGTGTACAGTTTTCATACAGATGAATGTATAATGTATAAACACAGTTACATATTGGGCTATGCGCATTATATCTATGCTAGAAAGTGCAAAAGATGAAAATCATTTAGGCAAGTATATGTGCTGTTATTAGACGAGTCAGTTTTCATGATTTGTCAACAGGACGTTTAATTCATTAATGATTTGGAAAAGCAGAGTAATAACTTCTATGAATTATTAATAATGACTATTATACTGTTGGTTGTTTTGCTCACTTCCAAATGTTCCTAGTTCTGAAAGATAAGCTTACTGTTAGAAGAAATGGGCCTTTACCATGTTAAGATGTCTAATATCTCCTAGCAACCAGACAGCAATAAGCCCTTATTAATGCAAACTAAAAGGGAACAGTCTATCTTCCAATGGTCCCAATAAGAGTCTGTTCTGGTAGCGTAACATCACATACCGGGTACACAGGAGCTGATTCATGAATTCTAGGAGACAGATTTGTGATTGGATAGATACCTCTTCCTGTCACTCAGCTAGTCACTTGTGGTTTTACTCATGACGTAGGTTGCACGCCTTGATCTTATAAGAGGTCAATGAATGGGACAGTTGCTTCCCTATACATTTTGGTGTACATGGCTGATCCAGTTTGTTTTGCACAGTATAGAAAAATACTTCATTGGTTGTCTCAAGACGATTGGACTTGGCCAGTAAACATTCCCATCTGTGCACCCTTTCCAAATAAGAAATAATATTTAATGTTTTATCGTTCCGTAGAAATGATCATAATGTCACATTTAGCAAGAAGATCTTAAGAAAATAAAAAGATAAATATGGCATCTATAAGATCAGTTCAAGAAGGTCGTGAAGAAGAGGAACCTTACAAGGCATTATTACATCTCAGATGTATTAGAACTGCATTGTCTGTTTGCCTCCCATGTTTTAATGATACAATCTCATCGACTAAGCATTTAACAAAGTCAAATGATCTATATCCATTTTTTTGGTGTAGAATTATTAGTACCCCCATCATAATAGCAGCAGTGACTGCCTTGGCCATATCATCTTCTCAAAGAAACAACTCCAACACAGAAAACAATTACAGGTATTTAAGGTCCTGAAAAGAAAAAAGGGGCTTTTCTTTTTCAGGTGGGGGATTCAAAGACCTATAAAATCAACGTTTTGAAATAGTAATGATGGCCTTGGGGTGTTTCATACTGACAGCTGCTGCTTAGAATACAGAATGCTATAAAAAGCTGCCTGTTTATTAAAGAAATGTGCATAATAAGCATCAGGCGGGTTTATCACATCTCTTTGCCAGCATTAATCCCTTATCACACTCTAGCACATCGCTTTTAAGGCTCCTTACCTTTCGCTGAATATTTAAGCCAGTCACTGCTTCTGAACCCAGTCCAGTTGACTTCAGTGGCTGGAAAGGAAGAATGCAGCCAGCCAGCCAGCCTTCCCCATGCTATCACTGGCTCCTCTCTACTCTAGCACAATGCACCCAGCCTCCACTGGGCATGCCTTTGAGAAACTTACACACTGAAGTAACATAGTGGAGGGGTTTGGGCATGCTACCGGCTTGTTATTTTAGGTTGCCAGACAGCCCTCCCAATAGAGTATCCAGAAAGAGGAATAATACCTGGCAAGCTGTTGCAGTTCAGATATAATGAGAACATTGTAAACAGAGATGTCACCCTATGTTTGTGACATTATACGTCGGAGTAAAATAAGACACTGGAATCAGTCATAGTTGAACACATTGTAGACGTTCTAGCTGAAATGGGTGAAGCCATATTAGTCACATGCCTAGTGACTAAACCAAACATTATCAATAAAAATGGCTCTGCCATATTGTTCATTGACTTGACTAGACTCCAGATCAAGTAGCAGCGGCTCAAAGATGTCTTCAGCGAATAGACATAAAAGTCCCTTACATCTTCTTTCCATTGCAAAACACAAAGTTAATTTAAAGGTAAAAAGAGCTATAACTGATAACATATGAAAGTCAGAATACTGCAACACAATGTCACTTACAATGGCAACTGGGAATACAGTATAAACATGTTCTTTATCCCCTATACATAAAAAAGGTTCCGCCTGAGATACATGGTTCCATACCGCACTACCAAAGTTACATTGTGTTTTAACCCAATCATTGCCAGCGCAAACCCCTACACCAGGTTGATGTAGACTGAACACAAAGGGTGAATACACCCTCAGCCCCTTCTGTATCACTGAAGACTGCAGAGTTGAAAGCAGCAGTCCAAATAGGCTTACATGCTTCCTGATACACTCTGCCATTTCTGAATGCCAATGTGCAGCATGCTTCTCATGCCATTTAAATACCCAGATCTTAAGTGAACGGTATACATGCATTCATTGCTCAACGCCAACTCCAAGCCTCCAGCACTCTTCAGGCAAGTGCAGCATTTCTTTGTTATTTACAGCTAATAATCCCTTCTATTTACTAGAAGGCGACACACAATGGGCCATATACAGCACTGTTTGTGGAAATACAGGTGCTTTAATAGGAAGAAACCATCAAGCTATGGAAAAATGACAGCCACTGCTTACTTTGGAATAAAATGGCATGCACATTTCACAATGCAGGACATGCTCTGCAGCAGCTTACAATTGGGGAATACAACACCTACTGTATTTGTAGAATAGCAGCAACCCTCTTCTGCACCCTTCACAATAAGCTGACAGACATCCAGTCCTCCATAGACAACCGGTACCCAGAGGTTCCTAGCACAATGGTTCTGCATTCTTTAATGTCATCTCCCTGTTGTAGTGTTCAGACAAGCCCCAGTGTATAGCATATAATGATGCATGGAGACATATACCCAGTCATCTCTTACCTTATTGTCATCCTCAGCCTCTCCATCCTCCTGAATTGAAGTCACCTGTACTGATCCATCCCATTTTCAAAAGGAGACGGACATTATTCTCCCTGATAGAAGAAGCCTCAGCTGTGCTGAGCTATATATTTTTCCAGAGCGGATGCCTAGAATTTTCTGCACAAACCAGACACAGCCACAAACTGCAGCTGAGCTCCCTTTCTCCCCTCCCTTTAAGAGATGAAGCTAGTGCTCCCCTTAGTCTCTCCCAGCCTGTTCTTGCTGTCTTTCCTCTCTCCCCCTCCCCCTCCTAACCAAACTCAGCCCAGCCAGGGTCATTTACATTTCTCAGCATGATGACCCCTCTGCATCCCTTCATCTGCACTGTTTGTAGGGTCTGCTAGACTGGGGAATAGCCTTTATAGAAATATTTCTAGCAATTGATATTAAACAAATCATAACCAGAATAACATAGCGAACATACCCAGGTGCCGAGCTAACTGAAATATATATTCTGCAGTATGTGATCTGTCTTCAGCGCCAGCGGATTGCCATAGATTTTCAATTTTTTCCCCTTTCTAAATGACATTATTATTCCAGGTTTCCTCAGGAGGGGGTTGGTAAAGAATTTTCTTCAGCTAGGGTTGTGAACAGCAAATTTCCTCTTCCTCCCCAGGTATCAGCTGCAGTAATAAGGATGATTTGAAAGCAGATGACCTCTCTGACATTACCAGTGTTTATCTGCATCAGCTGAACCCAATGGCAAGTGGAGAGAATATATCAGAGCTGAGGCCATGTACACTCCGCGTTTTACTATACATCAGGGTTGTCCCTTGACGTATACCTCTGACGTATACACCAGGTGTATGCTATAGAGTCGCAAATGTCCGCCACAAAAAAAATTCTGTACAATTACTTATTTTGCAGTGGTCCATTGTATAAGAAAGCACAGACTGCTGTGTTCTCCTATACATTAAGTTAAAAGCAGGAAAAATAGGCAAGTGTAGGGTACTTTCACATCAGTAGATTTGTGTGCCGAAAAACCGCTACGTGTTACAGTATCAATGTGATTGGGATTTTAAGAAAGCTCCTTTACACGCTGCAGGGAAAATATGCAGGGAAATCTGCAGAGAAATTAACCTGCAATTTTAAATCCCTTGTATGCCAATTTATTTTGCATACCAGCCCCCTGATGACGTTACCAGTGCACATGTGCATACATTCATCATCACACAGATCCGCAGCTTGTGTGTCAGGTTGTGCTGTGCTGCAATGGGTGGGGTGATTGATGTGTGGGAGGGAAATAAGTCACTTCCACCTTCAAACAAAGAACCTTCAAACAAAGAATCCTGGGGATTGTAGTCTGAGGGAGGCCACAGAAACAGGAAGCAGCCAGTTCCCAAAAACAAGCCAGCCATGTGATGGGGTAACAGGACACAGCCATTTACCACAAACACAAGCATAGATCCTTGGAAAGCATGTCCATTACTATATAACACTTAATGACTAAAGTCACCTTATGTTAGCTAACCTCTTTAAGGCTAGTTCCATACTGCGTTAAAGCTTCATCAAACATATCCATTGGCACACCCACTAAAAATGGGATGCCCACATATACTGACACTGAGGGCAACAAATGCTATTCATTTTAATAGCCCGAGTTTGGCTCAGTTAGTAAACATATGCTTTATTTTAAGCAGACTGGACAACACAGCAGACCACATTTTTGAATCCACGTAAAATAACACATATGTCCCAAATGGAATCCCGTTTGGGTCATAAATGGCATTTATTGCCCTTCATTACAGTATACATCGCCATCTCATGTTGTTATGTGTTATGCCGATAGATACATCTGACTAAAGCACTAAAACAGTGTGGACCTAGACCCACTTTGGTTTTTCCTCACTGACTTTAACTGGGAAGTAAAAATCTACAATGAAACCAGTGGTGTGGATTTTGCTGCAGACATTTTGCAGACTACCAATTTGAAATACACAATATATTTTTTGCATTTTCACACCTATGTCTGATGCGGCAAATCAGCAACAAATATTTAATGATCTAGAATGAGCTTGCAGCTGCATATTTACATACAGTAACACAGTGTTTTTTTCTGTTCTGTGTAAAAGTACTGTAGGGCTATGTTCACACGTGCGGAATTCCGCATTGGAGTTCCACATGCAGATTCTGCTGCAGAGTCTCATTGAATTCAATGGAATTCTGCTGCACTGTGCACAGTGTCTGCAGAAAGGATGAACATGTCCATTCCTTCTGTGGACTGCGCACAGAATGCATTGCTGTATTTGAGACAGTGCATTCCATGCGCTCCTAGCGACAGGACATTCCGACGTGTGAACATAGCCCAAGGGTGTATTCACATACTTTAAAAAATGCACATTGTTGTGGTTTTGCTGTGCAGCTATTTGTTGTGTGTTGTTCTCAAAGTCAATGTTTTGGTAAAAAAGAGCATAATTTTCAAATGTGTTTTTTTTTTTCTTGTATGTGGTCCTGAACTGCATTATGGGAACATAACCTAGATATCTAGTCAACTTGATAAGGGCTCCATTGTGATGGCTTGAAGACTGTCACAACATCTCCAAAATGGTCATGTGGAGTGTTTCTGATATGCTTTAATTAGTATCTACCAAAAGTAAACAATGGAGGGGCAACTGGTATACCTAGCAACAGGGTCATGGGGTACATGGGGAGCAAAAGCTAGTCCATTAGGTCTGATCACACAGTGAATTGGGGATTTGAAGCCACAGAATAGTCAGACACTGCCTATATTGGTCCCTTTTCACTGCCTAAAGTGTCTTAAAGGGACAGATAAGCTACAGAACTTAACTAAGGAAATAGAAGAATTGTAACTGTGACTAAGCTTGCATGGTTCCAGCACTGTGTCTACAACTTTCTTGCTCTGATTGCACTTTGGCATTAGTTTTCTAAGGCAACTATTACTTGCAGATGTCATCAGGGCTCACAGTCTGTTTAAAGGGGATTGGCATACCATGCCTTTGTTGCTAATTGAGAATTATACCCTTTTTTGCCAACTGTTCCTGGTGCATCTGATTCTTATTTCTATTTGACCTTCATCCAGATCTCAGCCTTTTTCCTAGGTATCGCATCTCACTTGCCCTTTGGATTGTTTGTCAGGTACCTGTTGTTTTACTCCTGGCTCTGACCCTTAGCTCCACTACTCCTGTCTACTCCTCTGGCTTATTCCGTCCTAACAGCTTCCTGATGATGACCATTCCTAACTATGCCACCATTACTACTTCCCATGCAGGGGTTACAGGTAAATGTCAGAGAATCCCTTAGACTCCTCACCCAAGTTTAGTCAGCATCAAATGGATAATGGCCTAGAGAATTCACATCTCCAGTATATAACCATGACAGGAACAGTAGGCCATAAAGTTAAACAGTACGGCTGTATGTACTCCCCTGGTTCTTGATGTTTATTAACTTGCCAAACAAGTGGCCAAGCAAAGTTCCTGCCACAAAGAAATGAAACAGTTTACTGAGTGGTCTGCAATCACCTACCTCTTTTCCTTCTGCTGCCCCTGTGATCTAGCAGACTTCTTCTGTGACCACCCATTTTCCAGTTCCTCCTTGATACTTGATCCTAAGACTTGCCAGATTATTATTTGTACTAAACTAGGTTTCCAGATAAATTGGTAATTAAGAATTTCCCCTTAACCCTTAAAGTGTACCTGTCATCAACAAAATATTTTAATATAATGTAGATAACACCAATATATGTATATTTGTAATATACATTGGTTAAAAATTGTGTATATTTTGGGTGAAAAAATGCTGTCTCTACAGCTATTGTCTGTGTGTCTCTATGATGAGTCCAAAAACAGGAAGTGAGGGTAGGACGAGCAGGGCTCTGAGCAGACTCCTGGCTTGTCAATCATCCTGCTGTATGTGCCAGGAGCACGTTATAGAGCCTCAGTGCACACTGTCCTGCTTTTTCTTAGTGCACAGAACCCTTCTTGCCCACCCTCACTTCCTGTATTTGGACTCCTCATAGAGACACACAGACAATAACTGCAGGTACAAAAATATACATATTTTTTAACCAATGTATATTACAAATATACGTATAATGGTATTATCTTCATTATATAAAACTTATTTATTTTTATTTTTTTTACCACAGGTACACTTTAATGACTCAATCTCCTAAGAAACTGGAGTGGATGTTTATTTCTGGGAGGTCTAAAACAATGTTTTCGAACCAGTGTGGGAGTTTTAGTTTTGCTGGAGACACACTGGTTGGGTAACACTACAGAAAGGAAAAGCGATCACTACTGTCCTTGCTTGGCCCTAACCAAGGCAATGCTCCTGCACAGCACCTGCATGTAGTATCCCCTCTTGTCCATGGATGGAATAAAGCACTTTATGAAGACTTGGTGAGTGTGGCCTTTCTATTCTTTATCTTGAATATTGGACTGTCACTGGACTTTAGGCACAGCACCACCAATTGTGCATACTGTCAGCTACCCACATGAGTTTATCTGCAGACTGCAAATATATATAGAAGTTGCATGAAGTAGTGCCAGTTCACATCTACAATCACATGTTTGGATTCACTGTTCTATATAAAATAGAGCACACTTGACAACCAGCAGCCTGCTTTAAAATGGAAATGGAGTGAGATCCCTCTGAACAAAGTGTGGGAGCTGCTTTGAATGCTCTTGCACAGCACCCACATGTAGTATCCCCTCTTGTCATTGGATGGAATAAAGCACTTTGTGAAGACTTGGTGAGTGCGGCCTTTCTATTCTGTATCTTGAATATAGGACTAACCTTCATCTGTCCCCCCATTCCTATTCCAGGGGCACCCATGCAGTTATGCTTAATGGTTCTGACACAGCAAACAAAAAGTTGCTGTTTGACCCAGTGGCCATGTTAATACTCTGGGCAGAGGACATCTAAATGACTCGTGTGCCCCTTAAGGTTAGAAATATTCCAAGGACTAAATGAGAGTGGGGAGAAAATCTTACATCTGACTGATGAAAAGTTGTTAGTTTCCATCACCATAAAATTCAAGTCTCTCCCATGAATTGTGTCCTGCTTCTGTGGACTCAGGAATTGCATAGTACAGTCTTCTACAAAAAGTTCCAACTCTGTTGATGTTTTAAGAACTTCTATGACTCAACTTCATTAATGGATTATCTATTTCTTAGAGTAGAGTCAGACTAGAAATGAGTGAATTGATCCATTTTAATTTGATTTTGCTCTGATTTTCACTTTACAGATGAAGTTAAAGTCTATGGACTTTCACTGCTTTCATACACAACTCACTCGACTTGCAGAGTTGGGGACAGTATTCAGTTAAATGCTACAGCCCCATTGAACTAGCCATTGATAAGGGTCTCATCAGCTAGATGAGCAAATTACTTCTCCAGGCTAAATCTGCATAGTTAGATCAAAGATAAATGGAAGACAATACCCAAGATATGCACTGTTAGTACCCACCAGTTTTTTAAATGTACATAAAGAAGACAGCTGAAACAATGCACTGGCAGTGGTCCTTTTAACCAGAATAATGTACTCTACCACACTGCAAAAACTGTTCAGGAATAGTTTAACCCCTTAACGACCACGGACGTATATATTTATGTCCATAGCCGGCTCCCGTTATGTGAAGCGCGCTCAGGAGCTGAGCGTGCTTCATACCTGGTGGGTCCCGGTTGCTATCAGCAACCAGGACCAGTGGCTAATACCAGACATTGCTGATCGGGCTGATGTCCGGTATTAACCCTTTAGACGCTGCAATCAAAGTTGATGGTGGCATCTAAAACAGGAGAAAACAGTTGCTGGTTAGCTTGGAGGGCTGTTCGGGACCGCCGCTGTGAAATCGCTGCATCCCGAACAGCTGAAAGGACAGCAGGAGGGTGCTTACCTTTCTCATTGCTGTCCGATCGGCGTTCTATTGCTCCAAGCCTTCCATGCAGGCTGGAGCAGCAGAGCACCGATTACACTGATTAATACTATGTTATGGCATAGCATTGAATAGTGTATGCAATCAAAAGATTGCATGTTATAGTCCCCTACAGCTAAAAAAAAAATAAGAAAAAGTGTAAAGAAAAAAAGTTCATAAATGTGAATAAGCCCCTCCCTTAATAAAAGTTTGAATCACCCCCATTTCCCATTTTTGGAAATAAAATAGTGTAATAAAGAATTTAAAAATAATCATATGTGGTACCGTTGCGTGCATAAATGTCCGAACTATTAAAATATAATGTTAATTAAGCGGCACAGTCAATGGCGTATGCATAAAAAATTCCAAAGTCCAAAATTGCTTATTTTTGGTCACTTTGTATACCCTAAAAAAAATGTGCGATCAAAAAGTCCCATCAAAACAAAAATGATACCGATAAAAACTTCAGATCATGGCGCAAAAAATTAGCCCACATACATCCCTGTATATGGAAAAAAAAAGTTATAAGGGTCAGAATATAACAATTTTACACATACTAATTTTGGTTCATGTAGTTATATTTTTTTTAAATAGTTATATAAAATAATAACACGAAAATTGAGTGGCTACACACTAAAAAGAACTGGGCAGAGTTTTGACCAAGGTACTGAACTATACTCATAGTGCCGAAAAATAATTTAAAACCAAATAAATTAGGGATCGGACCTCAAGGTATAAACTGACTAGTGTTATAGGTGTGTAATTATTTACATAATAGTAGGAGTGTAACTAGAGTAATAATATGTAGCTGGTTTCATGTAAAATTGCATAATTTATTAGATAAATACAACAACTAATATCTGAGCAGGGACCTTGCTACAGATCTAGTGATATATGGTTAATAAAATAATGATAAGTTTATTAAACAATACTAGGATGAAAATAAAACAAAGTTAGTAAATAGGCTGCATTCGAGCTTCCAAAATCGTATCTGTGCATCGGAACTTCAAATCATGATGGGAACCCAGCCTTAAAGGGTACCTCTCATCAAAAAAACTTTTGATATATTATAGATTAATGTATGCAGAATAACTTTACAATTGCATGTTATTAAAAAATATGCTTCTTTCTATTAAATTTTCCACTTTGAAGAAATGACCACTAGGGGTCTCCCTACCAGTCCTGGCAGCAAGCATTTCAGACTCATGCTGGAGTCCTAAACACTACCAGCTGCCAGTCTGCTTTGTTCACAAAGGAGAACACTCAGAGCCTGTTTGGCTGTGAACAAAGCAGGCTGGCCGCTCTGAGTGTTTAGGACTCCAGCATGAATCAGAAATGCTTGCTGACAGGACTGATCGGGAAAAATACAATAGAAAGAAGCATATTTTTCATTAACATGCTATTGGAAAGTTATTCAACATTCATTAATTTAAAATATATTTAAAGTTTATTTGATGAGAGGTACCCTTTAATGATAAAGTCTCTATTCGTAGACTTTAAAGTCAAGTAATCACGTTGGTTATGCTAGATCCAATATGAAGCCATAAGTGGGATGACTGAATTACTGTATCAGATGCCAGCAACGGTAGTGTTGAGCGGCATAGGCCATATTCGAATTCGCGAATATTCGCGAATATATGGACGAATATTCGTCATATATTCGCGAATATTCGCATATTCGTTATATTCTCGTTTTATTTTCGCATATGCGAAAATGCGCGTATGCGAAAATTAACATATGTGAATATTAGCATATACAAAATTAGTACGCGCGGAAATTTGCATATGCGAAAATTTGCATATGCTAATTTTCGTATATGCAAATTTTCGCGCACCAGTCTCACACAGTAGTATTACAGCCTTCTTTACACCACACAAGCTGGAAGCAGAGAGGGGTGATCACTGTGATGTGTACTGTGAAAAAAAAAAACGAATATTCGTAATTACGAATAGATAGCGCTATATTCGCGAAATTCGCGAATTCGCGAATATGCGATATTCGCGAATAATATTCGAATTGCGAATATTCGTGAGCAACACTAAGCAACGGATATCTCAGTTTAATAACAGTTGTAGGTTACAGTAATAGTTTCAGTGCAGGGATAAAGTATTTTCTGAATGTATCAAGAGTTAGCAGAGTAGAGATACAGTCTATCCAGTTAGGATGGGCTATACAGCTAGGCACAGGCTGCGCCCGACCTGCAGATACAAGATACCTGTATTAATGATGACGAGCTTCAACATCAATATGATTTTATTAAACATATATCACTAGATCTGTAGCAAGGGCCCTGCTCAGATACAGTCATTGTATTTATCTAATAAATTATGCAATTTTATATAAAACCAGCTACATATTATTACTCTAGTTACACTTCTACTATTATGTAAATAATAACACACCTATAACACTAGTCAGTTTATACCTTGAGGTCTGATCCCAAATTTATTTGATTATAAAATAATATCTATATAAATTATATAGATATAGATAAGGTGTCATTTTTATCGAAAAATGTATTGCATAGAATCGGAACCCCCCAATAGTTACAAAATGGCATTTTTTTTTCAATTTTTCCCCACAAATATTTTTTTTCTGGTTTTGCCATAAATTTTGTGGTGAAATGACTGATGTCACTACAAAGTACAATTTGGTGGCGCAAAAAAACAAACAAAAAAACCTCATATGGGGCTGTAGGTGCAAAATTGAAAGCATTCTGATTTTTAGAAGGTGAGGTGGAAAAAAAGAAAGTGCAAAAATGAAAACTGTGGTCCTTAACCCCTTAAGGACCAGGGTTTTTTCCGTTTTTGCATTTTCGTTTTTTGCTCCTTGCCTTTAAAAAATCATAACTCTTTCAATTTTGCACCTAAAAATCCATATGATGGCTTATTTTTGCACCAATTCTACTTTGTAATGACGTCAGTCATTTTGGCCAAAAATCTACGGTGAAACGGAAAAAAAATCATTGTGTTACAAAATTGAAAAAAAAACAAACACCGTTTTGTAAATTTTGGGGGCTTCCGTTTCTACGTAGTAAATTTTTTAGGTAAAAATGACACCTTAACTTTATTCTGTAGGTCCATACGATTAAAATGACACCCTACTTCTATAGGTTTGATTTTGTCGTACTTCTGGAAAAAATCATAACTACATGCAGGAAAATTAATACGTTTAAAATTGTCATTTCTGACCCCTATAACTTTTTTATTTTTCCGTGTATGGGGCGGTATGAGGGCTAATTTTTTGCGCCGTAATCTGAAGTTTTTAACGGTACCATTTTTGCATTGATAGGACTTATTGATCGCTTTTTATTCATTTTTAAATTATATAAAAAGTGACCAAAAATGCACTATTTTGGACTTTGGAATTTTTTTGCGCGTACACCATTGATCAAGCGGTTTAATTAACGATATATTTTTATAATTCGGACATTTCTGCACGCGGTGATACCATATGTGTTTATTTTTATTTTTATTTACACTGTGTTTTTTTTTTTTATGGGAAAAGGGGGGTGATTCAAACTTTTAATAGGGGAGGGGTTAAATGATCTTTATTCACTTTTTTTAAAAACTTTTTTTTTTGCAGTGTTATAGCTCCCATAGGGACCTATAACACTGCACACACTGATCTTTATCATTGATCACTGGTTTCTCATAGGAAACCAGTGATCAATGATTCTGCCGCTTGACTGCTCATGCCTGGATCTCAGGCACTGAGCAGTCATTCGGCGATCGGACAGCGAGGAGGCAGGTAGGGACCCTCCCGCTGACCTGTAAGCTGTTCAGGATGCCACGATTTCGCCACGGCTATCCCGAACAGCCCACTGAGTTAACCGGCAGTTTTTACTTTCACTTTTAGCCGTGTGGCTCAGCTCTGAGCGCGCGGCTAAAGGGTTAATAGCACGCAGCACCACGATCGGCGCTGCGCGCTATTAGAGGCGGGTCCCAGCTTCACTATGACGCTGGGCCCGCCGTGATATGATGCGTGGTTACCGTGTAACCCTGCGTTATATCACGGGAGCAGGACCAAGGTTGTACCGGTACGTCCTTGGTCCTTAAGGGGTTAACTGGTTAAGGAATATGATAAACAGTTGAAGGTGTTGCCTTGCACTACAAATTCTAACACAAACAAATTCTTGCTCAAACTGATCAAGTATTTTGGGATGTGCTGGAGATCAAGTCAGATCCATTTAGGTTGCACCTTGCAACTTACAGGATCTGCTGCCACTTGGTGCCAGATACTACAATTAATTGATGGAGTAAAAGGGGTACTCCGGTGGAAAACTTTTATTTTATTTTAAATCAACTGGTGATAGAAAGTTAAACAGATTTGTAAATTAAAGGCAAAAAACAGAGATATCAATGTCCGGCACTGCTGCTGACCACCGAAAAGGACCTGGATCTAGGATGAATAGGAGTAATCCCCGAAGCTGAGGTAGTGCTCTGACTTGTGAGACGAGTCAAATACAATGTGCAAGGAGAAGGTGAAAAAGTCGGCAGACTCACCAAGGCTTCTTTTTTCAGGGTTGCTTCTTTATTAAATACTCACATACAAAACTTTGTGCGAAAGGGGAGAGAGGATCACATGGAGAGGGGTATTCACTGTCTGGCAAGACAGTGAATACCCCTCTCCATGTGATCCTCTCTCCCCTTTCGCACAAAGTTTTGTATGTGAGTATTTAATAAAGAAGCAACCCTGAAAAAAGAAGCCTTGGTGAGTCTGCCGACTTTTTCACCTTCTCCTTGCACATTAGATTTGTAAATTACTTCTATTAAAACATCTTAATTCTTCTAGTACTTACTAGCTGCTGAATATTACAGCAGAAATTCTTTTCTTTTTGAAACACAGTGCTCTCTGCTGACATCATGACCACAGAGCTCTCTGCTGACATAGTAACTGTCCAGAGCAGCATATGTTTGCTCTGGGGATTTTCTTCTACTCTGGACAGTTCTTAAAATGGACAGATATATCAGCAGAGAGCTCTGTGGTCATGATGTCAGCAGAGAGCTCTGTGTTCCAAAAAGAAAATAATTTCCTCTGTAGTATTCAGCAGCCATAAGTACTAGAAGGATTAAGATTTTTTAATAGAAGTAATTTATAAATCTGTTTAACTTTCTAGCACCAGTTGATTTAAAAAAAAGTTTTCCACCGGAGTACCCCTTTAAAGCCTTGATGGGTCAAAACTTGTCTTGTGGGAATATACACAATATTAGTTTGTGGTCCAATCAATCATTTGGTTATGAGACTTAATTTTAAGACTAACCACATAAGATAGCAATGGTCAGAAAAATGCAAATGCTATTTAATAAAATGTCCTTACATATTAAACTTGACTTCTGTAATGGACTTTATATCAGGGGTTTACGTTTGGTGCAAAATGTCCATGGATTCACAGAACACATTTATTTTTAAATGCCTATATGGTACAGTTTTCGTCATCACTAACATCAGTCCCTGTCCCCAGTCACAAGTGTATTACCCTTATGACAGTAGGTCTAATTTTATAGGAAGCTGCTAAATCTAGCAGTATATTTTAGGAATGTAGGAAGGAACTGGAATGCCTGAAGGAAAGCCATGTAAACGTAATACTCTTATGTACACCTTTTATGTAAATTACTCCTTTAATAGCGGGAGTCTTTTAGAAATAGGAGAGTGTGCACTGTTTACAGCTCCTATCTTCAGAAACATGATATATTTCATTAATAAATGAGAATAGTTAAAGTGGATCTGTTATCTAAGGATAGGAAAGGATATCTAAGCTCAGAAAAATAGTTTTCTATTCTGGTGTCTACTGTGTGAATGATGTAATTCATAGTTTGGGACGCCAGGGGAACATTAATCACCATGTTCCAAAGTTTAGACAGTTCTCCTGGACCAAGCGCTGGGGACAATAATAACTACAGATGCAGGGTTACAGAAAACTTTCACTGAGGCAGGTATGTTAGTAAAATCCTTTACAGTACAGATCAGAATAGGGGAAATACAGAGTAACCCTTGGGAGCCTGCTGCTAGTGGTTTTCCATTTACTGTTTTATGCTGCTGCAGACTTTATACTATAGTTTTAGACTTGTGACAACCCTTGCTGACTTTAGACTGACAGAAGAATATTCCCCCGGAGCTTCTAACTTATAACCAGGCTTGGAACTGTACCTGTGCGATGGGGTTCTTCGAAATTGTGTTGCTGTAGAGTTTAGAGTTCTCCTTAGACCTCCTCAGATTATTACAGACTTCTCCCAGCTCATCTCCACACTGTACCTCAGCTCTCCTCCAACCACTACTCCTAACTAATAACTCCTCCCCCCTACACTACATAAGGATTAACTGTAATGGGGGCATCCCATTGGGGCATCAGGATCAGCTGGTTCACTCTGCATGACTTCACTTAAGGCTACAGTAACACTGATAGACATATGTATAGCACAAAATGGCAGAATAACAAAATACAATTTATCCTGGAGTAGTGGGCCCAGAACAGTGATACTGGAAGTGCCTGAGGCCATGTTTACAGGACAACATCCTGTACTGGGTCACCACACTATTATTTTATTTAATGTCTTTATGTAAAAAATATTGTTTACATGCTGCTAGAGGACTTGTCAACTGCCCTGAGAAAAAAATTCTTGTTTAAGATATAACTTTATTGGTATACACTAAAAAATTTTGGTTTAAAAGAAAAAAAACTAAAGTTTTTTTCTTTGCCTTTACTTTATATGTGACATTGCGGACTGGTTGCCTCCAGATCTTTGCATGCTGTACATGCATTGAACCCACTGATCGAGGTAAGATGTAGATCAAGTGGAACTCAACCTTTTTTTCCCCGGTCAGTGGGTTCAATGTGTTTATAACTTGGTTAGCAGGTGAGCAGTTTATAACCCACCCCATGCTGATACTACAGTGCCCCAGGTAATGCACCAGGTGTTCCTGTTTTTTTTTTTTTTCTCTACTGTAGAAAAAGGGGCCAGACAGTACTAATTGAACAATTTTGTAGATCATCAAGAGTATTGTGAGGTCAGTATGACTTTTTTGTGACTCTATATATATATATACAACTGTAAATTAGTTTAATTTAGTGTCTGAACATGTGTTTGATGGCTGGTTTCACAAATGTTATGTGATCTTTGCCCCGATGTTCATTTTTAGCAGCATACAAAATGAGGGTTGTCTCAGGTTTTCCCAGGTTGCAGTGCAACTGGAGACATTACATCACTAGTTAGGTGTTCAGAGGGAGCCTGCCTGCTTCAATTGGTGGAGCAACCGCTGGATGGGAAGGAGATCATTCTGCACAAGGCTTCAAGGAATTGTAGTTTCATGAGCAGCCCGAATAGCTCAGGTGTGCTGCAATGGGTTGGGTGGCTGGGGTGTTTGAGGAAGAAAAGTGACCTTACACTTACAAACAAGGGATCATGGGACTTGCCATTAGAGGGATGGAACTCCAACAGGAAATAGCCATTTCAAAAAAAGAAATCAGCAGCATTATGGTGGATTCACAACACAGCTATTTAGCCCCAAGACAAACACAGATCCTTCCTATACATGTCCATTACTGTCTGGCAGGTAAGTACTAAAATCACTTTATAGTGGATAATCCCTTTAACTGTTCTCCTGCATGTGTAAATTTCACGAATGGCTGTTGCAAAATCACTATAAATCTCTTTTGCCTTCAGCTTAGAATTTTCAACATGTGAAAATGTTGCAATTTTTGAAATATCATTTACATCAATTGAGTCACACACTCAACTATGTAGCAATAAAATCCTGACATCTAACACAATCCTGTTTGTCGGTAAATGACATCTGCTGGGTAAAGAGACAAAGAAGTAGTTAAGTATTACTGTATTACCCAAATCAGATGAAAGAAAGCCTTTCAAGTTTATCAGCCCATGTAGAAGAAAGGTTTATCAAATGGACATAAGACTTTAATACCTTTGTGTTCATGGCAATGACAAGCTAGACTTCCGTGGTTAACATAATTGTTCCATTTATTGGAATAGCGGATTTATTGCTTCTGCTATTGCAATTGCAAAAGTTGTTCCAAAGCAATTAAAAAGATTAAATGTCAACATAGGGAGATGGATATTATTTCATTACAGTAACTCAATGAGACAAAAATACATCATATTCGCATATTTGTAGACCTCATTATTTAACAATGTACCACCTGTAAGTATAACAACCACTTAATGGGGTACTCTGTCCCTACTACATCTTATCCCCCATCCAAAGGATAGGGGATAAGATGTCTGATCGCGGGGGTCCCGCCGCTGGAGACCCCCGCGATCTGTCATTCAGCATCCACCTTTGCGAGCTCTCCACAGCGCTGGTGGCTCTGAGTATGCAGCATGTTGACCACAGGGCCGGAGAATCATGATGTCACAACTCCGCCCCCATGTATTTCATGCCCTACCCCCTCAATGCAAGTCTATTGGAGGGGGTGTGACGGCCGTTACGCCCCTTCCCATAGACTTGCATTGAGGTGGCGGGGTGTGATGTCACACGGGGGGCAGAGTCGTGACATCACGATAATCCGGCCCCGTGGTCGTCACACTGCACACTCGGAGCCTCCAGTACTTGCAGAGTGCAGAGAGCTTGCAAAGGTGGGTGCTGAATGACAGATTGGGGGGACCCCCGTGATCAGACATCTTTAGGATGGGGATGAGATGTATTAGGGCCGGAGTACCCCTTTAATGCCTTATTTTCCTTTACATGTATGGAACAAAAAGTCAGACTAGTGCTAAACAACTTTTGTTATCTGAATATTCACTTCTCTATGGTCTTATTAACCCAATTCTTCTTTATCTTGGTGGAGGAATGCTGGCGTCTGAAGTGATCACTTTTACTATACAAAGATCCAAGGGAAGAGAAATACACTTTTTATGTGATGTTGACCATTCACTAGGGATTTTAAATGGCCAAAAAGGCATTTTCTGTAGCTTGTTGGAGACTTTATGTGACATGAATGAGCATGATAGACACTGACCTAAGGCAGATTTCTGAGGAAACGATCTGCCGTGTTAAATTTTTTCAATGTCAGGTGCCGTCTTTGGAAAGTCGTTCAGGCCAAGTGACAGATTTGCATCCTGTTAATAGAAGCCAAGATAGGTCACAGATCAAGGTGATATGTTAGTTAAAGACTGATCACTGTCAGGAGATACTGAGACCTGAAAGGGGTTGTTTCAATAAGATAACCCTTGTCCATTTACCTTGTTAGAACAAAAAAGCATCTACTCTTCTCCATTGCTCACTGGTATCTGTGCCTGGTCTCAGCTGCCACAGAACTTCACAGAGCGGCAGATGCCATGTCAAATTGCAGCTCATCCAATCATTGGCCGCAGTAATTTTCCACCTCAGTCACTGATTGGTTGAGCGGCGATGTGATGTAGGGTCTGCAACTCTGTGAAGTGTTGCGGCTAAAACCAGGTGTCAAAACCGGAGGCTAAAAGGGAGAAAGGGAGATGAGTAGAAGCTTTTTTTTGTGCTTATGATACAGTCTGGGCACATAGGTTAAATAATAATTTTCACTGGACAACCCCTTTAAGTACTGTATATATTGGTGTTACACAGCAGACTGAAGTACGTATGGGGATATAAATCTATGGTTTATTCTGATATGATGACAGCCATCCTTTTCCTCCATTCACTCACAGTACCAGTATGATTTAGTTTTTACTGTGTCTACTGCGGTCTAGTGGACTGGTTATTTTCTAAATGAATGGACATTTTTCCACATGAAGATGTTCAGGGAACAGTAGTGTTGTCAGTGTATGGGAAGAAGACCCTGGCATGTTACAATGCCCCCAGACATTTATAGGAGAAATGGAACAATAAGTGAAACCTTAATCAAAATACCCTATTAAATAAAGCTTTATTGCAATATATGTCAAGTTTACGTAAAGTCATAAATAAGCCAAGATAACCGATTATTTATTACTGTGACTTTTAGGGATACATCAATAGTGCCTGACTGACAAATGCTTTGCTACAGAAATCATGGTAAGTGCTGTGGTTAAGTTGATGTCTAATGGGAGCACAAGAAAATTGTCTAGAGGTGATGTCCTATTAAATGACAATTTCTACATGCGCTTATAGACATTATTATATTCATGTTTTATTTAGAAAATATTTTGGCACCAAGATTGTACAGTAAAATATGTGTGCAGATGTTGTCTAATCTGTTTTCTGTTGCCTTCACTTTAAAAACTGGGTGTTAGGCATTTTTTATTTTAAAGAGAAATACACAACCCATGTTTTTCTCACCTTAAAGAAATATTGTCATTTAAGTAAACTTTTGAGATGTTGCACAAATATGTCAAAAGTTTGATCGGTCAGGGTCTAAGGGCTGAAACCTCCTCTGATCATTACTTACAGTTTTGGTTAAAGGGGTACTCCGGTGCTTAGACATGTTATTCCCTATCCAAAGGATAGGGGATAAGATGCCTGATCACGGGAGTCCCGACGCTGGGGACCCCCGTGATCTTGCACGCGGCACCCTGTTTGTAATCAGTCCCTGGAGCGTGTTCGCTCCGGGTCTGATTACTGTCGATCACGGGGCCGGCGGCATGTGACATCACGCCTCCGCCCCCGTGTGACCTCACGCTCCGCCCCTCAATGCAAGTCTATGGGAGGGGGCCTGACAGCTATCACACCCCCTCCCGTAGGCTTGCATTGAGGGGCGTAGCGTGATGTCACACGGAGGCGGAGGTGTGACGTCACACGTCGTCGGCCCTGTGGTCGCCGGTAATCAGACCCGGAGCGAACACGCTTCGGGGACTGATTACAAACGGGGTGCCGCGTGCAAGATCACGGGGGTCCCCAGCGGCGGGACTCCCATGATCTGGCATCTTATCCCCTATCCTTTGGATAGGGGATAAGATGTCTAAGCACCGGAGTACCCCTTTAACCCCTTAAGGACCCATGACGTACCGGTACGTCATGAGTCCACTCTCGATCTATAACGCGGGGCCATGGCGTGGCCCCAAGTCATAGCGGGCCGGGACCCGTGGCTAATAGCGCGCGGCATTGATCGCGGTCCCGCGCGCTATTAACCCTTTAGACGCGGCATTCCAAGTTGAACGCCGCGTCTAAAGTAAAAGTGAAAGCATGCCGGTTAGCTCAGGGAGCTGTTCGGGATAGCCGTGGCGAAATCGCGGCATCACGAACAGCTTACAGGACAGCTGGAGAATCCCTACCTGCCTCCTCGCTGTCCGATCACCGAATGACTGCTCAGTGCCTGAGATCCAGGCATGAGCAATCAAGCGGCAGAATCATCGATCACTGGTTTCCTATGAGAAAGCAGTGATCAATGTAACGGGAGCTATAACACTGCAAAAAAAAAAAAGTGGAAAAAAAAGTGAATAAAGATCATTTAACCCCTTCCCTATTAAAAGTTTTAATCCCCCCCTTTTCCAATAAAAAAAACACAGTGTAAATAAAAATAAACATATATGGTATTGCCGCGTGCAGAAATGTCCAAATTATAAAAATATATAGTTAATTAAACCGCACGGTCAATGGCGTACGCACAAAAACATTCCAAAGTCCAAAATAGTGCATTTTTGGTCACTTTTTATATAATGAAAAAATGAATAAAAAGATCAATAAGTCCTATCAATGCAAAATAGTACCGCTAAAAACTTCAGTGCCGCTAAAAACAGATCACGGCGCAAAAAATGAGCCCTCATAAAGCCCCATACGCAGAAAAATAAAAAAGTTATAGGGGTCAGAAGATGACAATTTTAAACGTATACATTTTCCTGCATGTTGTTAGGATTTTTTCCAGAAGTATGACAAAATCAAACCTATATAATTAGGATATCATTTTAATCGTATGGACCTACGGAATAAAGATAAGGTGTCATTTTTACCTAAAAAATGTACTACGTAGAAACGGAAGCCCCCAAAAGTTACAAAACAGCATTTTTTTTCAATTTTGTCTCAAAATGATATTTTTTTCCGTTTCGCCGTAGATTTTTGGGAAAAACAACTGACGTCATTACAAAGTAGAATTGGTGGCACAAAAAATAAGCCATCATATAGATTTTTAGGTGCTAAATTGAAAGAGTTATGATTTTTTAAAGGCAAGGAGGAAAAAATGAAAATGCAAAAACGGAAAACCCCTCGGTCCTTAAGGGGTTAAAGGGGTTATCCACCATAAGGTGATTTTAGTACTTGCCTGCCAGATAGTAATGGACATGTTTAGGATCCGTGCTTATCTTGGGGCTAAATGGCTATGCTGTGCTTCCACTATAACACTGCTGCTTTCTTTTTGTGGACTGGCTATTTCCTGTTGTAGTTTCCTCCCTCCAACTACAAGTCCCAAAATTCCTTGTTTGTAAGTGTAAGGTCACTTTTCTCCCTCCCACACATCAGCCACTCCACCCATTGAAACACAGGTGTGCTGCCTTCTATGCTGTGCTGTGAACAATAGACCAGTGTTTTATAACCAGGGTGCCTCCAGCTGTTGTAAAACTACAATTCACCGCAGAGTGATCACCTTTCCACCAAGCGGTCACTCCATCCATTGAAGCAGACAGGCTCCACTGAAAACCTGACTAGTGATGTAACGTCTCGGGCCGCACTGCATCCTGAGAAAATCTGAGACAACAGTCATTTTGTATGCTGTTAAAAATAAACATTGTGGCAAAGATCAAATTAGAATTGTGAGAGTAACCACTCCTAGGGGTATTATTAATCACTGAAGCAGTGCCGAGTGAATCTTTGGATGTGTATGCAAATTAGAATTGTGATACCACCATCACACATAGGTACAGACACTATATTATGAACTACACAAACTTTACAGCCCCTGTAGCATAGTCAAATAAAAAAATCATGTGGCAGCATTCTTTATCTCCCAGCTTGAAGCCAAGTCCATCTCATTTCGGGAGACCAAGGGGTGTTTCCATCAAAGCATTTTATCTCACATTCACTGGATAGGGGACACCACGTTGAATGAACAAAGTGCACTGCATGTGTGTGGCAAGTGTTTCATTCATTTTTTATTTGGCTTCCGATCAAAGGTGGAATCCATGGGGTTCCAGCTGTCGGATCAGCACGTTATCCTCAATCCTCCTCTATCCTCTCATCTTTGTCCTCCGATGAACTCTAGGCAGTTGTCCCTTGTGTAAACACCAGTGTGTTTACCACTGTGTAGTGTGTTTACACTGCTGGCTTAGGAAATGGTATTTTATTGTCTACAAGCTTGGCATCATCATTAGCAGAAGCAGCCACAGTTAAGTGCTTAGTGTAACCCCTTCCTTTGCTGTTCTGCTGTTACTTTCCTTTCTGCTCACATATTTCCCCCTCATGCAATCTACAATAATGTATTGGGTAACTCATCCCCACACACAGTGCAGCATGTTAATTCAGTGCACTTTCCCTAATACTATGCATTTGCAAAGCAAAGGGAAGTATGTGTTATTCTGTGATTGAAAGGAAAGGAAGTCCATATGTTTGTATGTACTACTGGCAAAAGCCATGTGAATAGGAGCATTGTCATCTTGGAAGATTGCATTACCTTCTGGAAACAAACTCTGAACTATGGGATAGAGTTGGTCTCTTAGAATTTCCAAATAATTTTGGGCTGTTACTTAACCTTCATGGATGACTGTTGGACCCAAAAAGTACAATGATATCACACTCCGACGCATGCTTGACAATGGGTTTAATTAATAAGGATTAGAGTCAGCATCCCAGGGATGAAAATGCAGGCACTGAGCTTTACTAATCCATGTCATACAGAAAATGTTACTACTCAAATCGTATTTTGTCAACTCCAGCAGTTCATTTATAAAGTTTTGTAATATATAAGACACTTTTGGGCTATTGCCCTTAGTCAGGTTCTAGAAAGTAATACAAGCAAATATATCAGTGTCTGTGTAGAGACATTACATATACGACAAACTGAGACCCTCCTTTCTGGTACTATGGGGGTTGTTTATCAAAAACCACAGAAAAATTGGAGTCATTTTAGGGTTCAAAATGTAACACTCTGTTATCAATGCTAAGTTAATAACAAAAATTTGATAGCATGGGGGAAGCTGACACGGGGGGGGGGGGGGGGGGGAGGGATAGGACAAAAATGGGCGTCACTTTTTTTTTGGCGGTGCTGCTCCAAATTTATCATATTGTTGCAGTGAGCGTGATCAATTTCACGCAGATCTGCACCCAGATCATTTTCTACCGCTGCTTTCAGATCATGTCTACCCTGCTCTTTAGAAGCTTGTTTGTCTGTGTTTGGCTTTATTTGTTTTAGTTTTAATTTTAAGGCATATTAATGTCTAAAAGAAGGTCTGCAAAGAGAGTCTCACATTTGAGTAGTGGTTTACCCTGCCGCAGGCCAGGAAAAAAAAAAGTTATTGTTCGAGAGATGGAGGTTTTAGTTGAACAGATTTATTTATTTATTTATTTTTTTTACCTTTCACTATTTTGTTATCATCACTTTGTCAGATATTTTTTTAAACGTTGGCATATTAAATTGTTAGATTTTGGCCATTGCTAACAATCTTATTGTTTATTACTTCTTTACCATTCCTTTTTTGCACCTTAAAAAATATATCTTAATCTTTCATATGGACAACTGCTTTACCTTTCATTTGCAGGTTTCTTTAATTTTTAACTTTTTTTTTTGTCTTTAAACGTTCTTATTCTCTGCCTTATTCTCTCTCTCTCTCTCTCTCTCTCTCTCTCTCTCTCTCTCTCTCTCTCTCTCTCTCTCCCTCTCTCTTTCACTCTGACTGATGATTTTTTCTTTTTTTGCATACAGACAGGAGTTGTAATCTTTTTTTAGACCTGGTCGGAAGTGGTCCTGATATGTGTTTTTTTTTTTTTGCGCCAATTGCCCATGTTTGTCATGTTAACTCTCAAGTGCTTTTTCCCACATTAAATGCAGGATTCTTACAATATGCACATGTGACTTGCAAAACAGCACTTGAGCCTGCCCATATACTTGACACATTCTTTGGGGGGTATGTACACACATGTATTTTGTTTTTACGCAACAATACTTCCTTTTAGTTGGGCATTATAATTATTCGCTATAGAATGATGCAATTATTTATTTTTGTTTGATATAATCTTAGAATTTTATTTTGTAAATAGCAAAGCCAACACTCCACTCAATATATTTCATGTCAAAGGACAACATGCATGAGCGTTTATCCCTCCTGCAAAACATCAGGTTTCTTAACCGCAAACTAGAACATTCAGGCATCTAAGAACATTAATAATGCAATTTATTTCCACAATATGGCCTTAAGGCAATTCATATCTGTGAAACCACAGCTAATTTTTACAATTTTTTTCACTTAACGTGAAACATAGTACTGCTTTTTTTTTTAAACATATTATTTGTATATATTCACTAATAATGACACTTTTGGTTTAATGTTTACAATTATGTATTACATGAACAAAATAGCAGGCTGTCTTTAATACTGACTATAAAAGGTTTTTTCTGGAGTCACATATTGATAGCTTGCCTTTTGGGTAGACCATCAATGATTGATTGTGGGGATCTAATCTGCGGGGCCCCTGCTGATTAGAAAAATATAGGGCCAGAAGGGCTCCAGCTACTGTCTAGGACCTTTCATTGTACACAAGCAGAGCACTCATCCATATGTTCTGCTGTATCTGGTGCCTTATCTTAAAGGAGTACCCCAGCACTGCTTTTCTTCATCCTATTGTCCCCAGGCTTAAAAAATAAATAAAAAAAAGTTAGCTCACCATCCCCCGTTCCCTTATTGCGCCGCTATCAGTCTTTGGGCAGCAGGAAGAAGGCGGGGCCTGGGATCCTTACATAACACTGCGCTCAGCCTATCAATGGCAGAGGTGGAACATCGCTGCGGCCGGCAATGTGTTGACCACAGTGTGGCGATCCATGTATATGGAAGCAGGAAGAAGCCCGGACCAGAGGACTGAAAACTGATAGTGGCGCAATGGGGGAACAGCGGAAGGTGAGTTAAGGTTTGTTTTATTTTTTTGCAGCCAGGGCCCAATAAGATAAAGAAAAGTAGTGCTGGAGTACTCCTTTAACAACAAACCACTATTGTAGCCATATAATATTTTTTGAAAACAAAATGCATCAAAAACTACATTGAAAACGACACGTTATTCCAGTCTGAAGCTGGTATTGATTAAGAATATACATTTTCCAGTTATATCAATAGATGAGGTATTCCTCTCAGCAGGTGACAAGGCATAAGTGCTGTCCTGCAGAGCAAGCTCCACTCCTTCCATGCTTTGCCATGCTTGATTTGACAGAGTCTGACAGACAAGACTTGTATACTATCACAAAGAGAAACTTTGACAGCAAGAAGAAAAAAACATCCATTCTCCCTTTTCTTAAACAATACTTTAAACATTTTACATAAACCTCCCAACTCTTTTATATTTAGTACTGTTATATTATGAGAACATTCATCTTTTAGAGGGGTTATTCTGTAGTATAGAACAGAAAAAATAAACCTCTACTTACCTCCAGTTCTCCTGCAGTGCCTCTTGTGTGCAGCTCCGGTCCTTAGTGTGGTCTTTTCCTGCTTCTAGTGCTCGACATGTTACGCTGCAGCTTAGCTAATTGCTGGCTGCAGCAGTGTCCCACCTCCAGCAGTGATTTGTCTGAGCGGCTACATTACAGATTGGGCCCGGTCATCTTCCCTGTGCCAGGGCCCAATATGTTATATTGCTGCTCAGACAATCACTGGCTGAGGCAAGACACCGATGTGGCCAGAGATTAGTTGAGCTGCAATGTAATGTGTTGGGCCGCAGAAGCAGGAAGAAGACTGCACCAGGGACCAGATCTGCACACCAGAGGCACCGGTAGAGCAAAGTAGAGGTTTATTTATTTTTTATATTCTACACAATGGCCATACTTATATAATAAAAAAAGAAACAAAAAAAAAAACCCTCCCGCAAAACAACCCCTTTAAAGCCTCTATATTATATTTATAATGTAATATTTTACATATCATTCTTGACTGTGCAGAACACTTCTGATGTTGATTTTTATCTTTAGATTCTTGAACCGTCCCTTGGAGATAATATACAATACAGCAGACCATATTTAAGCAATTATGGAATATTTTCAATCTTCTCTGGGGTATATTATAGTAAAGTAAACATCTGCTGAGGGTCAGGAGCTGGTACTTTAATTATTATTTGCTTTGGTTAATGAGCTATGCTGCTTTTGGAGCTAAGTAAACAGAAGTGGTTATTGGCAGCACTCAAAGTCCCCCCCCCCCCCAAATATATAACGTAGTAACATTTCAGAAGGAATGTCACCGAAGGTCTTACATGTAATATCCAGTAAATCAAGTATTTATATGTATGGGAAAAAAGCTTTGCATAGCAAAATAACATCATTACAAAACACTAAAATAAAAAAATATATTGTGTCTCTAGACCCTTTGGGGGTTTAGGCTCTTAAAAGTATGGGTTCAGCTGAAACTGCACCGCTATAGCTACTACTAGAAACCGGTGAGCCACATGAAGTCATGGATATGCATTAAATGTAAAAAGTAAATGATTTAGCATTATAGTTTTTTTTATTCAGTATAATGCGATCACTATTTTAGCATCTATGAAAAAAGGCAAGTAAATTTATTTCCACAAAAGCCTAATAACTTGGGTTTATGCTAGAATAGAGGATACAATAAAAGGGAAGGTCCTTATCTCCATTTTCTTTATACAATGATTATATTATTATTATATCATTATAAATTTAAATATAATCCAGAAGAAGAATGGACAGTGGCACTCACCAGGTAAAAACTTCCAATCTTTATTTCTTTGTGCATAGCAAACCTGCTCTGCATGATGAAATGAAGATAAGAAGTTTTTACCTGGTGAGTGCCACTGTCCATTCTTCTTCTGGATTATATTTGAAGCATTGTCATTTCTACAGTAGAGCACAAGCATATTGAGCTTCCTTGAGACAAAGCAGAAATCACAGCGGGGGTTGTAACCTAGCGGCAGTACCGACCAGCTTTCTTCTATTGCCTGAATTATAAATTTAAATGTAGATGACAGTGACAATGAAGGTGTGAGGTAACACGCACACTGAGTAAATTCAGCGAGGAATTTCCTCAGCGGATCTGAGCTATTGCATTGCTGATCTGATGTATATCTGCAGCAAAAACCACAGCAATATCTGCCTAAAATATGCATGTATCATATGAATTTTGCCTTGAAATTTTCTTGGACTTTAAAGGACAAGTATCATGAAAAAAAATTATGTATCTCCTATCCGAAGGATAGGGGATAAGTTTTAGATTGTGGGGATCTGAGTGCTGGGGCCCCCCATGATCTCCTGTTTAGAGCCCCAGCTCTCCTTCGCAGCAGCGCATCACGCCCCCTCCATATAACTGTATGGGAGAGCCATTCAGCAATCTTTGTCTCTCTCATAGAACTACATAGAACTATATAGTGGCGTGGCTCCCACTTCAAGCGGGGGTTGTGACGTGTCACTGTAAAGGAGAGCTGGGGCTCTAAACAGGAGATGCATGTGGAAATGTGTGTTGTGTTTTTATGCATCATTTGTGGCATTTTATCCTATCCTTTCAGAGAATCCTTGACCAAAAATGCTGCAGTTGGGTGACTCTTTTTCAAGCCGAAAAAGACACCAAAAAGAGTGTGTGAAAGAGGCCTAAAAAGATTAAATATTTGGTACTAAATAAATAAATTTAAAAAAAAATAAAAGTATAATGTACTGTCAGTGCTTTAATGCTTTTTTGATATATTTAGAGTGACAATTGTTCACGATATTCCCCTATAGGAGGGGGACACACCAATGAAATGTATGGATTTCCTGATGGTATACTGCTTCCTATAACTCCATCAGAATCGGGTTATGTAAAAAGATAGAGATCATTTATTGGTATCAGTATTTTTATTTTAGTCACGCATTATGCATATATTTTATATATGCCCAGTTTAAATGGTGGATCTGGCAACATGTTTGATAATGAAGAGAAGCACAAATCTCGCTGCCACTAGATAATGGAAATTTCCAGCACATCTATAAGTTGTAATTATGCAGATAGCAGTAAAATGCTGTTACCAAGGCAGTCCATTATAATAGAATTAAGAGCCAAATGGTTTGGTGCAGATTTGTGGAATCTGTGGATAATGGTTTTTATATTTGTATCTTTTAGTCTAGCAATCCATTTTTTAAATGCAACAGTGTAATGTTAATTTCTTGTTGCTTTATCTAATTTCTATATTTCTTATTTGATAGCCTTTTAAAGGTATCTCCTATTAAGAAGTCTCCCATTTTATTTTTTTTTCCAGTATTTCTTAGGATTCTTTTAGACTGGCAGATTCATGCCTGATTGAGGGCCAAACTAGCAGATCGACATTTATTTTACAAGCCTTTTACACTGCTCAATAATTGTTGACATCCTATAGAGCTGGTAGGAGAAGGTTAGAATAAGATGCAGACCATACACATTTTCTCCACAAACAATATAGGAAGCTCCAAATTGAAATTCAACTGATCCATCTTTCCATCTTGGTTTTGATCTTCTCGTACCGACACTTTGGGTATCTGAAGCTTGTCCCCCACTAAGCTGTTAAATGCTTGGCATGTGCTCCAAACAACATAACCCCACTGTTACTGTTAAGGGCAATGAGTAACGCCTCATAGCAGAACTTAGTGCTTTGTTTCAACTAGAAACGCCCTGGTCCCTGATTTATCAATTAGTCTGAGATTAAAACGGTCTGGTTGTGCTCATAACAACCAATCACAGCTCCGTTTTCATATGTAAATGAGTTCTTGTGAGCTGTGATTGGTTGTTATGGCCAAATCAGTCACATCAATTTTTGTCTCGTACAGATTAATAAACCTAAGCAATTGTGTATAAGGCCTTTAAGCTAGCTAAACCAAAGACTACACTTAGGGAAGGAATCTATCATAAACACAGATTTTTATACAATGTAAAACCTGCTGCGCAAGCGTATGTTTTTTCAGTTGCTGCACAGAATTCATTATATGGTGCACATCACGTCATAAGTTTGCACAAAAGACAGGAAGTCCCTTAATAGCACAAAAAAAGTGAAATTACGGCCGCAATAACGGACGTCAGAGAATCCCATTCAAGTTAATGGGATACTATGTTCCTGTTAAGAATGGGATCCTCTGTGCACGTTATGCTTCCCGTTGGGCCCCGTCACACTAACAGCCGTTAAAGGCAAAAAAAAAGAGAGAGCCTAATGGCCTTTTGTGGTGGAGTCCAGCGGCAGTGTGAAAGTAGACTAACAATGGTCATAAAACACCACTAGCAAGAGTAAGATTTCTAAAAAGCCACAATGTATGAAATGTCCATAAATGGTTAGTCTAGTAGACACTACACGATTCACTACACGATTCAGCATCCAGCACATCACTTCCAATCTGATCCCAGCCAATCAACATCCCCACAAGTGTTTTCAGAAATGCTGATTGGTTGAGAGCAGTTAATAGCCGTAATACTCCTCCCAGATTTTATTTTTAGCCACCTCATACTCATGGAGCTGTATAGAAAGTTTTCCTAATACCTACCAGTTTAACCCTAATGGGTATCTCTTGGTTATTCTTGCTAAATTTGTTCCCACTTCTCTCTCTCTCTGTCTCTTCTCTCTCTATGGTGATGTCTCTTTAAAGGGAAACTGACAGCTGGTTCATCCACACTAAACCCAAAACACGGGGTTATATTGCAGGTGAAGTGGATTAAAATCATGTATAACTCACCCAGATCAGTGCCTTGGTGATACAGAGATATAACCAGTTTTATCCTGCATTGCTAGTATGGTAGTAAACCCCCTTAGCATGATGGAGACAGGACTTGGCATAACCAGCATCCCTTCCTACTTCTCTGATAGTAGGTAATTCATCATTTATTTTTACTATAACCCCGTGCATTGGGTTTAGTGCGGGTGAACCAGCTGTCAGTTTCCCTTCAAATACAACATCAATTATAAAGCAGCGAACAATATTAATATGACTTTGATGGTACACATCCTAGATAAGAAGTCCAAAACACCTAGGTAGTGGTATTTGTTTCTTTCTTTGCTCCATTTGTTTTCTACAAACGCACAAAACAGAAACTAGTGTTTCAGCAGATATAGAGATTGACAGATTATATGGATTTTCAGACTCTTTCATTTGCCCTTAAATTCAAACAGAAACACTGGAACATTAAATCCAGAGGAAACCAGAGGCTTGCATTTTTTCAATGAGGAGAGTATTAGAAATCCTCTCCAGCTGAGCAGTCCCATTGTTATATAAGTCTGCGCTCACTGGAGCGTACCCTTGTTAGTATACTGAAACTGTGGATTAGGTAAATGTGATTTGAAGAATGCCACTAATGAAGCAAATCATCAGGAAAGGAAAAAATAGAGAAATATTTAAGTGCTTACAATGCCGGCTGATAAACAATCTATAAGTAGAAACCAATTTCATGTATGGTAATGCAAATGAGGTTTTAATGATAAAGGAGGAAAAAGGCTTAATGTATAAATTACTGCGGTAGAACTCATACTGTTCGCCTGCTAAAGTTTTTTCCTTCCTTACATGCGGAACATAGACGTTACACTCCGGGTAACTGTTTAACATTTATAAAAACAAAATTGGCTTCACGAAAGTTAAACAATGACCTTATGAAATAGACAAACAGCTTAAACTCACACAACTCATGTATATGATGTGACATAAATAGGACAGGCAGCCAGAGCATACATCGGCAGCCAGAGCATACATCTTGATTCAGGTATTCAGGCATTCTTCTAGAGAATCCTGTGCTAAAGTAACATTGTCATCCAACATTGTTCAGCATGATCAGTTGATGATGAGAGTTATAATTACAGATGATGGACATGGAATGCAGAAATTTTTGTTTTATACTCAACACAATACAATATATTCAATACAATCGACATGCTTGATATCGCACAGATGAAGTGTCGCTTAGGTCTGTTGACAAGACTCATTTTTGGCAGGAGGTATTTTTCCACTCAGGCAAATGGAATCACTGCACTGAATGTGATTCTTAATGCAAATGAAAAGCATTCACCAAGAAGTAAATCAGGTTCAAGAATGCAGGGAAAATGGTGTTAACCAGACCCTTACAGGATTAAGAATAATCTTGTCCCTATGCAAAAGGTTCTAAAAAAGGCTTTTCAAAGGTGAGCCTTGCCAAATGGAGATAAAACAATGCATTGTCTACGGCTCTGCTTATCCTCAGAGATTTCATTTATATAGCTTGCTGTTCCTTCTTTTATTACATTGTATATGGGAGCAAGAAGGAGCAAAACAGCCTGCAATGTCATTTAGCACAAATATTTTTTTTAAAACAAAGGTTAATGATGACAGGCTCCGCCATAACTATCCTCACAGTTGGGCGGTACAAGTATTGTACAGATTTGGGATGAGCGGATCGAATCTGCCAAATCCGAATTCGTTACGAATTTCAGGAAAAATTTGATTCGTAATGATTTGATCGCGAGAATCTCTTCATTAAACTCAATTTAGTGCATTCCAGGCTCCAGGGGCTGGGCATCTAAAATGGCGGATCCATATGTGAGGTAATGGGGCAAGGAATCCTGGGAAGGAGGGAACAAGGGTCGGGGGGATGATCCTGAATCACATGCAGCATGCAGCCTATCAGCAGCCAGTCAGGCTTGTGATGTCACAGCCCTATATAATCGGCAGCCATCTTGCGGCTAGTCACATCAGCGTTCTATTACAGAGAGAGAGAGGGACAGCTAGCAGTATGTGTTGCACAGAAAATAATTTTTACAGCAGCAATTCACCTCCCAGTCACTACAGCGTTCTATTGCAGAGAAGGATAGAGAGCAGTGTCTTGCACAGAAAAGCTTTTTTACAGCAGCGATGTACCTCAAGCCCAAATCCAGCCTAGAAGCACTGATAGGGAAGGGCGTGAGATTGAGAGAGAAAGTGCAATTTTGGTTGTAGTACACAGCGACTTTGTGCTGCAGCACTGGTTTGTACAACAACTGAAAAGCTAATAGTAGCCAGACAGTTAGGGTGAGCAGAGCGCTAAAAGCATATTGTCCTCTACTAAGTGTAACCTGTGTGTACAATTAAGTGGTGTTCCACTTTGTTCCTGTCAAAGTCTAAGGGCTTAGATACTGTGAAAGGCCAGCCAAAAGTACACACCTGCTGGTGTTGTAGACAATACTGTTTTAAGCATACTGGAGATCATTGTCCTCCCCTCATAAGTGCATACTACATACGTACATCTAAGTGGTGTACCATTTTGTTCCTGTTAAAGTCTTAAGGGCCTAAATACTGTGAAAGGCCAGGAAAAAGTATCTGGTGTTGTAGACAAATGCTGTTTTAAGCATACTGGGGAGCATTGTCCTCCCCTCATATATGCACTATGTATGTCAGGCAGAGAAGTGCCAGGACGTGCACAGAGGAGTGGCAGAGGCCTAAATTCATCAGGCAGAGGTCGCAGAAGACTAGGGGCGAGTGGCAGCAGGAGTTGTAGTGAGAGGCCTGAGCTCCCGGTGTCAGATAGCGGTCGTGTCTCGACCAGTAATCCATCTGCCGTCATTGATTGGTTAACACTGTCATCCACTTCATCACCGCTATTTAGTAAGGACGATCTAGAGGACAGTCAGCAGCTACTGCCCAACCAAGAAATGGAGGAGACATCCGCCGCTTCCTCTGCTAGGCAGGCAAGTAGTGATGAGGAGAATGGGATGGGAGGTGGTGTTGCGAGCTTCGGGCTCCTGAAGCAGACACTGTTGAGGAACCTGAGGAGGACATCAGTGATGTGCAGACACAACTCGATGATGATGAAGCCGATTGCACTTGGGAGCTGGGTGCAGAAGGGACTTCCTCATCATCAGGAGAAGAGGGTTGCAGGTTGCCCGTGAGGCAGCAGCTGAGCCAGCAAGGTGGTAGCATGGTTGGCAGTCAGCATGGTGGCAGAAGTGGAAAGTCTGGAGCCAAATGTGCCTGGGGTAGACCCTGCTTCGCAGCAGCCTACCTTCTCAGGAGGTACTGGAACAGGGGTTCCTGGAGTCGGCGGCAGTAGCAGTCAATCAGTGCGGGCTGTTGGTAGGAAAATCAGCTACTCGGCGGTGTGCCAGTTTTTCATCAAGCATCCGGAGGAGGTTAATATGGTCACATGCAAGATGTGTCGGCAGGAGGTGAAGCGTGACAAGGGTCCCAATGTTGGCAATACGGCCCTGCGTCAACATATGCAACATCGCCATAAAGTGGCTTGGGAGAACCATGGCTCCGATGTGGTGGTCCAGCCTGCTGCATCACCCTGCGTGGCACACAAGTTCAGTCTGGTTGTCAAGCGGTTCCTAAAGTGTTCCCCACATCTGCAAGACATCCTATCAATTGGAAGGAAACTTTGCATGCACTCCAGCCACTCGTACACAGCAAAGCACACCCTCGATTGAGCTGCAGCATCAGAACTGTATCCCCCAACATAGTCTGATTTGCGACATTTCCACACATGGGAATTTCACCTTCCATATGTTGGACAGACAATACGAACAGAGAAAAGCCATTACCAATTTCTTGATGATTCAAGCAGATAGGGTACTCCCCTGTGTAACTTCAATGTCAACCAATGGAAGCTCATACGTGACACCTGCGTTTGCTCAGGCCCTTTGAGGAAGCCACATTATTAGTCAGTCGCCAGGATTAGGGGATGAATTGCGTCATTCCACTGCTTCATTTACTACAACACGTGTTGGAAATGATGGCTGGTCAGGGCACTGGAGACATGGCTCCTACATCTCACGACCACATGAGCCCTGTGGGTTCTGAACTGGAGGAGTAGGAGCAGCTAGAGGAGCTAGAGGGTTATGAGGAAGGCAAAACAGAGGACCCAGACACATTGTGGCAGTATGCAGTGGAGATGGAGGAAGGGAGTCCCTCCGAGTCACTTGCACAAATGGCACGATGCATGCTCACTTGCTTGTGTAGTGACCGCCGAATTGTCACCATTCAGCAGCGGGATGACTTCGTCTCTCCACCTTATTGGACCCTTGCTACCGACAGAAAATGGGGGACTTTTTTACACCCACTGAGAGGGAGGACAAACTGACCTACTACAGAGACATCCTATGTAGTCAGTTGGCCGATACTTATCTGCGCCATCGTCCATCCTCTCGCGGGTCTGACTGGGAGTGCCCTCCGCACTCACCTTCCACTGCCATGGCTGCTGGTTAGGGGTGGGGTGGCAGGAGCAGTATCAGCTCCATCAGCAGCAGTCTACAGTTTCTGATGAGTCCCTTTCTTCACCCGCATAGTGAAGCAACTTATCAGCCGCAGGAAGAACTGGAGCAGGACCTGAACCAGTAGGTGGTGGCATACCTTGACATGACCATGCCAACACACCTTGAAGATCTGCTGGACTTCTGGGCAGCCAAACTATTTGTGGCCGCAACTAGCAGAGTTTGCCCTGGAAAAGCTGTCCTGCCCAGCCAGTAGTGTACCATCAGAGCAGGTGTTTAGTGCGGCGGGGGCCATAGTAACCCCAAGGAGAACTCATCTGTCCATGAAAAATGTAGAGGGACTGATCTTTGTGAAGATGAATCAGGCATGGATCAGCCAGGATTCCCACCCACCAATGCCTGATGCATCAGAGTAGATTGACCATGTTGCCACACCAACACTTCACAAATATGGATAGTGCCAAACAGATTTAAGGTGCTGCTCCCCAGATACAGACATTCCTCACCATCAGACCACAAGTAAGTATTGAGGATATGCATTAGCTAAAAGTTAACTTTTCTAAGGATAAATTATATGTTCCCAGATTTATTTTTAAATCAAACAAAAGGAAAGGTGTGCAAAAAAAAAACATGTGCCACCTACACCAAGTATTGATGTGATGCAAAGACCTCCAAAAGGTGGAAGGGAAAAACATATGGTCCATTGTAACAATTGGGGTAAAAATTTCCCCTGTTAGTCCCTAATCTCGCATTATTAATTCCCTTCTTGGCATGATTTACACGCCCTAAAAAGGGTGGTCCCACACAGGAACCTCTCCCTATTTCCACCTATAAACACTGCCCTTTCGTTGGGTTTTTAGGTGGAAATAGGGAGAGTTTACTGTGTGGGGACACCATTTTTCAGGCATGTAACACTTGCTAAGAAGGGAATTAATAGGGTGAGGGCCTTACAGGGGAATTTTTTACCCCACCTGCTACAATGGACAATATATTGTTCCCTTCCACGTTTTTGAGGAAAGTGTTACTCGTCTTAAAAAGGGTGGCCCCACACAGGAACCTCTCCCTATTTCCACCTAAAAAGCCTGGGAAATGGCAGTGTTTGCAGGTGGAAATAGGGAGAGGTTCCTGTGTGGGGCCACCTTTTTTAGGGCGAGTAACACTTGCCAAGAAGGGAATAAATAATGCGAGAGTAGTGCCTTACAGGGGAAGTTTTTACCACCACCGGTTACAATGGACCATACATTGTTCCATTCCACCTTTTCGAGGACTTTGCATCACATCAGTATTTGGTGGTGTAGGTGGCACATGGTGATTTTTGCACACCTTTCCTTTTGGGGGTACATATATTTTATCCTAACAATATTATTAAAAGTTAAGTTTTACGTAATGCATATCCTCAATACTTACTTGTGCACACTAACACTTTGACAAAAGAGACCGTTTTCTTCTGCCTACCTGCCTCAGCTGCTATTCTGATCCTGCCACCTGCCTGATGCCATACATCTGATGCCAAGTTTTCCTTTTTTCACCCACATTCATCACCGCATACTGGTATTGCCACCCACCGCCCCACTAGGTCACCAGGTCACTTTCAGGACTCCTGATGCTGATGCTACCTCCAGGCTGTCTTATACTGCCACCATATGTTCTCCTCATCCTGATGCCAGCTCCAGGCTGTCTCATTATGCCACCATATGTTCTCCTCATGCTGCTGCCACCTCCAGGTTGTCTCATTCTGCAACTACATGGTCTTCTCATGCTTCCACCACCTCCAGGCTGTGTCATTCAGCCACTATATGGACTGCTTTGGCTTCCGCCAACTCCAAGCTGTGTCATTCAGCCACTTTATGGTCTCCTCATGCTGCCACCAACTATAGGCTGCGTCATTCAGCCACTATATGGTCTACTCATGCTTTCACCCCCTCCAGGCTGTGTCACTGCACCGCCATGTGGTCTCCTCATGCTGCTGGCACATTAAATTAAACTTTTTAGGTTCATCTATTTGAAATCTTCAATTTAAATGTTAAAAAATATCTTTAATCTTTTCAATTGTGAGGCCCTATGGTCTTGTCAGGCTTTAACCACCTCCAGGCTGGGTCATTCAGCCACTATATGGTCTCCTCATACTGATGCCACCTCCAGGCTATGTCATTGTGCCGCTCTGCGACAGTGATTCTAATAGCGATGCCTCTAATCTGCATGTCATACTGAATAACAGTATTATTTCACTAACCCAGCACACACCCTATGCGTGTTACACAGGGTTGTGGGAACTTAATAAAAAACTATTAGTCCGCAGGACTAAAACAGAGCAAAATCTACTTGTCCCTCATGATGATCCACTTGTCTGGGCCAATTTTCGCTTTTACACTCTTGCTTCTTCCTCCTCGCCCAATAATAGCCATAACTACCTACTATAATGATACCTTTTAATTTTTCAATAACATATTCTCCGTAATTTTTTTTATGTATATATATATATATATATATATATATATATATATGTATATATATATATATATATATATATATATATATATATATATATATATACATATATATATATATAGATGTATAAATCGGTGAAGTTAAATTGAAATAGTAAAAGATAATTTGGCAGATTTGGTGGTTTTCTTTTCTATGCCATTTACCTTGTGGTTGAGCTAACATGTTGTTTTGATACTTTAGGCTAGCCTGATTACAGCAATAGCAGATTTGTATAGTTTCTGTCATGCTTTACTAATTTAAAATAAATTCTGAACTTTTTCCAATTTTTTTAATTGCCATTTTTTGACCCCTGTAGCTTTTTTATTTATTTTTTATTCTGCATACCAGGCTGTATGAGGGCTCATTTTTTGTGCCATAATCAGTTTTTTATATTGGTACCATTTTGGTATTGATCTGACTTTTTAATCGCTTTTTAACTTTTTTTTCTGGGATATTATAAAAATTGCAATTCTGTGGTTTGGTGTTTTTTTTTTTACATTTACGTAATTTACCATATGGGATACATGTTATATTTTAATAGTTCGTACAATTACGCACACAGAGATACTAAACATGTTTATTATTATGTTTATATGTTTTTATATAGGAAAAGGGGGTGCTTTGAACTTTTAACATGGAAGGGGTTAATGTGTGTCTTTTAAACATTTATGAAAACTTTTTTTTACACTTTATTAGACTTTTAGGAGGAATCATTAGATTCCTCACACAGATCAATCGAGTTCTATTTAACTCTATATATCTGTGTGCTCTGTGATCCATTGATAGAGCCTAGTCCAGCCAGGCTCTATCAATGACAGAGCCACAGACACCAGGGAAGCAGAGGTAAGCCCTCCGGCTACCTCTATAGTAGCCCACCAGGGAGCATTCACATGTCCCTTTAGATGCCGATCTAAAGAGTTAATAGCCAGCAGCGGCGATCGCCGCATGTTGGCTATTAGCGGCGGCCCCCGGCTACTGAGAACAGCCGGGGGCTGCAGAGTATGGAGCGGGCACGAGTCTGGAGCCCGCTCCATACAGGCTGCTGAGTGCTGCCGTGCTTGTCAGGTCTGGCCCTGCTTGCCCAAAGCCGGGCTAAGGGCTGGAAAAATTTAACTGCATGTCCCAGGCATCGGGCAATAGGAATTCCACATCCCTGGTTACAGCAAGACAAAGTGCTCTACACCCCTATTGAGGCTCTCTGTAGGCCAGAAATGGCCGTTTTTAATACAGATTCTCGGCAAACAAATTCGTCCCGAACCTCATTTTTTGGGAAAATTTGACAAGTCGGCCGAATCAAATTTTTTAAAAATTCGCTCATCTCTAGTACATATGTTACATATAGCAACTATACCATCTGAACACAGTTCAAAGAATCAGCTTACCCAAAGTATGCCAGCCACAGCATTGACCAACTTGGAGGAAGTCCAACACACTTAATAGAAGTCCAGCACAGCTCTCATATCTAATTCACATTCTAATTTAAGTCCACATTGCTTTTTAAAACAGAATAGCAACACACAATGTAGTAGGAAAGTTATGTGAAGAGGAATCCTCTTGCTATTTTAAGACAGCTGCTAAGAAACTGTCTCATAGCCTGATCCAGAGCAGTGGATCGGGTGATCTAGATTGTTCAGACCAGGATAGTTTTGGATAGATTACTATAGGTTAGCCTCTCTTCAAAAGTTCATTAGTTTGCATTACCCTGTGTACTATGTGAGTTTGTTCAAGTGTTTCTCATATATCTCTCATTCTAGTCTAGCCCTTGTTCTTAGTTGCTTGGGTAATTCTTGATTCCTGTATGTATCCATTATTATTATGGAAGTGGAAGCAGTCTTGCTTTTTAACCGTTTTTTGTTTTGCTCCGTTGTATTTCTTTGGGTCCTAGAGCATGCTTGTTGTTTCTGCTAGGGATTGTTTATAGTCAAGTGCTACCACAGTATTGACAGGTGGTGAGGTTTAGTTGTCTGTTTGCTGAAAATTTAGGGAAGAATTAAGGAGAATTATGGTAAGTCCTTGAATGTGTTCCTGTGTCAATCATGGCTGTCCTGTATGTCATCATATGTCATCATCCAATCCATGATATCCAGTCAGCTGATGATGAACTGTGAATCTAATTCTTGTGACCTTTCAGTATTGATAAGTGCTTGTTTTTTGTTTGTTTTTATTTTTGCAGCTGCCTGTTGATCATTCTAGTTGGCTTTACTGTAAGTCCCGGGGATATATCTGAGTACTAGGAGCCACAGTTTAGGTCCCAAGTAAGGCAATTGCTATAGCTAAAGTCCATCTCTGCCGTCTAGCCACCAGCTGGTCTTATTACATTAATATACATTGTCTGGTACTATATTATGTAAGCTTAGATTTCTTTATAGTGTCTTGATAGAACTCATTTTGTCATTGAGTACAGAGTTTGTTCCAACCATTCGTCATCATTATCAATACATGTACAAAGTGAACACAAGTTTCCTGCCATCTCTACAACAGTTAATGAATACGTGCTTTATTTATCTCTTCTTAACCACAGAATAATAACAAAACACATCGATTTCCTTATAATGAAATACACAAAATGCTCAAGAGCAGGAGAAGTGCAATCACATTTGTATTGTATTTTGTAAGCAGTAACCTGATATTTCAATAATAACAGTCCATCAAGAGACCATCTAAGCTTACATCTGAAACTATAGGTTTTGTTTTTTTTACTGATAAGTACAATAGGGCAAATATTCTTCACATAAAATAACATACATGCATGCTATTCTGATTTTATTTCACAGAAGCCATATATACACGTATTCATAGCAGGACTAAGCACATTGGCTCAGTAGTTGGCACTGTTGTCTTGCAGCACCGGGGTCCTGGCTGCATGGAGTTTGCGCTCATATTTGACCAAGGGCAACTTCTTTATGGAGTTCGGATTTACTAAAATAAGTAATCCGCCAGAGCATGATCATGCCAGATTTGTATAGACACACACACACTTCAATATAAGAGTGCACCTGAAGCTGCCTGTGTGCCCTCACTGAAATGTATGCCTCCAAGCTGGCATAGATTTCAGCTATGTTTACAGGCATAGACTGTAGTATGTCTCTGAATGTAATATAAGCAAAAAACAAAAATTCCCTGCAGTCTTTAAAGGGGTACACCACTGGAAAACATATTTATTTTTATAAATTGGTGCCAGAAAGTTAAACAGATTTGTAAATTACTTCTATTTAAAAAATCTTAATCTTTCCAGTACTCATCAACCACTGTATAATACAAAGGAAGTTCATTTCTTTTTGAATTTTTTTTTTCTGTCTGTCCACAGTGCTCTGTGCTGACACTTCAGTCCATGTCAGGAACTGTGCAGAGCAGGAACAATTTCCTATAGCAAACCTCTCCTGCTCTGGACAGTTCCTGACATGGACAGAGGTGTCAGCAGAGAACACTGTGGACAGACCGAAAAGAAATTCTAAACAAGAAGAACTTTCTCTGTATTATACAGCAGCTGATAAGTGCTGGAAGGATAAAGATTTTTTTTAAAATAGAAGTAATTTGCTAATCTGTTTAACTTTCTGGCACCAGTTGATAAAAAAAAAAAAAAAAAATGTTTTCCACCAGATTACCCCTTTAAGCATATAAACAGTATAATTAAGTTTGAAGAAATAGGTAACAATGAAAATTATGGGGTTCTGCTGGTGTGACATCCATTTTGAATGAAGCAGATAATATACAAATGAATAAAATACTATATTATATATATACTGTATACTACATTGGTCAAAAAAATAAAGGGAACACTTAAACAACACAATCTAACTCCAAGTCAATCACACTTCTGTGGAATCACACTGTCCACTCAGGAAGCAACACTGATTCACATGATGTTGTTCAAATGGAACAAACAACAGGTGGAAATTATAGGAAATTAGCAAGACACCCCTATAAAGCAATGGTTCTGCAGGTGGTGACCACAGACCACTTCTCAGTTCCTATGCTTCCTGGCTGATGTTTTGGTCACTTTTGAATGCTGGCGGTGCTTTCATTCTAGTGGTGGCATGAGTGGTAACCCACACAAGTGGCTTAGGTAGTGCAGCTCATCCAGGATGGCACATCAATGCGTGCTGTGGCAAGAAGGTTTGCTGTGTCTGTCAGCATAGTGTCCAGAGCATGGAGGCGCTACCAGGAGACAGGCCAGTACATCAGGAGACGTGGAGGAGACCGTAGGAGGGCGACAACCCAGCAGCAGGACCGCTACCTCCGCCTTTGTGCAAGAAGGAGAAGGAGGAGCACTGCCATAGCCCTGCAAAATGACCACTAACAGGCCACAAATGTGCATGTGTCCACTCAAACGGTCAGAAACAGACTCCATGAGGGTGGTATGAGGGCCCATCGTCCACAGGTGGGGGTTGTGCTTGCAGCCCAAACCCATGCAGGACGTTTGGCATTAGCCAGAGAACACCAAGATTGGAAAATTTGCCACTGACGCCCTGTGCTCTTCACAGATGAAAGCAGGTTCACACTGATCACATGTGACAGACGTGAAAGAGTCTGGAGACGCCGTGGAGAATGTTCTGCTGCCTGTAACATCCTCCAGCATGAACGGTTTGGTGGTGGGTCAGTAATGGTGTGGGGTGGAATTTCTTTGGGGGCTGCATCTGGGATATCATGTCTCGCTCCATCCACCAATGCCACTTTGCACCACAGACTGTCCAGGAGTTGGCAGATGTTTTAGTTTAGGTCTGGGAGGACATCCCTCAGGAGACCATCCGCCAGCTCATCAGGAGCATGCCCAGGCATTGTAGGGAGGTCATACGGGCACGTGGAGGCCACACACACTATTGAGCCTCATTTTGACTTGTTTTAAGGACATTACATCAAAGTTTGATCAGCCTGTAGTTTAGTTTTCCACTCTGATTTTGAGTGTGACTCCATATCCAGACCTCCATGGGTTGATACATTTGATTTCCATTGATAATTTATGTGTGATTTTGTTGTCAGCACATTCAACTATATAAAGACAAAAGTATTTCATACAATTAATTCATTCATTGAGATCTAGGATGTGTTATCTTAGTGTTCCCTTTATTTTTTTTGAGCAGTGTAAATACATCCATACACCCAAGCTTACTATAACTACCGTATATGATCACGTTCTAATGCTGTGAAATACTTCTGGGCATCACATTAGCTTTAGTCTGGAGGATCAATTAACAATAAACTTAGAAACAAGCCTACACTTATAATACATGCAACGTTACTCACACCAAGGTCTGATAAATCAATACTTAATCTATCCCAGCACAGGACTTTCTTACATTTTTTTTATTTTTTTTATTAAACAGTACTTGGAGTGGCTCCTGAGAATGAAGCTTAGAGATTCAGATGTCGATTTTGGCCAATAGCAAAATGTCAGTGTTATTTAGTAAAGTAAGAAAAACTGATCCTAAAGCTAATAAGTATTACACATTCTTAAAGCAGCAACAGGTAATTTTCTCATGATCATGGACAAAAGGAAAAAGACATCATTTGCAGACACTTTTCACTTCCAATCATTGCAAGATTGCAGAGGGTAATACATGTAACCATTTATTGAAAGAGTTGTCATTTCTATATTATAACCTCAGTGGCATGCTAAACTATTAGATGACAACTCATCTGGAAAGGACATGGTCATAAGAGTTACCCCATTACTCTGAACACCTATAATCAAAGTATACATCAGGACCTCCATGTCACGGTCTTGCATATTTCATTTCAATGTCAAACTGTACCACTCTGCAAAATATACACTGAAATGTCTCACTGCGATTGAGCTGTTTCAACGGCAATAGGAAGCAATTTTTTCATTTAAGATTCTTCAGGAGGAAAAAAATAACTAAAGCAAAGCATTTACGGCTTTGCACTGTCTATACACAACTTCCCCAGTCAATATATTCATACAGGCTACTTATAGTCAAGGATTGGGCATATGGCTATATATATATATATATATATATATATATATATATATATCATTTTTTTTTAATTCAGTGCCATACAAGCTTCAAAGAGAGCTCATTTAATTGACTCTCTCTCCCCTCCCCTTCCTGCCTAGACTTTGCAGATCAGTGCTGGAAGCCAAGCCCTGTATATCAATCAGTCAGGGTAGGGAAGAAGAGAGAGGGGGTGTGCATGCCGCAGCTCAGGTAAGCCTCCTTAAAACTCAAGCTCTGAGCATTGATCTAGAGCTGACAAATATTCTTTAATTTGGCACCTATGGAAGTCAATGAGGCCCAAATGTATCTCCACTTATTTTTTCTTTTCCTGTCCTGCGAGTCTATGCCTGTATTAATACATGACAATATCCTGCTGGCCTTAGAAGCAGCTAGTTGACATTGCATGTTGTTTTGTAGTCCATAATCTACATTCAGATGATTCTCTACCAGTGACTCTCACAGTTTAGCCCCCACAAGACATATGATACACGCAGGTTATATGTACCCAGATGCATAACTTTACATTAATCTACATTGAATCTCACTTGCCTTCAGTCTTTAGTAAAATAATGCTATCATTTTGAGTAATATTTTCTGCTACAAATTCCTACCTAAAATCCCACTGAAGCTTTCCCAAAATAAACATTAGGCTTACTGGTCTATTATTTCCGGGGGAGACCCAGAACTCTTTATTAAGATCACATCCCATTTGCCTTCTACAAAAGATGTTATGGATATTGTATGATGCCTGAATGTTTTAGCCCTAAGAGAAAAATAAGAATTCAGTCTTGTTTGTCAACAGATCTTGTTTGTTAACAATCTTCTCAAACAATGCTCGCCATGTACATAACAGACCATCCACAATGTATTATTATTAAACAGATAGTCCCTGCCCCTGCTTTCATTGACCATGTTGATCTAAAATTAAAACAATGCTTTTCAATTAGGATTTTTTATGTACAATACAGCAACATTTATTACATCTGCTCCCTGATCCTCTTTTGAGTGGATCCTCTATTTTTAAGTGGAGCTCTTCACATTATGTTAGCAGCCAATTGTCTAAACAGGATTATATTTTCTTTAGAGTAGAAATAGTAACAGGGGTGAGACGACCTCCAATTATTTTTGATGAAAAGTGGGTAGATGGTAATAGATAAAACTGCATTGTGAGTCTTCAAATCCTAAGGACAATTATTGCAAAAAAAGATTTACAAAGCTTACTATGAATGGAATGTCTTGCCAAAGCATCAATGATTTATTATAATGATATGTATTTAATAATGTTAGAATTCATTACAATTGTATTAACTTCTGTCTATTTGACATATTTTAATAAAATCCCAATTAATTGTATTCCAAATTTTGTAAAACTTTTTTAATGTGATAAAACTGACTAGCATACTATAGTAAAGCATTGTACTGACCTAGAGTAAAGGTGAAATGAAATAATACTGGAGAACTGCTCTGTTTAGTTCATGCTGGAAGTCCAAAACATCATCATAATTGTTTAGGGAAAATTCTTTGAGAAAACCACCCAAAATTGTACTAAAAAGTGTTCTTCCATTGGTGTGCCGCTATGCATAATAGATTGTTGACTGAATGTCTATCACACAAATTGTAATCTGGATAAAGGGGTAGTCTTTTCAAAAGAGTGGTCTTTTGGGCAGGTTCTGTTGTACTGTATGTGCTTTCATCGAGAAAGCATATTTTTCTCAAATAGGAGATGATGAATTTGTAACTAGTGAAACAGAAAGACAATAATAGATTGCTGTATACATTTGTGTCTATGATATAGGTAGAATATAACTTGTGCAAGTTGGGATTTAAAGAATATGTTCAGTTTTGCAATCATTATGTATCTAAAATAAGAAAATGTAGCTACTGTAACACTCAGGTTTCAGCACACAGGAACACGGGTGGATGTGGATCTGCTGGACCTGTATGGCAGATGACACGGACCGTAACAGGGAGCGGAGTCTAAGGTGCTGGTTTTCACCAGAGCCCGCCGCAAAGCGGGATGGACTTGCTGCGGCAGGCGGCACCCAGGTCGCTACCCCTGGCACGGCTTGACCACACAGGCGGCTGAGGAATTCAAGGCACAGGTATGACACGGCAACTCATGGTCAGGATAGCAGAAGGCCAGGGCAGGCGGCACATTAGCGTAGTCAGGAACGTAGCAAGTGGTCAGTAGGCAGGTGGCAATGGAGCAAGGTCAGGTCACAGAGAAAAGGGTATAATACATGGCAAGGCAATACACAGGAATGCTTTCTCTCAGGCACTAGGGCAACAAAGATCTGGCAGGTGTTACTTCACTAATGGGCGCACTGGCCCTTAAAATCTTAAAGCTCTGGCGCGCATGTCCCCATCCCGTACATGAGCAATTTTTTTTCCTTATGTGCTCCAAATTTAACAACCTCCTGTGATAGTATGATAAATGTGTAGCACATAAGCAAAAAAAAAATTACTTCAGAACTTCCTTACCAAAGTAAACAATGATAAATGTCCCATTATATACCCTTATATTAGGGAGTATTTCTTAATGACCCTCCAAAGTTGGAGCTTCACTTTTTAGGGGATACATCCCTGAACAAGTTTACTGTGTTTCCTACCATCTATTTTTGCAGCAATATAATTAGTATCAAATTGTATATGTATTATTTCTTTTCCCATAATAAAACATCAGCCATTTAAAACACAAAAGATTTCTCAAATTCTTAATGCTAAACTAAAACACTAGATATGGCAAACATCACAGTGCATTATCTCAATGGAAAAGAGTGGTGTATGCTATGAAACAGACTGAGGTGCAAAGCTATTGAACTGCTCTAGGCAAGCCTTGTATTTCTTGTTTTTATACCAATCCATTAGACGTTAAGGTTAAATCATTATAGCAAAACAATGGCATGTTGCTCGCATCAACTACTTACTTTCTCTTTTTTTGTCAGACACAAAAACACGGTTCTCATATAATTTGCACCTGGCATAAACTACTATGATATAATAAGACAGATTTGCTGGCAGATACCCACAGGGACCTGTTTGGTAATCTACAAGCAAGAACAATGATACAAATCATACGGAACATAAACAAGACAAAAACTAAAACACTGTGAAGTCATTTAATCTTTCTTTGCTTTCAATAGGCAACTATGGTATTGTAATTCCAGCTACAATAGGCAAACACTGAGGAATTGGCTTTGTTATCCTAGATGTTCACCTAGCTTGGTTCCCAAAGTGATGGATAAGAAGGTGCAATAACTTACAGATCATGTACTGTAGATACAAATGATCAGGAACACAAATGTACATATAAACATGACTTTCTTATCATTATCCAGTAATCATCATAATCACCTGACTAACAAGCCAATGGGCCATTGTCGGCTGATCGCCTCTTTTATGTTAACATCAAAATCACTGTCCGCACATATATGTATACAGAGAATTTGTTGTTGACAAGCAGTGGCGTAGATTTACTCTTGTAAATGAGACAGAATCCTGGTGTAATTTGCACACAAAAAACTATTCTTTTCTTACTTGAGACATTATTTTTTGTTTTACACACCATTTTGTCACTTTCGGAAAAGGGCATGGATTTGATAAAAAGAGGTGTAGGTTAAGATGCAATACCATATGCAAATTATGCACTAGAATTCTAACACATAATCCTAGTGTAGTTTAAAGTGGTACTCTGCCACTAGACATCTTTAAAGGATAGGGGATAAGATGTCTGATCGCGGCAATCACGCCCCCTCCCATAGACATACATGATGGGGGCATGGCGTGATGTCATGACCACGACCACTGACGTTGAAACCCAGCTTTCGTTCATCTAACAGTTAGACAAAATTTAGACTAGGTAGTGTAACAATATGACAGATTTATCAGACAGCCTGAGCCACTTTGATACTTTGATAAATCTGACACATTCTTGAGTCCCTCACTGCAAAATCTGTAGTTTTTCGGCAGCAAATAGAGAAAAAAAACACAGTTTTTACAAGTTTACACAGTCTAAGAATTAGACAGCTCTAGGAAATCCAGGTCAATGTATATAAATAGGGGAAGGCGTTTTTCAAACCTTTCCCAATAATTGTCAATAAAAGTAAATAAACACTGTATTCCTTTATTTTTATACTCATACGAACAATTAATCTTGCCATAAAGAAACCCTTAGGTCAAACATGAGTAAGTATTCGATTTCTAGACACTTTTTTAGCTCTTTTTTGATAATTTTCATTTTAAAATATGGCTTGAATTTAATGTCATCTTTGTGAAAATGAATGAGTTGTTTCCCATCCATAATGTAAATGGATGCTTTGAAGCGCATACTTTACTTTGCCATTTTGGTCAGTTTAGGAAGCAACAAAAATAGTTGTATAGGACAAATCTAAATATATATATATATATATATATATATATATATATATATATATATATATTGAAAGACCTATAAAAGCTATAGCTTTTTAACATACTATGTTGTGCAGCAAAGAAAAACGCTGAATGGTAAAACTTTTAATGACATGTATAGTATGTTTTTTAAAGGAGATGTCCAGCGCAGACTTTTTCTATTCCGTCCTGCCCGGGCTGCAAAAAAAGACAAAACAAACTTTCACTTACCTCCATATGTTCTCCTGGAGCTCCGCAACAGCTGATCGGTCAGCTGGGCTGTTTACCTCCTACTTCCATTAGCCCGATACGTCATACGGCGCTTCAGCCTATCACTGGCCGAGGCGGGACATCGCTGCAGCCGGTGATAGGCTGAAGCGCTGTGTGACGTACCGGGCTAAAGGAAGTAGGAAGCAGACAGCCCGGCTGACCGATCAGCTGTTGCAGAGCTCCGGGGGGACATATGGAGGTAAGTGAAAGTTTGTTTTGTTTCTATTTGCAGCCCGTGCAGGACGGAATAGAAAAAGTCTGTGCCGGACATCTCCTTTAAAATATAACTTTTTTTTATGAATGTATAAACAAACTCATCTTTCAAACACCATTTCAGCACAAAAGTCCAAGTATGATTGTTATGTTTTTTTTCTTCCATTATGTTTTTCATACCTTACCCTAAAACCTTTCTATTATTCACCATAGAAGCAATAGATAAATGATTGATAGGCCATTGAATGTTCAGTTGTTATTTTACATTTCTACATACTTTTTTTTATTTTTTAAACTTAATATTTTTAATGACATTTGAATTAACATACAAGAAATCTAATGGATAAGACTCCTCAGACCCTTTATAGTAATATTTTAGACAAGGGTCTGATTTTCTTATCACTCAAACAGGATACAGAAGCAAGAAATTTCCTTGGCATTGTGCGCTGATCGGAAAGAATAAAAATTATTGATAATTTAGAAGTGAAAATCTGACCCGTTTTATAAGCATCAGGCTTTCAATGGCATCATTGTTACATGGCTATTGTCCAGAAAAAAAAAATGTTTTTAATCAAATGGTGCATCAATATTATACAGATTTTGAAATTGCTTCTATTAAAAAATATTAAGTCTTACAATACTTAACAGCTGTCAGTAGTCAGAGGGGTATACCATACGTCAAACCACCCCCTGGAAGTAAAAGTGACAGGTGCCACACACCCTTTTTCTAGCAGAGCCTCTCTAGGCCACACCCCCTTTCCCTGCATAGCTTTGCCCCCCCTTTCTCCCACATTCACTGACGTTACACGTAATTTCCTAAATGGAAGTGAATGTTTGTAATGTGGGGTCACTTTTACATGACTGAAAATACTTCTCACATAAAATCTCCACAAGCTGGTCATTCCTTTGACTGTCAGTTAAATGCATTCCAGATGTTTACGCGTTTCTACATTTGTAGGGATAAATACATTTTATATAGTTTTTGATACACATATCAAACACATTTCATACAATAAGATGTTTTCTTTTGTACCTTTGTAAAGTTAAATACAATTCACAGGAATAAAGAGCAGAGTGAGAGGCATAAATGATAGCTGTATGTAATTATATGGGTTCTAGTCTAACAGCTAAATTCTTTCCATGTGTATAAGCTTCGATAAGTAAACTTCAAGTTCGCAGGCACTGATTAGATGCATTAGATAAGTAAGGATCCAATGTTATTGTCCAAGAGAATAATTTATTAGCATATGTGTATAAGGTAGATAAATATTTACATAGAAACTGTTCTGCTAACTTCTTTTCAGGTGATTTTTAATCACAGAATACACTGAATAGTGTGTATATGTTAAATGTAAGTATTTACACCTCCTGATATTGTGTCCCATCAGCCATAACATTATTACCAATGCCTAATATTGTGTCCCATCAGCCATAACATTAATACCACTCTCTAATATTGTCTCCCATCAGCCATAACATTAATTTCATTGCCTAATATCATGTCTCTAGGTTGAACTTGATGGAATATCATCTTTTTTCAACCTTACAAACCGTTACTATGTGTACCTTTGGAGAATTCTGAGTTTTGTTTTCTTTCTTTGTAAACCATGATATTCTCAAAGTTCACAACTTACAGTTAAAGTTATTTTACACCGCTCTATAAGTGCTTTAGGTACTGTATACATTATAAAGATTCAGGAAAATATTACCCCCAATAATACACATCGTAACCAGGTATTGTTCCACATGTAAGGAAAATAAATATATCCAAGCTTTATAAACAGAGAAGCACATTTTTTCTGTACAGAAACCACACATTCCACAGAGTAGTGAAATGCAGTACAGGCAGCTTGTGAGAAGTGCCTTTCTTACTATTATGATTTAAGAGTAGTACCCATATGTGTTACATTTTTCTATTACACCCTTAAAAACTGTGCAAAAGCAGCTTACATAGCCGTATCCCAGAACATCTTTATAAACAAAGTGTTTTCCAACAGTAAGTCCCCCTATTTCTCACATTAGAAAGATAAGTGAAAAAAGGTGCGCACCTAGTGAAGTCCTGTGGTGGAGAGGTTCAGGTGTGCAATTAATTACACCTTACCGTGTTGTGTTGTACTCAGAGTACAACACCTTGAAGTGCATGTAGACTCGCTGATGTAGCAGTATAGGAGAGGTGGCAGCCTCGGCGTCCTTGCCCGTACCCTCTAGGTATGGTTGAAGCAGGATAAAACAAACATAGAAATAGAACCATCCGAATGGCGCCCTCCCCAGTCTTATTGGTCCCAGCAAGCTGCGAGGTTCTTCTGGATTCCTGGCCACCTCTCTGGGATTCTGGCCTATACTGCATATACTTTACACATTACTTGTATGATGCACAAACAAAAAAAAACATAACTAAGTAGGTTATTTTTAGCCAATCCTAAAATACATCTACTCTAGTATTTACTATGTGTTCATACATGTCCTGTTATTATTATTACTGTCACTGATAATAATAAATTAAATTATTTATGTATTATAATTATGCAACATCACCAATATAGTATTTTCTTTTAGTTTATATGTTAGTTATATTTGTATGATTGGATATATTTATTTTCCTTACATTTGGAACAATACCTGGTTGTGATGTATATTATTGGGGTTAGTATTTTCCTGAATCTTTGTCATGTATACAGTACCAAAAGCACTTATAGAGAGGTGTGAAATAACTGTAACTGTAAGTTGTGAACTTTGAGAATATCATGGTTTACAAAGAAAGAAAACAAAACCCAGAATGCTCCAAAGGGACACATAGCAACAGTTTGTAAGGTGGAAAAAAGACAAGAGGCCGTGTGGTTCAACCTAGAGGCACGATATTAGGCAGTGGTATTAATATTATGGCTGATGGGACATTTTATTAGGCTGTTGTATTAATATTATAGCTCATGGTAGTATTAATGTTATGTCTAATGAAACAATATTAGGTGTGGTATTAATGTTATGCAATGTACGATACTATAAATGATCTGTGTTAGATCCCACACTAAAATAATTCAAGAACCCTTACATAGAGGCCTCTTTATTCATTGATATAGCCCCTACATACACAGCTATGTTACTTTTAGGAGTGTCTAATGTGAGAAATAGGGGTACTTACTGTTGAAAAACGCTTTGTTTATAACAAACGGCTATATAAGCTGCTTTTGCACAGTGTTTAAGGGTGTAATAGAAAAATGTAACACATATGGGTACTACTCCTAAATCATAATAGTAAGAAAAGCACTTCTCACAAGCTGCCTGTACCCCATTTCACTACTCTGTGGAATGTGTGGCTTCTGTACAGAAAAAATGTGCTTCTGCTGGAAAACTCTGTTTATACAGCTTGGATATATTTATTTTCCTTACATGTGGAACAATATCTGGTTGCAATGTGTATAATTGGGGGTAATATTTTTCTGAATCTTTGTCATGTATACAGTACCTAAAGCACTTCGAGAGTCCATCAAGTTCAACCTAGAGACACGATAGTGGGCAGTGGTATTAATGTTATGTCTGATGGGAGACAATATTAGAGAGTGGAATTAATGTTATGTCTGATGGGAGACAATATTAGAGAGTGGTATTAATGTTATGGCTGATGAAACATATTAGGCGGTGGTATTGATGTTATGGCTAATAGGACACAATATTAGAGAGTGGTATTAATATTATGGCTGATGGGACATAATATGAGGCTTTCTTATAAATGTTATGGCTGATGGGACACATTATTAGGAGGTATAAATACTTACATCTAACATATACACACTATTCAGTGTATTCTGTGAATGGTATTTAACTTTACAAATGTACAAAAGAAAACATCTTATTCTATTAAATGTGTTTGATATATGTATCAAAAACTATATAAAATGTATTTATCCCTACAAATGTAGAAACGCTCAAACATCTGGAATGCATTTAACTGACAGTCAAAAGGAATGACCAGCTTGCAGAGATTTTGTGTGAGAGGTATTTTCAGTAATGTAAAAGCGGCCCACACACTACAAATATTCACTTCCATTTAGGAAACTATGTGTAACATCAGTGAATGTGGAAGAAAGGGGGGGGGGGGGTCAAAGCTATGCAGGGAAAGGGGGCATGGCCTAGAGAGGCTCTGCTAGAAAAGGGGGTATGGCACCTTTCACTTTTACTTCAAGTGGGTGGTTTGATGAATGCTATCCCCCCCTCCCCTCACTACTGCTGTCGTATACACTGGAGGAGGTCATATAGTCCTCCCAGTCAGACATGGTGTTCTCTGTGACACCTCTGTCCATGTCAGGAACCGTACAAAGCATGAGCAAATCCCCATAGCAAATCTCTCTTACTCTGGACAGTTTATGTCAGGGAAAAGGTGGCAGTAGACAGCACTGTGATCAGACTGGAATGACTACATGACTTCCTCCAGAGCATACAGCAGCTAAGTATTTTTTTTTATAATTTGTAATTAACAAATCTGTATAATTTTCTGACACCAGTTGATTTGACTCCAATTGTTTTCCCTGAAGTACCCCTTCAAGGATTTGAGGGGTTGTGCAGGACTTACAATATAAATGATTTAATGACACATATCTTGTCATATACAGTTATTAAACGATGTCATGTCTGTCAGCAGCTGTAAACAAACAGTGGTGGAACCATCTTTTCAGCCCTGTGACCCATCCTTATGCTCATAACAGTTAGCCAGGAGCAGTTACATAGATTTCCATGAAAGCAGCTAGAGGCACAAAACCGCTTACATGGTTTATAAAACAGCTCCCTGCTGTGTCTATCAGACAATGCAGAGGACTGAACCATTTGTTCCACATCTATGTCCAAATTTTACATCAGAGACTTCTTTCTAATAAACATATGCTATAAAGTAACACTATGCGTTTAGAACTCCCTAATTTTCTGGTCCTTATGTACAGTAACAAAAGTTGAGTAAAAAGTTGGCTAATTTCTTCTAGGTATATGATACTAACGCTGTAGTAAAGAGCTAGGATATGATTCTTCACACTTTTCTTGAGTAGCAACATGGCTTTGACCCTGTCACCATCATCCAATTATAGTAGAAAGTATTTAATAGTCATGATTTAGGTCCCTCTGCTCTCCCTGTCATTGACTAGTATTCCATCAGATACCGGATCCAAGGAAATCGAAGCATAACCAGAGGTCCAGGATATACTCTTGCTGCTTTTAGTTTGTTCACTATAAAATGCAAACTTTCTGCCACACAAATCTGCATGTTTGATAAAGACAGATTTGTTCTGCTAAAATGTTGAACTCCATGTAAAATAAATAAATGTTTCATATTTCTACCTGGGACCTCTGGCTATGCTCTGATTTCCTTGTACGATCAGATAATGGTATGATATGCCCAGTACCATTGATGTGGTATTTGTCCCATCTTACACTTTTCAATTGTGGATGGACATTTTCTTTTGCATATTTCGGAATAACCATCAATGTGCCACTTACATTTACCATATTCAACCTATCAGAGGATACATAACCAAGCAAAAAATTTTTAGCAAGAAATAATTCACCTTCTTTACATTTTTTTGGTTGGATTCTAAAGGGATACACCGCTGGGAAACATGGTGCCAGAAAGTTAAGCAGATTACTTCTATTAAAAAATCCTAATGCTTCCAGTACTTATCAGCTGCTGTATGCTCCACAGGATGTTCTTTTCTTTTTGAATTTCCTTCTTGTCTGATCACAGTGCACTCTGCTGACACTTCTGTCCATCAGTTGATTTAAAAAAAAAAAAATTATGTTTTCCAGTGGAGTACCCCTTTAAATGTCAGTGACATCCTTTAAGGTTACCTCATAGTTACCAGTTTTGGAAAGACTGCTAAAAGGAATGCTACGCATTCAGATTTGCTGTGTAAAAACATTGGCAACCATCCAGATTTAACACTGCACTCCTGCACAATACGGCATGAGTCAAGGTCACCATTTTATTTTTATACCATGACAAGCCTTAAAAGCTGCTTTTCTGTCATAAATAGTGTCTCTTACAGTGGAGAGTTTCATTTCACAAACCTTTTCTACATTTAACCACAGAGCACACTTACCCATCGTAACCGTACTGGGACTAAAGGACACTTACAAATTAATTCAGCATTCTATGTCATAATACTTGACCTACCACTATGCAATGGATGGAAAAAGGAACATTTCTAAAAGCCGGTCATATTCTTCACCTCTGGAGCTGAATACATTGCAGTTTCCCTTGAACATTTTATGGTATATAAAGAAGCAATCAATAAAGTGTCTTATGATAATATACCCCATCTACTTCAGAGCTCAATAGGAACCCTTGGATGTCCATATAACATCTCTAATTGTAAGAGTCACACTAAAAACTAGTCCATTTCCTTCTTGGCAGATAGAATAACTAAACTTGATTTTTTATTTTTCCATAATTCAATATCATCTGTGAGAATAAGTAAATTAACTTATGAGAAAGAGGGTAATAGGGAGGCAGGGTCCTATCACACGTGACCATTATCAGCCGGATAGGATAGTATTGCCCTGTATAATATGACCAGTGATCAGCTGACAAATGAGCAAATGGTCAAATTCTTTTTTTTTTCTTTTTTTTTGCAGGTTAAAATAACCATAATTGTACACAAAAAGATGTGTAAACGAGGATGATGGAAGCAATGGGCCACACAAACAATCGCTAAATAGTTCATGCGGCCGTACTTGCGCAAGAGTCAAGCCTTGTAATAAGCACTTTAGCTGAATGTTGATCTACAACATTGGTTCTTGTTTACAGAGTATGTTGGCCCTAAGAGAAGGAGAGATAGAGTGGGTGAGATAGAGAGAGAGAGAGAGAGAGAGAGAGGGACAGACAGCAGAATAAAACTATCTAATATGTCCTCTAAATCGGTTCACACTATAAGGGTACAAACAATTTTTAGAATATTAGGTGATCCTTGTTGTCCAACGAAAGGACCAGTAAGTTTGTCATTTACATCTATTTAGACTAAATACACTTTTCTAATCAAGGAAACAAATGGCTAAGATCTTAGTTTCATAGTCGATTTATTTTTTAAAGGGGTACTCGAGTGAAAAACTTTTTTTTTTTTCATATCAACTGACTCCAGTAAGTTAAACAGATTTGAAAATTACTGTCCAGAATAGGAGCAAATCCCCATAGCAAACCTCTCCTGCTGAGGACACTTCCTGACATAGACAGAGGTGTCAGCAGAGAGCACTGTGGTCAGACTGAAAAGAACAACTCAACTTCTACCTGTAGCATATAGCAGCTGATAAGTACTGGATGGATTCAGATTTTTTTTTATAGAAGTAATTTATAAATCTGTTTTAACTTTCTGGCACCACTTGATTTGAGAAAAAAAAGTTTTTCACCGGCATACTCCTTTAACTTGTGAGTGCCAGCTTCAGTTTGTGGTCCCGCATGAACAAGCACTGATCCAACATTAGGAAAAAATGATGTATGCTGCACAGTGTTTCATAAAAATGTATAATGTTGGAAACTATACCGGTGAGTTGTCCATACAGACTCTGAAAATTAAAGAGGTATTCCGTGGAAAAACTTCTTAACATCCAAAGGATAGGGGATAAGATGTCTGATCGCAGGGGGCCTGCTGCTGGCACCTCCCGCAATCTCCTTGCAGTACCCGCATTCTATGCGGGGCTTCGTCTCTAGTTTTGGAAACCTTCGGATTTCTGGGACTGGGGACGTGACGTCGCGCCACGCCCCCTCCATTCATGTCTATGGGAGGGAGCATGATGGCCATCACGCCCCCACCCATAGACATGAATGGAGAGGGCGTTGCATTGAGTCACGTCTCCAGTCCGGGAGGTTTCCGAAACTAGAGACGCTCTGCATAGAATGCGGGTACTGCAAGGAGATTGCGGGAGGTGCCAGCAGCAGGCCCCCTGCGATCAGACATCTTGTCCCCTATCCAAAGGATAAGAAGTTTTTTGCCCGGAATACCCCTTTAATTATTAGTGAGTCTTTCTGAAATTAGTTACTTTCTACCCTGTATCAATATGGTTTAAATAGGACAATAGAAAATATCCATTAAGAACAATCAAGTATTGTTTTTCTTTTGCATACATTCTCATGTAACTGGCTTAACTAATTTCAGAAAGACTCACTAATAATTAAAGGGGTATTCCGGGCAAAAAACTTCTTATCCTTTGGATAGGGAACAAGATGTCTGATCGCAGGGGGCCTGCTGCTGGCACCTCCCGCAATCTCCTTGCAGTACCCGCATTCTATGCAGAGCGTCTCTAGTTTCGGAAACCTCCCGGACTGGAGACGTGACTCAATGCAACGCCCTCTCCATTCATGTCTATGGGTGGGGGCGTGATGGCCATCATGCTCCCTCCCATAGACATGAATGGAGGGGGCGTGGCGCGACGTCACGTCCCCAGTCCCAGAAATCCGGAGGTTTCCAAAACTAGAGACGAAGCCCCGCATTAGAATTGCATACATTCTCATGTAACTGGCTGTTTTAGTAATTTACATATTTTTATTTGTTATTTATATATTTATACAGTGAGTATATGATTTGTATCTTTGTATGGGTTAACCCGGGCCTTTAAAGGGGTTACCCTTCTGTATCTTGTATGCCTGATGAAGCTGTAAGCAAGCACCCTGAAACATGTTGCATTCTGGGTAATAAACTAAAGTTCCTTTTACTTTTGTGTGGAAGTCCATCCACATCATTTACCTGATCAATGTACAAGGCCCCGCAAGTGTCATACACTGGTTCTATTCTTAAAGGGGTACTCCGCCCCTGGCATCTTATCCCCTATCCAAAGGATAGGGGATAAGATGTTAGATCGCCGCTGTCCCGCTGCTGGGGACCCCGGGGATCGCTGCTGCGGCACCCCGCCATCATTACTGCGCAGAGCAAGTTCGCTCTGTGCGTAATGACGGGCGATACAGGGGCCGGAGCAGTGTGACGTCATGGCTCCGCCCCTCATGACATAACGGCCCATCCCCTTAATGCAAGTCTATGGCAGGGGGTGTGACGACCGCCACGCCCCCTCCCATAGACTTGTATTGACGGGGTGGGTCGTGACGTCACGAGGGGCGGAGCCGTGATGTAATGATGCTCCCGCCCCTGTATTGCCCGTCATTACGTGCAGAGTGATCTCGCTCTGCGCAGTAATGATAGCGGGGTGCTGCAGCAGCAATCCTCGGGGTCCCCAGCAGCGGGACCCCGGCGATCTGACATCTTATCCCCTATCCTTTGGATAGGGGATAAGATGTCTATGGGCGGAGTACCCCTTTAATAGAAACCATGTGCAAAAGCTGGGGGGGTCAAATGGTGGTCTCAGCAATTGCATCTCACAGCCTGTAGATACGTAACCCCATGCCTGATCTTAACATTTTAAAGTAACACTGGATTGATACTTTAATTCTCAGAATCTAATATACACACACATATATATATATATATTATTTATTTATTTATTTTTTTTAACAAAAAGCCGAAAAATAATTTAATTTAATACAAAAATAAAAGAAAATAGCTACCATGTTTTTAGAATTGAACAATATCTGATGGTACTTTCATGCATTTACACTAATGTGAGGTGCTTATTTTACATGTCTGTAAAGCTGCTGTCAGTATGCTTCCTCAAACTTTCAGTCACAACAAGCTTGGCTTTACTAATCTATATTCACTGCTTCTCCCCGACAATTCATCCATCATCACGGGCGTATGCTCAAGAGAGAAAAAATGTCCACTGTTATGAAACCAGGGCTCAGTATTTTTATTAAATTGATGGTGCTTATCTTTTCCATCTCAGCTAAAACTTCTTGTTACACGGCTGATTTCTCAACAATACAAAACAGCATTCATCAGAAAAAAGGATGGTGCCTGCAGGTTTAGGCATTGTGCTGAATACTACAAATGGCCTATTTTACTAGCACTGAGATAACATATGATGCTACTGGCTGAGAGAGAAGATTTCTTTACATTGACAACTATTGGTTTTAGCAGGATGTAACTATTCTCTGACACAACCCTCTAAATCTTATAAGTAATAAAGGTGGAAAAGGGGAACATATAAGCGTTTTTATTTCTATACTTGGCTAAGTATTCCAGCAAGAAATGTATTAGATGCCAAATAACAGAATAAACACAGGCATAATATTTCTATATAGATGTTATTAACAAGTATGTAAAGTGTGGGCAATGAACCTTAAACCTCAGTGCATGTGCTCGCCATGCCTTATCCAGACTTTTAACAGCAGTTATTCACTTTTCTAGCCCTTTGCCCATATCCTTGTGAAGGTGAACATGCACACTGAAAGGTGTTCAGACAGGGGATGCTAGTTATTCAGACTGTTACAGTAACATTTGTCTCTTTTCTTTTCAAATGTATAATTGGTTTATATTAAAGGGGTACTCCACCCCTAGACATGTTATCTCTGGGCCGGTGTTACGAGTTACAGTCACAGAAGCCTGGGTCTTCCGTGATCGTGACGTCATGCCACGCCCCCTCTATTCATGTCTATGAGAGTGGGCATTATGGCTAGTACACAGCCATTACGTCTCCTCTCATAGACATGAATGGAGGGGGTGTGGCAGCTGTGTTCACCAGGCATCTGGCACAGAGTGGAGTTCGCTCCGTGCATCGGATGACTGGGGTGGCACTGCCTAGATCAAAGGGATCCCCAGTGGCCGGACCCCCGCGATCATACATGTTACCCCTTTAAACATATAACCTTATTTCCTTTATGTATCAATTCTGTATTTAAATATTTTGATATGTTTGTATCACATCATAGAGTTGAGAAGGAATTTGTACCTCTAGTATGAGGTTGTTTTTTTTTTGCCTTCCTCTGGATCAACTCAGCAGGGACTGATAAGGGATATACAGTCATGTATATTTTTCAAGAAAATGAAGTATTTATCACAGAAAAGGATTGCAGTAACACGTTTTTCTATACACATATTTATTCCCTTTTTGTGCATTGCAACTAAACCAAAAAGGGAGGAAAAAAAGAAAATTGGACATAATGTCACACACCAAACTCCAAAAATTGTCTGGACAAAATTATTGGACCCTTTCAAAATTGTGGAAAAATAAGATTGCTTCAAGCATGTGATGCTCCTTTAAACTCACCTGGGGCAAGTAACAGGTGTGGGAAATATAAAAATCACACCTGAAAGCAGATAAAAAGGAGATAATTTAACTTATTCTTTGCATTGTATGTCTGTGTTTGCCACACTAAGCGTGGACAACAGAAAGAGGAGAAGAGAACTGTCTGAGGACTTGAGAACCAAAATTGTGGAAAAATATCAACAATCTCAATGTCCATCTCCAGAGATCTAGATTTGCCTTTGTCCACAGTGTGCAAAATTATCAAGAAGTTTGCAACCCATGGCACTGTAGCTAATCTCCCTGGGCATGGACGGAAGAGAAAAATTGATGAAAGGTGTCAACGCAGGATAGACCGGATAGTGGATAAGCAGCCCCAAACAAGTTCCAAAGATATTCAAGCTGTCCTGAAGGCTCAGGGAGCATCAGTGTCAGCGTGAACTATCCATCGACATTTAAATGAAATGAAACGCTATGGCAGGAGACTCAGGAGGACCCCACTGCTGACACAGAGACATAAAAAAGCAAGATTACATTTTGCCAAAATGAACTTGAGTAAGGCAAAATCCTTCTGGGAAAACGTCTTGTGGACAGATGAGACCAAGATAGAGCTTTTTGGTAAACCACATCATTCTACTGTTTACCGAAAACGGAATGAGGCCTACAAAGAAAAGTAAACAGTACCTACAGTGAAATATGGTGAAGGTTCAATGACATTTTGGGGTTGTTTTGCTGTCTCTGGCACTGGGTACCTTGAATGTGTGCAAGGCATCATGAAATCTGAGGATTACCAACGAATTTTGGGTCGCACTGTACAGCCCCGCGTCAGAGATCTTGGGTCTTCCAGCAGGACCATGACCCCAAACATATGTAAAAAAAACACCCGGAAGTGGATGGCAACAAAGCACTGGAGAGTTCTGAAGTGACCAGCAATGAGTCCAGATCTAAATCCCATTGAACACCTGTGGAGAGATCTTAAAATTGCTGTTGGGAAAAGGCGCCCTTCCAATAAGGGAGACCTGGAGTAGTTTGCAAAGGAAGAGTGGTCCAACATTCTGGCTGAGAGGTGTAAGAAGCTTATTGATGGTTATAGGAAGCAACTGATTTCAGTTACTTTTTCCAAAGGGTGTGCAAACAAATATTAAGTTAAGGGTGCCAATAATTTATTCCAGCCCATTTTTGGAGTTTTGTGTGACAATATGTCCAATATGCCTTTTTTACCTCCCTTTTTTGGTTTAGTTCCAATACACATAAAGGGAATAAACATGTATATAGCAAAACATGTGTTGCTGCAATCCTTTTCTGTGAGATATACTACATTTTCTACATTTACGGCCATGACTCTAGGCTGAACTTGATGGACTCTGGTCTTTTTTCAACCTTATGAACTATGTAACTATATATTAAGAATACATTACATCCTAGAGTCATTTCAAATGTAACTTATTTAAATTTACTCTTCTCAAGAGATAATATCCCTCTTGAAATGAAACCTTAACCATTTAAGGATGCAGGGCGTACAGGTACGCCCCCGTTCCCGAGTCCTTAAGGACTCAGGGTGTACCTGTACATCCTGAGTCCCATTACCGGCGTTTAAACCGTTCTCAGGACCAAAGAACGCTTCAAACCCCGTGGGTCGTGACTGCTATCAGCAGCCAGGACCCAGGGTTAATGCCCGGCACCGCCGATCGGGCCAATTACCGACATTAACTCTTTAGACGCTGCGATCAAAGTTGATTGCGGTGTCTAAAGTAAAAGTAAAACTATCCAGGCAGCTCAGTGGAGCTGATCGGGACTATCGCGACAGAATTGCGATGTCTCGATCAGCTTACTGGACGACAATTTTAAACATACTAATTTTGGTGCATGTAGTTATAATTTTTTTAAAGTCTGAAAATAAATAAAACCTACATAAATTGGTTATCCCTGTAACCGTATGGACCTACAGAATAAAGATAAGGTGTCCTTTTTACCGAAAAGTGCACTGCGTGAAAACAGAAGCCCTAAAAATTTGCAAAATGGCCTTTTTTCTTTTTCATTTCACCCCACAATTTTTTTTGTTTTGTTGCAGATTATGTTATAAAATAAGTAATGTCATTACAAAGTACAATTGGTGATGCAAAAAAACCAAGCCCTTATACTGGTCTTTAGGTGCAAAATTTAACGCATTATGATTTTTAGAAGGTGAGGAGGAAAATTGGAAAGTGCAAAAACGAAAATTGTTTTGAGTACTTAAGTTAAAAATGTGCTGATTCCTTAAGGGGTTAAATACTGCTCAATTGACACAACAGTAAACACCATTAGAAGTCACATTTATCGAGAGGGAGATTCTTTCTAGAGTAGCATTGGTTTTGACTGTTCGTATCCTGATATACAAAAATTGGCCTTTCTGCTGACTTTTTAAAGGGTTTTTCTTAGTTTAATTTCATAGAATATTTTCTTGTAGCAAAGAAAATGCCATTGCACCATGTGTCTGAAATGGAATCGGTTGAATCAGACTTAAGCCCCACTGTACATATTCTGGTCACACTTTTTAGTCTACATTGGGCTATAACAGACGCAATACTGAAAATATTAATGTTAGTGCCCATAGAGCAAGCTTAGTACTGATACTAGATTTATAGTAGTCCTCACAAAGCCAGTATATGGGAAAATACTGCAGTTGCTCAAAAGTGATGCCTTTTGCTTAATGTATTGTTATTGTGATGGGTAAATCTATAACAATCCTCATAATGATAAATAGAAGAGTCATGTAGACAAATGGATGCCGCACCGCTCCACATGCCAGGTCTTGTGGATCTTGTTATTGGCGATACACTGGCTGCAGTGGACTGGCTTTTGGATTAATTTTATTCTAAAACCTGGATGCTTTGATGTCGTTAGGTTGTGAAGACAATTGCTGAGTACCGGGAGCCAGCTAAATCCATCTAAACACTTGTACCTGAAGGGACATGAGTTTGGAATACAACAAACTAATGTCAACAGCTCAGGAAGTCCTGCTGCTTGGTAAGGGTTTGTTCCATGCAGTGCCAGTTGTACTTTGTAATGGCATCATTCATTTTACCACAAAATATACATCCAAATAATATATATATATATATATATATATATATATATATATGAGGAGTAGCGCTCTGGAGTAGTAAAGTACAAGTATTGGGTGCAGGCAGTCGCAGGAGCCCCCTGTCCTGGGTCCAGCAAGATAGGTGACAAAAAGTTGACTGCAGGACACCAGCGTCCGCTAATAAGTGCATACCACATACGTACATCTAAGTGGTTTACCATTTTGTTCATGTTAAAGTCTCAAGGGCCTAGATACTGTGAAAGGCCAGGCAAAAGTACACACCTGCTGGTGTTGTAGAAAAATACTGTTTTAAGCGTACTGGAGCGCATTGTCCTCCCCTCATAAGTGCATACCCCATACGTACATCTAAGTGGCTTACCATTTTGTTCATGTTAAAGTCTTAAGGGCCTAGATACTGTGAAAGGCCAGGAAAAAGTACACACCTGCTGGTGTTGTAGACAAATACTGTTTTAAGCATACTGGAGCGCATTGTCCTCCCCTGATAAGTGCATACCACATACATACATATGAGTGGTGTACTATTTTTTTCCTGTTAAAGTCTCCAGCAATCTCCAGGCTGTCTCATTATATAACTATATGGTCTCCTCATGTTTCCGCCACCTCCACGCTGTGTCATTCAGCCACTATATGGTCTCCTCATGCGGCCGCCAACTCCAGGCTGTGTCATTCAGCGACTATATGGTCTGCTCTTGCTGCCACCAACTCCAGGCTGTGTCATTCAGCCACTATATGGTCGGCTCTTGCTGCCGCCAACTCCAGGCTCTGTCATTCAGCCACTATATGGTCTTCTCATGCTGCCGCCAACTACAGGCTGTGTCATTCAGCCACTATATGGTCTCCTCATGCTTTTCCACCTCCAGGCTGTGTCACTGTACCGCCATGTGGTACCCTCATGCTGCTAGCACATTAAATAAAACTTTTTAGGTTCATCTATTTGAAATCCTCAATATAAATGTTAAAAATATTTTTTATCTTTTCAATTGTGAGGCCCTATGGTCTCGTCGTCAGGCTGTCACCACCTCCAGACTGGGTAATTCAAGCCCTATATGGTCTCCTCATGCTGACGCCACATCCACACTGTTTCATTCAACCACTATATGGTCTCCTCATTCTCCTGCCACCTCCATGCTGTGTCAGTCAGGCACTATATGGTCTCCTCATGCTGCCGCCACCTCCATGCTGTGTCAATCAGCCACTAAATGGTCTCCTCATGCTGCCGCCAACTCCAGGCTATGTCATTCAGCCACTATATGGTCTCCTCATGCTGCCACCAACTCCAGGCTGCGTCATTCAGCCACTATATGGTCTCCTCATGCTGCAGTCAAATCCAGTCTGTGTTATTTAGCCACTATATGGTCTTCTCATGCTGCCGCCAACAACAGGCTGGGTTATTCAGCCACTATATGGTCTCCTCATGCTTCCGCCACAAAAATATATTTAATCTTTTCAATTGTGAGGCCCTATGGTCTCGTCAGGCTGTTGCCACCTCCAGGTTGGGTCATTCAGCCACTATATGATCTCCTGATTCTGCCGCCACCTCCACGCTGTGTCAGTCAGGCACTATATGGTCTCCACATGCTGCCTGCACCTTCATGCTGTGTCATTCAGCCGCTATATGGTCTCCTCATACTGATGCCACCTCCAGGCTCTGTCATTGTGCCGCTCTGTGACAGTGATTCTAATAGCGATGCTTCTAATCTGCATGTCATACTGAATAACAGTATTATTTCACTAACCCAGCACACACCCTATTTGTATTACAGCAATGCAAGGTGTTCTACACCCCTATTGAGGCTCTCTGTAGGCCAGAAATAGCTGTATTTAATATAGATTCCCCAAAAATAAATTTGGACCGAACCTCATTTTCTGGGAAAATTTGTCGAATCGGCTGATTAAAATTTTTCAAAAATTCGCTCCTCTCTAGTCAAAACCTCTGGACGATCAGTCACTCCTATGCAAATCCTGAATTTAGGCCTCAAATGTACATGGTGCTCTCTCACTCCTGAGCCATGTTGTCTGCCCTCAGAGCAATTTACGCCCACATATGTGCTATTTCCGTACTCGGGAGAAATTGCGTTACTTATTTTGGGGGGGATTTTTCTCCTTTTACCTCTTGTGAAAATAAAAAATTAAGGAAAAACCCAGCATGTTAGTGTAAACATTTTTTTGATTACACGAACATGCTGGTGTAGCCCCAATTTTTTTCATTTTCAAAAGTGGTGGAAGGAAAAAAAGCCACCCAAAATTTGTAACACAATTTCTCCTGAATACTGAAATATCCCATATGTGGCCCTAAACTGTTGCCTTGAAATACTACAGGGCTCCGGAGTGCACATTTCAGGCCTTAATTAGTGATTTGCATGAGGGCGGCTGAGGCTATGTTCAGATGGTGGAATGTCCGCAGAGAGAATTTCCATGAGAACATTCCACCGACAGCGGAGCACTGGCAGAACATGCCGGCGCTATGAATGTTGGGAAGTGCACTGTCTCATAGACAGCAATGCACTTCTGTGTGGACTCCACAGAAAGAATAGACATGTCTATGCTTACTGCAGACTCTGGAATTGGTATTTCTGCCACATAAACATCTGCAGCGGAAATACTGCATTGGGGTGCTGGGCCGCAAAAGTTTGCTTGAGGACAAAGTCCTCACTTAAAAAAACGTAAAGTCCATTTCAATGAGGACTGTGGGGTCAATTTGGATTTCTGGGCAGCCAACAAACCTAGAGATCAGTGGCTGATATAGGTAACCCCGCCTGGACCCCAGTCACCTATATGGGGGGGGGGGAATTGTATAGGGTACAGGGTCACTAGTATGGGGGACCTCTACTGTTATTGCCCTCCAGCGCCACCTTCTAGGGGGCTCATCATCACTGGATGATCATGGGGGAGGAGAAAGAAATGTGGGGTCTCTGTGTTGGAGGCAAGCGCATGGCATATGTCTCCTCCACCGAAAAGGCTTTGGGGTATTTATGTTTTATAGGGGGGGGGGGGGGTAAGTGTATAAATGTAGTGTTTTCACTTTATTTCAGTGTGTGGTGTAGTGATTTTTACATTTACTGTAGGCTTTTTTTGCAGTGCATGTTTTGTTTTGTTTTTTCACTTTTTGGGGAGCGTATAAGGTCTGTGCCACCAGCGACTGTTCTGCATTGTGCAGCCAGACCGTAATCCATGTTCAGACTGCACTGATTGCTGAACAGTGAATTATTTTTGATCAGCACTTTTGTTTGGGTGCTTGAGTTTTTTGGGGGCTTTTTTTAAGGTGTTTGTGGTCCGTGCTACCAGCCACTGTTCTGCGCTGTGTGGACGGACTGCAAACTCCCCCCAAAAAAGCAAAAAATTTATAAGTGCCTGTACCCCCAAAAAGTGCTGATCAGAAATGATTCACAGCGCAGTCTGCACATAGGGTACAGTCTGGCTGCACAGTGCAGAATAGTCACTGGTGGCACGGACCGCATACGCCCCCCCCCCCAAAAAAAAAAGTGTAAAAAAACCACTGCACCCCATAAAAAGCTAGGGGCATGCAGCAGACCAGTGATGGCCAAGGTGTGGCCCTCCAGATGTTGCACAACTACAACTCCCAGCATGCCCAGACAGCCGTTAGCTGTTTGGGCATGCTGTGAGTTGTAGTATTCCAACATATGGATGGCCACAGTTTAGAGACCACTACACAGTGGTCTCCAAACTGTGATCCTCCAGATGTTGCAAAACTACAACTTCCAGCATGTCCAGACAGCTAATGCCTGGAAAACTACAACTCCCAACATGCCCAGACAGGCATTGGCTGTCTGGACATGCTGGGAGTTGTAGTTTTCCAACATATGGATGGCCATAGTTTAGAGACCACTACACAGTGGTCTCCAAAACTGTGGTTCTCCAGATGTTGCAAAACTACAACTCCCAGCATGCACAGACTGTCTGGGCATGCTGGGAGTTGCAGTTTTCCAAATTGTAAGGGGGAAGCACTCACCCGCTTACGACATCATCGTCGCCACCGCCGGACTTCCGGACACCCACCACCGGACCTCCGGACACCCGCCGCCAGACCTCCGGACACCCGCCGCTCCTGCCAACGGACCTCCGGACACCTGCCGCTGGACCTCCTAATCCCGCCCCGCACACGATTCCGTCGCACATGCACACCCAATAGCTGATCAGGTTAATCAAATGGGGTCCCGGGGTGTAAGGCGGGAGTGGTCTGATCAGCGCATATTTAATGAATGCCATATATATATATATATATATATTTATATATATATATATATATATGGCGGAATGCGCAAAGGTATCGTGTCATCCGCCATATATACGGCGTTCTGCAGGAAGCAGGAAGTTAAAGGGGTATTCCAGGAAAAAACTTTTTTTTATATATATATCAACTGGCTCCAAAAAGTTAAAAAGATTTGTAAATTACTTCTATTAAAAAAAATATTAATCCTTCCAGTAGTTATCAGCTGCTGAAGTTGAGTTGTTCTTCTCTGTCTGACAACAGTGCTCTCTGCTGACACCTCTGCTTGTCTCAGGAACTGTTCAGAGTAAGAGCAAATCCCCATAGCAAACCTCTAATGCTTTGGACAGTTCCTGAGACAAGCAGAGGTGTCAGCAGAGAGCACTGTTGTCAGAAAGAAAAGAAAAACTCAACTTCAGCAGCTGATAACTATTGGAAGGATTAAGATTTTTTTAATAGAAGTAAAATCTGTTTAACTTTCTGTGATTAGCAAATTTTGAGCAGCCCCAAAAAAATATTGACTGCACATCACATTGTGTTAACAGGGGTTGTGTAACTGACAATGATACAATTTTGGAGGCTTCCAATTCTACGCAGTGAACTTTTCAGTACAAATGACACCTTATCTTTAGTCTGTAGGACCATACGATTATAAGGAGACACAATTTATTTAGGTTTTATTTTATTTTACTACTTTAAAAAAATGATAACTACATGAACCAAAATTAGTATGATTAAAAGTGTTTACTTCTGACCCTTATAACTTTTTTATTTTTCCGTATATAGGGATGTATAGGGCTACATTTTTGCGACATGATCTGAAGTTTTTATCGACACCATTTTTATTTTGATGGCACCTTTTGATCACATTTTATTCATTTTTTTCTAGTATATGAAGTGACAAAAAATACGCATTTCTGGACTTTGGAATTTTTTTATGCTTGCGCCTTTGACCGTGCAGTTTATTAACATTACATTTTAATAGTTCGGACATTTACACATGTGGCAATACCACACATGTTTAGGTTTTATTTTTTTTATTTGAAAAATGGGAAACAGGGGGGGGTTGGGGGGGTGATTTAGGCTAAGTTTCCACTTGGGTTTTTTTCTGACAGTTTTTTTTAAAACTGCCACCGCAGTTTTTGAGCCAAAGTCAGAAGTGGATCCATAAGGGAGGAGAAGTGTAAGTCCTTCCTTTATATTTCCCATTCCCTTTGAATACACTTCTGGCTTTGGCTCAAAAACTGCAGAGTAAAAAAAACAAGTGGAAACATAGCCTTAAACTTTTATTAGGGAAGGGGTTAATGTATTTATTTATTTTTTTACACTTTTTTTTTAGTCCCCATAGAGGAATATAATATGAAATCTTTAGCATACCCTGATCAATACTTCTCCATAGGAGAGCATTGATCAGAGTTATCGGTGCTCCATTGCTTCAGCCTAGCAAAGCTGGGGCACCAATCGGACGGCAGAGAGGAAGGTAAGACACCTCCCCCTGTCCTCCCAGCTGATCAGGATGCCGCGCTTTCTTGTGGCAGTCCGATCCACCCACTGAGCTAGCCGGGAACGGGATAAACCACTAGGCGCTTGGCATTGTGTTCTTACAGCTTTTATCCGAGACTCCAGTGCTGGACATCCCAATTTTTCCCACATTATGAGAATTAATGGTTCACATGGGAGGGTGATTTGTGAAAGGTCGGGACGTCTGATGCTACACTAGTAGTGAAATAGTAGGACAAATCTAAAATTTGTTTGGATTTTCCTTTTCTTCTTTTGATGGATTTGGAGTCAGGTGCTGCTGCTGGTGGTGGGAGAGTGTTAAATTGTTTTTTTTATTTCTTCAGAATAAAAAAAAATTATATATATATATATATATATATATATATATATATGCCTGCATTTATAAAGACTGGTGTTTCATTCACTACTCTTAAACAAGAGTTTGTTGTAGCTGAAATCTATGAAAATAGAATCTAAGCATGCTATTAGTACACAGTAGTCACTGTATTCTGGCTATACATTTAATAAATTGTTAGAGCTCAGCCACTCTCTGTAAATCCCACCCACTTTTCAAGTTACATTTTCTGTAAATACTATACTAATAATATGAAATATATAATAAATAAATTGAATGCCTTACTTTTTTCTTTGTTGAATCTAATTCCCTGGATCTCAATGTGGCAGCGCCCGGCTATCCCTTAGGATAGAGCATTTTGGGGAGGAGTAGCCATCTGCAGTTGTATCACATTTTATTCACATTTTGCACAACTATTTCTAGTGAGTGTTTTCTTTTACAGGAACCTCACCTTTGAGCAATCTGAAAGTTCTACTCAAGGGATCACTTTTTTTGTTGTTGTTTGGCTTTATATATCAAAATGTAGGAATAATGAAGGAAGAGCTCACAAAATCACATCAATATAGCATTCACATCGTACACAGTCTACAGGAGGAACTTTATACATAGGCCATCCATTGGCTTAGCTTAAAGGGGTTGTCCATTGAAAGCAACAAGCTGTGTATTTTGTTAAAAATAAAATAAAGCAACTTACTAATATAATGTGTATGTTCACAATATAAAGTGTATGTTCACAAATGCCAGAAGCCTAGCAAATAAAATGGGGGAGCTTGAGGCCTTGATACTGAAGAAACATATTGATATAGTTGGGGTCACTGAGACATGGCTGGACTCCTCGCATGACTGGGCTGTTAATCTGCAGGGGTTTACATTGTTTCGCAAGGATAGAATGAACAGAAAAGGTGGTGGAGTCTGTCTGTATGTAAGAAGTGGTATGAAAGTCAGTGTGAACGATGCCATAGTGTGTGATGATTCTGAGGAGGTGGAATCACTGTGGGTAGAATTACAAAAGGAGGGAAATACTGAAAAAATAATATTTGGTGTAATCTACAGACCCCCTAATATCACTGAAAAGATAGAAGGTCGGCTTCATAAACAAATAGAGAGGGCTGCCCGGGCAAGTACAGTGATAATAATGGGAGATTTTAACTATTCAGATATAGATTGGGGTCGGGGGCTGGCTAAAACTACAAAGGGGCGACAATTCCTAAATGTATTGCAGGATAATTTTATGGGCCAGTTTGTGGAGGACCCATCAAGAAGTGATGCCTTGTTGGATCTGATCATTTCCAACAACGCAGAGCTGGTTGGTAATGTAACTGTGCGGGAAAACCTTGGTAATAGCGACCACAATATAGTTACTTTTGACTTAAAATGTAGAAAACAAAGACAGACGGGGAAGGCAAAAACATATAACTTTAAAAAGGCAAATTTCCCTGGGCTGAGAGCTGCACTACAGGACATAGACTGGGGGGAGGTGTTCTCAAATACTGATACAGAAGGTAAATGGGACATCTTTAAATCAACTCTAAATAACTATACAGCTAAATATATACCAAAGGGGAACAAATCTAAACGATTAAAACTAAATCCTACATGGCGGACAAATGATGTTAAAAGAGCAATAAACAACCCAAAAATTGCCTTCAAAAAATACAAATCTGATGGGTCAGCGATAACATTTAAACAGTACAAGGAGCTTAATAAAATCTGTAAAAATGTAATAAAAACAGCAAAAATTCTAAATGAGAGACAGGTGGCAAAAGAAAGCAAAGCTAATCCTAAATATTTTTTTTAGATATATAAATACAAAAAAAAACAAGGACAGAGCATGTAGGACCCATTAATAATGATAATGGGGAGGTTGTCACGGGTGATCAAGAGAAGGGGAAGCTACTGAATGGGTTCTTTAGTTCTGTATATACTATGGAAGAAGGAGGAGCTGCCATGGGACAGGTCAGTGCTGGTAACACATCATGTAATGTACTGAACTGGTTTAATGTAGAAATGGTACAAGGTAAGTTAAGTAAAGTAAATGTAAGCAAATCTCCAGGACCGGATGGACTATACCCAAGAGTTCTTAGAGAGGTAAGTTCAGTAATATCTGTACCCTTGTTCATGATATTTAGAGATTCTCTGGTGTCTGGTATTGTGCCAAGGGACTGGCGCAAGGCGAATGGGGTGCCAATCTTCAAGAAGGGCTCTAGGTCTTCGCCAGACAATTATAGACCAGTAAGTTTAACGTGCATTGTGGGTAAATTGTTTGGAAGACTTATATGGGATTACATACAGGAATACATAGGGGATAATTGTATTATAAGTGATAGCCAGCATGGGTTTACTAAGGATAGAAGTTGTCAAACAAATCTAATTTGCTTTTATGAAGAGTAGAAGCCTTGACAGAGGAATGGCTGTGGATATAGTGTTTCTGGATTTTTCTAAAGCGTTTGATACTGTCCCTCATAGACGTCTGACAGGTAAGTTAAGGTCTTTGGGCTTGAAAACTTTAGTTTGTAACTGGATTGAACACTGGCTCATGGATCGTACCCAGAGAGTGGTGGTCAATAATTCGTACTCTGATTGGTCCACGGTTATTAGTGGTGTACCCCAAGGTTCTGTACTGGGCCCGTTGTTTTTTAATTTATTTATCAATTATATAGAGGATGGTATTAAAGGGAACCAATCATCAGATTTTACCCTATATAACGCTTGGTAAAGCGTTATATAGGGTAAAATCTTTGTTTTCTCCATTCCCGGGGGATGCTCCTGCCCCCAGGGATGGTGAAGATATGAAGTTATAAACTAGCCACCGCCGCCGCCGTAAGTAGTCACCTGGGCGGGGAGCTCTTCTCCCCTACTCCCGTTCTTCGACCGGCAGCGACGCCCCCTCCGCTTGATTGATGGGCCGCGTCATTGTTCCGCTCACTGAACAGACGGAGCAGAGCGATGACGCTGCACGTCAATCAAGCGGAGGGGGCGTTGCTCCCAGCCAAAGAACGGGAGTAGGGGAGAAGAGCTCCCCGCCCAGGTGACTACTTACGGCGGCGGCGGTGACTAGTTTATAACTTCATATCTTCACCATCCCTGGGGGCAGGAGCATCCCCCGGGAATGGTGAAAATAAAGATTTTACCCTATATAACACTTTACCAAGAGTTATATAGGGTAAAATCCGATGATTGGTTCCCTTTAACAGCTCTGTTTCTATCTTTGCAGATGACACCAAGCTTTGTAGCACGGTACAGTCTATAGAGGATGTGCATAAATTACAAGATGACTTGGATAGACTAAGTGTCTGGGTATCCACTTGGCAAATGTGGTTTAATGTGGATAAATGTAAAGTTATGCATCTGGGTACTAATAACATGCATGCGTCGTATGTCTTAGGGGGGATTAAACTGGCAGAGTCACTGGTAGAGAAGGATCTGGGTGTACTTGTGGATCACAGACTTCAGAATAGCATGCAATGTCAGGCTGCTGCTTCCAAAGCCAGCAGGATATTGTCATGTATCAAAAGAGGTATGGACTCAAGGGACAGGGACATAATACTCCCCCTTTATAAAGCATTGGTACGGCCTCACCTGGAATATGCTGTTCAGTTTTGGTTGCCTGTCCATAAAAGGGACACTGCGGAGCTGGAAAGGGTGCAGAGACGCGTGACTAAACTAATATGGGGCATGGAACATCTTAGTTATGAGGAGCGATTAAAGGAGTTACAATTGTTTAGTCTTGAGAAGAGATGTTTAAGGGGGGGATATGATAAACGTATATAAGTATATAAATGGCCCATACAAAAAATATGGAGAAAAACTGTTCCAGGTTAAACCCCCCCAAAGGACGAGGGGGCACTCCCTCCGTCTGGAGAAGAAAAGGTTTAGTCTAAAGGGGCGACATGCCTTCTTTACCATAAGAACTGTGAATTTATGGAACAGTCTACCTCAGGAACTGGTCACAGCAGGAACAATTAATAGCTTTAAAACAGGGTTAGATACATTCCTGGAACAAAATAACATTAATGCTTATGCAGAATTATAAAACTACATCCCTTCCCCTTATCCCCTTACACCCTTCCCTTCAATTCCCTGGTTGAACTTGATGGACGTATGTCTTTTTTCAACCATACTAACTATGTAACTATGTAATGTTATTAGCTATACTGCACAGATCTTCCATTATCAGCTGAGCTGTCTGGCTTGTTGCTTCAACATTTCATCACATTCTCTGAAAGCAGTCTGCTCTCATCCTTGCTCCCCCCTCCCTTCCTGTCTGCAGAAAACCAGACCATTGACGTGATAAGGGGAGCTCATATTACTGCTCATTAAATTTTAAGGCAGAAGGAAACTTTTCTCAGATAAATCTGCAGTGTGCCTGTTCTGACTGAAACTAAGAAAAGCTTCCTGCTGTCTTAATATCTTCCCCTTTTTATATCAATGGTCTTGTCCTAAGCCGAAAGACAGAGAGGAGGAAGCAGGGATGGGAGAGAGTGTGATGTGATGGCAGCTTTAAAGTGGAGAGAAGAGCTAATATGGAAAGATCTGTCCACTATAGCTAATAACATTATATTAGTATGTTGCTTTATTATACTTTTTGACACTATGCAAAGGTTGTTACTTTTGCTGGACAATGTCTCAGCAAAAGGCAAGAACATACAAAAGGCAAGAACAAATAAAAATGGCCCTAATTCTTTGACAACTTCCCCACCCTTCACTTGCAAACAATACTGTCTCTGAAGAGAGTCTTGAATAGGCCATTTTATATACCGTATATTATTTATATACTATATGCAAACATATATACAATTTACACATATCTCCCTTTAACATTGTTATTTACCCTTAACATTTATCATTATGGAATAGATTGTCATAAAATATAATGAAAAAAATAACTTCTCATCTTCACTTCAGGCACTAAAAGAATTATACCAGAATCTTTTTCATTAGCAATAAGAAGGGGAACAAAAAGTGTTGTCTAGTCACATAGAATAGTTCTATAATGCTTCTACAGCAATTTCTCATATTTCTATTGTATCCCTACAATAAACAATTAACTACTGGTTTAGTCTTTCATGAAATCTAAAATTGTATCAACATGAAAACCCTCACAACTTTTCCATTTTACAATGAAAGTCGCCTCCATAATGCCGAGTATGAATTCAATTAGTTTTCTAGCTTTACACAAGAGTCTTGGTAGAGAATGCTCTAAAATAAAACTAGCATTCTTCCTAGCAGTGTTTAAATATTTATAATCACATAATGAGAGTCAGAAGGGTGAATAGTCAGTGTGATACGCTATGTTAGGGAAATGTAATTTAGTTCTATCTTACATATGCTACAATGACATTTTTTAATTATAGCATTACATTTGGCACTTACAATTAATTATATGTGCTTAAAATACAGTGTGTGGTATCCAAGATATATAGTTCCAGGCTCAATCCATATAATCTAGAATTATGACCTTTAATCATGGAAAATTCACTCATTTAAAATGAATTTATTTAGCATCTTGGAAGTTTATGGGTATACAAGAGAGGTTACATGATATGCCATAAATGTCTGACACCTGGTGTACGTCCTCTGGAAACCCACTGATTTTGAGAAAGTGGGTTCCTAACATTGTTAGCAGTGGTTGCATAAAGGAAGAGACAAATCTGAAAACATCATGAATTAATAAAGGTAGCTGGAATAACCAATTCTAATGATCACCAGTGTATTATACGTAAAGGGATTATCCCCAATAAGCTGATTTTAGTACTTACCTATCAGACAGTAATGGACATGCTTAGATTTGTGCTTGCCTTGGGGCTAAATGGCTGTGTTGTTAGTCCACCATAACGCAGATTTTTTTTATTTGTGAAATTACTATTTCCTGTTGGAGTTCCTTCCCTCAAATAACAAGTTCCAGGATCCCTTGTTTGTGTGAGTTCACTTTTCTCCCTCTCACACATCAGCCACCCCAAACATTGAAACACATCTGTGAAAATTCCCTGCAGCCCTGTGGAGAATGATCTTCCCCCCACACCCAGTAGTCGCTCCACCCATTGAAGCAGACAGGCTCCCTTTAAATCCCTGAAAAGTGATGTAATGTCTTGGGACCCACTGCAACCTGGGAAAACCTGAGATGACACTTATTTTGTATGCTGTTAAAAATATACATCAGGGCAAAGATCACACACGAATTGCGGTACCAGCCATCAAACACAGGTACATACACTATATTATAAATTTCACTAACTTTACAGCCCCTGTAGCATAGGCAAAAAAAAAATCCTAGAATACTCCTTTAACGTGTTGGGGAAGGAGGGTGCACAGGTACGCCCTCACGTCCTGGTACTTAATTTTGTATTTCCGATAACCACAGCTCGCCGGGCGGTGATCGGACCGGGATGACTGCTGACATCTATCAGCAAGCATCCCGTGCAAATGCCTGGGGGGTCCTGAGACCCCCACCCCCTTTTCGACGATCGCCACAAATCGCCGGTCAACTCAATTCAATTTGCAGCGATTCTTGGCCAATCGCTTCACTGGTGATCTGATCGCCCGGAAAATAAGAGTGATCAGAGCTGTCACACAGACAGCTCCGACCATTCTAAAGGATAGGAGCGAGGTGGCAGGGGTGCCACCTCCTCCTATCCCCTGCCATTGGTCGATCAGGACTGACCGACCAATGGCAGTTGGGGGCGGGGAGGTTAAAGTAAATTTTCCCCGCTCTGCCCACCTATCGAAGTCCGGGCAGAGCAGGGGGGACATGGCCGGTGGCTTACTGGCGGCATGGGAGCAGTGGTGGTGGCGATGGCATGGGAGCGGCGGTGGCAGCAACAGGAGGCATGCTTGAAAGTGCGGACCGTACATGCTGGGAGTTGTAGTTTTGCAACAGCTGGAGGCACACGGGTTGCATTCACTGAGCTAGAGGCTGTTTCCTAACTCATTGTGCCTACAGCTGTTGCAAAACTACAATTCCCAGCATGTATGGTCTGTCAGTGCATGCTAGGAGTTGTAGTTTTGCACCAGCTGAAGGTTTGGGGCGCCCTCCCCCCCATGTGAATGTACAGAGTACATTCATACGGGCGGGGGTTTACAGTGGGTTTCCTTCTTCAAGTTTGAGCTGCAGCAAATTTTCCACCGCAGCTCAAACTCCCAGCGGAAAACTCACTGTGCGAATGTACCCTAAAAACACTACACTACACTAACACATAATAAAGGGTAAAACACTACATACACATATACACCCCCTTACACGTCCCCCCCCCAATAAATATGAAAAATGTCTCATGTGGCAGTGCTTCCTAAATGGAGCCTTCAGCTGTTGCAAAACAACAACTCCCAGTATTGCTGGACAGCCATTGACTGTCCTGGCATGCTGGGAGTCTTGCAACAGCTGGAGGCACCCTGTTTGGGAAACACTGCTGTAGGGTTTTGATAGAGACAAGCCCCATCCTTGTATCCGGGTCTACCCCTATTGCAAATTCCTAACTTAGGCCTCAAATGCGCATGGCGCTCTCTCACTTGTCGTATTTCAAGGCAACAGTTAAGGGCCACATATGGGGTATTTCCGTACTCAAGAGAAATTGCGTTACAAATTTTGGGGGGCTTTTTCTCCTTTTACCCCTTATAAAAAGGTAAAGTTGGGGGCTACACCAGCAAGTTAGTTTTAAAAAATGTACACTAACATGCTGGTCTTGTCCTATACTTTTCATTTTCACAAGAGGTAAAAGGAGAAAAAGGCCCCACAAAATGTCTAATGCAATTTCTCCTGAGTATGGAAATACCCCATATGTGGACGTAAAATGCTCTGTGGATGAACTACATGGCTCAGGAGTGAGAGAGCGCCATGTACATTTGAGGCCTAAATTGGTTGCACAGAGGTTGCTGATCGTTACAGCGGGTATGACATAAACGCAAAAAAACCCCACCCACATGTGACCCCATTTTGGAAACTACACCCCTCACGGAATGTAATAAGGGTAACAGTGAGCATTTACGCCCCACAGGTGTCTGACAGATTTTTTGAACAGTCGTCCGTAATAATGATAAAAATTTAATTTTTCATTTGCACAGCCTACTGTTCCAAAGATCTGTCAAATGCCAGTGGGTTGTAAATGCTCACTACACCCCTTATTAAATTCTGTGGGGGTGTAGTTTCCAAAATGTCACATGTGGGGGGTCCACTGTTCTGGCACCATGGGGGCTTTGTAAATGCATATGGCCCCCAACTTCCATTCCAACCAAATTCTCTCTCCAAAAACCCAATGGTGCTCCTCCTCTTCTGAGCATTGTAGTTAACCCGCAGAGCACTTTACATCCACATATGGGGTATTTTCATACTCAAAAGATATGTGGTTACAAATTTTGGGGGGCTTTTTTTTCCTATTATCCCTTGTGAAAATGAAAAATTTGGAGTAACACCAGCATTTTACTGAAAATGTTTTTATTTTTACATCCAAATTTAACAAAGGTTCATCAATCACCTGTGGGGTGTTAAGGCTCACTGTACCCCTTGCCATGTTCCTTGAGGGGTATAGTTTCCAAAATATTATGCCATGTGTTTTATTTTTACTGTTCTGGCATCATGGGGGCTTCCTAAATACGACATGCCCCCCCAAAACCATTTCAGCTAAATTCGCTCTCCAAAAGCCCAATGTCGCTCCTTCCCTTCTGAGCCCTCTAGTGAGGTATTTCCTTACTCGAGAGAAAGGGGGTTACAAATTTTGGGGGGCATTTTCTTCTATTACCCCTTGTGAAAAGGAAAAGTTTGGGGTAACACCAGCATTTTAGTGTTAAAAATCAAATTTTTCATTTTCATGTCACACTTTAACTAAAGTTCGCCAATCACCTGTGGGGTGTTAGGGCTCACTATACCCCTTGCTACGTTCCTTGAGGGGTGTAGTTTCCAAAATATTATGCCATGTGTTTTTTTTTTTTGTTTTTTTTTACTGTTCTGGCATCATGCAGGCTTCCTAAATGGGACATACCCCCCAAAAACCATTTCAGCAAAAATTGCTCTCCAAAATGCCATTGTCGCTCCTTCCCTTACTCGAGAAAAAATTAATTACAAGTTTTGGGGGGCCTTTTTACCTTTTACCCCTTGTAAAAATGAAAAAACATGGGGCTTCAATAAAATTTTAGTGTAAAAAATGGAGATTTAGATTTTTCTCCTCCATTTTGCTGCTATTTCTGTGAAACACCTAAAGGGTTAACACAATTTTTGAATATTTGAGGGGTGCAGTTTTCATAATGGGGTCCATTATAGGGGATTTCCAACAGAAAGACCCTCAAATTCACTTCTAAACTTAACCTGTCTCTGAAAAATTCTGATTTATAAATTTTTGGGAAAAATTGGAAAATTGCTGCTATACTTTGAAGCCCTCTGAGGTCTTCAAAAAGTAAAAACATGTCAACTTTATGATGCCAACATAAAGAAGACATATTGTATATGTGAATAAATATGTAATTTATTTGACATGTCCCTTTTTCTTACAAGCAGAGTGCTTCAAAGTTAGAAAAATGCAAAAAAAATTCCTGAAATTTTGGAATTTTTCATCAAGACGTAAATTAACCATTAACATAAAGTAGAATATGTCACAAAAGAACTATCTCGGAATCAAATTTACAAATAAAAGTATCTCAAAGTTATTAATACATAAAGTGATAGAGGTCAGATTTGTAAAAAATGCTCCCATCCTTAGGGTTATAATGGGCTCTGTCCCCAAGGGGCTAAAGGGGTTGCCCTGAGAATTATATATATTGCTAAACATGCTCAGGGTTGGATATAAAATGTATTCACTTGCTGCCGATGCAGTTCCAACTGTGCCATTCCTCAATGCTCAGCATTTCCTGCTCACCTCTAAGTGACCTGCTCCAGCCAGTGATTGCATGTTTTTGCTTTATTTTTACACTGAGCATGGTTAAAAATAGACAAATCCTTTAAGAGTAGAAATGAATATACTACATGGAAACAAGAGTTTATTTAGGTGTCACTATCTGTGCACCTGGTCTACTGTATATATTTGGAGGCTGACTTGTTTCTATAAATGACTCTCAAGGAACCAAGCATTGGAACCTCACTGTAATCCTGCTACTTCAAGCTGCAGCATTCACAAGAAACCAATATTTTCCAGTACTGGTATAAGTATTCTTATAGTATCTGTTTAATATGTGACCTGTTTTAAGTTATAATATACAACAGCCCATAATAGAGCTTAACCCCGGGTTTACAGAAGGAAAACTCCTGGTTTGTGGGGTACAAACCCCTAATCCTAAGCCCTCCTGTCTAAATGTAACTAATATTAAAACATTACTTATCTTTGTATGTGTAACCCCTTCCCGCCCCAGGACGTATGCATATGTCCCAGTTTCTAGCTAGGTAGCACAACTGGACGTATGCATACATCCTAGCGATCTCTTGCTCATCACGATAAACTGCAAGAGATCGCTGGTGCGACCCAGCTGTCAATCACAGCTGCTGAGACCGGGATTGTGCCAGTCTCGGCAGCATTAACCCCATAGATGCCGTGATCAGTCCTGATCACGGAATCTATGGGGTTGACAGGAGGAGCGGGCAACCCCTGTCCACCAATGGCGATCCTGCAATGCGATCGTGGGATCCCATTGGTTTCCATGGCAGCAGGAGGCTAGCTGATGGCCTCCTGTCTGCCATAGGCTGGATAGCACAGGTTGCATGTCAGTGTACACTGACAGTTATACTGTGCTGCAGTACAGACATAATGCAGCATTGTATAACAGGTAAAAAGTGAAAAGTTAAACAATAAAAATGTTTTAAATAATTAATAAAGTATAAAAAAAATACCCCTTTCCCAATAAAACCATATATTATCACCTCCCCCCCCCCAAAAAAAACAAAAAAAACGCCCAAACCTATACATAATAGGTATTGCCACGACCACAATGACTTGTAAATAAATTGATAATTGTATCTATCCTGCAAAGTGAAAACCATTCAAAAAACCACAACAAAAAAATGCTAATTTTGGACTAAAACGTGGAATAAAAAAGATCAAAAGGTAGCATGAATCACAAAAATGGTATCAGTAAAAAGTACAGCTTGTCCCACAAAAAATAAGCCCTCACACAATGGCGTTGGATGAAAAATAAAAAAAAGTATGGCTGTTAGAACATGACAACACAAAAAGGGAAAAAAAGGATTTTGTTGAGAAAAGGGAAAAGAACATAAAGCTATATAAATTGGGTATCGCCATAGTTGTACCCACCCACAGAATATAAATAACATCATTTTTACCCTACAGTGAATTCCATAAAAATTAATTTTTAAAAAAGCCAGAAATTTTCATATTTTACACAATATTTTGGAGTTTTTCCACAAAAAATGGTGTCCTTAAGGTGTTAAAACAGTTAGGGTTTTAAAAAAGAAATGTGTGTTAAAAATTCAGCTTGCAGTCTACCTGTATGTTTACCTTATATACAGCCGAGGGTCCAAATAACACGGAAAATGAATTAACCCTTTGCCTCCCTTAAATTCTCAAAAGCAAAGGGTTAATTTGTATTTATCATCAGCAAGTCCATATAGTGTCGTGTTCTGAAGACGCTTGTTATTTTGAGAGTAAGATACACATACAGGTGGACTGCAAGCTGTCTTTTTAAAACACATGTCTTTTGGAACCATAATTGTTTTAAAACAGTAATGAATTGATATTTAATATATAATTACATTGCAAGTAGAGGGGTTTAGAATCAGAGGTTTTGTATCCTGCGATCCAGGAGTTTTCCTTTTGGGTTTGGATTTTTTTGTCTTCAGTTATTCACATATTTTGCAGTTGGCTAATTTTACTTACTGAAAAGGTAATTGCGAATTTTGCCTGGGGTCCTAAGTGCAGCAAGGCTTACCAGAACGTTAAATAGATAATGTTGTTGTCAAGGAAAGGGAAATTGTTAAAAAGGTCAATGGCACACCACTGTTCACATTCGCTTTTTTCTGTGAGATCATACCGAAAATTGGTCATTGTAAGTGAAGGAGAAAGTCAATGACACAACTGGTAAATGCCAATGTAGCAGCATTTTACAAGACATTGCTGCCTAGTACATGATTTCTCTCTGATACAGTACGGCTTCCTCCTCACCAGTTGTGTGAATTCTGTGCATCAGATCATTACAACCGGCCTTTCATATCACTAAGCATTTGTTAGTTGAAGAAAGTCTAACTTTAAAGGGGTACTACCGTGCTGACAAATTATCCTCTATCTAAAGGATAGGGGATAAGTTGCCTGATCACGCGGGGTCCCGCCTCTGGGGTCCCCCGCAATCTCGCACGCAGCACCCCGCTCTCATCAGGCCCAGGAGCGAACATCTGCTCCGGGTCTGATGACGGGGCCAGGGATCATGATGTCACAGCTCCGCACCGTGTGATGTCACGCTCTGCCCCTCAATGCAAGTCTATGGCAGGGGATGAGACAACTGTCTCGCCCCCTGCCATAGACTTACATTGAGGGGGCGGAGCGTGACGTCACATGGGGGTGGAGCCATGACATCACGATACTCCAGCTCTGTGATCGGCAGTCATCAGACCCGGAGCGATGTTCACTCCGGGGCCTGATGAGAGCAGGGTGCTGCGTGTGAGATCGCGGGGGTCTCAAACGGCGGGACCCCGTGCGATCAGGCAACTTATCCCGTATCCTTTAGATAGGGGATACATCATCAGCATGGTAGTACCCCTTTATAGCAAATACTTTAAAGCAATAGTCTCCAAACTGTGGATCTCCAAGTGGTGCAAAACTACAACTCCTAGGATGTTGGGAGTTGTAGTTTTACAGCAGCCGCAGGACCACATTTTGGGGCCACTGCATTAAATGGTACCTGTCATTAGTAATAAAAATGTATATATTATAGATTAGCCTATTTGAATTATCTTTCTAATATACTTCTTAATAAAAATGTGTAACTTTATGTGTTAAGTTAACCCAATTACAGTTTAACTACCATGGGTCCTCCTTCTGGTCCTGCCTGCAGTCCTGCTTGCAGGTTGTCTCTTGTAGCAGCCTGGCAGAGACAAAAGTCAGGAAATGCATGTGGGACCTCAACACAGTGTATAGAGTGTACAGTAGAGTTCAGAGTGCTGAGGGAGGGTGTGCGGCCTTAGCCAATCACAACTCATCTCACACTATGCTGCTCTCGGCTGTGTATAGCAGAATGATATAAGAAGTTCTCCCCTGTGTGGCTTCAGATGATGTCACGCCTGCTGTGAAATCCCCTTCACAGTCTGTGGAGCTGACTGAGACTGAGCAGAAGATACAAAACAATATAAAGGTAAAAAATTATAAAAATAAAGACAGGTGGTGGTTTATTATGATGGGGGGAGTGAAATGGGAGGATTATAGAATTTATCAAGATCATGAGAGGTACTTTGACTAAAGAAATAGTAGTAAAATAGAAAATAATGCAAAGTACATCAGATGTCACAGCTCACGCTAGATACTTTTTCTTCCTCATAGCTAAGGCACATTGTTTTTTACCAAAATGAAGAATACCATTAATTAGGATACCTTTGGTGCCCCCTTTTCTACACACATTTGGAAACTGTCTTAGGCTTGTGTACACAGCACAAACGAATCCATTCATTTTAAAAACAAGCTGGTATGCACATTATAAGGAATGACCAAAATATACTATTGTCAATATGGGGAAAAAAAACTACACCTGCTTCTCTGTTCATATTATCGTCGTAAAATGTATAAAAATCAAAGGTAAAAACCAATGCAGATAATCACCAAAACTTGGCAAGGGCAAACATTTAGTTAGATTACCAAATTGACCTTTATTTGGCTAATCCGTGCAATCTATAACACATCAGTAAGCTACTTTATGAAAGGACATCCGCCATTACAGTTTTAGAAGTGGAAAAATGAAAAAAATTTCCAAAACAACTATACAGGTAAAAGTCTTCACAGATGAGGCATGAACCGTGTTGTGGTTGCAATACATTTCAGTGAACGTTTATAAAGCAGAAAATAGAAAACCAGAAAGTTTCAATAGTGGGAAGATTAATCCAAGTATCTAAAAAATAAACCACAACAAGCCCATATGTTTACAATTGATAAACCAAGACCTCCATTGATAGAAAACAACACATTAAAATGTGAAAAGTCCATTATATTCCTTTAAAATGCATCTATCACCTCAGTATAGAATTTACAGTTTCCCACAAATGCTCTTTTATACTGTACTGGTTGTAAAAAATGGGTGTATCTAATAGCTGTCTACTCAAGTCAATTGAAATGTTGGTGCTACGTGTTTGAAAGTTATATTCACATTACTGGCAGTTATAGGTTTAATGTTAACAAAGGAGCTTACATCATTATAGGCAACCTACACACACACATATATATATATATATATATATATATATATATATATATATATATATATATATTGTCTGTTTTCACACTTTAAAGCCAATATCTCTTGTTTGTTAGCAAAGCTTTTCCTTCCCAACCATACGTTCCCGCTATCCATAAAATGGCAGAGATGGAGGGGCATGTAACCTTTATGTAAACACGCTTTACATACTGCTAGTTTCATAGATGTCTACAATTCTAGAGTCACATGCAAAGGTCCTAAATGTCCAGAAAAGTAGTGCAATAGGTTGCAATGGACATTGACGATGGATGTTTCTGATCCCATGCTCTTCTATCTCTTGCTATTTTGTGGATGGAAGCACTTTGTGTTTGGGGGAGATTGGTTTTTATAACAAGGGTATGTCGCTTTATACAGTGAAAAATTTTGCAATCTTATCCCCTAACCTTTGGATAGGGGATAAGATGTTTGATCGCGGGCATCCCACCACTGGGGACCATCGCAATTTCCCCATAAGGACTAAGCCCATTTTCACCTTAAGGACTCAAAACATTCTTCGTTTTTGCACTTTCGTTTTTTCCTCATCGCCTTCTAAAATTATAATGCGTAAAATTTTGCACCTGCAGACCCATATAAGGGCTTTTTTTGTGTCACCAATTGTACTTTGTAATGACATTACTTATTTTATAACATAATGTGCGGTGAAACAAAAAAAATTATTTGCGGGATGAAATGAACTCCATTTTGCTAATTTTTAGGGCTTACGTTTCTACACAGTGCACTTTTCGGTAAAAATGAAACATTATCTTTATTCTGTAAGTCCATATGGTTACAGGGATATCGTCAGAAAATGTCTGACCCCTATCACTTTTTTATTTTTCCACATACAGGGCTATATGAGGGCTCATTTTTTTTGCACCATAGTCTGTAGTTTTTATTGGTAACATTTTTGTTTTGATGGGACTTATTGACCACTTTTTATTAATATTTTTATGGTATATGAAGAGACCAAAAATTCACAATTTTGGACTTTGGTATTTTTATTCATGTACACCATTGACCTAACCTATAGCTAACCTTATACAGTATTTTAATACTTCGGACATTTACGCATGTGGCGGTACCACATATGGTTATTTTATTTTTTTATTACATTATTTTATTTAAAAAATAGGAAAAGGGGGGTGTATTCTCTTTTTTTAACACTTTTTTTTTTTATCCCCCACAGGGGGCTATACCATGCAATATACTGATTGCATACACTGATTACTGCTTTGTCATAGCATAGGACTGGTCAGTGTTTTCGGCCTCTGCCTGCTAAGGAGACATGGAGCAGTAGATCGCCGATCAGATGACGAGGAGGCAGTAGATTAGCCTCCTGTAGTCTAGTAAGCTTATCAGGACATCTCGATCGTGTCGCAATAGTCCCGATCAGCTCCTTTGAGCTGCTGGGATAATTTTAATTTCACTTTAGACACCACAATCAACTTTAGTTGCGGCGTCTAAAGGGTTAATGCAAGGCATTGGCCCGATTGACCCACAGGGTTTAACCCATTCTCCGCTCATGAGAACAGTTTAAACCCCGATAGCGGGACTCAGGATGTACAGGTACGCCCTAAGTCCTTACGAACCAGTACATCAGGGCCCTGTGTCCTTAAAGGGGTACTCCGGCGCTAAGACATCTTATCCCCTATCTTGCATGCAGCACCCCGTTAGAATCAGTCCCCGGAGCAAGTTCACTCCGTGTCTGATTACTGGCGATCAAGGGGGCCAGAGCATTGTGACTTCACGGCCCCGCCCCCGTGTGACATCACGCTCCACCCCCTGAATGCAAGCCTATGGGAGGGGGAGTGACAGCTGACAGGGGGCAAGCAGGGCTCTGTACACTGAGGACAAGCAGGGTTCTATAGACTGGGGACAAGCAGGGCTCTGTGCACTGAGGACAAGCAGGGCTCTGTACACTGAGGACAAGCAGGGCTCTGCACACTGAGGACAAGCAGGGCTCAGTACACTGAAGACAAGCAGGGCTCTGTGCACTGAGGACAAGCAGGGCTCTGTACACTGAGGACAAGCAGGGCTCTGTGCACTGAGGACAAGCAGTGCTCTGTGCACTGAGGACAAGCAGGCTCTGTACACTGAGGACAAGCAGGGCTCTGTACACCGAGGACAAGCAGGCTCTGTACACTGAGGACAAGCAGGGCTCTTTACACCGAGGACAAGCAAGGCTCTGTACACTGAGGACAAGCAGGGCTCTGTACACTGAGGACAGGCAGGGCTCTGTACACTGAGGACAAGCAGGGCTCTATACACTGAGGACAAGTAGGGCTCTGTATACTGAGGACAAGCAGGGCTCTTTGCATTGAGGACAAGCAGGGCTCTGTGCACTGAGGACAAGCAGAGCTCTGTACACTGAGGACAAGCAGGGCTCTGTGCAGTGAGGACAAGCAGGGCTCTATACACTGAGTACAAGTAGGGCTCTGTGTACTGAGGACAAGCAGGGCTCTTTGCATTGAGGACAAGCAGGGCTCTGTGCACTGAGTACAAGCACAGCTCTGTACACTGAGGACAAGCAGGGCTCTGTGCAGTGAGGACAAGCAGGGTTCTGTGCAGTGAGGACAAGCAGGGCTCTGTGCAGTGAGAACAAGCAGGGCTCTGTGCAGTGGGAAAAAGCAGGTCTCTGTGCAGTGAGGACAAGCAGGGCTCTATGCAGGGCTCTATGCAATGAGGCTCTGGAACACACTCCCGGCTGACACATCAGGATGATTGACAAGCCAGGCCCCAGCACAAAACCCTGCTTTTCCTGCCCTCACTTCCTGTATTTGGTCTCCAGATAGAGACACACAGGCAATAGCTGCACGGACAGCATTTTTTCACCCAAAAATATACTATAAATTATACTATCAATTACAAATATACATATAATAGTATTATCTACATCATATCAAAAGTTTTTCTTAACAACAGGTACACTTTAAGTAGGCCAAAAAGACTGAACATTTACACAGATATCACTATGTTTACATGGTTTGTTTTTAAAATTATTCACAAGTGTAGCAGTAATTTTTTATGAAGCTGTCTTTTGCGTTATTTATAGAGCATTTACAGGAACAGCATCTTACCTGCCTGCTACATCTCATTTCGGCATGCCATTGTTAAGTACTCTGCTTCTATGATTTGCTGTTAAGTTCTAATTTGGATTTGTGCCATTTCAAGTGTTCCAAAAAGCTTTCCTAGTGATTAAATAAATAGAGCTATAAAAGAAGTGCTGTTGATGTTTCATGACCCACAATCTTCACAAATCTAGATATTTCCGGTACGGATCGTACAGAAGAATTAATCTTGACCTTGGATGAGACAGCATGTTAATTGTTATTATCACACAGAAGAAGGGGGCATTGCTCCCTGTTCAGTGTAATAAACATGTAAGCAGCACCAAAACAGGGTAACTAATAAAACATGCACACTACTGCAGATAGTTGTCTAAAAGTTTTACTACGTGAAGTTTTTGTCAGATTTAGGGTATATTAGATGTATTTGTTATTGATATTTCTATGCAGAACATCCTCATTATTAAATGGCCACTGTTGTTTGGAAATTCTTTTGACATGTCCTAGCAACATGTCAAAAGTTTGGATCCGGGGGGGGGGGGTTGAGCATTTAGACCACCACCCAGTGTTTGCACTCAGTGATTCAGACAAACTTACACTGTAAGTCTATGAGCGTGTACAGACTTCTCCCGGCTCATTCTCCTGACTGAGGAGGTCTGAACACTCAGATTCCTGCCGATTAAAACTTTTGACATGTCGCAGGAACATGTCAAAAGTTTTTCCAAATGATAGGTACTCTTTAAGGCTGTGTTCACATGCTAAAGTCCAATGAAGGTCAAAGAGTTTAATCAAAACAAAACATGCATAGTAGCTATTCACAATGGTAATTTTCTGACATTAGTATCAAAAGCTGTAGGATTTGGCGATGGCAAAGATTTTCATCTGTAGAGGAAATGGTGGGAAAACATGCATTTCCACAGCAGAGAATCTGCAGAAAGTGTAGCTTCACCTTTAGGTTAAAGGGGTACTCCACCCCTAGACATCTTATCCCCTATCCAATCCCTTCTGCACACAGCATTCGTTAAGAGCTTTGTGTGCAGCGCCGGAGGCTGCTGACGTCATGGACACGCCCCGCTTGTGACGTTATGGCCACACTCCCTCAAAGCAAGTCAATGGGAGGGGGCGTGACGGCTGACACGCCCCCTCCCATAGACTTGCATTGAGGGGGCGTGACCGTGACATCACAAGCGGGGCGTGTTCATGAGTCATGAGCCTCCAACTCGCATCGCCGGTCATCTGCAAAGTTTGCTCCATGCACAGGATGTCTAGGGTGCCGCAGCCGAGATGGTGGCGGGACCCCCACGATCAGACATCTTATCCTCTATGCTTTGGATAGGGCAGAAGATTTCTAGTGGCAGAGTACCCCTTTAAGGTAGAATTTCACTCTGTAAATACAAAAGTTATAAAACTAAGTAAATGTATCACAAAGATCTTGTAGTATATAGTTTTCAATTTTTAGTTTTATTATTTCATGTAATATTTTTGGGACTTTTTATTACCACATTTACAAACAGAAATAGAAAGTTGATGATAATAATACAGGTGACTTCCCAAATAAATATTCATGGTGTTAACCATTGACATGCTTCATGGTTTTCAATAGAAGACATCCTTTGAGGTAAGTGGCAAAATTGTGTCTACAGTATGTGCCACTGAGAGAATCTAGAAAGAGCAGAGTTAAAATCCCACTATTAACAAGATGGATAGCAAGCTTTCAAAATACATTAAAACTTTACAAATGATATTCGTCATTGATTCTACAAAGTGAAAATCACTTTTATTTGCTGCAAATGCCAAGTCTGTTGAATCGAATCAAGTTGACTAACTTTACTCTTGATAAACTCATTTTTTGTTATTGAAGTAAAGATATTTAATATTTTAAATGTAAAATGGCCTTTGTCTTATAATACGGTAGCAAATTACTATATTATTGTTGTTCCAGACTCATTTCATATGGTGCTTGCAGTAAATATAAATGTTGCAGTCTTTACTGACTATGGAATTTAACAAGTTACAAAATATAAAGCAGAGCGTGACAGCTGAATGTGTTCCCCATTGTTTACCATGTACATCCTAGCTGTCATTTTAGGTGGAAAAATGATTTTGCTAGAAGTTAATATAAATAGATGATAGTTGGTTCATAAATCTTATCCACTATATGGTTCTGTTCACATTAATGGTCCAAATCTACACCCCAAACCTCTTGGTATGGAACATTGCATCCACATGGTAAACCCCCTAAAGTGTATATGGTTGTGTTGGAACTGCCTAGGTGGTATCATTTCTAAAAATAAATTATTTTGGTTATATGCCATTTAGCAACAATGGAAAGAAAAAGTTTATCAGCTCACCCGGTTGTCTCCAAGGTATATGGAACGTGGCACAATACACCTAGACCAGCGGGAGCTTCGGATAATCTCTGAGGCCAAGTCCTAAGGTGAGGCAATCAGGAAGGAGAAAAGGAAGTTCCGGCTCCCAAGGCTGGGTAAAAAATCCAAGTTTATTTCTTCATGTTAAAATCCAGTGCATGAGCAAGAATAAAAGCATAGAAGAGGTAACACAACACAAAACGCACCGATGCGTTTTGACTTAACGCTAAGTCTTAATCATTTTTTTAAGATTCAAGATTAAGACTTAGCGTTAAGTCGAAACGCGTCGATGCGTTTTGTGTTGTGTTACCTCTTCTATGCTTTTATTCTTGCTCATGCACTGGATTTTAACATGAAGAAATAAACTTGGATTTTTTACCCAGCCTTGGGAGCCGGAACTTCCTTTTCTCCTTCCTGATATGCCATTTAGCACATAGATATAGTCGAATCACATCACAATCCTGCATGTGATGATAGAAAAAAAGCAGAAAAATAGATTTTGCAATGATGCCTTCATTTCAATTTCAATAAACTTCTCATGGAAGGCAATTCCTGCTTTACAGTCATCAAAACAAAGTAACTGCAATTTATATAAAAAAAAGTTATGGTGTTTTATCTTGCTGCTCATAGATTCAGCTTTTGGCTTATATTGTTTTTGCCATTTATTTCATGGATAATAAAGAAAAAATATTACAGCCAACAAAAACCGTATCAATAGTGTTTCATCCATTGAATAACTATCGAATAAATGCTAGTCTGGATTTGTACTCAGTGCTTTGCTTTTTAAGACACCAAAATGTATATTTATAATCTGCAATGTCCTGTTTCTCTCGCAATGTTTTCCCTAAAATGTTTCAAACTCTATAGCAGAATACAACATCAAAATGGCTAACAAAACAGGGCTTGTTAGCTAAAGCCATGAGTTGGTCCAAAATACAAAAAAGTGCAAATCTTTCTGTAATAGTGTGTCAATTCCATTACTGGTTTTTGGCTAAAAATACTGACTAACTTTGTTTCCATAAAATTAAAAGTAAACTGAGTCTAAGGGTCTTAGTGATTTGAAAACATTTGGATATACAGTGGTCCCTCAACATACGATGGTAATCTGTTCCAAACGGATCATTGTTTGTTGAAACCATCGCATGTTGAGGGATCTGTGCAATGTAAAGTATAGGACAGTGGTCTATAACCTGCGGACCTCCAGATGTTGCAAAACTACAACACCCAGCATGCCCGGACAGCCGTTGGCTGTCCGGGCATGCTGGGGGTTGTAGTTTTGCAACATCTGGAGGTCCGCAGGTTGAAGACCACTTTTAGAGGAAGTTGTGCTCACCTGTCCCCGCCGCTCCGGACCGTCACCGCTCGTCATCGCTGCCCTGGATGTCGCCTTCCATCGCTGTCGTCGTGTCCCCGAGGTGTCCCCGACGCTTCGGCAAGGCCTCTGCTTCCCCGGCATCCTCTCTCTCCATTGCCGCCATCACGTCGCTACGCACGACGCTCCTATTGGATGACGGGACGGTGTGCGCAGCGATGTGATGATGTCGATGGAGAGCGCCGACAATGCAAAGGATCCCAAAAAGGACGCGCCGGAGCCCCGAGGACAGGTAAGAGACATCACCGAAGCTCACGGGGCACCGTAAACAGCTATCCGGTGGCAGCTGAAGCAGTCTGTGCTGCCGGATAGCCATTTATGCGATGGGCCCGACATAAAAAAGCATCGGATGTTGATGCTGCCTTCAGCTGCCTTCTTGATGTTGCTGCGCATTTTGAAATTATCGTATGTCGGGGCCATCGTAGGTCGAGGGGTCACTGTACTGGTGACCAAAGAGTGTAGATGGCATGGGACAGTTCTGCATACTTTCTGTTGTAGTGATATATGAATGTCCCATGAACAAACATGCAGGACATTTCAGCTCTACAGTTAATCTACGATATATTCAGATTTATTGTCTAATGAAGCATCACCTATAAACCCTGTTATTGGCTGTACACGGGACTATAGGAGTGTCATTTATTACAATAAGATACAATAAGATTTTTAAGTGGCTCAGATTACTTTGTTGTATGTGTAGAATAATATAATTGATACTAGAAATGCAAATTCCTAATGACCTGTTTTCTACACTTTGCCATGCTGTGTGCATATATTTACATTTTTTATATTGGGCACCATGGTGGTGTTTAGTTATTTTTATACATTATTTATATACAACACTGCCAACATATTCCTCAGCACTGTCCAAAGCCTTTACACACTCACATTGCTCTCTGCTTTATGTCATGTTATCAAGCAATGACAATAAGTGACTTTGCCACATTTTGTAGATAAATAGCTGGAAGCATATACCAAAGCCAGAATATAATTGTGTGTTTTGGAAAAGTTACAGACAGCAGGTACAAGCCAGATCTTGTGGGACCATGAGACACCTGATGAAAACCCCAGTCACTGGCATTATCATTGACTATTCTCATATAACAAAGCCAATAAACACTATACAGGCTTATGGTTATACAATGCAATACTAGGTTGTAGCATACATTCAACTTCATAAATTGACCTGCTCCTATGTATTTTCCCTACATTACCATAATATACAAAGATAGATAAATATTAGATAGATATTAGAAATGAAGCATTTGTTCATGCTTGAGCATCATTTTTACATCGAGTAACATTGTAAATGCATTGCTTTGTATGGATACAGCGAACATTGTGTTTGCTGCTGAAATTGGTCAGGCTGAATTTATAGACCAATGCATGCAAATGTCTATAAAGTTGAATACTTCCCAAAAAGTTTTAGGTAGGTGTGGAAAAAATACTACAAAGTAAGTATACTGTTACGCCGAGCGCTCCCTGCTACTCCCCGGAGCGCTCGCGGCGTTTTACTCTCTGCAGCGCCCCGGTCAGACCCGCTGACCAGGAGCGCTGCACTGACACTGCCGGCGGGGATGCGATTCGCATAGCGGGACGCGCCCGCTCGCGAATTGCATCCCAAGTCACTCACCTGTCCCGGCCCCCGGCTGTCATGTCCTGGCGCGCGCGGCTCCGCTCCTTAGGGCGCGCGCGCGCCAGCTCTCTAAGATTTAAAGGGCCAGTGCACCAGTGATTGGTGCCTGGCCCAATCAGCCTAATTAGCTTCCACCTGCTCCCTGGCTATATTACCTCACTTCCCCTGCACTTCCCTGCCGGATCTTGTTGCCTTGTGCCAGTGAAAGCGTTTAGTGTTGTCCAAAGCCTGTGTTCCAGACCTTCTGCTATTCCATTTGACTACGAACCTTGCCGCCTGCCCCAACCTTCTGCTACGTCTGACCTTGCCTCTGCCTAGTCCTTCTGTCCCACGCCTTCTCAGCAGTCAGCGAGGTTGAGCCGTTGCCGGTGGATACGACCTGGTTGCTACTGCCACAGCAAGACCATCCCGCTTTGCGGCGGGCTCTGGTGAATACCAGTAGCATCTTAGAACCGGTCCACCGACACGGCCCACGCCAATCCCTCGCTGACACAGAGGATCCACATCCAGCTAGCCGAATCGTGACAGTAGATCCGGCCATGGATCCCGCTGAGGTGCCGCTGCCGAGTCTCGCTGACCTATCCACGGTGGTCGCTCAGCAATCGCAGCAAAGGACAGCAGCTGTCGCAGTTGACCGCCACGTCACAGCAACTTCTGCCACTGCTACAGCAGCAACCATCTCCTCCACCAGCTCCTGCACCTCCTCCGCAGCGACTGGCCGCTCCTAGCCTCCGCTTGTCCCTGCCGGACAAATTTGCTGGGGACTCTAGACTCTGCCGTGGCTTTCTGTCTCAATGTTCCCTACATATGGAGATGTTGTCGGACCAATTTCCCACAGAACGGTCTAAGGTGGCGTTCGTAGTGAGTCTTCTTTCTGGAAAGGCCTTGTCTTGGGCCACACAGCTCTGGGACCGCAATGATCCTGCCACAGCCACAGTCCAGTCCTTCTTCGCTGAAGTCCGTAGTGTCTTCGAGGAACCAGCCCGAGCTTCTTCTGCCGAGACTGCCCTGCTGAACCTGGTCCAGGGTAATTCTTCTGTAGGCGAGTACGCCATCCAATTTCGTACTCTCGCTTATGAATTATCGTGGAATAACGAGGCTCTCTGCGCGACCTTTAAAAAAGGCCTATCCAATAACATCAAGGATGTGCTGGCCGCACGAGAGATTCCTGCCAACCTGCAAGAACTTATCCATTTGGCCACCCGCATTGACATTCGTTTTTCTGAGAGACACCAGGAGCTCCGCCAGGAAAAAGACCTTGATCTCTGGGCACCTCTTCCACAGTATCCTTTGCGATCTACGCCTGTGCCTCCCGCCGAGGAGGCTATGCAAGTGGATCGGTCTCGTCTGACCCAGGAAGAGAGGACTCGCCGTAGGGAAAAAAATCTTTGTCTGTACAGCGCCAGTACCGAACATTTCTTGGTGGATTGCCCTATTCGTCCTCCACGTCTGGGAAACGCACGCACGCACCCAGCTCACGTGGGTGTGGCGTCTCTTGGTACGAAGTCTGCTTCTCCACGTCTCACGGTGCCCGTGCGGATTTATCCTTCTGCCAACTCCTCCCTCTCAGCCGTGGCCTGCTTGGACTCTGGTGCCTCTGGAAATTTTATTCTGGACTCTTTGGTGAATAAGTTCTGCATCCCGGTGACCCGTCTCATTAAGCCGCTCTGCTTTTCCTCGGTCAACGGAGTTAAATTGGACCGCACCGCACAGAACCCCTCTTAATGTGCATTGGACCCCATCACGAAAAGATTGAATTGTTCGTCCTTCCCAACTGTACCTCTGAAGTCCTCCTCGGTCTGCCATGGCTCCAGCATCATTCTCCCACCCTTGACTGGACCACCGAGGAGATCAAGAATTGGGGCCCTGCTTTCCGCAAGAAATGCCTCACGTCTCCTCCCAATCCCGTCAGGCAAGCCTCGGTGCCTCCTCCTACACCTGGTCTCCCCAAAGCCTATCAGGACTATGCTTTGCCTCCTCATAGCCCCTGTCCTGGTAACACTCTGCCCCGTGCCAAGCTTCACCCTCTGCCCTCCCTCCCCATTCCCACTCCTGCTGAACTGCCTGCATTTGATGAGGAAACCCTACAATCGCTCCCAGTGTCCTCGTCCCACGTGAAGCAATTGCCGGACAAAAAAAGGGGGAGACCTAAGGGGTGGGGGTACTGTTACGCCGAGCGCTTTGGGTCCCTGCTACTCCCCGGAGCGCTCGCGGCTTTTCTCTCTCTGCAGCGCCCCGGTCAGACCCGCTGACCGGGAGCGCTGCACTGACACTGCCGGCGGGGATGCGATTCGCATAGCGGGACGCGCCCGCTCGCGAATTGCATCCCAAGTCACTCACCTGTCCCGGCCCCCGGCTGTCATGTCCTGGCGCGCGCGGCTCCGCTCCTTAGGGCGCGCGTGCGCCAGCTCTCTAAGATTTAAAGGGCCAGTGCACCAATGATTGGTGCCTGGCCCAATCAGCCTAATTAGCTTCCACCTGCTCCCTGGCTATATTACCTCACTTCCCCTGCACTTCCCTGCCGGATCTTGTTGCCTTGTGCCAGTGAAAGCGTTTAGTGTTGTCCAAAGCCTGTGTTCCAGACCTTCTGCTATTCCATTTGACTACGAACCTTGCCGTCTGCCCCGACCTTCTGCTACGTCTGACCTTGCCTCTGCCCAGTCCTTCTGTCCCACGCCTTCTCAGCAGTCAGCGAGGTTGAGCCGTTGCCGGTGGATACGACCTGGTTGCTACCGCCGCAGCAAGACCATCCCGCTTTGCGGCGGGCTCTGGTGAATACCAATAGCATCTTAGAACCGGTCCACCGACACGGTCCACGCCAATCCCTCGCTGACACAGAGGATCCACATCCAGCTAGCCGAATCGTGACATATGCTGTCGATAATAAAATGGTTTATTTTTACCAACTAAGAAAATCCAAAGTGAATGAACAAAGGAGAAATCTAAATCAAAACACTATTTATTGTGATCATCATTTGCCTTCATAACAGCATCAATTCTTCTAGGTGCGCTTCGTAATACAATATGGGGTTACCAGTTCTTAAAAATAGGCCAACAGATAAAAGGATGATCATTTGCCCAAAATCTGTGGTAATATTGGCCATATAGCACATGGCACATTTTTCTAGCGCATACAGTAGTGCTGGCAGTACAATAATAACACAGTACAGCTACTGTAACAATTGTATAGGAATTGAAATCCTTTTAATAGTAGCCATCATATATAAGGCTATAGTTCTGATATAGTTTAGCATTTTATATGATGTATACATATTTTTCTTCTTCCAGGAGGAAACACAATTCTCATACCACTTCTCAATGATCAATTTATGCTCCTGGATACTACTGGTACCTACAATATGTGCCTATTAATAGTCCGGACTCTCTGTACTATAGTCCAGCCTTATCTTGTGGTTCTCCTCACTATGACACTGCTCTTGTAGAGTTACTACTGATAATCCAAGACTATCTAGGAACGGCTGCCTGGATATTTTACCACAGAAAAGTCTGAACATCCTTGCAGGGGTCATTTGAAAACCACCATCTGGTAACTGACTTATAGCAGTATCACTAGACCATGGATTCCAACTGTGCTGCCAGTTAACATCTATAAATTTCATAAACAAGTAGTATTTAAGGCCTCCAGTATATTTATAAGTTTGGATGCCATGCAACCATCTGCTACAGATCCACCTTCTATTCCTGTTTCCAACATAATTTCTTTCTTTCTTCCATCATTGCTTCAATAAATCATGTTCCTGCAACACCAACATACAACATAGATCCTATTCATCACTATTGACCTTAAACTGTGGTCCAGGTAATTTAGCTCTGACTGAGCCAAGGTGGCTAAGGCTTGTTTCACACTACAAAATTACTCCGTTTTAAAGATCCGTACGAAGTTCCGTCTGAAAATCAGCTGAAAACGGCAGTTACAAAATCCTATACGGCCGTTAGTAAATCCCATTATAGTCTATGGGATTTTTCTAATAGCCGTTTTAACCCATTATCGCCTGTTATTAATAACGGCCGTTATTTTGTGAAGGAAGATAGTAACGGGAGAAATAGTGCATGCACTATTTCTCCCGTTACTATCTTCCTTCACAAAATAACGGCCGTTATTAATAACGGGCTATAACATGTTAAAACGGCTATTTGAAAAATACCATAGACTATAATGGGATTTTTTATTGGCCGTATAGGATTTTGTAACTGACGTTTTCAGCTGATTTTTAGACGGACCTTCATACGGATCTTTAAAACGGAGTAATTTTGTAGTGTTAAAGAAGCCTAATATGATATGGCTGCTCTTGACTGGGTATTGACTCTATGTGAACAAGGCATTCTGATTGTGTCTTCCCTGTCTGCATTCATAGCTATGTTCTAGAAAGATTTTGCAGAACTCTTCTGTATGCCATCAACTTTCATACATAAACCTCTGTAGGCCTTGATCAGTTGGGAAACGTCAAGACCTATCTGTTTTCACGGGGCATTTCTTACACAAGAGAGATTTCCTTCTTGGTCCTCCATCATTTCATTAGTCCCACGCTCTTGGGGTTACCCTGGCTCAGATGTAACTCACAAATATCACATCACCATTAAAAAGTACAGACGCTTTCTGTACATTGCCCTTATGATTGTGTCATTCACTTTTTCCAGTCCAAAATGCTCCTAAGGGTATTATCTATCCATTATGAATGAGGCATGAAAATCTATTAAGTTTTAGGGGGCACCTGTCACTGTGTTAAATCACTATTGGCCAAAGATCGAGCAAGCTGCTATTGAAACAATAATATTGTTGCATCATGTCACAAACTGTATGTTTCAGTATGTCATAATAACCAGGATTGCCCCGGCTCATGTTCAGTGCAGTCACCCAATGTAATTTTATGGTCTAGGCTCCATCATAGCCAAATGTACAAGGTTTGCCTGCTTCTCTATAAATGCAGTCATATTTGTTCACAAGCACTGTGCGCTGGAGCACTGCTATATTTAGCCGTATTGATCTGCATGAATGGTTTGTTCTTTTACCTTGTATATCACTTCTTAAAACACTCCCCAGAGGCAACGTCCTGCTCTCACCTCTTCATTTTCTCGTGTAAAATATGCTCTCAACAATAAGTAGCAGACACATGAAATGGCTTCAATCATCTCTGCACCACTTACTCTGCTACCTCATTTCTCTGCAGGTTTTTACATTTATTTATTTGAAACAAAGACAAATATGTAGAGCAGAAATGAATGCTATGTGTCTCACCAGATCTACATCCATCTCTAATGATAGGCTTTACATCATTAACAGCCGAGCTCTGTAATTATAGAGATACAGGATATGAATGATAGTCTGGGGTTTTCTGACAGAATAGGAAACAGCCAGCACCTCCTTTTTACCATTTCAGAATGCTGTTCCTCCAGGCAAATAACTGTAACCAGTTAATGCAGATTTTGTACTTTTGAGTCAAAGTCATTTGGGTTTTCCAGAGCAAAGTAAAAATCGGAGAAAAAAACTATTTTGATGAATTCCCTTTTCATTTTTTCATTTAATCCCATATTTATTACTAGAATTGGCATCAGGACCACAGCTTTTTCCTGTGCTAATTGAGTGAGAGTGCTGTAGTCTGAAAATATTTTAGAATTCCAGAATTGCCGTACATTTAGCATTTGAGACATATGGGAAGATTTAGCAAAACATGTGTAGAGGAAGAGTGGTGCAGTTGCTCATAGCAACCAATCAAATCGCTTTTTTCATTTTAAAAAAAGGCCTCTGAAAAATTAAAGAAGCAATCTGATTTGTTGCTGCTATGGACAACTTCACCATTCTTTCTCAACACAGGTTATGATTAATCTCCCCTATAGTTTCCTACCTTTATACTACTCTAGGAATGGCATACATACATACCAATATTATATGCAAAAATGGGATATGCTGCAGCACTCTGCAAAGGAACTCACTCAGGTAAGCCACTGTGCTAACTACCATCCAGTTGAGCCCCTTGTTAGTGAACTGTTCAGCAGACAGGACTCACTAGATTCAATGTTGCACAAGACTATTTTATACCTTGCCAATAACTAGAATAGGAGAAGATACAATAATGTCAGCATACGAGAAGTACCTATGGAAACCCACCAGAAAGACACTGAGTTAGCCATGGTTGACAGAGTAATTGGCATCCAGGGGGAGCCAGCCCTGGTAAAATTATTTGCAGGGTACACTGCTATATAATAAAAATTAAAAGGGGCAGTATAGGTAAAATAGTAAACCATGATTTTCAGCCTACCTGATGAGAATCATATATGATCCCTAAACATGTTTAGATCCAGAGCATTGATAGCCAAATGACACTGTGCCCTTTATAAATATCAAAAGAGCACACCTTGAGGCATCTAGAACAGTACTCAGGCAAAAATTAACCCTACTTTCTCGTCGACTTGGAGATGTAATGCTGCAATAGGGTCCCTGCTACATATTTGGTTGGACTATAGAGAAATCTGTGCACTATGGGCAGAGATTTACCATAATTTGGTGGTTCTCCTAGGTGTACGAATACCATAGGGGCCTGAGGTAGCATTGTTAACTTTAACTTTAGAACATCTCCCCAAACCAATGCAAGTGATGATTTTTCATGTATTAAATGCTGTACCATCCTCTATTGTTATCAATTGGAGGACAACACATATTTCCTCAGTTGCAGCCATCAGAGACACAGTACAACATAATTATGAGATGCAAGGCCTTTAGACTTAAGTGGAGCTTATGGGGTATGAAGAAGGGAGCAGGTGATATATATAATTGTTTTACATATATAAAATGATTACAACCAAGATGGCAGGGCTTCCCTGCTGCCTAATTCAGTGGTTCCCTTGAGGAACCTCTCATGGTCACAGAGCTTTCTCTGACACACAGAGAGGTAGGGCCTCAGGACCCGTTGGTTTTACATTGCAGTAATACAAAATTATTTCTCCTTCCTTCTGAGAGCCTTTTTTTTTTTACTTTTTATCTTTACCCATGTTATTATCATTTCAATTAAAGGCAAATACCCCCCCCCCCCCTGTCTTTTAGTAAATTTAGACCCTAAACCCTTTGTGAAGATACTGGCATTTTACCACAGTCCTTTTCTACACACTCTTGTTTATAACGGCCAGATTTGGATTTGTGGTTTCTTGCCCAGTTCTTGAAGTATTTTGGCTTGTCACTTTGAATGCTTTTGTGGATTATGGTCATGTAGTCTGACCCCACTGCCTCTTTAAAAATTCTGGGATTTAACTTCTGCATTGAATATAAGACAGCAGTGCCCTTTAACCAATTTAATCATTCCCTCTCTCGAATCCTATGTTTACACTACTATCCTACCTTACATATCTGATTTAAATTACCATTATTACACTTTCAGGGATCATTTCTATAGTTCTTAAATAATCATTATTCCAAAGACATTACGACACAAAGAAAAGGTTTAGTAGGTATGGTCTACAACATACTTCACCTGGCTCTTTATTTAGATACTCTCCTAGTCATCCTACAGGACCCTTCCCCTGTACCGGCTCCAATATTGAATATATGTAATGGAGGTTTGTTTAAAACACTGTATATATATATATATATATATATATATATATATATATCTACAACTGTGCAAATACCCCCCCCCCCCCCACCCCAAAAGAAAAAACAAACTCTGGGCAAGGTAAAATGTAGAATTTATCAATAAATCTTTATTCATATACAAAAAAGCATTAAAAACACATATAGAGGATCACACAAAGAATGGAAAAAATACACATATAAACAAAGGGATACTGGGTTGAAAGTCCTGATATAGTAGCACACTGTATATCTGTTAAATATTGAGGCTACAGAGTGGAAAGGTAGTCAAGTAATAACAACATATATATCGCCCTTGGCATAAAAAAACGTGGTGCTCTGTTCAATATTGGTACAAGCGACACATTGCTAGCAGGTAAAAGTACCCCATTTTGGTCCCTTGGGCCCAAATGCTTGCATTGGGGTTACCCCATGATGGTAACTGTGGATTAATGTGTGCTTTATGTTCTTAGATCTCTTGTATGTTAGGCCAATATTTCTCCATCCCTTGGGTCATTTCTTTCGTGCGTGAATGATAATCCGTAATAAATCTGATTTGTTGTGTAGTGTCAGTAATATTTTTCTTCCTTCCCTGTAATAAACTTGTACGATTACTCCCTTTTGGTTGGTTATGTGCTTTTCTTAACGTTCCATTGTCATACCCCCTTTCTTTGAACCTTACCTGAAGGTCCTTAGCCTGGTTTTCAAATGTTTCGTCATCAGAACAAATATGGCGATCCCGGGTTCACCTATTTTTGATGTGAGTTTGATGTTTTTGTCATTATGGTTCAACTTCTGTGGCAAATCCTCCAGTTCCTATTTGGGGACCTGCCAAATTAGGCGGATGTCGTCTATATACCTCCCCCAATAGTGGATTTTTTCAATTCCAGGGACTGGGTTGCATAGAAAGATATCCCTTTCCCACAACCACAGGAACAAATTAGCATATGAGGGCACACAAACAGCCCCTGTAGCCGTGCCCTGGAGCTGCAGATACAGGGTCTCTTTAAACATAAAAAAATGTGCAACAACACAAATTCAAGGGCTGATAGGAGAAAGTCAAAAAGATCAAAGTCTAGGGAGCTGGAGGACAAGAAAAAGATTACCGCTTGTAATCCATCACGGAGTCTTATGGAGGTGTACAACGCCTCAACGTCACAGGTGGGGAGTATCATGTCTGGTTCCAGTTGCAGATTATTCAGTTTCCTGAGTACATCATTGGTGTCCTTTAAATGGGATGGGAGAGTCACCTACAAGAGGTGCCAAATAGTAATCAATTAGTTTACAGAGCGGCTCACACAAGTTTCCACAACCCTTTACCATAGATCTACCGGCTGGGCAAGTAGCATTTTTATGTACCTTAGGGAGTAGGTAAATGGAAACTACTGTAGGGTTAGTTGGAAATAGTGCCTCCATCTGCTTAATAGATAGAGTTCCATGATCAACAGCCTCTTGGAAAATGTTGCATAGTTCCATCTGAAATGTAGTGGTGGAACCAGACATGATACCCGCTACCTGTGACGTTGAGGTGTTGTAAACCGCCATAAGACACCGTGATGGATTACAAGCGGTAAGTTTTTTCTTGTCCTCCAGCTTCCTGGACTCTGATCTTTGTGAATTTGTGTTGTCACACTATTTTTTTATGTTTAAAGAGACCCTGTACCTGAAGCTCCAGGGCACGGCTATGGGGGCGGCTTGTGCACCCTCATATGCTAATTTGTTCCTGGGGTTGTGGGAAAGGCATATCTTTCTATGCAACCCAGTCCCTGGAATTGAAAAAAAAATCCACTATTGGGGAGGTATATAGACGACATCCTCCTAATTTGGCAGGGCCCCAAAAAAGGAACTTGAGGATTTGCTACAGATGTTGGACCATAATGACAAAAACATCAAACTCACATAAAAAATAGGTGAACTCATCATTGAATTTTTAGATGACAAAATCTCAATTACTGACAATGGCCCTCTTTCAACAGATTTATTTAGGAAAAGCACATCTGCGAATACAATCCACACGCATCTTCAGGAAATCCTTGACATCTGATAAGAAATATACCTATGGGACAGTTTCTACGGAATCGCATTTGTTCTGATGACTACACATTTGAAACCCAGGCTAAGGACCTTCATGTAAGGTTCAAAGAATGGGGGTATGACAATAGAACTTTAAGGAAAGCATATGACCGACCAAAAGGGAGTAATTGTACAAGTTTATTACAGGGAAGGAAGAAAAATATTACTGACACTATGCAACCAATCAGATTTATTACTGATTATCATTCACGCACAAAAGAAATGACCCAAGGGATGGAGAAATATTGGCCTATCCTGAAAAGTGCTTGCAAAATATCTACCTAACAGATCTTCAGTGACATACAGGAGATCTAAGAACAAAAAGGGCACATTAGTCCACAGTTACCATCATGGGGTAACCCCAATGCAAGCAATTGGGTCCATCACTCTCCTTCTTGGTCAAATAGCCCTTACACAGCCTGGAGGTGTGTTTGGGGTCATTGTCCTGTTGAAAAATAAATAATGGTCAAACTAAACGCAAACCGGATGGAATAGCATGCCGCTGCAAGATGCTGTGGTAGACATGCTGGTTCAGTATGTCTTCAATTTTTAATAAATCCCCAACAGTGTCACCAGCAAAGCACCCCCCACACCATCACACCTCCTCCTCCACACCAGCACACCTGTGAAGCGAAAACCATTTCAGGTGACTACCTCTTGAAGCTCAACAAGCAAATGCCAAGAGTGTGCAAAGCAGTAATCAAAGCAAAAGGTGGCTACTTTGAAGAACCTAGAATATGACATATTTTCTGTTGTTTCACACTTTTTTGTTATGTATATAATTCCACATGTGTTAATTCATAGTTTTGATGCCTTCAGTGTGAATCTACAATTTTCATAGTCATGAAAATAAAGAAAACTCTGAATGAGAAGGTGTTTCCAAACTTTTGGTCTGTACTGTATATATATATATATATATATATATATATATATATATACCAGTAGAAAAATTGCAGCACTACTTATCCGACATAGGTAAGGGGGGGTGCTTGCGTTAAAAGACCCGATCACAGTCCATATTCCAATAGAAAACCAGTAGAACACAGCACTCCAAAGTAAACTTGTGAATGTATTCTCTCATAGCAGCATACAACATTTCAACTCCTCCTGGAGTCTTTTTCAAGCTTGAAAAAAACTCCTGGAGGAGTTGAAACATTGTATGCCGCAATGAGAGAATAAATTCACGAGTTCACTTTGGAGTGCTGTGTTCTACTGATTTTCTATATAGATATATAAATATATATATATATATATATATATATATATATATATATTATATATTTTCTATATAACGTTAGGATACTTTTGAGTCATTATGACAGATGTTTTCTTTGTCCTGTGGAGTATTTCAGTCCTTGTTTTTATTTCCATTTTATTAATTTTATCAGCTGTCATTTGTGTTGTGTACTTTGAGCAGGGCTAATCTATTCACTTTTTTTATTTTTTTCATTGGGTTGCAGTTTAATTTACTCATTTACTATGATTTACTTTTTTCATTTTTCTCCCTTCTTCTCCTATTTCCTCCTCCCCTCCCCCCTTTTTTTCACCCCTCTTCCTCCGTTCTTCTCTTTTCTTCTTCTCTTCCCTCCCTTGCCTATTTTCTGTTTTTCTTTCTGGTTCCCTTTCTCTCTCTTCTACACTGTACGCATCTGCTTTTTAGGTATTGGCAACATCCTGGCATCACTTTTTGATCCATGTATCTTATATTACATAGATTCACATTTTTCTATTATGTATTGTGTGCGTGAATTAATTACTAATTTTCATTATCATCCATTAACCATTCACTATCATTCATTCATTCTCTTTGTCCACTCACATGTATCACACATTACTCTGATCACACTAACTCACATACTATAATGTATATAAAACGTTTTAATATTAGTCACCACTTTTATGTATTTTATGTATATATAAATACATGCCTACCATGTTGGCCATTTTGGTATAGTCTCCTTTTCAAGCCTCCGCTCAGCCATTTTGGTGGAGCCAATTGCCTCCCCGAGCGCTGCGCGCAAGGATGCACGCAGCCTTAGTTTCAGTCACTAGGCCAGCGCACATAGAAGGATCGGCCTCACAATCACATGACGATTTTGTAACGTGGCTTCCGCCATACCCTGGGGTTTCCGGCTGCGGCCAACACGCTCACGGATTTCCTATCAGCTGCCAGGTGTGTACCTCTGTTATGCCTCCTCCCTATTGGTTACCTTGAATATGTAACTGTGCTTCCCCAAGCCCTTATATGGGTTTGTAGGTGAAAAATTCAATTGCAAATTTTAGAAGAGGAGGAGGATAAAACAAAAGTGCAAAGATAAAATTTGGCCTGGTCCTTAAGGTCAAAATGGGCTTGGTCCCCAAGGGGTTAGGGAATGTGTCCAGGCTGTCTGATAAAATAAAAAATAAAACTACCTTACCTCCTTTGCTCCCCCTCAGCCTCCATGATCACAGTGCATAGTCTCTGCCAGGCTATACATCCCAGTTCCTAGGAAATATGTCACATTGCCACTTGCCGCAGCAGTGTCATACATCAGCCATTGATTGGCTGAGAAGCAATGTGACATATTGTCTGTATCAATGAGATCTATAGCATGATGGAGACTAGGTGTTGTGATACCAGAGGCTGCGGGGTAGTGAGGGAGGTAAGTACAGTTTATTTTAGTTTTTTTTCTTAATAGACAGGCTGGACAAATTTCTTAGAAACATATTTAGCTGCACAGACCCTTTATTGTATTAGTTAGAGAGCAGGCAAGCAGGAATTGTCTTGCCATTTCTTGTGAGCATTGTTTGAAAAATAAAGCTGGCTGAGGCCAGTTTAAAAATAACCTTGCTGTGTTGGATTGAAATTTCTGGTGTGCCAACCATCTTAGAACCTATAAATATCAATTCCTGTGAGAGAGGGACCCCCTCCAAGTTGTCACACCGTGTATTGTGCCAGTAGCCACAACTGAATTTACTGAATTAAAATTTTGCAATCGATTAATTTACATTCAGTCTATTTCTTCATCTCATTGCTTTAATGTAATTGTATGTAAACAATCAATCTATTTTATTAGCTTCATAAAAACATATAAAGAGAAAAGCAAATAGATATCCCATGAGGTTGAAGGGTAATGCTATAAAATGACTAGCAAATATCTGCTTTTAGAAAATGACCTAACATCTTTTTATATTGCCACCTCACATATTAGGCTTAATGTCTAGTGATTTTTAATCTGCTACTCATACGTTCTAATAAAGTCAGATGTGTGGGAGGGCAGCCGCTCTGAATAATATACAGTGCACACAGTTCTATATTCCCGCTTACACATGACTGCACTGCAATTTATCAGCAAGGCATTTGCAGAGATATATAACACTGGGGGAAATGGTTTATTGCAGTTATTATATTGCACTGCCGAAGGCTACAATGTTCTTTCCTGATCGGATATTTCTAGAATCTTAGCACATTGGCGTTACACTTCCTAATTTAGCTATCATCTGCTATATTGTGCACGTCCAATTCAATTATAAATGATGAGGTTTTATTACTTGTGCCATAAAGGTTATGATGTGTGATATTTTAACCAACCCTATGCCTACTTAGATATAATGCCAGCAAGTTTATTCTCAAAGGCCAAACTAATTCAGTGACTCATGGCAGGGTGTGTCTCTACATTGAGAGCTACTACTTTTACCATCTTTGCTTTTGTCCTTTTGATAAATGATAGCTCTTAGCTTCAATAACTTTACAGATTTATTGTATGCTAGTATTTCTAATGCGGCAAGTATTGTACATCATTACTTATTATTGGTTTCTTACACTAAAACAACTATGAAGATTACTTCCTGAGATCAAAGAGTTTAAAGTTATGAGATTTGAAGCATGTCCCAGGTTTTTCCTTTTCTTTTACCTTAACCCCTTATCGACGCAGGACGTAAATATACGTTCTGGTGCGGTGGAACTTAATGCACCAGGACGTACATTTACGTCCTATACATAACGGCAAGCATTGGAGCGATGCTCGGGTCATGCGCGGCAGAACCCGGCTGCTGATAGCAGCCAGGGACCCACCAGTAATGCGGACATCCGCGATCACGCGGATGTCCGACATTAACCCCTTAGATGCTGTGATCAATACAGATCATGGCATCTGCAGCGCTGCGGTCACTAAAATGAATGATTGGATCGCCCGCAGCAGTGATCTGATCATCCAGAACAGCAGATGGAGGTCCACTCATGTGCCTCCGCTGCCTTCAACGGATCTACTGCTCTGGTCTGAGATCAAGCAGACCAGAGCAGAAGATGACCAATAACACTGATCAGTACTATGCCCTATGCAAAGCACTGAACAGTATTAGCAATCGAATGATTGCTATAAATAGTCCCCTATGAGGACTATTAAAGTGTAAAAGTAAAAGTAAAAAATAAAAGTAAAAAAAAATTGATAAATCCCCTCCCCAATAAAAATGTAAATTGTCAGTTTTACCCCATTTTACCCCCAAAAAGTGTAACTTTAAAAAAAATAAACATATTTGGTATCCCCGCGTGTGTAAATATTCACACTATTAAAATATAATGTTAATTATTCTGTGCGGTGAACGGCGTGAACGTAAAAAAAAAAAAGACCAAAATTGAAGAAAAATTTATTAAAAGTTTTATATTTGCAAATGTGGTATAACAACAAAGTACAGATCATGGCACAAAAAATGAGCCATCATACCACCGCTTAAACGGAAAAATGAAAAAGTTATAGGTCAGCAAAGTACAGGGATTTTAAACGTACTCATTTGGTTAAAAACTTTCAGGTTTTTTTTAGACTGTATAATAATATAAAAGTATGTAATCATGGGTATAATTTTAATCGTATTGGCCCACAGAATAAAGAAAACAGGTATATTTTACCGTATCGTATACAGCATGAAAACTAATCCTTCCAAAATTTGTAAAATTGTGTTTTTCTTATCAATTTCTACACACAAATAGTATATTTTTTTGGGTTGCGCCATACATTTTGTGGTACAATGAGTGATGTCATTACAAAGGACAACTGATTGCGCAAAAATCAAGCCCTCATACTAGTCTGTGGATGAAAATATAAGAGAGTTATGATTTTTAGGCCCAAATGGGCTCAGTCCTTAAGGGGTTAAAGGGGTACTCTAAAGACAACGCATTGTTTCAAATCTTCAAATCAACTGGTAACAGTTACATCAATTTGCAAATCTCAAGCCTTCCAGTACTTACCAGCTGCTGTACACCATGGAGGAAGTTAGTACAGTGGTCCCTCAACATACGATGGTAATTCGTTCCAAACGACCCATCGTTTGTCGAATCCATCGTATGTTGAGGGATCCGTGCAATGTAAAGTATAGGAAGCTGTACTCACCTGTCCCCGCCGCTCCGGACCAGGTCCTCACTGCTCCCGATGCTGTCTCAGGGGCTCCTGATGCAGTCCCGCTGCTCCGGTGTCTTCTTCGCGATCCTCCGGCTTCTTCCGCATCTTCTCCGGTGTCCGGGCCTCGCTTTCTGGTGATGTTATTACGCTGCTGCGCCGGCACGGCGTGCGTAATGACGTAATAACGACGCCGGTAAGCGAGGCCCGGACCCCAGAGAAGATGCAGAAGACGCCGGAGGATCGCGAAGTGGACCCGGAGCAGCGGGCATAGTTAAGCGAACCTGTCCGGGATGCTTAAACTGCTATCCTACAGCAGCTTAAGCATTTTGCGCTGTCGGATAGCAGTTAATGCGATGGCCCCGACATATAAAAGAGGCCATCGTATGTCGATTTTATCATATGTCGGGGCCATCGCATGTCGGGGGGTTACTGTATAGCCTTTACAGTCAGACACAGTGCTTTCTACTGCCATCTCTGTCTGTGTCAGGAACTGTTCAGTGCTTGAGCAAACACCATAGCAAATATCTCTCCTGATCTGGAAAGTTCTTAACACAGACAATGATTGCAGCAGAGAGCACCATGGCTGACTGGAAAGACTACACAACTTCCTTAAGACTATGTAACAGCAGGTGTGTGCTACAAGGCTTGATTTTTTTTTTTTTATTAAGTAATGTGCAAGTCTGTATAACTTTCCAGCACCAGTTGATTTGAAAAACAGTTTTTCTGATGAAACCCTTTAATAACCACCTCAATGGTAACAGGTGTTCAGATTCTGCAATTGGTGCAATGTCAATGTTTAAGCTTTTACACTGGGGTTCCTACAGTGTAGCCTGCTCAGATAAGCAGAAAAGCATTTCTCTATAATATATTACGATTTTTTCTGAGTAGATATTGTAGGGTTTTTTGTTTAATGTGCCAGAATTTCCAACAAAAAATAAAAAAAAACTCTACTAACTCTCCACTTTACTCGGAAAACCTTACAAATGGACATGGACATTAGTGAAAAGGGGCATGTCTTCCAAAAAAAAAAAAATCTACAATTTCGAAGGAAATCTACAAAGTTAATTTTCCATTCTTTTCAATGGAATTCCTGCAGCGGAATGGGACAGCGGAATCTCATTAAAGTGTATTGGCTATTAATTCATAGAGAAATTCTGGCATGTGAATATAGCCTCACCGTTTAGCTTAAAGGGATACTGCTCCCCTAGACATTTTAGGGGATAAGATGTCTGATTGTGGGGGTCCCACTTCTGGGACCCCCGCAATCTCCCTTCAGAACCGGGCATTCAGTTAGAACCCCGTCTGCGATGCCGGAGGCTCGTGATGTCATGGCCATGCCCCCTCATCATGCCACGCTCAATGCAAGTCTATGGGAGGGGGTGTTGGCGGTCATCACGCCCCCTCCCATAGACTTACAATGAAAGCGAGAGCTTGAGATCATGAGGGGGCATGGCTGTGACGTCATGAGCCTCCAGCGCCACATCGCTAGTCATCTGGCACAGAGCGAAGTTTTCTCAGTGCACTGGATGACTGTGTTGCTGCAGCAGAGATCGCAGGAAGTCCCAGCGGTGGGATCCCCACGATCAGACATCTTATCCCCTTCAGATAGGGGATAAGATGTCTAGGTGCAGAGTACCCCTATAAGTAAAAACAATGCAAATATGTTATTTTGACATGCACATAGCTTTCAAATGTATGCCAAACTAATTTTAGACATACACCATTTTTTAACAAACAATAATAACTTAATAACTCAAACTTGTCTACAGTCAGTTTTCGAACTGTATTATACTGTAGATGAGGGTAAATATGAAATCTAAGGTACTGTAATCTTGGATGGGTCCCCTCTCATACAAAGGTGAGTAGATCCTTGCATGGGTTCATGATAATGCTACATAATGTCAGGAAAATGTAATTATTTCCTCTTCTGATTTATAACATTATGTTCCCTGGACAGAAGCCTTTTCTACTCTTAAACCTGGAATCCATAATATACCGTACTCTCCAATAATAATGTCTAAACTTATTGTACTGCGAGCTATAGAGCTGTTAATGTATGCACTTTGCACTTCTTAACTGGAAAATGATAGCTTCCTGCTGCAAAAATACTTCAGCTTTAAATGGTTGTAACCTGGGCACCTGTGCCAGAGAAACGCAGCTTTGATGCTTTCCCAGAGGATGTTCTCAGCTGCTTTAGTAATTCTTCTCACCTCTTCTTGAGGAGTCATGATCAGACCTTAGAAGTGATTAGATAGTTTGCCAAGGAAGCAGCTTTCCTATCTGAGACGCAGTCTGTATAGCTTGTGAAATCAATGCAGAATCATCCCAGACAAGCGGCACATTGGTAACAGTATGCCAACTCACAACTTTATTCATGGTCTGTGCTAAGACAAGTTCATCTGTAAAACTGAAAACACGAAGCCTGCATTGTCCTATCTTTACCCTTCACTCCTCCTCGGCAAGATTCTTAGCTTCTTCCCTTGCTTAATAGAATTCCCCATGTTTCTTATATTTGCATTTTCTATGATTTAATGACACAGACTAGAAAAGGATACAGCTTGTTATGTTATACATATTGGCTTCTAGGTCACTGTGCTTTAATGTACTAGAGAGAGTATCAAGGTGATGGGGCAGATTATCAGAATACAGTATACTGTCTGTCAGTGTCTTGTGGTTTTTAGGTCCTGATATATTTTGGAATTGGGGACTGTATTTCCTTAATATAATGTTATTAGCAGAATTGTTCCTATTATCAGTTAGAATAATCGGATGTCCTCAATAGCTCCTAACAGGCATTCCGAAATTACAGTGGATTATCTGAGATCAGGCTGAACACTTATTTATTGATACTGTTTACAAACTATAGACTGCCATAAAACATAGACTATTATATGCTGATGCGTTCTCTTGGAAACCATAGGGAACTGAATTCCTATAGAGTTAAAGCTAATAGTATTATATAAGGATATGTATGCTCATGTTTAACATTGTCTATAATTTTCTGAAAAAGGGGTATCCAAGCAGAACATAATTGTAAATCTGTTTACCAGTGCTGTATAGTCTGTGCCTTCCTATAACTGATAGGCAGCCCTCCAGATGTAGCATCATTAGACAGCTGCATGAGCAATTTCAACAATGAAATTACATTAGAGAATTCCTATTCAAGGGGAATGGTAGTGCTTAAGATCATTGCAGTCATTCGGAAATCTTACCAATCTAGAGCAAAAGATAGAGGTACTGCATGAAGTTCCTAGGCCTCAATACAAAACTTTAACATGGCCCCCAAATATGCATGCATTTAATGTGATGTGAATACAGGCATGACCATGGTTATTACTGGCTCTACCGTAGGGGCGGGGAATGGGGAGGGTGTAGCTGTGCTTGGGGAGAAGCTGGCTAGAAGGATGGAGGAGCGTTTAAACTAGGGACTGGGGGGAGGGAACCTACAACGTAGAGGGGGAAGATAGTGTAGATAGAGAGGGGGGACTTATTAAGGTACCGGGGGTGGAGTGGAGGGAGGGGTTAGAATAGTTAATAGGGATAGCCGTTATAGGAAAAAAAAAACATACACCATTGAATTGCATGTTAATTAATGCCAGAAGTCTGTCCAATAAAACTGACTAACTGGAGTTGATAATATCTGAGGAGAATTATTGCATAGTGGGTAAAACAGAGACTTGGTTGGACGATAGCTGTGACCGGGCGGTCAACATACAGGGCTATAGTCTATTCAGGAAGGATCGGACAAAACAGAAGGGGGGAGGAGTTTGTCTTTATGTAAAGTCCAGTCTGAAGGCCGCAGTGCGGGAGGATATATACAGGAGGGAAACGATAATGTGAAGTCACTATGGGTAGAACTATATGGAGATAAAAATAAAAAAATTCTGATAAGGGAGACTGAGACCTGTGAATCTGATAAAGGAAACAGGTTTCTGACTATAGCTAAAGACAATTATCTTTCCCAAATGGTGCAGGGCCCGACCAGAGAGGGCACCCTACTAGACTTAATAATAAACAGACCTGACAGAGTAAATAATGTGCAGGTAGAAGGACACCTAGGATATAGTGATCATAATATAATACATTATAACTTGTTCTTCAATAAGGGAACCTTGCGAGGGGCAACAAAAACAATGAACTTTAGGAAGGCAAAGTCTGCTCAACTCAGAGAAGCCCTTAACAATATAAAATGGAATAATGTCCTCAAAAACAAGAACACTGACACAAAATGGGAGACTTTTAAGAATATTTTAAATTCTCACTGTAAGAGGTATATACCTCATGGGAATAAAAGGGTCAGGAATAAACGAAAACCAATATGGATGAATAAAAATGTTAAGGGGGCAATAAATGACAAAAATAAACCATTTAAACTACTAAAACAGGACAGCAGTGAAGCAGCATTAAAAAGCAATAGAGAAAAATGTAAAATATGAAAAAAACAGTTAAAAGCCGCAAAAATATAGAGACAGAAAGACTTATTGCCAAAGAGAGTAAACCTAACCCCAAAATGTTCTTTAACCCCTTAATGCATATGTTTATGAATGTCCATAAGCGTCTCCTGAGGTATGACGCACACTCAACAGGTGAGCGCGCATCATACCCGGTGGGTTCCAGTTGCTATAAGCAATCAGGACCCATGGCTAATGCCGATCGCCGATCGGGCTGATGTCCAACATTAACTCTTTAGACACGGCGATCAAACTTGATCGCCACGTCTAACGTGAAAGTAAAAGCTTCCCGGCAGCTCATTCGGGCTGATCGGGGCCATCACGGTAAAATCGCTATGTCCCGATCAGCTAGATAGCAGCAGAAGGGTCCCTTACCTGCCTCCTGGATAGATTTTTGGGTAAAATGACTGATGTCATTACAAAGTAGAATTGGTGGCGCAAAAAATAAGCCATCATATGGATTTTTAGGTGCAATATTGAGAAGGTTATTATTTTAAGAAGGTGATGAGGAAAAAACGAAAATGCAAAAACTGAAAAACCCTCCGTCCTTAAGGGGTTAACTATATAAATAGCAAAAAGGTCAACAATGAAGGTGTAGGCCGTTTAAAAAACCCAGGAAGAAGTACAGTGCCGCCTACAAAAGATCAAAATCGACAAATCACGAGGCCCAGATGGCATTCACCCCCGTGTTCTAAAGGAATTAAGTAATGTAATAGACAGACCCATATTTTTTATATTCAGGGACTTCATAGTAGCAGGGACTGTTCCCCAGGACTGGCGCATGGCAAATGTGGTGCCAATATTTAAAAAGGGGTCAAAAGGTGACCCAGGGAATTATAGATCTGTTATTTATACTCCGTTGTATGTAAACTGTTTGAGGGTTTTCTAAGAGATGCTATTTTGGAATATTTAAAAATAAATGTATGACCCCATATCAGCATGGCTTTATGAGGGATCAATCCTGTCAAACTAACCTGATCAGCTTTTATGAGGAGGTGAGCTCCAGACTGGACCAGGGGGAATCGCTGGATTTTTCCAAAGCATTTGATACAGTGCCACACAAAAGGTTGGTGCATAAAATGAGAAGGACTGGGCCTGGGTGAGAATGTGTGTAAGGGGGTAAGTGCTGGAAAAACTCAGGGAACGTGCCAGCTTGAGTGCATAAAGAGGGAAACACATCATCATGTAGCAATTTCGCATATCCAGTGGCCTACATGATGATGTGTTTCCCTCTTTATGCACTGAAGCTGGTATGTTCCCTGAGTTTTTCCAGCAAGATGGTGCACCACCACATTATGGGTGTCAGGTCTGAGCATTCCTAGATGAACAGTTTCCTGGAAAGTGGATTGGTCGTCGTGAGCCAGTTAAATGGCCCCCAATGTTTCCCGATCTGACCCCCTTAGACTTTTATCTTTGGAGTCATCTGAAGGCAATTGTCTATGCTGTGAAGATACAAGATGTGCAGCACCTGAAACTATGGATACTGGAAGCCTGTGCTAGCATTTCTCCTGCGGTGTTGCTATCAGTGTGTGAAGAGTGGGAGAAGAGGGTTGCATTGACAATCCAACACAATGGACAGCACATTGAACACATTTTATAAGTGGTCAGAAACTTGTATATAACTCATGAAAGAATAAAGTTATGTTAAAACCAAGAATATCATTGTTTTTCTTGTGAAATTCCCAATAAGTTTGATGTGTCACATGACCCTCTTCCTATTGAAAAAACAAAAGTTTGATTCAAAATGGCCAACTTCAAAATGGCCACCATGGTCACCACCCATCTTGAAAAGTTTCCCCCCTCCCATTTACTAATGTGCCACAAACAGGAAGTTAATATCACCAACCGTTCCCATTTTTTTAAGATGTATCCATATAAATGGCCCACCCTGTATTTATACCCAGGACTTTTATTCATAACAAGGGGGCATCCCCTACGTCTTGAGGAAAGAAGGTTTCTATACCAGCACAGATTCTTTACTGTAAGAGCAGTGAGACTGTGGAATACTCTCCCGGAGGAGGTGGTCATGGTGAACTCTGTGAAAGAGTTAATAACAGGTTATGTATACTAGATTTATAGGGACAGAATGTTGATCCAGGGATTTATTCTGACTGCCATATTTGGAGTTGGGAAGGAATTTTACCTCTAGTATGAGGGTTTTCTGCCTTCCTCTGGATTAACTCAGTAGGGACTCATTAGGGTAAGAGGTTGAACTTGATGGACTCTGGTCTTTTTTCGACCTTATGAACTATGTAACTATGGTGATGTCACTGTAAAGAGAAAATTACCAGTGATAATATATACATTGGTTTCACAAAAAAATCATAATGAACAGTGGAATGACTGCACAGGGTTTATAAAGAAAGATGTGTCAAAGGACAGGGGTAATGGACAAAGTGAAACAAAAGCCCAGGAATACAAATCATCATACAAGGATTATTCACACAATGATGCCAGAGTCCATTCATTGGCACAGTATATAAAAGACATAGTCTATTTGTCACAAGACAAAGTGATGTCATTACCCTGATAACAAACACTTCAAAGTCATAGGGTGGTGACCTGGAGTGCAGTGGTACTCTGCCAGCACTTGTAGTCCACACTTATTCAAGAGCAGGAGTAGTCACTGATGTCCCAGGTGGATGAAGTGGTGAGGTAGACCCCAAGTGTTCTATTAAGAGGTACTACAAATATAAAACATGAAGCTGCACGCCCCCTCCCATAGACTTACATTGAGGGGGCGGGGCGTGACATCAATAGGAGGCTTCAGACACGGAGCCTCCAGTGCTGCGTGCAGCTGAGACAGGTGGGTGCTGCATGAGAGATCGCAGGGGTCCTCAGTGGCAGGACCCGCGATCAGACATCTTATCCCCTATCCTTTGGATAGTAGATAAGATGTCTTAGGGCCAGAGTACCCCTTTAAGCGTGTAGTAGAAACTAAGACAAGGGGACTCAAAGTGTGTTACAGTATAATAGGGTACTTTTACTAGGGAAATATCTCAAACAGTCAGAACAACAACAGTACCTGTGTTAGCAGAGAGCAGATGGTAGATGGTACAGAAGGAATTAACCCATGTGGGGTGAAGATGTTCAGTTAAGCAGTCCCTGACATGGCAGATCCCCTCAAAAAGACTTGGAGGACACTGTAGGTTGGCTCTCAATAGAAACACGTTTATCTGGCCTGACCAACGATCCACAAAGACACAGAGGGTTAAGTGGCTCTGGAAATGCTGATCTGTAGTGTTTAGATAATCAGAAGGAAGAACTAGGTCCTTCAAGTCCTTATGCACCATATCTGTAGTCATCTGCATAGTAGTCTGTATGGGTACATGTAATCCTGGTAAGCTTTAGCAATTATGCATAAACTCCAATTTAGACAAACAACAGGAACTCCTGCAGACTTTGAGACCCTCTTGAGACAATGTTAAACCTATTTGGAAGCTAATTAAAAAAAAATCCTATTTACTAAAGGATTCTAATGGATTCTGATGAATACCAGAAGGTTTTTTACAGGAATGCTTTCCACCAGAGGTGGCAGCAGAGAGTATTTTATTGGAATTGGAATTCTACAGAATTGGGATTAAGGGACTAATAGTTAAGGGACTATTGGCATATACACCTGAAAAGCATCTTGTGCGCACACAAAAAATAGGTTCCTATGAACCCAACATATGCCAATGAGGTATCCTATTATTATATGCTGCTTTGACATACCTTTTTAATACTGTATATGAAAGGACATGTAATTAATTAAAAATAATAAAAAACAAATTCTCTTATTGTTATAATGGCAAGTGGTATGAATTACATAATGGCCCTCATTTACTATTCTAAACCCGACCTCTTTTGTCGGGTTTTTTTGGCGCATCTTTGTCTGCGCCATGTCGCAGACATCGTGCGCCAGTCTGCGACACCATGCGACATTTTTTCCCGATGGACCCGATGTGGATTCTCCCAAAACCGAAAAAGGGGCGTTACCCGACATTTCTGAGCTTTCCCACGTATTTATTAAGGTTTCCAACCCGAATTTGTTGTATTGTTGTGGATTTTTTCCCGACAGCTCAGAGGAGTTGGAAACCAAAACCAACAAAACCCACGTGCGACAAACAGGATGCGACATAATAATAAATACCAAGGGAAAAAAGCAGTCGGGTAAGAAAGCAAGATAGACTTACAACCCGATTTTCTTAGTAAATGAGGGCCACTATTTTAATTCAGCATGTGGTTAGGATTATGGTGCTACTATGTTTATATAATCTTTTTATTTTTTACTGCTTTTGGACAGTAACCCCACCCAAACACACACCTTTCTTTTCTTTACAAAAAATATTTTTTGTGCCAGGACCCTTCACGTCTTTATTCTTCTGTCAACATAGCATTATGATGGCTTTATGTACACTGCTCAAAAAAGAATAAAGGAACACTAAGATAACACATCCTAGATCTGAATGAATGAACTAATTGTATGAAATACTTTTGTCTTCACATAGTTGAATGTGCTGACAACAAAATCACACAAAAATTATTAATGGAAATCAAATTTATCAACCCATGGAGGTCTGGATATGGAGTCACACTCAAAAACAGTGGAAAACTACACTACGGGCTGATCCAACTTTGAAGTCCTTAAAACAAGTCAAAATGAGGCTCAGTAGTGTGTGTGGCCTCCACGTGCCCGTATGACCTCCCTACAATGCCTGGGCATGCTCCTGATGATGTGGCGGATGGTCTCCTGAGGGATGTCATCCCAGACCTGGACTAAAGCATCCACCAACTCCTGGACAGTCTTTGGCGCAACGTGTCTTGTTGGATGGAGCGATGATGTCCCAGATGTGCTCAATCGGATTCAGGTCTGGGGAACGGGCGGGCCAATCCATAGCATCAATGCCTTCCTCTTGCAGGAACTGCTGACACACTCCAGCCACATGAGGTCTAGCATATTCTTGCATTAGGAGGAACCCAGGGCTAACCGCACCAGCATATGGTCTCACAAAGGGTTTGAGGATCTCATCTTGGTACCTAATTGCAGTCAGGCTACCTCTGGCAAGCACGGCCCCCCAAAGAAATGCCACCCCACACCATTACTGACCCACCGCCAAACTGGTCATTCTGGAGGATGTTCCATGGTGTATCCAGACTCTGTCATGTCTGTCACATGTGCTCAGTGTGAACCTGCTTTCATCTGTGAAGAGGACAGGGCACATGGGGCAAATTTGCCAATCTTGGTGTTCTCTGGCAAATGCCAAACGTCCTGCCCGAGGTTGAGCTGTAAGCACAACCCCACCTGTGGACGTCGGGCCCTCGTACCACCCTCATGGAGTACGTTTCTGACCGTTTGAGTGGACACAAGTGAAATTTGTGGCCTGCTGGAGGTCATTTTGCAGGGCTCTGGCAGTGCTCCTGCTGCTCCTCCTTGCACAAAGGAGGAGGTAGCAGTCCTGCTGCTGGGTTGTTGCCCTCCTAAAGCCTCTTCCACGTCTCCTGATGTACTGGCCTGTCTCCTGGTAGCGCCTCCATGCTCTGGACACTATGCTGACTGACACAGCAAACCTTCTTGCCACAGCTCGCATTGATGTGCCATCCTGGATGAGCTGCACTACCTGAGCCACTTGTGTGGGTTGTAGACTCCGTCTCACCCCACCACTAAAGTGAAAGCATCCACCATTCAAAAGTGACCAAAACATCAGCCAGGAAGCATAGGAACTGAGAAGTGGTCTGTGGTCACCACCTGCAGAACTACTTCTTTATTGGGGGTGTCTTGCTAATTACCTATAATTTCCACATGCTGTTTGTTCCATTTGCACAACAGAATTTGAAATTGATTGTCAGTCAGTGTTGCTTCCTGAGTGGACAGTGTGATTTCACAGAAGTGTGATTGACTTGGAGTTACATTGTGTTGTTTAAGTGTTCTCTTAATTTTTTTGAGCAGTGTACAATTCTTTTACAGAGTATTTTGTTGTTCTCATTGATCCCATCCATGGGTACATAGATATTTTGCTTATTTTCTATTCTTGTTGGAAGGCAGAATGGACATAAAAACAGTTATTCTAATATATATACATGTACTTACAAAAGGAGAACAGATATTGCCCTTGGTGGGGATTAAACCCAGAAACCCAGTGCTAAAAGGCAACAGTGTTAAGCACTAAGCCACCTTACTGCTGACATTAACTGGTAGTAATAAGATTCTTATATTTACATTCGGTGAGGCTGTGCGGAGCAGAAGGCTTACAAAGCTGACTATGATGTCAGCAATGTTGACTCCTGCGACCCGGATATGACGTCAACATGAAGTTCTTCAAGCAGTAGAAAAGCAGACATATTTTGCCATTCATTTTATGATGTGTGAACACAGCCTTAAAAATGTGTCATTCAAGCCTGATTCAAACCCAGCACATTTAAGTAATTCTATTCAGGGGTCATGTCCTTGGAAAAAAAAAGTGTGGGAACTCACCCAAGTTTTCCACTCATGGGCTGGTCCTGCTTATGGGAATGGTGTTCCTGCTGTGGAAAAGGTGCAGGAACTCAGTTCCCACACGTTCCTGCAGGACTCGAGTACTGATTCTATTGGAAGAGAAGCCCAATGAAATATGTCCAGTGACTGAGCAATTCACTTTAAGAGGGTCATTATTATTATTATTATTATTTTTCATAGGAGTTTGACTGTTGTTTCACTTTTTAATACAAAAGTAATAAGTCTAGTCATCTCATTCAACTTAAGTCATTTTCTTCATCCGCTACAACAGGCCGTCTTTTCTAGCTGCTGCCATGTAAAATGTGTGAAAAAGACGCCTTGATTAGGACAGAATTCTTAGATGCCTTTTAAATTACACCCTATAATGAAACACCAGATGTTTTATCACATGGCTTGGAATTTCAAGTAAATGTATAAAGACAAGATCTCAAAGCTTGCTTGGTTTTCTGATGCCTTCCATCACTGCGGACATTTTTCCTAAATTTGCTGATTCTGCAAGCAAATCAAATGGCATTGCTTTAGAGAGAGTAAGAAATGAGCTTTTAGCATCCTTCACATATTGGGAGGAATTTACTTGTGAATTTACACCTGGTTCATGGGGCAAATAAGACTTACATTTCTGCATACTTCTGTTTTGCACAAAAATGTAGCAATTTTTTTTATCATTTTTTTTCCTCATTCAGTCTTCAGATCCATATTTTGAGCCTTATTTTTGGACATTTATCGCTTTTGCGCGTTCCCACATCATTTTTTTTCATCCATCTTTGCCATTTACAGCTCAAGGAACAGCCCAATATATTATGTTGGAGCATACACTTACACAGCTCTCATAATTTTTTTTGTAAATGGGCAGGGTTTAGTGGGGGGGGGGGGGGGGGGGGCACTTCTGGGGCAGGATGTAGGCCGTAAGTCAATATGGAAATATAGAACACTATGCACAATATGCTGTTTTGTTTGTGTTTTTTTTTTGCACTTTCTTGACTCAGTGGCAATTGCTCTAAAATGCAGCATACTGTAGCTATGGTGGTTTTTACCCAGTTTTTCTACAATAAACCTTCACAGGTATTTTCCTGGTAGAACAACAAACAACAGAAAATGCATGGAATGCTCCTGGAAAAAAAAAAACGTTGTTCCCACGATGACAGGCTTCTCCCTAGCCAGCCAGCACCCTGCTGTGTACTGATATGGGGAAGTAACCCTGGGACATACATTCCCAGTCATGTCTTAAGACTCCTAGTTGGAGAAAGCTAACTGAACAGGTGGTATGAAAGCTTCCTTAGGCTGGGTTCACATATGTCCGGCATCCGACATAGGTGAACTCAGCCTAGATCTCGACGCAACTGATGCCACAACTGATGACGGACAGGGGGAACACAGCAAGCTGCATTCCCCTGTCCGGTGCTCTCCGGCGTGTCCAACTATCCGGCATCAAATTTGAGACGCTGGATGATTGCGAAGTGTCCTATTCAAATAAATGGGATCAGTTCTAGCATCATTTTACCTCCAGTGCACGCCGGAGGGAAACTATGTCGGACAACTAATATATATATGTGAACCCAGCCTTACATATCCTTTCTACCCTTAAAGCAACATTTCTACCCAAGTCAACATTATTGAAGGAACTTTGAATTATGCTCTGGATATTAAAATTATGCTCAGAAATTTTCAGCCATCTGTCTGTAAGTAAAAGCGAGTCTACTTCTGAAAGTGAGATGAGAAACAAAATTGAAGATTTGGATTGTTCTGACTTGAATACAAAAGTAGTTCTGTGACAAATTCTAAAATAAGCAGTTCATGCATGAAATCTCCAAGGAAAAGTGTGCTACAAACTCTCAATAGTGATAATGTGTTTAGTGTACCTACTGCTGCTAAGGGTAGTGGCATCTATCATTCTATTGTTCTACCTACTGCATATATCTACACCATACAGTAGATTGGAGTAGTCGTATTTTGCATCTCTATCTACAAATAAATATATATTTCAAAAAGTAGGTGTGTCCGATACAAAATCACGTAGAAGACATAAAAAGCATATCATTTTTATGAATAAATAATATAGATAGTAAATCTGTAGGCATGTGAATTTAGGATATTTATAGACTCAGTGCTGCTCAATTTTTTTTACATGACCTCCAGACACAGGAGGTCGTTCACCACATAAAATTGTAGGTCATTTTGACATACAACATCATAGTACTGTGGATTTCATAAAAGCTGGGTATGGATCATAAGATAGTATATAGTTTAAGCAATAATATTTAGTTAATCTTAATAAATGAATTAATCACAGGGAAACACACAAGAGAAGGAGTAAACCACTGCCCTTTCATTATAGTGTATGCAGCATTTTGGTAATTTTACTAAGCACAAAATAAAATTTCAAGAAAAATAAATGCAGAAAAAAAATCTGATCTGATCAAATTTTCTAACTATCGTTTTGAGTGAAAGAGCAAAAGTGAACCCCCTTTTGTAGGCTGTAAGCCACTTTCAAATACAAAGGGTGGTTCTAAGCCTTACTGGTTATTAAAAAAAAAGTGAAATGCTTGTAGGGTCACATATATTTCCCGCTGCACCAAATCTTCTGTGCAGCGGGAAATACTCTCTGTATTCTCCTATGAGCTGAAACACAGTCATGTTGACACACTAGCCCGGCCTTCAAACCTCATTGCACACAGGCCTGCTGTGGTAGTAATTATTTAGTTTATGATATTTTTGGGCCAGTGGCATTTATCGTGACATACAACATAGTCTTCATCAGTGTATTCCAAGTAGCGGGCCTTAAAGGGGTATTCCAGGAATAAAAAACAGGCCTTTTTTTCTTTCAAATACCGCACCCTGTCTGTCTCCACTTTGGGTGTGGTATTACAACTTGGCTCCATTCACTTCAATGAAACTGATCTACATAACCAAACCCAAACTGGAGACACTGTAGATAAGGAAAAAATGGAGACCAGCGGACAGGCGCCTAGTGTATTACCACAAGTTAACGGGAGCAAAGCGAAACAACGTACAGGTGGGCACAGGTTGCCTGTAGGTAGTGGGTGCTCCCCACTATGAGTGGAAAACTTGCATATCAACCCACAAACCTGTGGAAATCCTGATGGAATTTACGTAGAAGAATGGATGCAAAATACCCTTTGGAGAAGGCGCTTCTGGTTTCCAGTGTGGATGAGAACGATCAGACAAGAAAAGATGTATAAACTAAAGCTGGACAGATTTATTGTAGTAACAGCAGTAACAAACAAGATAACACGTTTCGGGGGACAGCGCCCCCTTCTTAAGATCAGTGATACAGCTGTATGGGACATATAAAGTTTACATGTGCTCAAATTTGGTGCCAAAAATAATAGGGAAGGGCCAAAGAGCAATACAGTGAATAACAAACTTAAATAAAGATAACAAAAAATGAACAGATAGCTCAGTGTGAGATGGTATGCAGAAAATCGAATGGCATAAGGTACAGTAATAAACAACTGGTAATATGTGAGAGCCGGGGATCTCCATTGCGTATCCGGAGAGTGGGCGGAAGTGGACGTCACCAAGGACGCGTCGTTAAGGTCATGGAGATGCGTCTAGCGCTGTGTACAGCTCTACAGGTAATGGAAGCAGACAGAGCGGCGCGAGCGGCGCGATGTGCACTGACAGAGCTGTCAGGTGGATTTGAGTTTGCTGGGGGCTACAAGGTTCCGTATGGTATGATCAAGCAAGATTTTCTTAATGCTTCTCAGCTAAAGGTGGTGATGAAGTTAAAAGAACTGTCACAAACGGGATTGATAGCTGTGGGTTTGGGTAACAGGCAGTCGTTTGGGATCAGGGCATGTGCCCTGTGGTAGGAAGATTGGACAAGAGAATGGGGATAACCCTTGGCTTTGAATCTTGCCTTCAGGATCTCACTTTGGGCTACATAATCCCCTTCTCCAGTACAGTTCCTCCTGATCCTATTGAATTGGCCATAAGGCACATTACCTAACCATTTCTTGTAGTGTCCACTACCAAAGTCCAAGTAACTGTTGCTGTCTACCTGCTTGAAGTATGCCTTGGTAGACAAGGAGTTGCTGTTATTGTGCGAGACCATGACATCAAGAAATTCAGCATTGTCATTGAAAATTGTCTGGGTAAATTGCAGTGACCAGGTATTGTTGTTGAGGTCTGTCAGAAATGTGTCGAGCGACAACCTGTCACCTTTTCAAATGAAGAAGATGTTGTCTATATAGCGTCGGTAATACATGCAAATATTAAACATGTGGTGGGTGTAGACGTGTAGCTCTTCGAACATGCCCACAAAAAGATTGGCAAAGCTATGGGCAACTTTGGACCCCATAGCGGTGCCCTTATGCTGTAAGTGTATTTGGCCAAGAAACTCCAAATAGTTGTGGGTCAGAATGTATCTTAGTCCTTCCAATATGAAATCCTTCTGTGCTGAAGGCATGTCGGGGTCACTGGCCAGGAAGAAGGAAACTGCTTGGATTCCCAACTCATAATCAATGACAGTATATAACGAGGAGATATCCATAGTGAATAGTGACATGGTGACCAATCGAATTGTAATATGGATTTGATTAATTCTGTCCTGTCCTTGAGGTGAGAGGGGAGACTGGTGATTTACTGTTTCTGTAACAGTAAATTGATGTAATGTGACAAGTTAGAGGAGATGGAGTTAATGCCGGAGATGATGGGATGACCTGGAGGCTGGGTGAGATGTTTGTGAATTTTGGGGAGGTAATAAAAAATAGGTATGGAGGGTTCAGAAATGATGATGTAATCCTTTTTTGTTTTAAAGAGTACACCTTGTGTGTATCCATGGTTAACCCCTTAAGGACTCAGGGTTGTTCAGTTTTTGCACTTTCATTTTTTCCTCCTTACCTTTTAAAAATCATAACCCTTTCAATTTCCACCTAAAAATCCATATTATGGCTTATGTTTTGCGTCACCAATTCTACTTTGCAGTGACATTAGTCATTTTACCCAAAAATTCATGGCGAAACGAAAAAAAAAAATCATTGTGCGACAAAATCGAAGAAAAAACGCCATGGGGGCTTCCGTTTCTACGCAGTGCATATTTAGGTAAAAATTACACCTTATCATTATTCTGTAGGTCCATACGGTTAAAATTATACCCTACTTATATAGGTTTGATTTTGTCGTACTTCTGGAAAAAATCATAACTACATGCAGGAAAATGTATACGTTTAAAAATGTCATCTTCTGACCCCTATAACTTTTTTATTTTTCCATGTACAGGGCGGTATGAGGACTCTTTTTTTGCGCCGTGATCTGAAGTTGTTATCGGTAAGATTTTTGTTTTGATCTGACTTTTTGATCACTTTTTATTTATTCTTAATGGTATAAAAAGTGACCAAAAATCCGCCTTTTTGGACTTTGGAATTTTTTTGCGCGTACGCCATTGACCGTGCGGTTTAATTAATTATATATTTTTATAGATCGGACATTTATGCACGTGGTGATACCACATATGTTTATTTTTATTTACACTGTTTTATTTATTTATTTTTATGGGAAAAGGGGGGTGATTCAAACTTTTATTAGGAAAGGGGTTAAATGACCTTTATTAACACTTTTTTTTTAACTTTTTTTTGCAGTGTTATAGGTCCCATACACTGATCTCTCATGCTGATCACTGGCGTGTATTAACACGCCTGTGATCAGCGTTATCGGCGCTTAACTGCTCCTGCCTGGATCTCAGGCACGGAGCAGTCATTCGTCGATCGGACACCGAGGAGGCAGGTAAGGGCCCTCCCGGTGTCCTGTAAGCTGTTAGGGACGCCACGATTTCACCGCGGCGGTCCCAAACAGCCCGACTGACTAGCCGGGATAGTTTCACTTTCGCTTTAGAAGCGGCGGTCAGCTTTGACCGCCGCTTCTAAAGGGTTAATACCGCACATTGCCGCAATCGGCGATGTGTGGTATTAGCCGCAGGTCCCGGACGTTGATGAGCGCCGGGACTGACGCGATGTGATGCTTCACATTGCGGGAGCCGGCGCAGGACGTAAATATACGTCCTGCGTCGTTAACCCCTTCATGACCCAGCCCATTTTCACCTTCATGACCTGGGCATTTTTTGAAAATCTGACCACTGTCACTTTAAACATTAATAACTCTGGAATGCTTTTACTTATCATTCTGATTCCGAGATTGTTTTTTCGTGACATATTCTACTTTATGTTATCGGTAAAATTTCACTGATATTTGTATCCTTTCTTGGTAAAAAATCTAAAAATTTCATGAAAATTTTGAAAATTTTGCATTTTTCTAACTTTGAAAGTCTCTGCTTGAAAGGAAAATGTATATTCCAAATAAATTACATATTGATTCACATATACAATATGTCTACTTTGTGTTTGCATTAAAAAAATTGACAAGTTTTTACTTTTGGAAGACACCAGAGGGCTTCAAAGTTCCGCAGCAATTTTCCAATTTTTCTCAAGATTTTCAAAATCGTAATTTTTCAGGGCCCAGTTCAGGTTGGAAGTGGATTTTAAGGATCTTCATATTAGAAATACCCCATAAATGACCCCATTATAAAAACTGCACACCCCAAAGTATTCAAAATGACATTCAGTAAGTGTTTTAACCCTTTAGGTGTTTCACAGGAATAGCAGCAAAGTGAAGGAGAAAATTCTAAATCTTCATTTTTTACACTCGCATTTTCTTGTAGACCCAGTTTTTGGATTTTTACAAGGGGTAAAAGGAGAGAAATCACCCTAAAATTGGTAACCCAATTTCTCTTGAGTAAGGAAATACCTCATATGCGTATGTAAAGTGTTCGGCGGGCGCAGTAGAGGGCTTAGAAGGCAAGGAGCGACAATGGGATTTTGGAGAGTGAGTTTTTCTGAAAGGGTTTTTGGGGGGCATGTCCCATTTAGGAAGCCCCTATGGTGCCAGAACAGTGGACCCCCCCCACATGTGACCCCATTTTGGAAACTATACCCCTCATGGAATTTAATAAGGGGTGCAGTGAGCATTTACACCCCACTGGCGTTTGACAGATATTTGAAACAGTGGACTGTGCAAATCAAAAATTTTATTTTTCATTTTCACAGACCACTGTTCCAAAAATCTGTCATACACCAGTGGGATATAAATGCTCACTGCACCCCTTATTACATTCCGCGAGGGGTGTAGTTTCCAAAATGGGGTCACATGTGGATATTTATTGTTTTGCGTTTGTCAGAACTGCTGTAACAATCAGCCACCCCTGTGCAAATCGCCTCAAATGTACATGGCGCACTCTCCCTTCTGGGCCTTGTTGTGCGCCCCCAGAGCACTTTGTGCCCACATATGGGGTATCTCCGTAGTCGGGAGAAATTGTGTTACAAATTTAGATGGTCTTTTTTCCCTTTTACCTCTTGTGAAAATGAAAAGTATAGGGCAACACCAGCATGTCAGTGTAAAAAATTTATTTTTTTACACTAACATGCTGGTGTAGACCCCAACTTCACCTTTTCATAAGGGGTTAAAGAAGAAAAAGCCCCCCAAAATTTGTAAGGCAATTTCTCCCGAGTACGGTGATACCCCATATGTGTCCCAAAACTGTTGCCCTGAAATACGACAGGGCTCCAAAGTGAGAGAGCGCCATGCGCATTTGAGGCCTGAATTAGGGATTTGCATAGAGGTGGACATAGGGGTATTCTACGCCAGTGATTCCCAAACAGGGTGCCTCCAGCTGTTGCAAAACTCCCAGCATGCCTGGACAGTCAATGGCTGTCCGGCAATACTGGGAGTTATTATTTTGCAACAGCTGGAGGCTCCGTTTTGGAAACAGTAGTGTACCAGACGTTTTTCATTTTTTTGAGGAGGGGGGCTGTGTAGGGGTATGTGTATATGTAGTGTTTTTTACTTTTTATTTTAGGTTAGTGTCAGTGTAGTGTAGTGTTTTTAGGGTACAGTCACATGGGCAGAGGTTCACAGCAAGTTTGCCGCTGGAAGTTTGAGCTGCAGCGCAAAATTTGCGCCATCTCAAACTTGCAGCACTCACTGTAAACCTCCGCCCATGTGAGTGTACCCTGTACATTCACATTGGGGGGAGGGGGCAAACATCCAGCTGTTGCAAACTCCGAGCATGCCCTTTGGCTGTCCGTGCATGCTGGGAGTTGTAGTTTTGCAACAGCTGGAGGAACACTGGTTTGGAAACACTAAGTTAAGTAATAAACTTTCAAGTGTTTTGCAACTAAACTTAGTGTTTCCAAACCAGTGTGCCTCCAGCTGTTGCAAAACTACAACTCCCAGCATGCATGGTCTGTCAGTGCATGCTGGGAGTTATAGTTTTGCAACAATTGCAACAGCTGGAGGCACTGAGGTAGGAAACGGACAATGTTTCCCAACTAGTGTGCCTCCAGTTGTTGCAAAACTACAACTCCCAGCATGCCCAGACTGCCAAGGCATGCTGGAAGTTGTAGTTCGGCAATATCTGAAGGATCAGATGTTGCCGAACTACAACTCCCAGCATGCCTGGACAGACTGAGCATGCTGAGATTTGTAGTTTTGCAACATCTGGAAGAGCACAGATTGGACACCATTATACAGTTGTCTCCAAACTGTGGACCTCCAGATGTTGCAAAACTACACCTCCCAGCATGCCCAGAAAGCCAAAGGCTGTCTGGGCATGCTGGGAGTTGCAGTTTTGAAACTCTCAGAGGCAGCAGTGAGATCGCTTTACGGCGATCTCACTGCTGCCAATGAAGATGCCGCACTGCTGCCGGAAACTCACCTCCGGGACGCAGCGCCGCCGGGACCGCACGGAGGACGCCGGGACCGCTCGGGACACCGCTCGGGACACCGCTCCGACGGGTAAGTGACACCGGGGGACGGGTCAGGGACACTTAGCAGAGCGGTGTGTGTCCCGATCCCCGTGATCGGAACTCACACACCGCGCTGCTAAGTATTTTCATAGCGAAACGCTGCTATCAGCTAGTCGGATTTGACCAGCTGATAGCAGCGATCGCTGGGGGGGGTGGGGGACGAAACCCCCCGTGGTCGCACGGTAAGATGGCTGGCTATCAGTGATAGCCACCATCTTTCCGGGCGCTGCGGGATGCCGCGAGTAGCGGCAGTAATGTCCATGACGTACCTGTATGTCATGGGTCGGGAACACCTTGCCACCCATGACGTACAGGTATGTCATAGGTCGGGAAGGGGTTAAAGGGTTAACCAGTATGGTGAGTTCCTCCTGGAATGTTTTGGTGGAGTTAACAGAAATAGACCTGTAAAATGTTTTATCTGAAAGAATCCTGGTGGCTTCGGTGATGTAGTCACTCCTGTTTAGGATGACAATACCTCCTCCTTTATCTGCTGAACGGATGATGATGGAGTCGTTGGATGAGAGGGAATTCAGGGCTGTCCTCTCAAAATGGCAGAGGTTGGAGGAGCATCTCTTATGATTGGTGTCTTTCAGTAGTGTGTCAAAGTCCGACTGGACCATGGTGGAGAAAATATCTATGTGGCTACCTTTGGCATGTAGGGGATAGAAGGTGGACTTGGGGCGTAAGCCTGTATGTATGAGTGGGGGTGACAGGGTGGTGGTGGTAAGATCTTCTGTGTTGGTACGGGGGTCCCTCCTTGAGAGCGAAGAACCTTTGAATCGTGATTATGTGAATGAAACTGTTGAGATCAAGAAATAGTTCAAAGCTGTCGGCTTTGTTTGTGGGGCAATAGGATAATCCTTTCTATAGTACTTTAAGTTCAATCTCTTGTAGTACATAGCTTGAGAGATTGAAAATCTTCACCATGATTAGTTCATTTTCTTCTTGGTGTTAAGCTCTCTTTTTTTCTTTCCTTTCCCTCTAACTGTGTCATCCTCTGCATCCTCTCTTCCTGGTTGTTTTCTTTTTTGACCCAGTGGTGGTGATTTTAGCCGCATCAAAGCTTCTCCCATTGAGCAGATTAACAAAGAGGTTTCCCACAAGTAGAGTACATTGAGACGCAGAGAGAACTACTAGATCCATTCCGTCCAGACTCTGGTCCCCTGAGGTCTTAACGAGATGATTGAATGTAACCTGTGATTCAGCCTTCTCTCCCATTGATCCCTGTCATTTGTTCTATTGTCTGTTTTATACTTAGGTACCAGTAATGGTTCATTCAGGTGCACCAGTACCTACATCCGCTTTCCATCCCTATGTCCCATATTCACTTGCTCATCACACTCTGCCATACCAGCCATATTTACCCCTCACTTCGTCTTGTTTTTTACATTTGGATAGCATTTATTCCCATGCGCACACTTATCGTTTTTTCCATATTGTGTACATCTTCAGGTTGATTTCTTAACTTTCGTACATCTTCAGGTTGATATCCATTTTGCTGTTTATTCCATCCTTGTGTTACACCCGTTATTTACATCTCTTATGCTATTCTGCCTATTGTACATATTTATGCATGTATATATATATATATATATGTATATATATATATATATATATATATATATATATATGTTTATGTATATATATATATACCTTTTGTTAATTTCACCCTATGTTACACATTGTCGTTACTACCCCATTACATAGTCATTACATCGTCCACACTCATTTAAAATTGTTCGCCCGTATCCCATTCTCTCTATTTACCCCAATCCACACTGCCCTACATTGCCACTTGAAAGCAATACAATAAAAAACTGGGGAGCAGCTGCAGTTTCAATTCTATTACCATACAGTTCTCACTCGAGGAACAGAAAAAAAGCACTTACACTCTGTGAGGGGGCAAAAAAACAGACCACTCACAACTTTATCTTGCGTTGAATTATTGTTTTAGAAAAAGGAGAACTTCTGTGGTTACCGCTGTACTCCTCTCTGGTGGAATATTACCACCCGATCTATACACTGGAATGAGAGGGAAAAAAACACAACGAGGAGCGGACACATCTATGTTCTTTATGTCTGCATACACACTTTGAATACTTTCACCGGTGGAACTTACTTCACCGAGGGGAGCTGAGTCCATCCTGATCCCCTAATGCCGGTGAACTTGTGGAAAACGCCCGCATACAGGTGAGCTTAAGGTTTCTCGCTTCTTTTCTTTCTTAGGCTGAAATGGTGATCCTGGCTCAAAAATGCTGTGTGAACCGAGACTAATAATAAAAGTGCAATTTATTTAAAACAAACATAACACTATTTATCTGACGTGTTGCCGAGTTTCCTCCTTCCTCAGGGATAACCAAATCACAAATGAGTCCTGCTATTTGACATCTGTACCTAAGGTGTAGCTTTAACAGAACAAATGATGCACATACAATTTTCCCCATACCAAATTCATACCCGTTCCAGCATCTCATTAAAACCATTAGGAATTACCATATCTAACTTAAATATATAAAAGCTTTCTCTTTTACATAGTGTTGAAACCTCCTTAGACTTTTTTCTACCTGCTTTTTCTACCTCTTATCTAACTCCCTCAAATCTTTTAAAACCAACTCATAAAAGGTCTCTAAAAAGTTCCCAAGACTCTGGGTTGGGTAAAACTTGGACGTATTTATTAAGCCTGATGGGCTTTCATATTGTCCTACTGTAGATATGGATCTTTTTGAAATTTATGTGGACCTGAACGAATATATTAGAAAACTTCCCCTTAAGCGTTTTTTCCAGATCAAGAGTAAGAAATAAAATATACCGGTTTATTCCGTGGACTCAAATAAAAAGATTCCAAATATTATCTTTGCGGAACCAGAGGATCTGGCTGAGATTCTCCTCAACAGTCCTATCCCATCAGGCTTAAAAAATCCGTCCAAGTTTTACCCAACCCAGAGTCGTGGGAACTTTTTAGAGACCTTTTATGAGTTGGTTTTAAAGGATTTGAGGGAGTTAGATAAGACCAATAATAATAAAAATAGAAATGATAAATGTCATAACCTCACAGGAAAAGAAAAAATTGCTTTAAAAAATGTGAAGGAGATAAATGAAGTGATTATTAAAAAGGAGGATGGGGGGAGGGGGAATTGTACTCATGGATAAACATTATTATTTACAGGAGAGTTATAAAATATAAAATGGTGCAAACTATTATGGAAAGAATGGTACGGCAATGGGCGCGAAATGCGCACCGGTTTTTGCAAATCTATATATGAGAGAGTGTTTATAGAAAATAGTGTTTTAATTCCGTACATAATTTTTTTTATGAGATATATTGATGATCTTATTATTGTATGGCAAGGGAGTAAAAAACATTTTTATGAATTTTTTTTACAGTATTAATCAAAATTATTGGGGGATCAAATTTACAGAAAAAATTAGGAGAGTATTACTTTTTTAGACCTGGAAATTTTTATTAAAAATAATTTATGCCACACTAGGATGCACTTTAAAACAGTGGATGCAAATGGCTATTTGCACTTTAAGAGCGAGCATCTAAAAAGCTGGAAAACGAATATCCCGTTGGGCAATTGACAAGAATAAAAAGGAATTGTACAGAAGAAACAGATTATAAAATCCAAGCTAAAATTATAGAGGACCGTTGTTTGGAAAAACATATCCCCTACGGATAGTAAAAGGAGCTAGAAGGAAAGGCGATCAAATAAAACAAAAGGAACAAATAGATAATCAAAGATTAGGACAAAAAAATAAACCACAAATAATTGAAAAATATGAAACAGCATTTGTTTCCCGTTACTCCAGCAATACTAAACAGATAGAATTTTTTTTTAAAAGAAGCCTTGGGAGAAAATAAAGATAGACCAAGATTTATCTATAGAAGAGCAAAAACGATCTCTCAGCAAATTGCTCCCTCCTATGCCTGTATAAATAAAAAAGAAAAAAAAAACTTGAAAAGTCTGGAACAAGGAGTTCATAAATGTGGACATAAAAATTGCGGGACGTGCAATAGCATTAAAAAAGGTGCACAGTCTATCATAAGTAAATCTACTGGAGAGGAAATAATAATAAAATCATCTCTAAATTGTAGCTCTGATTACGTCATATATGTGTTAAAGTGTCCATGTGGCATTCAATATTTAGGGAGGACATCGCAAACTTTAAGGAAAAGAATAAACTCCCATAGGTTTAATAGCCGACACCGCTACACAAAACATAGTGTATCCCGGCACTTCTCTGTAGCGCATAATGCAGATCCTGAACTCCTGACAGTGATCCCTATAGAGCAGGTAGAAAAAAGTTTAAGGAGGTTTTCAACACTATATAAAAGAGAAAGCTTTTATATATTTAAGTTAGATACGCTAATTCCTTGTGGTTATAATGAGATGTTGGAACGGGTATGGATTTGGTATGGGGAAAATTTTATGTGCATCATTTGTTCCGTTAAAGCTACACCTTAGGTGCAGATGTCAATTCTGGTGGGAGGAGTTTTTTCAGAGTAGAAATAGCAGGACTCATTTGTGATTTGGTTATCCCTGAGGAAGGAGGCAACTCTGCAACACGTCAGTTAAATAGTGTTATGTTTGTTTTAAATAAATTGTACTTTTATTAATAGTCTCGGTTCACACAGCATTTTTGAGCCAGGATCACCATTTCAGCTTAAGAAAGAAAAGAAGCGAGAAACCTGAAGCTCACCTGTATGTGGGCGTTTTGCACAAGTTCACCGGCACGAGGGGATCAGGACGGACTCAGCTCCCCTCGGTGAAGTAAGTTCCACCGGTGAAAGTATTCAACGTGTGTATGCAGACATAAAGAACATAGGTGTGTCCGCTCCTCGTTGTGTTTTTTTCCTTTCATTGCACTACATTGCCACTTATATTTCTGCTTTATCTTTTTACCATTCCATCTGCCAGTATGAGCGCACGGCACCTGACAGCTCTGTCAGTGCACATCGCGCCGCTCTGTCTGCTTCCATTACCTGTAAAGCTGTACGCAGCACTAGGCGCATTTCCATGACATCGTGTCTTTGCTCCTTCACGTCCCGCTACTACCTTAGCGACACGTCCTTGGTGACGACCACTTCCGCCCACTCTCAACGGATATGCAACGGAGATCTCCGACTGCCACATATTACCAGTTGTTTATTACTGTACCTAATGCCGTTCTATTTTCTGCATACCATCTCACACTGAGCTATCTGTTCATGATTATATATTATTTTTTAATCTTTATTTAAGTCTGTTATTCACTGTATTGCTCTTTGACCCCTCCCTATTATTTGTGGCACCAAATTTGAGCACGTATAAAATTTGCATGTCCCATGCAGCTGTATCACTGATCTGAAGAAGGGGGTGCTGTCCCCCGAAACACGTTATCTTGTTTGTTACTGCTTAATTTCCAATAAATCTGTCCAGCTTTGGTTTATACATCTTCTCTGGTCTGATCATTCTCATCTACACCAGAAACCAGCATAACCTTCTCCAAAGGGTATTTTGCATCCATTCTTCTACATTACAACTTGGAGACAGACAAAAAATAAAAGGCCTGTTTTCGATTCTTGGAATACCCCTTTAACCTGGTGACAGGGGCCCTGATCAGGATGGTACGTAATATTCATAAATCGAAGCTCCGTGATGCCCACTTGTCACTGATTGACAGCTTTATGCCTTTGTCAGTCAGTTGCAAGTGGATGGCCCAGAGCTGGTAAAAGTCATGGCTTAGGAAGGGCAGCATAAACCTGGTGACAGATTCTCTTTAATTGCCAGTGACATGGTTGGGATCCTTGTACCAATTTCTATTAGCACTATGACATCCTGGGTGCTTCTAATGCACAATAGTATATAACTGCCAACAGCTGGGTAGCCATGGTAGCAACATGTAGGCATCCCTGGGCCACTAGCTGGGAAACATTTTAGAGGTAGTAATGATGTAGTAAATACTGTATACTTTTCAACTGTAGCAAATAAGGCAGTGTAGTACTGATTCTATACAGAACTTACACATAATTTTAACAGTTTTTTGGGGAAAGGTTCAATATTGTGGACTTCAGATCATAATGTTACATAGCATCTCATACACTCATGACTAACAAAAAAATTATTATTGCACCAAGAAATGTCAAAATTGCTGGAAAACGTTGCACGCAGTTGTGTCTCAGACAGATATATAAGTGATTACAGGTGTGGTCTGATTAGACACTGGGTCTGCCACAAGAGGGTGGAAAAGTTCTTCCCCCACTGCCCTACAAAAAGCTCTCAGAAGCTACTTTTAGGTTTTGGTAGGGAAACACTTAAAGGGGTACTCCGCCCCTAGACAACTTATCCCCTATCAAAAGGATAGGGGATATGATGTCTGACCGCAGGGGTCCTGCTGCGTTTAGAGCATTGGGTGCAGCACCGGAGGCTCGTGATGTCATGGTCACACCCCGCTCGTGACATCGCAGCCATGCCCCCTCAATGCAAGTCTATGGGAGGGGGCGTGACGGCACGAGCGGATGTGACAGTGACGTCATGAGCCTCCACCCTGCATCGCCAGTCATCCTGCATGGAGCAAAGTTCACACCGTGCACCAGATGTCTGGGGTGCCACAGCTGAGATCGCCGGGGTCCCCAGTTGCGGGACCTCCATGATAAGACATCTTATCCCCTATCCTTTCCTATATACACAAGCAGGAGAATACAGCAGCACACTGCTAGCACCAACATATATATATATGAAATATGAAATGCTATATTGCTATAGTGAAAAATTGAGGTACTTAGCTTACCATTGTATAAGCTATTTGGCCAAATGGTAAGCCAAGTGCCTCAATTTTTCACTATAGCAATATAGCATTTCATATTTCCTATATATCTTTGTGCTAGCAATGTGCGGCTGTATTTTCCTGCCTGCTTGTTTATATATATGTATCACTTGCACAAAGCCTCTTACATGCAGATGTCATGTGATTTCGCTGCTGGGAGTCCCCCCTCCTGTGAATGAAATTCTATGCCAATTTTCAATTTCAGCATGTTGTAGGAAATGTACATAAAACAGACACAAACTGAGATTCGTAACCTTGCACCTATAAAAATCTCCCTGAATGTTAAATGACGGCACTTATAGAAGCAGAGAAAGTAAACAGGAGCTGACAGCATTTGATGAAAACATGTCCCTGCACCTGTTCTCAGTCAAATAAATATAGAAAGTATAAAGTGACTGCAGACAGTTTAAGGATGTAAAATGACAGTTATTAAAATGTCACTTAGTAGTAAAAATGTGTAAGAATAATTTTGTCAGAACAAATTAGGAAGAGAATTATTAAACAACCACATTTCTTTAAATAAGAGTTCTCCAAAAGGCAATTTATTAACCAAAGAAATGGCCTTATTCTGAACCCATGCCTTGTCACTTATTTTCAGCATAACTGAAGATCAATGAGTAATTGAATTTGGACAACTTCTACTCACGTTACAGATCAAAAAACCCACATATGCTGAAATCTGCTGGTAAGTTGCAATATAGGGGTTTACATATAGGTTGACCTCCTCTACTTTTCCCTCTAAAGCATTTTGGGAACCGCAGTGCCCTGCAGTGCAACCCAGTGCTAGCTTACTATAACATCTTGCTGGGCTGAGCCCTACGTCCCAACCCAGCAAGGAAAGAGTTAACTCCTCTTCTTCTGTAGCCCCGCCTCTAGTGATAGAGTCATGAGGGGGTGGAGCTACACAAAAAGGGGCCCGCACCAGCAACAAGGTGGTAAGCATCACTCTCTTCACAGTATACATTACACAGCCATATAGATGGCTGTATAATGTATAAACCCCCAAGGAGTTAACTAGCGCTGAAGTGCAGCAGCACTAATTAACTCCTTTCTTGCCCTGCTGAGCTGTACTCACTTCTGTTAGCTGGACAAGGACTAACAAAGAGATGCAATAGCAGCAAACTTCCAGCTCACCCTGAATCCTGCCTGCCACTCAGACCTTGCTATGGCAAGCACCAAACTGAATAGAAAGAAGTGGGAATATCCAGCGTGGATAAAATGCAACAATCTCTGTCTGTCTATTGTTTAAAAGCCAGCATACAGGAAAAGTTTTCTTGTATGCTGGCTTTTAAACAATAAAGATAGAGATTGTTGCACTTTACCCATGCTGGACATTCCCACTTCTTCCAAAGACAAGGACTGACACATTTTTTTAACCAGCTCCAAAGCTTTAAACGTATTAATGGAATATTAAACCAAGAACAAAAAAGATGTAATTACAGTATACAGGAGATAAACTTGCCCACACTGTTTGTGCTTTGGAATAAGCAAAAATCAAAAAGTCACAGCATGTATAGAAAAATCTACCACAGAGCTTAATAAATCTCCTTCTATATTTTTCTATCCACAGAGCCATATGAGGGTTTATTTTATGAGACCAAATGTACAGTAGCTATAAGTAGACTGTGTGTGGTCAGTAGAACTCTAGAGATTAAAATCTTTGCTCATATTCTGACTTTAACATTTGTCATATGAGATGTTTCTGAAGTGAATATACCCTATTATACAGTACAGTGATAGTACTGGTTTGCGTAATCTTCCAAGGAACTGAGGACCTTGTGTTCTCAACATTTTCAATCAAAATTAAATTACAGTAAATTATCAGTTTCTAGGAATAAATATGCTTTTGCAAAAATGGTCACCACAACTACATTCACAATACAAACTGACACTATCACTGTGCGTAAATTGTCATAATTACCAAACATTGGTATCAAACATGAATTAGTAACATAAATATGACCATTTGTAGGCCATATCAACACTGCATAAAACTTTGCACGTATTTAACTTTGCGCTTTTTTTTTATATTATAATCAGGAAAGAAAATCTTCCATTAAAAAAAGTGGCCTTTTTTCTGTTTACAGTCAAAAAAATCATGCTTAAAATTAAATATGTTGAAAAATGTTATGCAGTGAAAACCAGACCATACATTTTTGGATGGAAATCCCTGTGAAGATTAAAATATATTGGAGTGGACTATAACTACCATACCTCCAGTTCAAGCCTTTTGTAACTATTTATTTTGTGCAAATTGTATGATACAAATTATAAATGAATAGAAGCACAGAAAATGTGGGGGTTCTGTCTCCCAAGTGCTACTGTATAAATGAGTCAGGATGCCAAATGGATACACAGGATTCTTTTATTTTATTCGTACGTAAAGGGTGCAACTGGACAACACATTTTGGCGACCCAAACACAGGAAAACACTAGCAGGACATCGCAAAATTATTGTTGTGGACTTGAGGAAGGCGTGAGAACATGCCGAAACGCGTTGTACCCTTTACGTACAAATAAAATAAAAGAATCCTGTGTATCCATTTGGCATCCTGACTCATTTACACAGTAACGCTTGGGAAACAGAACCCCCGCATTTTCTGTGCTTCTATTCCTTTATTGTCTTTTCCGTGACCCCTTCTTGGGGACAACGGACAAGGGGGCACCAAGCAGCAAGCTGTAAACAGCCAACCACGCACCAAGGCAGAGTCGGGCCTTACCTATTGCACAACTCCTGAAGGTCAGTGCCACAGCACAGGTGTGGTGGTGGTTTTTTCCTTCTCTTTTTCTCTTGAACAATTAAATATCGAATTTACTATGCCAGAGAGTGCCTCGCATCTTTTTTCGTTTTCTTCACTCCTTCTCATGATACAAATTATAAAAACTACTATTATTTGAAGAAGAAAAAAGATAAAAATTCAGTGCAGCACTCCAGATAAGGTAAACGTGAAAAAAGTTTATTCCATCCAAATGTGTAGCAGCAACGTTTTCGACTCACTCCTGAGAAATATTTGAGAAAGACTCAGGAGTGTGTCGAAACTTTGCTACTACACATTTAGATGGAACACATTTTTTTCACATTTACCTTATCTGTAGTGCTTCTCAGAATTTTTATCTTTTTGTATCTAAGGGAGACCACTGGGAACTAGACCACCAACTCTATGCTTGCACTTTATGGACATTCACTGAAGAGTGCTGCTGTCTTGTACTACTACTATTTGAAGATATGTTTGCCTCTATCAATGAAAAACAAACAGTCCACTTACTGCAGTGTGAGTAGCCAGCCCACCTGCTACTGATGATGCTGCAATGCCAGAAGCACGGAGAGCCGCCACACCACTCCACCAGGAACGGGGAACAACAAATGATCTTCCAACCCTGCTTTTCAGGTAATATTTGTTCTTCTTCATATCTTTGCATATATTAAAAACTTTAATAATAGACCAGTGCAGCATAGTGATAAAATTGAGTGTGTTTCGGCCTATTATTTTCATACTTTCATATGAAAGATAGCGGAATCCATGTTTGTAAATTTGGAGCCTGTGCACTTATATAGGCTAATAACATAATTTATTTATATAGCATAATAGTTGTACTAGTATTCCCATAGGCAGTTAAAAAAGGGTTAATGCAATGTTCATTAGGTGTGTTGAGTGCAGTAATAAAATGGTAAGTCATGGGTCACATGCTTACAAAAGGTATTTTAAAACTGTATTTCTCAGTGTAATGTATATCAGTGCCAAGTTATAGGCCGAAATGCGTTGGCTTTTTATCGATGCTGCTCTGATGTATTGATGTAGTTTTCATGTTTGCAAAAAATAAAGAACGTATTTTATCTGAAAGAAGTGCTGGAGGATCGTTTGTTGTTATTTTCCTCTATCAGTATGTCAGGTACTGTAAGTGAAAGAAAGCAGATTCTTAGTGTTCATTTTCGCTGCGCTGTGCTATTAGAAGTATTTGTCTTTCTGTGTATAAAACATTTTTATGTAGACTATAAAATAGTTAATCCAAGCTCTAAGTTTCTCAGGTCTATAATAGCTGCAGGCATCTGCTTGAGTGACAAGTTAATTGTAGACATTGTTTCAGTGTGATACAGTGTGTTGAATCAACATTCTATGAATATACTTAAAATAAGTCTTCATTTAAAGTAAATATCCTGTGCTGAGAAGGGGAAATGTTTCAATTAGGTGATCGTTCAGAACAGATCAGAGCCGCACCAGTGTATTTGCAATAGGTTTTTACTAGTCTAAAAAACAAAAAATGAGAAATAATGGTAGAAATATATAATTAAAAAAATATGATAACAGAAAAACACACATACCTGTTAGTAAAATTTTGTAGATTTAGTAGCTTGTAGGTTAGAGATTTAGACATTGCTGGATGAATTGCCTATTGGCATTTTTTTTTTTTTCTATCAAAGTAATTCTTGGATTTTTATTATGTGACACTTTTTGGGAATATTACTTCATTTTAGGTACCTTCATGAGGCATTGGTAGAACCTCAACAGTAAAGAGTGTTTCCAGTTTAACCCCTTAACGACCCATGATGTTTGTTTTTGTTATGGGGCCATTAAAGGTATATTAGGAGGGGGCTCAGGACTCAAACCTGCTCCATACACAGCTGCTGCTTTCAGCTTTTCAAGGCGGGCGGTTAGTAGCTGGCTCAGAGCTAACTCCACTGTGGTTATTAACCATTTAGATGCCAATCACAGTGGCATTCAAACAGCCTTGGTAAGTGTTAGTGGTGGCACAGTGGTTCAGATCAGCCCCCCCCCCCCCCCCATGATTGTAATTGTCCCAACAGTGGGACATAATTGTTACTTTGCTAGGCCTCCATGACTGATGTAACTGATGTTACTGTTACCAATAGAACATAGCATAGATACTACATAAATAAGATGATTGCTCATACAAGTCCCCTAGGGGAACAAAAAAAGTGTACTTTTTTTTTTTTTTATTATAAATAAACCCTCCCAAATGTTAAGAAATTGTGGTTTCACCAAAAGTGGAAATGTCTGAAATATTAAAATATATTGTTATTGATCCTATGCAGTGAATTACGTAAATAAAATAAAAAAAGAACTACTGTACATTTAGTCTATGTTACCAAATTATATTTGTAGGATACAAAAACCTGAATAGACTTTGTTTGCTTAATTGAACCCTTTTCTGGTACTCTAAAGTATATGCTTGGCGTACAGAATATTTCTGATGTGAATACACCCAAACTTGTATTTTAATATGCCATTTCTTATATCTATGATTTCTTATACAAAGACCTTTTGATTTTCCTACATGCACTTAAAATGCACCTTTTGATTTTCCTACATGCACTTAAAATGCACTTAATGACTTAGGGAGAGATTTATCAAAACATGTGTAGAGGAAGAGTGGTGCAGTTGCCTTTGGCAACCAATCAGATTGCTCCTTTTTTTTTTTTTTTTTTTTAAAAGGCCTCTGGGAAATGAAATAAACAATCTGATTGGTTACTATGGGCAACTGCACCATTCTTCCTCTACACAGGTTTTTGATAAATATCCCCTTTAGTCCCTCTTCCCTCCGTCAGCAAAATACCCTTAATCTTCCTGGGCAATTGTGTAGCTCAAGAATTTCTTTGTGACTTACTTGATCAGAGGGATTCCCGAAAGTCCCATGCAAGTCTATGGGACCTTTGGTGCCGGACTTCTAGGTAATGTCAGGCTTTTTGGTACAGATATTATCAGATGTTATGATATGAAAGCTGTATGAATCAAAATGATTCTATTTAATGAATATTCACCATGTCAGGAATTCTGAGAAAAACAGTATGTTTGAGAAACACAGAGTGGAATGTGTGAAGTAATCAAAATGGATTAAACAAGACAATACCCATGATGTTTGACCAGTCTCAAGGAAGATCCTGGAGAGTGAAACTCATTGTCTGTCATTTTGACTCCAGTGGGGGGTCTGCTCTGTACACCTGGATATAGGTGTGTGTGTGTGTGTGTGTTTAACAATGGGTTGTATTTGCATTCTATTTGTCTATATCTCTGGCCATCTATTTGAGATGCCTGACAAGTATCAATGGCATTGTCTTGGATTATATTTATACAGTTGATAAGGTGGCCACAATAATCTTTTGCATCTCTAACAAAATTATAGTAAATTACTGTTTAGCTGTGATGTCATGTAACTAGACTCTGAACCTACATAGTTAACACCCACCAGTCATCATTAGATGACATTATATTGTTTGGGTGGATCCTTAGTATGGAAAAGAGGTTACAAGTTGGGTGAGAGAGGCATCAGGGAATGGAAACAGGGGAGCTACGGGGAACACAGAAAGAGGGACCCCATCCTCATTACAGAAGTATCACAGAAGTTCCTAGAGGCTACCTGAAGGGACGGAGCCATGAAGAACAAGGGAAAAAGCGAGGTCCCATAAGCCGATTCTTCTCTGATGACTACAGGCGTTCCCATGGACCCCAGGCAGCCATCTTTCATTTCTTCAGAAGTACTCTCGGTGGTAAGATACACAGGTTTCTTATTTGATTAAGTTACCTAATTTTTAATGTGGACAGAATTATGTTATGTATAGGAGCAGTCCTGGCTTATATATATAACCTCAATTAACCTCAATTATGAGATGTAATAGTAGTTTATAAACTACACCCCCTTCTACTGGAGATGAACTGGGCGCATCTTATGGAGATCAATGCAATGATCATATTGTATATTAGTATAGTCTGTTGGGATCTTCCTCTGCTCCAACACATGACATAATAATTCCCAAGAAGGAAACTTAACTTAAGTCTTCCTAATTAGTAGCAAACTATAAATTATATATTTAATACCATATCTTAGCAGAGATAGTTGTGGTTAGAACTGGGCGGGGTTTACTCCCATTTATACATGTAAAATGCCCATTAGATACATGTAATGTAATGATGTCTACACAAAGTAATATATTAATATCTGAACTAACCTACTTCTGTGACTAGGCTTAATATTATTGCATAACTTACTAATATATCATTGGTTTATATCTGACATGACGTCATTGATATTCTTTATATAATTTTATTTATATTATGGTCTATTTTTATTTTTTTTACTTTTTAATGTTAATCAATTGTAACCAAAAATGTACATACCATTTTTATAATAACTGCATTATTATTTTATTATATTTAAAAAAGTTACTTCTACCACTACTTCAAAGAACTCACATCTGGGAAAATAGTCAGGCCCAGATATGGTGAGTTGCATTGTTTGTATATTTTTGGCAATTCATAATGGTCATCATTTAAAAAAAATATTTTTATTGACCATAATTAATAATTTATAATTCATAAATGAGTTATTAACCCCGACAGTAAGAAGACCTATACAATATGGAAATATCTAATAATAAAGACAAGAGCTGTGAGAGAACCGTATGAGCATTTTTTAAGTGTCTGGTAGCCGCTGCCTAAATACTTCAGCGGTAGGACCCCAAAGCACTGTGCCGTCACCATTGACAGCTATGCAGTGCTCGCGGAATTCCGCGCAAAGAATGAACATGTACGTTCTCTGTGCGGAACAATTTCAGCGGCGGAAATTGCTCAGTGTGAACGGGTCTCGCGGAAGACCCATTCACACTGATGGTAATGTTCACTGCGCAAAATTCCACTTGTGGAATTCCGCTCACGGAAGTCCCTGGGAATTCCACAGTGTGAACGTACCCTAAGGGGAAACTGTCAGCAGGTTGGAAGAATCTTACCTGTTGCTATGGATTTATAGAGCCCAGGACTGTCATTATAGTTGTACCACATTAAAGGGGTACTCCGGCCCCAGACATCTTATCCCCTATCCAAAGGATAGGAGATAAAATGTCTGATCGCGGGGGTCCCATTGCTGGGGAGGCCACAATCTCCCTGCTTCACCCACTTGTCATCAGTGTCACGGAGCGAAGATAGCTCCGTGTCTGATGACTCACGATACAGGGGCCAGAGTATTGTGATGTCACCACCCCCTCAATGCATGTCTATGGGAGGGGGCATGGTGGACGTCCACCATGCCCCCTCCCATAGGCTTGCATTGAGGGGAAGGGGTGTGATGTTATGAGGGGGCGTGGCCGTGACATCGCAATACTCTGGCCCCTGTATAATGAGTCATCAGACAAGGAGCGATCTTCGCTCCATGAGGCTGATGACAAGTGGGTGCAGCAGGGAGATCGTGGGGGGGAACCCAGCAATCAGACACCAAAGGATAGGGGATAAGATGTCTAGGGCTGGAGTACCCCTTTAAGCTCCCCCCACTGCAACGTTTGTTGGTAAAATACATTTTAGTCATATTTAAATATTAAACACATTTAAATAAATATAAAATATTAATAAATAGGTCGATTATGATGTTGAGTTCCTATCTACCCGCGTCTACTCATGAATATTCAGCCCTCTGCAGTGACGTAACTCAAGACGTAACTCATCCTTCTAGCACTTCATATACAGCTGCAGGCAGGAGAGGATCGTGTACCTAGAGATAAAGTAAAACCTCCAGTGAACCAAACACCCTCATTTACATGTTAATAAATATTAACTTACTGACAAATGGCACAGTGGGAAGGCATAATGTTACATAAAGGTACAATGTTATTCACAGTCCCCTGCCCTATTAGCCTATATCAACAGGTTAGATTCCTCATTCCTGTTGACATTTTCTCTTTAAGAAATGAAGGGGCTCTCTATAGTATAGATTCTTTACACAAAGTGCTATACAATGGTAACTTCTATATTACAATGTATCAATAACTTTTATAATCCCTATAAGTAAACTATACTAGGACAAAAGATTCCTTTTGTTATGGATCTTTTTGAGACCCTTTTCCTATAGCTATCCTTTAGTTTCAGGATTTGCATTAATCTTCAGAAATTTGACATCAAGGTTCTCAGTTTCAGCGCTAGAATATCTGCTTACAGAATGCATTCATTTAAAACCATAAAGCTTCTTGGGATAATTTATGCGCAGTCTTCATTTACTGTTCACTTTATAATCATCGCACAACAGGTTTTTCTGCAGATGTTGTTTTAATATGTCGCTCAGAGAGGAAGAATTGGCGAGTCCGTAGAACACTGAATAAACTGCTCAGCTGGTTAACACTGCAATATATGTATATCTGATCATAACAATATATGGCTATAGTAAAATGCTTAACCTGAAGATTATACATATTAAATGTGGCTATGAGAGCAGCAATAAATGCAGCTTTTAGAAACAGGCATAAGTATAGTATATAGCATGAAAAACACTAAAGTATCACTCTACCACAATTAGTAGATTGGTTGGGGTTCACTGCAAGTTTAACACTTCTGGAAATGTAAATCTTGACCAGTTGAATGTATCCATCACTGATCACTTACAGGTTATATCTCACCAAGGAATTCACTCCGCGGGAAAGCTGCCGATAAAAGCCTCTTGTTTTAATCGCTGGTATCAGGAGAAGCATACTTTTAAGTGGGCACTTATTCCTTCATATAACCTGCCATGTTAATATAATAAATACAGACTTATTTCACTCCTATACACTGCTCAAAAGATTATTCAGCCCAGCAATTATAATTATTATGTTTAATTAATAATATTATCCTGCTATAACCCAGAGACAACGTCCATAACACCTAAAACCTCAAGGTATTGTGCAAACATTTTATAAATTCTGATATCCGCACAAAAGAATCAGTCACTGACTTGGTGACAAAATTATTACATAGAAATGGTAGAAATGTACCGTATTTTTCGCCGTATAAGACGCACTTTTTCTTCCCCAAAACTGGGGGGGAAAAGTTGGTGCGTCTTATACGGCGAATACACCACTATCACGGCGGTCCCTGTGGCCATCAACGGCCGAGACCCGCAGCTAATACAGGACATCACCAATCGCGGTGATGTCCTGTATTAACCCTTCAGACGCGGCGATCAAAGCTGACCGCTGCGTCTGAAGGGAAAGTGACACTAACCTGGCTGCTCAGTCGGGCTGGTCGGGACCACCGCGGTGAAATTTCACCGCGGCGTCCCGAACAGCTTACAGGACACCAGGAGGGCCCTTACCTGCTTCCTCGGTGTCTACTCCGTGCCGGCATCCCCTGCATGGCCGGCGCTCTCCTTCGACATCATCACGTTGTCGCGCACGCCGTCCCGTCATCCAATAGGAGCGGCATGCATAGCGGCATGCGTAGCGGCATGCGTAGCGACGTGATGATGGCGATGTGATGACGGCGATGGAGAGCGTGGATCCTGGAGAAGACGTCCATAGCGTCGGGGACACCCCGGGGACGCGGCGACAGCGATGGAGCGACATCCATGACGGGTCCGGAGCGGCGGGGACACGTGAGTACTACCTCCTATACCAGTGGTCTTCAACCTGCGGACCTCTAGATGTTGCAAAACTACGACTTCCAGCATGCCCGGACAGCCGACGGCTGTCCAGGCATGCTCGGAGTTGTAGTTTTGCAACATCTGGAGGTCTGCAGGTTGAAGATCACTGTTGGGTTCACAATCTTTTTTTTCTTGATTTTGCACCTTTAAAATTGGGTGCGTTTTATATGCCAGTGCGTCCTATAGGCTCACTCAAATCCTTTTGTCTCCCTGCGCAGTCGAAGGCAGACTCAATGATGTTGAGATCAGGGTTCTGTGGGAGCGTATCATCACTTCCTGGTCTTCTTCTTCTTTACACTGAAGATAGTTCTTAATGCCATTGGCTGTATGTTATAAGTAATTGTCCTGCTGCAGAAGAAATTTGGAGCCAATCAGACACCTCCTTGGTGGTATTGCATGATGATGTATAAGCATCTGCCTGTGTTTCACCTGAGTACAGCATTAATCTTTTAAAAATAATTTTACTGAAATGCTGCACCAGTCAGTCCAGAGCACCTTCTGCCATCTTTCTGCACCTACCTTGCTATGTTTTTGTGCATTCTTAAGCAGCTTGGCTCGTTTTCCGTATGGAAGGTATGGGTTTTTGGTTGCACTTCTGGCCAGACTTCTATGAACAGTAGATTGGTATAGCTGGGTTCCACTTTTTTGCTAGTTCTGAGCTGATGGCACTGCTTTGCCAACCACTGCGTCTCTCATTCTCAACATTGCCAGTTTATTTGAGCTTCTTCAAAGGGTGACAAATCTTGAATCCTCAGTATAGTTCAACCTTGCTGATGCAGTATAGCTACCTTGCTTCTCTTGCTAAGGTGTCTTCTACAACCTCAACTTTGTAGCAGAGTTTGGCTGTTCCACACCCACTTTTAAGCACCCAACAAAGCGGTCTCTGTTTCAGTTATTGACTATGTTTCAACCTACATATGAAATATGATGTTCATTACTTGTTTGGTAAAGCTAGTTAATCATGCACCTGACCATAACCCTACAAAACCCCTGACTTTATGCAACTTCTATTGTAAAATACAGCATTTTTCCACACCTGCTTAAAACCTTTGGACAGCACAGTAGAAACAAAATAATTGTTAAAGGGGTACTCCGGTGAAAAACTTTTTTTTTTAAATCAACTGGTGTCAGAAAGTTAAACAGATTTGTAAATTATTTCTGTAAAAAAATCCTTCCAGTACTTATTAGCTGTTCAATACTACAGAAGAAATTATTTTCTTTTTGGAACAGAGAGCTGTCTGCTGACATCTCTGTTCATTTTAAGAACTGTCTGAGTAGGAGAAAATCCCCATAGCAAACATATGCTGCTCTGGTCAGTTCCTAAAATGGACAGAGATGTCAGTAGAGAGCACAGTGCTCGTGATGTCAGCAGAGAGCTCTGTGTTCCAAAAAGAAAATAATTTTCCTCTGTAGTATTCAGCAGCTAATAAGTACTAAAAGGATCAAGTACTTTATAAATCTGTTTAACTTTCTGGCACCAGTTGATTTAAAAAAAAAAATAAAAAAAAAAAGTTTTCCACCAGAGTACCCCTTTAACAATCTGCAGATTTCTGTTGCAGCTGTGTAAGGCTGGGTTCACATATATCAGTCGTCCGGCACAGTTTCCCTCCGGCGTGCACTGGAGGGAAACTGATGCTAGAACTGATCCCATTCATTTGAATGGGACAGTTCACAATCTTCCAGCGTCTCAATTTTGACGCCGGATGGTTGGACATGCCGGAGGGCACCGGACAGAGGAACGCAGCTTGCTGCGTTCCCCTGTCCGTTGCCCAGAAACAATGGATGCCGCATGCCATACAACTAATGACAAGTTGTCATCAGTTGTGGCATCAGTTGCGTCGAGATTTCACCTATGCCGAATGCTGGACATATGTGAACCCAGCCTTAGAATTTTGTCTTCCCCATTGAGGTCATTTGCAAAAACTCATTGTAAATCTGCAGCGGGTCTGCAAAAACAATTGAAATATTGTAATTTAAAATGCACACTGTAGGTCAATATCCATGGAGAATGTAAAAGAGATTCACATTGCTATTACTGTAATCCGCTGTGGATTTCCCCATGCAATCCCACAGGAGAATATTCAGAGCGGTTTGTGGCATATGCCCTTTTCTGCTTAGACATGACCCTTGTAGAGTGAAGCACTAAACACATAATATAAGTAGAGCAAGACATGTAAACTATTTTTTTCTGTCTCACATTGCACCAGAATCCTTGCACATTTGCAATAATTAATCTGCACCAATGTTTTTTTTTAGTTCATTTCTCATTATTATTAAGTCTTAATGCATTTTATTCCCTGATCCAGAATGATAATTGGGCTAAAAATCTAACCAAATATATTCACATGATTGTGTGATTTTGTAGGTTTGCTTCTCTTTTCATAGTCAAGAGGTTAAAATTAATTGTGCACTTAAAAAGTTCAGTACACCAGCTTGACATGAAAATGTAAATGTGGATCAGTGGTCGTATAAAAGCGAGCTTCTTCTGGTGTATGGGTTAAACTGTTGCTGTCAGATTGAATATAATTAGCCCAGTTGATATGCAAAGAATTGCTTTGTCAGGAGATGTCACTGTCATTGAGAACTGTTCTCCGTCTGCATTCACTTCGGTGTCTGAGAGACTCCAAATTTTAATAGCAGGCCAACTTGCACGTGTGAAATTAAATCCCATTAGACAAAACCATTCCAGCGTTGTTTTTGACCAGTTGTCAACCATCAGACAATAGCCATATTCCTGCCGATAGAAATCACTTACAAAAAAAGGATTCTGAGTAAATGATGTGGAACAAACAATATATGATTTACAACACAATTATATTAAAGAAAAATGCAACATGCTTTTCTTTGGACTTTCCACTTGCAGGGCGCTTACTATTAATAGACACCGCGGCAATACAACAAGGATAAGTCAAGGTCATGCTGCAGGTTTCTTAGGGCCAACCAAATGAAAAGAGACTTAAAAGATGAGGACTTGTAAGTGATACTATTAGAGGGAAAAGGAATGTTGAATAATAACATTTATTGTATACTAGATAACTACTTAATAGTATATAAATGCATTTTGAATTGCTGCAGTTTTGCAGAGGATAGCACTGCTAGCATTAGTCATTTTGGGTTTTCAAAGCTGCATTTTACCCCTTGAAGTCAAAGGAGTAATTTGGATAATGCAGGTAGAATTATCTGTTTATAACTATCACACTGATGCTTGGGATTTTTAATATTTGATCTGTGGAAATTTTTATTATTACACTCAATTAAAATATATTGTTATAGCTCCAAACTTCCCCAGAACCTGCAAAGCATTCCCGAATTTCTGGTTCTGTCCGGCTGTGTCAAGAAGCCCGCTCCATGCACCTTTTTCCACGGTATGTCAGAACAGGATATCAGTGCAAGCTGTGTGATGTATAGTGTTATCACACCTGAGGCTGCATCCTTGGTTTGTGGCAGGTCATCTTTACTGTGAGGGCACAATGGTGCCTGTATTATTGTACAAAGGGGTGCTATTACTGTGAAGGTTATTATGTACTGCACAAGGGAGGGGGGCATATACTTTGTAAGAGGCAGCATTACACTGGGGAATAAACACTTTACTGATGTCAGAAGTGGGCACTGTACTGTTTGGGGGCACTTTTACTATGTGAGGCTCAATGGGGGGGGGGGGGCTATTACTGTGTGGCACACTAAGATGGCATTTTCACAAATGGGAGGGGGGGGGGGGGCTAGTACTGTGTTGGGCACAATCTATTTTTCCCAGAGCAGGACACTGATGAGGATGGTAGCAATGTAAAGTTTGTGTAGAAGGTGGGAAATGTAGAGAATAAGTAAGGGGACAACTACAACTAGAGGAGACATCACCTGTGAGACTACCACAGTGACACTAGACTGGCATAGGGTGTGTAGGGACAATGGGGACTAAACAGGGTTGGAGGTATTGCTTAAGGATACCTCTCATCAAATAAACTTTTGATATATTTTAGATTAATGAATGTTGAATAACTTTCCAATAGCATGTTAATGAAAAATATTCTTCTTTCTATTGTATTTTTCCTGATCAGTCCTGTCAGCAAGCATTTCAGACTCATGCTGGAGTCCTAAACACTCAGAGCTGCCAGCCTGCTTTGTTCACAGCCAAACAGGCTGTGAACAAAGCAGGCTGGCAGCTGGAGTGTTCTCCTTTGTGAACAAAGCAGACTGGCAGCTCGTAGTGTTTAGGACTCCAGCATGAGTCTGAAATGCTTGCTGCCAGGACTGGTAAGGAGACCCCTAGTGGTCATTTCTTCAAAGTGGAAAATTAAATAGAAAGAAGCATATTTTTTAATAACATGCAATTGTGAAGTTATTCTGCATACATTAATCTATAATATATCAAAAGTTTTTTTTGATGGGCGGTACCCTTTAATGAAAAAAAAAATAATAATAATAATAATAATAATAATAATAATAAAGTTGTGTGTTTTCTGCACCACAGAGTCATGCATAGTAGAAAGTGATAGGTGTTTTAAGGTTAGAATTTAAGTGATAAACATAAATTCGATGTACATACTTTAGTTTTTAAAGTTTTGGAGAATATTTTTTAAATATTTGGCATAAAAATAATTCATGAAATACTACTGTCAAAAGCTTGTGTTACATGAACACTTCCCATCTGGTACCACAGATACAATGCATTATTTATGATCAGAACTGTCAGACATCAGCTGACACAAGTACATCCATATATTAATGCAAAGAAAACATGATGTTTGAACTTAGGAAATGTAAGTGGCAAGTCCTTAGAAATAGGGTGCGTTGTCTAGTTTACACATGACGCCTCAAGTTAAAGGGAACCACTCACATTGAAAATGCAGTCCAATCTGTGTGCAGCATATTATAGAGCAGAAGAAGCTGGGCAATAGGATTTACAGTTCTGAGGAAAAGGTTCCAGGATAACTTGTCATTTATTCATGTAATTCTCTGCTCATTCTGGACTAAGTAGTCAAGTGTGTGGGGCTATTACTGATCAACAGCTATCTCTATATGCACAGCAATACATAGATGTCACTAACTAGGACCACCCACTTGACTACTTAGCCCAGATTGAGCAGAGATTTACATGAATAAATAACATTACAGAACTTTCCCCCACAAAACTGTATATCAATCTGATCAGCTGTTCCTGGTCTATAACATACTATTTGTAGAATGGACTGTGTTGTCAATGGAAAATTATCTATATAGTAGCTCTATTTTCATGATGATAAGCAGAGATGAGCGAACTTACAGTAAATTCGATTCGTCACGAACTTCTCGGCTCGTCAGTTGATGACTTATCCTGCATAAATTAGTTCAGATTTCAGGTGCTCCCGTGGGCTGGAAAAGGTGGATACAGTCCTAGGAGACTCTTTCCTAGGAATGTATCCACCTTTTCCAGCCCACCGGAGCACCTGAAAGCTGAACTAATTTATGCAGGATAAGTCAGCAACTGGCGAGCCGAGAAGTTCGTGACGAATCAAATTTACTGTAGTTCACTCATCTCTAATTATAAGCTCCATTGCATTATATTATTTTTGCTCCATTGCACCTATGCATCACAGGTTTCAAACAAACCCTGCACTTATACTTTTCTATCTGTTCTTGTTTACCTACTAAATGGCGATATGTATTCAATGGCTGGAATAGAGTATGACTGCCGAATCACACAAAAGAGGGTCTGTTTGTAGTCTGTTATAACTAGAATGCATGGATGTAGTGTAGCCGAGATGCATGAACATTTAGTGCTGTATTTTTGGCCACATAATGTTGTGAACAGATTACCTGTAAAATTGCGCACTATGGCCCTGATACTATTGTAAACCCAACATGTTTTGTCGGGTTGTGCGGCAGATTCTGTGACAACTAATAAGCTGAATAAAGAAAAATCTTATCACCTAAGATACAGGCTGCATAAGAGTTTGGATAAGCTATTATGAATACATATTTTCCAAAGAAAATATTGACAATAAAGACACAAAAAATTATCTGGGACACAAAGACAATTCCAGCAATATTAGAATTGTTAAAGGGGTATTTTAGAATTTTCTTTTATTTGACTATGCTACTGAGGCTGTAAAGTTAGAGTAGTTCATATTATAGTGTCTCTACCTGTCTCTAATGGCCGGTCTCGCAATTCTTATGTGATATTTGCTCTGGATGTTTATTTTTAACAGCAATACACGAAAATACTCCTGTCTCAGGTATTCCCAGGATGCAGCGCGGCCGAGACAGTCACTAGTCAGGTGATAACAGGGAGCTTGTTCTGCTTCAATGGGTGCAGCGAGCATAGGGAATTTGCAACAGCTGGAGGCACCCTGATTAGAAAGCACTGGTCTTTTGCATGGATTTCAGCTCATTTGTGGTTCAATGGGTGGGGTGGCTGATGTGTGGGAGGGAGGAAAGTGGAATTATGGGATTTGTAGTAAAAGAGAAAACTCCAACAAGAAATACCCAGTTCACAAAAAGAAAGCCACAGCTTTATGGTAATCTCACAACATTTAACCCAAAACCATTTAACCCAAAGACAAGCACACATCTATCCTTAGCATGTCCATTACTGTCTGGCAGGTAAGTGCTAAAATCACCTTATGATGGATAACCCCTTTAGCCTGAGTGGTCTATGGTCTGCAAGGAATAAAAGTAATATACTTCTTGGTAAGGGTGTACTGACATGTGGTGGCTTTGGGGCCCTTATACAAAAGGAACACGGTGCTGGTGTGTCTCATCCTCTTTGCTCATGGGTTGAAACAACTGTGCTGGACTCTCCTTCAAGAGATTGGGAAATTGGTATAAAATGTATGTACTGCTTCTTGGTTAGATTTTCTGTTAATGGCTGAGGAACAAATTTGAATATGTGTTCAAGAAAAAAATATTAGTTAAGCTGATGTTTCCGGTCTTGTCCAGCATGTCTTGAATTTAAAGGCTACTCTCCACATGTGTTCTACTATTATCTGATCTGAATTAAAAATAAACTTGGCTAAGCACAGAGTCATTTGAGCCCTAATATCTTCAGTTATCTATAGTTGGTCTGTGGAAAAACAATCCATAAACACATAAACCATGGAATGCCTTGCCTAAAGGCTCCATTAGGTGCATATATGTTATGGTATTACACAGGTACAGAAGGTGCTTATTGGTGATTGACAGTGACCAATGGCCAGTGATGAATATGGCCTTTAACATCCCAGGTGTTCCTTATGTCATCCCTTGGGCGCTCCATGATGAAATTATTGGAAGATAATGGTTACCATGGCAGTTGGGGCCTAACAAAGGGCCCCAGGTCCCAGGTTTGCTTTCAGTATTTGCTTACTAGGCAATGCCATTAACATGACAGAATGAAACCTTGGAGTACAAGTTTGTAGGAAGGTATTGAAACTGTGTTAGCAACCTGGTGGCTTGGGACCATTCTCAAATTTTGGTGCAACCAGACTTTGTGGGAACTTTACATAAACTGTGAAGTCCTCTGCCTCGGTTTTGGGGCCCATTTAGAATTTAGTTGTGACACTGTTAAAAATATATTTTTTTAACTGCAAGGCTGCAAGCAGGGGAGCCACCTTCAGAGGTTTGAACATAAAGCAAGTCATGTGAATAAGAAATAATGCTACATCTGGAAATTAATTTGCTTTTGTATATCTTGTGTATATGATAAGCATCCTCTACACAATCCCCAGAAAAAGCCATATTAACTTTCTGCCAGCAGAAGCCAGGCATTATTATTCATCACTACATTAGCTTTGGCTTCTTTTGCACAGTGAGTCTAATACATTTAATAAAACGTATTACATCCTGAGAAAGCTATTGTTTTTGTAATGATCCCACATCTAGTTATCTGATCTTGAAAGTCAATTTCAGCTGTACATTGCCCAGGCAGGCCCATATTTTCTATGGTAAAAATTACATTTTGCTTTACTGCGTATTCATTTGTAAGAAGAAGGCATATAATGAATGGTGTAGTTAATATTATATATTCAAAAGGGTTGAATGGAAATTTCTGGCTTATGCTTAAATGTGACCAGGCTGGGCTCTGTTGGAACTGTCGTAGTGGTGGTTGGGGGTTATGAACAGTGGTTTAAAACACATTTACATTTTTCTTGGCCAGTCTGACCACATTTCAAAAATAAAAAGAAGTCTCTGAATACCCCTATCACCCTTTCGCAACCATCATATGGCTATATACATCGGAGGTCCCAAAAGGCTGTATAAAGCATGCTTAGGAGCGGAACTCGCTCCATACTTGGTGATTGCCGGCTGCTATCAGCAGCAGACACCTACCTCTAATGACTGATCCTGATCATCAATGATCATCAGCAATCTGATATCAGTCATGTAACGCTTTTAATGATTGCTTATAAAAGTTAAAAGTTCCCTTAGAGGACAAAAAGTAAATGAAAAGTGTTATTTTTTTTTCAAATATATATATATATATATATATATATATATATATATATATATATGAAATATAGAAAAAGAATGTTCACTAGCACTCACCCGTCCTATGACTTACTGTATTTTGGACTATTCCGTTGCGCTGGGAGACAACGGGATGAAGGTGCTCAGAGGCTAACAGCCGTTTTCGCGCACAGCCGTGCGCTTCTTCCGGCCTCCAAGGAGGCCGGAAGAAGCGCGCGGCTGTGCATGAAAACGGCTGTTAGCCTCTGAGCACCTCCATCCCGTCGTCATCCCGAGCACCTTCATCCCGTCACAGGACCGGTGAGTGCAAGTGAACATTCTTTCTCTATATTTCATATGTACACTAGCACTTGACTTCACTTAGCACCCTGGCAGTGAAACGTTATTTAGCAGCTACGGCCACTGACACCGCAATCAACACTCCCATACCCAGGTCTGAATACACAAATAAAAAAGAGCAGTGCCCTCCAAAATTCTTTACAAATAGAATATATATATATATATATATATATATATATATATATATATATACGAAACCCAGAAAAAGGAGATATATGGTCCTTCAGCCAATAATATACATGTCCTTGGAGACAATTTTACAAAATAATAACTCAACTGAAATCTACCAATGAGGCTTCAGAGGAGACGATAACTCCCAGTCCCTGGTGTCCCTTGTGTGGACTCAGTATGTCACGCCGCATACTGAGTCCACACAAGGGACACCAGGGACTGGGAGTTATCGTCTCCTCTGAAGCCTCCACATTAGGGAGGTGACACCAGGCTTCCTCATTATCAAATTCTCTATGTATTTTGGGCCGCCTGACGCTCCAAGCATCCTGTATTAGGTGCTTTTTGGAAGTGTTTCTAATCTATTCACAATCCACCTGGATTCATTCTGACGCATTGCATCATCTGGTCAGGGGGTCCTAGCATTTTCAGCAACCCAGGGTTTGGCAAACAGTGATTCCTGGGGTGATATATCTGTAATACGACGTTGGGCTATTTCATGTATACCTATTTACATTTGGAGTACTTGCTTTGGACAAGGGACGTATTCCTCATCTACTCATAGTACAATTAAGGATCCATATTTCTACCATTGTGGCCTGATTGGAATGATTTATCTATTTTTCATATATCTATTCATCATATACTCAGTATCAATGTGCGGCTATTATGCTTTTGTATCACGTGTGCTTCACTTGGTCATTAGGAGTAGGAATATATGCATATTAAGTCATTGCATTGTTTATTCTTAATGTATATGTGACTTTTACTATCCCTATTCCCTGTCCACACTTATTGTAGTGAGGGCAAGGGGTTAGACTAGGTAGGGTTGGTCAGGTCAGGTTTTTCACCTGTACCCCAAACCCCCTCCCTTGGTTTTGTGTTCATTATTTAGTGCTATATCTGATTTGACACCTTTCTGAGCACTGTATTGTGAGGCATTGTTTTTCTTATTATCTTTAATAATAAAAATTATACATTTTAGCTTAATGTGTTTATCTGTGGCCTCATTGGTAGATTTCAGTTGAGTTATTATATATATATATATATATATATATATATATATATATCCCCTAATAAAAGCTCAAATCTCTCACCTTTTTCAATTTTTCTAATTTTGCCAATTGTTAGAACTGTTAAAAAATAATGCACGGTGAATGGCGTAAATGGGAAAAAAAATACAAAACACCAAAATTGATTATTTTTGGTCACATCAAATATCAAAAATGTATTTTATAAAAAGCAATCAAAAAATCTAAGCAATGATCTAAAAAATGAAAATCTTCAGGTCACTGTGCAAAAAAAATCAGCCCTTATACATCCCCATAGATGGGGGGGGGGGGGGGGGGGAAGAAGAAAAAAAAGTGATAAAAGACAGGATAGAGCAGTTTTTAGCATATTTTTTTATTTTATTTTAACTAGTAAAATAAAGAAAAAGCTATTTAAATTGGGTATCATTGTAACCATATTGACCTACAGAATGCAGAAAACCTCACTCTTGACATAATCTTCAATGTAGATGATAAAGGAATTATGGCTTTTTGAAAAGAAAATCTCAAAAGTGAAATTAAGCCCCATCTTGAAAGGGGTGATAACCAACTTCCTATAGTAAACACTTAGGCTACGTTTCCACATGTTTTTTTTCTGTCAGTTTTTGGATATCTGCCACTGCAGTTTTTGAGCCAAAGTCAGAAGTGGATCCATAAGGGAGAAGTGTAAGTCCTTCCTTTATATGTCCTATTCCTTTTGAATACACTTCTGGCTTTGGCTCAAAAACTGCAGTGGCAGTATTCCAAAATCTGCCAGAAAAAGAACCAAGTGGAAACTTAGCCTTAGGAGTCCCTACTTTCTGTGCAGTGCCCAGTCCTCATTTTGGCTTTATTTATTTGGTGGTATCTGCTCCCCACATTTTGCATGGAGCCATGTTTTGTACAATGTCATTGCTCTATTGGTTGCTCCTTAGTGGTCTTATGCCATATACAATAGCATTACTGCCTACTACTGCCGTCATGTGGATTCAGGGACCAGTGGACTGTTAGTGCTGAATCAATCGGATATTTAAAAAGTGTTTATTTATTTATTTTTATAACATTTCCTGCTGCAAGCAAAGATTCTCCGTTTTGTTAGGAAAAAAACCAAAACAACGTTCTCTGCAGTCACATTTACTGGTAAATTGCAGAAAGGAAAAATGTCCATTTTTATTGGGAAAACACTGAAAGGAAAACCATCTCTAATAGACTTGTAGAAACCAAAAGCCTAAATTGTTATTGTCAAATCCTCGCAACACATTTTATGAGATATGTGTTTAGCTTCCTCACATCTTATATAACAGCTCCAATATTCTTCCTAGCAGTTAAAAGCTTTAGTTTTTTTTCCAATTCAGTTGCCACTTTGTAGTTTTGATGCTATAATTGTGTAAAATTAGGGCTTTGAATACCCAGCTTTTGTAATATGTTTTACTTCTATCATTGTACTTGTGGATAACGCCTAGAAACATTACTGTAAAGTTAACCAACTGAAAAACCTGTTCTCATAGCCACAGACAGGTTATTCTGTAGATGTCCAACACATAGCAGGGCTATGAGATTCCTGGGACACCTCAGTCTGTGCAACCCCAAATGTCCTGTTGGACGTCCCTATATTAAAGAGACAAGTCAGAAACTTAAAGGGGTAGTCAGGTGGGAAACAATTTCTCTCCCCCCCCCCCCCCCCCCCCCCCCCCCCAAATCAACTGGTTCTAGAAAGTAAAAAAAAATAAAAATGTAAATTACTTCTATTTAAAATTCTTAATCCTTCCATTATTTATAAGTTGCTGTATGCTCGAGAGGAAGTTGTACAGTGTTTTTTTTGGTCTGAACACAAGTGTTCTCTGCTGACACCTCTGTCCTTGTCAGGAACTGTCCAGAGCAGGAGAGGTTTGCTATGGAGATTTGCTCCTGCTCTGGACAGTTCCTGACATGGACAGAGGTGTCAGCAGAGAGCACTGTGGTCAGATAGAAAATAACAACTCAACTTCCTCTGTAGCATACATCACTTAAAAGAACTGGAAGGATTAAGATTTTTTTTTTTTTTTATAGAAGTAATTTAGAAATCTGTTTAACTTTCTGGCACCAGTTGGGGGGGTCACTGTACTACTCTGGAGCAGCACACAACACAAAACATGTGTTACATTCCATGACAGGCTTACGATGGTTGAAGATACTCAGGAAAGGGGGGGGGGGGGGCAGAGAGAGGTAGTAATCACAACTGGACCCTGAGGTGTCAGGGGGGCAAAAGACCCATTTGCTAGTATTATAGGTGTAGCATGATTGAATGCTGGAATCCTTGTTACAAATTTTGCATTGGGACCCTGAATCTTCAAGTTACACCTCTAATGATAACGTGTATCTAAAGTATTAACAGCAGCGAAAGGAAGTTACTTTACCACATCTCAAAAATCAGATCTTATTCATAATGAGAACATTACTATATCCCTGTCAGACACTTGCTGTAAGTCATGACTTCTTCCTCTTATAACTGGGTCCATGAAATATCTAAGGTACAGGAGCTATTTTTAGAAACAATATAGCTATATTTCTGTCACAGAAATCAATACCGACTCTGACCCTGTTATCTGTATGAAGCAGCAAAATTAAGATTTATTGGAGAAGACATTTTTGCAATATTATTTTCCAACATGGAGGAACAGAAGGAAATGCTAAAATTGTCTGAATGGTCTGGCAGACTGATTAAAGTTATCTATACACATTCAATCAAAACTGTCAAAACAACAGATCTGAGTTCCATAAGGCATAGGTCTGAGGGGTGTGGGAGGTACTGGAGCAGTCGCACTGTGAATCCATTGAGGACAACCAATAGGCTCTTTTACCACATGAGAAGACGAAAATAGTATTACAAGTGCCACAAATTGGGTGGCAGGCCTTGTTACATATTTTACATTGGGCCCAGGAGCTTTAAGTTATGCACCTGGAACTCTGAGCGAACACTGAGTGGGAGAAAGTTCATTTTGCAACAGCTGTAGGCACCCTGATTAGGAAACACTGGTGGATTGCATTGAAGGGATCACAGGTGTGTTTCAATGGGTGGGGTGGCTGATGTGTGGGAGGGAGGAAAGTGTCCTCACACTTACAAACTATGGAACTATGGGATGTGTAGTTTAGAGAACAAAATTCTACAGGAAATACCCAGTTCTGGCAGGTATGTACTAATACTATCACCATATAGTGGATAACCCCAATAATTGGGCCAAAACTAACCAATTTCGGTGGGATTTGCCAACCAAGTAATGTGTATAATGACCTCTTGGCTCTTCCCCTGATAGCAGAAAAGGGTCGAGCATGTTGGATTTCAGGAGAGAAGTCTGGCAGTAGCTTTCTCTCTTATCACTATCCAGAGATAAGCAAGCATGTGTGGGTATCCAGAGAGATAGCTGTCAGCCGAATGATCTTAAATGCATGGCTGGATATTGTTTTCTGGTGATCTATTTATTGACTGGTTTTCTTTCCCTTTTTATGGATGACTTCTATTTTTTTCTCTCCATGTAACTTATCAAAAGTAACATAACATGAATACTCAAATCTAATCCGGTGAAATCTAATTACTTAACATCACTCTGCCTTTTGTTACAATAATAATAATAATATTTATATTTTAGCATAATTGGATATGTAGGTAAAAAGAAAAAAGCACAATATTTTGATTGGAGATATAGGTAAAAAGAAAAAGGCAAAATATTCTGAAAAGTAACAGACCACTTCTAATGTATTAGTATCTGAAGAAAGTGGGTAAACCTATAACACAGCATTAAAGGGGATTTCCACCATAATATGTGATGGCACAAACTTGCACAACAATGCTCAGGCTTACCCACTGTGTTTACTGGAATAATAATGTGCTGCCATTCCCTGCACAGCAGCCAGCCAGAAGCAATAATGATCAAGAGGAGAGCCAAAGGGTCTATTCACTTGCCGGATCAGCAGAGGTCCTACAGGTTAGACCACCTCTGGTCATAATGTTATGGCATATCCCAGCAATATGCCATACATTAAATTCAACAACAGAATACTCCTTTATGGTATTATATAACTTGAAATTTCTATTATCAGCATCATTGCCTTTACAACAGACTGGTAACTGCTAACATGATGTTATGGCTCTTTATCTAAAAGTCCATGCTTTATTGTAATAATTTGGCTATATATACCATTGTTTCATTCAATTCTCCATTGCTGAATAATTTAAATAAGTTCACCTAGGGTGAAGCCGCATTTTAACAAGGCAAGTAATGATGAAGCTCAGTATATGTCAAGCTTACATGTTGTACTGTTAAATCATGTTCTATTTTGTCTTGAGCATTAGTTCTTCTTAAAATGACCGGCTTATTGTACTTGTCCTGGTAACATCATCAAAGTAACATAAAAGTGAACCTTCAACCAGAGGCTGGCCTGGACGTTTATTTCTAATGTCATTCAGTAACAGCTTAGGTGTTATGGTTGGGAAGAATTATGATGGTGACTGCTGGACTGGTTCCTGCACCTTCAGTAATTGCTCGCCATCAGTTCAATAAAGACATAAAGAGAGGCGATGATGGACACACATAAAGGTGCCATGATATACTTATCTTTTATCCTTTCAAGGCGAGACTCCTCTGCCTTTACAGATTCTATTATGTACTATTAAATAAACTGCCTGTCCTACTAAAATAAACTATTTTTTAAACTGTCTGACAGCCACAATGCAGGACTTAACAGAAGCCCTTAGTATCAGAATGCTGCGTTTTAAAAGGTCACAAAACATACAGGAAGATTAACTTGGACACCTTCCATTTTTCTAAACAGGAACATTTTACCAAGCTTGTGGACCATTTCACTTTAATAGAAGCTGACATATGCAGCATAGGAGTAATATCAGACACTGATGGGAACTGAGAAAAGGCCTTAATAAATAGAGCCTATAAAACTATTTTATCTAAGACAAGCGCATGGTAGTATTAAGCATATTTAAAAATGCCCTGCAGACAGTCCTGAGACATGCTGCGATCACAAGGTGCGCTAAAGTGCATGCTTCACTTCCTGGCTGTCAATGGAATCTGACTCTTTCACTGCATTAGTCTATGCAGTGAAAGAGTTGGATGGAGCATCCGGTTGGGCAGTAAAGTGCTTCCATAAACTTCACTGGCTTATACCTCGGGGTCTTAAAACCCAATGCGATCTAAACTTCTGAAATGTCTGGGTGACACGTCAAAAGCCTTTTCAAATGACAGTAAAGCATTAAGTATATTTAGAATCAGAAACATTACTACATTTTTTAGTAAAATAAATCTCTAAGCAGTGCTGAAGGGGTTAATATAAGAAAAAGCAATGTGGGGGGGGGCTCACCGCAATATAATATATAGATGTGGGTGCAACTCAGTGCAATACATCATGCTACCAAAAAACAGCTGCCACTGAAAACAAGATGCACTCCACTAGATTTACAACAATATCTTTATTGGTACAAAACAGCAGATCAAGTTAACAGAAATATTAAAACCATTTAAAAGGCTCCTAAAGAGCCACAACACAGCCTCAGAGCAGGGCCATGACCCCCTGCTCCGGGTAAATGACCCCGTCCTACTGAAGATGTAATATTAATAAATAGTGTCGGCTCAATGTGGCTACAAAAGACAAAATAAGGGCACAGTAAACACCACAATAATATAACATGAAGAATAATTCTATCTAGGATGCAATGATGACCTATGATACTGCCCTATTGCCAGTATACAATACCACACGTAAGATGTACTCCACACAGGCCTGCGACACAGATGCTGTAACAGAGGGCGGGTTCACTAAATCCCACGCGTTCCGACGCAAAGCGACTTCCTCAGTGGTACGCGTGGGGTTTAGTGACCCTGTCCTCTGTTACAGCATCTGTGTCGCAGGCCTGTGTGGAGTACATCTTACGTGTGGTATTGTATACTGGCAATAGGGCAGTATCATATGTCATCATTGCATCCTAGATAGAATTATTCTTCATGTTACATTATTGTGGTGTTTACTGTGCCCTTATTTTGTCTTTTGTAGCCACATTGAGCCGACACTATTTATTAATATTACATCTTCAGTAGGACGAGGTCATTTACCCGGAGCAGGGGGTCATGGTCCTGCTCTGAGGCTGTGTTGTGGCTCTTTAGGAGCCTTTTAAATGGTTTTAATATTTCTGTTAACTTGATCTGCTGTTTTGTACCAATAAAGATATTGTTGCAAATCTAGTGGAGTGCATCTTGTTTTCAGTGGCAGCTGTTTTTTGGTAGAAGGGGTTAATATACTCTACAAAAATCAAGTGATCACTAAAATTACCAAGAGGATCTTCTACAAAATATCCCATTCCTCTTTTAATTTTTAAACAATTGCTAAGGCAAAGTTCACAACATGTTTAGCTCAACGTTTGCCTACACACCAGGAAAAGCTCCCGTGTATATGCCAAACATATCCATAGGGCTTCATTCACCTGTCGGAGGGAAAAGGAGTGTCCTTCTGACCTCTGTCAGGCTGGAATACCTTTTTATTTCAGTAGAGAATAGCACAGTAAACTACTATATTCCATACAAAGTGACAAGAGCCTCAGGCCAAACTGTGAGGAAACCAGACGGTAGAAATTCAAACACTGAAGCCAAAAGTTTCGATGTGTACACAGCTACATTTCTGACAGTTTACAAAGTGCAAGACATAAAGTGAGACACTTAATATTATTATAGCTGCAAATAAAATTATATTCAATAGAAAAATTGGAAAGAAAATAAATCTCACATCTAATGTCATCTCCCAATGCTGATATTTCTATGCGCCACTATAAATGTGCCCTTTTCCAATAACCCTTCCATTTCTTTGTTTCACTCTTCATCAAGTCCTGTCTCTTCCAATCATCCAGAATCAAGAGAAAATAAAATATATACATGTCAGTTGCCTGGAAGACACATAAAGGTCTGCAGGTCAAGGTACAAACTCTGAGCACTGGGAAAGGGACGTTGAAAGAAACATATTTGACAGTGTCCCTGGATATCTCCCAATCTATCGTGCTCTTTGTGCATAATCGTTCAGCTCAAAAAGCATTTAAGGCTGAAATTTACAGGGGAAATAGAGTCTAAAAGCTGAATCGCATTAAGAGCTGAGTAAAAAGGTAAGAGGAGGTGAAGATTTAGAATAAAACTCTTACTAAATGTAACTATATTTTACTGCACCAGATATAGTAGCCTCCAGCTTCTTCTGACTGAACTATGACTCACTGCAACATAATGCAAATAATAGGAAGCAATATTTCCCATTTCAACACCTTATCATAAGTGAGAAATGGTCCAAATGCCTGCTAATATATATAATGCTGTAACTTCATTATCAGCACCTTCCACTGGTTCTAGCTCAGACACAGTAGGTCATGTAGAAAAGCTGAATCTGCCTATATCTTATAACTTATGGATTGCACAGTATTTACCTATATTTGCCAACATAAGTGTCTATTTTTGCCAGATAATCTAGTGTGAGGGGAAAAGGTATTTTCAACCGCGCATGTATTATGAGAAACGTTTGAAAAATGCTTTAAAAAGTTGTACATAAAGTACCACAGCCTGTATAAGCCACGATTGGGTGTAAAAGCCTGCATTCTGCTGGTGTGGGCTGTTCAGGGCATGTATCATTCTGTGTGTGGCGCATACAAATTAAGAAATGAGCAGTATACAGTCATGCATAGGGCACAGCCATATATAGCATTGCAGTGGCCCTCCAGTCACTAAGTGCCATTCTGCGTGGGAATTCAAGGGAATATTACATGCTCCGTAGTGACAAACAGCTGTTTACAGATTGGCATACATTCCTGGTCATTTTTTAAAGGGGTACTATCAACTGGTGCCATAAAGATAAACAGATTTGTAAATCACTTCTATTAAAAAATCTTAATCCTTCCAGTACTTTTTAGGGGCTGTATACTAAAGAGAAATCCAAAAAACAAATGCATTTCCTGTGATGTCCTGACCACAGTGCTCTCTGCTGACCTCTGCTGTCCATTTTAGAAACTGGAGAAAATCCCCATAGCTATCATATGATTCCTAAAATGGACAGCAGAGGTCAGCAGAGAGCACTGTGGTCAGGACATCACAGGAAATGCATTTCTTTTTTGGATTTCTCTTTAGTATACAGCCCCTAAAAAGTATTGGAAGGATTAAGATTTTTTAACAGAAGTGATTTACTAATCTATTTAACTTTCTGACACCAGTTGATTAAAAAAAAAAAAAGTTTTCCACTGTAGTACCCCTTTAAGACTCCTAGTTGGAGGAAAACATTAACTTCTGGGGATAGTTACCTGAAAAGGTGGTGCGAGAGCTGCTTAACATATCCTTTCTTCCAATAATTGTCATTGAAGCATCAATGGCCTATAACTCCCCACACTCTTCCTAAGTAGAAACATTATCCCTTTAGTCCCAGGGAGAAAAGAGAAACATCTCAAACTGCTAGTAAATTTCCAATATTTATTGAAGTTAATTCCTATCTATACAATGATGCTGGGGAAACAGGTTGGTAGACATTGACAGTGTCTGCAGGATTCTAATTGGGAAGGAGGATCAAGTGAACCAGCGGTGTAATTGAAGAAACATTGACTGTGATACATCACAAGAAACACACGATCCCCGGGAACTGGTGACATTTTCGTGCTCCAATTGAAGGAGCTCAGGGGCAATCTAAGCATTACTGATAAAAGGAATAATTTTTTGTGTTCCTTGTATTTGATCTGGTTTGTTTTGATCTCTTAAATACAGATGCTGGGTTCTTACTTAACCTGTTAAGTACAAATGGCGTACCTGTACGCCTTGTGCCCGCGAGATAACGCAGGGTGACGGGCTGACCCCACGTCATATTGGGTCAGTCCCAGCACCAAGCAACGGACGGGACCAATGGCTAATACCAGACATCACCGATCGCAGTGATGTCCGGTATTAACACCTAAGATGTGGCAATCAAAGTTGATTGCTGCGTCTAAAATGTAAAAAAAAACTGTTTCCTGGCACCGCGGTGTCCCGATCAGCTGAGGACATACGAGAAGGGTCCCTACCTTCTTCCTCATTGTCCGATCGGCGATTGATTGCTCCATGCCAAAGATCCAGGCTGGAGCATGTTATAGTTCCCTATGAGGGCTATAACAGTGTAAAAAAAGTAAATAAATTTGATTTAACCCCTTCCCTAATAAAAGTTAGAATCACCCCCCTTTTCCCATAAAAAAACAAAACTATGTAAATAAAAATAAATATAAACATATGTGTTATTGCCGCAGGCATAAATGTCCGAGCTATAAAAATATGTAGTTAATTAAGCCGCACAATCAGTAGCATATGCGTTAAAAAAAATTCCAAACTCCAAAATAGCGTATTTTGTTCACTTTTTATACCATAAAAAAAAATCAATAAAAGGCGATCAAAAAGTCCCATCAAAACAAAAATGGTACCAATAAAAACAGCCCCGTATGCGGAAAAATAAAAAAGTTATAGGGGTCAGAAAAGGACATTTTTAAACATATTAATTTTCATGCATGCAGTTATTATTTTTACCAGAAGTAAAACAAAATCAAACCTATAAGTAGGGTATCATTTTAATAGTATGGACCTGCAGAATAAAAATAAGATGTAATTTTTGCCGAAAAAAACGTAGAAACGAAAGCCCCCAAAAGTTACAAAATAGCGTGTTTTTTTTTCTTTCAATTTTGTCCCACAAATATAATTTTTTATTGGTTTGTCAGCAGCTATTTTGGTAAAAAGAATGATGTCATTACAAAGTACAATTGGTGGCGCAAAAAAACAAGCCATCATATCGGTCTGTAGGTGCAAAATTGAAAGGATTATGATTTTTAAAAGGTAAGGAGGAAAACCAAAGTGCAAATATGGAAAAATGAAAGGGTTAAAGAATTTTTATTGCATTAGTTTGCATCACATAGAGGTATATGCAAAAATATGTTTTTTTTTGCCCGGTTTGCGACACATGGAGGTATTTGTAAAAAAAGAAAAAAAAAAAAAAACGTAAAAGACAAGTGTTACTGTGAATGGGCCTCAGTTCTCTACGTGACATACGATAGTTATCACAAATTAATAAGGACATGTATAAAAAGAAAAGAGGTTTTGCAAGAAACAGAATTGTGTACAGAAAGGCATAATGGGTAAGTTTGACTTACTTACAATATTAGGTCTGTTACCAGGGGCGGACACAGACAACAGAGGGCCCCTTTGCAAAGAATGTGCCTGCCCCCCCACCATACGTCAATTGTGCAGGAACCCCCCTTCAAATGTCACTTACTCAGATGCACCCCCATATGTCACTTGCTCAGGGGGACCCACTCATATCAGTTGCTCGGGAGGACCCCCCTTTAATATCATTTGTTAATTATTTATTAAGGCCTCACATATGCGACAACTCATTCAGGCCCCCCACATTAGGTAGCATAATTTCCCCACATTAGGTAGTATAGTTTGCTCACATTAGGTAGCATAGTTTCCCCACATTAGGTAGCATAGTTTCCCCACATTAGAGTAGATAGCATAGAATACCCACATTAGGTAACATAGCCTCCCAACACAGACAGACACACACACATGGAGAAACACACACACACACACAGAGAGCGACATAGACACAATTACCCGGCCTACGCTGCGCTTTTCCTCTCCGGCAGCAGCCTGATGAGTGACGTCACTGACATCCTCCTGCGCGGGTCTGCGGAGGTACATCATTTGTGTGACGCCTCTCGTCAGACCCGGGTTGGCCGGCTGTAGACTCACTGTCTAAAGTGCCCGCTGTACTATTATGCACCATGGCTGCTTAAGAACAGTGAGCAGGGCAGGCCCTACCATGAACCTACTAGGCACAAAAACAAAAAAAAGGGGGGCAGCAAAGTGCCACCCCTGAATAGTGCTGCCTGGGACCAATGGTCCCACTAGGTCCCATGTTAGAGCCAGCCCTGGAAAGGGCGGCAGGCCCCCTCACACACTGGGCCCCTGTGCAGCTGAACAGGCTGCACAGACTATATGTTTGCCCCTGTCTGTTACACAAGGCTGTATTAAAACCAATATTCTAGAAACAAGGATGGGATCAGTTATGTCCTATGACATCAGTAAAACCCTTTCCCAAAGCAAGCAGACATGTGCAAGGAGCCTTTGTGTAATTTATAAGTCAGTATAAAGATAAGTGACCTGATATAGTATCCTTTGAAAAGAATCTCAGCTTGCATATACCAGAATATATGCTAAATAGAACAATGAACTCCAAAATGTATCCCTTTAGAAAGCTTTTATGAAAGTTGCTGACACTCCATTTAATTAAATTGAGGTCACTTGTTTCTGTGTTACAAAATAACAATTTATAGCTTGAATGTAAGACTTTTGTTTTTGGCTTGCAGAGGATACTGATGCTGACACAAGCAATTTTGTGGGCAAATAAATAAAACAAGAGGAAGAAACAACAAATTTACACACCTTTGATAAGTTAAGGTGATAAGGTGATGCAGTACAGAGGACAAGGGCAGAAGAAGGCTGCCAAGACAGAGCTGATTGAGTGATATGTTAACAATGCACAACAGTGTTAGCAAACATAATGTAGAGACTGATGACAAAAAGCAAGTCAATGTACACAATAACTGCATAAAACATCAGATCAAGAGAAAAAAATGCAAATAGCATAAATAGCTAAAGTGACTTTATTATGCAAACCTCTTCTGTTAGTTGCAGCAGTGATTACAGCTGCAATTCAAAGCTGAATGCACATTTATGCATGTTGAACATTGAGAACAGTCAGAAGGCATGCCCATAGACAAATATCTAACACTTTAACCAGGGGAGAACATATCGTCCGGTTCAGCTGCACAGGGGCCCAGCATTAAAAGGGTGGCGGGCCCTCTCAAACGACACACACGACTCACTGTTCTGAAGCAGCCGATTATGCGCCGCAGGCACATAAGGCAGTGAGTCTGCAGCCGGCCAACCTGGGTCTGATGAGGGACATCACGTAAGTGACGTGCCTCTGCAGACCCGGGCAGGATTACATCAGTGATGTCAATCGTCAGGCCGCTGTCAGAGAAGCGTGTTGGGATGTCTATGTGTTAGGGGGGGGGCTATGCTACCTAATGTGGGGAAACTGCTATGCTATGGTGAATCTATGCTACCTAATGTGGGAAATCTATGCTACCTAAGGTGGGGAAACTGCTACCTAATGTGACCAATCTACGCTACCTAATGTGGCGGAACTGCTACCTAATGTTGGGAAACTATGCTACCTAATGTGAGAAGACTATGCTACCTAATGTGGGGAAACTATGCTACCTAATGTGAGGAAACTATGTTACCTAATGTTCGGAAACTATGCTACCTAATGTGAGAAGACTATGCTACCTAATGTGGGGAAACTATGCTACCTAATTTTGGGAAACTATGCTACCTAATGTGAGAAGACTATGCTACCTAATGTGGGGAAACTATGCTACCTAATGTGGGGAAACTATGCTACCTAATGTGGAGAAACTATGCTACTTAATGTGGGCAAACTATGCTAGCTTATGTGGGGAAACTATGCTTCCAAATGTGAGGGACCAGAATAAGAATGAATACCTGAATGCCACACACTGTGCCCCTGAATATAATACTTCCATGCACTGTGCCCCTGAATATTATACTGCCACACACTGGCTACATTTACTATTGCAAAGTTGACATGTTTTGTCGGGTTGTTCACCAGACTTTGGCGCATTGCACCAGATACTGGCGCATTGCGCCATAAATTCTCTCTGCGCCAGATTTTGCGCCAGAACTTGAGCCAGAATTGAAAAAACCCCAACTAACTCTCAATTTTGCAAGGAAACCCGAAAAAGGGGTGTGGCTGCCGGGGAAAGGGGGCATGGTCTCGGAAAAGGGGCGTGTTCCCTACATTTTCACAAAAAAACAACATATTTACTAAGGTTCCACAGAAAATGTGGTGGATTTGAGCCAAGGAAAACCCGACAGATCAGAGCATGTGTAAAAAAAAGCAAAGTGTAGGAAAAGTTGAAAATGTAGGGAAACCTTAGTAAATTCCGTGGAAAAACATTGTAGGGAATTAAAACCCACAAAGAAACACACCACTCTTAAAAATAAGGGCCACTGTGTGCCTAAATCATCCATTTTCACCCTCCTTACAAACCTCAGATAAGACATCTATATGACTGAAGCAGAAATCCTCACCCACTTCTGTCTACAATGAGACCCCTTAGTGAAGCCCACCCAATCATTCATCTGCCTGCAACTGTTTCAGGCACATACAATAAACCTTCAGACTGACATGTATAAAGAATAAATAAATTATTCCTTAGGTTTAAACATTTCTTAAAGACGAACATCCTGCTGACACTTCATGTATGATATACATGGCTCCACAGCAGAGGTAAACTTTACAGCACTGCCCTGTTATGCTACTTACTTCGTACTGAGATTTCTTAACTACAGTGTTGAGTTGCTATGGTTACTTAAGCATAACTTTGAGGCCTTTATGAAATCTAGAGCGTCCGTTCTCAGACTAATCCCCTACAGTGATCTTGCAAAGGACATTTTTTCCTTTTTTCCAACCCTACTAAACAGATCAGTATAGAAACTACATAGACCAGATATACGCCCACATAAGTTATTTGCCATACTGTTGAGTATATGGTATATACAGCCATATAGTGCCAAGGTTGTTACTCAAAATATTCAGCCATCCACTGATATGCTATTTCTTTTGTGGATCGTAATTTGCATGCCCTGTCTCTTGATATTTTTGGTTGCCTTGGAAACAAAGTATGCAGATAGCATTTTACCTATTGCTGAAAGAAGATGTGCACAAAATATTTCAGATATTTCATATACAAGATACCATGTTCTTTCCTTTTTCATATGTGCTACAATTTTTCTTTAACATTCTATAATCTTAACATGCCAAAAGCAACATTCTGCAACTCAATGCGTTACAGTTTGAAAAAAATCTTCAATATTGTATACTATGTTTTACTCTGAATTCTCCAGGTAACCTACAGGAACCCTTTCTGTAATCTACAGACAATAAACTGTGTTATTTTATCTATACAGAGAAAAATGCAAAAAGTAAGTCTGGAGTTGGCGGTAGATGAGGAGACAATAGGGCCTCACAATCTGTAAGAATAAAAGATGAATTTTGAAATTACCATAGAAGATGTATAGTACCTAGTGCTACCATAAACATATATAGGTAATAGGGCCAGTAGCATCACTAAACCATATAGTTGCTGAATGACACAGACTAGAGTTGGCTGAAACATCAGTAAACCATATATTGGATGAATGGCACAGCCTGGAGGTGGCTGAAGTATCAGTAAAACATCTATTGGATGAATTGCATAGCCTGGAGGTGGCTGAAGCATGAGGATACCATATAGTGTCTGAATGGCACAGCCTGGAGTTGGCAGAAGCATGAGGAGACCATTGAAATTTAAGATTTTTTTTATTTAAATTTAAGATTTTGAAATTGAAATTGAGGATTTTGAAAGTGAAATTTTAACTCCCTAGTTTTAGTGCCCCAGGCTCCAGCATGTTGGTACAAAGGACCAAATCTAATAATGAGTCACATGTCACATGGCAGCACAATGAAAGAGCCTGGAGGTGGCATCAGTATGAGGAGATCATATGGTGACTGAATGACTGCCCGGAGTTTGTAGCAGCATAGGAAGACCATATAGTGTCTGAATGGCACTGCCTGGAGGTGGCTAAAGCATGAGGAGACCATATAGTGTCTGAATGACACAGCCTGGAGGTGGCTGAAGCATGAGAAGACCATATAGTGTCTGAATGGCACAGCCTGGAGGTGGCTGAAGCATGAGGATACCATATAGTGGTTGAATGGCACAGCCTGGAGGTGGCATCAGGAGTCCTGAAAGTGACCCTAATGCAGGGAATGTCTGAAACTGGGGACAAACACCTTAACTATGTCTTGCAGTATCCATGGCAGCACAATGAGAGAGCCTGGAGGTGGTATCATCAGCATGAAGAGACCATAGAGCAGCACAATTAGAGAGCCTGGAGGTGGCAGCATCATCATGAGGAGACCATAGAGCAGCACAATTAGAGAGCCTGGAGGTAGCAGCATTAGCATGAGTAGACCATAGAGCAGGAGAATGAGAGAGCCTTGAGGTGGTAGCATAAGCATGAAGAGACCATAGAGCAGTACAATGACATAGGCAATCAACAAAGATAAAGAAAACACAATGGCACTCACCACTGTGGAAAGCTGTGTAGTTTATTCAAGCATCGGCAGGTTACAGCATCGGGGAGTGGGACGTCAGGAGAGCTATAGCTATTTCATGCGCTGGGCGCACTTCTTCAGGCTACTCCTCCACTGTCGTCAGTGGAGGTATAAATACACCTGCACATGACTTCAGTGGGCATATGTAGGTAACCATGCACCTGTCCAATAATATCCTTATGTGAATTACATGCACAATAATAAAAAACTGGTTAAAAACATATAAAACCACAATGAATTCAGACTGATATAATACATCTGTTATATAAAAATGCTTAAATCCACCTTGTCGTTCATCCCGGCCGGGCCCTGCGCCGCTCTAAAATGAAAGTGAAAGCTGCCCGGCTGCTCAGCTATGGCTTTGCAGTGAACAGTGTTGTCAATCAGTGTGTGCAATGCTATAGCCCCCTCTGGGAGCTATAACACTGCAAAAAAAAGTGTAAAAAAAAAAGTTAATAAATGTAATTTAAACCTTTCCTTAATAAAAGTTCAAATCACCCCCCATTTCCCATAAAAAAACACCATGTAAATAAAAATAAATATAAACATATGTGGTATCGCCGCGTGCGTAAATGTCCGAACTATAAAAATATATCATTAATTAAACCGCACGGTCAATGGCGTACGTGCCCAAAAATTCCAAAGTCCAAAATAACGTATTTTTGGTCACTTTTTATATAATTAAAAAATGAATAAAAAGCAATAAAAAAGTCCGATCAATACAAAAATGGTACCGCTAAAAACGTCAGATCTCATCGCAAAAAATTTGCCCTCATACTGCCCCATATGCAGAAAAATAAAAAAGTTATAGGGGTCAGAAGATGACAATTTTAAATGTATAAATTTCCGTGCATGTAGTTTTGATTTTTTCCAGAAGTACGACAAAATCAAACCGATATAAATAGGGTATCATTTTAATCATATGGACCTACAGAATAAAGACCAGGTGTCATTTTTACTGAAAAATGTACTGCATAGAAACGGAAGCCCCCAAAAGTTACAAAATGGCGTTTTTTCTTCAATTTCGTTGCACAATGATTTTTTTTCCGTTTCGCTGTAGATTTTTGGGTAAAATGACTGATCTCACTGCAAAGTAGAATTGGTGGCGCAAAAAATAAGCCATCATATGGATTTTTAGGTGCATAATTGAAAGGGTTATGAAAGGTGAGGAGGAAAAAACGAAAGTGCAAAAACCGAAAAACCTACAGTCCTTAAGGGGGTTAAGGTGAAAAAGGGCTGCGTCCTTAAGGGGTTAAGGACGAAGCCTATTTTGACCCTACGGACCAGGCCAATTTTCATCTTTGCATTTTGTTTTTAACTCCTTTTAAAATCCATAACTCTTTTATTTTTCTATATGCCGCTTACCTCTTTCATTTTACCATAAGATGTACCATGAAACCAAAAAATTTATATTTGCAGATAGAAATTCATAAGAAAACTGCAATTTTTTGTTTTAACAAAATTCATATGCATAAAATTGTCCTTTTCTGACCCCTTTGATAACTTTTTATTTTTTTATACTATGCATAAGGGCTTATTTTTTATGCTGTGATCTGTAGTTTTCATCTGTACCATTTTTGCTTTGATGTGAGTTTTTGATCGTTTTTATAATTTTTTTATGATATATGATGTGATAAAAAATCAGTATTCTTGGTGTTTGAATTTTTTTTTACGTTTACGTTGTTTACCATGTGTGATCATAAAAATTATATTTTAATAGTTTGGACATTTATCCACGCATTTTTCTACATCAGAAAATCTGTGATCGGTGGTAGGAGGAAGGTAAGGGGACCCTCCTCTGCCTTTTTAGCTCACGGGGGTTCCGTGAGCCCATCTGAGTTACCAGAGAATTTTAGTTTCACTTTAGATGCTGTGATTGGCATTGATCACGGCGTCTAAAGGGTTAATGGCCGGCAGCGGCAGGATCACCGCTGCCTGTCATTAAGGGAGATCTACAGCCATAGACACTTATCTCCTATCCGCTGGAGGCTTGTCGGCCGCAGCATGACGACGTGGCCAACACACCCCCTTCATGTATCTCTATGGGAGAGGCTGAGATGCAGCTTTTGTGCTCCCATATAGCTGTATGGAGTCGGAGTGTTGTCAACATCAGTGAGGTCAACACATGCATTAGCCCCGCAGAGCCACGGTAATGCCAGGTCCCCGTACGGGAGATTGCGGGGGTCCCAGCGGTTGAACCCCCCCGTTCAATCAGACACATCTTTGATCCTGCGGATAGGGGATAACTGTCTATGGCTGCAGTACTCCTTTAACAGTGAGTGTCCGGCTACTTTAAAGCCGCTTAAGGACTCAGGAATTACAGGTACACTGTTGGTCCTTAAGTATCAGGACGCAAGGGCGTACCTGTCCAACCTTCATCCTTAACAGGTTAAAGGGGTTTTCCCATGAGCCAAAGTTGGTAAGATCAGATGTGTACTACATATGTACATATAAAGGAGAACAAATGTGCAGATTTTTATATTTTTTCAGGTAAAATGACCTACATCAATGTGCAGTTTTTCTTAGCCATGTAACTAATCACTTCCTGTTTTTCCCTCAGCTAGGCAACAGAGTGCACACTTTTCCACAATCCCCCATGCATGCATACACTGTAGAGACTAGCAAGCAATATGCTAGATGAACTGAGCATGTGCCACCTTCTCAGATATTATAAAGCATATATCTCTCAAACATTATGGGGGAAATGTATCAAAACCTGTCCAAAGGAAAAGTTGCAGAGTTGCCTATAGCAACCAATCAGACTGTGTTTTTCTGAGGCCTTTTTAAAAATAAAAGAAGTGCCTGGACAGGTTTTAATAAGTCTCCCCCATATTTTCAGAAATAGTTTGTACACATTTTTTTTTGTATTTAAATTTTTATTTTCCAATACACATCACATACAAATGCAGAAAAAACAAGAGAAATCCCAGATTCTTTCCCCCTTTTTTTTTATCACCCAACCGAACCTCATAACACCCACCCTCCCCATAGGGGGCTATAACACTGCACACACTGATCTTTTACGTCGTTCAATGGTTTCTCATAGGAAACCACTGATCGATGATTCTGCCACTTGGCTGCTCATGGCTGGACCCTCCGGCTGTCCTGTAAGCTGTTCGGGATGCCACGATTTTGCTGCGGCGGTCCCGAAAAGCTCCCTGAGCAAACCAGCAACGTTTTAGTTTCACTTTAGACATGGCGATCAACTTTGAACACCGCGTCTAAAGGGTTAATAGCGCCACGGGTCCCGGCCATTGTTAGAGGTCAGGCCCGACCCGCTAGATGATTTCAAGTCATTCACCCCAATAATATGCTCCAATCCCCTAATCTCTTTACCCACCCAAAACACTGGGTTGGGAACAGTCAGAAATTCACTCAGCCTTGGGTTGTACCAGATGGGAGTAAATTTTATTCCTCCTTTTATCTTGCAGATTTTTTCCACCCCTTAATCAACATATTGGCATAGGAAAAAGATGATTACTGGAATCGGATGCCATTTTATGTTCCTAGGTCTCCCTCTATATCTTTATCTCTTTAAATTTTCCCACCCATTCCCATTTCCTCTGTTTTATAGCAGATAATATTCGAGCTATAAAATACAGCAGAAAGAATGGCAAGGCGCACCCCCTTCATTAGGGGCTACTAGTTCTAAGTATTTATATCTTGCTCTTTTCCTTCCACACAAATATATTCATTAATCTTTCAATTCGAGTGAACCATTTATCAGTTATCCAAATAGGGGAAACATAAAAAAAAAAAAAAATATAGAACCTGGGGAAAAGCCACCATTTTCAATACCGCCATCCGATCGGCTATATTCAATGGTAGTCTATTCTAGATTTCAAATTTCTTTACCAATTTATTCAGCAAGGGTTTTAAGTTTTCTTTAAAATAGTCTAAAGGGTCAGCTGTTACTTTAATTCCCAAATAGTCAAGGAATCATAATTCTCCAACCACTTGCATTCCCAACTCAGATTGATCCAACCTATGATCTATAGGAAGAGTATGGGGGAGATTTATTAAAACCTGTGCAAAGGAAGATTGGTGCAGTTGCCCATAGCAACCAATCAGTTTGCTTCTTTCATTTTTCACAAGGCCTCTGCAAAATGAAAGAAGCGATCTGATTGGTTGCTATGGGAAACTGGATAACTTTTCCTTTGCACAAGTTTTGATAAATCTCCCCCTATATGATTTCCTCCAATTTATTTCCAGACCCGATCTACCTCCAAACTCCTGAAAAGCTTGTTTCCACCTTGGGACAGATCTCACCGGATCCTGCACATATAAAAGCAAGTTGTCAGGATATAAAGCAATCTTCTCCTCCTCCCCCGACTCCCAACCCCCCTAAGCTCCTCCATGTCCCTTAATTTCCCAGCCAATGGCTCAATATAGAGGGAGAAGAGAAGGGGGAGGGAGGACATCCCTGGTGGGTGCCTCTAAAAAGCTCAAATGGCATTGTTAAGTCCTTCCCCAACAACAGTCTAGTGGAAGGGTGAGAATACAATAATTTAATCATATCCACATACAAATTTCCCCAACAAGACCCAGAAAAACCTTCACTCCCCCCTGTCAAATGCTTTTGTGGCGTTCAATGACAGAATGGGGCGGAGGACCCCCTCACCAGATTGTATATTAAAAAAAGTTCATTCAAGGTTGTCAAAAAGCAGTCTCCCTGCTACAAATCCTGTTTGGTCCACATGGACCTACTGACCACCTGCTTTAACCTGTTTGCCAGGACTTTCGCAACAATTTTGACATCTATATCCAACAAAGATATCAGCCTATAATTTTCTACCTTGAGGGGATCTTTATTCTTTTTAAGGATCAGGACCATTTGAGCTTCTAACATAGAGGATGGCAACTTACCCTCCCGAATAGCCTCCCCAAATGTCTCCCACAGTAGGAGCACAAAAACCTCTGCATATCTCTTGTACAGCTCAAATGGGAGACCATCTGGTCCGGACGCTGAACCTGAAGGGGAGGATCTAATAACTTCTTCTAATTCTTCCACTGTAATGGGTTGCAAGCTGGCCCATTTCTTCATCTGTATTCCACTAGAGTCTTTTGAAAATGTGTCTCGGTAAGCTTCACTATCGCTGGTAAGTGTCTGGATATCTGTTGAAATAATGCAAATCTCTTAACCCTATCTCCCATACCCCTCACATTCTAAGAAACAAATTTAATCATTTAAAAAAAAAATGAATTAAAAAAATATCCCCCCTTTTCCCCCTCCCCCCCGAGAGTCAGACATCCTTCCCTCCACCCACCACCCCAATCTGTCTCAGAAATAAACCCCATATCACCGAGACTCTTGACCATTCCTCCAATCCACTCCTCACCCCCCCCCCCCCAAACCCATAACCATAACATTTTATTTGGGTGTCTCTTGAAAAATCTGGAAACAGAGAAATTTTAGAGCTGTTAAAGTTCAGATCGGGCATGAATCTCGCTCCCCTTAAGATTTTATCCCTGTCGGATGATAAGAGCACTTTAATTAGGAGTATTCAAGTAGAGGCCCCCGGAGGCAGGGGTTTCCCTGGAATCCGATGTGCCCTCTCAATGGAAAAAGTGATGACAAACCCAAAACTTGTCCAACAGCCATTTCTGAATGAATCCCAGTGATTCTAACCCTTCGGTGCCTTCAGGAAGACCTAAAATACGAATATTTGACCTCCTTGATCGATCCTCTGACTATTAATTTCTACTTTAACAAAGACATTTCCTGTTTCACCTCTTGTTTCACCTCTTGTTTAAGTTTAATCAGCTTGTGATGCATATCCGGGATAACTCTCTCTGTCTCCCCCACTCTGGAACGTAAAGTATTCATATCCTCCCTGATTAGCATAATATCCGTAGAAAGACCTCCAACTTGTGTTTTAAGTCTTTCAACCCTGCATTGCAGAGCTGTGTGTCTTCAAAATATGGGCTAGGATATTTTTGTTCTTTTCCAGCTCCGCTGTCTCCTCCTCCCCCGAAGATAATTTATCTGCAGCACTTGAGAGTCTCTTAGAGTTCAAAAAGTAGAGATCTTTAATCTCCTTATTATCCTTAGGTTTTACTCTACTCCCCAGCGAGACAATATATTTGTAAATTTTTCCCGAGATTGATATATCTTTGTGGGGCGGGGATGTTATGGCTTTTTTAGGCCCCATTTTATTTGCAGTTACGTCTCCCCAATTTGAACTATATTAATTGGGTCAGATACAAAGAATTATTCCTCAGTCATAAGACTTAACCTAACAGTATCATACACAGTCAAAATGCCGACCAAGGCCTCAGTCCAGCCTCCAATACGAGCATATATATCAGTTCCAAAAAGGCCTTCTAATTGCATATAATTGCCCAGTCTGAGGCAGAGAGATACAAGACAATTAACAATAAAATCTATTAAAAACATGTACATAGCGGCAGATAGTATAGCAGACATAGGATGGATATCCATAAGAATCAAGTCCTTTATCAGTAAGTTAATATATTTCTCCAGCCCCTGCTAACGTAATATTCATAAAGGGTTAAGCACCTCCGTCTCCAGTAACAGCCGTCCTTGCCTCCCCAACATTCTCTCTTAGTCTCACTGTCCCTTCACCCCCTTCCGTTCACAAATGGCAGGGACAGATTTAAAATAGTAGGTATTCATCGTTATCTCAAGGTTTATCACCTGCCGAAATTATCTTCTATGCTCCAACACTGTCTTCCTCCCCACAGATACGAGGGGAGAAAGAAGGGAGGGGGGGGGGGTAAGAGGCCTCACTTGTTGCTCTCTCTCCTTAGCTTCAGCATGGCTTCTCTACCCTCCCCTTTCCTCTGACCAACTGCCCAACAGTATTCTTAATCAAGCCCTATAGGCAGAGGAGAAGGGTAAGGGGGGGGGGAGATAGGCGGTGACATCAACCCCTTCAACAGCTTGCTCTCCACTCCACAGCACTGAGTCCTAGCCGGCCGCATAACAGGTGTGCAACACATCCCAAATTAAGGAGTCCAAGAGGAGCCACGACATTAACCCCTTAGTGACTGCCTCTCGGCTCCACTTCCCAGTGGCCGGCCACTTCCCAGAGCCACTCCTCCTCTTCAAGCAGGGGGCCCTGTCACAACCACGGCGCTCCCTCGCCCATCCTGCATCCCCAGCCATTGCTCCGCCACTGTCCGGACCTCAGTGAGTCCTCCAGCACCCACCAACCTGACCGTTGTACTGTTCGTCACTCCTTCACTCACGGCCAGCCAACTTCACCAGAGGCCGGGTGCAGCCCGTGTTCTGCAGGTCCCGGTGGCTCGTTCCCACTGCCGCTGGTGAGGGCCGACATTCTCTCAGCATTCGCCTGGGGAGGGAAGGGGAGGAGCGGTGCGGCTCACGTCATGCCGCACAGAGCAACCCCCTCGAAAAATTCTACTCTTGCATTATTAATTTCCCACAAAAGGCATAAGTTAAATTTTTCACAGCCGAAGTTCAGTTGCGGAAAATCCGCACCAGGCCCCATTGAAGTCAATATAATCTGCTGCAGATTTTTCAAAGCTGATATTCCGCTGCCCAAAATCTGCCACGAAGAACTTATTCCAGTTCAAATTCGCAGCGGGAAAGATATTGCTTTTGATTGTCAACATCTGGTGGGAGATTTCTCAAAACTTGTCCAGAAGAAAAGGCCTCTGAAAAATGAAAGAAGCGATTTGATTTGTTGCTATGGACAGCTCAGCAACTTTCCTCTGGACAGGTTTTGATAAATCTCCCCATGATGTTTACTAGTGCTACATTGTTCAGTTAGTTAAGAGGGAAACCAGCAATAATAAAACTCCCTTGTGTTCTAAGGCCCCAATCAGATGGCAGATTTTCCGCACAGAATTCTGCATGGAATTTTGCAGGACAATTCTACATGAATTTATAGCCAATTCACTTTAATGGCATTCCTGCAGCGGAAATTCTGCTGTGTGAACATAGCCTAAAGGTGATAGATTTGCAGCCTCTATACTGAGGATTCAAAATATGTGCTGTGATTCACGGTAAAAGCTAGGTGTAAACAGTGTAAACCAATGACAAATTAGATTTCCTGTAGTTTTCATGCGCAAAAAAAAAAAAAAAAAACCCTACTCCACTCCATTCACTGTTACCTCACTAGGTGAAAGGTTCTGAAAGGGCTCAAGTGAAACCACATATTACATTGTATTCAGAAATGAATGCTTCAAAGGTTCCTAAGTATATAGGCCCACATTTATCATTGTCTTTAGACAGTTTTTTGTGTCTAAAAAAGGGGCAAAAAAGGCGCAAGCAGGGTTTTTTGCACCTTTTTTTGCCCCTTTTTGTTTACACATTTCTGCTGGTTTTGAGTTGCAATCCATTGATTTTGAGTTGCAATCCACTGATTTTGAGTTGCAATCCACTGATTTTGGCAATAGACATAATATGGAAGGGATTTATCATTGCCCCTTTTTGTAAAAAGGAGCAAAAAAAGGAGCAAAGCCACTGAAAAGTCTCTAAAACTACACCAGCCCAGACATGGTGTAGCTTTTTGGTGTATGTGTAGACAGAAATTTCAGAAAATGTGACCTGCACAAAATTTATCAAAGCTCTTTTACCTTTTAATAAATTTGGTGCTCCTACACATTATCAGCACACAAAAAAAAGGTGTAAAAAAATGCTTCACTTGCACTGCAATGATAAATGTGGGCCATAATATAGCAGTTGCCTTCACCTTGACATGAGGGCTGTGACAAAACACTTCCGAGAAAGCATGTGACAATGAGGGAAAGTACCGTATTTATCGGGGTATACCACGCACCGGCCTATAACACGCACCCTCATTTTACCAAGGATATTTGGGTAAAAAAAAGTTTTTTACCCAAATATCCATGGTAAAATGAGGGTGCGTGTGTGCGCGTGTATACCCCGATATACCCCCAGGAAAGGCAGGGGGAGAGAGGCCGTCACTGCCCGCTTCTCTCCCCCTGCCTTTCCTGGGGTCTAGAGCGCTGCTGCCGGCCCTTCTCTCCCCCTAGCTATCGGCGCCGCTGCCCGTTCTGTCCCCCTGACTATCGGTGCCGGCGCCCCATTGCCGGCGCCAATAGCCAGGGGAGAGAAGGGGCAGCGGCACCGATTGCCGGCGCCGCTGCCCCGTTGCCTCCCCCCATCCCCGGTGGCATAATTACCTGGTTCGGATCCGCGCTGCTGCAGGCCTCCGTCGTGCGTCCCCAGCGTCGTTGCTATGCACGGCGCAGTGCACTGACGTCATGCTCCGCGCCGTGCAGCGCATAGCAACGACGCCGGGGACGCACGCCGGAGGCCTGGCTCTCCCCCTGGCTATCGGCGCCGGCAATGGGGCGTCGGCACCGATAGTCAGGGGGACAGAATGGGCAGCGGCGCCGATAGCTAGGGGGAGAGAAGGGCCGGCAGCAGCGCTCTAGACCCCCGGGAAGGCAGGGGAGTGGGAGTGTATCGGCGTATAACACGCACATAGACTTTAGGATAAAACTTTTAGCCTAAAAAGTGCGTGTTATACGCCGATAAATACAGTATTTATATTATCACAGATATAAGCAAAGCACCAGTATCTCCCCCCTATTCAGTAAGTGCCACATTTAGAAATAGTGAGTGTATATGGGCCAAAACAAAAGTGTTGCAGGGCTTTCATAATTATTAGCCACATTTTTCAATGGACATATGCCAAAAACCTGTCAGAAATAAATTGAGAGATCAGATCAAGTTGTATCTGTATTATAATTTTACATCCCTGACAATATAGAACTATATATATATATATATATATATATATATATATATATATATATATATATATATATAAATGTGTATGTATATATATATATAGTTACATAGTTACATAGTTAGTACGGTCGAAAAAAGACATATGTCCATCAAGTTCAACCAGGGAATTAAGGGGTAGGGGTGTGGCGCGATATTGGGGAAGGGATGAGATTTTATATTTCTTCATAAGCATTAATGTTATTTTGTTCCAGGAATGTATCTAATCCTGTTTTAAAGTTGTTAATTGTTCCTGCTGTGATCAGTTCCTGAGGTAGACTGTTCCATAAATTCACAGTCCTCACGGTAAAGAAGGCGTGTCGCCCCTTGAGACTAAACTTTTTCTTCTCCAGACGGAGGGAGTGCCCCCTCGTCCTTTGGGGGGGTTTAACCTGGAACAGTTTTTCTCCATATTTTTTGTATGGGCCATTTATATACTTATATACATTTATCATATCCCCCCTTAAACGTCTCTTCTCAAGACTAAACAATTGTAACTCCTTTAATCGCTCCTCATAGCTAAGATGTTCCATGCCCCATATTAGTTTAGTCGCGCGTCTCTGCACCCTTTCCAACTCCGCAGTGTCCCTTTTATGGACAGGTGCCCAAAACTGAACAGCATATTCCAGGTAAGGCCGTACCAATGATTTATAAAGGGGGAGTATTATGTCCCTGTCCCTTGAGTCCATGCCTCTTTTGATACATGACAATATCCTGCCGGCTTTGGAAGCAGCAGCCTGACATTGCAATCTATTCTATAGTCTGTGATCTACAAGTACACCCAGATCCTTCTCTACCAGTGACTCTGCCAGTTTAATCCCCTCTAAGACATACGATGCATGCAGGTTATTAGTACCCAGATGCATAACTTTACATTTATCCACATTGAACCTCATTTGCCAAGTGGATGCCCAGACACTTAGTCTATCCAAATCATCTTGTAACTTATGCACATCCTCTATAGACTGTACTGTGCTACAAAGCTTGGTGTCATCTGCAAAGATAGAAACAGAGCTGTTAATACCATCCTCTATATCATTGATAAATAAATTAAACAACAGCGGTCCCAGTACTGAACCTTGGGGTACACCACTAATAACCGGGGACCAATCAGAGTACGAATCATTGACCACCACTCTCTGGGTACGATCCATGAGCCAGTGTTCAATCCAGTTACAAACTAAAATTTCCAAACCCAAAGACCTTAACTTACCTGTCAGACGTCTATGAGGGACAGTATCAAACGCTTTAGCAAAATCCAGAAACACTATATCCACAGCCATTCCTCTGTCAAGGCTTCTACTCACCTCTTCATAAAAGCAAATTAGATTGGTTTGACAACTTCTATCCTTAGTAAACCCATGCTGGCTATCACTTATAATACAATTATCCCCTATGTATTCCTGTATGTAATCCCTTATAAGTCCTTCAAACAATTTACCCACAATGCACGTTAATCTTACCGGTCTATAGTTTCCTGGGGAAGACCTAGAGCCCTTTTTGAAGATTGGCACCACATTCGCCTTGCGCCAGTGCCTTGGCTACATTTAGATCACTTAACTTACCTTGTACCATCTCTACATTAAGCCAGTTCAGTACATTACATGATGTGTTACCAGCACCGACCTGGCCAATGTCAGCTCCTTCTTCCATAGTGTATACAGAACTAAAGAACCCATTCAGTAGCTCCGCCTTCTCTTGATCGCCTGTGACAACCTCCCCATTATCATTATTAAGGGGTCCTACATGCTCTGTCCTTGTTTTTTTTTGCATTTATATATCTAAAAAAAATATTTAGGATTAGTTTTGCTTTCTTTGGCCACCTGTCTCTCATTTTGAATTTTTGCTGTTTTTATTACATTTTTACAGATTTTATTAAGCTCCTTGTACTGTTTAAATGTTATAGCTGACCCATCAGATTTGTATTTTTTGAAGGCTATTTTTTTGTTGTTTATTGCTCTTTTAACATCATGTGTCAGCCATGTAGGATTTAGTTTTAATCGTTTATATTTGTTCCCCTTTGGTATATATTTAGCTGTATAGTTATTTAGAGTTGATTTAAAGATGTCCCATTTACCTTCTGTATCAGTATTTGACAACACCTCCCCCCAGTCTATGTCCTGTAGTGCAGCCCCCAGCCCAGGGAAGTTTGCCTTTTTAAAGTTATATGTTTTTGCCTTCCCCGCCTGTCTTTGTTTTCTACATTTTAAGTCAAAAGTAACTATATTGTGGTCACTATTACCAAGGTTTTCCCGCACAGTTACATTACCAACCAGCTCTGCGTTGTTGGAAATGATCAGATCCAACAAGGCATCACTTCTTGTTGGGTCCTCCACAAACTGGCCCATAAAATTATCCTGCAATAAATTTAGGAATTGTCGCCCCTTTGTAGTTTTAGCCAACCCCGGACCCCAATCTATATCTGGATAGTTAAAATCTCCCATTATTACCACTGTACCTGCCCGGGCGGCCCTCTCTATTTGTTTATGAAGCCGAACTTCTATCTCTTCAGTGATATTAGGGGGTCTGTAGATTACACCAAATACTATTTTTTCAGTATTTCCCTCCTTTTGTAATTCTACCCACAATGATTCCACATCCTCAGAATCATCACACACTATGGCATCGTTCACACTGACTTTCATACCACTTCTTACATACAGACAGACTCCACCACCTTTTCTGTTCATTCTATCCTTGCGAAACAATGTAAACCCCTGCAGATTGACAGCCCAGTCATGCGAGGAGTCCAGCCATTTCTCAGTGACCCCAACTATATCAATATGTTCCTCCAGTATCAAGGCCTCAAGCTCCCCCATTTTATTTGCTAGGCTTCTGGCATTTGTGAACATACACTTTACATTTCCATCCTTTATGTTATTGGGGTTAATGGGATTCAAGGGTGTAAGTTTTATTTTCCTATGAAGCTTATTCCTATTAACTATTCTAACCCCTCCCTCCGCTCCACCCCCAGGTACATTTATAATTCCCACCTCTCTATCTACACTATCTTCCCCCTCTTTGCTGTAGGTTCCCTCCCCCCAAGTCCCTAGTTTAAACACTCCTCCGCCCTTCTAGCCATCTTCTCCCCAAGCAAAGCTGCACCCTCCCCATTGAGGTGCAGCCCGTCCCTACGGTAGAGCCGGTAACCGACAGCGAAGTCAGCCCAGTTCTCCATGAACCCAAACCCTTCCTTCCTACACCAGCTTCTGAGCCACTTGTTTACCTCCCTGATCTCCCGCTGCTTCTCTGGTGCGGCTCGTGGTACTGGTAGTATTTCAGAAAAGACTACCTTGGAGGTCCTTGCCTTAAGCTTGCGGCCTAAGTCCCTGAAATCATTTTTAAGGACACTCCACCTACCTCTTACTTTGTCATTGGTGCCAATATGTACCATGACTGCTGGGTCCTCTCCAGCCCCGCCCAGCAACCTGTCAACCCGATCCGCGATGTGCCGAACTTGTGCGCCAGGCAGACAACACACTGTTCGGCGATCCCGGTCTTTATGACAGATTGCCCTGTCTGTCCCCCTAATAATTGAGTCCCCCACCACTAGTACCTGTCTGGCCTGCCCTGTACTCCTCCCTCCCTCCTTACTGGAGCAGACACCCCCCTGGCGGTCAGAGGCGGTATCCTGCTGCAGTTCTGCTAGCTTTGTAATGGCCTCCCCCTCATCTGCCAAGCGGGCAAACTTGTTGGGGTGTGCCAGTTCAGGACTAGCCTCCCTGACAATTTTTCCCCTACCCCTCTTTCTAACTGTAACCCAGCTAACTGCCTGACTGTCCTGCAACTCCGTCCCACTGTCCTCCCCCACCTCTATTCCCGAGAGTGCCTGCTCAGTGAGCAGGAGACTCCTCTCCATGTTGTTAATGCTTCTCATTGTTGCCAGTCGCCCCTCTAGATGCAGGATCTGGGCTTCCAAACGGACAACTAGCACACATCTCGCACAACAATATGCACCCTCAAACTGTTGTTCAAGGATTGCATACATTGAACAGGATGTACATTGGACTGCATTTTCCAACATGGAGGCCATCTAATTATGGGGATTTCACAAATGTATAGGAAAAAACAGACAGTCAAAATTACACTTAAAATTTTTTGTAGACCTTGTAGGTTCAAAAATTAAAACTCACAGCAATCTCAACCTCCTGCTTTCAAACTCCAGTTTTTGAAACTCCTCTTTCACGCCCCCTCTTACACAGCAACACTCAGAAATATATATATATATATATATAATATGGGGTAGCCCAGTACGGGAGTTGTACAACCGTACCTCTGCTGCCCTGTCCGGCAGCCTCCCTACAGTGAACCCTCGGCCCCCTCTACACCTGTCCCCTTGTATATATGTCTATTGCCTGTATTATATTGTATAATGTTTATAAAAGGCGTTATAGCATTAAGAATTGTTAACATGTGATTACCAGTTGTCATGTGAGTGTAACCCAGTGAGGTATCAGTGACCATGTGACCTTAGGGTGACCTATGGGACCCCTCAGAGTCTCCCCCATATAAGCCCTGGGTGGAGCCTCGGCTCTCTCTCTCTTCCTGCTTATGCTGAGTTGCAGCAAGGTCAAGCCCAAGAGTGTGCCTGGAGTCCATAGGAGGCCTCAAGTCAGTCAAGCAGCCACCAGTCTAAAAATATGCTACAGTTAGGGTATAATCAGTCCCAGTCAGTCAAGTCAAAGTTATCTGTCTTAAGTCAGCGTGGCCTGCATCAATATTGTCCCAGTCCACTAAAAGTCCCAGCAAGCCCTGAGGTCTTTGAAGTTACTGGTCACCATAGACTGTTCCATCTGTCACTCAGTAAAGCTACTGTTGTCCGTAACTTGTCGTCAGAGTCACTATTGCCCCCGTGCCTAGCCCAGGATCCAGCGGTATACCTTCGGGTGGTATTGAGGATAAACCACGCCCTGGCGTCACGAATACAAGCGGTTAATGCCATCTGCCCCTAGGGTAATTCCATCTGCCCTGCAACACACCCTCTACCACAAATATATATTTATATATAACAAAATATATTTGTGTTATATATAACACAAAAATATGTAACTGTAATACAGAGTCTGTATTCAGTGCAACATAAGCTAATAGTAATCTAAACTTTTCTTAAACAGAAGTAAACTTTTTGTGTCAATAAGCTCCATATAGTAGTGAGAGTTGACACAGTCGCCCATTAATCACCAGTAGTAAAGTCATTAAGAACATTTCTTGTTTAATTACCTTTGTGAAAGCACTTTTACTTATCCTTCAATAAGATTGGAATTGTACAGCCGCTTACCGGTGAATGTGGAATATGTGGCAGCATTTATGTTACATTTAATTACTATAAAAGGTCTGTCTGTGACTTTTGCCACAGCACAACCCCCCTGGGATATCACTCAATATTTAGTAATTGTTTCCCATCAGCAGAGAGATATTGATTGGTAACGGATTACCACACTGCTTTATTGGCAAAGAGTTTGTAGTTAAATGCTTAAGATAAAAAAAAAAAATGTGCAAATGTGTACAATTGTTATTTCCCCATTGAATTTGAAAATCAGAGGGAGAAGTAAAGTCACACACATTCTTCTATAGAACAATTCTACCTACAACTGTTTCCTTCACTATGATTTCTAAAACTGCAATTTTAGGAATGAGAGTACTGTTAAAGGGGTACTCCGGGGATCCGACTTCACATATGGGCGTGATTTCACAAAACCTACATGCATAGGGCAACTCCATGCCATATGTGCAATAAGCAGCAGCAAGGACCTGTATATAATATCTCCTACATTATAAGTAAACATTAATGGTGTAAAAAATATTTGATGTTATTAATTGCAAAAATCTATACATATATTCATCAGGTCCACAACCCCCCTCCCTAAAAACATACAGACATGGGAAACATAAAAAAAAAGTGGTGGCAGAACACAATTATTTTATAAATATGAAATAATTGTCATAAAAATTCCAATTGTACACTGCCCAAGTGGAAAAAATTGAGAACAAAATGTAAAACAAAAGGATACTGGGAATTAATGTTCCATGGTAATGTATAATACAAATTGTATATGCCTGTAAGTGGGAAAAGGTAAATGTACCAAATAACTAATATTGCAACAGCCCATAAACAATGGTTTGTATATATGCAAATCATTTAGGGATGGCTATATTTTACAAAATTACAGTAAGGAATACATATATGTATGAAATATACAACAATAAGACAGGTGTGAATAATATAATGATAGTGTGTATCATATACAGATCCAGCATTAACAAATTTACCTGTGCAGTTGGCGCCCTGGTGTTGTCATACCTCACCCTTCAATGTGTTTCAATTAGCTTTAAGTTGTGAGGTAAAGGTAGATACATTACTTTATAAGATATGTCGAAAGTTGATGATCACATCTGGCCTCACTCCTGGGACACGCTGTGATTGTTAGTTATTATTCGGGGAAGCGGTTGGCATTGCGCTCCACTGCCTGGTCAGCCGAGAGTTCCTACACTCCTCTGCATAGATTTCTATGCAGAGAAATGGATGGAACTCTTGGCCAGCTGGGGAGTGAAGCACAATGCCGCCTGCTTCCCCGACTAATAACTAACGATCGTAGAGGGTCTTAGGAGTGAGACCAGAAGTGCAACACTTGATTAAATTTGATTATTAATCCCTTAACCTCTTAAGGACCAAGGACGTTCTGGAAGGATTTCAGCAGGAATGCCGTGAAAATGCCGAGGGGGGGTCCCGGGACCCCCCCCCCCATGTCGGCGATCGCAGAAAAGCGCATGTCAATTCAGACATGCGATTTTCTCCTATTCCGGGATGATCGGGTCTCTGGTGACCCGATCACCCGGAAAATTGTGATGATCTGACCTGTCAGTGATAGCCCAGATCATCCTGAAGGGTAGGAGTGAAGTCGCAATGCTGCGATTTCCTCATATCCCCTGCCATTGGTCAGAATTGATTCTGAAAAATGGCAGAGCAGGACAGTGGGTTGCCATGGCAACCCCCCGTTCTGGCCACCCCTGGATGTCGAGGGGATCGTGGGAAGAAGATGGAGGTCGGTACCTGCAGGAAAAGATGCCTGGAGACCCCGATCGTTGCTGGAGACTGCTGGATCCTGGGTCAGGAAGGGAAACTACTGTGGGGGAGGGGGGAATTGAAAGTGAAAGTAAAGTGATCTTTATTGTGGCAACCACTAGGAAGGCCAAACTGCAACTCCCACCATGCTGGGAGTTGTAGTTTTGCAACATCTGGAGGGTCACAGTTTGAAGACCACTGTTATAGTGGTGCCCAAATGGTAGCCCTCCAGATGTTGCCAAACTACAACTCTCAGCATGCCTAGACTGCCCAGGCATGCTGGGAGTTGTAGTTCTGTAACATCTGTCCCTTCAGACTTAGCAATTTTCATGAAATTTTTGAAAATTGCTGCATTACTTCGAAGCCCTCTAATTTTTTCAAAAAGCAAAATATGTCCATTTTATGATGTCAACATAAAGTGGACATATTGTATTTGTGAATAAAAATTAAAATTTATTTGGAATATCCATTTTCCTTACAAGTAGAGAGCTTCAAAGTTAGAAAAAAAGAATCCAAGTAACGCCGAAAATTTACCACCAAAATAAAGTAGAATATGTCACGAAAAAACAATCTCAGAATCAGAATGATAACTAAAAGCATTCCAGAGTTATTAATGTTTAAAGTGACAGTGGTCAGATGTTCAAAAAGCGCTCTGGTCCTAAGGTGTAAAATGGCCTGGTCCTTAAGGGGTTAAGGACCAAGCCCATTTTGGCCTTTAAGGGGTACTCCACTGGAAAATCTTTTCATTTAAATCAACTGGTGCCGGAAAGTTTAACAGATTTTTTAATTAATTCTATTAAAAAATCCAATGCTTCCAGTACTTATCAGCTGCTGTATAATACACATCAAGTTCTTTTCTTTTTAAATTTCCTTTCTGCCTGACAGTGCTCTCTGCTGTCACCTCTGTTTGTATCAGGAACTGTCCAGAGTAAGAGAGGTTTGCTATGGGGACTTGCTCCTTCTCTGCGCAGTTCCTAAAATGGACAGAGGTGTCATTAGAGAGCACTTGTGGCAGAAAGGAAATAAAAAAAAAACAGCAGCTGATAAGTACTGGAAGGATTGGGATGTTTTAATAGACATAATTTACAAATCTGTTTAACTTTCTGGCACCAGTTGATTTAAAATAAAATGTTTTCCAGTGGAGTACCCCTTTAAGGACCAGGCCAATTTTATTTTTGCATTTTAACTTTTTCCTCCTCGCCTTCTAAAAATCATAACTCTTTTATATTTTCATCCATAGACCCATATCAGTGCTTGTTTTTTGCATCACCAATTTCACTTTGTAATGACATTACATTTTACCCTAAAATGTATGGCGGAACCAAAAAAATATTATTTATGTGGGGAAATTGAAAAGAAAACCAGAATGTTTTCTTTATTCTGTGGGTCAATACAATTAAAATGATACCCATATTATATGCTTTTTTTTTTTTATAATTGTACCGCTTTAAATAAATCTACTATTTTAACAAAATTAGTATGTTTGAAATTGCCCTATTTGGCCACCTATAACTTTCAAATTTTTCCGTACACAAGGCCGTATGAGGGCTCATTTTATGCATCGTGATCTGTAGTTTTTATCGGTACCACTTGTGCTTATATTTGACTTTAACATTTTTTAAGTTTTTTTTACACTCTATATGTTCCCATAGGGGACTATCTAAAGCAATCATTTCATTGCTAATACTGTTCAGTGATATGCATAGGACATAGCACTGATCAGTATTATCGGTCATCTTCTGCTCTGGTCTGCTCGATCTCAGACCAGAGCAGAAGAACCCTGGAGACGGCCGGATGCAGGTGTGAGGACCTCCGGCCGCCATGCTGGATGACCGGATCCTGGCAGATGCCATGAACTGTATTGATCACGGCATCTGGGGGTTAAATGACAGACATCAGCTTGATCGCTGATGTCCACCATTACCCCCTGGCAATGACAGCAGCCGGGACCTGCCCTGCATGATGCGAACACCGGTCCGGTGCTCGCGGTCATGTTCATGGCGTAAATGTATGTCATGGTGCACTAAGTACCACAACACCATGACGTACATTTACTCCCATTTTGTTAAGGGGTTAAAGTTGAAGAATTACATTAAACTGATCACACACTGCTCAGTTTGATATTAATCTCACCAGAGTTAAGATAATATCAATATCGGAAGACTGGTTGTGTATTACAAGGTATCTACAACAATGGAGATACATTTCATATGGAAAACTGTTCCCACTGTTAGAAACATTATTTGTAAACATGGTTATTTTTGCACATGTAACTGTTCACATTGTTTGAAATTACAACTAAAGGTTTAAACAATTTTTTTTTCATGTCAGAAAAAAGAGATATGGAGTTTAGGTATTTGTTGGGAGGTTCGTGTACTCTTGCATGCAAATAACTTAAAAAAATGCACTGAATATCTTACTGAAAAAGGACTCTACCTAATTGAAATGTTATATCAGATGAAATATACTCAGACAAGCCATTTGTTATCTCGTTGCTGTCTTCGTAGCAGAGTGTGGGAGGGCCTGGATATCAGCAGCTGTTTTGACTGCAGTAAATGCACCATATTAATCAGAAGAGAAATCATAAGGACGTAACACTATATCTGCAGTCTGTGAACCTTTAACGGTCATATAAATAATTACACTAGGCAGAAAGTAAATGTTTACAGCAATATAGTGTATTGTTGTGTGTGCGATTATAGTAATCATAAATAGCACTGGGATCCCCTTTATTTAGAATCTGATGTTTACTTAGGACCAGCTGATATTGGGAGGGAGAGCAGTTCTCTAGAGATAAGACTACCTTCTGTAAATTGCCCCCTTTTATTTACTTGAAAAGAATCTGGAATGTAAGAATCTGGAACGTTCTGCCTGCCATGTTTACATTGCTTGACAGACCTCACCTAAAAAGGGAGTGATGTATCAATCAGGGCTGATGGGGTAAAAATAAGGAATAATGTGTTCATCAAAATGACTCAGGCAGCATGAATGTGATAGCAGGATTCATTAAAGGAAAACTGTCACATGTTTGTTCCCACACTATCCACAGGAACTGATGGATAGTGCGGGAGAAACTGATTCCTACGATCCCTACCTTGGTCGGATCTGCCCAGCCGCTCGCCTGTTATCTTAGTTTTATTATACTTGGAAATCTGGCTGTAACTGGCACGGGCAGGGTTTCTGTAGCTTAACTTACACTGATGTCAGCGCTGCCCGTCCGCAGCACCGCACAGCTTATGAATATTTATCACCCCTCCCTCTGGTTAGGAGCGGCGAAGAGAGGGAGAGCTGGAGGGAGGGGGGATAAATATTCATAAGTGGGTGGCGCTGCGGACGGGAGGCGCTGACATCAGTACCAGTTAAGCTACAGAAACCCCGCCTGTGCCAGTTACAGAAAGATTTCCACATATAATAAAACTAAGATTATGGGCGAACGGCCAGGTGGATCCAGCCAAGGTAGGGATCATAGGAATCAGCGTCTCCCGCACTATGCATCAGTACCTGTGCGGGAGCAAACATGTGACAGTTTTCCTTTAAAGCTTCATGCATGCAGTAAGCCATGTTCACTGAACCTGTATGGCATACACAGAAAGAGTCCCTATGGATTCTATAGGAATCTGTGATAGAAACTCTTGTTTCTCCTCACAAAGACGCACAGAAATATTGGTTCAAAGTTTTTTGTCATACACACAATTGATGTGTAAGGGTGCATTCACACCACGTTTTGGGGATAAGGCAGCCAGATCTGGCGAGAGAATTTAAAATCCAGCCGCTGCTGTATCCCTGCTGGACCCATGCTGTACCCGATTCATTTCAATGAGCTGGACATAGTACACTAGTGACTCCAGAGGCACTATCTGACTCTTACTTGTTCATTCAAATGAATGGGGTGAGGCGCGGATCTGGCGAAGAAGCCCTAAGATAGTTGTGTGCGCGAGGCCTAATATGACCTAATTTAAATAAAAACACTCTTAAAGGAAATATTATATTTTCCCGTCTGTGGTAAAACTTGTGTTTAGACAACTGTATGGTAAGCAATATAGAGAAAATATCTGATACAGCAATCCGATGGAACAATTAATCTCGAGCAGGTTTGCAGCTGAAGCCAAACTGAGATAATTAACATATGTTCTAATTCCCTTTTGATACATTTCAGGTTTTGTTTTTCTGCTTTAATTGAAACTCTTTATAGCCACCAATCGTGTTCGTTGTGAAACAATTCCAGTTGTACTGTATTTCAGCATTGTATCAAACCTTTTGACATAACCATTACAAATAGCATGTCTACTCAACAATTCAATCTATTTGTCATTCCTGTAATTTACTAGTGAAAACACAGAAGTGTATATATTACTGTCACTTAGAAGAAATCAACAGCACAGGGGATCCTGTGTCAAGTCTCATTGAAATGCAAGTAAATCCCATCAGATAATAGGGTGGCCAGTTTATATTTCATATGTACTAATGTATGACTTCATACCGTATAAAGTTGACCCACAACATATTCATATACTGTACAGTGGTCCCTCAACATACGATGGTAATCCGTTCCAAATGAACCATCGTTTGTTGAAACCATCGTATGTTGAGGGATCCGTGCAATGTAAAGAATAGGAAGTTGTACTCACCTGTCCCCGCCGCTCCGGACCCGTCACCTGGATATGGTGCTCCATCGCTGTCGCCGCATCCTGGTGGTGTCCCCGCTGCTCCAGAACGTCTCTGCTGCCCGGGTACGTCGCTCTCACGTCGCCGTCATCACGTCACTACGTACTCTGCTACTATTGGATGACGGGACGGCGTGCACAGCGACGTGATGACGACGATGGAGAGCACCAGTGATGGAGAGGATCCCGAAGAGGACACTCCGGAGCCCCGAGGACAGGTAGGAGACCATCACCGGAGCACACGGGGCACCGTATTCGGCTATCCGGCGGCAGCTGAAGCAGTCACTGCTGCCGGATAGCCATTTATGCGATGGCCCCGACATACAAAAGCATCATATATTGATGCTGCCTTCAACATATGATGGCCTCTGAGAGGCCATCGCATGTTGAAATTATCGTATGTCGGGGCCATCGTAGGTCGGGGTGTCACTGTATATGTTACAGATTTAGAAGCAACTAAAATGAATGTTAAGTATGCAACATGCCCCATAGTATAGATCAGTGGTTTCCAATCTGAGGCCCTCCAGATGTTGCAAAACTACCATTCCTGGCATTCCCGGAAGTTTTGCAACATCTGAAGGTACAGACAGGTATTGCGGATGACACTGATGACAACAATACTTACCTGATCTCATTCCGTGCTATGGTTCTCCAGCTTTCTACTTTGGTATCTTCCACTCCGGGCCCAGCTTGGAGCATAGGCGTAGTGCTGTTCTCTGCTGGGTCCCTCTGCAAACAGCAGCGGTGGCATCACTAAGCTCCGCCCATGCTCCAAGTCGGGCCCAGAGCGGAAGATATCAAAGAGGATAGCTGGAGAACCACAGCACAGAACGGGACCAGGTAAGTATCGTTGTCATCAGTGTCACCTGCACTACCTGTCTGTACAAGTTAGTGCAGGTGACACTGATGACAGATTTTTTAAGACGCAGGATGAATGTAAACTGTCCCATTCAAATGAACGGGATCAGTCCTTCAATCACTTTCCCTCGGGCTGGAGGGAAAAGCCGCTGGACATTTGACAAATGTAAAGGAGGCCTTAGACTCCAGAATAGGAAGTCTGTCCATGTATCCCACTATACAAGACTTAGGAATGAATAGCTAGATAGCCCAACAGGTTTCTCTTTCATTGAACAGACTTTTAAATGTCTTAGCACATTCAAAGCATTTATGTTTGCAGTTTTTTGTGTTTTTTTTTTTTTTTATCTTAGAAGGAAACATTCTTTAAGATATCTTTTAAGTCAATTTTAATCAATATTCGGCTCCCTCTATAACATTATGACAAATTGATTTAGATAAGATTTTTTTTCTGTAAGTTCTTATTGACGCAAGTAAGATTTGTATCAGATGCCACTGAATGATTTCTTTGCTGTAGCTGATTCTTTTGCCCAACAGTATAATACAGGCTCTCAAGAGCTGAGAAGAGATTGTGAAAAATGCCTTGAACACACTGCGATGGATAATAGCTTCAAATGTATTTATTATGGCAGCAATTTTAAGGTGTAACTGTGGTTTCAGGGTGACTTTTCAGAATAAGCTGTTGTGTATATATGCGAGAAGTAGCAGTATTTCTGGCATTATATGATTTGCATTTATCAGCAGTTTTCTTCTTTTGTACAATCAATCTCTATTTGTCAGTTACACCTGGGGTTCATCTCCATAATAGGCGGAGGCTAGTTACTATGAAGTCTAAACACACATCGTGTTTAGGCCATAGAGAACAATTTTTCAAGATGGTATCTATGTGGTACTATACCCCGGCCAAATTGCATTACATGATCCCCTCATGTTCCCAACTATGTTGGAGGGGATGCGGGTTGACAGGCACCATAAGTCACATTTTCTGGTCGTGTCCTGCACTTCACACATTGAAAATAGGTGTGGAGGAATTAATACAACTGGTTTCACACAAGTCATTATCCATATCCAGCAAACTTGTACTTTTAAACATAGGCCTTCACACAGCAGACGCCGCTTATAGAACACCTTTATGCCATATCCTAATAGCCTACAGATCCCAACTGGCAGCTAGGTGGAAATCCTCTTCTGTCCCTTCTACAGCCGACATTATAGAAGCAGTCAAGTCCAATTGTTTTTACGAAACGACGTACGCTTGGAAGCTAAACAACAGACGGACCTGCGAGTCGAGATGGAAGACCTGGACGAAGCACTATCCACTGGCCCAGGTGTTGCTAATTAACCATGCACATCACTTCTATCACGGTTTTATTAGATTTCATGCTGTTCTGGGATCCATTCCATTAAATTATGTTCAGCCTATATTATTAAATGGTACTACTCTAACTACCCATTACTACTTATGATTACTGGGTGTCACACTTTGCACATATTTCCGGTGAGTCTTCCTGTGACGAGAGAGGGGAGGACTACGGGATCTAGTCATGAAAAATCCTATTCTTCGCTGCAGAGTTATAGGTATGACTATAAAATACTTTAAAACTGCTTATGTGAAGTTTTTACTTTTCAAGGTGACCTGTAATGATCTACCAGATATGTCTATAATATCCGCAACATCCAAAGACATGATTCTGCAAATTAATATTTCTACATACAGCTGAGTGATTGCTTTAGTAATATTTATATAACTGTGTTATATTTGTTATGTATTGTTCCTTGGCCACGTTGTTTTTTTTGGACAATCTTTCCTTTGTTGTAAATTTCTCAAAAAAAAAAATCCAATAAAAATTATTTAAACCATATACAGCATACAGGTTCTCTCCTTTATGTGTGGAAAGCCTGCATGGAAGCACACCATGGGAAATTCTTTTCACTTCAATAATCAAATAAACCAGTTAAAGATGAGACTCTGCTGCTAGGGGTCCCACTGCTGGGCCCCCCTGCGATCGCCCACAAATGCAGCAGTGATTGTGACAACAACTGGTGCCAGAAAGTTAAACAGATTTGTAAATCACTTCTATTAAAAAATATTAATCCTTCCAGTACTTTTTAGGGGCTGAATACTAAAGAGAAATCCAAAAAAGAAATGCATGACCTCTGCTGTCCATTTTAGGAACTGTCCAGAGAAGGAGAAAATCCCCATAGCAAACACATGCTGCTCTGGACAGTTCCTAAAATGGACAGCAGAGGTCAGCAGAGAGCACTGTGGTCATGACATCAGAAGAAATGCATTTCTTTTTTGGATTTCTCTTTAGTATACAGCCCCTAAAAAGTACTGGAAGGATTAAGATTTTATAATAGAAGTCATTTACAAATCTGTTTAACTTTCTGACACCAGTTGATTTAAAAAAAAAGTTTTCCATGGGAGTACCCCTTTAAGGCTTTTAAGTTTTCCACTCATTTAGAGATTTCCCAAGTTCCTCAGCAGGTAATGCACTAATGCTCATTTAAGTTATATAAAATATTTAGTAAATTTATATCTGTTTTAAAAAAATTAAAAAATTTAAGTATTTTATATATTACTTGAATGGAACATGGTATAGTGATAAATAACTGTTAAAAAATGTGCTAGATATATAGGTTTAATACTGTACGTAGAACACTATGAAAGATAATTGAAAAAAGAAACCGACCACAGACAGTTGCAGTGCTCTATTTTCAGAAAACTGAACTTGGATCACCTCTACTTACCAGCTCACAGAGCAGTAGGAACCAAGCTGTTCTGTCGCATGCCTACTCATTATTATATTGTCAGTACAGGCCACAGCTAAAAGTCATAGCCATTATCATCTAGACATAGTTTCCCTGGTGAACCACATTGACTTAGGGAAAATGTATTTTTAAAATTAGGTTGGACCCTGTGCTGTGTCTTCATAGGGCAATGAGTCTACATCATATGGAGGATCAGGTTCTCAGAAGTAGACATCAATATGCATATAAACCTCAACTATGAAAAAAAGCATTAAGACTGGTGATATACAGTTATGGCCGTAAATGTTGGCACCCCTGAAATTTTTCAAGAAAATGAAGTATTTCTCACAGAAAAGGATTGCAGTAACATGTTTTGCTATACGCGTGTTTATTCCCTTTGTGTGTGTTGGAACTAAACCAAAAAAGGGAGGAAAAAAAGAAAATTGGACATAATATGACACAAAACTCCAAAAATGGGCTGGACAAAATTATTGGCACCCATAACCTAATATTTGGTTGCACGCCCTTTGGAAAAAATAACTGAAATCAGTCGCTTCCTATAACCATCAATAAGCTTCTTACACCTCTCAGCTGGAATGTTGGACCACTCTTCCTTTGTAAACTGCTCCAGGTCTCTCTTATTGGAAGGGGGCCTTTTCCCAACAGCATGTTTAGGGTCATTGTCCTGCTGGAAGACCCAAGCTCTTGTACGCAAACCCAGCTTTCTGACACTAGGCTGTACAGTGCGACCCAAAATCTATTGGTAAATCTCAGATTTCATGATGCCTTGCACACATTCGATGGATAGTTCGCCCTGACACTGATGCTCCCTGAGCCGGCAGGACAGCTTGAATATCTTTGGAACTTGTTTGGGGCTGCTTATCCACCATCCGGACTATCCTGCATTGACACATTTCATCAATTTTTCTCTTCCGTCCACGCTAAGGTAGATTAGCTGCAGTGCCATGGGTTGCAAACTTCTTGATAATGTTGCACACTGTGGACAAAGGCAAATCTAGATCTCTGGAGATGGACTTGTTACCTTGAGATTGTTGATATTTTTCCACAATTTGGGTTCTCAAGTCCTTAGACAGTTCTCTTCTTCTTTCTGTCGTACATGCTTAGTGTGGCACACACAGAGACACAATGCAAAGACTAAGTTAACATCTCTCCATTTTACCTGCTTTCAGGTGTGATTTTTATATTGCCCACACCTGTTACTTGCCCCAGGTGAGTTTAAAGGAGCATCACATGCTTGAAAAAATCCTATTTTTCCACAATTTTGAAAGGGTACAAATAACTTTGGCCAGTCCATTTTTTGAGTTTGGTGTGACATTATGTCCAATTTGTTTTTTTTCCCCTCCCTTTTTGATTAAGTTCCAATACACACAAAGGAAATAAACATGTATAGCAAAACATGTTACTGCAATCCTTTTCTGTGAGAAATATTTCATTTTCTTGAATAATTTCAGGGGTGCCAACATTCATGGCCATGACTGTATGTCCTCAGTGTTACGTTATGCGCTCCGGCCGCACACGCTGGCCGTGAGCGCATGGTCTCCTTACCTGCTGCTGCCAACGGGGCTGGGACTTGCATGGAGCCCCAGTCCGTCACTCTCCGGGTGTTTCTCCTGCCTCCGCCTCTTCCTCTCTGCTCCGGCGCACGTGTCCCCGTTCCCTAGGGCGCGCGCACCAGAGCTTTAAGATTTAAAGGGCCAGTATGCTCATTAGTATAATTCACATGTGACTCATTTATAAATTCCTCCACCCTCCTCACTCCCCTGCTGGATCTTTGTTGCCTTGTGCCTTAGAGAAAGCATTCCTCAGTATTGCCTTGCCATGTATCTGATCGCTTGCTTTGTGACTTTGACCTTGCTCCTCTGCCGCCTGCCTACTGAACTCCTGCTACATCTTGACTACGCTACTGTGCCACCTGCCCTGACCTTCTGCTATCAAGACTATGAGCTGCCTTATGCCTGTGCCTCGCATCTCCTCAGCCGCCTGTGTGGTCGAGTCATGCCAAGGGTAGCGACCTGGATGCCGCCTGCCGCAGCATTCCATCCCGCTTTGCGGTGGGCTCTCGTGAAAACCAGTGGCACCTTAGACTCCGCTCCCTGGTATGGTCCGAGTCATATTTGGCTTGACTTATGTTGGGGAGGAACAGTTTTATGCCTCAAAAGGTGCAATAAACATTAACTACTGACAGCTGCTATGCTAAAGCCAGATAAGTCTACAGCTAAAATGAAACCAAAACCAATACAAAGGAAAACTGAGCAATTCCAAACAGATCAGATTACAGCTTGAATTTTCCAAAGTTTTCTGACTACTGGGAGTAGAAATCTGTCTCAGGGTGCATTCACACCACGTTTTTTCTATGTTGTATTGAAAACCGTATGCATCGACTCTCCATTGAAAACCGTATGCCAAACCATGCATCCTGTTGTGTCCACTTTGCATTTTGTACGGTCTTGTCCGTTTTTTTCCAGCACCCAAAACCATAGCCTAACACGGGTTTTGGTCCGGTGAAAAACCATATTGAAACCGTATATCTTTTTTAAACATGGGAGTCAATGTGAGCTGTAGAGGACCATATGTGCGTACGATTTGCACCATACGGTTTTTGACTTTGAACAGTTTTTTTCTTGGAATTTCAATCAAACAAGTGAAACTTTATTCATAATGGAGTGAAAAGTAAAAAATGTATATGCTTTTTTTCTTAAAAAACAAATGCAACCGGACATCATTTTTCAAACCGTATACACACGTTTTGATACAGCCTAGTATGGTTTTGAGGAATATGTTTTTCATCAAAAACTTAATACAGGAACTGTATTGCAAAAACGTGGTGTGAATGCACCCTCAATTTCACCATGAAGCTTTGTCACAAAATATTTTGCTTTCAAGATGGCCTAAAAAATTAAGGTAGAGATGACTGGATTTCAGCTTATTTTATTGTCAGCAAAACGTAAAATAAAAATAGCAGTCTTTGTCTTCTTTCATTGCACACAACATCTCGCTTACACATTTGAGTTAATTGTAACATAATTTTAAGCAGCTAAACAAAATAATAGTTTTATTGAACATTTACTGAATCCTTTTCAGTCGCATCCATGGAGTTTTATGATTTCTTCTTGATTTTCATTTCCTTTATGCACAATTTAAATGAAAGATGTTTGATGTCTATTGTGCCACACAAATAGCCTTCATTGCAATAACTGTTTATGCCTTTCATATTAGTCCTGGAAATCCCATTTGTAATTATTATTGCAGCGTTTCTAGTGGGGATTTCCACTTTTTACATGGTCTACACCAAAGAAAGCCATCGGGGACTAGACTGCCAGTAACAGAGGAAAATGAAAGGGAAAAACAAGAATTGGCCTTCACAACTTTAATTAGCATAAAACGATAAGATGTATTATGATGTAATATAAATACATAATTATGATTGTTCTAATAAAGTCACTTTCATGTCTTCTCGGTGAAATAATGCATTTAAACTGAGTTATAATTTTATTACACATATTAATCTAATTTTAATAAGAAATCCAAGCATGCGTAAACTTTAGAAGCATTAGGGCTGACCTTTCCACACTAATGTTTATAGAGCAGAACCCTGGGACCCCTGCCAATCCTCAGAGTGGTGTAAAATTGCAGCCCCTCATGGTGAGTGCAATGACTGTAAAGCCCAGCAAGCAGGGTTGTTCCATTTTTTTCTGAAGGTGGCCATTTATCAGAAATGTATCACTTATTTGCCACTGAGAGAAAAAATGCTTTCAGCTGTATAATGCATATTAATATTCTACAGCAATACAATACATATTAAAAATGTTTAAATGCCCAAATTAAATGTGCCACTATGCCCTTAATTATGAGTGCCACCATTCCCCTAATCATCTGTGCCATTGCACCACTATGCCCCTATTATACTGTGCCACCATGCTCCTTATGCACTGTACCACCATGACCCTAATGTATAGTGCCACCATGCTCCTAATGTACTGTACCACCATGCCCCTAATAAACTGTGCCTCCATGCCCCTAATAAACTGTGCCTCCATGCCCCTAATGAACTTTGCCCCCTTTCCCTAATTCATTGTTTCCCAATCTGTGGCTCTCCAGATGTTGCAAAACTACAGCTCCAATAGCAGGACAGATTGGAAAACACCCTTAATAATTTTCCCACCTAGGGATACTTACCTGTCCTGGCTTCTTCACTCCTTTGGTTAGGATTAATGTGGATGAAAACAATGCTAATCGATCCTGCATCACTCACCAAGGCTGAGCGGCAGGACGTAGAGCCAAGAGCTCTCTTGTTCCTGCCGGTGATCAGCCTTTCAATTGTATAGGCATCAAAAGGATGTGATAGAATTAAATACAGTGGTGTTTGGTTACTGCTGGAGATCTCTGGTGGACCGCACCTTCACTGGCCACATGTTGGACACCCTGGCCATAAAGAATAAATGAAGCAGTGGGACCCTCACTGATCCCAAAGTTATCTTCTAGCCTTTAGATAGGGGATAACTTGCCTAAATAAGAAAACCTCTTTAATGGCACCTATATGGTGGCTGTGGGGAATTTTTTATTTGCTGCTGCCATGCCAGCTTTCAATAAGTCCATCTGACTTACAAATGATCATAACATGAAATTGTTCATTTTACAATTCTATAAGATGCCTTAAACCATAACCAAAAGCAATGATCTGGGCAGATGTGATAGTTTGTAGTGCAGGTCCAGAGGAGATGTTGCATGACATAAGGATTTGAAAAAAACACTAAAGTGAAAGTTCTTGTATAGTGCACAATCCTACTTAAAGGGGGTACCGCGCTGCTCAACATTTGAAACAAACTTCTGAACTCTGGAGCCGGCGCCGAAAGCTTGTGACATAATAGCCCCGCCCCCTCGTGACGTCACACTTATGAGGGCAGCTTTACTATAATTTACACTGGAAATTGTTGTAAATTATTCTTTATAGTGGGCATAAAATATATTTCCAAGGCGTATGGACATTCAAACATTTGCCAAATGTATACGGAAGCACGCACTACCAAATACACTTGAAGCATATAACTATAACATAGTTTGACTTAGTACAGGAGTATGACTGGTCTTTGTAAAAATTCCATTCTTTCGGGAGTACAATCTGATCTGTGGGACTCCTAACTGTCAGCATAATATTTTGATAACCCGGTGCATAGGGGATAACTATTAGAGATGGAAATTCACAAAATAGTTTTTCAGAAAATATATTTTCTGTATATTTAGGTTCCTGGTTTGTCCAAATGTTATATCCCTTAGAGATTTGATGATCAAGGAAGGTCTTATAGTGGGAAGCTGATGCAAAATAACACCACTGAGCTTTGTCTGTACAAAAAAGCTTTTCTTCCAGAGAGAAGATCAAGTTAATAGCTTATGTTCTTATTGTCTCTTATGTACTACTGAGAAAAACCTGTCTGTGCTTCCATAGCTCCACATTTCTTGTTTTGAAGGCAGGCAGTGGTAATGAGACTACTGCAATATCTGCTTTTATCAAGGGGGAAACTAAGAAAAGTAATGTAGCTAAAGAATGACTACCACTGAAAATGGACAAGTTAAATAGGATGTATCTGTGGGATAGCATCCTGGGATTCTCAAAGCACTGAATGTGCTTTATAATTTCATCCATTAACTCCCATAATTACCATTACAAAACGAGAACGGATGCACATAGCATAACATAAAGCCTCCCTGCACACTTCCTAACATTGCAGAGATAATATAGTGTTGTTACCTATGTCAAACATTGGTAACAACACTATAGTTTCGAAAATATCAAATGTACCGCAATAAACAAAGATAATGTAACAACATGTAACTTCTGGGGCTAGTGATTGGCTGTGGAAACACATGTTCATATATGATACAAGATTTGAAAATGTAAATGTTGAGTACATTATTGGCTTTTATTTTAAGTGATTTGGAACATGCTGATAGGTCATAAACTCCTTTTAACCTGTTTAGGACACAGCCCTTTTTGCCATTAGGACATGGAAAATTTCATTTTTGTGTTTTTGATTTTTCCTACTTATCTTTTAGGAGCCATAACCCAAAAGGGTTATGGCTCCTAAAAGACAAGGAGGAAAAAACAAAAACACAAAAAATTTCCATCCACTGACTATTTTTTGCATTACCAATTTTGTGTGCTGTAATTTGTAGTTTTTATCGGTACCACTTATGCATATATGTGACTTTTTTTATCACCTTTTATTTATTTTTATGTAATGTGATTAACAATCAGCAATGTTGCACTTTGGTATTATTTTACGTTAAAATACATTAAATAAGTCCTGGCACCAGCTTCTTCAATGCTTTTCAGGATTTATTAGTAATATATCTAGAGATGAGCGAACTTTTGAAAAATTCGATTCGGTCGATTTGCCAAATTTAAAAAATCAAATTTATTTGCAGCAAATCTATATTAAAAATGGCTATTTCTGGCCTACAGAGAGCCTCAATAGGGGTGTAGAACACGCATATGGAGTGTGCTAGGGTTTTGAAATAATACTGTTATTCAGTATGACATGCAGATTACAGAAATCGCTTTTAGAATCACTGCCGTAGAGCGGCACAATGACAGAGCCTGGAGGTGGCATCAGTGTCAGGAGACCATATAGTGGCTGAATAACACAGCGTGGAGGTGTTGGCAGCATGAGGAGACCATATAGTGGCTGAATAACATAGCATGGAAATGTTGGCAGCATGAGGAGACCATATAGTGGCTGAATGACACAGTGTAGAGGTGTTGGCAGCATGAGGAGACCATATAGGGGCTGAATGACACAGCTTGCATGAGGCTGAAGGATGAGGAGACCATGTAGTGGCTGAATGACACAGCGTGGAGGTGTTGGCAGCATGAGGAGACCATATAGTGGCTGAATAACATAGCATGGAAATGTTGGCAGCATGAGGAGACCATATAGTGGCTGAATGACACAGTGTAGAGGTGTTGGCAGCATGAGGAGACCATATAGTGGCTGAATGACACAGCTTGCGTGAGGCTGAAGGATGAGGAGACCATGTAGTGGCTGAATGACACAGCGTGGACGTGTTGGCAGCATGAGGAGACCATATAGTGGCTGAATGACACAGCCTGGAGCTGGAAGCAGCATGACTAGACACTAGGGCTTTACAATACCTGAAATTAAAAGAATAATTTTTAAATTTGAAGATTTACTGTAGCTAGTGCTACCATAAAGAATTTGTAGGTCCAGGCCCAGGCCCAGCAGCATCAGTAAACCATATTTTGGTTGAATGACACAGCCTGAAGGTGGCTGAAGCATGAGGAGACCATATAGTGTCTGAATGGCACAGCCTGGAGTTGGCAGCAGCATGAGGAGACACTAGAGCTTCACAATCCCTAAGATTTAAAGACAAATTTTGAAATTTAAATTAAAGATTTAGGGTAGCTAGTGCTACCATAACAACATTTTTATTCCCAGACCCAGGCACAGCAGCATCAATAAACCATATATTGCCTGAATGGCACAGCCTGGAGTTACCAGCAGCATGAGTAGACACTAGGACTTCACAATCCCTAAGATTAAAAGATGAATTCTGAAATTTAAACTGAAGATTTTGGGTAGCTAGTGCTACCATAACAAAATCTTTATTCCCAGACCTAGACCCAGCAGCATCAGTAAACCATATACTGGCTGAATGACACAGCCTGGAGGCAACTTGTTGAACTGTATGATGCAACACACAGCTATCTGCCCCTCTCTGCAATACTATGCCGAAGAAAGTTACTGGGAGGTTAATGCCTGCAGCTGCAGTAAAAATCCTTTTCAGTGATCGCTGACGTGACTAGGAGGATGTTAAACACTGCTGGGCTGAGCTTTTCTCTGCTGTAACACACATACACACATGCTCTGCATCCTATGAATCTTCTGCTGTGAATTGTAATGAAGTGATTAGCCAGAATTATGGCTGCCGATTACATAGGGCCGTGACATCACAGGGGTGACTGGCTGCTGATAGGATGCATCCTGCATGTGATTCAGGGTAATCCGCCCTACTTCCCTTCCCCCCTTGCCTTCCCACCCTCCCAGCGTTCCTTTCCCCATGTACTGACATGTGAATCCGCCATTTTAGATGCCCTGGAGCCTGCACCGCAGGAAATGGGGTTTACTGAAGCGATTTGCGCAATAGAATCGCGGCGATATTCGCATTTGTTGAGTATTGAATATTTCCTTAAATTCATAACAAATTCTGGTTTGTCAGCTTCAATTCGCTCATCTCTACCTTTTTTCGATTGTACAATTGATAAAGGCATAAAGCCAAAAGGAGTCTTGCATATGTGTAATATCATATGCTATATTACTAATAAATCTTGAAAAGCATAGAAGAAGCTGGTGCTGCGATTAATTTATTTATTTGGATCTATGCTATCTATGTGCACAGCAAACCAACTCGAGTGCTGCAAAATTATTTTACGTTTAGACCGTTCACAGCACAGGATCATTTAGGTTATTTTTTAATTGTTTGGAAACTTACGCATGCAATGATTTACAATATTTTTATTTTTTTTATACCGTTTTATTTGTAAAATGGGAAAAAGGGGTGATTTCATTTTTATTGAGAGAGGGACTTTTATCACCTTTTTTAAAATGTATAACTTTTTTTTTCTTTTCAATTTTTTACATTCCCACAGAGGACAGGCGCAGGTGGGAATAGTCCCAGCCACCATTTTGATTCACTGGACCCCCACAATTGTACTGCAGATGGTCTGATGAGTCTCCGAAATCCTCCCTAATGCTTTAGATGCTGTGATCAGTATTGATCAGGGCATCTAAAGAGTTAATGGCAGATATCAGAACTATGGTTGATATCCACTATCATCTATGAGGTCCAGGCTGTTAAAGGGGTTATCCACCAGAAGGCGATTTTAGTACGTACCTGGAAGACAATAATAGACATGCTTAGGAAGGATATGTGCTTGTCTTGGGGCTAAATGGCTATGCTGTGAGATTACCATATCACTGTGGCTAGCTTTTTGTGAACTTTTATTTCCTGTTTTCAGTTTTCTTCTTTACCTACAAATCCCATGATTCAATTTTCCTCCTTCCCACACATCAGCCACCCCACCCATTGAAACATAAATGAGCTGCAGACCTGTGGTTTTCATTCAGGGTGCCTCCAGCTGTTGCATTACTTGCAGATTGCTCTCTCCACCCATTGAAGCAGACAGGCTCCCTGTCATCAGCTGACTAGTGAGTCAGGTCTCGACTGCATTGCAAGCTGGGAAAAATCTGAGACATGAGTAATTTTGTATGCTGGTAAAAATAAATATTGGGGTGAAAATCACAGAAGAATTGTGAGAAAACCATCACACACAGGTAAAGACACTATATTATGAACTACACTAACTTTACAGCCCCTGTAGCATAGTCAAATAAAAAAAATCCTGTAATACCCCTTTAATACATGCACATCACTGTGCGCCAGGGCACAATGATGTACATTAATATGCATGCTCTCTAGGGGTTAAGGCTAGATCTACATGGCAACTTTGGCTGCAGCTCAACAATTGCAAAAAGTTGCTGTGACTTAGCTGCTAAGATCCCTACTGATCGGTAGAATGGAAGGGCAGAAACAGTTAGTTCATGAAAGCAGAGTAAGAACTATATGGATTGAAAAAAAAACTCTGACAGTTTTCAAATCTTTATACTGCTACCTTTGTTTTCAAGGGGGGGGGGGGAATCTGGATTTCGCTATGGAGTCCAGCCGTATTTGCTTACAACCCCCCCCCCCCCCCTTCTCACACACACACACACACACACTTTCATTGGGTGGATCATTCTGGATTGCTAATATAACTAAATGGGGCTTGTTGCTACCACAACTGTGACCTGAGAAGAGCAGCAAACCATTTGGCTGCAGCAAGGCCCCCTATCTCACGGGCACAATAGCAATCGTGTGGTCTGCCTCTGTAGGTGCTATGCCAGTGTCCCAGGGAGACATGGTGATCTTTGGCTATGTGACCTGTGTAGAGTTTGATGTTAGTTTGATGCATAAACTTCATATCATAATGAATATACAAAATAACACTCATTCTGATACAGAGCATTCCTATTATGTAACAAGAGTCCGTATCTGCTGTAAAGTAATGCACATACATATCAATAAATTACCAATCACTAATGTAAAACAACATTTATCTAATATAAATGAATGTAATCTGTGTAAAGTTGAAAAGACAGTTTTATGAAACATATATATTCTTATTTCCAATAAGGAAGGATTTCTATTCCACAAAAAGTGTTTCCTTGGTGGCAAAACTGAGAGAAATGTTTGTGCCATATACCTCATTATTTTTAATAAACCGCTTGGACGAGCTCTTCTACACACTACACATTACTAGGAACAATTTACTGTCACAACTATGTACGTTAATGGTTATTTCAGATATGAGATCTCCATATACCCCTTTCAGACTGTCTTAAGATCAAATATATGTGTACTGGATGCAATATTCACACCTACTGAATTCACTAATGAGAAATAGATTTCCATTTAGGCAAATGAGACAATTATCAGTAGGAAACTTTTAGCAGACATTCTATGAGAATTGTAACAAGGTTTCCATGACCTGCCCATCACTTTGCCTTTAGCAACAGAGAGGAAGTATTAACATTGCAAATTGGAACAATCTTTACATATAGTTTTTATTGAACTCGAGAAACAGTAATGAATATAAAGTCATCAAGAAGAATACAAATTCTAAGAAATGGAATGTAACAAATATATGTATATACCATTTACTTCTTCTTTAAATTCAGCGTCATTGATTCCCATGTTGTTCTCTGCAGTTGTAAAATAACTTAAGCACCGTAGACAGAAATATGCACCAAACATGCAAGCATTTCAGCAAGCAAACAGTTACATTTTTCTTTTCAGATTTAAAATAATTTGCCACATTTTCCAGATATACTTAAATAATGATGTTTTAACAATTTTCCTCCATTAAATAGCCCGTGTGTTTTCTAAAATATTTGTAGTTCACTTCATAGCATACCATAAATGACTCCTTTCCCAATAAAAAGTATTTGCCTCTATGTGAATCCCTTTTCTGTAATTTGGTTTTAGGGGAATTCTGCCCCTAGCAGTAGAGAGACCAGGACAGAACACAGGAAGTTGGGGGTAGGGCTTAGATAGTGTTAAGCACAGGAAAGTGCATGGATTATATACATGCAAGTTAACCTTTTTAGTCTCCTCTAGAGAGTTCATGCTGTGCCTAAAAGGCAAATCAAGGTTTCCCTCTTCTTTCTGATCATCCTTAAAAATCTGGACAGCTGTCCCTTGTTTAAATGCTTGTATTCTTTTGTATTCATACACAGTATGGCATTATCAGCAGTTCACTGCTTAGACCAATGCTGCTTTTGTGATGTAACCCCTTCCTTGCTGTGCCATCTGTTTCCTTTCTGCTCACATAGCATCTTTTAAACCCACTGTATAAATACCCCCACATGCAATCTATAGCAGTATACTAAACATCATCATCCACTTTATTTTTTGATACAAATACTCTGTTCCCCCACATATTATTGCTAGCCATACAGTCACTACAGGCATTTTTTTGTGGAGGAGTAGACTGAGACTGATCTTGCCTTCTTGCATAAAAGATCATGGGCCCTTTACCACTGTAGCCATGTTGCATTTTATTTTGGTTAACAAAAATGATTTTGCAGAAAGCATGTACCATTTTTTATTTTATTTCTACAAAGTCTGCATTTAATGTCGCATAGTTGATAAAGAACCTGTTGAACCCATCTGACCAAATGTTCTAATGGGAGCAGACAGCAATGGTGAAACTTGTATCACATCAAAAAGTTTCTGCCCATTCAGTGAGAAAATAGTTTAAAAGACATGTATGCAAGTGCCCTGAAACATAGTTTACTACATAATTACAGCTGCTAAAGTAGTAAGTGTGATCTTTATTTTGCAATAGTAGTTAACCTTGCATTTTCTATGAAAATCCAATTGTTGCCTAAAAGATATAGTGTAAGCTTGAATAATTTTTCGCCTTAAAAAAAGTCTCTTAAAGTACACTTTCTCATTAAGACTGGACAATCTGTGCTGCTTGGATGGATCGGTTCCAAGTATTTTCCCCTCATTATATCTCACTGTGTGCTGATTTGTGACCAGATGACATTAAGTCTGATAGCAACTGTAAGAACAAGAACAATCCCATTCTGCTGATTGATTTTATGGTTATAGCTTTAAAAGCACTATTTTCCTCTCGTAAAGTGGCTGGCATTTTTAAATAAAACCTTAACTATTAATTCAGTGGTCACAAGATGGTGTATGAAGAACCTGCAACATGCAGATATATAAATAAACTAAATATATTACACATTATTATCTGATAGACTCTCACAAAAGCAAACCTAACGCACAAATAGGACAGAACAGGAGTCCAAGAAAATGTTCAATTTGAAAATGCTATTGTTATGCAAAAAGTTTAAATAACAATTTACAGGAATGTTTTAATTTTTCCACATGGTCTGTAGCAAATGGGACGTAACCAGCTAAAAAGGGGCGTGGTTTCACCACCCGACCTATTTACTATTGAATTCATAGAAAATCCTTTGAATAAATGGCTGGAAATTTCCACCGAATAAAAGCTGGTCAGAAAATGTTCCTGACTTGTAAATCTGTGATCCCTATGGTAAATATTTAACACTAGTAAAAACCCTACACATTTAGTAAATGTGGCCCAATACCTCAGTCCTTTTAATATAAGCTTGACATTACAAAGGGTTAGCACTTTATATGGAGTTATACTCTCTATACTCACTCAGAGAGCATTACAGGGACAGGTAAACCAGCTCTCTATTGTGACTATGCAAACAACTTCCCATCCCTTGGCTTCATAGATTCATGTGGATATTCTGTAGCTAAATCCACATATAATCCACTAACAAACTGCTTCCCATTGATTTCAATGAAAAATCTGTGCAAATGTTTACATTTTTGGTGCTGCTGCAAATGTCAAACACAGTCCAAAGTCTAACAAGTAGTGGGGGCAACAAAAATGTTAACTGCACTCTGTATCTTCGTTTTATTAAAGAGTACCTCACATGATCTTATTACATTTGATAATCCTCCCAGTTCACTGCCCCTTCATGATAAACTATCCCTTGCCTTTATTTTTTAAGATACCTTTTATCACAGTGACAAGTTCCCTTTAAACTTCAGTAAGGGTGCGTTCACACTAAGGAACGCACGCTGAATCTCCTCTCGCGGAATTCAGTGAGCAGCCTGGCAGCCGTCGGAAGCGGTAGGACCCCGCAGCACTGCGCCGTCACCATTGATGGCTATGCAGTGCTCGCGGAATTCCGCTCAAAGAATGAACAAGTTCTTTCTTTGAGCGGAACAATTTCAGTGGCGGAATTGTCCGCCGCTGAAATTGCTCAGTATGAGCGGGTCTCGCAGAAGACCCATTCACACTGATGTTAAAGTTCACTGCGCGTAATTCCGATCGTGAAATTACGCCCGCAGTATTTTGTGTGAATTACTTAGTGTGATCATACCCTAAAGGGGTGGAGAGGAGTTGTCTCCATCCTCTATAGTAAATGATATGAACTTGTGTAATAAATTATGTGAATTTGTGTAATCTATAAATAGGTGTTACCTCCTACTGTAATCCTGCCATCAATAAAAAGTGATCTCTACAAACAAGAAGTGCCAACTTATTATTAAAGGGGCACTCTGCTGGAAAACAAATGTTTTCAAATCAACTGGTGGCAGAAAGTTAAACAGATTTGTAAATTACTTCTATTTAAGATTATTTAGCCTTCCAGCACTTATCAGCTGCTGTATACAACAGAGAAAATTGTGTAGTTCCTTCTAACCTAACCACAGTGCTCTCTGTTGACACCTCTGTCCGTGTCAGGAACTGTCCAGAGCAAATGCAGATCCCCATAATGTTTTGGATGCGTTCCAAGTGACTGCTTTAGGTGATGTACTGCTTCAAATTACATAAAATACGTGCACATAGAGAAAAAACTCACGCTGACAAACTTTAGGTCAAAATAGTTCTTTCTGATATATTGTATAGTGTACACACAAGATATATCCTTCAGTAGGGCGTAGCACATTGTATAAGCCTTCTAAATGGTTAGCAGACTACTTTACGTAAGCATTGCATCATATTTTTCTGTGCCTAGCAGGGTGGGCACACAGGGCTTAATGCAGGATGTAGTCTCCATTTTAGAAGAATGATCTTCATTTTACATATATTATCCTTAACAGTAGAAATCCTCTCCTGCCCCAGAAAATTACTGACAAGTACAGAGGTGGCTGCAGAAAGCACCGTGGTCAGACTGGAAAGAACTACACAACTTTCTCTGTAATATACAGCAGCTGATATGTACTGAAAGGATTAAGATTTTTAAATTGAAGTAATTTACAAATCTGTTTAACTTTCGGGCACCAGTTGTTTACCCCTTTAAGTTTAGCTGCCAACTGAGTTAAAACTGCATGTTGTTAGGATTTTTATAAAAATAAATAAATAACGTTAAGTAGAAAAAAAATCACTAAAATGTTTATTAAATATGCTTAACATGAAAATTTTTACCAAAAGGCCAATTTCTGGTGACCCACTCCTTTTCCACATTACAACTGGACTGGTTACAACCCATTTATCATAGGCATTGTATTCCAATTATTAATAGAAGTTAAATTAAAGACAGCCTAAGGCTGTGTTCACACGCTGCAACCAATTAGCAGTACCCGAGATAATGATGGTATGTGTTTTCACTGCAAACAACTGCAATTACTGTAAATGGATCATGTTACCACTATGAGCATAATTTGCATTTTTACCGCAATCGCGGTCATTCGCGGGAAGAATGCACATGTTAATGAGCTGCAGTACCGCTTATTAGCCACAACACGTGAACACAGCCAAATTCAGCCTTCATGAACTGGACATTATCAGGCTGCTACTTCTATCAATGTCCAATTAGTACATATGCTATATAATTTAGTAACAGTTTATAGATTTTATAACCACAAAGAGTTATGAAACTTCCAAATTATACCATACATATATATATATATATATATATATATATATATATATATGCACTTACAAATGATATGGTAATATATTATTCAGCTTTAATTCCTTACAGTAAGTAGTAAAACAACTCAAGCATTTCTTGGCTAACAAAATGAGAAATTATATGGTAATACCATCATATAACTTAATAGGATCGCTCATTAAACAAAATGAGTCAAATTTAAAACCATTTTAAACCTACTGGAATAAATTCCCAAACCCTCAAATGGTTTCAAATTCTAAGTTGAACATTAATAATATTATAGTAAAATGGATAATTTGACTTTAGGGAACTTTAGTCTTAAAATGTGGATATGAAAATCTGCCTTATATTTGGAATGATTGCTTTGTTCTTACTGATAAAATTTGAAAATGTAAAATGTTATTCAAAGGCAATGATTGTGAGCTGCATGATTCAGGCCATGGAAAACTGAATTTTTTACTTTGATTCCCTGTTAACTAGCAGAGGGGTAAAAAAATAAAGGCACAGAAATCTGTCATTTATAGAATAGTTTTTAAAAACAATATAGAAAGTATGGGCCAGGATTAACATTAATATGTGACAATTCTTGATGCTTCCAAACATTGTAATGTATGTAGGCCAGCAATGAGAAGTGTACTTTGTTGCGCCAAGTTTGCATACACCATTTTAGAAGGGTATGAGGTAATACCTTGGCTAAACAGGATGGGATGTTTTCATGTGATCATAAAGCACTCAATGTCAACATTCGGTTCTAGCCTATCTTGGAGCTACCAAATATTTTAAAAGTTTTGTGGGACTTTGTTATTGATAGTTTATCCTTAGAATGGAAAACTTACATTTAAAATCACTTAAAAGTGTGCAAATGTGTGTGAGCCGGAATACAACTCAACAGCCACAGAGGCAAAAGAAAAAGGAGAATCTGGTAGGTATGAGTTGCTATGGTACATAAGGCTAAGGCATAAAATAAAGAGAACACCATAAAAAGTTGCCCAAAATGTAAAATACAATAGTAGTGGGGAAAGAAATTATCACAAATAGAAAATCCCTAATTAAGAAGTGCTATGAAATCATAAGGTGTCCTGGATATTAAAGATATAATGCCATATGAAAAAACAACCATCCAAACACAAATACAAGTGTACAAGTATAATTACCAAGTGGACCAAGTAACAGTGTGTGCCAGACCTCCATCACCCAACGTTTCACCACTTAAGGTTTCTTCCGGGGCGTAATCTCAGTGGGTGCGTGGCTGTATTTTATATGCAAGGTCAGCCAATCATGGGCTTGAGAAATGTCATGTCATCAAATCAAAGTATAATTAACTGTCCTGCTCACCTGTGCTAGCTCTCGTGGAGTACCTGAATTGGAGGAGCGGGCGATGTCACGGGCAATAGTGCAGAGATCAGTGCAGTTGCACTGTAGTGCCGCCATGCTGCGCATGAATAATGCATGCGCAACACTACCGGCACCTACTTACGGCATCTGACGTCGAGGCATGTACGTCAGGTCAGCGCGTGGCATCCGGGTCAAACGGGCTTTTTTTGTGCCACACCAACGGACATTAATGTGTGGTTATATTTATTTCAATGTTATTTAGGTGTTGTCATGAGTTGATATAGGGTCACCCTTTATCTTATGTATTCTGTATTTAAATATGGACATAATTTTGATTGCATCATCATGAGTGAGTTTACTCGATATTATTACTGTGTTTTTATTAGATCCTGAGGATCTTTTGAACTGGTGTATAATATGATATATGATTCACTTAGGGGGACATTTATCAATGTTTGCTTATGTATTCCTTTTTTTTGTTATTTTTTTTCTTACAATTTGTTTGCTTATGTGCGACTTAGTTATCAATTGCTTTCAGCCTGTTGATAAATTTGTTTCATGTAAGCAATTTTTCTTTTTTTTGCTTTGGTAGTGGATTTTTCTGCTCCATGTCTGAGCTGGAGTAAATTTAGTAGGTTTTTTCATGTAATGCGACTTTTTTGTGACTTTCGCACTTGATAAATCTCTGAATACTGCAAGTCAAAAATCCCTTTTTGCTTTGGTAAGCAAGATTATCTTTTTTTTGCTTAGGGCACTGCACAAGCAAAAAGTCGCAGAAAAAAGAGAGTAATCGCAAGTGCGACTTCTTTGCGACAATTTTAAGCAAAAAAAAAACCTACTAAATGCTTTGATAAATGTCCCCCTTAGTCTTTATCTAATGTTTATTATGGGTATACTCTCTATCTCTAGTGTATTATTATGAGTAGATATGTTCTGTATTCTTACCATATCAGTAAAGGCTGCACTGATCTCTGCACTATTGCCCATGACGGCGCCCACTCCTCCCCCTTCAGGTACTCCACGAGAGCTAGCATAGGTGAGCAGAACAGTTAATTATACTTTGATTTGATCCCATGACATTTCTCAAGCCCATGATTGGCTGACCTTGCATATAAAATACAGCCACCCACCCACTGAGATTACACCCCAGAAGAAACCTTAAGTGGTGAAACGTTGGGTGATGGAGGTCTGGCACACACTGTTACTTGGTCCACTTGGTAATTATACTTGTACACTTGTATTTGTGTTTGGATGGTTGTTTTTTTCATATGGCATTATATCATTAATCACCAGGACACCTTATGATTTCATAGCACTTCTAGCTTAGGGATTTTCTATTTGTGATATTTCTTTCCCCACTACTATTGTATTTTACATTTTGGGCAACTTTTTATGGTGTTTTATGCCTTAGTCTTATGTACCATAGCAACTTGTACCTACCAGATTCTCCTTTTTCTTTTGCCTCTGTGGCTGTTGAGTTGTAGTCCGGCTCACACACATTTGTACACTTTAAAGTGAATTTAAATGTATGTTTTCTTTGCATTGATGTTAATAAAATTTTGAAACTCTTTTTGAAAAATTGATCTGTATACGCTTGGTTTTTCATGTTTGCGTTTGCTATTCGCGTAGGATCACATATACACCTTATGGGACCCTAGTGTATTAACCTTAGAATAGGTCAAAACTTTTAGATCTGGCTCCACTCCTGGCTAACCCTCCTAGTGATTGAAGGGGCCACAGAGCTCACCAGAGGTCAATTCCCTACCAAACCTAAGGATAAGCCATTACTATAACAGCAACCCCCCCCCCCCCCCCCGAAAAAAAAAAGGCACTGCTAAGGCAACAAATAGTACCAGTCTGTATGTTAGATTGTATCAGCTGCGGTGTGTGGTAACGTGCTGCTGAAATTGACTCTGTGGGGGGTGCGGCTTCAATAGCAATAGACATGTTTATGTGGTCCAAGCAAACAGGAAGACCATAAGACAAAAATGAATCGCACTCGCTACATTTGATGTCCCAGGTAATTAAATCTTTTATTCCGTGGAATATGATGCAGCTATTACAGGAACATAAGATCCATGGAGCGGGGAGTGAGAGCGGCCGCTCTCAGACGCAGGGGCACACCACAAGGGCACACCACCGGAAGCAACGTCAGCTGACACAAAACTAGTTGCCACCTGTGGTGTGTCCCTGCGTCTGAGAGCGGCCACTCTCACTCCCCGCTCCATAGATCTTATGTTCCTGTAATACCTGCATCAAATCCCGCGGAATAAAAGATTTCATTACCTGGGACCTCAAATGTGGTGAGTGTGATTCATTTTCATCTCATGGTCTTCTTGTTTGCTTGGATCAAATAAATAAATAAATAAATAAACTTTAATAAAATGCTTAACCAAGCATGTATATATTAAAATGTATTAATTAATTGAGACTAATCGGAAATTTAGATTTTAGAGTAGTATGTTCATCGGTTAATGGGTACATGGTTAGTTGGGAATGCATGGCCTACACCAACGAACTGCAAATAGTTTTTCATAGCATTATACATTGTATGTTCCTGTTTAAAAAAATATATATATAAATCAGTGAAAGATTTTATGAATCAGTCGCAATAGGAATTTCATGCTCACTTTACACATCTTAGAATAATGTCCTTTTTGTTAGCAAAACTGATGAGGAACCTTCATAAATATAATGCTCTGAATAGATGTATTTTTTAATGTAATTAAGTAAGACAATTAACATAATTGCATTTGGAATTCACCTCTATAAAGCCTGAAGTTTATTGCAGCCCCTTCTGGTATACTAATCTGACCAAAGAAATGTGTGCACCTGTGCTCTTGACTCAGACATTGAGAATGGGGATTTGATAATATTGAGATATGTGAGTATTCTTAATGTAAAAGAAGAACATAAAAAAAATCTCACAGTAAACGGGTTTTCACCTAAGAAGGAAGTCATATGAGTACAACCTCAGTCCATATGCCCTATTAAGGTAAATTGATGCCAACTGAATGCATTTATGGCTGCATTCTGAAAGTAAATGTAGAGACAACCCCTTTAAGGGGTCAGACACTTTGTAGTAAAATTATTCAGTGTACTGGAATACTTAGGCTATGTCATGTACTTACAACTGCTTCTGCTTTTCCATGTAGTGCACATATAAGAAACCTACCTCATTGTTGTGCTCAGCACTTGAAATTGCAATCCCTTCCAAAATATGGTTCACCATGTCACTTGCATCCTTCTTGGCATATATAGGCTCAGGGAAGGACGCAAAGCTAGGTGCATGGTCACAAGCCTCCATGCTCAGTCATATTATGGATGGGATTGTTGTTCACGGCGCCAAACAGGATGTCATGACAAGGGGCTTAGCTTCTTCTATCTATTCTACGGAGCACAGCAGGAGCAGTTGTTTGTGCGTACATGACACAACTAAAGATGACAAAAGACAAAATTTGATTGGGCTGATTCAGCAAATTTTCTGAAAAAATTTGGTTCGGTCCAAATTTATTCGTGGCAAATTACTATTAAAAACAGCTATTTCTGGGCAACAGAGAGCCTCAATAGGGGTGTAGAACACTTTGTATTGCTGTAACATGCGTAGGGAGTGTGCTGTGTTAGTGAAATAAAACTGTTATTCAGTATGACATACAGATTACAGGCATCGCTATTAGAATCACTGTCGCAGAGCGGCACAGTGACAGAGCCTGGAGGTGGCGGCAGCATGAGGAGACCATATAGTAGCTGAATGACCCAGCCTGGAGGTGGCAACAGCCTGACGAGACCATAGGGCCTCACAATTGAAAAGATTAAAGATATTTTTTAACATTTAAATCGAAGATTTCAAATAGAGGAACATAAAATGTTTTATTTAATGTGCCAGCAGTATGAGGATACCACATGGCGGCACAGTGACATAGCCTGTAGGTGGCAGCAGCATTATGAGACAATAATCTGGCAGAATGACACAGCCTGGAGTTGGCAGCAGCAGGAGGAGACCATAAAGTTGCTGAATAACACAGCCTGGAGATGGCGGAAGCATAAGGAGACCATGTAGTGGCTTAATGACACAGCCTGGAGTTGGCGGCAAAAAGAGGAGAACATATAGTGGCTGAATGACACAGCCTGGAGGTGGCAGCAGCATGAGGAGATCATATAGTGGCTGAATGACACAGCATGGAGGTGGCGGCAGCATTATGAGACCATATAGTGGCTGAATGACACAGCCTTAAGATAACAGAAGCATGAGGAGACCATATAGTGGCTGAATGACACAGCCTGGAGTTGGCAGCAGCAAGAAGAGACCATACAGTGGCTGAATGACACAGCCTGGAGCTGGCCTCAGCATGAGGATACCATATAGTGGCTGAATAATAATATTCTTAGGATAAAATAAATGCACCACAATTTTTTTATTTATTTAACAAAAGGAAAGGTGTGCAACATCACCAAGAATTGATGTGATGCAAATATCAATAAAAGGTGAAAGGGAACAACGTATGGTCCATTGTAACCGATGGGGGCAAAAACTTCCCCTGTAAGGCCCTACTCTCTTACTATTAATTCTCTTCTTGGCAAGTGTTCCACACAGGAACCTCTCCCTATTTCCACTTACAAACACTGCCATTTCCCATGGTGTTTAGGTGGAAATAGGGAGAGGTTCCTGTGTGGGGCTGCCCTTTTTAAGACGAGTAACACTTTCTTCAAAAAGGTGGAAGGGAACAACGTATTGTTCATTGTAGCAGGTGGAGGTAAAAACCTCCCTTGTAAGGCCCTACTCTAGCCCTAATAATTTCCTTCCTGGCAAATGTTACTCACCCTAAAAAGGGCGGCCCTAACACAGGAAACTCTCCCTATTTCCACCTAAAAACCCTGGGAAATGGCAGTGTTTGTAGGTGAAAATAGGCAGAGGTTCCTGTGTGGGCTGCCCATTTTAGGGCGAGTAACACTTGGGAATAAATAGTGCGAGAGTAGGCCCTTACAGGGCTAGTTTTTACCCCCACCAGTTACAATGGACCATACGTTGTTCCCTTCCACCTTTTAGAGGTCTTTGCATCATATCAATACTTGGTGGTGTAGGTGGAACATGGTGTTTTTGCAGACCTTTCCTTTTCTTAGATATAAAAATAAAATTGGGGTCCATATATTTTATCCTAAGAAAAGTTTTAGCTAACGCATACCCTCAATACTCACAATACTTACTTCTGGTCTGATGTGGAAACATTTCTGTAACTGGGGAGCAGCACCTTAAATATGTTTTGCACTATCCATATTTGTGAAGCATTGGTGTGGCACCATGGTCAATCAACTCTGATGCATCAGGCATTGGTGGTTGGAAATCCTGGCTGATCCATGCATGATTCATATTCACAAGGTCAGTTTCTTCACAATTTTCGTGGACAGACGAGATCTCCTTGGGGTTACTATGGCCCCCGCCGCACTAAACACCCGCTCTGTGGTCAGTTTGTCCTCCCTCTCAGTGAGTGTAAAAAAGGACTCCATTTTGTAGCGAGGGTCCAATAAGGTGGAGAGCCAGAAGTCATCCCACTGCCGAATGGTGACAATTCAGCGGTCACTACGCAAGCAAGTGAGCATGCATCGTGCCATTTGTGCAAGTGACTTGGAGGGACTCCCTGCTTCCATCTCCACTGCATACTGCCATGGTGTGTCTGGGTCCTCTGTCTTGTCTTCTTCATGAGCCTCTAGATCCTCTGGCTGCTCCTGTTCCTCCTCTCCTGTCAGATGACTATAAAACCGCCCATTTAGCGAAACCTAAATTGTGCTCCACTGTCCCCCTCCTCTTCCAATTTAGCCCCCACAGGGCTCATGTGGCCGTGAGATGTAGGCGTCATGTCTCCAGTGCCCTGACCAGCCATTGTTTCCAAAATGTGTTGTAGGAAAGGAAGCAGTGGAATGACATTGTTTATCCCATAATCCTGGCGACTGACTAATAATGTGGCTTCCTCAAAGGGCGCATGGCTCAGGCTTCCTTGTCGCAGCGCAGACAAAATATTCTTCCCGTTGTCGGTCACCATGGTTCTCATTTTGAGTTTTTCTGAAGTAAGCCATGATTTGATTCCTTGATGAATGACTTTTAGCAGTTCCTCCCCGGTGTGACTCCGTTCGCGAAAGGCAAACTATGTGAAGAACAGCGTGACACTGCCGTGCCCTGCACACATGGTATGCTGAAGGGGCACTGAGACTTGTCCGTGCAGTGGAGACTGAGGACATGAGGTGGAGGATGAGGAGGCGGAGTCGCACACTGTCACAGGACCAACGGCCTGAGAGCATGGAGCAGGAAGCGGCGTGACCTGACCATGTTGCTATTGTGGCTGTGCAGGAACCACATTTACCCAGATGACCGTAGTTACAGCTCCACCTGCACTGCCGTGCACTTTGCTACTCACCGACAGGCTCAAGGACTAGCCCACCTTCTGTTCCACAAAATTGTGCAGGGCTGGTACTGTCTCTTTTGCAAGGAAATGAGCGCATACTGTTGTCATGGCTTAGACATGGCTTGGCTGATGGATTGCTGGCGGAATGATTGACTCGAAGTAGGAGGAGCAGGAGCATCTGGAGTGACAGAAGATGGGTATGACACACAGCTCCCTTCGGCTGATGTGGTGTAGCCTTGGTTGGCTGAAACAGGGAGCGGCATGCCACTGGGTGATGCAGCAGGCTGGACCACCGCATCGGAGCAATGGATCTCTCAGGCAGCCTTATGGTGACGCTGCATATGTTGACGCAGGGCCATGGTGCCAACATTGGGACCCTGGGCACGCTTCACCTTCTGCCGACTCATCTTGCATGTGTGCAAGGTTAACATCCTCCGGATGCTTGATGAAAAATTGTCACACCGCTGATTAGCTGATTATGCCCCCAAACAGTCCGCACTGATTGACTGCTACTGCTGCTGACTCCAGGAACCCCTGTTCCACTACCTCCCAGGAAGGTAGGCTGCCACAAAGCAGGTGGTCTACCCCGGGCACGTCTGGCTCCAGACTTCCCACTTCTGCCACCATGCTGACTCCCAACCATGCTACCACCTTGCTGGCTCAGCTGCTGCCTCACGGGCAACCTGCAACCCTCTTCTCCTGATGATGATGAAGCCCCTTCTGCATCCGGCTCCCAAGTGCAATTGGCTTCATCATCATCATCGAGTTTTGTCTACAAGTCACTAATGTCCTCCTCGGGTTCGTCAACAGTGTTTTACTTCAGGAGCCTGAACACTCGCAACACCACCTCCCACGTCACTCTCCTCATCACTACTTGCTTGCCTAGTGGAGGAAGCGGCGGATGTCTCCTCCACTTCTTGGCTGGTTAGTAGCTTCTGACTGTCCTCTAGAAGATCGTCCTCACTAAATAATGGAGCTGAACCCACAACATAAGATACTTCTGTAGGGGAGATGAAAATGACCAACAAGAGATCACCAATGAGGCTCAGATATAAAACATAACTTTTACTGAATTAACAATAAAAAGTGACAAAGGTATATAATACACTAACAGGTCGGGAAGGGAGAAAGGTACAGGTGAATCCCTAACCTAATGTCCCTACTTTGGATATAAACTCCTAATCACTAAGTGTGGAAAAAGGGGTAAGGGGGGAAGGAACAGCATAGGACATAGGCAATAGGAGGAGGGGGACTGCTCCCGGGCCATGCCAACTGAGGGTTGTGTCTGAGGAATTCACCAACTGTTAACTGGGGGTGTCAGATGTCACTTGTGATGAAGTGGATGACCGAGTTAATCAATCAATGATGGCAAATGGGTTATTGGTCGAGACACCACCGCTAGCTGATACCGGGAGCTCAGGCCCCTCGCTGCAACTCCTGCTGCCAATCGCCCCTAGTCTGCTGCGAGCTCTGCCTCACGAATTTAGGCCTCTACCACTCCTTTGTGCACGTCCTGGCACTTCTCTGACTGAAATACTTAAACACCAGCTGACTGTGTATATGTTACACTTATTAGAGGAGAACAATACGCTCCACTACCCTTAAAACTGTATAAGACTACAAAAACTAGTGTACAGTTTACACTTATGAGAGCTGGACAATACGCTCCACTACAAACTGTATAAGGCTACAGAAACAAGTGTGTAGCTTTGGCTGGACTTTCACTGAAACTAGGCCCAAATTAGTTTTACAGGGAAATATATAAAGGGCACCACATAGGTGTATGTGCAGTTTAAACTTATGAGAGGAGGTCTATGCGCTCCACTAAAAACTCTATAAGGCTACAGAAACAAGTTGGTATCTTTGGCTGGCCTTTCACAGTAACTAGGCCAAAATCAGTTTTTCAGGAAAAAATAACGTACAACATGTAGGTGCACCTACACTTTACACTTATGAGAGCTGGACAATATGCTCCGCTTAAAACTATATAAGGCTACAGAAACAAGTGTGTAACTTTGGCTGGCCTTTCACAGTAACTAGGCTCAAATTTGTTTTTCAGGAAAAAAAACGTACACCACGTAGGTGCGCCTACACTTTATATTTATGAGAGCTGGACAATATGCTCCGCTTAAAACTGTAGAAGGCTACAGAAACCAGGGTGTAGCTTTGGCTGGCCTTCCACAGTAACTGGGACAAAATTTGTTTTTCAGGGAAAAAAAACGCACACCACCTATGTACGCACAGGTTACACTTTTGAGAGGACAATAAGCTCCGCTACACACTGTAATCAGGTGACTATGGCTTTTCTTGCTCACCCTAACTGGCCCCTGTTAGCTTTACAGTTGTTGTACAACCAATTTCAGCAGTACAGAATCTGTGTGTAGTAGAGCCCAGTACAGCATTATGAGGCACTAATAGCAGGAGACAATGGCTTTTACTGCTCTGCCTAACTGATCCCTTTAAGCTTTAGAGTTGCTGTACACCCCACTTCCGCAGTGGAGTCACTGTGTATTACACCCAAAAGTGTACTTTCTCTCTGTCAATGTTTTAATGCAGTGATTTGGGCTTGTGGTGAATCACTGCTGTAAAGCTGTTTTTCTGTGCAGCGCACACAATGCTCTATCGCTCCATGCAATGAAACGCTCTCTCTGAAATAAAACAGTGATGTGACTGGCCGCAAGATGGCTGCCGATTATATAGGGCTGTGACATCACAGGAGTGTCTGGCTGCTGATAGGCTGCATGCTGCATGTGATTCAGGGTCATCCCACCTACTCACCTTCCCAGAGTTTCTTACCCCATGTCCTCACATGTGGATCCTCCATTTTTGATGCCCTGGAGCCTGGACCACACTAAGTGGAGTTTAATGAAGCGATTTGTGCGATCGAATATTCGGTTTCGTTGCAAAGCAAATTTTCCCTGAAATTCGGATTCGTCAGATTCGATTCGCTCATCCCTAGACACAACCTTAAAAATGCAGTATACTGAATAATTTTACTTAAAAGTCATCAACCCTTTTAATTCACTGCATATTGGATAGTTATGTAGGTTTCAAATATATAGTCTGTTTTTAATTCCCCACCATTTCCTAGATATATTCTTGTTATGTCTTGGAAATATTCTTTTTAAAATACTATTTTTAAAACCTAACCAGTTTTCTATGATTGCACCTAGTCTGAAGACTAAAACTCATACCCTTAGACCATTTTCACATTGTGCAGTGTCCACTTGGGGTATATGTTGGGGTGATTCCTCAACATACACCTGTATGATGAAGCTTAGTAGCATCTCTCATACATAAATGCCCACTTAAAAAAAAAAAAATAATTACTGGTTTATATACTGCTTTATATACTGCAATATTTAATTCAGCATATAAAAACCCCAACGGAACAAAAAAACATCCTAACTTTAATTTGATCTTAATTAGGTATAGTGTTTTTTTCTTTCTTTATACACACTGGAATATAAGCCTGAATCTTATTACTTTTTCTATATGAATGTAAAATTAAGGTATTTTGTTGTGACAACATGAAGAGACAGATCTACAAACGCAAAACATGTTCAGGAAACATAATTATTTGGAAAATACTAAACAAAAACAAACAAACAAAAAAGCAATGCAAAATTCAGACAACAAAACAACAACAAAAAATAACTGCAGTGCAATGATTCTTCTCTGTGTGAATAGACAAATCTATAATGCATGTAGTCAGTTGCAGACATAACAACGCTTGGATGCAGCTTTCATCATGGCGTAATACAATGGCATTTAAACAAAGTGTCTTGCAGTCACAGATAAACACAGAATTTAAAGCAGGGTCACAAATCAATACTGAAGTGTAAAAAACATGAAGGCAACTGATGCAGTGAGTTAAATGAAAGTTGTCATCTGGCACCTTGAATTCAACAGCAATGACTTCAGTATAATGTGGAATATAAAATAACAGACATATGTTACCTGACAATCGCCAAGGTGGTTCAATTGTATCTATGAAACTGGGTTAGGCTGCTCAAAATTTGGCCCATTATATGCCAATAATACTATCCTAGCATTCTTGCCCACTTAGTTGCCTCAAGATGGCTCATATGATTGTAACTTCCATTCTACCTTAGTAGACTAGCTTAAGCTCAATAGAGGAGATTTTTAAAACATTTTTTTACTGGTTAGTTGCCTATTTTGTCATTATTTTTGCAAGTTGGTTTTGCATGATTTTTTTTAAATCAGATCGATCGCCTGAGTGACTAAGGTCAGTGATACTTTACTCTCACTGCACGGCACTTGGCGGCCCGCTATTCTCGTTTCTTTGCTTCCGTAACAGTCCTGTATGATTCTGATGGAGGTCCAGGTAGGTCTGAATAGTCAATAATTGTTGTATATATAACGAATGTACAGTACAATAAATTCACATTAACTGCAAGTTGAGTGCTAAGTCGATAAAAATGCATGCACTTTATGTTGCACCCACATTTTTGCGGATTGCGGCTGAAAATGTGCGCCTAAAAAAAGTAATGGGCCGAAGTTTATACTGTGTGAACATAGCCTATGAGTGCATCAACCGATAAGATTCAGTTTTTTACACATTCAAACGTATACACTCAATGGTAATCTGAATTGTGTTCTGAACAGACCGTAACAGGAATGGCACAAGTCAGAGTTCTAAGAAAAGATGTGCAGCATTCCTCATATTAAGGGGAATATAACTATTTACTTAAACAGATGTCTCAGGAGATAAATCAGTTTTAGTAAGCACTTTTTTCCCCCAATAGCAACACACTTTTCTGTCCAGTTATAGGAGTCACCGCTGTCGAGCATGTAAGGTAAACATTAACTTCATATTTAGGTATATTTAATGATACATTCACATAATTTTCATGCACATTGAAGAACCTGAATAAAGAGAATACACTTCAATAGATTAAATACGGTACATGATGTGCAGTACTCACATGGCACTGTTCGGAGGTAGAGGTTGTCTCGTATGATTTGCTGTAGTTCATGATCTACTGAACCTTTCTGAAACCGTAAATTGAGGTAGCGACGAAGGTCTTTGTCAACAATGCCTCCTGTAAATGGAGTACATAATCAAAACAATGGCATCAAAAGAAACATTAGAGCTGCTGCTATAGCAGCTAAGCCTGTAAACATTCAGAAAACTGTCCATTTTGACTTGAGATGGAAATTAAATGTATATAAGTTTTCTAGAAAATGAAGTATTTCTCACAGAAAAGGATTGCAGTAACATGTGTTTTGCTATACACATGTTAATTTCCTTTGTGTGTATTGGAACTAAACCAAAAAAAGGAGGAAAAAAAGCAAATTAGACATGATGTCACACCAAACTCCAAAAATGGGCTGGACAAAATTATTGGCACCCATTCAAAATTGTCAAAAAATAAGATTGTTTCAAGCATATGATGCTCCTTTAAACTCACCTTGGGCAAGTAACAGGTGTGGGCAATATAAAAATCACACCTGAATGCAGGTAAAAAAAGAAGAGAAGTTCACTTAGTCTTTGCACTGTGTGTCTGTGTGTGCCACACTAAGCATGGACAACAGAAAGAGGAGAAGAGAACCGTCTGAGGGCTTTAGAACCAAAATTGTGGAAAAGTATCAACAATCTTAGGGTTACAAGTACATCTCTAGATTTGCCTTTGTCCACAGTGCGCAACATTATCAAGAAGTTTGCAACCCATGGCACTGTAGCTAATCTCCATGGGCGTGGAAAGAAGAGAAAAATTGATGAAAGGTGTCATCGCAGGATAGTCCAGATGGTGGATAAGCAGCTCCAAACAAGTTCCAAAGATATCCAAGCAGTCCTGCGGGCTCAGGGAGCATCATTGTCAACGGGAACTATCCTTCGATATTTAAATGTAATGAAATGCTATGGCAGGAGATCCAGGAGGACCCCAATGCTGACACAGAGACATAAAGAAGCAAGATTAAAATTTGCCAAAATGAACTTGAGTAAGCCAAATTCCTTCTGGGAAAACGTCTTGTGGACAGATGAGATCAAGATTTTTGGCAAAGCACATGATTCTACTGTTTACCAAAAATGGAATAAGGCCTACAAAGAAAAGAACACAGTACCTACAGTGAAATATGGTGGAGGTTCAATGATGTTTTGGGGTTGTTTTGCTGCCTCTGGCACTGGGTGCCTTGAATGTGTGCAAGGCATCATGAAATCTCAGGATTACTAACGGATTTTGGGTCGCACTGTACAGCCCAGTGTCAGAAAGCTTGGTTTGCATCTGAAATCTTGGGTCTTCCAGCAGGACAATGACCCCATATATACGTCAAAAAGAAACCAGAAATGGATGGCAACAAAGCGCTGGAGAGTTCTGAAGTGGCCAGCAATGAGTTCAGATCTAAATCCCATTGAACACTTGTGGAGAGATCTTAAAATTGCTTTTGGGAAAAGCCACCCTTCCAATAAGAGAGACCTGGAGCAGTTTAAAAACAAATAGTGGCCCAACATTCTGGCTGAGAGGTGTAAGAAGCTTATTGATGGTTTACGAAGCCACTGATTTCAGTTATTTTTTCCAAAGGGTGTAAAACCAAATATTAAGTTAAGGGTTCACATAATTTGGTTCAGCCCATTTTTGGAGTTTGCTGTGACATTATGTCCAATTTGCTTTTTTTCCTCCCTTTTTTGGTTTAGTTCCAATACACACAAAGGGACTAAACACGTGTATAGCAAAACGTTTTACTGCAATCCTTTTCTGTGAGAAATATTTGATTTTCTAGAAGAATTTCATGGGTGCCAACATTTACGGCCCTGACTTTATAAATATAAACTATTTGTATATATGTTATTGTTGGACAGTTATTCATGAGGGTACTTAATGTGTGACAGTAGTAGTCAGTATTTCTAGTGCCTGTTACACCCTTAGGTTCTATGTGTAGTCTAGAACAGGCAGATGTAAGGGGCGTGGCCAGGAAAACAATAAATATTGACCGCTAATGACAGTTGTTTGATTTTGATTCAACATACGACACATCATTATACAAGTCTATGTTGTCCACATAAAATGCATGTAACAGGTAAGGCTACTTTCACACTATGAGCATTCATCCTTTATTAAACATCCGTTTTCTGTGTAAAAACAGATGTATAATAATGGATTAAATAATGGGTGCTAACGGCTGAATAATGTCTGTCAAAATAAGGGCATATTCATCCGTTAAGACCCGTTATAACACTCCTCATGTACGGCCGGGACTACTACTACTCCCATCACAAAACAGACTTGTTTCCATGATGGGAGTAGTAGTTCCCCGGCTGCGGGAGTCTACCGGTGGCTGCGGAGGCTACATTAGTGTTTTTACTACAACCCCCATCATGGAACAGACTGTTCCAAGATGGGGGTTGTAGTACAGGGACTGAGGGATTAATTGCATTGGGTCTCATTCTGTTAATAAATAGGGGAGCAGGCAGTATGCTCCACTCCCCTGCGATGCACGAGGTATTTACTTTCATTTTCAAATTCCCCGGCGGGAGCCCTGAATGGCCGGTACTGAGGAGCCATTGAGGGCTCCCGGCGGGTTTTCAAATAGAAGTGCTGCAGTGGGGAAAGATATATAGAATCGCTGGCGTAATATATCTGGCCCCCACAGCGCTTCAATATATCTATATATCCGCCGGCCAGATGCGCTGCTGAAAGAATACTTTTCATTCATATTGCTGCAATGGCATTTGATTATAGAAGCGCTGTAGGGGCCAGACATATGGTTATATATGTCTGACACCTGCAGCACATCTATATACAGATGCCACTGCAGCGCTATGAATGACAAGTTTTCTTTCAGCAGCACATCGCGCCGGCCAGATGCGCTGCTGAAGGGGGCTTATCATAGTGCTGCGGGGGGAACATATATAAATGCGCTGTGGAGGGAACATATATAAATGCGCTGCAGGAGAACATATATAAATGTGCTGCGGGGGAACATATATAAATGCACTGCAGGGGGCAAGATATATGGGCTGTGGGGCCAGAAATATACCAACCCCCCCCCCCCCCCCCCAGCGATTCTATATATCTTTCCCTCCATAGCATTTCAATTTGAAAACCCTGCCACGAGCCCTGAATGGCTCCTCAGTACCGGCCATTCAGGGCTCCCGGCGGGGGATTTAAAAATGAAAGTAAATACATCGTACATCGTAGGGTGGTGGAGCATGCCGTCTGCTCCCCTGTTTAATAACTTCTAATCCTAACGGGTCTTTTAACTGATTAATTTTATAGTGTGAAAGGGGCCTAACGGTTTCAATTCCACTGGCTTTTTAAATTATTTTTATTTGTCTTTTATCTGTATTTATTTATTTTAGTCTTTTTCCTAGGTGGGTGGAAGCTTGGATACAATACTCTGTTTCCTCCCAGCTTTTCTCTCTATGTAGATAACAGATAATAACCGTAAATGCCTGCTGTCTATTAGATCGCAATTAGCAGTGATCTGCTCAGATTATTTTGCAGTAGTATCTCCCAAGTGCACTATGAATGGAATATCACCACGGTCAATAATTGGCTGCACATCTTCTGATATGTCATCATACTGCATGGAAGAACCAAAGGAGCAGCAGGGGGTGTATCAGGAAAAGTGAGTGTAGCTGTTATCTTTAAATCCTGGAATATCCCATTTATCTGGGTTGAGGATCTTTATTTTGATCAGTATTTTAGCCAAAACCAGGAGTGGATCCAAAACAGAGAAGAGATGTAAATCTTTTTACTCCCAGTTTTGGTTGAAAATACTAAACAAAATACTAACACAAATTGAGTGAACATAGCCTAAACTTATTATAAGTAGTGATGCATGTTTTCTCTCTGATATTTCTTTATTAAAAGTCCATAGGCTTTGCACACATTTGAAATCCTTTCTTATTGCTTCATTTTATCTTTAAAGTGTACCTGTCATTACCAAAACACTTTTCATATAATGTAGATAATATCATCATATGTATATTTGGGAAGAATTTTTTTAAATATTTCTAGGTAACAAAATACTGTCCCTGCAGCTATTGCCTGGGTGTCTCTGTGTAGAGACCGATACAGGAAGTGTGGGAGGGACAAGCAGGGCTCTGTGCAGGCTCCTGGCTTGTCAATCATCCTGATGTGTGAGCCAGGAGCATGTCACATAGCCTCACTGCACAGAGCCCTGCTTGGCCTCACTGCACAGAGCCCTGCCTGTCCTCTCTGCACAGAACCCTGCTTGTCCTCAGTGTACAGAGCCCTGCTTGTCCTCTCTGCACAGAACCTTGCTTGTCCTCTCTGCACAGAACCTTGCTTGTCCTCAGTGTACAGAGCCCTGCTTGTCCTCAGTGTACAGAGCTCTACTTGTCCTCTCTGCACAGAACCCTGATTGTCCTCAGTGCACAGAACCCTGCTTGTCCTCACTGCACAGAGCACTGCTTGTCCTTAGTGCACAGAGCCCTGCTTGTCCTCAGTGTACAGAACCCTGCTTGTCCTCAGTGCACAGAGCCCAGCTTGTCCTTAGTGTACAGAGCTCTGCTTGTCCTCAGTGTGCAGAGCCCTGCTTGTCCTCAGTGTACAGAGCCCTGCTTGTCCTCAGTGTACAGAGCCCTGCTTGTCCTCAGTGTACAGAACCCTGCTTGTCCGCAGTGTACAGAGCCCTGCTTGTCCTCAGTGTATAGAGCCCTGCTTGTCATCCCACACTTACTGTATTTGGACTCCTCAAAGAGACACATAGGCAATAGCTGCAGGGACACAAATATACACATTTTTAACCAATGTATATTACAAATATATATATTATGTTATTTTCTATCTTATATAGTGGTTTTTGCTAATGACAGGTACACTTAAATAAAAAGATACATTTTGTAACTACAGCTATATGCAGGACTCCTTATCTAGGTACTATGGAGTCTGTAATATTTGCCCATTTTTCAATTTTTACTGAAAAATATTAGCAGAAAAAGCATCTCATGTATTGATGGGTAACAATACAAACACTGCTAAAGAATAACTGTAAGGAAATACTGTATAATTAAATGAATGTTCATTGTGTTAAGCATGTACACTGTTCCACTAGACGTTTTACCAATACTCCAGAGCCTTTAGCTCTGGTCTCTATCTAAAAAGGTAAACAGATTTGTAAATTACTTCTATATAAAAAAAAAAATCCAAATTCTTACAGTACTTATCAGCTGCTGTATAATACACAGGAATTTTTATTTTTTATTTCCTTTCTGCCTGACCACAAGTGCTCTCTGTTGACAACTCTGTACATGTCAGGAACTGTCCAGAGCAGGAGCAAATTGCCATAGCAAACCTCTTTTGCTATGGACAGTTCCTGACATGGACAGAGGACTCAGCAGAGAGCACAGAGAGGTCAGGCAAAAAGGAAATCTAAAAAGAAATGAACTTCCTGTGTATTATACAGCTGCTGATAAGTACTGGAATGATTGGGATTTTTTTTTAATAGAAGTAATTTGCACATCTGTTTAACTTTCATGTACCAGTTAACTTAAAAGAAAATGATTTTAATAATAGAAGCCTCTAATTATTCACTTTACAGCTCTAATAGACACGGATAGATGCCTATATATAACCAAATACTGATCTGACCACGTATGTCCACAGGTTGTAAGTGGTATTGCAATTAGCATAGTCCTTTGGGGAAGCCCCCTCTAGAAAAAGCCATCTAACTAGGGATTCACAAAAACATAACTTTTATTGAATTATATTAATATTATTAAATCATAGAAAACCACACGTGAGTTAAAATTCTCAGTGCTGCTCACTTGCTGCCAATGTTGTATAAGGATATTTTCCAATTAGATAGGTAATCCCCAGTATTGGAGGTCTCTCACACCTTCTTAGTACTGTTGTGCTTAGTGCACTTACACTGGGCTACCATCCATTGGATCCCTTTGTATACATTCTCTTAATGCCTCTCTGATAGCACTGCTATCCAATTCTGGGAGGTCTCTAACTTGCCTTCCCTCTGTATGGTAGCTATTATGCTACTTGGATGCATATAAGTCATCAGCTCCTTATTATCTCTATTGTTCTTACATGGCAGAGTGGCAGCACTGCCTAAAATCCTAACTAGAGCCTCCCCGACTTTTCGCCATAACCTGGCTTTGTCAGGGGTTATTGAGGCTTATGGCTGCTCAAACGCTCGTTCGGCTATTTATTAGCTTCTATTCTGATGTCACTTCCAGTCTTGGCCTTCTCAGACGTGGTCCAATGGGAACAATGTTTATTATTCGTACTTGTTATTCCCCAATAGAGTGTTTTCTTATATATACCTCACAATGCCATGTGATCATCACATGACCATTCACATCCTCACATGATCTGCTCCATCATACGTGTCATGCACGTCATGTGCGCCATGCACCCAGCGCCATGCGTGCGTCTTCTCCAATTCACGCAAGACTTCAAACTTAAACGTTTTTCCTCAATGAGTCTTAATCTGTGCATGTCTTTGGACTTAGACTCATGAACAGTTTCTTCTTTTTCTTGTATGTACATAGTCCTCTGTGGTTGTCTATACTATAAACCTCACACTGCATCGATCTTCTGTTATAGACTGTCTTATGACTATCACTTATGACTATTCTGCAAAACCTCTTTATTGTTATCAGAGGGGCAGTGAGATCAAACATAGCCTCAGTGCTGACACCCCCACTGATCACTAGATACAGCTTGGAAGAAGTGCGTACTAAGCATGTTCTCCACCAGCTCTGTGCCATGTGACTGAGACGGACTCACAATTTAAGTCTATGGAACTATCTTGCGCGATACGTAAGTCTATAGTAAGTGCTCAGAACCTGACCAGAAAAACTTTTGGACATGCCACTTAGATATGTCAAACATTTTCAAGTGGCAGGCACCATTTAAATGTTCTAGTCTTCAAGACAAACTTGACTGGGTGTTCAATGGGTTAATCTTCATCTTCTGTTATTTATAAGAAAGCAATAAGGGAATGCTGACAAAGAATCATGGTCATTGACATCTAGAATTATATCTCAACAAGATGGTTTACTATGTCTTTTTAAGTAACAGCTATTTAGCTACAGCATCTGGAGAATGGATGATAGGTTGCTATGTAATATACTGTCATTATTGCTTTTGCATTCTACTTTTTAACTCATAAATTAAGACACAGTGTTATGTTTCCTAATTTATGTGGAGTATAATAAAGCATTGGATGCTGTTACAATTTACTGAGATCTGAGCTTGTTTGGATGCATTTCGGAGCATTAACCATAATGAATATTTATCCACGAGTGGATGAGGTACATATTTATCACCAGTAATGAATTCCTTTCAGTACATTTAGCATTTAAGGGAATCGATTGCTGTTTTGAAAACAAAATTAATGACATGATTTTTGGGCACTGAACCTTTACAATCCTGTTTTCTAACACAATCTGGTATTATCCATTGCTATGGAAAACTGGTCACATATGGACCAATTGTGGTCACATTCATCGATTGTCTAACTATACAGGAACAGAAAGGTGACTTCTTCAATCACCATCCAGGTAAACTGAAAGCCTTATACCCATTTCAAGAACAAAATATTGGTATTGGAGGCATAGAGTTAGAACTTCTAGTATTGTTAGGAATGCACCCATAGACTTCCCGGTGCTCCAGATGTTATCTGTTACTAAAACAGGAAACAAAGATGAAACAGTAATAGACAGGTGTGAAATAGGAACTCAGCACAGCAAAGCTTTATGCATGTAATATCAGATAATAATGGCATAAGAGGATTAAGATGGAAAGATGGAGGGGAGGGGTAATGATTGTACCCCTCCATCTTAATCCCCTGTGCCATTATTCCCCACTCCCTCTGATCCCCTTTTGCCATTATTCCCCCCTCCATCTTTATCCCCTTGTGCTTATTATCATCCGATATGGCAAAAGGAGATCAGATGGAGGGGGGAATAATGGCACAGGGGGATACAGATGAAGGGGGAAATAATGGCACAGGGGATTAAAATGGGGGGGGGGGGGGGGGGTAGTCCCCATCCCCCCCTCCATTTTGATGCTGTTGTGCCATTATTCCCCCTTCCTCTGATCCCCTTTTTTCCATTATCAGATAATGGCACAATGGGATCAGAGGGAGTGGGGAATAATGGCACAAGGGCATTAAGATGGAGGGGGGGGGGATAATGGCAGAAGGGGATCAGAGGGAGGGGGCACTCTGCTTTGCTGCCATCATGCCAGTTATACAGCATGTATGATATAACTGCTTTATCGTTTACATAGGGGATAAGTTGTCAGCATGGTAGTACCCCTTTAAATGGACATTTTTGTACAATAGAACTCTGAGATCTATTTTACAGAGTTTGTAATATAAGAAGACAATGATGACACAGCTGACTTTACCTGTATCATGTTAGAGGTTCTACTTTATAGCGCCCAACATAGGGTGCTTTTGACTCATTGTTTAATAAATGTGATCATAATTTATTTAGAATTGTTGCATTCTCTTTTAGTGCATTCAATGAAGTCAATGACTGTCTGAAAATTATTCTCCCAGACCCTCCTGTACTGTGTTACCAACAACTCATAGATCTGAGGAACATTATAATAAGAAGCTCACTGCCCTCTAAATTACAACAAGGAACCTATCCCTGCAATGTTAGGGCCTGCGAAAACTGCTTCCAAATGATAACTACAGATGGGGTTTGTATACCTTACACACTCCAGGACTATAATATTCCTGGGACATTCACTTGCTCTAAATCTAATGTACAGAGGACAGAGACTGAAAGTAAGAATGAGGTCCCGTCGCTACACAATAAAAGACAATAACGCATAAACACCCGTGACCAAAGTTTTTTTTTAGCCCAAGACATAATAAAGATCACACGACATATGCCAAAAGAACACAAGCATCTGGGCAAATTTATGCCAATTGTTAACACATAGAAAAAAGGAGCGAATCTCTCCTAAAGTTTTATGGTGCACCTGCACTGATCCAAAGGGTGTTGTCTAATCCCTTTTATAACATTTCTGCAAGTGACAACAGCAGGGGAAAAAAAAAAAGAAATACCTGTCTTATATACCTATATAGTCTTTTAGTGACTCCAGGGGAGTGATGTATGATTTTCTTCTTTGTTTTTATGTGAGTAGATATATGCTTAGGACATCAGACCATATATATGTTACCAATAAGACCAATTGAATATTTACAATCATGTAGATCTCAAGGATTGTTGGTCTCTTCAATTTTGGTGCTTTTGTCTTATGTGCTTTATTTACTTTAGAATAGATATTAGGATTCCCCGGCGCTCTGGAATATAACTATGCTGCCCACGTGTATAAAAGTGGACACTATCTTACCACCAACAAACAAAATGTAAATATAATAATTAAATACACTGGCGCAGAGGACACCTAAAATATATATATTGTAATTGCCGCTGATGTGATCTAGCTTAGTAGCAAAAAAGTTCATATGGGGATACCATGTGCTGATGGGTGCTGAGGAACTGAAGAGATGCAACATCCGTTATACAGCCTATGGTCCATTGGTAAAATACCCTGTGTTGCATACCAATAAACTGCCGCTGACTGCTGGCATTAGCTGCTGTGCTCTTGATCTGTAGCGCTGAAAGATTTCCCCCAGCCGGCAGCGTCTCACCAGCGTGATGTCCGCGAGTTGCGAAGGAGCAGGAAGATTAGTGATGTAACTTCTGAGGTCCAAAAAGGTCCCCAACGTGTTTTGGAAGGAATGCACCTTCCTTTCTCAATGATAATACCTATAGGACTATGCTGCCTTTTATGCAGCCCACAGTTGGATCTATTCAGCTTGCAATTCCTGGAGTGGAATTTTCTCAACGATGGCATATGCGTTCAGCAGATATCAGACCAGATTAAAAAACGCACCCAATGTGAATAGTGACCAATTTTTTCAGATGCAGTCATTATAAAAAGGCAAAAAAGTTCAAAGTCAGTAATAATTCCAAATTGTCCAAAAAGTTCCCTCCTCTCCAATGTGGTTTCATTACTTCAATACCTTAAAAAAATAGAACCACCAAATACTGAGCCATGCTTCTGTTTATAGTGATTCGAAAGAAAGTGAGCCTCATATTCTCTTCTGATATTATATATATATATATATATATATATATATATGTATATATATGTGTGTGTGTTGCTTTATACTTGAGGATAATGCCCTCTTAGTGCAAGCAATGTACGTTTTTCCACTAGGTATCCACTAGTCACCGATAATTTTGGGACCTTGTTGGCCCCGATTTTACCGGGATTACACATTCCGCATGGGTAAAAGCCCATTTTTTTGGGTACAGATTTTAGAGGTTCTTTTTGATTTTTTTTTTACTGTAGGTACTACTGTGTCCCCTGCATTACGTGCTTTTTTTTTTAAAATAAAAGAGGGTTGGGGGGGAGCTCTCCTACTATTTTATCCTTACATAGTATGTTCCAATGTTTGTTCACAATATGCTTAAACAGAAAACTATGTTTCGAGTAACTTGATTTTTTTGGGCCTTTACCATTTCACTTACAACACTACTATTTTGAAGTTCATTATTTTTTTAGGAGGTCTGTCTGTGCTCCCAATTTAATTCATGATAGCTCCCAATTTGGTACCATCATATTCCTTTTGTACAAATTTGTTACACAATTTCAAAGATTCATCCCTAAAGTCCTCTATTTGGCTGCAATTGCGGCGGAGTTGCATAAATTTGCTGTGCAGAATATTTTGAAGCCAGATGGGGAGATGGCAACTGTCCATGTGGGTTTCTGATACATTTTTGTGTGTAACCGACCATTGTGTATAAATATTGTCAAATCTAAAAAGTTGACCTCGGTCTGAATGATATGAGGTGAAAACTTCAAATAAAACAAATTTTTATTCAAATCCTCTAAAAACATCTAGACTAGCACGATCACCTTTCCAAATAAAAATTATATCGTCTATAAAACTACGCCAGAGAACCAGATTTGCGGCCAGACCCCCATTGATGAAAATAGTGGAAGATTCCCAGAAACCCATATATAAATTAGAAAAACTGGGTGCAAATCTGGTCCACATGGCGGTACCACATGCCAGCAAAAAAAAAAAAAAAAAAAAATGTCATTGTACATAAAAAATATTTTGAGTGAGAATGAAAGCGATGCATTCCCCAATATAATCAACTTGTGTGGGGGAGAAGTTAGTTTGTATTCCTGCCTTCCAAGATCATGTTCAAAGACTGTGTATAATGACATAACATCTAAGGTGCCTAAAAGAAAATCGTCACACCACTCAACCTCACGTAGAATCTGGAAAACATTTTTAGTATCCTTAAGATATGCGAGTATTGTAATAACACATTTCTGAAGGCGGACGTCAATGTAGCGGGACATGTTGGACGTCAGACAGCCCACCCCTGAAATAATAGGTCTACCCGGGGGGTTTGTGGTGGACTTGTGTATCTTTGGAATTTGATAAAAAGCTGCCTTGTTAGGGTTTTAGATAAAAATAAACTCTGCTTCCTTTTGTCTCAGGAAACCCTTATTCAGACCCCGTGTAACTAAAAATGATAATTCTTTTTGAAATTTTGCAGAGGGGTCCTGTTTTTAAAGTTTGGGAATCCCCTAAAAGGGAGAGGGATTCTTGGTGGTAATCCTCTGCCTTTAAAATAACAATACTGCCCCCCTTATCTGCTGGCCTAATAACAATGTTGTTGTTGATTTGTAGTGATTTAAGGGCAAGTTGTTCATGCTTGGAAAGATTATTATGAGCATACATATGGTTAATTTTCAATTTTCGAATATCGTTAATAACCATATTATCAAAAGTACAAAATGCATCTGAAAATGTATGCTGATAGGTACATGTAGGTTGGGGGTTCAGGGTTAACAATGGGATATTTTACAAAAAAAAAGTTAACAAAAGATTCCCAATAAATATCTCAATAAAGGCCTCAAAATGATTAAAAGGGACAGATGGAGCAAATTTTAACCCTTTCTGCAATAACTTACTTTCATGGTCATTTAGGCTATAACCACTAAAATTATATATTTTTTGTTGTTGTTCTGTTAGTGCAGTGGATAAGGGGGTTTCTAATGCTTGTTGTTTCATTTTTTGAGCGAGTTTCCCCACTCGTGTCCCTCTTTTGCGCTTTTTCTCTCTCTTTTTTGAAAAAAAATCATGCTTATCCAATATTTTAGTGGTAGTAGTCAAGCCACCTTTATTGTTAATAGGACCCCTATTTCTTATTCTTTGTGTGTATTTATCTACCCTATGACTCGTAGAGGGCCCTTCAATCTCAATCTAAAGCTGATGTTCCAAGGGTTCATTTGTAATCTCATTTAATGGAGAAAAATGATTTTCTATAGGTACCGTATTGGATGTTATCTCTGAATCAAAGCCCTGCTGTGGAATAGGGGCAAACAGGAGTAATATTTCCCTCCATTGTAGATGGATTTCTGATGATTTGGACCTACGAAGCAACAGTAGTGACGTCCCTAATCTTCCTGCTCCTTCGCAACTTGTGGACATCACGGTGGTGTGATGCCACCGGCCGAGGCAGATCTCCCAGCTGTCAGAACCTATAGGGTTAAAAGGTTCTGACAGGTTCTTTGTTTTGTTGCCGGGTTACGCTTAGCTGTCTGGCTGTTCAGCTGACCTTCTGATGAGAGCACCTGTTGGGTTGCCTATTAAACCTGGCAGTTTGCTCTAATTCAGTGTCTGCGAAAGAGTCCAACTCCTGTAGATAGCAATTTACCCTGTTTATTCTTGATTTCCCAGTATCTGTGACTTTTGGCTTATCTTCTTGACTTCTCTCTGGTATTAGTGATTTTGTACTTTGACAATGCTGATAGTTGACATTGACTTATTGGGTGTGAGTGTGTTAGTTTTGCTTCTATTAGTCTGTCTGCTCCCTACTGTACCCTGACCTGTGTCTGTTTTATTGTAATTTATTATTTTGACAGTGACTCCCATCCCTTGTATAGGGAGGGACTGTCACCATGGTTGCGGATCCGTCACCTAGGGCGCGTACGTAAGTAGGCAGGGAGAGTGGGCGAGAATAGTGTCTACTTCTTCCCTGCCCATACATGACACCAGTGCTACAGATCAAGAGCACAGCAGCTAATGGCAGCAGTCAGTGGCAGTTTACTGGTACGCAACATGGGGGATTTTACCAATGGACAATAGGCTGTATAACAGACGTTGCATATCTTCAGTTCCTCAGCCCCCGTCAGCACAAGGTATCCCCATATGAACTTTTTTGCTACTAAGCTAGATAACATCAGTGTCAATTACAATACAGATGGTATATACATTTTAGGTGTCCTCTGCATATTTACTTTATCCATAAGCATATGAACTCTGCACACCTTGAAGGTTTTTAAAGGGGTTATCCAGGAATAGAAAAACACAGCTTATTTCCTTCAAAAACAGCTCCCTGTCTGTCTCCAGGTCAGGTGTGGTTTTATAACTTGGCTTCATTCACTTCAATGGAACTGAGCTGCAGAACCACCCCCAACCTGGAGACAGACAGGGAGCCTATTTTTTTTTTTTTTAAGAAAGTAACTCTGTTCTCTATTACTTGAAAACCCTTTTAAAGGCTTAGCCTATCTCATACTCTGCTTGAGTTAAACTTTCAGCTCAACATGAAATTTCAGGCAATTTTTTCATAATGTTACACTTTGGTAAAAAGTTACAATAAGGCACCTCTGTTGCATTTAGCAATTTAAATCTATGGGCATTAGAACATAATATTGTTTATGAGTTTATGGAAATGAGGTTTTATTTGTAAATGTTTCATGTTGTGAAAGTTTGAAAATTGTCCTGAAACCCCTGGCGATTAGCTGGCCATATACTTGATGATTGTACTGCTTTCTACAATGCAGTATGCTTATTAATAAGAATCAGTAGAATCGGCAAAGAGAACATTACTCATTGTTTGTATAATATATTACAGACTCAGTAATTTTTCTGTGGCTTTTCCAATATTTTCATTTCATTTTAGTATTTGTAATTATCTCTGCTGTATTTGAAATATGTGTTTTTCTGCAGTCAGAGTTTATTTTCTAAATTGTTGAGTAAAGAGTCATATTGGTAAAACACGAGATGTAAACTCATTTATCTGATTACTCACATCTAAATTATTATTTAGTTGTTATTTAGGGATGGAAGACAGTTCAGAAACTATTACCATTTTCAAAATAGATGCAATAAAAATAAAATGGGGTACTCTGGTGGAAAACAAATTTTTTTCAGATCAACTGGTGCCAGAAATTGAAATAGATTTGTACATTACTTCTTTATAAAAAAAATCTTAATCCTTCCAGTTCTTATCAGATGCTGTATGCTCCACAGGAAGTTGCATTTCTTACTAGAGTTCTTTTCTGTCTGAGAACAGCGCTCTCTGTTGACACCTCTGTCCATGTCAGGAACTGTCCAGAATACATGCAAATCCCCATAGCAAACCTGTCCTGCTCTGGACAGTTCCTGAAATGGACAGCAGCGAGCAGTGGTCAGACTAAAAAGAACTCCAGAAAGAAATACAACTTCCTATGGAACATAGAAATAATTTACAAATCTGTTTAACTTTCTGGCACCAGTTGATTTAAAAAAAAATGTTTTCCACCAGAGTACCCCTTTAAGGACCAGGCAATTTTTTGTTTTTGACCTTTCATTTTTTCCTGCTCTCCTTCTAAAAATCATAACACTTTAAATTTTGCACCTACAGATCCATATGAAGACTTGTTTTTTGCATCACCAATTGTACTTGAGAATTACTTCACTTATTTTATAACAAAATCAGCGACAAAGCAAAAAATAAAAGTATTAGGTGAAATAAACAAATTGCAAAAATGAAAAGAAAAAAATGCAATTTTGTAACTTTTGGGGGCTTCTGTTTCTACACAGCGCACTGTTCGGTAAAAATGACACCTTATCTTTATTCTGTCCATACGATTACAAGGATATCCAATTTATGTAGGCTTTATTTTCTTTTACTACTTTAAAAAAAAATCCTAACTACTGTACATGCACCAAAATTTGTATGTTTCTGACCCCCATAATCTTTTTATTTTTCCGCATACAGGGCTATAAGAGGCCTAATTTTTTTTGCGCCATGGTCTGTAGTTTTTATCCATTTCATTTTTGTTTTGATAGGACTTTGATCGCTTTTTATACCTTTTTTATGGTATATTGTAACCAAAAATGCACAATTTTGGACTTTGGTATTTTTTATGTGTACAGCATCGACCATGCGGTTGAACTGGCCTTATATTTTAATAGTTTGGACATTTATGCATGCGGTGATACCACAAATGTTTATGCTAATTTTTTGCTACAATATTTCCTTTACAAAATGGGAAAAGGGGAGTGATTCAAGCTCCTATAGGGGGCAATAACATACAATATTGCGATTGCATACACTGCTCAATGCTTAGCTTTGACTCAGCATTGATTAGTGTTATCGGTGCTCTGCTGCTCCAGCCTGTGGAGGCTGGAGACAGCAGAGGATCATCGATCGAATGGCAAGTAGGCAGGTAAGGGCCCTCCTGCCATCCACTCAGATTTCATTGTGATGGTCCGGATCAGTTTTGCTGAGCTGCCGGGATTGCTTTTTTTTTTTTCATTTTAGATGCCGTGATTAACTTTAATCGTGGCATCTAAAGGGTTAATGCAGAGCATTGGCCTGATCGGTGATGCCTGGCATTAACCCTGGGTCCTAGCTTACGGGCTAAGCGTGCTTCAAACCCAGTGGGTCCCGAAATCTATCAGCATTCGGGACCCACTGGGTTTGAAGCACGCTCAGCTTGTAAGCGTGCTTTAAACACCGGTAACGGAAACAGGGTGTACAGGTATGCCCCTTGTCCTTCAATAGCAGGATGCAAGGGCGTACCCATTCCCCCTTCATCCTTAAGGGGTTAAGACTGACATGCAGTTTAACTAAGATAACTGTGAAATGAAAAAAAAAATAGCAGGGACTGGTTATTTAGTTGTTGTAAATATAAATAATTGCTTTTTTATGTGGATGTTTTATCTATTTCCTTATATGTATTTTAGACATGCTGTATAGAGAAATCTTACAATAGGATATATTTGTTTTTAACCTCGTCTTGTGTGTAAATTTGACAGTTTGTCAAGCAGGCGGACTTTCTGTGTAGTTTTTTAGTTGTACAATAAATAAAAGACGAGGCTGGAAATGAATGTTTTAGGGGATGTATACAATTTTCTTGTTCCTTTAATAAATGTAATTAAGATTGAGTCCAGCACGGAATTGAAAAAGATTGATACCTGAATGGGATGGCACTGTGCGGTCTTTTAAATTGCCATTAAAAGGATTTATTATTAAAAGACATCTGGCAAAGCAAATTACCCACAGGAAAAACTGCTTTACTACAAACACATTCATTCATTGCCAATGTCCATAAAACCTGAAATGTTATTTGGTGGCTGATAATCGTCTTTATTAAGTTGTACTGCAAGGGTAAAAGCATTCAACAATTTGTTTCTGTGTATGTTTCCTTCTTAGAAAATTCATAAATGAAAAAATGAAAACAATTACAAAAAATTTGAACTTAAGTGGGAACAAAAATATTTGAATTAGTAAAAAACTAACAAACAAGAAAAACAAAAAATGAAAAAACAGAACCATGTTCAATTTAGACAATGGTATGTCCAGTGCCCTGGAAGATAAATTCAAGGATTTCACGGGGGTCCACTAAGCTAAACCATAAATTTACTGAAAGTACTTTGATGGGTAGTGGTTGCAACTTAAGCCGCGGAGGAGCTCTGACTAAGCACAGTACCGATAACAAAAAAACAGGAATTAGGGGGGCTCACACTATATAAAATGTATAAATAGGTTATATATGTATATCGAGGTGATGTGTTGCACGTACCCTTCGTGCCAAAACAAATTCAATAAAGACAATGTAGGAATACAGACCTCTAAATATAAATATAATGTTAAATAATTAGATTAAATAGCTAGTTGTACTAAAAACAAGTTTATCAACTAGCTAGTTGTATTCAAGTCTCTAATGTCAATCTGGTCCGCATTTAGAGTCTCTCCCGGTGAAAAATCTGGTCCATAATTTATCTGAAACACTAATCATCTGAGACACCAAGTAACACTAATTAACGTCACCATTTTATGGACTATATAAGACCAATACCCACATGGGGTAACCACTATATCATTGTACTACTACTGAGGAAGGGAACACCCCAAAACGCGTCTAGCATTGATATATGATTCAGCAACACAGACCACCCACCAGAAGAAATACATCCTAGAACCTAAATCCACCATTCTCAACTGCTGGAACCCCTCAGTTTGAGGCCCACTGCTCAGACATGCACCTGCCTGCGCTTGATACACCAAGACGTCGCTCCCACTCACCGCCGGACCGCTGCAAGCCTTCCACCATGGTTAATGGCCGGACGCAGATTTGTGCCACTCCGGACACAGTAAGACCTTCATACGGACGTCTATATCATCCCAGGCCGGCCCCCTAGCCGTGCCAGTCCACAGAAGCGAAGTCTGCCCTGACACTTTCACTTTCCGGAGATCTTCACACAGCAAACCTTCTATGACAATACTGGATATAACAATACCTTGTTGAACCACACCTATTGGATTAACAATACCTTGTTGAATTTACACATGACTGTAGGTGGCTGTAACTGCTGATATCTATCCATTCATTCATTTATTTATTTTATGTATTCACGGACAGAGTGTTTTAATTGTATGCAGTCCATAACAAGGGCCCTGCTTGGACTTATCTATTGATATACCATTACATACATTACTGTTTTTAGTACAACTAGCTATTTAATCTAATTATTTAACATTATATTTATATCTAGAGGTCTGTATTCCTACATTGTCTTTATTGTAATCGATAACAAAGTACAGAGAACAAAAGTAGTCGGCAACTCATCGCTTCTTCTCAATCTTCTTTATTGCAGAAAATACTCACATGAACACAGATAGTGGAGAGGGACACGAGTGGGGGGCTATGTGGAAGGCAAGCCTTCCACATACCCCCCCACTCGTGTCCCTCTCCAAGATTGAGAAGAAGCGGTGAGTTGCCAACTACTTTTGTTCTCTGTACTTTGTTGTGCAAAATGTAGTGTTTTCATATGTTTCACCCCTAGAGGACACAGGACGTACTTGTACGCCCTAGCTATTTGGTACTTGGTGCACCAGGATGTACATGTATACCCTGAGTCTCACCCAGACCCAAATAGGAGCTGCAACTGCTTCATAGACCACAGGTCCCAGCTGGTATCTGCAGCCCTGCGACATGCAGGTCCATTGCCAGGGTGATGGGGATTGCCTCTAGCTGCCAAAGAGAGTAAATTCTGGAGCTGGGCCGGGTAAGTTCACTGCAAGGAGTGAATATATTCATACACAGTGTCTGATGCAGTCTGCACACCAGCACATTATTGGTCTATGCTAAGGAGCCATACAGGTTTCATGTTCTGCCGTACACGTTTCATGCACAGGTCACTGACATATACTTTAGCTCTTACACACAAAAAAACACTAGGCTACCTAGAAGTAATCTGGCTAGAGCACATTGCGTCCTTGCAGGCAGACAGCCACAGCCAAGAAACAGATAAGACACTGCCCAGAATCAAGCTTAAAGGGGTACTTCAGTGGAAAACAACTTTTTTTAATCAACTGGTGCCAGAAAGTTAAACAGATTGATAAATTATTTCTATTTAAAAATCTTAATCCTTCTAGTACTTATCAGCTGCCGTATGCTACAGAGGAAGTTCTTTTCTTTTTTAATTTATTTTCTGTCTGACCACAGTTCTCTTTGATGACACCTCTGTCCATGTTAGGAACTGTCCAGAGCAGAATTTGCTCCTTCTCTGGAGAGTTCCTGACATGGACAGAGGTGTCAGCAGAGAGCAACATTTTTTAATCAACTGGTGCCAGAAAGTTAAACAGATTGATAAATTACTTCTATTTAAAAATCTTAATCCTTCTAGTACTTATCGGCTGCCGTATGCTACAGAGGAAGTTCTTTTCTTTTTTAATTTATTTTCTGTCTGACCACAGTTCTCTTTGATGACACCTCTGTCCATGTTAGGAACTGTCCAGAGCAGAATCTGCTCCTTCTCTGGAGAGTTCCTGACATGGACAGAGGTGTCAGCAGAGAGCAATGTGTTCAGACAGAAAATGAATTCAAAATGAAAAGAATTTCCTGTGGAGCATACAGAACCTGATAAACACTGGAAGGATTACGTAAATAGAAGTACTATACAAATCTGTTTAACTTTCTGGCACCAGTTGATTTGGAAAAAAAATAATAATAATTGTTTTCAACCGGAGTACCCCTTTATGGATAATATTTGATCAACCAAGAAGTTCTGCCGAGAAAATGGTGTTGTGGTCATTGGACAAACAAACATTACATATATGCTCCATTGTGGGCAGTCATTCCCTACATGTGTACAATATGCTAACAGCAAACTGCTGCCTCCAGGACAGTCTGATGTGCTTCACATACTGACGATAAAACATGCATCACCATACTGATAGGTCTCCTTTGTACGTTCCGCACTTAGGTCAAGTATATAACCCTTTGCTTTACAGTCTCTACTTGTATAACTTTAGTATCACTGCATAATTAAAACTGACCAGTAACTTCTCTAAGTTATTTAATATTTCCTGAAATACATGTACAGTGATCCCTCAACTTACAATGGCCTCAACATACAATAGTTTCAACATACAATGGTCTTTTCTGGACCATTGTAACTTGAAACCAGACTCAACATACAATGTACAGACAGTCCAGATCTGTGAAACATGTCAATGGCCGGGAGAACCGACCAATCAGAATGGATATGCACTGGTAAAACCCCTGTATTAACGTGTGCACTGTAGTATTGAAGCGCATGCACTGAATTCCTGTTTGGTAGCGCCCCCTACAGTACAGGGAGGTATTACATGTTCTGTACTACTCTTAACCTGTGTCACAGTTAGCTGCTCCTTTGGACACCAAGTAAGGGTAGCTCCATTTTACTTTTTTAGGAAATTGCGTGTACTGTACAGGACCCTGAAGAAACTCCAGTCCTCTACATAGACCAGTGTTTCCCAACCAGGGTGCCTCCAGCTGTTGCAAAACTACAACTCCCAGCTTGCCCGGACAGCCTTCGGCGTGCTCGCTCTGGGTCTGATTACTGGCGATCACGTGGACGGAGCATAGTGATGTCACGGCTCCGCCCCCATGTGACATAACGCTCCGCCCCCTCAATGTAAGCCTATGGAGGGGGATAAGATGTCTTAGCACCGGAGTACCCCTTTAATGTTAGGTAGAGCCCTTGGCAAAGTACAATGTACATTGTGTTTTTGTGTTTCTTTACTATGGCACTGCTCCTCTATGAGCAATACCTCCCTTAACACAAAATCAGATGGACCATGCTATTTTATTCAACTGGTAGATTCACACAGCGTCTAACAAAAAAAAACTGTATCCTGCTGCATGAAACAGAGGTTGTAAAGAACTTTAGTGTGATCAAGTGCATGAGGTCTTACATGTTCAAGTGCATGCAAGCCATTGACACTGTGCTAATTACATTGTAGTCCATAGAATTATATATATATATATATATATATATATATGTATAGCTATGCTTTTAAAGATAAAATAAATGACATATGAACAGAGTTGTCTGCTTTCTACACTTCCTGGTGAACCACAGAGAAGGGATACCTAAACAGGATCCTTCTCTATGAACAGAAACTGAGAATTGCTATCACCAGATCATCACCAATTTCAGTAAGTTTCCTGCACAATTCTATGGAGGGTCAAGGGGAATAAAAAGGTTTCTCCCTGACAGCTGCTTTAGGCTGGGGCTACACAGCAACTTTGGTAACATAATACAAAGATCGCACAACATCACACATAAGGTTAGTGAGTGATATTGCATGTCATCTAGTTGGACTGCAACACAACAGTATCAATAGGATCCATCCCAAATGAATTTTTGGTTAACGTCACAAATTGCATGCAATTTTTCCACCAATGACCTCAGTGCAAGCCTCAAGTGACAATAATAATGCTGGCAACTTCTGCGTGATTTGACCGTTTTTTTTTTGCAGCCAAGTCTCAACTATAGTAAAATCATGCAACAGCAAGTCATAACAAGGTTCGCAAATTATTTTGATCACACAACTGAGATTAGATTTGCTGTTGCATGAACAAAGTCTCCTTGAACTCACAGCCTTAAAGGGGTACTCCACTGCCCCAGCGTTCGGAACATTTTGTTCCGAACACTGGGTGTGGGCTGCGAGGGTCATGAGGCACACGCCACGCCCCATAAATGAAGGTCTATGGGAGGGGGTGTGACATCCTGAGGAGCTTGGCCATGACGAGATCAAGGTATTACTTGCATTTTGAGAGCCAAGGGGTACATAAGATGGAGGCAAAGGGCTGCTGTGGGGCCCTTGAATAGAGCCTTACTTAGTCCTGTCCCCAAGGATAACTAGTGGTGGTACACCCATGACACCTCAGTGGCAGACCCAATTTGTTCTTTTTCATGTATGCCATATTTTCTGTTTATGCCACTGCTGAGAACCTGTATGAACCTAATGAAATTACAACTATAAATCTTTTTAGTTATTGACAAGATATTGCTTTCCACTGCCTCATATATCTTCTCAGAATATGACCCTGAGGAAACTAACAGTGACATCACAGATCTGTAAATCATCGTGATTATGGCACCAATCTCATTACTTCTCTGTCTCCTCACTTTTTATATGGAAGATCTTAACCATTTCCTAAATATATTTCATATATTGAACGAAATTATAGCACATGTCATACTCCATATGAACAATAAGTAATGAGACTCATCTTTAAATCATTTAATTCTCGTGTTTCCCTTAGTCCCACAGTCACTGTTACTGTAATGATTGTACCTGTCCAAGCATCACATACTGGCTCTGGCCACTCAGTAGCTGCAAGCACTGTGCCAATCAGCTCAGGCCTTAGTGACCGCACCCTCCTGAGCTGGTCTTTATTAGGCTTTATTCTGCTTTTACTCATTGCCTGTGTTATTTCTACACTTGTTCTTGTCTTGTGCTTTGCTTTAAATGTATTATGAACTTGGCTTGTTCTCCAACTATTCTTCTACTTACCACATATGTAGTGCAACTCTCTCACAGTTCCAACTTGGCTTTTACGACTCTTGTTTTACATTTGTACGTACATTCCCTGTCTGTCTTTTTGCTGTACTATTGTAAGTTAACCCTTTTGTTCCCTGACCTTTTTCCTGATTACTGTGGTTGTTTACACTGTATATGGCTGAAGGCTGTATGTCTGTGGGGGAACTGTACTGCACCTAATGTGGGAGAACTGTACTGCACCTAATGTGGGGAACTATACTGCACCTAATGTGGGGAACTACACTGCACCTAATGTGGGGAACTATACTGCCAGCCTAATGTGCGGGAACTGTACTGCACCTAATGTGGGGAACTATACTACACGTAATGTGGGGGAACGGTACTGCACCTAATGTGGGGAACTATACTGCACCTAACGTGGGGAACTATACTGCCAACCTAATGTGGGGGAACTATACTGCCAACCTAATGTGGGGGAACTGTACTGCAGCTAATGTGTGAACACTATACTGCCAACCTAATGTGGGGGAACTATACAGCCAACTAAATGTGGGGGAACTGTACTGCACCTAATGTGGGGGAACTGTACTGCACCTAATGTGGGGGGACTGTACTGCACCTAAAATGTGGGGGAGCTATACTGCACCAAATGTGGGGGAACTATACTGCACATAATGTGGGGGAACTATACTGCACCTAATGTGGGGGAACTGTACTGCACAGTCTTGTGCATGGGGGCAGGGTCTTGTGCAGGGGGGCATGGGGTCTTGTGCAAAGGGGGGCATGGAGTGTTGTACAAAAGGGGGCATGGGGTCTTGTGAAGGGGGGTCATGGGGTCTTGTGAAGGGGTCATGAGGTGTTGTGCAGGGGGGCATGGGGTCTTATGTAGGGTGGGCATGGGGTCTTGTGCAAAGGGGGGCATGGGGTCTTGTGCAGGGGGGGCATGTGGTCTTGTGCAGGGGGCATGGGTTGTTGTGCAAAGGGGACATGGGGTGTTGTGCAGGGAGGGCATGTTTTTTTTTTTTTGATGCGGCCCACATGAATTTAAACCTTGTTTTTTTGGCCCATGTTATCCTTTGAGTTTGACATGCTTGTTCTAGGCGCTCACTGAATTCCAGTATGGTACTGTTATTGGTTACCACCACTGCAACAAGCAGGAGCCCTAAATTCAACCCATAGGGTACCATTTTGCTAAAGTAGAATGGAGACTGAGTCTGACCCCATGCTCTTCTGCATGAATGGGCAAAAATGTCCATAGACATACTTCACAATCCTATAGAAAGCCTTTATAGAAGAGTGGAAGCTGTTATACTGAAAAGGTTGAACCATATTAATGTCTAAGGGTTTAGAATGGAAGGTCCTAGAAGCGCCTGTAAGTGCAATATGTAGGTGTCCCATTACTATTGTCCATAATAATGTGCTCCACACAATGACATGCCACTGCTTACCACAGTCAAGTCAAAGATAACCCTGCAATATTGTCTTTTAATGTGGAAATACTCTGAAATAGGGGTTACGGAGACATATGTTGCTATAGAGGGGATAAGGGTAGTATTTTATTGGCCCATGCAAATAAATTGCATAGTGTGGATGCATTCATGAGATGTAGTGAAAGATAATAAACAACATACATTTATGGGTGTAAGGTGATAAGATTTTTCATAAGGGGTGCAGGAGGGAGGAGAGGAAGTTAATGTAAAAAGACTGAAATAAATGTAAATTTCACATTTTATGGCAGGAAATTAGAAATATTGAAATACAAGTAACCTGAAGAACACTAAAAGTACAAATTCATTTGCTTTTTGATGCATTTTCTCATATTCCAGAAAAAAAATGTCTAACTTCCTTGTAAAACGAATGAAACAGATGCTTCAGTAGAAAAAACACGTTTACCCAGAAGCAATTTAACAGAACATTTTGCATCGTTTGTGCTGGAAAATAAAATCCGGGAGATATTTATATTAACTATAAACCCATTCAGATACTAGTGCTGAATTGGTACCATTATATTGAATGATAGGTTCGTTTGCATACATTTTAATTATGTCCTCAATAACTAAACAGTACTTGTAGGGCACATACTGTACATAGGTCTGCGAAAATTAGAGCAGATCTACAGTAATTCATCCTACACAATTTAAAGATAGAAACAGTCCTTTCCTAAGAAGGGAAACATCAGTAGGAGATGATTGTTCAGAACTTACAAGAAGCAATGACCTGTCCATTCATAGAATTACAAATATCCAAGGACTGGAAAATATAAAGGATGGGGGTTGAATGTAAGTGGAATATACCAATCATTTCTGCAATCACCCGCAATTATCCAATATATAAATTATAAATAAAATATTATGGAATAAAAAAAGATATTGTGTAAACAGGGGACTACAGTAAAACCTAGGATATTCTGAAGTCATTTATTTACGATATGTGTATGTCCAGAGTTTACTATAAATCATGTAATTAATAAAGACTGAAATGTATATAAATAGATGTTAGAGCCTCTTTCGACTACATTTCCACCATAAATAAAGGGGTACACCGGTGATTAGACATCTTATCCCCTATCCAAAGGATAGGGAATAAGATGCCTGATTGCGGGAGTCCCGCCGCTGGGGACCCGGTGGGCGGCGTGTGACGTCCCGCCCCCGCCCCCGTGTGATGTCACACTCCGCCCCTCAATGCAAGCGTACGTAGGCTTGCATTGAGGGGCGGAGCGTGACATCCCACGGGGCGGGGGCGTGACGTCCCATGCCGCCCGCCCTGTAGTCACCGGTAATCAGTCCCGGAGCGAACACGCTCCAGGGACTAATTACAAACGGGGTGCCGCGTGCATGATCTCGGGGGTCCCCAGCGGCGGGACTCCCGCGATCAGGCATCTTATTCCCTATCCTTTGGATAGGGGATAAGATGTCTAAGCACCGGAGTACCCCTTTAAACTCTGATAAGCTCCTCTGGCACAATAAGCTCTATGTTCTATTGGTCTTGAGAACATTGCCTCCAATTGTAGGACAGCGATTGTTCATATTGTCCTGTCGGCTAAATCCATTATTGCTAAAAATTGGAAGGCTCAAACTCCTCTGACCACCAGTGAACTTTACCACACTACTTCCCTATTGATTACTCCAATGATAAATAGGCTCTCAGGGATAACTTCCATAATGTTTGTATCTAAATCATCTTGCCCTCTTTCATCTTTTCTCTCTCTCTCCCTTTTCCAACTTCCTATAGCTTAACATAGCTGAGAGTCTTTCTTCATGATCTACCGTATTTTTCGCCCTATAGGACGCACTGGCATATAAGACGCACCCAATTTTAAAGGTGCAAAATCTAGAAAAAAAAAAGATTCTGAACCCAACAGTGATCTCCAACCTGCGGACCTCCAGATGTTGCAAAACTACAACTCCCAGCATGCCCGGACAGCCGTTGGCTGTCCGGGCATGCTGGGAGTTGTAGTTTTGCAACATCTGGAGTTCCGCAGGTTGAAGACCACTGGTATAGGAGGTAATACTTACGTGTCCCCGCCGCTCCGGACCCGTCACCGCTCGTCACCGCTGCCCTGGATGTTGCTCCATCGCTGTCGCCGCGTCCCCGTGGTGTCTCAGACGCTCCGGATGTTTTCTTCCCCAGGATCCACGCTCTCCGTCGCAGTCATCACGTCGCCGCCATCAAGTCGCTCAGCGCAGCGCTCCTATTGGATGACAGGACGGCGTGCGTGACAACGTGATGATGTCAAAGGAGAGCGACGGCCATTCAGGGGATCCCGGCATGGAACAGACACCGAGGAGGCAGGTAAGGTCCCTCCCGGTGTCCTGTAAGCTGTTCGGGACGCCACAATTTCACCACAGTGGTCCCGAACAGCCCGACTGAGCCGGGTTAGTGTCACTTTCGCTGCAGACGCGGCAGTCAGCTTTGATCGCCGCATCTGAAGGGTTAATACAGGGCATCACCGCGATCGGTGATGTCCTGTATTAGCCGTGGGTCCCAGCCATTGATGGCCGCAGGGACCACCGCGATAGGTCTGTATTTGCCGTATAAGACGTACCAACTTTCCCCCCCAGTTTTGGGGAAGAAAAAGTGCGTCTTATACGGCAAAAAATACGGTATACTATTTTAGATTTGACTCCAGTTTTGCATCAGCTTTTTATAACTTGGTTAGATTTTCTTTGTTATTCATTGCTGATCCCTGTGAGGATGCATATTTTATGGTATTAATACCCTTGTTTACTTATGCTTTTTTATTTTTGTTTCTGTTTTTAACTAAAATCTAAAAAAATTTAATAAAAAAATGTTAGAATATAGACATATATTTCTTTAAGTTAAAGAGGCTTTCCTAAAGAGGTCATGCGGACTTCGTAGTTCAGAGGTGTTACACAAGGATGTAAATATTTTGTTGATTTTTTAAGATACAATTTTTTCAATTTTCTCCTTTGGGATAAGCGTTTAACAGTAAACTAAATAGCATCACAACAAAGTTTTTCAATGGTCAGACCAGACTAGATTCAATTTATTGTGTCATTTATGTGGCACTGCATGTGCTGTATTTACTTTCCAAAAACTAGTACTTAGACCAAATAGCCCCACAAATAGGCTGACACTTCCTGTTCTATAAGATCACTTTTTAGCAGTCATCTTATTCTTACCGCAGGAAGGATTATGAGAAATGTCATCAATATATTAAAATTGGAAGCAAGTACTATAGTGATCGCGCCTCCCGCTCAAAAGTGACCTACACTATGCACATATTGCAACACTTCCCTCTAAAGGTTAACGAGTTGTTTTGTCGCATGATCATGTGGTTGGTGTCAAGCTAATTTCTGAAGTGTCATTGACAGCTCAGGGCATGAAGGCTGCCATGTAAAGAAAACATAGAATAAATAATAAATAAATATACATTCATAAACTGAGAACAGATTAGAAAAAATACGGTTAAGTCAGGGCCATATTTATAGTTCATGGTGCCCTTGTTGCTGACACCCTACTATACACAATCATGCATGGCATGAAATCAGTGGCAGAAAAACTAATAATTGAAACCCACTGTAAGGCCACTGCAGATTCTGCAAATTTTATGAATTTGCACCAATTGCTGCACAGATTTCTGATTCAGTAAGGGGACAATAACATTTTAAAGGGGTTGTGCGCTGCCCGGCCTTTCGGAGCTCCGCTCGTAGCGTCCGGAAGTTCATTACTCCGAACGCTGTGTGCGGGCTTCCGTGTTCGCGGCCGCCCCCTTGTGACGTCGCGCCCCCTTCCCATAGACTTTCATTGAGGGGGCGGGCGTGATGTCACGAGGGGGTGGGCGTGACGTCACAAGGGGGCGGCCGCGAACACGGAAGCCCGCACACAGCGTTCGGAGTAATGAACTTCCGGACGCTACGAGCGTAGCTCCAAAAGGCAGGGCAGCGTACAACCCCTTTAAGTCAGCTCACAATTTTTTGGTAAGTTGCTTGGGTAATGTATGACTGATTAGAAAAAAAAAGTCCCTATAGGGGTGTGGCTAAGACATCACAATGTTGAAGAGGATGAATGGGTAAACACACTTACACTTTTTTTTGCCTTTCCGGTCAAGCAGAACAGACAGAGCAAAAGGTACGTTGCAGATATGCCATAAATGTTCCACATATGAGTACTCCTTTAAAGTTTCCTGACCTTGGAAGTATTCACAATGACAGCTGGTGCATAAAATATTTGTAAAATCAAATTTCATGCAAATTACAGCAAAACCACAATGTTTTTGCCATCATTTAATGCAAATCAGATTAAAACTGTTATTGCAAATATACTTGAGTTATCATTTCTGCAGGGCACAAAGCAGTTAAGAAGAAATAGGATACAGAATCTCTAACCTTTGGCTGTATCCACTAGTAGATTTCTCAAGAAGTCATTTATTCATAGAGCAACAACTAAGGAACAAGGCAGCACACTCCCCCTACCCTTTGGCTGTGGTGCTTTTCCAACTTCCAAGATGGCCCATACAGGGTTAGATGGCTATCACACACGTCAACTCATGAGTTCTTGTAACAGGGCTGCTAAGAATGAGCTAAAGGCATGTAAAGTAGCTTCCCCGTAGTCCTGCATTGCAGGTGAGTATCACCAGGAAAGCGGCAGCATCCAAAGAGGTAATAAAAAAAAAAATGCCATATCCTTCCTTCTGCTTCCTTAAACACGTGTCCTAGTGTGCCTTAAATATGGCCTTGTTTCAGTCCAAAGTACAAAATATAGGTGATTCATTACCATTCATGACAATTTTTTTTGACTGTACCATCAAGAAATAAGCACATATAGTACTTTAAAAATTATATTATTTGATATTTATATTGTTACCTTTATTTAATACCAAATATTCCCTTAATTTCTTCATGGCTATTTCAAAGGTTTGGTGAAAAAAAAGGTTTGGATTTACTGGTACATACTTTACAATTCCAAGTAAGAAATATTAAAGGGGTATTCCGGGATCTAACATTTTATCCCCTATCCAAAGGATAGGGGATAAGATGTCTGATCGCGGGGGGCCCACCACTGGGACCCCCACAATGTCCCTGCAGCACCGGCATTGTATGCGGGGCTGCGTCTCCAGTTTCAGAAATCTCCGGTTTCCGGGACTGGAGACGTGACGTAACGCCACGCCCTCCTCATGACGTCACGCCCCCTCCATTTATGTTTATGGGAGGGGGTGTAAGGGCCATTACAACCCCTCCCATAGGCATGAATGGTGTGATGTCACGAGGGGGACGTGGCATCACATCACGTCCCCAGTCCCGGAAACCGGAGGTTTCCGAAACTGGAGATGCAGCCCCACATACAATGCGGGTGCTGCAGGGAGATCGCGGGTGGTCCCAGCGGCGGGTCCCCCACGATCAGACATCTTATCCCCTATCCTTTGGATTGGGGATAAAATGTTAGATCCCGGAATATACCTTTAATACACTAGGACTACCTGAATGGTTATTACTGGCTGTCTTATATTTTGATGGTTTTTAAGCATGTAGCTGCAGCATGTACAGGATATCTCCTTTATGGGGGTGAGACTCTTAATTATTGCCCTTCCATTGAAGCCTGCTATCCACCCATTCAACCCTTAGGCTATGCTTATACATTTTAATGTGAAGTAAGGTTGTCATACACTGTAGATCAAAGCGTAAATGTTTGCGATTATAACAATATTGGTAAAATAGGTCTTTTTATTCTCCAAGGAAATAAAATGGAAGTAGGAGCTTTCATCAACAAAATGTTTTTTTTTAGTGTGTGAGAAATAAATTTTTATCTTTGAGGTTTTATACAGCTATTCAATTTAACTTTTTTTCCTCTTGTAAATCAAATACATTCAGAGATTTGCAGAAAGCATATTCGTCAACCTTAAGAAAACTGTCGTTATAATTGGCAGGGTTAAATCTTAAGTCATTGAAGTAAGCTTTTCCATAAGCCATAAAAATTCCAATAGTCTTTAATACCAAGATACTTGCATTAAAAGTAATGATTTACCTGTCCAAATAGAAAGAGAAATGGCAAAAAGTAATTAATCAAGAAAAAAGATGATGTCTGCAGATTGTTTTAAACAATGTTATAAACATAAGGAAAATAATTTAAGATCTTTTGACATCTGTTGCTTTAAAAAACATTTCATATCGCACCTTAGATTTATCATTTTGGTGTGTGTCTCTAAGGTGCGATAGGCATGTAAGGGTCACCAATGTTATCAAATACTACTATTATAAGTATGTGTATCTAATCGGATGCTTGTTGTATTATGCTCTTGACATGGTCTTCCATTCAATTTGCTGTGTCACAAAAATACCGTATTTATCGGGGTATACCATGCACCGGCCTATAACGAGCACCCTCATTTTACCAAGGATATTTGGTTAAAAAAAGTTTTTTACCCAAATATCCTTGGTAAAATGAGGGTGCATGTGTGTGCATGTGTATACCCCCATACACTGTTTCTGACCCCGCAGAAGCCCCCAGGAGAGGCAGGGGAGAGAGGCCGTCGCTGCCCCCTTCTCTCCCCCTGGCTATCGGCGCCACTGCCCCATTGCCAGCGCCGCTGCCCCATTGCCTCCTCATCCCCAGTTTTATGATTACCTGTTGCCGGGGTCGGGTCTGCGCTGCTTCTGGCTCCGGTCCGCAGTGCTTCTGGCTCCGGTGTGGCATCTATGCGTCGTTGCTATGCTCTGCGCTACGCAATGACGAGTGGCGTCGCGCATAAGGGACCGGAGCCTGAAGCAGCGCGGACCCGACCCCGGAAACAGGTAATCATAAAACCGGGGATGGGGAGGCAATGGGGCAGCGGCACCGACAATGAGGCAGCGGCGCCGATAGCCAGGGGGAGAGAAGCGGCGGCAGCAGGGCTCTAGACCCCAGGAAAGGCAGGGGGAGAGAAGCAGGCAGCGACGGCCTCTCTCCCCCTGCCTTTCCTGGGGGCTTCTGCGGGGTCAGAAAAACCAGGGGGGATGGGGGAGATAATGGGGCAGCGGCACCGGCAGTCTCTGGACCCCAGGATAGGCAGGGGCCGAGAAGCCCGCAGCGACGGCACGACTCTGAACCTGCATAAGCCGCTGCAGTTCATTGATTTAAAGCTCCCTCTTTAAATCATTGAACTGCAGCGGCTTATCGGGGTATAACATGCAGATAGACTTTAGGCTAAAAATTTTGCTGATAAATACGGTAATAAAACAATATTTTAAGACTAAACTAAATACTAGAGACATGTCAAAAATGTTGATCCGTCTGGGTCTGACTGTTTAGACCCTGGTTGATTGCTAGAATTAGTGGGTAGAGAAGTGCACAACTGGGTGCTTCTCTCCCTGCTCTCTGTGATAGCAACAATCCCATTGATTTAAATTGTAACTTTGTCTTAGTCACATGGCACACAGCCATGAATAACATGTTTAGCATCCTCTTCACCTAGCTTATTCTAGAGATTGGTCAGGGTCAGAACACTCAGACCCATCTAAAAGTGACAGTGCCCATTTGATTTAAAGCAAATTACAGATATTTCTCCTGAATAGGTCACATGGAAATTACTGTAGATGTGTATTTGGATTGAGCTTGTCTAAAGAATGTCTGGCCCATGCCAGTCAAGGGAGGGGAACTATAGAATCTAAAATGTTTTTATTTGTGTACTTACATGAAAGCTTGGTTAAAACATTGTTTTGGAAATTCAGTCTTAATCCCAAAGATACTATTTGTGACTGCTATAGCATTGTGTGAAAAAAATGGCAACAACAAGCAATGCCAATAAACAATGAAGATTGCCAAATTTCTGTGAGCAGAATTTTTTTCTATGTAAGAAGACCTATGTCTTGGTATAAAGGGAAAGGTTGAAGCCCTACTTAATATTGCATGATGGAATTACTTGCTTATGCTCATCTTGTTAAAATATTTATACCACAAAGCATAGGTCTAGTAAAGATCACTTGGAAGGTTGCAGTAAAGACGCGCACTGTTTTATAATACATGGAAACAAGTTATTTCTTTTCATTCAAGCTATAATTACCATAAATAAAAACAATTTATGAGTCATCTGAACCTCATGATGACTGAATGGTTTATTAAATACAGAGTAAAACAACACAACAGTAAGTAAGATGTGTTATATACTGAATGAAAACTTTTTGCCAGAAAATGCTCTCTATAGATGAGGACCATGTGAAAGGTTAAAATAATTGTATCTTGTGATATCATAAGAGGAGAGGTGCAAAGTCATAGTAACATAGTTCCTAAGGTAGAAAAAAGACCAGAGTCCATCAAGTTCAACCTACAACCCTAAATGAGTCCCACAGTTGATCCAGAGGAAGGCAAAAACCGTCATACTAGAGGTAAAAATTCATTCCTGACTCCAAATATGGCATCAGAATAAATCCCTGGATCAACGTTCTGTCCCTATAAATCTAGTGTCCGTAACCAGCAATGTTATTATTCTCCAAAAATGCATCCAGACCCATTTTTGAATTATTTTACAGAGTTCACCATGACCACCTCCTCAGGCAGAGAATTCCAGAGTCTCACTGCTCTTACAGTAAAGAACCCCCGTCTGTGCTGGTGTAGAAACCTTCTTTCCTCTAGACGTAGAGGATGCCCCCTTGTTATAGATACAGTCCTGGGTATAAATAGGTCATGGGAGAGATCTCTGTAAGGTCCCCTGATATATTTATACATAGTTATTAGGTCTTCGCTAAGCCTTCTTTTTTCTAAACTAAATAACCCTGATTCTGATAATATTTCTGGGTATTGTAGTCCTCCCATTCCCCGTGTTACTCTGGTTGCCCGTCTTTGAACCCTCTCCAGCTCCACTATATATTTCTTGTACATTGGTGCCCAGTACTGTACACAGTATTCTATGTGTGGTCTGACTAGTGATTTGTACAGTGGTAGAATTATTTCCTTGTTGTGGGCATCTATGCCCCTATTGATGCACCCCATGATTTTATTTGCCTTGGCAGCAGCTGCCCGACACTTGTCACTACAGCTAAATTTACTGTTAACTAAGACTCCCAAGTCCTTTTCCATGTCAGTCGTCCCAAGTGTTCTCCCATTTAATACATAACCCCAGCCCGGATTTTTTCTTCCCCATGTGCATTACCTTACATTTATCAGTGTTGAACCTCATCTGCCACTTCCCAGCCCAAACTTCCAACCTATCCAGATCCATTTGTAAAAGTGCACTGTCCTCTATTGTGTTTACCACTTTACAGAGTTTAGTATCATCTGCAAAGATTGCTACTTTACTATTCAACCCCTCTACAAGGTCATAAATGAATATATTAAATAGAACAGGACCCAAGACGGACCCCTGTTGTACCCCACTAGTAACAGTCACCCAATCATAATAAGTACCATTAATAACCATCCTCTGTTTCCTATCGCTGAGCCAGTTACTTACCCACTTGCACACATTCTCCCCCAGTCAAAGCATCTTCCACCAAGGCAGACAGGGCATGTATTGGAAACTGCACAGAAAGCCAAGCAGGAGAACCATGAAAGAAATTAGAGGAATCCCTTTTACCAAGGGGGGAAACCAGCACTCTAGTCCATACTTGGTGAATGGTATAAAAACTTCAAGCTTTATTTAATCCATGATAAAAATTTCATACAAAAAGAAAGAGGTTAAAATCTGCAAAAACACCTACGCGTTTCAGGGATAACCCTTCTTCAAGGCATGATCGGTAAAAATATGAAGCCCGAATAAATAGACACTATTGGAATACGTACACTTATTTCTAAAGGTCACCTGACTTCATGTGTTCTAGATTTTAACCCTATATTGCATGTTAGGCAAAACATAAATGAAATAAAGCAAAAAAGTTCTATGGAAAAAATACACGGAAGAAAAAATACAAAAATGATATAAAATGATTATAGAATATTGCAAAACATAATAAATTGCAGAAAATATAAATGAAAATAGTAATGAAAAAAAATGAATGAATGAAACAGTGTATATACGAAGCAGAGAAATGATTATATATATGTATATATTTACAAATATATCTCATGCTATAGCTTCTATATATATATGACCGATACCAATAAGCAGCAGATAAGTGCATTGGAATGTATATAAGCATAAACAAGGTAAATAAAACTATATCCTACTGGTGCATGTATACCACCGGCTGTGTACATATAAGGAAAATTAATGTTGCTCATATTAGTAATGTAACATGATGTCGGAGCGGTTATTCAAGCCCTAGGATGCGCGTGTACCAAGTTTTATGATCCAACATGCCTTGCGTGCTAATAGTTAGCTTTTCAATCTCCACCTCTGGGTGGACGGATCACTCTCCTAATGGGGACCACCCGCAAGGTGGAGAGATTCCCTTAATGTTGTTCTTGGAAATGTTGGGGTGCACGTGTGAACTAGTTCCTGTGCACGAGACCCTGCTAAATGTTCTGAGATCCGCGTCTTCAATTTACAGGAGGTGGAACCGAAATACTGCATGCGGCAAGTTATAGAATTGATGCAATACACCACGTAATCGGATTCACAAGAAATTTAAGTATTAATGGGGTATGTGTAGCCAGTAGTATAAGATGAAATCTGCTGATTCTTGATCATGTACTTACATAAGGGGCACCTACTTTTTCACATTGTGTACTCCCTGCTAAGGAAAGCCTGGTGCTTGATTTTGGAATAATTGGAGATCTCATGAAAAAGCTCAGAGATAAAGTTTACAGAGGGTTGCATTTTTTCTTAGCAACATATCTACAGTCCATAGTTAAGATCTGGTTAAGAATATGATCTTGTTTGAGTATAGGGAGGTTATTGTTGATAATAGTTTCAATCTGTTTGCATTGTTTGGAGAAAACTGTTGAGAAAACTACCTTGGGGTGTGTAGTTCCGTGATCATTTATTTGTTGCCGTTTGCCACTATATAGAAAATGTGTTCTTTCTTAGTTTTTTTTTACAATATTCATCGCTCTATTTTTGAGGCCCAACCGGTAACCCCTGGTAACAAGACGGAATTGTATTATTTTACACTCTTTGTTGAAGAGGTCATCATTTGAACAGAGCCGGCTCTGATAAAGTCCCCAATGGGCAAGTTTTCAAAAGTGTGTTTTTCATGTCTACCTTTTGCATGAAGGAGTGAACTACCTGAATGTGGTTTCCTATACAAACTACTGTACAATATTACATCAGTGGACATATAGCAACAAACAATAATTTCCTGGTTAAAATGAACTTTGCATGGCATACTACAATGAACAGGCAATCATCCTAGACTTTGTTTATTAAAAGCATATAGAGACACATTCACTTCGACATTTGGAACTCCCAGGATGGTGTGCTATATGAAAAGCAGGCCCATTTGAAAGACTTGCTACAAAATTTTGTAGGATTGTTAGGATAAGGGTGAAGAAGACTCCAGTAGAAGGTTAACAGAATAGCCACAAGAGACGTGCTGTTTTACATACAGTATATATTGTTGTTGGAAACTCATTTGGAGGTTTGGAGCTGTTCATTGAGGTTCTATTGTACTTACCAGCTCTTAGATAGTAGGCTATTTAAAATAATATGGAAAGGCTTAAAGGGGTTGACTGTAGCTAATTTCTTTTAAAAAAAAACATTCCCTTTCTGTCTCCAGGTTGGGTGTGGTTCTGCAGCTCAGTTCCATTGAAGTGAATAGAGCTGAGTTGTAAAACCACACCCAACCTGGAGACAGACAGAGAGCGAAATTAGCTGTTTTTTTATTTTTTTTATTCCTGGATATCCCCTTTAACCCCTTTTCAAGATAAGGTTGTATCACACCACATTTTGTTTTTCCAGGGGCTGGATTTAGAGGGAGAATTTCCCGCTATCATACCTCCTACTATGAGATCTACTCTCTGGCAGACTTAAAAATAGTTCAGAATAATATCTATGCTATTTAATGGTAGATTTATAATAGAAAATAATTGGAGTCATTGCCATTGAGAACCAGATTTTACATTTTTATTTTTGAGGTTCTTTAAAATTTTTTTTAAAAAAATGACTTTTTATTAAAGGGGTTGCCCCTCGAATCAAGTTGAACTGAGCATGAGTGACCTGCCTCAGATGGTCGTAACCAAGAGCAACAGTTATCAAAACAATGCAGACGCATGGGGGATAATCTTATATGTTTTAAACAGGACAGTAATGTTGGTACATTTAAAAAATCTACATTTAATTGTTTTTTAATGGGAAAACAACTTTAAGAATAACTTTTTGTAATTCCCATTAATTATAATAACTCTCCTTCTTCCATCAGATCTGTCCCATGCTACTTGAAATAATCTCCATTTTTTTGAATGTTAAGTGCACCTCTCATCTTTCTTTTTACTGCATTTTGAATAAAACAATGCCTGGATATATAAAAGCCCTATGGATATACCGGTAGTTCTAACTGAAACCAGTCCACATACCCTAGCACTGCTCACCACAAGAAGTCATTTTTCTTGTTATAAAGACTCAGGAACATCATTTACTTTACCAGATAAAATAGATTGCTATGTTCCACCAGACTAAAACACAAAGTTTAGAAACGAGTAGAAGAGAAAAGCCTTGCTTCGTACATCCTAATTCACACATTAGTCTAATAAAAGCACAGGGGGAGCGTGCTTGTTGGGCTGGCATTCAAGTCAAAATCTTTAAAGAAAACAAAACAACTACAAGCACAAAATGGATAGAAATAATTAAGCCGCCTGTTCAGTCGATAATATTTTATCTCTTTTTCTTTATGCAGGCTATCGCACATCAAGACTAGTTATTAATATGCATCTTTGTGAATATAGCCGATTAGTTCTTAGTGCTTGAGAAACAAATGACTGAATATTACATTAGAAAAGACATCTACATAATAGCCTGTTTGGAATTTTGTCAGCGCAACAGTCTTCTCGCACATTGGCCTCACCCAGTTTATCCTCACAAAACCACAGTTAACAACCTGATAATGTCATAATTTACTACTAAATAATGGTACATTATGGGTTGGGGGATTTATCAAAGGATTTAGACAGATTTTTCCCGCACAGAAAGTTTCAGTCTAAATATGTGCGACTTTTTAGCGACTTTTAGTACTTGATGCATTCTAGTCTATTTTAGATAGAAAAAATGCATTGGTGCTGAATTTATTTTCAGAGTAAATTTGCATCAGGCGAAAATACACTGAAATGTCAGACCATGCTGAAGCAGGTTTAAGTACAGTCTAAACCGTAGATCCTGAAGTCCGTGCGCAAAATTTATCAAGAGCCATGCGACTTTTGATAAATTAGGCGCACAATAGACCAGCCTAACCCTCTTTAGTTTGGTCTATATTGACGTGGGACATAGACAGCTTTGATAAATCTCCCCCTATGTATCAAAACTGATAGTTTCCTATAAAAATATATCAAAACTAATCATACCATTCAATGGCTAAATTGAACTCTAACTTTATATTTCTTATGAATGAATTTCCCTTTGATATTATAATAGACTGTAGTCAACTTGTATGTATTGGTTTTAATAATACACCAGTGTTGGACTAGGGTATATTGGGCTATGAGTGCAGCACACAACAGAATGTGCATGCAAAAGCAGGGACACAATTTTATTCTCTATGTTTCTTTCAGTGTTCAGATTCTAAATGAGAATAAGATAATAAACCACTGCCTCTTCTCTGACCCTACTCTTGCTCTTAGTGGAGCACTTGCCCTAAAAATGGCAGCCCCACAGACTGTCCCCTAATAAGCCCTTAGTGGAGCATTTGTCCTAAAAGGGCAGCCCCATGGACTGTCCCCTAATAAGCCCTAAATCTCCCTAACAATAGAAAGTAGCCTTATAAAGTCCGATGAAGCGTAAAGCATGAAACAGCTGTAATACCTTTATAAGTCCTCGAGAATCTGCCTTTCCAGTATAGCGTATAGTAGAGCGTATAGATGAAATGTTAAGGTTAGTCTTGTGCTGTGGCAATAAATTTATCAACTGCAACATTTTCAAAAAGTCGCAAAAAAGTCGCAAAAAACACCAAAAAGTTGCAAAATCACACCAGCCCAGACTTAGCTTAGCTTTTTGGTGTATGTGAACAGTGAAATTTCAGAAAATGTTTACCTGCACAATATGTATCAAATGCCCTGCAACCATTTAATAAATTTGGTGCAGTCACGCAAAAAAAAAATTACTTTCAAAAAGAAAAGAACTAAAAAATTAACTACATACACATATCATATGCCCCCCTTTTTCTTGCAAGTACATATATTAGTAAGTGTCCCCAATATTCATTATTTTGTCCTCTAAACTCCAGACATGTTTCATCCAGTTAAAACACTGGAATTATTAGTGGAGATAAATATTTCTACAGTAGACATGTATGGTTTACTAGCAGGTAAATACACCATATTATGTGTCTACTACAGATTATTTTAGTGTTATCGCTGGATAAAACATGTCTTTGTCTTACATTACATTTTGTGCCACCCAAGAGTATTCTGTATAATTAAAGTGTTTCTAAAGCTTTACTTCAATCTGTCTCCAAGTGACAGTTTATGTTATGTTATAAATAGCAATGTAAAGTGTGTTTTTTCATCTAATTGTTAGACACAAAGACACACAAAGTCAATTAGAACAATGGTTTTATAACCAGGAAAAGTAAATGTCTTTCCTGGCCCGATAAGACAATGCTTTCGCACAGCATTGACTACTAGGTGGCCATGGTGTAATAGTTTAAGTCTTTTCCTCCAAAATGTGATGGGATACAGACAAGCGCATCAAGACTTCTAAGGTAGTGGACAAATATTTTATTTCCCACAATGCAATGCATTTCACAGTATTCCACCACTTTCTCAGGCATAGGGTAGTAATGACACCTCCACTATAGTGAATGTCCGGTTTGGACAATGGCCGCTTATCCCCCTCCTTTCATTTGTGTAAGCTGAAGCGCTGCCTTGCTGTCTTACACCTGATGAGGGGAATTCATCAAGCTATTTAGAACCTTTTTTTTTTTTAGTTTAAAAATGTCGTACAAAAAGTCTCTTTTGTGACTTTTGTGAGACTTTTGCTTTTGATCATATTTTTTGATCATATTTAAAAGTAAACCACCATTTGCAGTGCTTTAGACTAGTTTTATGCAGTGGGCACTGATTCATTACATGCGAAAAAAGTCACAGAGGCCATCATTTAGACACAAACCCGCATTAATTTACTTTAGCCCTGTAAAGCAGTCTAAACGGGTACCATGGGTAAATTCGGTAAATTCATCAAGTGGCCTGCGACTATTGATGAATTTGACGCAGAAAGGTAACATCAAACACAACTTTTCTGCTCTAAGATAGTATACATACTAGACAACAATTGATGAATTCCCCTCCATGAGCCTGGGCAAAAGGAGCCATACTTGTCTCTGATAGCATAGTGAACACATTCTTTTCTATGAAATTGCTATGCTAATAGTTTTTAGATTTCAAGTGTTATTGTCAATACTGAGAACCGCTAAGATTGGGAGTTGGTGCAGTACTTGGCAGTGTGCATTTTACTCCCCGGCTGTAAATGAAATCCAACTCATTCACTGCATAATCTATGCCAGGGATAGGCAACTTTTGGCACTGCAGATATTGTGGACTACATCTCCCTTGAGACTCTTACAGCCAAATTGCTGCCAATGCATTATAGGAAATGTAATCGGAAACATCTGCAGAAGGTTGCCTATGACTGGTCTATGCAGTAAATGAGTTGGCTGGATGGTTGGCTTGGAGGGAATAGAACTGCCGACATATAACTTGTGGGTCTCAGGACTGAGATCTGGTGCAATCTAAACTTTTGACATGTCTGAATTACATGTCAAAAGTTTTTCCAAATGACAATAACACTCAAAAGATTATACAGTAGATAATCTTTTGCATTGAAATATTGAATGTATATCGGTTGGTGGTAAATGTATTATTTCTGTATTTCTTAATTCAATTTCAGCTCCCCTGATATGTAGTTTTAAACTTGTTCCTAGTTTAAGATATTTATATCTTCCAGTAATACAGGCTGCTTATGAGGTCTATGTGTCCAGAATACAGCCTATTAGCTAACTCTCATGTTTGAGCACAGCTTCCTTTCTATACTACTTTCTAAAGCCCCTGAAGGATTTCTACCTGTCTCCTGACACTGATGAGAAGCATGTGACTTTTGCCCCCTTCCCTGCAAAGCTTGCCATGGGTGCTCTGCTTTGTCTTAACATGAGTGCCCATGCTTCATGATCTCTACCTCCGATTAGGTGCATACAGTGATACTATAATATGGAAGGCATTGTTTAAATAGCATGTTAATATGACAGATCATCTGTTGGAGTCTGGGGAAACAAAAATATAAAAAAGATTTTTCTGTGTTTGACTTAAAAAAAAAATAAAAAAATAAAAAAGCAATAATACTCACAGTTTAACACCCTCCCCTCCCCAACCTGCATTTTAAGAACAGTTATTCAATACAATTAGAGATGAGCAAACTTACAGTAAATTCGAGGAGACTTTTTCCTAGGACTGTATCCACCTTTTCCAGCCCACCGGAGCATCTGAAAGCTGAACTAATTTATGCAGGATAAGTCATCAACTGCCGAGCCGAGAAGTTTGTGACGAATCGAATTTACTGTAAGTTCGCTCATCTCTAAATACAATATATGGACTCCAAAATGGTTCCTAAAAAACAATAAATCATTCAACAAAATGAAAAGTCTCATAAATACAACCACAAAAAAAAAGAAAGAAAGAAAATCTAGACGCAGCCCATTTTGGCCTTGAGGACACCGGAAATTTTTATTTTTGCATTTTCGTTTTTTTTCTCCTAACCTTCTAAGAACCATAACTTTATTATATTTTTTAATCTACATACCCATATGAGGGCTTGTTATTTGAGTGACCAATTGTACTTTTATTTTACCATAAAATCTACGGCACAGCCAAAATATTATTATTCATGGTGGGAAATAATAAGAAAACCACAATTTTGCAAATTTTGGGGTTCTTCATTTTTAAGCAGTGCAGTGTATGGTAAAACTGTCATGTTCTCTTTATTCTGTGGGTCAATACCACTAAAATGATACCCATCTTTTTGTGCTTTTCTATTATTGTACTGCTTTTAAAACACAAATACAAAGGCAAAGTAGTGATGGTAGTGGATGAGATCTCAAGGACTGGGGAATAAAGGGTGTGAAGTGGCTGGAATAAAAGATGATGCGGGGAGTTAAATGGATGAATGGATACAAAGTGATGGATGCGAATATAGAGAGTGCGGCTTAGAGAATGACTCGGAGGATGTGTGATGCTTATTAGATGCAAGGCTGGTGATCAAGTATGGAAAGATAGAGAGGTATATGAATAGGGTATATGTATAGTGTATAGTGTATAGTGTATATGTATAGTGTATATGTATAATGTATATGTATAGTGTATAGTGTATATGTATATGTATAGTGTATAATGTATATGTATAGTGTATAGTGTATAGTGTATATGTATAATGTATATGTATAGTATATAGTGTATATGTATATGTATAGTGTATAGTGTATATGTATAGTGTATATGTATAGTGTATAGTGTATATGTATAGTGTATATGTATAGTGTATATGCAAATGAATGGTGACTGTTGTGTGTATGTCTACTATGTTGCAAAATGTATCAGGTGTTACTGAACTAACTACTGCAATAGATGTGTGAATAAAATTGATGTACTAAATGTCCAGGGTACAACACATTTATTAATCAAATAAAAACAAAAAAATTGTTAAGTCAATTTAAATAGTTATGTAGTAGTGTGGTGTAAGTGTGCAGGGCCCTTGCACTCTTTCCCACCTGTTATAATTAAAAGGTACAGATGAATATATAAAAAGATGTGAAATAAAACACACAGTATATGTGATTAGATGACAACACACTCTCAGTTTGAAAGTTCAGTGGTAGTTAGAGGCAGATCCACTTATGTGTACTTGCAACCTATGGAGACCCCCAGTCTGGGGCCCACCATTGCAGGAAAAACAGAGGTACGGCTCGGCCGTTTTTAAATAAAGTACAGTGGTGGGGATAAATAAGAAGTCACTTAATCCGTAGGTTCAGGGGTATAGATAACAATGTCTCTACTGAAGGTATAGTTAGATGGTTCCTGCATACACAGAGCGGTGGCTGTTCAATAGTGCAAATGAATTGGCGGCTCGGCGGCCGTAAAAATAAAGTCTTCGTTACTGTGTACCACTTTCCCGTCCTGTGGGTAGGTGGAGCGAGGCTCTGCGAGATGGGGTCCCGATGTCCGTGGCGCTGGGATGTCCTGGCGGTGCGGTCTGTCTGCCGATAGGCCAGTGGCCTAGTCCGTGCGCTGGATTTGTCGGTCTCTGTCTCTGAGGGAGTCTCGGTCTTTGTGATAATGCTGGTAATGCTCGGTGATAGCCAGGGAGCGCTCTGCGATAGCTGTAGGTGGTGACTTGAGATTGTGAACGTGGGGTATCTGGTCGTGGTCTCTAGAGAGGTGTGTCAGGCAGTGTGAGAGTAATCAGACGCGTTTCGGACTATCGTAGTCCTTCCTCAGTGATCACTGAGTACACATAAGTGGATCTGCCTCTAACCACCACTGAACTTTCAAACTGAGAGTGTGTTGTCATCTAATCACATATACTGTGTGTTTTATTTCTCATCTTTTTATATATTCATCTGTACCTTTTAATTATAACAGGTGGGAAAGAGTGCAAGGGCCCTGCACTCTTACTCCACATTTCTACCTAACTGTTTAAATTGACTTAATTATTTTGTTTTTATTTGATTAATAAATGTGTTGTACCCTGGACATTTAGTACATCAATTTTATTCACACATCTATTGCAGTAGTTAGTTCAGCAACACCTGATTCATTTTGCAACATAGTAGACATACACACAACAGTCACCATTCATTTGCATATACACTATACATATACACTATACATATACACTATACACTATACATATACACTATACATATACCTCTCTATCTTTCCATACTTGTCACCAGCCTTGCATCTATTAAGCATCACACATACTCCGAGTCATTCTCTAAGCCGCACTATCTATATTCGCATCCATCACTTTGTATCCATTCATCCATTCAACTCCCTGCATCATCTTTTATTCCAGCCACTTCACACCCTTTATTCCCCAGTCCTTGAGATCTCATCCACTACCATCACTACTTTTCCTTTAATTTCAAGGTGGTCTGAGGATTCCACCAGGATAGAGATCTCGGACAATACATACTAAGCAGATTGAGTACCTCCAACTCAGCTTTTTCATTTACAAATACAAAGGCGCTTGACAGCCAGGTAGTAAGAACAAATGTTTATTCACCCATAATGCAACGCGTTTCACAGCACAGCTGCTTCATCTTTTGTTTCAATAAATAAAATACACATAGTTCGCGATAGGACCAGGAACTAGGAATTTTCAAGAATGAGTGACAGACTGGCAGCGATGGGATTCTGTGAGGTGGGTAAATCTTTTTTTTTTCTTAAACCAGTCTGCTGTTTTTCATTTTCTTTTTTTTCCAGACAACAGAAACAAAGGTCAAAGAAAAGGAAAGAGACCAGAGTTTGGATACCGTGCTAAAGGCACATTGCCATGACAATTCAGAGTTATCACTGAATGCAGATAGCAGCTGTTGTCATGGCAAAGTAATGCAGGGAGGACTAAGCACAATACTGAGGTAAGGAAAGTAACTTGCATCAAAGCAAAAACCAGTAAATAAAGCTAAGGATCAAAATGCCAGTGCATCATTGTGTATAGATAGCACTGCCATTGTTGTGGAGTTACCCCCAGGTAGTTATATATGTTCTAATCATACATATCAAAGCAAAAAGGCATGTACCCAACTGGTTTTTAATCTTTTACTTAAGTGACAGTTATTTGCCTTTATAAGTATAATAATCATATTTTATTTAGCTTTTCTTTTCTCAAATACTAGCTTACAGTAAGTGTCCTACATTCACAAAAACTTATGATCTCTTTGTGTGGTGAGGATAGAGGGTAGAGAGTATAGAATACCACTGTAGAAAATGTTTGCAATGAAATAAACCGAGTGCCAGATCAACATAATAGTTCCGTAGTTATTTATTTTAAGTGATGAATACTTTTATGTGGACAGTCTCACAAATGCATTACCTAGATGATGTTATAACTAGGTCTTATGGAGGAAATAATCAGATAACCTATAATTTTATCCACACAGCAATAATTAGCAGTCAAATTATTGTACAAGACCTGAATTATTGTGATTATTGTATTATGTTTTCCTGAGTCTTATACAGAAAGGAAATAGGTCTAGATAGTCTACAGGCCATACACATTACTAAATAAATATACAAATAATAACACACTATGGCAAAGTAAGTTAAGATTAATAGCAACAATATTTAAAGAATACCTGTATTAGATATATTTTCAGGGTCTGTCCAATATATAATAGTATAAAGCAATTTTTATCAGATGTTCCTTCTTCAGGCACCATCTCTTATTTTTTAGCTGCCCCTTAGCTAGTGAGTGTAGACTAGATGCTATGATGTCTTTTATACACTGAATATACATAGTTATATTCATATTCTGTCTCTTTATAGTAAGCCCTAAGAAGTAGCAGTAGCATGGAAGACATTATAGAGCAGTGCTAAGCAGTATAAACTTTTGGACTTGTATGAGCAGCATGTAAACCTGATCCTTCGGTGAGCTGCTAGTCTATCTTGCAAAGACAAGTTAGAAATGAAAGTTTAGTTGTTGAGCATAGCCTGTTACTAGAATAAAGAAGGATTTTTCTCTGATAAGATATATTACAAAGTTTCTTATATTCACTTGCACTATTGATTTATGCCCTAGTATACAGAAATGACAGTGACCATGTAAAAATTGTTATATTACTCTACTTAGTTTACTTTTATATTAGAAGATATGGTAAAGACTTGGGATATCTTTTGTACAGGGGCTTCATAGGGTGGACGTTTATTTGATATGTATATTCATACCGTAAGCACTACTCTGGGAATTATTGTTACAATGCTGCATTTTAGCTGGAAACTTTGTCTAAAAGAAAAATTGTCTGTGTTGCTCATAGCAACCAACCACAGCAGAGCTACTTTTGATAAATCTGCCTGAATTAATCTTTGAAAATAAACTACCCATTTCCCAGCATCCTCCATGTAAACATTCTATATTTTGAGTGAAATATTGTTATGATTTTTTATTGCACTAAAATGAGAGAAAATGCAATAGGGTCAGTAAAGCTTATCAAGCACATATTCAAAGTCAGAAAAATATGTGTCCTCTTTTTTGCACTAAACTGCCCAAATTACTACATAGAAGGTGGCTTAAAGTGCTCACCTGGGAATAAAAAGAATAGTATGTTTGACAAAAAGGCTACAATAATAACTCAAAATGCATACCTTGACAATTTTTCAACATCCCCTTTTTTCTGTTGTACAGGTCTCTGTTTACAGGTGTCTACAATGAGGCATCATACATAATATTAACAAATAAGGTGAGCAGATTGGCCAATCACTACAGGTAATACAGGAGTACAGAGGGCCAAGACTAGCCAACCTACCAACACAGGATGGTAGAAGGGGGCCCCAACAGCTGGAACAAGGGAAAGGGTTAATAAAGCTATAGTCACATTTTCGATTACATTACGATTTCCACACTTGTTCTACACAAAGAATGTGTCTAGTAGCCAGGACGCAGATCAGACCCACTAAATAAAGCAAATCTGCATCTAAAAAAAGTGGAAAACAAGACTAAATCACGTTATAGAATTGGGAGGGTATGCCTAGAAATCCTGCTGCGTATTCCACATATTTCTAGGTGGAACAATATGCTGTGGGAACCTAAAAGTATTTTTGTCACTTCTGGAATATATACATTTCAGAAAATGTACAGAATTGTTCATCTGGGTCAAAAGATAGAGACTGTCATAAACCAATGTGAAAAATCAGTCTAGAATATATATATATATATATATATATATATATATATATATATATATATAAAGAAGCAGCTTTTAATTTAAACTGTAAAATGACAATTGCAATCAGAAGTTCCTTCAAATTTGAGAATACTCATATATTCATCTATTATGGTTCTGTCCCTTCTTTTTCTGGACATGACTTAAAGGGTTGGTAATCTTGTTGGATCTAGAATGCACAACATTGTAGTAGGTGGTTAAAGGGGTATTCCAGAAAAAAACTTTGTTTTATATATCAACTGGCTCCAGAAAGTTAAACAGATTTGTAAATTACCTTTCAGTACTTATGAGCTTCTGAAGTTAAGGTTGTTCTTTTCTGTCTAAGTGCTCTCTGATGACACGTGTCTCGGGAACCGCCCAGTTTAGAAGAGGTTTGCTATGGGGGTTTGCTTCTAAACTGGTTGTTTCCCGAGACACGTGTCATCAGAGAGCACTTAGACAGAAAAGAACAACCTTAACTTCAGAAGCTCAGAAGTACTGAAAAGATTAAGATTTTTCAATAGAAGTAATTTACAAATCTGTTTAACTTTCTGGAGCCAGTTTATATATATATATAAAGAAAAGTCTTTTCCTGGATAACCCCTTTAGCTTGTTTGTAGATATTCCAATAATATGAATACAATATAAAATTAGGCAGTTAAAAGCTGCATACTGGAAGTGATCAATTCCAAATTTTAAAGATTCAAGAATCTTGTAACATTACGACTGATGGAAGCCTAAAAGTTGTGCCTAAAGTTATTAATACATTATAAATGACCTTGTTGAAATGCAGCACAACGCTTTAAAAATACTTTGGCCTAATAGAACACCTTTCCTAGAACTCTACATGTGGGAATAATGATTGCAAAGCTCACTGTGCACAGTTCTTATGCAAAGTATATTTAACAGTGTCAATATAATTATCTTCTAATCAAGGAATTTCTGCAGGGAACAGGCAGTGACAACAACACATGAATCAATACCTTAAACCTCTTCAAGTGCACTTGATGCATTCCAAAGTCTTCAGTCCCTTTTACTTATTCCCATTTGTTATGTATAATAAAACAAAAATAACTTTCCTCATATCATTTTGCACTTAATACCCCATAGGGACACAGTGATAACAGAATGTTAGAAATCTTTGGTCATTTATTTAAACAAAGACTTAAATATTGCACTGATATATTCAGACCCTTTACTCTTAGTACTTAGTTAAAGCCCATGTGTCAGCGATTACAGCCTCCATTCTTATTGGCTATCATGCTAAAAAGTTTGATAACATGGATTTGGAGATTTTCTGTGATTCTCTCTGTAGATCCTCTCTAAGCTGTCAGAATGGATAACGACTGGAAGTTGACAGCCATTTAGATCTTTCCAGAGATGTTCAATTGGGTGAAAGTCAGGGCTATATTTGGGCCACCTTTCTCCCTTCATTCTGCACTCAACACCCCATAATTGTCACGATTCGGCTTACAGGTAGTGGATCCTCTGTGTCAGCGAGGGATTGGCGTGGACCGTGCTGGTGGACCGGTTCTAAGAGGCTACTGGTGTTCACCAGAGCCCGCCGCAAAGCGGGATGGTCTTGCTGCGGCAGTAGCAACCAGGTCGTATCCACTAGCAACGGCTCAACCTCGCTGACTGCTGAGAAGGCGTGGGACAGAAGGACTAGGCAGAGGCAAGGTCAGACGTAGCAGAAGGTCGGGGGCAGGCGGCAAGGTTCGTAGTCAAGATGGATAGCAAGGGTTCAGGTAACACAGGCTTGGACAACACTAAACGCTTTCACTGGCACAAGGCAACAAGATCCGGCAAGGGAGTGCAGGGGCAGTGAGCAGATATAGTCTGGGAGCAGGTGGAAGCCAATTAAGCTAATTGGGCCAGGCACCAATCATTGGTGCCCTGGCCCTTTAAGTCTCAGAGAGCTGGCGCGCGCGCGCCCTAGAGAGCGGAGCCGCGCGCGCCAGCACATGACAGCAGGGGACCGGGACGGGTAAGTGACCTGGGATGCGACTCGCGAGCGGGCGCGTCCTGCTGTGCGAATCGCATCCCCGACGGCCATGACAGTGCAGCGCTCCCGGTCAGCGGGACTGACCGGGGCGCTGCAGGGAGAGAGACGCCGTGAGCGCTCCGGGGAGGAGCGGGGACCCGGAGCGCTAGGCGTAACAGTACCCCCCCCCTTAGGTCTCCCCTTTTCTTTGTCCGGTAACTGCCTCCCCTGGGATGAGGACACCGGGAAAGAATGGAGGGTTTCCTCAACGGCAGGCAGTACAGCAGGAGTGGGAATGGGGAGGGAGGGCAGAGGGCGAAGCCTGGCACGGGGCAGTGTGTCACCAGGACGGGGGCCATGAGGAGGCACTGAGGCTTGCCTGACGGGACTGGGAGGGGGGGAGAGGCACTTCCTATGGCAGGCGGAGTCCCAGTTCTTGATCTCCCCGGTGGTCCAATCAAGGGTGGGAGAATGAAGCCGGAGCCATGGCAGACCGAGGAGGACCTCAGAGGTACAGTTGGGAAGGACGAAGAACTCGATCACTTCGTGATGGGGTCCAATATACATCAGGAGGGGTTCTGTGCGGTAACGTACGGTGCAATCCAAACTGACTCCGTTGAACGCGGAAATGTAGAGCGGCTTGACGAGACGGGTCACCGGGATGCGGAATTTATTCACCAAAGAATCCCGAATAAAATTCCCAGAGGCACCAGAGTCCAAGCAGGCCACGGCTGAGAGGGAGGAGTTGGCTGAAGGAGAAATCCGCACGGGCACCGTGATACGTGGAGAAGCAGACTTAGAACCAAGAGACGCCACACCCACATGAGCTGGGTGCGTGCGTTTCCCAGACGTGGAGGGCGAATAGGGCAATCCACCAAGAAATGCTCGGTACTGGCACAGTACAGACAAAGATTTTCTTCCCTACGGCGATTCCTCTCTTCCTGGGTCAGGCGAGACCGATCCACTTGCATGGCCTCCTCGGCGGGAGGCCCAGGCGTAGATTGCAACGGATACTGTGGGAGAGGTGCCCAGAGATCTAAGTCTTTTTCCTGGCGGAGCTCTTGGTGTCGCTCAGAAAAACGCATGTCAATGCGGGTAGCCAAATGGATGAGTTCTTGCAGGTTGGCAGGGATCTCTCGTGCGGCCAGCACATCCTTGATGCGACTGGATAGGCCTTTTTTAAAGGTCGCGCAGAGAGCCTCGTTATTCCATGATAATTCGGAAGCAAGAGTACGAAATTGGATGGCGTACTCGCCCACTGAAGAATTACCCTGGACCAGGTTCAACAGGGCAGTCTCGGCAGAAGAAGCTCGGGCAGGCTCCTCGAAGACACTCCGGACTTCAGCGAAGAAGGACTGGACTGTGGCTGTGGCAGGATCATTGCGGTCCCAGAGCGGTGTGGCCCAAGACAAGGCCTTTCCTGAAAGAAGGCTCACTACGAACGCCACCTTAGACCGTTCTGTAGGAAACAAGTCCGACAACATCTCCATATGCAGGGAACACTGAGACAGAAATCCACGGCAGAGTCTAGAGTCCCCATCAAATTTGTCCGGCAGGGACAAGCGGAGGCTAGGAGCGGCCACTCGCTGCGGAGGAGGTGCAGGAGCTGGCAGAGGAGATGGTTGCTGCTGTAGCAGAGGCAGAAGTTGCTGTAACATGGCGGTCAACTGCGACAGCTGCTGTCCTTGTTGGGCAATCTGCTGCGATTGCTGAGCGACCACCGTGGGAAGGTCAGCGAGACTTGGCAGCGGCACCTCAGCGGGATCCATGGCCGGATCTACTGTCACGATTCAGCTTACAGGTAGTGGATCCTCTGTGTCAGCGAGGGATTGGCGTGGATCGTGCTGGTGGACCGGTTCTAAGAGGCTACTGGTGTTCACCAGAGCCCGCCGCAAAGCGGGATGGTCTTGCTGCGGCAGTAGCAACCAGGTCGTATCCACTAGCAACGGCTCAACCTCGCTGACTGCTGAGAAGGCGTGGGACAGAAGGACTAGGCAGAGGCAAGGTCAGACGTAGCAGAAGGTCGGGGGCAGGCGGCAAGGTTCGTAGTCAAGATGGATAGCAAGGGTTCAGGTAACACAGGCTTGGACAACACTAAACGCTTTCACTGGCACAAGGCAACAAGATCCGGCAAGGGAGTGCAGGGGCAGTGAGCAGATATAGTCTGGGAGCAGGTGGAAGCCAATTAAGCTAATTGGGCCAGGCACCAATCATTGGTGCACTGGCCCTTTAAGTCTCAGAGAGCTGGCGCGCGCGCGCCCTAGAGAGCGGAGCCGCGCGCGCCAGCACATGACAGCAGGGGACCGGGACGGGTAAGTGACCTGGGATGCGACTCGCGAGCGTGTGCGTCCCGCTGTGCGAATCGCATCCCCGACGGCCATGACAGTGCAGCGCTCCCGGTCAGCGGGACTGACCGGGGCGCTGCAGGGAGAGAGACGCCGTGAGCGCTCCGGGGAGGAGCGGGGACCTGGAGCGCTAGGCGTAACAATAATGAAAATGCAAGAACAGAATGTTAAAAATCTTTACTAATTTATTAAAATGAATATATATATATATATATATATATATATATATATATATATTTATTTATATATGTTGATAGAAGATGCGGCACTCTCTGTGAGGGCGTGGGTCCCAACCCATGTAATATTCAAAGGAATTATAACATAGCACTCCACCTGCGGTGAAAATAGTAGTAAATTTTATTCTTGCAATCCAAAAATATGTATGTGATGTTTCGGGCAAAAATTACCTTCCTCAGACCGGATTGCTGCGGAGGAGAGGTGAAGTTAAGGAAGAACGGTATCCAATGACCGTGTAGCAGGTACGTAGGTATGGCGACAGTAGTCTACACTTTAATTTTTAGGTCTCTCCAAAGATGTTTCATTGGATTCAAGTTGGGTCTCTTGCTGAACCTTCAGCCCAGTCTCAGACCCAGACCAGAACACACTTGATCAGGTTTTTATGAACAAGATGTTTGTGCTTTTCTCCAATTTGCCTTCCCTTAACCTAGAGCAGTCTTCCTTTTCCAATTACCCCCACATATGATGCTGCCACCACCATGTTTCACTGTAAGGATAGAATTTAGTAGGTGATAAGCAGTGTCTGGTTTACTGGTTTCCTTTGTAGGTGATAAGCAGTGTCTGGTTTCCTGGTTTCCTTAGTAGGTGATAAGCAGTGTCTGGTTTCCTGGTTTCCTTAGTAGGTGATAAGCAGTGTCTGGTTTACTGGTTTCCTTAGTAGGTGATAAGCAGTGTCTGGTTTTAATAGTCTGAGAGTCCTTTGCAAACTCCAGGTGGGCTATAATGCATCTTCTGCTAAAGATACCAACCCCTTGGGAGTTTCTCCCTGTGGGGAAAGCCCTCAACGTAAGACCCCCCAAAAGAATAAAAAAAAAAAATCTTCCTTTATTAATGCTGATTAAAAGGGGATATCTTACCACATACAAACACAAATGAATAAAGTAATCAGTTAGTTCCTATGATTATGACCCTTCACTTAGTGGTCTCTCACACCACCAGGTGGAGCTACGACCCTCTACTGTTTTCACCCACTCAAATTCAATTGCTAACAATAGCTGTTTTATTAACTAGCTATAATACTGTATATTGTATAGTGGGGGTAATCCAATTCTCTGTAGGCACCACTGTTTTAAAACATAGACTGCCTCCCTGACATCTCCCTGTATCCAAGGCTTTGTCAAGGGCTATGAGGCTTGACAAGTGTTTTTCAGTAGGGAAATCTTTGTAGCCAGTGCTGCATAAAACTCCTCCTCACTTGTAATAATCATATTTGTATGTTGTATTACTACTAATAGCGTTCACTTTTGTAAGATGCAGTTTTATCATTTATCACTACTTACTTACAGTTTATAAATTAATAAATTGTAATCATAACTGACCTGAAAGAGTTTTTCAGCTAAGAACATTTTTCTTAATGTGTGCTCAGGCAGGTTGAAAACAAAATAAAGACATATACTTACCTTCCACACTCCACTGAAGCTGAATCTTTCACAGACCCCTGCTCCCCAATCCACCACACTTCCAGGATCATGGTCAGTTCTAGCCATTGCCCACTCAGTCAATCAGTCAATGAGGCAGGCAATGGTTCAAGGGAGTGATTTATGTTGTTACATAAAGTTGTTGCATTTTTAGATATTTCTGTTGTCCAAGTTTAGACCACCTGTTACTTGGCTTACCTGTTGAGGACCCATGACGTACCAGTATGTCATGAGTCCGCTCCCATTCTATAATGCAGGGCCACGGCGTGGCCCCGCGTCATAGCGGGTCGGGCCCGGCCTCTAACATTGGCCAGGACCCGTGGCTAATTAACCCTATTAACCCTTTAGACGCGGCATTCAAAGTTGAACGCTGCATCTAAAGTCAAAGTAAATCATTGCTGGCTAGCTCAGGAGTTTGTTCGGGATGTCGCGGCATCCTGAACAGCTGTGAGACCGCAGGAGGGTCCCTTACCTTGCCTCCTGGTGTCCGATCGCCGAATGACTGCTCAGTGCCTGAGATCCAGGCATGAGCAGTCAAGCGGCAGAATCATTGATCAATGGTTTCCTATGAGAAACCATTGATCAATGTAAAAGATCAGTGTGTGCAGTGTTATAGCCCCCTATGGGAGCTATACCATTGCAAAAAAAATGTGAAAAACAAGTGAATAAAGATCATTTAACCCCTTCCCTAAGAAAAGTTTGAATCACCCCCTTTTCCCATGTAAAAAAAAATTGTGTAAATAAAAATAAAAATAAACATATGTGGCATCGCCACGTGCAGAAATGTCCAAATTATAAAAATATATCATTAATTAAACCGCACGGTCAATGGCGTATGCGCAATAAAATTCCAAAGTCCAAAATAGTGTATTTTGGTAATTTTTTTTATAATGAAAAAATGGTCAATAAGTCCTATCAATACAAAAATGTTACCGCTAAAAACTTCAGATCACGGTGCAAAGAATTAGCCCACATAGCACCCCATACGTGGAAAAATAAAAAAGTTATAGGGGTCAGAAAATGAAAATTTTAAACTTATACATTTTCCTGCATGTGGTTATGATTTTTTCCAGAGTAGGGTATCATTTTAATTGTATGAACCTACAGAATAAAGAGAAGGTGTCATTTTTACTGAAAAATGTACCGTGTAGAAACGGAAGCCCTCAAAAGTTACAAAAGTTTTTTTTTTTTTTTTTTTAAATTTTGTCTCACAATGATCTTTTTCGGAATTTTCAGGTAATAAGACATGTAGACTTTCTAACCTATCTTGACAGTACTGAGTAAAAGACAATCTTTACAGTATTTATGTATGACCACAAAATAAGAAATTCGACAGAATTTCCTTGTCATTTGCTTTACATTTTACTGACAAAGGGAAAGTTCATATAGCTGATGGCAATACAAGAAGTGAATTATTTCAGACAGTCTTAAATGTTACTGATGTAAACTAAATTGTTTATTTACTTTAAAACCATTTACACTTCTTGTCACAGAGGCAGAAGTAACACATTCTGCCAAATATAGACAGGAGGCCACGGAATACATGTGAGGGCAGCCACCGCGGTTTGGTGTGATCTGAAAACATCAAATGTAATCACTCTGTCAAAGGTCAATCCTTTCATTCTAGACACTAGGCTGCATTTCTGCTTTGACATTGGTATCATTGTTAATTTTTTAAGATTAAATACAAGCCTGACTGTTGTATACTTTGAGTTTCTGCATGTTCAGATGACACAGTGTGATTTCATTTATTGTAGGCTTGTGGTTGTTTATGCCTCAAGCAAAGAATAGTATGACAATGTAAAGGTGCAATCCAAAGACCCTGTTAGGCAGCCTGTTGATTTCACAACAAATAGATGTCAGTCATTTCTAGTGACACATTTCTAGCTTTAAGTCTACTAGATTTGCTGTCAAAACAGACAGAAAGACTATGGCAATCCCTAAAACACTCTACTTGGCCTATTGCTGTAATAATGAAACGATAAATGATAAATACAAACAGCTTTAAAGGGGTACTCCGGTGCTTAAACATCTTATCCCCTATCCTTTGGATAGGGGATAAGATGCCTGATCGCGGGAGTCCTGCAGCTGGGGACCCCCGTGATTTTGCACGCCGCACCCCGTTTGTAATCAGACCCGGAGCATGTTCGCTCTGGCTCTGATTATGGTCGACTGCAGGGCGGGCGGCGTGTGACATCACGCCTCCGCCCCTGTGTGACGTCACGCTCCGCCCCTCAATGCAAGCCTACGGGAGGGGGAGTGATAGCTATCACGCCCCCTCCTGTCGGCTTGCATTGAGGGGCGGAGCGTGACGTCATACGGGGGCGGAGGCGTGACGTCACACGCCACCGGCCCTGCGGTCGCCGGTAATCAGGCCCGGAGCGAACGCGCTCTGGGGGCTGATTACAAACGGGGTGCCGCATGCATGATCCCGGGGGTCCCCAGCAGCGGGACCCCCGCGATCAGGCATCTTATCCCCTATCCTTTGGATAGGGGATAAGATGTTTAAGCACCGGACTTACCCTTTAATGTGGCTATATAAATGGATAATACAAGTGGATGACCGATTCCCAATCCTATGAAACATGAGGAATTCTATAACTGAAACAATGAAAAAACTATTTCATGTACCTACAAATTCTGTGCATGAGAGTAACGAATGAAGCCTTTGCAAATGAGACAGAATTCTAGTGCAATTTGCACCAAAAAAGAAAACTGTCTTACATGACTCATGACAAATTTAAAAAGTGTTCAACACTTTTTAGACACTTTTCCATCATGTCCAAAAAGGAGGCATGATCTATGTTAATAGGGGTCTGATTTTGGTTAAAGGGTTTGTCTTAAGATGCAAAATCGGATTACAAAAATGCACCAATATTCTGACACAATATCCTTGTACAGTTTAAACCAGCTAATATATGGTTTAAACTTACAATAGACAGTCTAAGAATTTGACTACTGTATTAAACTGCATGATCCATTTTGATAAATAGTGCTTTTGTAAACTGTCTACACTAAGAATTAGCCACTATGAATAAATCTGGGCCAGATAAAGAAGTATAAGAAGCATGCCCCCTGACGAAGCTCAGTCAGAGCGAAATGTACGTTGGGGTTTGCAAGCACTCGGGTAAGGTTTATTTACAGGGTAGCTACCAAGATCTGTTTGTTATTATTCTGTGGTTGATCCTACTATAGGAATTTATATTTGCACTAGGCCGTTTATATAGGCTTATTCATAAGCATGTGACCATGTCTTTGATGTAATTGAATTATCTATAATTTACTTCATGTTGTGTATGTTCCTGAGGGGATATTTTTTGTTTCCTAAATAAAAGTGATATATTGTTTAATTTACATTATGACCGTTTGTAGTGTTTTTATTTGAGGTAATTAATTTCTATACACTACACAGATTTGTTTTTATATGTTTATATTTAGTATTCTTGGTATTTTTGGAGTACAAGTATTAGAACCATTAAACATATTAGGGGGGTATATTAAATAATATAAAAGGATTATATAAGCTATATGCCAATTCCTAATTGATCCTTGCTACATACAAATCAGCAGAAGTGCACTTGGCTTATTCTTTTCATCTGTATACATGTACTTTATGGTACTTTATCATCACACTCATTTAAAAGGGAACAATCCTGTATGTCAGGGTGGCATTTAAAATGTGTAGAAGAAGCTCAGGAGCTAAGCCTGCTCCATACCTGGTGGCTGTTGGCTGTTTAAATGCAGCTATCAAAGCTCACAGCAGAATTTAAACAGTTCTTTTGCTTATCATTGGTGGTTCAGGGGTTAGATCAGCTTTCCACAATGCAATTGGGGGGAACCAATCCATTGTCGTGGCAGCCGGAGGCCTTTTGCCATGAGTGATCTTCCGCGATACTCATTGAATTATATAAGCAATGGGATGGCTGTTTATATGACTTCCCTAGGGGACTAAAAAAAAAAAAAAGACATCTATGTTTAAAAAAAAAAAAAAAAAAACATTTAAATAATCCCCTTTTCATATTTTTCAAATAAAAAAACCTAGAAAATATAGATGTTATTGAAACCACACGGTGAACAGCTTAAACAAAAACGAATGCGAGAATAGTTTTTTGTCACATCACATCCCAAAAACAGTGAAATATGAAGCAATCAAAAAGTATAATGTTCACAACAAAAGTATCAATAAAAACTTCAGATCATGGTGAAAAAGAGAGCCCCTACACTGCTTTGCTGACCAAAAAATTTAAACCTTATAGGGGTCAAATTTGCAGAATTGCAATTTTTTTTGTTTACCTTCAGAAATATTTATTTTTTGTTTGTCAATATGTTCAATGGTAAAGTGCAATTGTGGTCCCACAAAAATAAGAAGCCTTCATAGGGCTATGAAGATTGTAAACTAAAGTTATACATTTTACAAGGTGAAGAGAAAAAAAATAAAATGCAAAAATTAAAATTGTTACTCACAAGGTCATGCAGATGCTTTACATGTATTTTTTTTATGTGTCTACCTTATGTATTTGGCTCACAAATCCCTCTGTTTTGCTGCTCACTAATTCTGACATCCACTGCTCAGACAGATGCTTGTCCGAGGCAAGCACTGAGCCCGCCCTCACTCATTATGCATTAATTTCTGCCCTTAGTCTGCTGTGCTGGGTCTCCTCATCCAGTCACTACAGGATGCTCTATAAAACCCTAACTCTCTATTCTTAGCACAGGGGAGGGCTAGTCCCACCCTCACTTCCTGGACTTTGTCCCTGCTTGTGCTTCAGCTTGGACAAAGATGATGCTGCAGCTGGACAGGACCATGTTCTGAATAGTATGGGGACCCCTAGGATTTCTATAAAAAGGAGATAGCATTTTCTTTTATTTAAGTATATTAGAAAGGTTAATTTTTGCCAAGATGTACAACAAATAAAAAGTTTTCTGATATAGCCCTTTAAGGCATTAAGCTCATTAAAATATCCACCAAAAATATATGAACTGAACTTATATAGTGTTCAAAGTATATAGCAATGTGCATGTCGATCTAATGACCTGCATGTTGTTGGGCACAGACACGCTGTCAATGCCCCTACAGCCAGGTCTCTGTGCAGTGATCCGCTGTTCACTGCAGAGCCAAGAAATATAGAGTTCTGCAGTAGTATCACAGTGTAGTTGAGGATTGTAAGAAGGGACTGTACTGCCAGCTATTTCAAAGACCACCCTTAGCAGCACAGATTAGCGGTAGCACCAAGGGGAGGTATAAGGAATAAAAAGATAATGAAAAGGCTAATATTTTATGATAGTTAAATTCTGAAAATTGCTACTTAATAGCTATTAACACCATCTCTGGACTTCTGGTATTAAAATAAATAATAGGATAACCCCTTTTAGTACTTAAAGCGAGTTGTATCTGATTTAGACACAATGCATTACATTTGTTATATAAGACCAGTCATTTAAAGCTATTTATCATTATGAAACAATTATATAAACTGCTGCCTCCATTGTATTCTATTGTATTATAATTACTTCAATATTCTATCAATGCAATTAGTCTAAGCAGCAATAAAGTCACTGCAAGCGCTTTATACTATTCTACAATGCCACTCAAAGTCAGTTCTCTGCTGCCATCTATAGGTAGCACCTGGTAATTCGAAAGTAAATGGCTGCATTTAAGAATACAAATACCACAGACCAGTGATGTAATGTAACTACAGTTAAACTTTTAGAAATTGGGTTAATGGGTGTGATATGTTTGACAGCAAGTATTTCTTCCATGCTGATACCAGGAGACAGATGCATGATGCAATGTAGTCCATAGGCTTTATGCGGTAGCTATTCCCATTTTGTGTATGGAAACAGTAAAGTTGTCTTGAAGCAGTCTTGAAGAGATGAAAATATGTTTTCAGAAATTCACATACTTTTTTATTTATTCATTTAATTTAATTCATGCTGATTCATATGTGCATGTTATCTTCAAGCGTATTCTGCTGTCTGCAAATACATGTAATTTATTCTATAATGAAAAGGTATACAATTTTCAAATAAACTTCCTGTATGCTTTACAGTTTCTAATCTCTCTGCTGTCATTTGATAATAACTTAATTGTTTACTTTCAGTTAAATCCATTCTGGTCATGTAACAGATGGTCTCTGTGTGACATCTGTCAATTATATAAAGGAGTAGAGTAATAGACTGTACACTTACATAGCAGTGCATATTCTATTCTTAAATGTGCACTGTCAGATACAAAAACTTTTTCTATGTTGTACATCTTGGCAAAATATTAACCTTTCTAATATACTTCATAAGAAAAATTGCATTCACTTTTTTTTCAAGAAATCATTGGCTTATAAAATCATGGCTTTGTCCGAGCTGAGGCACAGGCATGGACAAAGTCCAGTAAGTGAGGGTGGGCTAGTACTCCCTGTCTGATATCAGACAGGAGAGAGCACAGAGGAGTGTTATCAGGAGAGAGCACTGAGGAGTGCTATCAGACAGGAGAGAGCACAGAGGAGTACTATCAGACAGGAGAGAGCACAGAGGAGTGCTATCAGACCTGGGAGAGCACAGAGGATTACTTTCAGACAGGAGAGAGCACAGAGGAGTGCTATCAGACCGGGGAGAGCACAGAGGAGTACTATCAGACAGGAGAGAGCACAGAGGAGTCCTATCAGACAGGAGAGAGAACAGAGGAGTACTATCAGACAGGAGAGAGCTTAGAGGATTCCTATGAGACAGGAGAGAGCACAGAGGAGTACTATCACACAGGAGAGAGCACAGAGGAGTACTATCAGACAGGAGAGAACACAGAGGAGTACTATCAGACAGGAGAGATCACAGAAGAGTGCTATCAGACAGGAGAGAGCACAGAGGAGTCCTATCAGACAGGAGAGAGCATAGAGGAGTACTATCAGACAGGAGACAGCACAGATGAGTACTATTAGATAGGAGAGAGTACAGAGGAATCCTATCAGACAGGAGAGAGCACATAGGAGTGTCATCAAACAGGAGAGTGCACAGAGGAATACAATCAGACAGGAGAGAGCACAGATGAGTGCTATCATACAGGAGAGAGCACAAAGGAGTCCTATCAGACAGGAGAGAGCACAGAGGAGTACTATCAGATAGGAGAGAGTACAGAGGAGTCCTATCAGACAGGAGAGAGCACAGAGGAGTACTATCAGGCAGCAGAGAGCACAGAGGAGTCCTATCAGACAGGAGAGTGCACATAGTAGTACTAACAGACAGGAGAGAGCACAGAGGAGTCCTATCAGACAGGTTAGTACACATAGTAGTACTATCAGACAGGAGAGTGCACAGAGGAGTACTATCAGACAGAAGAGAGCACAGAGGAGTCCTATCAGACAGGAGAGAGCACAAAGGAGTCCTACCAGTCAGGGGAGAGCACCAAGGAGTACTGTCAGACAGGAGAGTGCACAGAGGAGTGATATCAGACAGGAGATAACACAGAGGAGTTCTATCAGACAGGAGAGAGCACAAAGGAGTCCTACCAGTCAGGGGAGAGCACCGAGGAGTACTGTCAGACAGGAGAGAGCACAGAGGAGTACTACCCGACAGGAGAGAGCACAGAGGAGTCCTATAAGACAAGAGAGTACACATAGTAGTACTATCAGACAGGAGTGTGCACAGAGGAGTACTATCAGACAGAAGAGAGCACAGAGGAGTCCTATCAGACAGGAGAGAGCACAGAGGAGTAATATCAGACAGGAGAGAGCACAGAGGAGTCCTTTCAGACAGTAGATAGCACAGAGGAGTCCTACCAGACAGGGGAGAGCACAGAGGAGTACTATCAGACAGGAGAGAGCACAGAGGAGTACTATCAGACAGGAGAGAGCACAGAGGAGTACTATCAGACAGAAGCGGATTCCTACCAGACAGGGGAGAGCACAGAGGAGTACTATCAGACAGGAGAGAGCACGTAGGAGTACAATCAGACAGGAGAGAGCACAGAGGAGTACTATCAGATAGGAGAGAGTACAGAGGAGTCCTATCAGACAGGAGAGAGCACAGAGGAGTGCTATCAGGCAGCAGAGAGCACAGAGGAGTCCTATCAGACAGGAGAGTGCACATAGTAGTACTAACAGACAGGAGAGAGCACAGAGGAGTCCTATCAGACAGGTTAGTACACATAGTAGTACTATCAGACAGGAGAGTGCACAGAGGAGTACTATCAGACAGAAGAGAGCACAGAGGAGTCCTATCAGACAGGAGAGAGCACAAAGGAGTCCTACCAGTCAGGGGAGAGCACCGAGGAGTACTGTCAGACAGGAGAGTGCACAGAGGAGTGATATCAGACAGGAGATAACACAGAGGAGTTCTATCAGACAGGAGAGAGCACAAAGGAGTCCTACCAGTCAGGGGAGAGCACCGAGGAGTACTGTCAGACAGGAGAGAGCACAGAGGAGTACTACCCGACAGGAGAGAGCACAGAGGAGTCCTATAAGACAAGAGAGTACACATAGTAGTACTATCAGACAGGAGTGTGCACAGAGGAGTACTATCAGACAGAAGAGAGCACAGAGGAGTCCTATCAGACAGGAGAGAGCACAGAGGAGTAATATCAGACAGGAGAGAGCACAGAGGAGTCCTTTCAGACAGTAGATAGCACAGAGGAGTCCTACCAGACAGGGGAGAGCACAGAGGAGTACTATCAGACAGGAGAGAGCACAGAGGAGTACTATCAGACAGGAGAGAGCACAGAGGAGTACTATCAGACAGAAGCGGATTCCTACCAGACAGGGGAGAGCACAGAGGAGTACTATCAGACAGGAGAGAGCACGTAGGAGTACAATCAGACAGGAGAGAGCACAGAGGAGTCCTATCAGACAGGAGAGAGCACAGAGGAGTACTATCAGACAGGAGAGAGGACAGAGGAGTGATATCAGACAGGAGAGAGCACACATGAGTACTATCAGACAGGAGAGAGCACATAGGAGTGCTATCAGACAGGAGAAAGCACAGAGGAGTACTAACAGACAGGAGAGAGCACAGAGGAGTGCTATCAGACAAGAGTGAGCACATAGGAGTGCTATCAGACAGGAGAGAGCACAGAGGAGCCCTATCAGACAGGAGAGAGAACAGAGGAGCCCTATCAGACAGGAGAGAGCACAGAGGAGTACTAGCCCACCCTCATTAACTGCACTTAGTCCATGCCTGTGCTTCAGCTTGGACAAAGCCATGATTTTATAAGCCATGATTTCTATTAAAAGGAAATATAATTTTTTATAAAGTATATTAGAAAGGTTAATGTTTTGCCAAGATATAAAACATATAAAATGTTTTTGTATCTGACAGTGCCCATTTAAGCTTGGTTAATACAAACAAAAAAAACACACAAGAGGTGCGCCCCTAGTGAGGACCGTTTAAACAATGAAAGGAGTGAGCATAAAGATGGGTTCTTACCCCTGGGTGTTGCGCTCAGAGCACAACACCTATAGTAGCATCAAAGTGTGGAGGTAAACGGGAAACCGCTGCCACGAGGACCAAGCCCGGTAAGACGCTCGTCAATCCGGTAAATAGCAATAGGGATAGTCCGTGGATGAGATCCTCTTAAAAAGGCGCTGGTACCCAGGAATGGATGAAAAGTTCCAGGAATGGATGGCAAATAAAAGAAACTTTTCATCCATTCCTGGGTACCAGCGCCTTTTTAAGAGGATCTCATCCACGGACTATCCCCATTTAAGCTTGGTTCACACTCTCAAGATCCACATACAGTAGTATCCAGCTCACAGGAAAAAAAAGTATTTAAAAAGCAAGAGACCTGTGTCTAAATTTCCACATTATAAAGGTGTGTTCACATGGTGTAAAATAAATAAATAAATAAATAAATAAATAAAAAAAGCTCCAAAAAAGCTTCAAAGAGGCCCTGAAAAGACATTTCACTCAGTGTGTTCCAATCAATGAGAATCAATGACTTCCATTATTATTCTCTCAGATTGGTTTGGAAACAGATCCATCATACTTGCCAGAATACTTTCATATGGCAGTATTTGACATCAGTATTTGTAAGCCAAAACCAAGAATGGAAGCTTCAATGAGAAAAACTATAATAGTTCTCTTCTATGTTTTAGACCCATTCCTGGTTTTCACTTATTGATGCAACATACGGTAATAGCACCCTTCCAACTGTGGACCTCCAGCTGTTGCAAAGCTACAACTCCCAGCATGCCCGGACAGCCAACGAAGCACTGCAAAACCTGCAGTCCAAAACCCCAATCCTCCAAAGGTCCCCCTCTTTCAGCGCTGACTTGCACTCTGGAGGCGGGCCCGCTGGCTGGATTTACACCCGCTGGTCATGCGAGCGCTCGTGCCAGTCTATAGCATCAATGCCTTCTTCTTGCAGGAACTGCTGACACACTCCAGCCACATGAGGTCTTGCATTAGGAGGAACCTAGTGCCAACTGCACCAGCATATGGTCTCACAAGGGTTCTGAGAATCTCATCTCGGTACTTAATGGCAGTCAGGCTACCTCTGACATGCACATGGAGGGCTGTGCGGCCCCCCAAAGAAATGCCACCCCACACCATTATTGGCCCACCGCCAAACGGGTCATGCTGGAGGATGTTGCAGGCAGCAGAAGGTTCTCCACGGCGTCTTCAGACTCTGTCACATGTGCTCAGTGGGAACCTGCTTTCATCTGTGAAGAGCACAGGGCGCCAGTGGCGAATTTGCCAATCTTGGTGTTCTCTGGCAAATGCCAAACGTCCTGTATGGTGTTGGGCTGTAAGCACAACCCACCCTCATGGAGTTTGTTTCTGACCATTTGAGTGGACACGTGCACATTTGTGGCCTGCTGGAGGTCATTTTGCTGGACTCTGGCAGTGCTCCTCCTACTCCTCCTTGCACAAAGGCAGAGATAGCGGTCCTGCTGCTGGGTTGTTGCCCTCCTACGGCCTCCTACACATCTCCTGATGTACTGGCCTGTTTCCTGGTAGCGCCTCCATGCTCTGGACACTACACTGACAGACACAGCAAACCTTCTTGCCACAGCTCACATTGATGTGCCATCCTTAATGAGCTGCACTACCTGAGCCACTTGTGTGGGTTGTAGACCCTGTTTCATGCTACCACTAGAGTGAAAGCACCGCCAGCATTCAAAAGTGACTAAAACATCAGCCAGGAAGCGTAGAAACTGAGAAGTGGTCTGTGGTCACCACCTGAAGAACCACTCCTTTATTGGGGGTGTATTGCTAATTGCCTATAATTTCCACCTGTTGTCTGTGCCATTTGCATAACAGCATGTGAAATTGATTGTCAATCAGTGTTGCTTCCTGAGTGGACAGTGGGATTTCACAGAAGTGTGATTGACTTGGAGTTACATTGTGTTGTTTAAGTGTTCCTGTTATTTTTTTGAGCATATTTTAGACGGAGTGCTATATATTGACATAATGCAGTGTAATTTTAAAACCCAAGAATATTAAATTCCTGAGAATATACTGCATAATGGATTTTCAATGCTAAAACCAGGGCTCAAGTACTGCAGGAACACATGGGAATTGAGTTCCTGCACTTTTTCCACAGCAGGTACACTGTTCCCATTAACAGGAGTCCTACAGGACCAGCCCTTGATTGTATATCTTGGGTGAGTTCCCACATTTTTTTCCAGGACTTGACACCTGGCTAAAACCATGTAGACATTGTTGCTTTTTGCCAATATAGTTCACTGTTCATATTCTTCATAAGACATATCAGAATCCCAATATTTGACAAAAACTAAAAAGGGACATGATTCCAATTAACTTTTCAGTTGGTTATGCCCCTTTCACACTGCCGTTGCTCCCCGTCGGGAACAGCCATTAAAGTCTCTTATTTTTTTTCTGACTTTAACGACCGTTCTCATGACGGGGAGCAACAGGCAACAACGGGTCCCGGCGGCTCCCATTTACTATTATGGGGGGTGCCGGGCGCCGTTATGAATAGCAGGAGAAAAAGACGGCACATGCAGTAATGTTTCTCCCGCTATTCTGCACTGCTCTCCCGATGGACGTCACACCGCCTCGTACTAACGGCAGGGTGAAAGAAGCCTAACACTGTTAAAAGTTCTTTTGTCTTCCTTTGAGATCTGGACAGTGCCTGTACAGCTGAAGAACTTTTAGATTAAATGTTCCTTTATTTAGTCAGAAATAATTGTTGACTACACAGAATAATAGAAAACCGATAGCCACAATTTCTTCTGCTAAGTATTCAGAGAGAAATCTTAAGTGACTTTCTCAGCCATGAAATGATCATTACATTCTTTCTGCTGGGAAGTGGAAGAGCGTGCAGTATATTGAGGCACAGTAAAGTGTGAAAATAACCTCAGACATCATACCTGCTGAATGAAGACATTGGCGTAAACTAAATCTAGGGTCTAAATTTATTTGTGTTGCTATCGAGGGTAGGTATGGGCTGCAAAAGCAAAGTGCCAAAGATTTCAAGGAAGCAAACTCTGCAGTTGTCATGGTGTTCTGGACTGGAGGAATGAAAAGAAGCAAAGAGAACAATTTCAATCAGAAAAGACGTCACCTGTTAGACACTGTGTGTAACGGTGTATCCTGCCTGTGACTGCATTGAATCAGTGTTGTTCTCTTGTATAGTCTGCAGTGTGGTAATAAGCTACATCCTGTATGCAATTGGCATCTGACTACTATATAATCACTATATGGCGATATTACTGGTCATATTGGTCTTTATATAATGTGTGTCCCTGTGAGGACTTTCATTTCTGCATTCCACTTTTATTTTTTTCTTTTGATGGTGTAGTTTACATATTTAATTTCTGTACAAAGTTCCTGTAAAAATAATTTTTTCCCTTTCTTAAAATCCTGGATCTGTCCCTGACTACATTTTATACCCAAACATCAGCATTTCTATTGGCTGCATAGAGAAGACATGAATAATAATCCAGAGACAACTGAAGTTCATGAAGAGACGCTGGTATAATGAACTTTCCTGGCTTTACTAGAGCTCCTTGTCTCCATAGAGATCTCTGTGGTCATTTATCTCCATTCCGGTTCTTTATTTCATTTCTCAGCTAGTGCAGCCATACTAGAACAGAGATACATACAAATCCAGAATAGGCTACTTGTGGATTACTTTAACCAGAGGTGCATCTAAGTAGAGGGTGGCATTTTGGCCAATCTGCATTAAGTCTAGAATTGCGAGAACGATCAATGCACCCGTCTTCTTTATGCTTTTCAGTAAATGTTATTTGATGGCTTGTGATAATTTAATGTTTGTATGTCCTTTTAAAAATTGCATTTGTTACTTTTAGAATTATGGACGTGCACAAGCTCACAAAGAACACTTTGGCATCTGGCTATTTAAACAGTTTACTATTTACCTACATTCACTTTTTATATAGCTGTATATACTTTCTGTAGAATATAACAACCAACATTTATCACCATGTTGCTAGAGTTAGGGAAAACAACAACAACAAAAGATCTAGTCTGTTTTTATATTATTTCCTTTTTATTTTATTTTCTCTTAGTTTAGATATACATGTTTCCAAGTACCCTATTTATCAGCGTATAACGTGCACTGGTGTATAACACGTACCCTAATTTTAACAGGATCATTTGAGTTAAAAAATTTTTAAATAAATGACTTAGAAGCTCTGAACTTGATGCCACATCTGTCTTCTCACTCTGATTCCCCCATGTGTCACATGTTTCCCCATCTCTTCTTTCCCCCTTGTGCCATATGTTTCTCCATCTCTGATTCCCCCTCTGCTGCATGTTTCCCCATCTCTTCTTTCCCCCTTGTGCCATATGTTTCTCCATCTCTGATTCCCCCTGCGCTGCATGTTTCCCCATCTCTTCTTTCCCCCTTGTGCCACATGTTTCCCCATCTCTGTTTTCCCCTTTGTGCCATGTTTCTCCATCTCTGATTCCCCCTGTGCTGCATGTTTCTCCATATCTGATTCCCCCTGTGCTGCTTGTTTCCGCATCACTGCTTTTTCCCTTGTGCTGCATGATTCCCCATCTCTGATTTCCCTGTGCCTTGTTTCCCCATCTCTGCTTTTCCTCTAGTGCTACATTTCCCCATCTCTGATTCCCCCATGTGCCACATGTTTCCCCGTCTCTCATTTCCACAGTACCACATCCTCTAACCCATCTTTTTAATCCTGTGCTTGTTTTTTTTTTTTTACTTACCTGACCTGTGTCTCTGGGCACGCCGGCAGGCTCAGGTTCAGAAGGCGTCTAGGACGCTCTTCTTTGCAACACTGACGAGTGACGTCCTCTGCACAGCTCCTCAGCGCGGCATCAGAATGTCACTCCTTAGTCCCGACAGCCGGTGCTGGTCACTGATTTAAAGTGGCCACGGCCATGGCTTATTATTCAAGATCAGCAGCCAGGCCGCCACATTTTTAGTACACCGACCAGCACCGTCATATACGATGGATCACCTCTGCTCTTTTTCAGCATATAACACGCAGGTAGGGTTTCTTGCTCAAATTTTAGTTTTAAAAATGTGTGTTATACGCCGATAAATACAGTATCTACAACTCTTATATTACTTATTGACATTGCGACTGATCATCCCACCAAATAATCTCTAGCTTAAAATACATTGACAGTTTGGTAACAGACAAAGCAAGTCAGCTGCTCGGCTATATAGCTTAAGGTATAATCAGTAATAAGATGGGGATTGTGATCCCACTATATAGAAAAACGATCATTAAATCCTCAATCACAGGAACTATATTAACTAAAATGGCATTTTATATACAATGAAAAGTAGTATAGATTCAAGGTTTTAAGAAGCTCTATTGCTTGGCCCCACTTAGTAAACGGAACAATGGAGGTTTTTCTCATATGTAGCTACATGTACCTTCATTCCCTTTGTTGAGGATAACAGCATTTTCTGTTACTTGAGCATCACTTATTTTCCAGCTCTTCATTTCCTTCTAGAACATGTGGGTTACTCCTAACCTATTAGTCAGGCAGTATTGTGCGCTCACTTTCTCCTTTATTGCTGTCACCGGCTATACTTATTTCATTGCCCTTCTTCTTTATTGGTCCTTGTTGTCATTTGTTTTATCTCTTATTTCAATTTCATATGGCTGCAGAGACATGTCCTCTTGGAAGTAAGGAGAAGTGATTGACAGAGAACTGGAGAGAGGCACAATGGTTTCTTTAGGGGACTAGGGTAGAAAAGTATCCATTTTTTCACCCCAGCTCCAGCAACCTATAGATTTTTTTATACTGTATTACTCCTGTAAACTATGCAAAGACACTATTTAAAACCTGTTTCTTTTTCAGATACAATCATCAGTCAAAACATTGTGCCAATCTATTTAACTTAATGTTCACCATGTAAAAGTCAGTAAATACTCTATAAATCCAGAGGGAAATGTTTTACAGTAAACTTTCAGCATATTTGCTCTGCAGGGGAATGTAAATGTTTACTGCTGTTATTTATTTCTCTTCACAATATTCTCTTCCAAAACTCTACACAGAAACTGTCATAAGTCCCTGTTACCAGTGGAGCAAATACACCAGTTTTTACAGAAAGACAGTAGCCCTGAGTATTTCTTTTGTGTTTTTTTCCCCCAAACAGATATTTTTCCACTGTATTTTCCCTATATTTTGCACTTTTCCCTTCGTTTTGCTTTTTTTTTTTTTTTTACACATGCTCTGATCTGTGGGGTTTTCCTCAGCTCACATCCACCACATTTTCTGTGGAAACCTTATGAAAGTAAATATGTTGTGATCTTCCGAAAATGTCAGGGATATGCCCCTTTTTGGTTAACAAGGCCCCATTTCCCCGGCGGCCACACCCCTTTTTCAGGTTTTCTGGGTGAAATGGAGAGTGAGTCAGGTTTTTTTTTTTATTCTGGCGTAAATGATGGCACAGCCAGAATCTGGCACACAACCCAAACAAAACAGGTCAGGTTTGCAATAATAAATGAGGGCCCAATACCCCAATACTACATGGAAACAATTCTAACAACTGATTTTAATATTATTTACTATAACAAAATATAATAAAAATGTATTCTGGAATAATTTGTATGTTTTTTATGGAGAGCCAACTGTGTAACTGGAATAGGAAGTGTAGAGATGATGCTACATATTATGCTGCATCTATGGGTGATCTGATGCATATAGCAGGCCAGTTGTTGCCTGCAACAATAGTTTAATGAAGAGAAAACAAAAAGCTCCCTAGTGATGCCACTAATGACAGTGCCAGGATGCTGTTAACTCTTAAGAAAGTAAAGGCTACTCTGACCTAGATAGTACAGACTGTTTATACTATAGGCGTTGCCTAAGTTATTTATCAAAGTTTTATGGAACAATAATAAAAAGCAAACCACCGGTTAACTCATCTTTGCTATAGTTTCCCAAAGAGGATGTAGAGGTAATAGAAAAGGTTTTATGGTCTAACAAGATCAAAATGCTTTTAGGTTGTCAATTCGATCCCATTTCCACAGTACATGGTAGTGATAGTCAAAAAGTTGGGGGTGGGGGTAGTAGTAGATAAAAACAGATTAAAAAAAAGCAAAATTACAGCTCACTTGAAAAATAAAATAAAAAGGAATAACATCCAAATATTTATTAATACATGACTAAAATAATAAAACAGGGTCATAAATAATGCTCTAGGGCAAAAAGAAAAAAAAAATGTCTACCACGCAGTACAGTGAAATCTTCCTTAGTGGACACGTCCCAGTAGGGGACACCTCCCAATAGCAGACAGTTTTTAATTCCTCGTCAGAGTCTCATAAGACTTAATGTATTTGCAACCTCCGAATAGGGGACATTCTCAATAGTGGTTGTGGACACACCCAATAGGGGACCATAGGGGACAAAACACTCCCATTAGGTGACAAAATACTCCCAATAGGGGACAATAGAAGACAATAGGAGACAAAATACTCCAAATAGGGGACAACCAAGCTTATGTGCCGGCCCTAACTTGTACATAGGGCTACCGTCAGGGGGTACAGCCAATACCCCAGTAAGGGGCACAGGCCCCCGTTGTACCCCCTGCAGAAGCACCAGCACAGAAGCAGAAGACCAATGTTTAAACGGTAATCTCCTGCTTCTGTACCTCCTCAGGCCACATCATTCATCTTCCTCCTTCCCTGATCCCCCTGTGCCATTTTATTCCCCTGTGCCAAATCCTTTCCCCCTTTATTTTACACCCTGTGCCACATAATTTTCTCTTCATCCCCTGTGCTATTTAACCCCTTAAGGATCCAGCCAATTTTCACCGTAGGACCCGGCCATTTTTTGCACATCTGACCACTCTCACTTTAAGCATTAATTACTCTGGGATGCTTTTACTTTTCATTCTGATTCCGAGATTGTTTTTTCATGACATATTCTACTTTATGTTAGTGATAAAGTTTTGTCAATACTTGCATCATTTCTTGGTGAAAAATTCCCAAATTTTTATGAAAAATTTGAAAACTTAGCATTTTTTTTAACGTTGAAGCTCTCTGCAATTTTTCACTAAATTTTCTAAATCAAAATTTTTCAGGGACCAGTTCAGTTTTGAAGTGGATTTCATGGGCCTTCTTATTAGAAATACCCCATAAATGACCCCATTATAAAAACTGCACCCCTCAAAGTATTCAAAATGACATTCAAAAGGTTTGTCAACCTTTGTTAACAGTTTTTGAATTTTTACAAGGGGTAAAAGAAGAGAAATCTTCTTAAAATGTGTAACCCAATTTCTCTCGAGTAAGGAAATACCTCATATGTGTATGTCAAGTGCTCTGTGGGCGCACTACAATGCTCAGAAGAGAAGGAGTCATATTTGACTTTTGGAAAGCAAATATTGCTGAAATGTTTTTTTGGGGGGGCATGTCGCATTTAGGAACACATGGCATACTATTTTGGAAACTACATCCCTCAAGGAATGTAACAATGGGTACAGTGAGCCTTAACACCTCACAGGTGTTTGACGACTTTTTGTTAAAGTTGGATGTGTAAATGAGAAAGAAAAAAAATGTCACTAAAATGCTGTTTTTTTCCAAAATTTTATATTATAGGTAATAGGAGAAAATTTGTAACCCCATTTCTCCTGAGTATGGAAATACCCCATGTGTGGACGTCAAGTGCTCTGCTGGTGCACTACAATGCTCAGAAGAGGAGCAGCGCCATTGAGCTTTTGGAGAGAGAGAATTTGTTTGGAATGAAAGTCAGGGGCCATAGTGCCAGAGCAATGCACCCCCCAACATGTGACCCCATTTTGGAAACTAAACCCCTTACAGAATGTAATAAGACCACTATTCTAAAAATCTGTCAGACACCTGTGGGTCGTAAATGCTCACTGCACCCATTTTTACATTATATGAGGGGTGTAGTTTCCAAAATGGGGTCACATGTGGGGGGGTCCATTGTTCTGGCACTATGGGGGCTTTGTAAACACATGTGGCCTTCAATTCCTGACAAATTTTCTCTTCAAAAGCACAATGGCGCTCCTTCTCTTCTGAGCATGGTAGTTCACCCGCAGAGCACTTTACATCCACATATCGGGTATGTTCTTACTCAGAAGAAATGGGGTTACAAATTTTGGGGGGCTTTTCTCCTATTTTCCCTTGTGAAAATGAAAAATTTAGGGTAACACCAGAATTTTAGAGAACTTTTTGTTTCATTTTCCCGTCCAACTTTTATGAAAATTCTTCAAACACCTGTGGGGTGTTGAGGCTCACTATACCCCTTGTCACATTCTGTGAGGGGGGTAGTTTCAAAAATGGGGTCACATGTGGCGTTTATGTCAGAACCACTGTAAAATCAGCCACCCCTGTGCAAATCACCAATTTAGGCCTCAAATGTACATAGTGCGCTGTCACTCCTGAGCCCTGTTGTGCATCCGAAGAGCATTTTAGGCCCGCATGTGGGGTATTTCCGTACTCAGGAGAAATTGCGTTACAAATTCTGGGGGTCTTTTTTTCCTTTTACTGCTTGTGAAAATGAAAAGTATGGGGCAACACCAGCATGTTAGTGTAAATATTTTTATTTTATTACACTAAGAGGCTGGTGTAGCCCCCAACTTTTCCTTTTCATAAGGGGTAAAGGGAGAAAAAGCCCCCCAAAATTTGTAGTGCAATTTCTCCCGAGTACGGAAATACCCTATATGTGGCCCTAAAGTGTTTTCTTGAAATACGACAGGGCTCTGAAGTGAGAGAGCGCCATGCGCATTTGAGGACTAAATTAGGGATAGCATATGGGTTGATATAGGGGTATTCTACGCCAGTGATTGCCAAACAGGGTGCCTACAGTTGTTGCTAAACTCCAAGCATGCCTGGACAGTCAGAGGCTGTACGGAAATGCTGGGAGTTGTTGTTTTGCCACAGCTGGGGGTTTACGTTGAGATTCCCGCTAGGAGTTTGTGCTGCGGCAAAAAATTTGCCGCAGCTCAAACTTCAAGCAGGAAACTTACTGTAAACCCGCCCGTGTGAATGTACCCTGTACATTCACATTGGGGGGCAAACCTCCAGCTGTTTCAGTAACAATTCCCAACATGTACTGACAGACCGTGCATGCTGGCAGTTTTGCAAAAGCTGGAGGCACACTGGTGGGAAAACCTTCAGTGATCTCCAAACTGTGGCCCTCCAAATGTTGCAAAACTACAAATCCCAGCATGCACAGACAAAAAACTGCTGTGTGGGCATGCTAGGAGTTATAGTTTTGCAACATCTGGAGGGCTACAGTTTAGAGACCACTGTATAGTGGTCTCAGACTGTAGCCCTCCAGATATTGCTAGGCAACTCACCGGCTTCCGTAGGATCCAGGGAGCCGCATCGCCGTCCTCTGCTGCCACCAATCCCGGTACCTGTCGGTTTCCCCATTCTACCCAGCCTACTGTGGGTGGGCACAAAGGGGGAACCAAAAGTTAACCACCCCTGCCCCCAATCTGCTATTGGTCTTTGCTTCTTAACGACCAATAGCAGGGATAGGAGGGGTGGCACCCCTGCCACCTACCTCCTATCCCTTCAGGGGGATCGTAGGAGTCTTGGACAACCCTGATCCCCCTTATTTTCCAGGTCACTGGAGACCCGTATGACCTGGAATCAACGCAAATCGCCGGTGTGAATTCATGCCGACATGGGGGGGAGGGATCTGATGAGCCCCCTGGGCATTTGCGCGGGGCGCCTGCTGATCAATATCAGCAGTCATACCGGTCCGGTTCCTGCCCGGAGGGTTACCCCCTGGGTCCTTAAGTACCAGGGTGTCAGAGCATACGCCTGGGTCCTTAACTGGTTGATTCCCCCTTTATAGCCCTCTTTGCAAATTCATCACCCCCTCTTTACCACCCCCTGTGCCATTTTATTCCCCCTTTATCCCCTGTGCCACTTCATAAAGAGGGGGTGATAAATTTGCACAGAATGTAATGAAGGGGGAACGAAATGGCACAGGGAGGGGGGGGGGGTCAAGGGGAAATGATGTGGCACAGGGGGTAAGGGGGGATAATTTTGCACAATGCATGGGAGAATAAGATGGTACAGGGTATAAAAAGGGGAGATAAGGGGAGATTAAACAACACTGGGAGATTCTACGGTAATATAGCTTTTTATAGTGTTTCATAGGTAATTACACTGTACTAGACAGTATTCCGTCATTTCAGGAAGAATTTTGAGCCATTTTTCCAATAAGGGACATCTCTCAATAGTGGACACTTTTTTATTTCCTGAGTGTCTGCTATTGGGAGATTCTACGGTATATGTTTTTTTATTTAAGGGAATCTGTCATCACTGTCACCTTACTGTGGGTACAGACAGGTAGTGCAGGTGACACTGATGACAACCATACTTAACTGGTCACAGTCCGTGCTCCCGTTCTCCCACTATCTTCCTATGTATTTTACGTTCTGGGGCCGACTTGGAGCATGGGGGGGGGGGGGGGACTTTCTGACGTCATATAGTAATGAATTATCAGAACATGTTTTAAGGGAGATACAATTTACTGTTTTACTTTTCTTTTTTTTGCTTTATTTTGAGATAAACTATTAAAAAGCATACCTCCAAGCTATCACTGCTAATGTTTATCATACTGCCCACAGATCATTAAACAGGGGGACCCAAAAAGGTTATTTCATCCACTGTCCTTTTTTATTATGGTCTAAGTTAGTGTTTCCCAACCAGCGTGCCTCCAGCTGTTGTAATACTAAGACTTCTAGCATGCTCGGACAGCTGAAGGCTTTCTGGGCATGCTGGAAGTTTTAATTTTGAAACAGCTGCAGGCACACTGGTTGAAAAAACACTGGCCTTAGTAATACCAATGCAGTATTTACCAATATGCCGAACATGGAAAGCAAGCACACTGTTGTTCACGTGTTGTAGCACTGGGTTGTAAACGTAATACATTTGGTAAGCAGAGGATGTGTGTAACCTGATTTTTTATCTTATTTAGTCTTTTATTATGAACCTAAAATAAAATCGACCTGTGAAAAAGCTGGATTCAAACATTTCCTTTACCTAATGAGAACAATATTTCGGTCCACTGAAAATATTCTATTCTTTTATGCCTGTATGTATATAAAACTGCAGGAAGATACTGTGTGGCAATAAAGCTGGAATGACTGACATTTCAAACAGTGACACCAAGACATTATGGATCTCATGTCGACTACGGATATATTTAGTTACATAGTTAAAAAAAAGACAAGAGTCCATCAAGTTCTAGCTGCTGTGTTGACCCAGAAAAAGAGAAAAAACCCATATGAGGCTGATGACAATTGTCCCATACCAGGGGGAATCTTTCCTTCCCGACTCTGATCAGAATACATCCCTGGATCAACATCCTGCCTTTAGAAATCTAGTAACCATAACTTACTATATTCTTTATTTATATAGTGCGCACAGCTTCCACAGTGCTCTACACTTCTCTACACAAATTGGTCCCTGTCCCCATTGAAGTGTGGGAGAAAACCCACACAAACACGGAGAGACCATACAAACTTTTTGCAGATGTTGTCCTTGGTGGGATTTAAACCCCTGACCCCAAGGCAAGGTAACAGTACTAACCACTGAGCCATCATACTGCCAGTAATTGGATATTTTAAAAGAGGTATTCCCATCTCATCAATTAATAGCATATCACAAGTATAGTATATGCCGCCATCTTATAATCAGTGGTGGTCCATCCTCTGGAACATCCACCGATTGTATGAATAATGGGGATACACCATTAGGAGTTTACCTCTGTTTAATGGCATGGCTAGCCAACTGGCTGTGCAGAGAGCTACAACTCGCTTCATGGCCAAACCATGACCATTTTATTCTCAAGATTGGTGGGAATCCAAAAGATTAGATCCCCACCAATCATAAACACATATCCTAGTCGCATGTCATCATGTTATGAAATAGAAATACCCCTTTAATGAGCTTTAAGAAATTTTCATTGTTTACTGATACATTCCATGTAGTCTAGTAATAGTATTAATATGTTTTAAAGATAAGTCAAATACATACTGGAATAAAGTTCATATTTTGGAATCCCACAGGTCTGATAATTGTAGGTTATATTTTTACATGCAGTACTAGAGAAGAGAAATTGTATTTCTAATTGACGCTTTACACTCATTTCCAGGAAGAAAAACCTAAGCAATCAAGTTCTCCATGCCTATTATAGAGAGCAATGGAGCCTGCAGAGAGGCATAACTTCTACTAGATACTTGTGTGCTATCAATGGGCTGAGTCATACACTGTGCTGCTTTATTGAGAATAAACTAGCACAGATTTATACTATGTTCCAAAAAGGAATAATTAAAAGCTAGGGCACTGAGAGATTACAAATTACGTAGCCATGTGTATGTAGAAGGAGAGTAGCAGGGAATCCAGCATGGAAGACTCTCTTCACTCTGCATGTGATCAACTGGAATGTCATTCCAGATAACAAGTATCTAACAAGTAAGGAATCACAGCATATTGCAGTCTATGGGAACAGAGCATATCAACACAGTCATAGCACTAATTCATTCCAACAGGGCCTGCTGCACACAAAATCTCCACATGGAATTAATCTGGGCAGCAATTCTGTAGTATGCACACAAAAGCTGCATTCACTTCCAGGCAGTGGAAGAGAGAGGTGGTGTCTGGTAACTATAAAAGAAAGTATACTAAGCGATTGTCTGAGCTAGTGATTGTGTGTCTGTATAAAAGAGTGTAAAATATTCAAGTATAAAAGGGAGAGGGACTTAAAATTAAGGGACTTTAAATTCAGGGAGTTTAATTGAAATATTTGATTGGTTTTTTTTACTGTCAATTTTTGCAATCCCCAAATCTAGTATGGCCTCCATGTTGGACAAGGTAGTCCAGTGTGCATCTTGCACAAGGTATGCAATACAACTTAGAGAGGAGTCTCCTGCTCACTGAGTAAGTACTCTCTGGGGTAGAGGTGGGGGAAGATAGTGGGACGGAGGTGCAGGACAGTCAGGCAGCTAGCTGGGTTACAGTTAGAAAATGGGGTAGGGGGAAAAGTATCAGGGAGGCTAATCCTGATCTGGCACACCTCAACAAGTTTGCCCAGTTGAAAGATGAGGGGGATGCCACTTCAGAGCTAGCAGTACTACAGCAGGACTCTGCCTCTGACCACCAGGGGGGTGTCCGCTCCAGTAAGGAGGGAGGGAGGAGTACAGGTCAGGCCAGACAGGTACTGGTAGTGGGAGACTCAATTATTAGGGGGACAGACATGGCGATCTGTCACAAAGACCGGGATAGCCGAACAGTGTGTGTCTTCCTGCGCTCGAGTTCAGCACATCGTGGATTAGGTTGACAGGTTGTTGGGTGAGGCTGGTGAGGACCCAGCAGTCATGGTACATATTGGCACCAATGACAGTAAGAGTAAGAAGTAAGTAGTAAGAGGTAGGTGGTGTGTCCTAAAAAATGATTTCAGGGACTTAGGCCGCAAGCTTGAGGCAAGGACCTCCAAGGTAATATTTTCTGAAATATTACCTGTACCACAAGCCACATCAGAGAGGCAGTGGGAGATTAGGGAGGTGAACAAGTGGCTCAGAAGCTGGTGTAGGAAGGAGGGGTTTGGGTTCATGGAGAACTGGGCCAACTTTGATGTCGGATACCAGCTCTACCGTAGGGACGGGCTGAATCTCAATGGGGAGGGTGCAGCTGTGCTTTGGGAGAAGGGTGGAGGAGCGTTTAAACTAGGGACTGGGGGGGAAGGAACTTACAATGTAGAGGGGGAAGATAGTGTAGATAGAGAGGGGGGACTTATTAATGTACCTCGGGGTGTAGCAGTGGGAGGGGTTAGAATAGTTAATAGGGGTAGGCTTCATAGGAAGAAAAAACATATACCTTTAAATTGCATGTTGACTGATGCCAGAAGTCTGTCCAATTAAATAGAGGAACTGGAGTGGTTGTCTGAAGAAAATTATGACATAGTGGGTATAACAGAGACTTGGTTGGACGATAGCTGTGACTGGGCGGTCAACATACAGGGTTATAGTCTATTCAGGAAGGATCGGACAAAATAGAAAGGGGGAGGAGTTTGTCTTTATGTGAAATCGAGTCTGAAGGCAGCACTGCGAGAGAATATATGGGAGGGAAACGATAATGTGGAGTCATTATGGGTAGAAATATATGGAGATAAAAAAAAAATTCTGGTAGGGGTTTGCAATAAGCCACCAAATGGAAGAGGCAGAAGATCAATTAAGGAGGCAAATAAACAAAGCAGCAAATCAGAATGATGTGATAATAATGGGGACTTTAACTATCCTGATATAAACTGGGAGACTGAGACCTGTGAATCTCATAAAGGAAACAGGTTTCTGACTATAGCTAAAGACAATTATCTGTCCCAAATGGTGCAGGGCCCGACCAGAGGGGGCGCCCTACTGGACTTAATATTAACCAAAATGATGAGGAAGAAATTATAAACAAGGATCAGAAAAAAGCTAATATATTAAACAAATTATTCTCCGCTGTATTCACCGTGGCAAATGAAATGCCAGGTGAAATACAGCAAGATAAGGTAAACGCCCCTGTACAGGTCACCTGTCTAACCCAGGAAGAATTACAATGCCGTCTACAAAAAATCAAAATAGACAAATCACCAGGTCCAGATGGCATTCACCCCCGTGTTCTAAAGGAATTAAGTAATGTAATAGACAGACCCCTATTTTTAATATTCAGGGACTCTATAGTAACAGAACTGTTCCCCAGGACTGGCGCAGTGCAAATGTGGAGCCAATATTTAAAAAGGGGTCAAAAGGTGACCCTGGGAATTATAGACCTGTTAGTTTAACCTCTGTTGTATGTAAATTGTTTGAAGGTTTCCTAAGGGATGCTATTTTGGAGCATATTGATAAAAATAAATGTATGACTCCATATCAGCATGGCTTTATGAGGGATTGGTCCTGTCAAACTAACTTGATAAGCTTTTATGAGGAGGTGAACTCCAGACTGGACCAGGGGGAATCGCTGGATGTTGTATATCTGGATTTTTCCAAAGCATCTGATACGGTGCCACATAAAAGGTTGGTGCATAAAATGATAATGCTTGGACTGGGGGAGAATGTGTGCAAGTGGGTAAGTAACTGGCTCAGTGATAGGAAACAGAGGGTGGTTATTAATGGTACTTATTCTGATTGGGTGACTGCTATCAGTGGGGTACCATAGGGGTCTGTCTTAGGTCCTGTTCTATTGAAAGGGGTACTCCGGCGCTAAGACAGTTTATCCCCTATCCAAAGGATAGGGGATAAGATGCCTGATCACGGGGGTCCCGCCGCTGGGGACCCTCGTGATCTTCCAAGCCGCACCCCGTTAGAATCAGCCCCCGGAGCGTGCTTGGTCTGGGTCTGATTACTAGCGATCACGGGGACGGAGCATAGTGACGCCTTGGCTCCGCCCCGTGTGACATCACGCTCCACCCCCTCAATGCAAGCCTATGGAGGGGGCGTGACAGCTGTCCCCGTGATCACCAGTAATCAGACCCGGAGCGATCATGCTCCGGGGACTGATTCTAAGGGGGTGCGAAGTGGAAGATCACAGGGGTCCCCAGCGGCGGGACCCCCGCGATCAGGCATCTTATCCCCTATCCTTTGGATAGGGGATAAGATGTCTTAGCGCCGGAGTACCCCTTTAATAAATTTAATGAAGACCTTGTTGAGGGGTTGAAGAGTAAAGTAGCAATCTTTGCAGATGATACTAAACTCTGTTAAGCGGTAAACACTATAGAGGACAGTGCACTGTTACAAATGGATCTCAATAGGTTGGAGGTTTGGGCTGAGAAGTGGCAGATGAGGTTCAACACTGATAAATGTAAGGTTATGCACATGGGGGGGAAAATCCAGGCTGGGATTATGTATTAAATGGGAGCACACTTGGGATGACTGACGTGGAAACGGACTTGGGAGTCTTAGTTAATAGTAAATTTAGCTGTAGTGACCAGTGTCTGGCAGCTGCTGCCAAGGCAAATAAAATCATGGGGTGATTCAATAGGGGCATAGATGCCCATGACAAGGAAATAATTCTACCGCTGTACAAATCACTAGTCAGACCACACATGGAATACTGTGTAAAGTACTGGGCACCAGTGTACAAGAAAGATATAGTGGAGCTGGAGAGAGTTTAAAGACGGGCAACCAGGGTAATACGGGGAATGGGTGGACTACAGTACCCAGAAAGATTAGCAGAATTATGGTTATTTAGTTTAGAAAAAAGAAGGCTTAGGGGAGACCTAATAACTATGTATAAATATATCAGGGGACAGTACAGAGATCTCTCCCATGATCTATTTATACCCATGACTGTATCTATAACAAGATGGCATCCTCTACATTTAGAGGAAAGAAGGTTTCTACACCAGCACAGACGGGGGTTCTTTACTGTAAGTGACTGTGGAATTTTCTGCCTGAGGAAGCGGTCATGGTTAACTCAGTAAAAGAGTTCAAAAGGGGTCTGGATGCATTTTTGGAGAATAATAATATTACAGGTTATGGATTCTAGATCTATAGGGACAGAAGGTTGATCCAGATATTTATTCTAATTGCCATATTTGGAGTCGGGTAGGAATTTTTACCTTGAGTATGAGGTTTTTTTTTGCCTTCATCTGGATCAACTCAGTAGGGACTCATTAGGATTATAGGTTGAACTTGATGGACTCTGGTCTTTTTTCAACCTTATGAACTATGTTACTATGCATTTGTCCTAAGAGTAAGTTTACATGTGCTGATTTTATCATTGACTCATAACAGAAAATCTGCAGCAAAATACGCACATGTGAACGTACCCTAAGCCAGTCATGCTTTATGCATCACCAGCTTACACTTAGTATATGAACAGTGAGGCATACAGTGTATGCCTCATTGTATGGTATGTACAGGTACATATGCAAGAAGTCCTTTGACAGGAGTCCCTGCTCTTTATGCAGTTTGTAGAGATGTATGGACTCCTGTCACAGTCTGAAAAGAGCAGAGATTCCTAACAAATTTAGTGCATTGGCGATGTAGTTGGTGGTGATCACATCTGTGTGTTCCCGACAATAGCTTTTTAACTTTAAGGGTCTATAGTTTTTTGGCTCACTTTTCCAAGTAATTATTATGATACTCTATAAAGGTAATAAGTGGCTACTACTTTTAAAATAACTTAAAAAATCTCAGCATGTAAGGATTAATAAAGACTTCCTTGAAAACTTGCTTGACTGTAAAGATTATGAAGAGATTTCAAAGCCACTGTTATTACCATGGACAGCAATATCACTGCGATATTTTCGTATGAAGAAATAAAAAGTCTGTGTGTAGCCATAGCCTAGCCCAGGGATGTGTATGATAATACAGTGCAGGCAGATTCCAAGTCAGCCAGCAGAATTAAGGATGCCGCTCACACGCGAAAGGAAAAGTGGGCATGAAATAATTTAAGACCAGTACAAGATAAGTAAAGCACGGCTTATATAAATATTTAAGCTGTAGAATTCTGCTTAAAAATAAAATCAGATTTTATGGGTTTAAGAACATATGATGCTATAAAATAAACAACTGAATTAAATCATGGAGTAAAGGTCTAAAGCGCTTGCATACATATTGATTTTTCTTATATTCCAATTAATCTTGCAAAATATGTATTGAAGATACCATACTAAAAAATTACTAATACACTATTTTACTTTAAATTATAAAACTTTAGATAGCTATTAAAGTTTAGCTAAAAATGTACCAATTATTTTTGCCCTTTTGCATGTTAAATAGAAAACTAAGCAACCTAAAATAAAAAATCTCCTATTGCATCTAAAGTACCCATACAGACCTATGTGTCTTCATGGTTACAGGCTTCAAACAAACCCTATAGATTTGATGCTGTTAAATTATATTCTGTTTGTTCCCTACTTCTTGGTAACACATCTGGTAGGCTAGCATGAAATAGGGGTAGTATAGAAGGGAGCACGGATGCAGGCTCAGGGTTAATTTGTAGTCTGTAACCACTAAGAAACATAGGTTTGCATAGGTGCTGTTAACACAAAATCAGAGATAATTTTTAATAAGGACTATATGCAAACATCCGTTATGTTTTACTTCAGATGCATCAATGTAGCTGAACCTAGGCATCAATCTGCTTTTTATTCTATGTTACGGTTTTACATAGTCAAGAATCCAATAATTTTACAAAAAATAGGAAAATGCATAACAACTGTTACAGTTCCCAGGTCTTCTAGGATAGTTTTCTTTAATATTTTATTTATTTGCTCCTAGCTAGGTAGCAGATACTACAGTGAACTGATGGCACAAACTACAGGTACATAGTTCAAGTTTCTCCTATATAAATATAAACTAATAGATATAGTGAAAGAAAAAAGTATATCATCAGAAAAGTCTCAGATTTTGTAGGTTTTTCACTGACAAAAAATTATACATTTTTAATTTTAATGGTGGGTTTATCTAAACAGTGAGAGACAGAATAACAAAAAAATCCAGAAAAACACATTTCAAATAAGTTATGAATTGATTTGCATTTTGCTCAGTGAAATACGTATTTCTGGCTTATTGATAGGGGATAGGGCTGCACGATATATCGCATTGCGATTTTTGCAAACTGCGATATGTCAATATGTCCCGTCCCCTCAGGTCGGAGTTATACTATTGCAACAGCTTAATGCACCATAGTTGAGAAACATTGTCCTAAGTAATAATAGGGGCATGGAGGGGAATAAAAAAACCTGATGCTCACCTAGCCCTGGTCCCTGTAGGTCTGTTGAAGATGATGTTCTCCTCTGTGCGGATCTGGTATCTTTTCTGTGCTCCTGATAAACAGCTGATTCCTGGACCTTTTCTGCTCAACCAATCAATGGCCGCAGCGGTGCCATGTGTCAGGTCAGTGATTGGCTTAGTAGGAAGGTCCTGTAAGTCCCATAAGACACTGGACTGCAAATAGAGTAACTGGATCTGTGGCAGACTTCAGAGGGACTGGGCCAAGGTAAAATGGAAGGATAGATGTGAAACAGGAGTGTGAACATGAAATGGGGGAGATGTGAAATCGGGTTGTGGCCATCAAATGGGGGAATGTGAAATTGAGGGATAGAAATGAAATGGGGGAAATTGGACATGAAATTGGGAAATTTCATAATTTATTACATCGCAATCACATATCGAAATCGCAATATTTTCCTCTATAATCACAATCACACATTTTCCCCAGATGATACAAACCTAATAGGAGATAGGGGATTTTTATTTTATTCTATCTTTCACAGTTTAAATAAACCCAAAAATTATGGATAGTTGCACATAAACTGTGTCATCTCTATGACGCCTACCTGTAAGTTCATGATAATAGGAAATTTCTTTTGGTGCATTGCATGTTTTTTTTTTTTGTCCTATTAGGTGATTTAAAAAATAAAATCTGTTTTGCTAAAAGTGAAAAATCTAACTTTGTAGAGCTTTAGAATATGATCATGCAACATACAAGCTGCTTTTTAGTTTATTTTACACTGTGCTGGAATAGCTGAAAAATAAGTCATAAAAGGCATTTAAAATGTATTTAAAGTGGGTCCTTAACCCCTTAAGGACTCAGCCCATTTGGGCCTTAAAGGGGTACTCCACCCCTAGACATCTTATCCCCTATCCAAAGGATAGGGGATAAGATGTCTGATGGCGGGGGTCCCGCCGCTGTCACGCCCCCCCCATAGACTTGCATTGAGGTGACGGGTATGACGTCACACGGGGGCGGATTCGTGCCGTCACGATATTCCATTCTTGTGGTCGGGATGGTATTAGCCTGAGGGCCTCCAGCGGTTCTGGAAGCCATTACAGGTGGGTGCCGCATGGTAGAATGCGGGAGTCCCCAGTGGCGGGACCCCCGCCATCAGACATCTTATCCCCTATCCTTTGGATAGGGGATAAGATGTCTAGGGGTGGAGTACCCCTTTAAGGACTCAGACAATTTTATTTTGACGTTAAAATTTTTTACTCCTCGCCTTCAAAAAATCAAAACTATTTTACATTTTCATCCACAGACTAGTGTGGGGGCTTGTTTTTTGCGTGACCAGTTGTCCATTGGAATGCCATCACTCACTTTACCATAAAATGTATGGCACAACCAGAAAAATACTATTTGTGTGGGGAAATTAAAAAGAAAACCGCAATTTTGCTAATTTTAGAAGGTTTTGTTTTCACGCCATACAATTTATGTTAAAATGACGTGTTCTTTATTCTTTGGGTCAATACAATTAAAATGATACCCATGATTATACACTTTTCTATTACTGTTGCGCTTAAAAAAAATTACAAACCTTTTAACCAAATTAGAACGTTTAAAATCCCCCTATTTTGAAGACCTATAACTTTTTCCATATAAACGGTGGTATGAGGGCTAATTTTTTGCGCCGTGATCTGTACTTTTTATTGATACCATATTTGCTTATATTAATCTTTAAAATAATTTTTTATCACATTTTTTTAGAATAAAATGTCATAAAAAAAGCAGCAATTTTGGACTTTTTTTAATGTTCACACCGTTCACCGTACGGTATCATTGACATTATATTTTAATAGTTCGGATATGTACTCACGCAGTGATACCAAATATGTTTATAAAAAATTTTTTTTTACACTTTTTGGGGGTGAAATTAGGAAAATGAGACAATTTACGTTTTTATTGGGGAGGGGGTTTTTCCAATTTTTGAAAACTTTTTTTTTGTAACTTTTTTTTACTTTTTTTCACTATGGGGACTTTTTATAGCAATCATTCGATTGCTAATACTGTTCAGTGCTATGCATAGGACATAGCACTGATCAGTGTTATCATCATCTTCTGCTCTGGTCTGCTCGATCACAGACCAGAGCAGAAGACCCGTGGAAGGCAGCGGAGGCAGGTGAGGGGACCTCCATCTGCCGTTCTGGATGATCGGATCGCCGCGGCAGTGCTGAGGGCGATCCGATCATCCCTTTAAGTGACCGCAATGCTGCAGATGCCGTGATCTGTATTGATGACGGCATCTGAGGGGTTAATGGCAGACATCCATGCGATCACGGATGTCCGCCATTACCAGCGATTCCCCTGCTGCTATCAGCAGCCGGGACCTGCCATGCATGAACCGAGCATCGCTCCGATGCTCGCAGTTATGTATAGGACGTAAATGTACATCCTGGTGCGTTAAGTACCACCTTACCAGGACGTACATTTAGGTCCTGCATCGTTAAGGGGTTAAAGATGAATATAATCTTGATCAACAGTTTTTTCTGAAGGAGCAGATGATAGAGCATCCTACTGTGAAGGCAGGGTGGATCTGTATAAATGGCTGTCAGCATGTGTGCCCTCTCCAATAATTCCTGTACAACACTCAATGATTCATCTCTACCTTGAATCCGCTGGGGTTTTCTAGACCAGAATATTTCTATCACTGGCGCTTGAATGTCAAGCATTATCACCTACTGTGTCATTATCTTAAAGAGCTTAACAATGTGAAACACCCAGAAATGCATGTCCTCTAAATATTGCTGCAATGTTAACCCCTTGGAGACAGAGGGTTTTTCCGTTTTTGCACTTTTGTTTTTTCCTCCTCACTTTTTAAACCCTTAAGGACCAAGGACATACTGGTACGTCCTTGGTCCTGCTCCCGTGATATAACGTGGGGTTACACGGTAACCCCGCATCATATCACGGCGGGCCCGGCGTCATAGTGAAGCCGGGACCCGCCGCTAATAGCTATTAACCCTTTAGCCGCGCGCACAGAGCTGAGCCGCGCGGCTAAAACCGAAAGTGAAAGCTGCCGGTTAACTCAGCGGGCTGTTCGGGATAGCCGTGGCGAAATCGCGGCATCCCGAACAGCTTACAGGACAGCGGGAGGGCCCCTACCTGCCTCCTCACTGTCCAATCGCCGAATGACTTCTCAGTGCTTGAGATCCAGGCATGAGCAATCATGCGGCAGAATCGTCGATCACTGGTTTCCTATGAGAAACCAGTGATCAATGATGAAGATCAGTGTGTGCAGTGTTATAGGTCCCTATGGGACCTATAACACTGCAAAAAAAAGTGGAAAAAAAAGTGAATGAATATCATTTATCCCCTCCCCTATTAAAAGTTTGAATCACCCCCCTTTTCCCATAAAAAAAAAACTGTGTAAATAAAAATAAACATATATGGTATCACCGCGTGCGGAAATGTCCGAATTATAAAAATATATCATTAATTAAACCGCTCGGTCAATTATATAATTTAAAAATGAATAAAAAGCGATCAATAAGTCCTATCAATGCAAAAATAGTACTGTTAAAAACTTCAGATCACTGCGCAAAAAATGAGCCCTCATACCGCCCCATACACGGAAAAATAAAAAAGTTATAGGGGTCAGAAGATGACAATTTTAAACGTATATATTTTCCTGCATGTAGTTATGATTTTTTCCAGAAGTACAACAAAATCAAACCTATATAAGTAGGGTATCATTTTAATCGTATGGACCTACAGAATAAAGATAAGGTGTCATTTTTACCGACAAATGTACTACGTAGAAACGGAAGCCCCCAAAGGTTACAAAACAGCGTTTTTTTTTCAATTTTGTCGCACAATGATTTTTTTTCCGTTTCACCGTAGATTTTTGGCCAAAATGACTGACGTCATTACAAAGTAGAATTGGTGGCACAAAAAATAAGCCATCATATGGATTTTTAGGTGCAAAATTGAAAGAGTTATGATTTTTTAAAGGCAAGGAGCAAAAAACGAAAATGCAAAAACGGAAAAAACCCCGGTCCTTAAGGGGTTAAAAATCCTAACCCTTTAAATTTTGCACCTAAAAATCCACATGATGGCTTATTTTTTGCAGCACCAATTCTACTTTGTAATGACATCAGTCATTTTACCCAAAAATCTAAGGTGAAACGGAAAAAAAAAAATAATTGTGCGACAAAATTGAAGAAAAAATGCCATTTTGTAACTTTTGGGGGCTTCTGTTTCTACGCAGTAAATTTTTCGGTAAAAATTACACCTTATCTTTATTCTGTAGGTCCATAAAATTAAAATAATACCCTACTTATATAGGTTTGATTTTGTCGTACTTCTGGAAAAAATCATAACTACATGCAGGAAAATTTATACATTTAACCCCTATAACATTTTTATTTTTCCGCTTACGGAATTCCGCGTTTTGTTTTTAGCGGTACGATTTTTGTATTGATCGGACTTTTTGATCACTTTTAATTTTTTCATGATATAAAAGTGACCAAAAATACGCTATTTTGGACTTTGGAATTTATGGGAGAGTACGCCATTGACCGTGCGGTTTAATTAGCGATTTATTTTTATAACTCGGACATTTCTACACGCGGCGATACCACATATGTTTATTTTTAATTTTACTTACGCAGTTTTTTTTTATGGGAAAATGGGGGTGATTCAAACTTTTATTAGGGAAGGGGTTAAATGATCTTTGTTAACTTTTTTTTTTACAATGTTATAGCTCCCATAGGGGGGCTATAAGACTGCACACACGGATCTTTTAAATTGATCAATGGTTTCTCATAGAAAACCATTGATCAATGATTCTGCTGCTTGACTGCTCATGCCTGGATCTCAGGCACTGAGCAGTCATTCAGCGATCGGACATCGAGGAGGCAGGTAGGGACCCTCCTGCTGTCATGTAAGACATTGAATGCCGCATGAAAAGGGTTAATAGCACGCAGCACCGCGATCAGTGCCGAGTGCTATTAGCCATGGTGGCCCCGCATTATAGACAGAGAGCGGGCTGAGGGCGTACAGGTACGCCCTCCGTCCCCAACAGGTTAATGTTAAAGGGGTACTCCAGTGGAAAACTTTTTTTTTTAAATGTACTGGTGCAAGAAAGTTTAACTAGATTTGTAAATTACTTCTATTAAAAAATCTTAATCCTTCCTGTACTTATTAGCTGCTGAAAACGTTCTTTTTGCAACACAGTGCTCTCAGCTGACATCATGACCACAGTGCTCTTTGCTGACACCTCTGTCCATTTTAGGAAATGTCCAGAGCAGCATATGTTTTCTGTGGGGACAGTTCTTAAAATGGACAGAGGTTTCAGCAGGGAGCACTGTGGTCATGATGTCAGCAGAGAGCTCTGTAGTATTTAGCAGCTAATAAGTACTGGAAGGATTACGGTTTTTTAATAGGAGTAATTTGAAAATCTGTTTAACTTTCTGGCACCAGTTGATAAAAAAAAAAAAAGGCTTCCAGTTTTCCACCGGAGTACGGTTGTTGCTGAGGTACTACAGTTGCATAACATCTTAAAAAGGCTGTGTGCCAATATAATATCACACTAGTCTTTCCATGAATCTGAAGTGGTTTTACGGATGGTAGAGAATTATCTACAATAAAATACCAAAATAACTCTACGTATGAATATTACAACCAACATTTGTCATAGTAACGGAAGTGTAAAGTTCATTGCATGAGCAGTTACACTAGAAGGAGAAGAAATGTTATGATTCAGACATACTATACATAGACAGGTTATCTGGGGCCATACTGTATGTACACTACTAGGCTGTAGTGTAGAGGAAATCCTTCTCATTTACAGTACCTAGCAACACTTGCTTGCTTTACATACAGTGATTCACACGTGTATCTATACAAAAGCACTGACTATTCACTATACAATAGCCAAGTTCTAGTACAGTTTTAAAGCAACAAACAAAGAATACAAGTTTACAAGTGTACATTTATATCTGAATACCAAATACTGTGTACAGGGGATACAGTGGAAACAACACTCACTAAATTTACAATACATCGGCCAGCTGATAAGATGGCTTGGGATGCACTGCATTTAGACTGACCAGCAAACGAATAATATTATCAGGAAGTAAATAATCAACTTGTTTTATTACTGTATCAGCAGAGTACACGTTGTTAGCTGGTCTTCCTACTTTAACTTTGTGGGAGAGGAAAAGCAACAGTGACACTGCTGACCTCATATCATGTCCTCATATCTTGTCCCTAGAACTCAAAGTCATATACCGACCTCATAACTCCACCTCACATCTCGTCTTCATATCCTGTCCCCTGCACAAACTATTTTCTGCTCCTGCCTACTGGACAGTTAAATTATATTTTATCTTTATGTTGGACTGGCGACAAGATATTTAAAGGTTACCTCTCATCAAAAAAACTTTTGATATATTATAGATTAATGTATGCAGAATAACTTTACAATTGCATGTTATTAAAAAATATGCTTCTTTCTATTTAATTTTCCACTTTGAAGAAATGACCACTAGGGGTCTCCCTACCAGTCCTGGCAGCAAGCATTTCAGACTCATGCTGGAGTCCTAAACACTACGAGCTGCCGGCCTGCTTTGTTCACAAAGGAGAACACTCCGAGCTGCCAGCCTGCTTTGTTCACAGCCTGTTTGGCTGTGAACAAAGCAGACTGGCAGCTCTGAGTGTTTAGGACTCCAGCATGAGTCAGAAATGCTTGCTGACAGGACTGATCGGGAAAAATACAATAGAAAGAAGCATATTTTTCATTAACATGCTATTGGAAAGTTATTTAACATTCATTAATCTAAAATATATCAAAAGTTTATTTGATGAGAGGTACCCTTTAAAGTGTATTTAACTCTACTATATTTTAAGATGACATAAATGTAGCATGTGTACCAAGTTCCATCTAAATATCTTCAGCCATTTAGACGTTATGCTAGAACATGCAATTAAACATACAATAGTTGAGTTTATATAAATTACTATGTTGGAGATTTCTGTTGCTAATAACTTGAAAAGCATAGTTTGTTTCAAATATTATCATAAAAAAGCTAAAGTTGGAAAAGGAAAGAATATAAGGAACAAAAGAGAAAGGGAAAAATGTCCAAAAGTGAACCTTAAAGGGGTACTCCTGTGGAAAACATATTTTTTAATTAACTGGTGCCAGAAAGTTAAACAGGTTTGTAAATTAAAAACAACCACAGGTATCTTCTCCGGCTGAACAAGGATGCAGATATACGTAAAAAAGTCCAGCACTATCCAAATGCCTTTGCTTCATTAGACAAAATAACACCAAAATACAGACAGGAGGTAAAAACTTTCTGACGCATTTCACGCTAACAGTGCTTAGTCATAGAATAGTTTTACTTCCTATGACGTGGATTTCCAACTAAACATGAACCTTCCGGACAGGTGAGTTCAGCCACATGTTAACCCTTGCAAGCATAGTCCAGGTGCTTGTAGTAATTCTTATATCAGTAAAAGTGAAATAAACAAGCTAAACACCTGTGTAAGCATGCAAGGTAACAGGCGATTTACATCAGCGGTAATAGACACATCATACTGATATAACATATAAACTTAATATTCCACAAGAAAATAACATATGACATTATTCATCACTAATCCTTCTAATATGTGGTAATGAGATCCAGTCTTCGATTCAGACCGGATGTATGTCTCGTACCAAGTACAAAAATCCAATATGTCTCAGGATTATATAATCTCTTCCTGAGATCTCCTCCTCTTGAATTTACATAAACCTTCTCAATACTGCATATTTTTAAGAAGGAGAAGGATTAATGATTGTTCAGACTGTGCGGTTTTCCAAAAGATGAAGATGAATAATGTGATATGTTATTTTTTTTTGTGGAATAATACGTTTGGATGTTAGATCAGTATGATGTGCCCATTACCGCTGATGTAAATTGCCTGTTACCTTGCATGCTTACACAGGGGTTTAGCTTGTTTATTTTACTTTTACTGATATAAGAATTACTACAGGCACCTTTACTATGCTTGCAAAGGTAAACATGCGGCTGAACTCACCTGTCCAGAAGGTTCATGTTTAATTGCAAATCAACGTCACAGGAAGAAGGGTGTGATTCCACAGTATTTTAATGAGAGTTTAACTTCTGTAAAACTATTCTATGACTAAGTGCTATTAGCGTGAAACGTGTCAGAAAGTGTTTACCTTCTGTCTGTATCTTGGTGTTATTTCATCTAATAAAGCAAAGGCATTTGGATTGCATCGCTCTAATGTGGGACTTCTTTTCATATATCTGCAGGTTTGTAAATTACTTTTATTTAAAAATCTTAATTATGCCAGTACTTATCAGCTGCTGTATACTACAGAGGAAGTTGTACAGGTGAAACTCAAAAAAATTACAATATCGTGCAAAAGTCTATTGTATTTCATTAATGCAGTGCCTCTCAATTCCAGTCTTCAGGGCCCCCTAACAGGTCATGTTTTCAGGATTTCCTTAGTCTTTCACAGGTGATATAATTGTGGTGATGCCTGATTCACTGACCATAATTATGTCACCTGTGAAAGCCTAAGGAAATCCAGAAAACATGACCTGTTAGGGGGCCCTGAGGACTGGAATTGAGAAACACTGCATTAATGCAACTTAAAAGGAAAGGAAGTATGAAGTGGTCCAAAATCTACTGGTAGACGGATGCATTGACCCTGGACTTAATGAAGCACACTGGACCAACACCAGCAGATGACATGGCTCCCCAGATCATAGTAATTGGGGGGGGGGGGAGCTTTGGGGTTTTCATGAGCTGAAAGCCATACTCATCACAATTATGACAAATCACAGCTTGAACTATCCTGCTTTGCATGTACTGAGTCTCCCTCATTGGTTTTACCTTTTAAGTTGCATTACTGAAATAAATGAACTTTGCACGATATTCTAATTTTTCGAGTTTCACCTGTATAGTTCTTTTCTGTCTGACCACAGTGCTCTCTGTTGACACCTCTGTCCATTTTAGGAACTGTCCAGAGTAGGAGCAAATCCCCATAGCAAACCTATCCTGCTCTGGACAGTTCCTGACATGGACACAGGTGGCAGTAGAGAGCACTGTGGTCAGACTGGAAATAAATTCAAAACGAAAAGAACTTCCTCTGGAGCATACAGCAGCTGATAATTACTGGAAGGATTAAGATTTCTATATAGAAGTATTTAGAATTTACAAATCTGTTTAACTTTCTGGCATCAGTTAATGAAAAAATGCAAGTGGTCCATACACCATAATGTTTTTTTTTTTTTTTTCATTCCCTGTAAATTGGACAGGCAGAACATACTGGGGCACACTGCAGCCAATCACTGGCCTTAGCGGTTTAATGCCAGTTACTGTTAGGGCCAGTATTTGGCTATATTTGGCCCCAGCATTAGTGTTGAGTGCAAGTGTTCGCAATTCGAATATTTATTGCGAATTTCGCATATTCACGAATATAGCGCTACGCTATTATGAACATTCTTAATTTTTTTTTTCCCAACCATATTGTTGCAATTTTATATTGCTTGTTATCTATTCTTTTCATTTTGAGATTAAGGATTGAACACTGAAATTAAATGAAATTCCATGCAAATATTTTATAAATAACGCCAAACAAAAACAAGATCAAAGATTATCAAACATTCAAATGTAGAACTATAAAAGGTCACATTTTAATTGGATATAACACTTCACCATTATGTACAAAGATTGAATAACCTAATTTAATCAACTGTTAGGGTACGTTCAGAGTAGCAGATACGCCGCCATAGGTCCGCTACAGGGTGCCTTTAAATGTGCCTGCTCGGAGTGGTACTATGCTGCTATGAGCAGATACACTGCTGCAATGTGTGAGTCGCCGCGCATGTGCTCTGTACTCACACACATCGCAGCCGCTCCCCCTTCTCCCTGAGCTAAGCCACATTGTGCGAGTATACTGTGCATACGCGCAGCGACACGCACATCGCAGTGTGTCTGCTCGTAATGGTGTATTGTATCTAAAGGCCCCCTGTAGCAGTCCTTTGGTGGCAGATCTGCAGCATAAAATATGCTGTAGATCTGCTCATCTGAACGCACCCTTAGACAACATTTTAAACATAAACGAAAATGCAGTGAGTTCAAGCTTTATTATGCGCTTTAATGAAATTAGATTTGAATGACCACTATTATTTCAAACAACCTCCCCTCTTATGATAGCCCATGAAATTCCTGATATAATTGTAAATAACCTTATAATGACCCCAGAAAAAAGCCAGACAATTTCAACCACTAGGTGCCTCCTTTCCCTACAATCTGTTGTTCACAGCCTGTTAGGAGAATACATATATTCCATCATAGCCAGTACTATGCTGAGGGGAAGAGTGAGACTATGTGGGAAATGTTTGCCAATAATGTCACCAAATATGCTAATTGCTGCTCTTTGTTGTAGGAAGGAATTTTCAAGGGATTTATTATATGAATTAGCTAACAAATTTTGAGTTTCAAAGTGTAGATCATTAGCCTCTAGGGCTATGTTTTTAAATGTGCATGTGTTTCCCAGCTATTTAATATTAGTGCATTTAAAAAAAATAATAATAATTTTTGCAAAAGTATGCGTATCTGTACTCCACCTCGGACCAATCACATTTTAAACACGCTCATTCCAAAGGGAAAGTGGGTGAATTTTTGTCAGCAATTTGTAAGAAGCTTTCACATTTGTGTTAAAAAATAAATGCATAACAGTGAAGAAAGGGCCCAAAAAGTGCCATCCTGTTCAGTTCATTGCAGTATCTCCAACACTATGTCAAGGCATAGCAGACAGGAGGAAGTGTGATCCTGTGATTGATCAGAAAAGTAAAGTAAAGGAAGTCCAGCTGTGAGTACTGCTGGCAAACAACCCAGCTCCGTCCTTCCCCGATCCAATAACCATATTCTGTAAAGTACAGTTTAAGAAACCTAAATACTTAACTTTCAATATCTCAAATTATTCTAAATATAAGAAAAAATAAAAGTCTTGCAGTTATGATAGATTTTAATGGAAAAAAAAGTTAGAAAACAAGATTTTAAGACCTTTAGGCCTCTTCATCTGGCAGTTTCTTCAAGAGTGGTCTCAAAGGCTTGCTATTTAACATAATTTCTTTTATTTTAGTTGGATATTTTTTTTTTTTTTTTTTATATTTTAACATGCAGTTCCCTCTTGTGGTTGAGCTATGGATTGAAATTTACAAGTGTTCACTAGCTGCCAATCAAAACAAAAAGATAATATACGCATAATGCAAATGCCAAGTAACAAGATGATCATGCCTTTATATGAAACATATCACACATAAGTGAACATAAGTGTCTACGGTTCTGTTCTCCAGAGAGTGTAATTACCACGCTATCTTATGTATCACTTATACTAATATTACCCCCTCACCCCACATAAAAAAAATCAACATTTTTGTTTTTTCCTCCTCACCTTCTAAGAGTTTATTTCTCAATAAAGTATACTGCAAAGCCAGAAAAAAAAAAACAGTGGTGTAAAATTTTAAATATTTCTGTTCAGCTCTTAATGCTTTTAATTTTCCACTTACTGACCCATATGAGTCACCAATTCGACTTTGTATTTTTTATGTATATGCCATTGACCATGCGGTTTAATTAACATTGTATTTTGACAGGTTAGACATTTAGACACATGGGGATACCACATATGTTTATGTTTTTAAAAATTTAAAAAGGGGGGTGATTCAAACTTTTATAAGGGAAGGAGCTTATTCACATTTATTAACATTTTTTGTTAAAGAAGAAGAAAGTGTTAAGCAATTTATCCCCTATCTGCAGGATAGGGGATAAATGTCAGATTGCGGGGGATCGATCGCTGGGATCCTCCGCAATCTAACATACAGGGCCCCAACTCAGCCCAGGCTGAGCTGCTATGTGTGACGTTTCGCACACAGCAGGTCAGCTGGTACAAACACGCCCCCTCCATTCATCTCTATGGGAGAGAATGCTGTGTCTCCGCCTCTCCCATAGAGATGCATAGCAGGGGTGTGTTTGTACGAGCTGACCTGCTGGGTAGGACATTTGCTCTAGCAGCACACAGCCGGGATCGGGCCGGGTCAGTGTTTGATGACATAAAGCAGTTTGTTTAGTTATTTCTGATATTCCATAATGTTAGGTTCACATCTCTAACGGTGTACTCCGGTGGAAAACAATTTTCTTTTAATCAACTGATGCGAGAAAGTTAAGCAGATTTGTAAATTACTTCTATTTAAAAATCTTAATCCTTCCAGTACTTATCAGCTGCTATATACTACAGAGAAAGTTGTATTTCTTTCTTGAATTCTTTTCAGTCTGACCACAGTGCTCTCTGCTGACACTCTTTTTTATTATAAAAATACAAAACAATTCCAAAAAACAAGAACACAAAACAAGCTTAACTAGCTACAACAGAAATGTAAAATAAAATAAAACCCTGCCTAACCGGCCAGCCCAGCTTTAATAAATTCCAAAATATACCAAACTACAACTATACTATACCTATACACCTAAGCAAACTATGAAATTCACACTCACTCACACACATAACAAAAAATAAAAAATAAATAAATAAATAAATATTATTTGCTCAACTTGGCTAATTAAATGAAATAAATAAACCAACATAAAATTCAGCACCACCTGGCTATAACTCAAAATCATCCATACTTGGGAAAATAAATAAATAAATAAATAAAGCAACAGAAAACATAACACACGCATAATCTCCAAAACTAAGAAAGACACACACACACACACACACACATATATTGAGAATGAAAATAACAACAGCACAACTTGGCTTATTAAAAAAAAAAAAAAAAAAAAAAAAAATTATTATTAAATGCACACCTCTGCTTTTTAAATAAAAGTTATATATACACAGACAAAAAAACACCTATATACAATAATAATACTACATAACTACAACTGGTCCGACTGCCCTTTTCTTATGGCTAATGCAACAATATAAAACAAAATACATGACACAATATACCAACAAATAAATAAAATAAAACAATAATATAAAACAATATACATAGCACAGTATACATACAAATATAATAAATGTGCCTCACAAAAATACCTACAAAAACCCAAAAATAAATCCTACACTAAAACTGTGCCCTCTCCCACACCACCCCTCCTGTACATGGGCCAGTCCATAACCGTTCGTACAGTTCTTAAGTCCAGTCCTTAACTGCCCCATGTCAGATCCCTTAAGGAAGAAAAAAATAAAAAAAAATAAAAAAAAATAAAAACACCCACAAATGCCCCCTCCCCACCTAGCACTCCAACCAACCAACTAAATACAACCTTACATACAAGACCACAACCCAATTTAGGCCCAAGTTCAGTGCCTGTAAGCCCTTCATACCATATCAGCTGAAAACAAAACAAAAAGCTATGGTGCACATGCAACAGCCCACCACCAGGGAGAAGGATGGCAGATCTGATACACTGAAGAAATTTAAACTCTTTCCCTAACTCCCCCTACTATTCTCCCTAATTCTATCCCTTCATCAAACTGACCCTACTATCACCCTATCTCTATCCCTGTATGCCTTTCCTTAACCAAAATAAAGGTACTCTACCAAAAAGGTCTAGTACCTAGGGCACATCAAAAGAAAACCCTCTCCATAGGAGAGAAGCCCTACTGGTGCCAAAACTGTCATACTCCAAAGACCTGATCTTCCCGAGGTCACCGGTGATGTTCCTACAGACCTCCACCTCGGAGAGGACTTTCTGCTGGGTTGACACTAAACACCGTGCATTCCACATGTGATACTTAACCACTAAGCTAACTAAAAATAAAGTGCCCCGATCTCGGCCACCGAGGGTCCTGAATGCCCCATAAGCCCACTCCGGATAGGTAAGGCCGGCAAGCTGACTCCAGCCAATGGAAGCGCCCACCCGGTTGTAGACCCCTACGTTAAAGGGACAATGAAGCAGGAAGTGGTCCATGCTTTCCAGCGTGTCCACACACTCTTCTCTGGGACACCCCCGGTCATCAGAGTTCCTGTACTTCAGGTTGTCCCTTACACCTAGCTTTGCCTGAAAGCAGCGCCAGGCCAAGTCCCAAAACTTCTGGGGGATCCTTTTCAAGTTTAAAAGATACAACCCCACCCTCAGATCCCGACCTGGGCAGTCCCTGAGCGCCAGAGGCTTCTGGAAGTGGGTCAACAGAACCCGTTTGTCAAGGAACTGCCTTGACTGGGTCCTGATCTCCCACACTCCCAGACCCCACCGACGTAACGCCTTCAGAGTCGGGGTAGCGTAAGCCGGAAGATATCCATGGGGTGTACGGAGGTCCTTCACTTGCCCTCCTCTCTCCCATTCCTGGAAGAAAGGCCGAAACCATTCCCTGCAGGAGAGTACACACGGAGAAGCCCTCTCTTTCCAGAGGTTCGAGATGTTAGCTTTCAAGAAGGTGTTTGTTAAGAACACCACAGGGTTTACCATAGATAAACCCCCTAGTCTCCTCGTACGGTACGTAACCTCCCTCTTGACTAGGTTCAACCTGTTCCCCCATAACAGTTGGAAAAACAGGCTGTAGACCCTAGTGTAGTAAGCCTCTGGCAAGATACATACACTGCCCAGATAGATAAACAAGGGGAGCAGGTATGATTTGATCAGGTGTACCCTTTCTCTGAGAGTCATAGACCAACCCTTCCACTGGTTCACCCTCTGAGTGGCATCATGGAGCTTACCGTCCCAGTTTTTGGTGGGATAATCATCCTGGCCGAATGTGATGCCCAGAATTTTTGCTGAGTCTTGGGGCCCTGGGAGGGTGTCCGGGAGATCAAATGTGGGATCCCCCCCTCCCAGCCAGAGACTTTCACACTTTTCCCGGTTGATCTTGGATCCGGATGCCTCCGAGTAGCGCTCCACCTCTGACATCATCACATCGACCTCCTCCCTCGAGGAGACGAAAATAGTGACATCATCAGCGTACGCCACCACTCTCTGGGTGACATCCAGCTCCACCAGACTCATCCCGACTCCCGCCAACGGCCCACGATCTACTCTCCGGACGAAGGGATCAATCGAGAACACGTATAAAAGCGGGCTCAAAGGACAACCCTGACGGACTCCGGACCCCACCTCAAAAGAGCGGCCAGACCACCCGTTCACCAGTGGGAAACTCTCTGCCCCGGCATACAAGATCTTAAGCCAATTCACAAAAGTACTCGGTAAGCCATATCTCAGGAGGACGGACCAGAGGTACTCGTGGTTCACCCGATCAAATGCTTTGGCCTGATCCAAGGACAGCAAGCACCCCTTCCAGAGACCCGCACTACTCCGCTCCACTGCCTCCCTGACACTGAGGACAGCACTTAAGGTGCTTCGGCCTGGAACAGAGCAGTGCTGAGCCCCCGAAAGGAGCCGGGGTGCAAACTTCACCAGCCGATTAAACAGTATCTTGGCCAGAAGCTTCCTGTCCGTATTGAGAAGAGCTATGGGCCTCCAATTCTCAACACGGCTAGGATCTTTACCTTTTGAGAGAAGAATCAGGGCTGACCTCCTCATTGACTTTGGCAGAGTGTCCGAGGAGAGACACTCATTGAATACCTTGGTCAAGAGGGGAGCTAAAGACTCCTTAAAGGTCTTATACCACTCGGATGTTAAGCCATCTGGACCTGGCGACTTCTTGGGGGCGAGCCCCTCGATCGCCAGTCTCACTTCCTCTTCCCTGATATCTTCTGCCAAAACATCAAGAGAGGGGTCTACCCTTGGCTCAGGAATGGTTTCAGCCAGGAAAACCGACATCCTGTCTCGATCTAGATCCTTCCTCCCCAAGAGGTGTGAGTAGAAGGATCTGACGACCTCCAGGATCCCTGATCTGGACCGATTCAGAGATCCTGTACTATCAACCAGTCCTGAGACTACTTTACTACTCACTGACATCTTGCAGTTCTTGTAAGGGTCGGGCGAGCGGTACTTCCCGTAATCCCTCTCAAAAACCAAAGATGCGTGCCTATCGTACTGACACCTCATCAGCAAGGACTTCACTCTGGAGATATCATCACGACTACCTCCAGTCGAGACAAGAAACTCGAGTTTCCTCCTCAGACCCTGATACAGGCGATATCTATTCAGGGACCTGAGGCTCGAGAGCTGGCGGAAGAACCCCGCAACCCGCTTCTTGAATATCTCCCACCACTCTGACTTACTACTACAAAGGCCCAGTAAAGGTACCTGACTCTGAAGAAAATCCTCAAAGGACTGTCTTATCTCCGCTTCCTCCAGGAGGGACGAATTCAGCTTCCAATAACCTTTACCCATCCGGGGGGTCTCTGAAACATTCAGGGAAAACAAAATCATACAGTGATCAGAGAACTCCACCTCAACCACGGACACTGCGGAAGAGACGGCTTCCTCCTTTAAATAAAACCTGTCTATCCTAGACCTGCGACTACCTTGATGATAGGTGAAACCCGCGTGGCCTGAGGGGCTCCGGATGTGGGCATCCTCTAGGCGAGCTTCCCTAACTATATTATTAAGGGCCACACTATCGCAATCCAGCGGACCGTTGGAGCCTCTCCTATCTTGGGACCTTGTGACATTATTGAAGTCCCCTCCAAAGATCACCAGCCGGCTAGTAAAAAGGAAGGGCTTAATCCTCATAAAGAGATTTTTACGGCCCAGCTTTGTTTGTGGGGCATAGATGTTTATGAGCTGGAGCTCTTGTCCCTTCATGAGGACATCTAAGATCAGGCACCTCCCCATTTCTAACTCAATAACCCGTCTGCATTCAACCGGAGCGGTAAAAAGGACCGCCACCCCACTATACGGCTCAGCCGCAAGAGACCAGTGGGAGGGCCCGCGCCTCCACTCTCTTCTGGCTTTCACCAGAGAGGCTAGATCTGACAACCTGGTCTCCTGTAAAAGGAAAATGTCGGCTTCAACACGGCCGAGAAAATCGAAGGCTGCGAATCTAGCCGTATCCGACTTTATACTGGCACAGTTAATAGATGCCAGCGTCAATGGGGTGAGTGCCGCCATCATTGGTGATTGAGTTAGACGGCCACACCTGTACTTCTGCTTCCCCTTCTTTTTTGCCCCCTCATCCCCTGAAGAAGAGGAAAGGGCAGGACCACTTTTCGACCTTTTCTTAGACTCTGATTGGTCCATGGGGTCCCCGTCTCCGTCCGGCCCCAGTCTAGCCCTGCCCTCCGAGGAAGGTGCCTCCGCAGGACAGGGCCCAGTTCCCCCCAGAGGCTCTCTCACCCTAGGCACCCCGCCCTCACCTTCCCCCTCCAAGGAGGGGGAGGAGATGGTATCGAGGACGAGGTACCGGTTTGACAGGTCAATCAGAGGGGGGGCAGTCAGGCTTCCGTTTTGGACCTGGCCCGTAGTACAAGGCTTAACAGAGGGCTCCGACCTCTTCTTTCTCCCTTTCCTTTTGCCCTTGTCTTTCTTTTTTGGCCTCTCCCCACTCTCCTCATCCACACTTTCATAGTGGGAGGAATCGGAAGGGTCGGCCATATTGCCTTCCTCTCTGCGCAGCCTCCTGATCTCCTCATTCAGCACATTCTCCCCCAGAGCTTCAGTGGTTACAGGGCCAGCTTCAGGACCAGGGGCCGGAGCTACCCCAGTCACCTGGGCACTCTCCAGCTCCCTACTCCTCCTACGAGTTTCCTCCCGCCTTAGTTTGGCGGGGCCCTTTATCCTCGTCACTAGCCCTGTTGTGCCCCCATCCCTGCTCGTACCCTCCCCAGCCGAGGCAACTTCACAGCTCTCCCCGGCCGGAGCAGTCGCAGCACGGGCGAAAGCACTCGGACAACGGCTGAAAGGGTGCCCGAGAACACCACACAGGTGGCACCGGATCTGCCTACAGGATGCGGCCAGATGACCCACCCCACCACACAAAGCACAGACCTGTACAGTACAGGCTGCGCTAAAATGGGTGGGGCTGCCGCACCTGTGACAGACCTTAGGCTGCCCCTGGTAGAAGACCTGGATCCTGTCACGTCCAAGGAAGGCGGCTGACGGAATGTGGGCAACTGTACTACCTGAACGTTTGAGTTTGACGGAAAACGTCCAGGCCCCGGACCAGATCCCGTGCTCATCAAAATTTTTCTTGGGCATGTCCGTCACATCCCCATATCGACCGAGCCAGGTCATGATGTCATAACAAGAAAGTGACTCATTACGGGTCAAAACTGTCACTTTCTTGACTGAGTTCTGACGGGAAATCGCCTTTACAGCAAAATCCCGCCAGCAGGGCTCGTTCTTCGCCACTTCGTAGTTTGACCAGAAGAGTTTGAGACCCTCCGGCCGAACAAAACTGACGTCAAATTCAAACGAACCGTAGGGGTGGATCAGGGCAAAGATGTCACTCGCCCTGAATTCCATCTGGAGGAGGAGCTCAACCACTTTAGCGCGAGGCGGGCACGCATCCTCGCCCCTCCAAATCAGACGGACCACATTCCTACGGTTATTGTCCTGCCCGGGTGTCGGGAGGGACCAGACCACCTCCCCATTCTGCTCTCGGAAAGCCCCCAAACCGTGCCTCTTTATCCAGAAAGACCTCACCCCTTCCCTCTACCTGGATCGACCTGTCGCCCCTACGCAGAGCCTCCAGGAGGTTCTGTTGCAAGCAACCCCCGGGGCCGGACGGAGATGGGGACCCCACCGAATCCCCGGCAGCAACACTGGCATAGCTCCTAGGAGCAGTCACTGCCGGGGGGGCAGCCGGACCAGACCCAGACCCAGGAGCACCATTCACACCACAACTCCCATCATCCATACCAGATGTTGCATTCACACCACCACTACTCCCACCATCATTCACTCCACTGGCACTCCTCCCAATCACAACACTACCACCCCCATCATTCTCACAACCTGCACTCACTTCCTGCCTAACATATCCTGGGCTGGCTGGGACTTGTAGTACCGCCGGTTTAAATACAGGTTTTCTTGCTGGCTTAGCTGCCGCTGGGGTCAACGCTGATGGCTCCTCCTTCATAGGCGATCTTACCACCTGAGTCTGGGGCTGCCCCACCGGGCGCACCCTAGCTCCTCCCACAATGCCACCACTAGGCTTGCCCGACCGCTCAGGCTCTGCTGATGACACTGACGCCCGGACACTCTCCCCCCTCACAGAGGAGTGCCCCGCAGCGCCCGCAGAAACCACAGTACTCGGGGGACCGCCCCCCGAGCACACGGACCGACCATTCTCTGCTTCCGACGCCCGGACACTCCCCCCCCTCACAGGAGAGTACCCAGCAGCGTCGGTAGTGCCCACAGCACTCGGGGAACCGCCCCCCAAGCACACGGCAGCATAGCTCTTCTCTGGCATTTGGACATGCCCCCCGCCACCCTGGGGCGTCCCAGCAGCGCCAGAGTTGCCCAACATGAGCCCATCCTGCCCTTCCCTACCGGCAGGACGGGTGGGCTTCACATCTATTGCGTCCATAGCCATTTCAGACGCCATTCTATACCCCCCTTGCTGGCCCCGCTCCACCACAGGAAAGGCGTCTTGCAGTTTGGGGGGCTCAGCAGCCTGAACCAGCTTTGCAGCTGACCCAGACTGCTGGAAAGGTACGAACATGTACTGCACAGATTGTTGGGTCTTCTGCTTCTTTGCTTTACGCCTGACTTTTCCATCCTCGCACTGATCTTCACCGAAGGTGAAATTCTGGAGGTGGACTGGGGATTCCTGCATGACAATTGCCCTCAATAAACCCCCAGCCTCACTCTCCACATCGTCCTCCTCACTGTCAGTCACAGGGAGCGCCACTTGGGCTGGCTCTATGTAGCTGTCCTGGGTGTCACAGGGCATAGGAACAGACACAGCATCCTCCACCACATGCGCTCCTTCCTCTACCTTCTCCTTAACTCCTTCACTGCCATCCTCACTATCTTCACCGCCACTACTCTCCCCATCATCCACCTCAACCTCCACCTTACCTGGGGATTTCATGGCGGCAAACCTTTCATCATTTGCCAGCTTCTCTCTTAGAAGACCGCTGCCCTCCAGGATCTCTGCCTTCCTCTCCTCCAGCTTGGCAATCTGGGCTTTCAGGGCTGTGATCCTTTTCTTCAGCTCAGGCTTGCTTCTCCTGGACCCAGAGTTTGCCAGACTCTGAGTCCCACGCAGATCTTCTCTTGCAAGCCTGAGCTCTTTACTGCAGCGGTCGTATTCCGCAAAGCGTGCGGCCATGCGGGAGCAGTAGGTCTCACTTGATTCTTTGGGGCCTCTTTCAGCCCACATCTCCAAACTCTTCCTCCTTGTTTTCCTTCCACCACCAGATCTCTGGCTGGCACCTGTTGCTTGATGAGCAGAGCTTGCATTGCTGCAGACTCTGCTGGATCTTCTGCCTCCGGCTGGAACAATGGCTGTAGCAGTTTTCTCTCCACCCCCCGCCAGCCTTGAAGAACGGGGAATGGAGGCCTGAGGCTCCATGCAGGAAAGTTCTCCCAGGGAGCCTGCCACACCCCTGGGAAAGCCTTGATGTAAAATGCTGCTTCTCTGGATGTCTGGAGCTCAAAAGAGACACACCCGACAGCTTCTCACACAGAACTCCTCTGGACTAGAGGATGTGCTCTCTGCTGACACCTCTGTCCATGTCAAGAACTGTCCTGAGAAGGAGCAAACCCCCGTATCAAGCCTATCCTGCTCTAGACAGTTCCTGACATGAACAAAAGTGTCAGCAGAGAGCACTGTGGTAAGACAGAAAACAAATTCAAAAAGGAAAGAACTTCCTCTGTAGCATACAGCAGCTGATAAGAACTGGAAGGGTAAATATTTTTAAATAGAAGTAATTTACAAATCTGTTTTACTTTCTGGCACCAGTTTTAAAATGTTTTTTTTTTCCACTGGAGTACCCCTTTAACCATCCTGGATTAACACATTCAATGATCCTTTGCATCAGCTTTGCAGTACTGATACACAATTTTCCATATTCAAAGCTTATCATATCTTTAGAAGATGCTGTGGTTTGTAGTGAAATGTAAACCCAGGTAAATCATTTTATAGACAGGTAATATTGTGTAATTTTACAATTTTTTTGTTTCTGGAGTGGAAAATGCTCCAAATATTTTCAGTCCCTGACAAATGGGGGGACTGTGCAGCTCAGGAGTGCCCAGATCTGGCTCTTACTCACAGCTTTTGGCCTTGTTACTGCCTCTGGGATATGATTGGTTAGGTAGGTGTTCATACATGTGTTTTTGACATGTGCTGTGACTAGAGGATATGCAGTGGGTGCAGTTTTTTCTGGGCCCACGAGCCTGAGGGGCCCATAAGCTTTCTCTTTCCAATATGAGGAGACCAGTACTATAAATAAAGCATTATAGTGTGAGGTCCTGTTCCAGATATTGCATTTTGGCCTAGAATCTTCAAGTTATGCCTCAGGTGATTCCCCACACAATGTGAAGTAAAGACTGTAGGGGGCACTGATAGCTTGTGTTTATTACTGGGTCACAGCTGCAATTGCTAACTTGCTTGAAACTGTAATTTGTAACTAAGAATTGTACCTCCAAAGAGGTTTATTGTACCATCACTTCTTAAGGGTGGTTTTGCTGGATCATATGGCTTTGTCCAAGGGTTTGCTACCTACCTTAGTTTATTTTATGTGCAAATTGGCCACTATATGACTTGTATTTAGGATTTTTTTTTACAAGTTTCCCATTCTGTAGACTCTGAGTCTAATTATCAGTTTTCCATGAGCTCATCTCCAGAATGAGCAGTGACTAGTTGCTATGATGTCTCCCATACAGTACACACAGAAGAGGAGTTCAAGCTCCCCTGTGTAGGCATTTTTCTATGATAAGATACATTACAAAGTGTCTTATATTTACTTGTACTATTGATTGTTGTAATGGCAGTACCAATGTCAATTTCACTACATGCTAAAGTTCCTTGATCAGCTCAGAAGCTCAGTTTTAATGGTTTATTGTGTTAACACCAAAGTTGAAGATGAAGCCATTTTGTAATGTGTAATCTGCAAAATGTTTTTATTTTGTACTTTAAATATACACCAAAAATTTAGAAAAGGTCACCTTTACTAAATGAGAATTTAGATTAGTAGTCACAGTTTTAATTTTGGCATTTTCATATTTCATTTCATTGGTCATTTTTTTTGCAAAATCAACAAGAAAAATTCAATTGATGCTTTTACATTAGTTTCTCAGAAGCCAATAGGACTCTAATATTTTTTTTATGCTCAATCATTTCATAGGAAATTTCTGGGAAGCCAATTCATTTTTAAATGAATCGGTTTTATTGCCAGACTAAAATTCGTGGCAGACCACCGTTTTCAGTCCGGCAATAAAAACTGATACAGTTTAAAAATGAGCCAACCGGAGACACTACCTAACTCCGTCCAGCACATTCAAATGAATGGGATGCCGCACGGGTCCGGGTCTAGATCCAGCAGCCGTATTGCATATTCGTAGTGGGAATGCATGCACCCTTACAGTGGTTTTACTCACCGATCAGAAGATAAGCACCAGGGGGGGCATTTGCAAATAGTGGTGTAAATTCTTAACTGTTTTAGAGCACAAAAGTTGTGGCGATAGTTGCAGAATTGCACCAAATTTATCAAACAGAGCACAGGCTTTGATAAATTTTGCTGATGCAACTTCTAAGAAAGTCACAGATTTGCGGACTTGAGACTTTTGTGTGAAAATTTGCATATACCCTGACTCAAAAGTCTCACAGAAAAATGTAGGGCAGGGTTGAAATTACCTGACAAACTGTCTATTTCTGGGATCGTGGGACAATCTTGCGACATTCCGCAAAAAGTTGCACTTAATAAATCGGTGACCACTGCACAAAGTGCTCTAAATTGGTAAGAATCATGGAAATTATTCGAAAGCAATTTTCGCACAAAAAGTCACACAGACCCATTGTGCGACATTTTGTGAAACAAATATAGAGAATTTGTTTAAAAAAAAGCTTTCTAAATGTCTTGATAAATCCCCCCCACCCCCCAAATCTTAATTCTGTGACAACCTCTATAACTGGACAACACTTTGGAATATAGCCATTTCAGAGATAAGCTGATCAATGTAGAAATAGCCTCCCAGTGTTTTATAGAACATATGGAATAGGGTTGGTCTGGTAAGACAACCCCTTTAAACCTAATGAAGATGATTTAACTGGTTAATAAAGATGAACTCTGGAAATCACATTTCCCATTGTACCAATTGATTTATCTGAGCTGTTTACAAAGCAGCAGCCTGAATATGAATGGGATGCTTGGCCACAAGGGACACTGCACATGGGTAACTATTCCAGACTAATGTCACTCACACTGAAGAGGGGAGCTGGTACACTCCACAGGCACTCATGGCTTTGTTTGTCAGTCACAGAGACAGTGGCCAGGAACAAGTACAGGGATGTAGACTGTACAATTCTGGGGGGAGACAGTGGTGTGAGGGTTGCTTTTGGGGAATTTCACACCTGATAAAATGGCCATTTATTTTTAGTTGGGGACTAAGCAAGGTGAGATACTCAAGTTGATCTATAAGAGAATATGTGTTGGGGGAGGAAAATATTTTTAGCTTCTGAACATCGGCCAAACTAATTCACTGGATTCATCAAATCATAAAAGAAGTGTTGCAGGAAACCATTTAGCATTTCTGATCTTAAAGAAAATTTAAAATGTCTGCATTGGCCAGATTAAATAATGAATTTTAGTTTTAATATATGTGGAACCATTGCTGCCAAGATGCCTATTCATTCTCAGAGAAAAGTATAATGGTAGTTATCTCAAAAGCCTAATTTCATTAAATCAATTCTCCTAAATCTGTTGTCCTTTGCAATTTAGTGAAAGATTTGTGCCTATATTTTAGTAAAAGATTAAAAACTAGAAAGTAAGTTTGGAAATTTATTATAGCCGCATTTTAGTCGTTGATAGGAGGGAATTTTATTTTATAAATAAGACCTGTTATTTATAAATAATACCTGTAAATTAGAATCCACTGTGAAAAATACTACAAAGTCCTTTTAAGACATCAACTACTCAGCCCTTTACCTTTAGGGGGTACAATCACACATGTGCCCTGGTGCCTTGGGGAGCCTTAAAGGGGTATTCCGGGCAAAAACATCTGATTCCTCTATCCAAAGGGGGCCTCTGACCGTGGGGGGCCTGCTGCTGGGACCCCCCGTGATCTCCCTGCAGCACCCACATTCTATGCGGGGCTACGTCTCCAATTTCAGAGATCTCTGAGTTTTTGGGACTGGGGGCGTGATGTCACAACACGCCTCCTCTATTCATGTCTATGGGAGGTTTCCAAAATTGGAGACACAGCCCCGCATAGAATGCAGGTGCTGCAGAGAGATCGCGGGGCATCCCAGCAGCAGGCCCCCGTGATCAGACATCTTATCTCCCTCCTTTGGATGGGGGATGAGATGTTTTTGGCCAGATTACCCCTTTAAGGATCCTCCAGCAAAAAAGATAGCAGAATTACATAGGGACAATGCAGTGCGATGAAGATTAATAATACTTGCAAATGAATGCAGTACCTATAGACATAGAAATATGACTATACAATGTAATACTTCAGAATAAAGGTATTTCATTAAATGAAATATGATGGATAAGGGGGGGGGGGGATGAGTTATAATGTTGGACCAGGGCCCAGGAGTGTCCGGTTACACCGCTACACTTCACTACTGTTTGTGTAGAAGTAAAGACATTTGTAGATCATGATAAAACAATAGCTGTTGGCATTTTCAAGGCTATTTGGATAATATGAATAGTCATGCAATATTCTAACAAATGTGACAATTTGATGACATTTAGAAGTATGCCTATATAAAAACATGACCATATCACTTAAATATTCTATAACAAGCAGTGCGCCAAACAAAGAACTCCAAATATTTTAGTCCCTGGCAAATATAGGGACCGGGCAGTTTAGGAGTGATCAGGATCTGGCTTTTACAGCTCCTGGTGTGGGCACTGCCACTGGGACATGACTGGTTAGATAGCTCTTCATACATGTGTTTTTTTGACTTTATAATTTGTTTAACGTATTACAAGAAATTCCACTGAACTTAAAGCGGCACTCCAGGATACCAAAACGTATCCCCTTCCTCTATCCTAAGGATAGGAAATAAGTGTCAGATTACAGGGGGTCCGACTGCTGCCCCAACCCTCTTAATCTCTCGTACAGGGCCCCGCCTTCCTTCTAAATGGAGTGTGTTGCACAAAGCAATGCCCAACACCCCCCCTCAATGCAGCTCTATGGGAGAGCCAGAGAACACCGAGTGCAGCGCTCTGGCTCTCCCATAGAGCTGCATTAAGGTGTGTCTGCCGTCACTTTGTGCGGTGACCGAACACACCCCATTCAGGAGGAGAGGCGGGGGGGGGGGGGCGTAAGAGAGATCTCAGGGTCCCCCTGCTTACTGACACTTATTGCCTATCCTTAGCATGGGGATACATTTTTGTATCCCGCATTACTCCTTTAATCGGAGGCCTGAGGGAGCCCTTAAGGTCTCTTTTCCCCCTATGAGGAGACTAATATTATACTTTGAGATCCTGTCACAGATGTAGCATGTTGGCCTAGCATCTTCATGTTATATGCCTCTAGTGATAGGTATGGTACTAGTGCTTGAACCACATTGCTGATATCTTGAAAAATATCTTTGGACCTTCACTGATAAAGAAATACAAATAAAAATAGCTGACAATGTTTTAAATTCAGGTGCACAAAAGGCAGCCAACTTACTACTAAATAGGTATCTGGACAAAACTAGGGTCAGTAAATTTTGAATTTCTTGGTAACTCCTAGTCCTATTTTTACTGTTTGTAAAGAGAACAATAATACTTGTATAATAGGAAATAGTTAATAAAGCATTTCCCTAATATATTTATTAAAAAAGACAACCTTCAATTGAACTTTGAGTAAATGAAATTGCAAACCAATAAGTACAACAGCTTTCTGCATAGAGTCATGTCCATGCAACTCCTTTATCAAAGCTTCACGAAATCTCTGCTGCACACATCTTTCTACTGTATTAATGCAGTGTGATATTGTCAGTAATAATTGCACTACTTTAAAAGTAAAGCACAAACTAAAGAGAGAGAAAGTTCTTTCTTCTCTGTGTAAGAGTAAATCAAAGAACGTCACCACATTGGCTAGATAAAAGTCCGGCTCTCATTTAAAGAGGAGTCACAGAGAATGTTAAAACAAAAAAGCCTGCCAAATGAATACATGATGAGGACGTAAACGTTCATCTGAAGGGGAAACACAGACAAATATGATTTGGGCTTAATTACCTCTCACTAATGTGCAGCCACTCCTGCCACCACTTTATTTGATGTGATCTGTTGTGATCTTCAGAACTTTCACAGTAACATCATTAAAACTGCTGCAGTGGACAGGCTCTGTGCTCAGATAAAGCTTCTCATTTATTTTAAGTTGTTTGGGAAAAAAAATCTTTCAGGGAGATGTCCACCTCAAAAGGCGCAGAATAATAGTTATATAAAATGATGCTGATAACATTCAATATAATGTGTAGAACAGCTACATGGAAACCTAAAAGACATAATTACCCTATTACTCTAGTATTACTGACTACAGTACATTTATGCCAGTCTACAAGACCCTGGTGATTAGCTGTTATTTTCAGAAGAAGCCAAATTTGGGCATTCACTTCCACTGTCTTAAAAATTGTAGCATTGCTGTAAATAACTCTGCTGTAAATAACATTGCTATAAATATCTGTTCGGGCTCCAGCATAGACTCTTTCACCATCTCTTATGCCAGGTGGAGTATCAGGTTTCTGTAGCAATGGCCATGGGAGTCACAGAGTTGTTCATCATGCTCTGAGATGGCCAAAGGGAAGTGTTATTAGCCAGGCTAATCAGCCGCAGTCCCGGCGTGCACAACTTCTAGTAGCCGGATATTTTAATCCCAGCAGTTTGTTCAAACTTTGCTCCTGATTGTAGTTTTCCTGTCTTAGTAGCTTTTGCATTCCTGTTTGCCTTGCCTATGCTCTAACCTTTTTGGCTTTTTTTCTGACTTCTTTCCTGCCTGCCATCCTGTGCCATGTAGTTTGTCTGTTCTAATCCTTGCCTGCCTTTAAAGGGGTATTTCACCCCTAGACATCTTATCCCCTGATCGTGGGGGTACTGCTACTGGGGACCCCCGAGATCTTGGCTGCAGCACCCACTGTCATTACTGCACAGAGCAAACTCGTTCTGTGCGTAATGATGGGAGATACAGGGGCCGGAGCATCGTGACATCACGGCTCCGCCCCTCATGATGTCATGGCCCACCCCCTTAATGCAAGTCTATGGGAGGGGGTGTGACGGACATCATTCCCCCTCCCATAGACTTGTATTAAGGGGGCGGGCCGTGACGTCATGAGGGGCAAAGCCGTGACATCACGATGCTCCAGCCCCTGTAACTCCCGTCAATACGTGATTGTTTAGCGATCAGGCATCTTATCCCCTATCCTTTGAATAGGGGATAAGATGTCTAGGGGAGGAGTACCCCTTTAACTAACTCTGCTGCCTACTGTTTTGTACACCTGGTTCTTTCTGGTTTTGACTCTGGCCTGCCTGACTTTGCGCTATCTGTTTATCAATTTTCTGCATATCTGTTTTGTGCTTCCTGGTCTGTTTCATTGTTTACCCTTTTTGACCTGTTACCTTATCTCAGTACTGGTTTTGTTTTTATAGTTGTGTCAGCATTGCTACCCCCTGCACTTATCCAGAGTAGGGACTATGGTCTAGTTGGGGATCCTACACTTAGGGTGGACCATCTGACCAAGCAGACAGAGAAAGTTGTGGTAGCCCTTGGGGGGTGTATGGTAGGGATGGTATGATGTTGGTATATGAGGGGTTAATATTAACCCAGTCACTCGTGACGCCAGGGTGAGGGCAGGTATGCTGAATCTATGTTTCAGCCTATCGCCACCCTTCCCAGAAGCGATAGGTGCAATGAAATGACTGAAGGTCCATAAGCGGATTTAACTTGAAATTGAATAACTTTACTGCAGTGCTTGCAATATCCAATGCCTAGTAACAGTGTCATATAACAGTTCTTAAGTTGCTTAGCAACTGGCAGAAGTTGTGGACCTTGCATTAAACTTATAGTCTCTGAATTTAGGGAGTGATGTGCAGATCCATCCGGATTTAGGGGAAATATTGGGTCCGGTGATACTGCAGAGTGCTTAGGGGATGCATTCAGCCGTTGCCGCAAGGCTCAGGCCTAACTAACTGCGATTACTTCTATACAGGTCTTGCTTGCTTGCTATCCCAGGAACAAGAGAGAAATAAGATGGCCGCCGCTCCCTTATATGGGCAGGGGGCGTGGCGATTTTGATTGGTCCGAACGTCTGCCACTCACTTTACATGGTATCATGGGATTGCTTACATCACAGGATTTATATACATTGCAAAACCCAAAATGAGGCTAGAGATAACAAAGTGAGGCCTGGAACGCATCCAGAATGAGGCTTGGAACGCATCACATGACCCGAAGGCCCTGCGATACCATGGAAACAAGTAATTAACCATTTATATGCAGAAATAATACTATATACATTATTCTATGGATAAATTAGGAATCTATACACTATAATAGAGGCGACTAGGGGCGGACTGACTAACAGATATTACTAAGTCCCTAAGTCCTAGGGACTCTGGCTACGGGGACCCATAGATAAATAAGTACCGAATGAAATGCGGTACTGGGACACCACAAAGTCATTGTGGGTGAGCTCAGGGCTGCACTATTCCCTGCCCAACGTGACAAATGCATACTGGATAGTTAAGTGCATGGAGACCTTGTGACTCCAAATTGGGGCAACCACTACTAGGGTATATGAAGGGTATATATGAACAGGGTTTCTAATTGAATGGCAACCGATTGAAAGCTGTAGTTAATGTCTATATGTGTATACTGTGGATTGAGATATACTGTATATATACAAATATATATATATATATATATATATATATATATATATATATGTCTTCAAATACTTTTGCATCCAGATGTTAAGTTCTAGTTGTATCATTTGCTTTTTTCTCAAAATCTGACTTTGTAAAAAGACCAAAGTTAGTCATGCCTTAAAGCAAAAAGTACCATAGTAAGAGTTGAAATGTTTAAAAGGCATGCAGATATTCAGAGTATACTTATTACTAGACTTCATAAATCTGTGGTTTGTGTATTCTAATATTTATCAGTATTAGTTAATGATGGAAAACAGAATATTATATTGCTTTGTTTTTCAATGACTATTAAATGTAATTAATAGAGTAATTTCTATTGTATCCAATTTACATATTTTATTAATCACATTAAACAGATTCTGAGAAATTCATGTACCTTTGTAAGTTTTCCATTATTGGCAAAAACCTCATGCACCATTAGCTAAAATGGGAACTATGCTATTTGAACAGTTTAAACTGTTGTTTAAAATAATAGGTCTAGAATGTTTTCTTCTACTAACAAACCTACTGCTTCAAAAGTATCTGTGACCAAAATGCAGTTTTCCTGTGTCCTTGCACAATCACTATAGAAACATATGATAATACATTTTGCTCTGAGACCTTGCATACTGTGCTGAGTTTCATTGCGCCTGATTGGTCATATCCCACCCTGCAGGTTCAGCCGTTCAGACACAAACTGACCCTTTAGACTTCTGACAAAATGGCACAGAGACAAAAAAAAGTAATGTATATCATGTAAAATATATCAATAATTTATAATGATGAAACTTTCAAGACAGATACTGACGGGCAGATATTTACTGTGGGACCAAAAAATAAATAAAGGTTCCCTACACAATTAAAATGCAGTCCAGACTCCAAACTGCAAGTTGTAGAATGGGTTTAGAAGGTATTTACGAGTGCACTGGGCTAATAAATAATAGTATGCAATTATGGTTAATTGGGTAGTGTACAAGAAAAAAAATACTTTGGCTTTCTAGTAATCCTAACATTTATTAGGCTAATGAAGACAAAAATAGGACTGGCAATAGCCACTAAATAAAGCTGGCGACACCTAGCTAGTAACCCAAAAGGTACATAGAAGACCAGAAAAAAAAAAGTGGGGGCTAGGCAAAGATGGCCCACACAAGAAAATTACATAACATTGTCCTGTTACACTTTCTGAAAACAGTCTTCTCTGTCCCTGCTTCCCAGTCCACTCATGTCTGCTGAGGACCAAACCATTAATGTGAAGAGGCAAAGCTCATATTACTTTTCAATATATTTTATGGCAGCAGGAAGCCTTTCTCAGATAAGAAAGCAGCAATCCTACTACTACTTTGACTGAGAAAGGCTTCCTGCTGCCTTAAAATATATTGAAAAGTAATATGAGCTTTCCCTCTTCAGTAGTAATATGAGATCCGCCACTTCACATCATTGGTCTGGTCCTCAGCAGAGAGGGGGGGGGGGAGTAGGGATGGAGCAGACTGCTTTTAGTAAGAGTGGTGGGAGGTCAAAGCTACATGCCAGACTACCTAGCTATCAGCTCAACTGATAATAGAATACCTGTGCCGTCTGGCTAATAACATTATATTAGTAAGTTGCTTTATTATGCTTTGACATTATACATAGGTTGTTTTTTTTTTTGGCAGAACAACCCTAGTAAAGTTTGGTAAAAAGAATGGGCAAATGCATTTCACTCGATTAATGTTGTGCGCCAAATGTGCCAAAAATTCCCTTTTTTCAGCAAAAGTCAGCATGAGCTAATTTTCCAAAATGTATATATTCGCAATCTGAGTCATTTATTAAATTCCTCCCCCTGTTTTTGCTGCCATTTCACACACATTTATGAATATAAAGAATTTCACAATGAAAGCCTAGAAGGACCAGGTTTAAAAGAATAAATGACTAGCTATTTTAAATCTTTCCCTACTAATATGGATATCTGTATATACGTTCAGCTCTACTTGCTCTATAACATGCTGCCCACATGTTAGGGTGTATTTACAATATGGTGGATCCCCTTTGAAGGTGCAGTCACGTGTACAGTATTCTGTGCATATTTAATGCACATATTTGACGCTACAGATTTCAATGTAAACCAAATAACTGACCACGGCATCAAACTACAAATATGCACAGGATACTGTAGGTGTGAATACACACTAAACAAGAACATTTTACAAACTAGAAGCCATTTTAGGATTCATTTGACCTAATAGTGTAGAATTATCACCTAAAACTCTAAAATTCAATTCAATCCTCCTTAGCAAGCTATAAATGTGTAGTAAATTTAAGGCAGCCAGAAATGTACACAGCCATCTGTCGGATGTCCACCTCTACCCTTTTTCATTTCTAGGTGGGGTTTTCCTGGTACAGAGTCTCTCCTCTTTTTTTACTTTTTCAGTTACGCTGTTATTAAAGACCAGCTTTTTACTGACTTAAGAGTTTATGGATATTTACAGAGAACCTGCAGGTAAGAAAAATCTTCTGGAGATTAGGAAAAATGCAAGGAAATAATACAAAACCTTATTTTTAAAAAAATGCAAAACAGGGTTATATTGCCTAATAGAAACAATCCACTATTCTTTTGGGAAACTGCACTTAGAGATTTATGGAATTAGATTTAAAGTGACCAAGTGAGCTGTTATACTTTGACTCTCCCGTGTAACTGTTGAAGCAGAGTGTAGGAAACATGCCTAAAGGATATAGTCACCTGGCAATATTCCAATCCACACTATTCTAGTTTCTTATCGGTATAAGCTAATGCCCTCACTACAGAGTGATAGCTGGAGATCAACAAAAAAAGATGCAACCCCCTGTGATATTGTGGAAAAGGCAGCTTAAAACAGAGGTGAGGAGTCTGCTCACTGTGGAATATATTTACAACTAAAGAGTGGTTGAAGAGGTTATTCAGAATTAGAAAAACTGATAAAAATGAAAAAAAAAAAAAAACAGTGCTACACTTGCCCTTAGGTTGTGTGTGATATTGTAGCTTAGTTCCAATGAAGTTAATAGAGTTAAGCTGTAATAACACAGACAATCTGAAGACAGGTGTTTTGTTTTTTGTTTTTTTTTAAATCCAGGATAAGCCCTTTAAAACTATGGAGGATCTCAAAGAAACACATTACCTGATTATGGCCCTTATCTAGGAAACAACATGATTTGCACATACATTATTTACTTATCAATTATACTATCATTCAGTCTTCTGAACACATAGGAGGACATGAATCTTCTGCAGTGTTTTGGTTCGCCACACATTCAGTAAATTAAGCTTTGCCCATTTTTGTTTTTACTCTTAGTAAGTTAAATGGCCCCATGGTTGCCATTGTGCCTGATACACAAATATACACCACCTATTGAGGTATATTTTTTTAAAAAATATACCTCAACATTTTCCAACATTTTTTCAAATTGAATTTAAGTGCCTAAAATCAGCCCTAATGTGGGACCTAAGGTGCGCATCCCTGCTGGAACATATGTTCAAACATAGCAACACAATTTCTGCACACATAAAGTGTTACTTTAGAGGGTCTGCGCCACTGGTGTGGCTTTATAACGGTCCCCCATACTGTTTTCTGATGTCATTTTGTATACATGAGAATCAATATTTCCAATTTAGGTACCAAACAAATAATGAGTTTGGAAAAGTACAACATTACTATTTGTTGTTTTGTTGCTAAAATGACTACCACCCTACTGCTTTAGAATCAAATCTACTTTAGTAAAATGATGCTATCACTTAATCTCATACTGTGTAATAACAATAAAGTGTCAGCTACAAGAAGATAGAGATCTACAACTTATCAAACATTACACTGTTTTCAAGAGCATTCCAACAAAAAGATACATTTGCACATCTCACCCACTTGTTTACAGAGGGCCAACAAAACTGCCAACAAACTTAGATACATTTATCCCAGATATATAGACACAGTGTTGTGCTTCTTAAAAAGTAAGAAGTACTCACATTTTTTTAATTGTAATAAAATTATTATAAAATGTAAACAGTTTTTCTGTTTTAACTTTCTTAAAGAGTACCTGTAATAAACTTGATTTTTAATCCTCCCAGTTCACTCCTCCTATCACGATAAACCACCCCTGCCTCTATTTTTAATTATTTTGTCGTTTTCTTCTTCGATATCGTTCTGTAATTTCTGCTCAATCAGCTCCAAAGACTGCAAAGGGGAGTCCCCAGAAGGCTTGACATCATCTTAAGCCCTGCAGGGGAGAACTTTCTCTCTCACTCTGCTGCACACAGTCAAGAGTAGTTCAGTGTGAGATGGGCTGTGATTGGTTGAAACCATATACACCTCTCAGCTCTCGACACTGAATTCTACAGAGTGCCAGCTCTGCCCAGTAGCTTGCAAAGGGAGCAGAAATATTCAGCACAATATTTAGCACTATGCACTGAAGGTATCATGACTCTACAGTCATCTCAAAGGGAGCCATTGTATTCTGTGTGATATTCAGCTGTACACACTCCACCCTTCACCTGCATTTCCTGACTTTCATCTCTACCAGGCTGCTACAGGAGGCAATATGCAAGCAGGACTGCCGGAAGGACCAGAAGGTCGACCCCTGGTGGTGGAGTTAATTTAACACAGAAAGTTAATAAATTATTTTAAGAAGTATATTAGAAATTTTATTCATTTAACATATCATTTTTATTACTAATGATAGATACCATTTAACCGACACAAGTAAACTCTCCTTCACCAACTGAACACTTCTCTCCCTGCTCCCTGTCTTTAAGACCAGGGCAGTCCTATATAACTGCTTAATGTACAGACATGGCCATAAATGTTAGCACCCCTGATATTTTTCAAGAAAATTAAGTATTTCTCACAGAAAAGGATTGCAGTAACACATGTTTTGCTATACACATGTTTATTCCCTTTGTGTTTATTGGAATAAAATAAAAAAAGGGAGAAAAAAAAAGCTAATTGAATATAATGTCACACCAAACAGAAAAAATGGTCTGGACAAAATGATTGGCACCCTCAACTTAATATTTGGTTGCACAGCCTTTGGAAAACATTACTGAAATCAGTTGCTCCCTATAACCATCAAATAGCTTCTTACACCTCTCAGCCACTTTTCCTTAGCTAATTCCTCCAGGTCTCTCTTAATGGAAGGCGCCTTTTCCCAACAGCTTAAGATCTCTCCACAGGTGTTCAATGGGATTTAGATCTGGACTGATTGCTGGCCACTTCAGAACTCTCCAGCGCTTTGTTGCCATCCAATTCTGGGTGCTTTTTGATGCATGTTTGGGGTCATTGTCCTGCTGGAAGACCCAAGATCTTGGAGGCAAACCAAGCTTTCTGGCACTGGGCTGTACAGTGCGACCCAAAATCCATTGGTAATCCTCAGATTTCATAATGCCTTGCTCACATTCAAGCCACCCAGTGCCAGAGGCAGCAAAACAACCCCAAAACATCATTGAACCTCTACCATATTTTTTTCTTTGTAGGCCTCATTCCATTTTTGGTAAACAGTAAAATGATGTGCTTTACAAAAAGCTCTATCTTGGTCTCATCTGTCCACAAGACATTTTCCCAGAAGGATTTTGACTTAGTCAAGTTCATTTTGGCAAAATGTAGCCTTGCTTTTTTATGTCTCTGTGTCAGCAGTGGGGTCCTCCTGGGTCTCCTGCCATAGCATTTCATTTAATTTAAATGTCGACAGATAGTTAGCGGTGACACTGATGCTCCCTGAGCCTGCAGGACAGCTTGAATATCTTTGGAACTTGTTTGGGGCTGCTTATCCACCATCTGGACTATCATGCATTGACTCCTTTCATCAATTTTTCTCTTTCATTCATGCCCAGGGAGATTAGCTACAGAGCCATGGGTTGCAAACTTTTTGATAATGTTGCGCACTGTGGACAAAAGCTAATCTAGATCTCTGGAGATGGACTTGTAACATTGAGATTGTTGACATTTTCCCACAATTTGGATTCTCAAGTCCTTATACAGTTCTCTTCTCCTCTTTCTGTTGTCCATGCTTAGTGTGGCACACACAGACACACAATGGAAAGACTAAGTGAACTTCTCTCCTTTTTATCTGCTTACAGGTGGGATTTTTATATTGCCCACACCTGTTTTTTTCCCCAGGTGAGTTTAAAGGCGCATCACATGCTTGAAACAATCTTATTTTTCCACAATTTTGAAAGGGTTCCAATCATTTTGTCCAGCCCATTTTTGGAGTTTGGTGTGACATTATGTCCAATTTGCTTTTTTTCCTCCCTTTTTTTTGGTTTAGTTCCAATACGCACAAAGGGAATAAACATGTATATAGCAAACCATGTGTTACTGCAAGCCTTTTCTGTGAAAAATAATTCATTTTCTTGAAAATTTTCAGGGGTGCCAACATTTACGGCCAAGACTGTAACTATCTTGGTCAGGTGGTTTAGAGCTGGGAGAGAACATCCTTAGCTTACTCTAATATATCTATTGATCAGACCTGACACATCAAAGTTTTTTTTTACGACGACTCCCATTTAAGGTTATAAATGTGTTGAAGAGTTCCCTTTCTCATGTATACTCCACTAATGAGATATATAAGTATCTGTAATAGTTTTAAGATGATATACACTTTTCATGTAAAGAGATTGTGTTTTACTGTTGTCATGTCAACTAGCTATCTATAAATCATTTCACAAACTTTTCACCACTGCTTCAACTTAGTAAAAAGCATCACAACGGCAGCAACAGGGGATCGAGCAGGTGAGTATTACATTTTGGTACCCAAGCTTGGTCTGTCTGCTAAGTATAAATACATTTTAGATATATAACTACTTTTTTAGTAGGTATTATTTTTCATCTGGTGCAAGAAAGGCTTAACTAAATAATAATCATTATTATTAATATAATTAGAGATGAGCGAACTTACAGTAAATTCGATTCGTCACGAACTTCTCGGCTCGGCAGTTGATAACTTTTCCTGCGTAAATTAGTTCAGCCTTCAGGTGCTTCGGTGGGCTGGAAAAGGTGGATACATTCCTAGGAAAGAGTCTCCTAGGACTGTATCCACCTTTTCCAGCCCACCGGAGCACCGGAAAGCTGAACTAATTTATGCAGGAAAAGACATCAACTGCCGAGCCGAGAAGTTTGTGACGAATCAAATTTACTGTAAGTTCGCTCATCTCTAAATATAATCTTCATGAACTGTACTAGAAGGAGGTGAAAAAAACTGCAAAATTTCCTCCAGTGGTGCCCAGTGCATTTGACTTTTTCAACACAGTATTAGGAGGATGCTTTACCCTAACACAAGCTATAGAAATCTGGTACCCCTAAATTTGAGCTCTACATTTCGGGTAACTGTATCATAACTACTGGCTGGTACAAAGTTACCGTATTTTTCGCCCTATAGGACGCACCGGCATATAAGACGCACCCAATTTTTAAGGTGCAAAATCTAGAAAAAAAAAGATTCTGCACCCAACAGTGGTCTTCAACCTGCGGACCTCCAGATGTTGCATAACTACAACTCCCAGCATGCCCGGGAGTTGTAGTTATGCAACATCTGGAGGTCCACAGGTTGAAGACCACTGGATAGGAGGTAATACTCACGTGTCCTCGCCGCTCCGGACCCGTCACTGCTGCCCTGGATGTCGCTCCATCGCTGTCGCTGCGTCCCCGGGGTGTCCCCGACGCTCCGGACATCTTCTTCCCCAGGATCCATGCTCTATGTCGCCGTCATGTCGCTACGCATGCCACTCCTATTGGATGACGGGACGGCATGCGCGACGACGTGATGACGTCGAAGGAGAGCGTCGCCATGCAGGGAATCCCGGCACGGAGCAGACACCGAGGAGGCAGGTAGGGTCCCTCTCGTGTCCTGTAAGCTGTTCGGGACGCCGCGATTTCACCGCGGCGGTCCCGAACAGCCCAACTGAGCAGCCGGGTTAGTGTCCCTTTCGCTTCAGACGCGGCGGTCAGCTTTGATCGCCGCGTCTGAAGGGTTAATTGAGGGCATCACCGCGATCTGTGATATCCTGTATTAGACGCGGGTCCCGGCCGTTGATGGCCGCAGGGACCGACTCGATAGGTGTGTATTCGCCGTATAAGACGCACCAACTTTTCCCCCCAGTTTTGGGGAGGAAAAAGTGTGTCTTATATGGCGTAAAATACGGTACATAACAAAAATATCTATTATCTAACTTGTAAAGTTCTCTTATATCAATGTGCTCTTACTTTATAGCTTTATAATGTTTCTGCATTCTAAAGCAGAACAATGTAAATTGAGGCCACAAACGCACAGAAAAGGGTGCTTATGAAGGAGTTATTCTGCAACTTCTGCCTATTTTACATATTTTCGACATCATTTAAAATAGATCAAACTTTATGTGGCTGGCGCTGGGGTCACTGAGTGATTTGATTACAGATAGGTAGCTTTACCTTCAACATCAAGATGGTAAAAGCATTTTTTTTGATGCTTAAGAACAGACATTTGCATAATTAGATTGACCTGCAGGTTAATATGCTCTGAAAAGTGAAAATAAATTAGGATACATTAATGATGTATGGGTCAGTTCAATGGAAACACATAGGGCTTGAGTAATGCTTGTCTGACTGTTCAACTACTAATGTAACACATGCTTAAAATGCAGCGACTCCTAAGCTCTCCTAAGCAGCAGTCATTCACAATGTACTCTTTAGTCTTCTAGACATAGCTCATTAACTTTGTCTGCAGGAGTGATACTGCACTTCTGATCTGCAAAGCAGACATCTTTCGCATTGCATTCTGGCTGATGCGTTCTACGGGAGTCCTTATATATCTATTCACCGGCTTAAAAAGGATGTCTTAATTAGAACGACCCACATCTTTCTGTCCTGACCGCAGCTAGAACAAATGAGGAGCCAGTTGAAGAAATTATAGCATAGCAGGATTTAGTCCCCATAGTGTGTCTGAAGAAATCTGTTCTCATCTTTAAATCAGACATGAAGGACAGGTTCCCAAATTACAACATTAAGAGAAGCTCTGCCATCCATTTCCAGCATTAAATAAAAATTTTTTAAAAAGGAAGGACTACCGTCTTTTTACGAGAAGATGGGTTTAGACATCAAAATTAAAATTTGTCAGAATGCCTTTAGGAGGTGTTATATGGAGTAATGACAATTTATACTATTGTTACTATTGTAAATATACATGAATACTCCTGTCACTGGGCATTACATTGTTATTCTCGTAACAAGTTTTCACCTGCGCACTGGATAGATGAGAACAAGATTTGTGTGGGTCCAACCACTGGGATCCATCGTCAAAGCAGGGGTCCTCTGTTCCCAATTTCATTGGATGAGTGGTCAAACATGTGAGTTGATTCTCTGTTCAAAGTCTATGGAACTGACAAAAATCTCTATCAATGTCATAGACTTTGAATTGAGCTGCTAAACACAATTCTGAAATCAACAGTTGAACCCCCACTTATCTTGCAGTTGTCACCTATACAGAGAATAGATTCATTCTTGTTAAAACCAGAATATAACTATTATTATTATTATTAGTTATTAAAATAATAATAATCATCATAATAATAATAACACCTATTCATTTTATTATTATTATAATAATTATAATTATTATTATTATTATTATTATCAACTATTCCTGCATAATCCTTCCTTTGTCGATCAAGTCCTTTTAGCCACTCAGGAAAAACAAATAAAAAAATACGGCTTCCTGTTTTTCACTGGTCATCAGACAATTTTTTTGGATTAGTCAGCAAATATTGTTGGGTCAAAAATGATTGACATATTTTAGAAATGATACATTTATTGGATGGACAGAAAAAATAGTTTTTGCAGTGCAGAAGCCTTTTCAACAGGTGGGTTTACAAATGACTAAAAGATTAACACAACTTTAAAAATGTGTATCTGGTGAATTGACCTAAAGCAATTTTTTTTTTTTTTTTGCTAAAATGTTTATAAACAGCACCACTGAATGACCTATGTGTTTCTCCTAAAATTATCATTAGGGATGAGCGAATTGAATGTGACAAATCCAAATTCGTTACAAATTTCATGAAAAATTTGATTTGCAACGAATCGCTTCATTAAACTCCATTTAGTGAGGTCCAGGCTCCAGGGCATCTAAAATGGCGGATCCACATGTGAGGACATGAGGCAAGGAATTCTGGGAAGGTGAGAAAAAGGTTAGGCAGGATGACCCTGAATCACATGCAGGATGCAGCCTATCAGCAGCCAGTCTCCCCTGTGATGTCACAGCCCTATATAATGAGCTGCCATATTGCGGCCAGTCACTTCATTCTTTCACTGCAGAGAGATAGATAGGGACATACAACACTGTGTGTTGCACAGAAAAGCTTTTTCCATCAGCGATTCACCTCCTAGTCAAGTCAGTGTTCTGTTGTAAAGAGAAAGGAAGAGAGAACAGTGTGTGTTTCACAGAAAAAAATTCTTACTGCAGCAATTTACCTCACAGTCAGAGAGCAGTGTGTTGCACAGAAGAACAGCAGTGATTCAGCTCAAGCACAAATCTTGCCTAGAAGCACTGATAGGGAAGGGAGTGAGATTTTGGGTGTAGTACTGGTGTGTACTGCTGGTGTTGTGTACAAATACTTTTTTAAGCGCACTGTAGCGCATTTTTCTGCCTTTATAAGTGCATAGCACATACATACATCTAAGTGGTGTACTATTTTGTTCCCGTTAAAGTCTCAAGGGCCTAGATATTTTGTTCCCGTTAAAGTCTCAAGGGCCTAGATACTGTAAAAGGCCAGGCAAAAGTACTCACCGGCTGGTGTAAACAAATACTTTTTTAAGCGTACTATAGCGCATTTTTCTGCCCTCATAAGTGCATACCACATATGTACATCTAAGTGTTGTACTATTTTGTTCCTGTTAAAGACTCAAGGGCCTAGATACTGTGAAAGGCGAGGCAAAATTACTCACTGGTTGGTGTTGTACACAAATACTTTTTTGAGCATGCTGTAGCACATTTTTCTGCCCTTATAAGTGCATACCACATACGTACATCTAAGTGGTGTACTTTTTTGTTCCTGTTAAAGTCTCAAGGGCCTAGATACTGTGAAAGGCCAGGCAAAAGTACTCACTGGCTGGTGTTGTACACATATAGTATAGTGGGAAATCTGGAGTCAAACGGGCCTTGGGGAGACCACCTGCTTCACGGTAGCCTACCTTCTCGGGAAGTAGTGGAACAAGGGTTCCTGGAGACGGCGGCAGTAGCAGTCAATTAGTGAGGACTGTTGGTGGGAAAATCAACTACTCGGCGGTATGGCCGTTTTTCATCAAGCACCTGGAGGAGGTTAACATAGCCACATTCAAGATGTGTTGGCAGAAGGTGAAGCGTGGCCAGGGTCCCAATGTTGGCACCATGGCTATGCTGAGCCACCATAAAGCAGCCTGGGAGAACTGTAGCTCTGATGTGGTGGTCTAGCCTGCTGCATCACCCAGTGGCACACTGCTCCCTGTTCCAGCCAGCCAAGGCTCCACCACCTCAGCCGAAGGGAGCTGTGTGTCATGCCCTCCTTCTGTCACTTCAGATACTCTTGCTCCTCCTACTTTGGGTCAGTCATTCCACCAGCAATTCATCAGCAAAGCCATGTGCAAGAGACAACAGTATGCGCCCACTCATCCAACGGCACAGATGATGAATCTGCTCCTGTCCAGGTTGCTGGTGCTGCAGTCCCTCCCTTTTCGAGTGGAGAGTCCCAAGCTGTCATTTCTTTGCGAAGAAGGCAGTACCAGCCCTGCACAATTTTGTGGAACAGAAGGTGGGCCAGTCCTTGAGCCTGTCGGTGTGTACCAAAGTGCACGGCAGCGCCGACATCTGGAACTGCAACTATGGTCAGGGACAATACATGTCCTTTACGGCCCACTGGGTGAATGTGGTTCCTGCACAGCAACAACAGCAACATGGACATGTCACGCCGCTTCCTCCTCCATGCTCTCAGGCCATTGGTCCTGGGACAGTGTGCGACTCCACCTCCTCATCCTCCACCGTGTCCTCAGCCTCCTCTGCACAGACAAGTCTCAGTGTCCCTTCAGTATACCATGTGTGCTAGGCACGGCGGTGTAATGCTGTTCTTCACATGGTTTGCCTTTCACGAACAGAGTCACACAAGGGAGGAACTGCTAAAAGTCATTCATAAAAAAATGGGAACATGGCTTTCTCCACAAAAACTGGAAATGGGAATCATGGTGACTGACAACGGGAAGAACATCTTGTCTGCGCTGCGACAAGGAAGGCTGAGCCATGCGCCCTGCGTGGCACACATGTTCAATCTGGTTGTCAAGTGGTTCCTGAAGTGTTAACACCATTTGCAAGAAATCCTAACAATGGGAAGGAAACTTTGCATGCACTTCAGCCACTCGTACACCGTAAAGCACACCCTCCTCTTGAGCTGCAGCATCAGAACTGGATCCCCCAACATAGTCTGATTTGCGATGTTGCCACACGTTGGAATTCCACCCTCCATATGTTGGAACGTCTATATGAACACAGAAAAGCCATCACCGATTTCTTGATAATCCAAGCAGATAGGGGTACTCCCCTGTGTAACTTCAATGTGAACCAGTGGCAGCTCATATGTGACACCTGCCGTTTGCTCATGCCCTTTGAAGAAGCCACATTATCAGTCAGTCGCCAGGATTACGGGATGAACAAAATCATTCCACTGCTTCATTTCCTACAACACGTGTTGGAAACACTGGCTGGTCAGGGCAATGGAGATGTGGCGCCTACATCTCACGGCCACTTGAGAAAGCCACTTTGTGGCCAAACGTCGGGCAGGCAATGTGACATTGATTTTCATTTCAACTCACCCTGAGAGTTGTGGACTGCAGCCACAACATCTCCAATTCGGGGATTATTAAGCATGCAGTAGCATGCAATCACAATTTATTTTTCAATAGTGAGTATCATGGCTCAATAAAAGTTATGTTTTAACATTGGATGGGAAATATAGGGTTCTAGTGATCGCTTAGCGATCAATTGTAAATAATTATTCTATAATAACCCTCCATCCATAGGTCCTCTCTATTGTTATTGTATTCAGCTACCATATGGTCTCCTGATGCTGCTTGTACATTACTTTAAATTGAAGATTTATGGTAGGTAGTGCTACCTTTAAAAACATTTTCTTTTAAAATTCATCTTTTAATCTTAGGGATTGTTAAGCCCTATCGTCTCCTCATGCTGTCGCCAACTCCAGGCTGCGTCATTCAGCCACTATATGGTCTCCTCATGCTGCTGGGACATTACCTAAACATTTTTATGGTAGCACTAGCAACTATAAATCTTCAATTTAAATGTGAAAATTCTTTTATGTTAGGGATTGTGAGACCCTATTGTTACGCCGAGCGCTCCGGGTCCCTGCTCCTCCCCGGAGCGCTCGCTGCGTTCCTCTCTCTGCAGCGCCCCGGTCAGACCCGCTGACCGGGAGCGCTGCACTGACATTGCCGGCGGGGATGCGATTCGCATAGCGGGACGCGCCCGCTCTTGAATCGCATCCCAAGTCACTTACCTGTCCCGGCCCCCGGCTGTCATGTCCTGGCGCGCGCGCCAGCTCTCTAAGATTTAAAGGGCCAGTGCACCAATGATTGGTGCCTGGCCCAATTAGCCTAATTAGCTTCCACCTGCTCCCTGGCTATATTACCTCACTTCCCCTGCACTTCCTTGCCGGATCTTGTTGCCTTGTGCCAGTGAAAGCGTTTAGTGTTGTCCAAAGCCTGTGTTTCCAGATCTTCTGCTATACACATTGACTACGAACCTTGCCGCCTGCCCCGATCTTCTGCTACGTCTGACCTTGCCTCTGCCTAGTCCTTCTGTCCCACGCCTTCTCAGCAGTCAGCGAGGTTGAGCCGTTGCCGGTGGATACGACCTGGTTGCTACCGCCGCAGCAAGACCATCCCGCTTTGCGGCGGGCTCTGGTGAATACCAGTAGCATCTTAGAACCGGTCCACCGACACGGTCCACGCCAATCCCTCGCTGACACAGAGGATCCACATAAAGCTAGCCGAATCGTGACACCTATGGTCTCCTCATGCTGCCGCCAACTCCAGGTTGTGTCATTCAGCCACTATATGGTCTCCTCTTGCTGCCACCAATTCCAGGCTGCCATTCTGCCAGATTGTGGTCTCCTCATGCTGCTTCCACCTCCAGGCTCTGTCATTGTGCCTCCATGTATCTTGTGACTCTTTGTTGTATTTGGTCTTTTGTAACCACACATTTTATTATTACATCTTAAATTTCAATTTTTAAAAAAAATTTATAGAGCGATGACAATGAACCATAACTGATTAAATGAAACATTCTCACTTGTACAGTCAGGGGGGCACTGAGAGGCAGGGGCTGGAACAGGTGGTATCTCGCCTGGAGGAGGACGGCCAGCTTGATGCTCACCAGAATGGGTGCTTAATTTTTTTTATAAATTCAAAGTAAATTAAATAAAAGTTACATACAAATCCTCTTTATTCTTTTCAATTTTGACGCCATATGGTCTCCCTGCTGCCACATCCAGGCTCTCTGCGGCAGTGATTCTAATAGTGATGCCTGTAATCTGCATGTCATACTGCATAGCAGTATTATTTCACTGACATAGCATACTCGCTATGCGTGTTAGGACAGGGCAAACTGTTCTACACTCCGATTGAGGCTATATGGTCTCCTCCTGCTTCCGCCACCTCCACAATGTGTCATTCAGCCGCTATATGTTCTCCTCATGCTGCAGCCACCTCTTGCTCTGTCATTCAGCCCAAATGTGGTCTCCTTATACTGATGCCAGATCCAGGCTCTGTCATTGTGCTGCTCTGTTACAGTGATTATAATAGCGATGCCTCTGATCTGCATGTCATACAGAATAACAGTATTATTTCCCTAACCCAGCACACACCCTAGGTGTGTTACAGCAAGGCAAAGTGTTCTACACCCTACTGAGGCTCTCTGTAGGCCAGAATTAGCCATTTTTAATAGCGATTCGCCGCAAATAAATTTGTACCGGAAAAAAAATTCGGAAAATTTGGCGAATCGGCCAAATCAGATTTTTCATCTCTAGTTATCATCCACTTGAAATTAAAGCTCTGTTATACATGGAAGAGCAGTAGAGGTGATGACCTCAGAACTTGCTGACTTATCCAAAACTGAAAATTTCACCACAATCTGGGTTTGCCACGAAGCAGTAGTTTTATTGTTAGTTGGGCCCAGTTCTGAGAATTATATTTTGCATGTGGCCAACAGGGGGCTAAGGAATTATTTCTTCAACCTGTTGCCTATGCTGTGTCATTAGCTGAATGTTCTTACATCAATCATTCCTACTAATTCAACTAATGATTTCATACATGCAGATAGTTGCATTTATTTACTAATATCTTTAAGAACAGATAACTAAATTCAGTGGCTTTTCAATTAAAGATTATTAAACTTTTATGCAAAAATTTTACTAAACATGAAAAAAAACTAAACAGAAATGGTAAAAACCATTTAGATAAAACTCATTAAACCAATGCTGTTTGCAGTGTATACATTAAGATACACTCCTTAACATTGAAATTGCAACACTGAAAAGGAATAAAGTATGGAATTATTGAAATCACAGGATCAATAGACATGTAGACATATAATAGACAAAATAAAAAAAAATGGAAAAGCAATATTCACAACATCTCAATGTATTCATTATTGAGTATAAGCACCAATGACCAGGAGATGACAGCATTAGAATTGCTAAGAGAGCAATGGGAATGCTAGTTTCTCATAATTATACATCTAGGCAACAGCTGCACGGAATGTGGTAAGAGATGTACTGTTAGGAAGAAGGTCACCCACACCATAAGCCTGTATATTCAGGTTAGAGCATGTGACCCTCCTGTCAGTTTTCCTTTAAGTTCCTCCCTTATTTAGCTTACATATAATATCCCCCTCCTTTTTTTTTATCCAACTAATTGATTATAAAAATAATTGTTAGTTGCCGCACTAGTCCCAAAACCTCTTCATATACTCTTAATAGTGCCATTATGGATATATCTGTTAAGTGTCATTAAAGGGTTAAGAACTAACTGTTTACTTGATGCCTAATATATCCCATTGCTTGACAGGTGCCATTGTCACAGTATAATGAATGTTATACTAACTTCACCTGTCAGTGGTTTTAATATGGGTTATGTCATACAGTATACAGTAGCTCACCCTCAGGCACACTAGAGAATTGTATGTGTATGCATCTATTATATATATATATATATATATATATATATATATATATATATATATTAGACATACATTTTAGAATAAAGCTACCATGTAAAAGAACCACTCAGACAGACCATCCAACATATCTAGTTTGCCTGTGGCTTTGGTCTCTAGAGGTCTCTATGAGAAAACCTTGCCATCAGTGGCTACAATTGCTTTATCATATTACAGTACATTCAGATTTATGCCTCCAGCATCAGTGTGATGAACTGGATGAACATCAGTTTTTGTTTTTCAATGCATGTACCCTATTGAGCCTGGAAAACATCCAACACCAGATTTGCTAGTAAACTGTTGCCCTTATTTTATGTTTCGAAGAATGTATTAAGTTTATTATAAGAGAAACAATGAACACCAACAACAACAATGAAGAGATTTAGGACAAAACGTCAAACGCTTTAAGGGTACAAAAAAGCATAACACGGTCAGGGATTATGTTATGTTATGCGGCTCTATAGCAAAAGGGAGGGGGAGTCAAAGATATGTCCATTGTGTGGGATATAACAAAAAAAAACCTTTACTTACCCCCATTATTCTACTCTAACACCCCCCCCCCACCCCCCGCAGTAATCATCTTTCTGAGCTGCAGTGTGACTGTTGGCCCAGGAAACACCCGGGTCCAGTGTGTCATACTGCAACTTTGTTAATCGCTGGACATCGCTGCTGCTCTGGAAGACGATCGCATTGGGGACAGGATCAGGACACTGAAGGCACTGTGGGAGCACTGGAGTTACCCCTTTAATAAACTGCAAAGTTCAAGGGAACAAGTAAGAAACCAAACGTGAAAGTAGGGAGGGAAATAATATAACTCAAAACACCAGCTGACTCTATCATTGTGAAGAAGGTGCTTAAAATATAACTTTTATTATTCCTTTAAAAGCCCCAAAAAAATAAGTTCAGTGTTGTCTCATAGTGTTGATATGATGGTATCTATAAAACAATCCTTATTAAAGCTGCTAATATATATCAATAATCTATCTGGAGTGCACTGTAGCATATATGCCCATCACATATCCCCAAATATGGCATCAAAGATACGTATTCTCCCAACACGTTTCTATCACTTGTACCAGCTACGTCATCAGGGGAGTGTCTTTAGATTATCAGATGGGGCTAAATATACAATTCTTTAATTTTACATTCTTTAAAAAAAGCAGCAAACAAAGTAACCTAGCAACCACAATTTCACCATATTTAGTATAAATGACAGGACTCCTCCTCCAACCTGGGTCACTGACAAAGCCTGTAAGAGAAAATACATACATATGTTTCTAGAGCCTGCAGAGAGATAGTTGTGCAAAACCACAGCCCCATTATTGATTTTCACTCATATGACCCCACAAGTTGGCGGTGACCTGCAAAAAAGAGAAAACAATACCACAAGAAAATAAGATCCCCTACACCTATGCCCTGTAAAGGGAACATTCTTCCTCCTAAGAGGTTACTCACTGTTAGTTGTCCTGTGGTTTATGTAATGGTGGCACACTCCTGCAGTGGCAGAAGGGTTGGCTATGTCTGCCTGACCTGAACGCTGCCGGAGAAGCCGGCGTCTGACCTCATATCCCATTTTGGGAGATCGTGTCACTGCTGGACACGCCCCCCCAAGCTTCTCATCGGTGGCGCATCTCCAGCCGTTCTGACAGTGTTCAGATACGGCTCAGCAGTTAATCCTATGTTCCCCAATTCAAGTGGTACAAATTAATGCACACTGCTCAAAAACATAAAGGGAACACTTAAACAAAATAAGGTAACTCCAAGTCAATCACACTTCTGTGAAATCACACTGTCCACTCAGGGAGCAACATTGATTGAAAATCAATTTCACATGCTGTTGTGAAAATGGAACAGACAACAGGTGGAAATTATAGGAAATTAGCATGATGTCCCCCATAAAGGAGTGGGTCTGCAGGTGGTGACCACAGACCACTTCTCAGTTTCTATGCTTCCTGGCTGATGTTTTGGTCACTTTTGAATGCTGGAGGTGCTTTCATTCTAGTGGTAGCATAAGATGGAGTCTACAACCCACACAAGTGGCTCAGATAATGCAGCTCATCCAGGATGGCACATCAATGCGAGCTGTGGCAAGAAGGTTTGCTGTGTCTGTCAGCGTATTGTCCAGAGCGTATTCTCCTGGCGCTACCAGGAGACAGGCCAGTACTTCAGGAGAAGTGGAAGAGGCCGTAGGAGGGCAACAACCCAGCAGCAGGACCGCTACCTCCACCTTTGTGCAAGGAGGAGCAGGAGGAGCACTGCCAGAGCCCTGCAAAATGACCTCCAGCAGGCCACAAATGTGCATGTGTCCACTCAAACGGTCATAAACAGACTCCATGAGGGTGGTATGAGGGCCCGATGTCCACAGGTGGGGGTTGTGCTTACAGCCCAACACCATGCAGGACATTTGGCATTTGACAGAGAACACCAAGATTGGCAAATTCACCACTGGTGCCCTGTGTTCTTCACAGATGAAAGTAGGTTCACACTGAGCACATGTGACAGGCGAGTCTTGAGATGCCGTGGAGAACGTTCTGCTGCCTGCAACATCCTCTAGCATGACCGGTTTGGCGGTGGGTCAGTAATGGTGTGGGGGGGCATTCCTTAGGGGGGGCGCACAGCCCTCCATGTGCTTGCCAGAGGTAGCCTGACTAACATTAGGTACCGAGATGAGATCCTCAGACCCCTTGTGAGATCATATGCTGGTGCGGTTGGCCCTGGATTCCTCCTAAAGCAAGAAAATGCTAGACCTCATGTGGCTGGAGTATGTCAGCAGTTCCTGCAAGAGGAAGGCATTGATGCTATGGACTGGCCCACCCGTTCCCCAGACATGAATCCGATTGAGCACATCTAACAACTAACAGTGAGTAACCTCATATTAGGAAGAATTTTCCCTTTACAGGCAAACACGCGTTTTTTTCTTCCTTTGCTGGTCACCGCCAACTTGTGGGGTCTTGTGAGTGAAAATCGATAATGGGGCTGTGGTGTTGCACAACTATCTCTCTGCAGGCTCTACAAACATGTATGTATTTTCTCTTGCAGGCTTTGTCAGTGACCCAGGTTGGAGGAGTAGTCCTGTCCTGTCCATTGTACATTGTATGTTCTCTGCAGTTAGTAAGGTGGTGGGTTTTAGCTGTATAAGAGGGTGTGATCATAATAACTTGGGTTTTTGGGTTCATAGAAACAGTATATTTGTTTGCTAGAAACTGCCTTACAACCCTTGGTTAAGCCTAGGCATACAGATGTAGCTGTGCCTCTGTGTATTGGGTAAGGTGCTATATAAAAAGGAGTAGGCAAGTCTGGTTTGATTCTGACTGGCCGGACAGACTGGCTGGACTGGGAGCACAGTACCCAGACCGGCTGATCTATTGACACTAAGCTGGTATGATTGGTGATGATGAGGTAGTCCTGATCCAGCACCACCTGGATAGAAAGTCATTTTTAGTCAATACCAATGCAAATACTAGGTAAAGTCAGCTGTGCATAAACTTTGAAATATGAAACTGAACTTTCTTTTCATTGAAAATCAAAGATGATCTAGATCAGTTTCACGAGTTGAGGATGTACATTAAAACTGATGACTCTGAACACCTTCATTTTATGGTTTAGTTGAATTTGAGAACCCAATATAAGTTCCACTAAAGATCTGAATTAGGTCATGTCTGTGCCTCTTTTAAAAGAAATACACAAAAGATTGTTGTATTTGAGCAGAAATCTTTTATCATACAATCTTGTTTAGCAATCAGGTCTGAGTGATTTAAAAATATCCACATTTAGAAAAGATCTATTCAAATCTTATAAAAAAAAGGGTTTAAGGTTTATAAAAATAAACATAACATATAAAGATTACAACAAACCAATGGAACAAGTTGAGGACCTAAAAGGGAAATTGTCCAGATAGACATGGCTTAGTTAAGACACAGGGATGCACATTTGGATCAGCATGCAATGTACTTGTTGTGTTGGGTCCTTTTATTGTCATAGTGAAAAAGAAGAGTTGCAGTGGACCATCTGTAGTATTTCATCAAGAAACTAATCCAGAAGAACTGTGTGTACCAAATACAGATGTGATATTTTTATATCTCTGTAATGTCACTTTATCATGCTTAGTCAGCAGACAGAAATTCAATATTCAGCGGAAACCCTTGTGGCATTAAATCTGTGTGTACTATCACAAATGATCAACCAATTTCCACTGCCGCAGAAAACAGATGTCTGGCAAAAGTTTAAAACAACATAATCTTGTTACATGGTGGAACAGCATGCATGATCATTGGCGGGGGCGATTTATTGTGTTATGGCTTATGACAGATTTTAGGAACCATCCTTAATGACTAGTACGTTTATTGGAGATCATTTGAGCAGCATAGCCTTGCACTATTTCTCAATAGAAACTATATGACATAATGTAGCATAAACAACTCAAGTCTTTTCTAATTTTAGATGCAGCAATAAAGTATGTCTCAATACCTTTATTTTATCATTATAATTTCAATAGCTTATTTCTATGATGTCATTAAAGTGTTACAAAAGATCACTGGTCCTCACAAATAATATAAATGGTTAGATAAATGGTTGTCATGTTATTATACTGATGTACCTGGTGCCAGTATATATTTGGCTTATTCTGATATATACTTAGCAATGTGCTGTACTGGTTTGACTTTAAGTGTTATCCAGGATAAGAAAAAAAAAAAAAAAAAAAAAAGCACCACATCTATCCTCAGTTTATGTGTAATATTACATCTGGGCTTGATTCACTCCAAAGACTAAGCTGCATTACTACACAAAGGACAAGAATTTTTCACAGCAATAATCAAGGAAGTGATGATTAAATACGCTAAAAGGGGTACTCCACCCCTAGACATCTTATCCCCTATCCAAAGAATAGGGGATAAGATTTCTGATCACGGGGGCCCCACCGCTGGGGACCCCCGCGATCCCCCCTGCAGCAGCCCGGTACCTCAGCAGCCCAGAGCTAAGTTTTCTCCAAGGCTGATGACGGGCTATGCAGGGGATGGGACATTGTGATGTCACGGGCCTGCCCCCTCGTGACATCATGTCCGTCCCCTCAATGCAAGTCTATGGAAGGGGCGTCATCAGTCTTGGAGAAAACTTAGCTTCGGGCTGCTGAGGTACTGGACTGCTGCAGGGGGATCATGGGGGTCCCCAGTGGGGGCCCCCCCCGTGATCAGACATCTTATCCCCTATCCTTTGGATAGGGGATAAGATGTCTATGGGCAGAGTACCTCTTTAAAGGGATTTTACAGGGAAAAAAAAACATCAATAGCTTATCAGCAGGATGCCGACACCCTCACCAATCAATATAGTTGTGGCACATGGATGTAAACAATGAAAGGAAATATAAGCATCTGCTCTGCACCTTTTGTAGTGGTGGGGCTTGATTACTGTAGTGAACAGGAGATGCACTGCAGTAACCAGCGCCACCACTACACACCATACAGCGCCAAAGGCTTCTGGCCTTTTGGCTAAAATCAAGTGTAGTATCTGTTCTGTTAGTAGGCAGTGTGAAAGACCACCAAGGCAGAATGGAGAACTACACAGAGTGGGCCAGGGTTGGTCACATGACTGGTAATCTAGATCTGGCCTTAAGGTCCAAGCAGGGTAAAAGCCCAGGTGCAAAAGCACGCTGGGAGTTGTAACCCCAGGGTGCCATAACTTACTGGGAGTAGCGACCCTACTTGAGAGAAAGCACACAGCACACAATTTACTCTCACTTCATTTGGACACTCATCTCTTGTGTTTCTGGCTGTCGAGTACAGAGGATTTTTTATAGATCAGTCTGGATGTCCAGGCTTTTTTTTACGACACACACTTATGTAAAAGTTTTTGTGTCTTTATTTGTACACTAGGATTAATCAGGGTGTGGCGCCTTTCTGGGTGTCCCTCCTGTCGGTCTAGGGGAGGTGTGTGTGGCCATTTCCTCACCTCCCTGCAACCCCGGGTCCCTGCTTCGGCATGGATGCCGCCTTGTAACGACTCCCAGGTTGGCATTGGGCGGATGCCTAGGTGGATGCTAGGAGCATTTGTGATCTCCCTTGTAGCTTTGGTGAAAGGGGACATTGAACCCAGATGAAGGATATGATTTGTTGGGGGGCGGGGCCTCTCTTTCTGAGAAAGGCTTGCGATAGACTGTATCTTCGTGCATGTTTTTTGTGTAACAGGTTTGCACTTTTTCTTGCACTTGGGTGATTGAACACGTTCGTTGGCTGTTAAAATAAATAAAAAATTCTGGCTGTGGATTAGCCTTCAACAGGTTTTCCCTTCAAACACATCTTTGAGCTGCCATATAATATTGTTCTTATAATTATTTTGCAATTGAGGGATTCTAAAGGGTTACATATGAAGAGATATTTTCCCTGATATTTCCTATGACTGAGGGTAGCTTACTGATTGTTTTCACAACTAATTTTGCTGTAAGCTCCCCTTATGGGTGTCTGTTAAAGCTGTGTAAATAAAAGCATTGTATTTGATGTTTTTTTTTGCATATTACATTACTAAATACAATCTTTTCACTTAGATAATATAACCTGCTGCCTCTGCACTCCTGCCTCAAGTCCTTTTTCCTGCCAGTTCCACCACTGTCCTCAGTCATCCTATAGGTTCCTTACATGCACTGGATGCTGCTTCCCAAACGTTGCCTTATACATTCACACACAGATGCTGAGGGATAACCAAATGTCTTACCTGAGTCTAAGAACGAATTACCTCCTCACCAGTGCTGTCGATATCAGTCTCATCTGGCCTAACTGCATGACAGTTAACCCATAGTCCCCAAAGATGACATAGTAGACACATAAAGGAATAAAAAAAAAAAAGGCTATGTATCATAGGGAAGGCAGGGTAAAGATATTGTGGACAGAGAGAGGAGTGTAATGATACCTTGTGCGTTAGTCACACAACTTGCATTACTGAGACAACTGTTGTCTCTTTCCTGGTGACCTCTTTGGCTGTGCCCTGAAGGTGGGCTCCTCACGTCAGCTGCCCAGTGCTCTCTTTATTGAAGGCTTCCCTGTCCCTTCCCTCAGCTATGATTTACAGCTCTAACAATCTCATAATTCAATGCTAGAGCTGTCACGCAGAGCTCAGAGGAGGGGCTAGGGAAGCTCTCATTTCAGAGAGCTTTGGGAACCAAATACAAAGAGTCCACTTTGTGGGCACTTGCCATAGCCATAGCCTTCCAATCAAACAATGTTTTTCTCGGTCGTGCAGGTTGTATGACTCTCCCCGTCACCTCTATAGGACAGAAAACTGTTGGCAGATTGCCTTTTTTTGGGGGGGGGGGGGGGACATGACAGGTCATCTCTTAACCTAACATAAATTATTGACAAAACCTTAACTCAAATAAATATAGAAGGAATTTGAAACCAATGAATTACAAACTACTGATGTATAACTAATCTGGAAATGAATGTTGCACGGTATGTTTTTGACTGAAAGCAAAGAACATTGAAAAATGTCACATCTGATTAGAATTTCAGTCAATCACACTCACATAAGAAATCTGGAAAATAAGCGACTATAGTCTTACTATGTTCCCATCTCACTGAAATTATATTATTATACAGTAGTAATTTCTCATCTGATAGTATCAGCCATAGCTATGTTGTTTTTACAATGATCTCTGTATTTAGTCTTTCATTTCCCTGTAGAGTGTATTAAAAACACAGTATATATCAGTTTGTAGTAGGTGCCAGTTTGTCACTGAACTCTTCCAGTTAACAATGTGTTGTCATACTTTTCATTAAAGTGTCATGGTGTGATGATAATGGAAAAGCAATGTTCTTTGCATTGAATAGTTTGTTATTTAAGCCACTAAATGGTGATGTGAGATGTAGAACAATGCTATAACAAAAATGCAAAAAGAAGAAAAAAAACTACCTTACATGACTTTTGAGTTTTCAAAACTTTGTACCCCATTCAATAACAGCATGGCTTAGTAGGAATATGGTGTGGCTACAGTGAAATGGGGTGTGGATTGTGTGTTACTATGCGCCAACATTTTGGAATTAAGTAAGCCTGAATTTCCAGCTTGATGCATTGTGATAACTCAGGCATATTTAACTACAGTTTAGTCTAAGTTTGAACTGTCTGACTATTAGGGAATCTAGGCCATTGTTCTGATGTCCAGCCTGCCTTTTTGCTCTGTTGAGCACACATAGATCTATGTATGCAATGTTGTTCCCCTATGGATGCCCAATAAACAAAGGGTACATTTTTCAGCATCACCTTGCTGTAACTTTGTATAGTTTAGCTTTTCTTGAATAGCCACAAGTGCACAGTATGTTACATTTGTTATATCTTATCTTAAAATGTTATTGTAATTTAAAAACTTTCTGACAAGTCTTAGAGATATTTGGATCAGTTTGGGTTTGGTTACTCTCTCTCCTCATAACCTCTGTTGCTAATATGGAAATACCCAGCTTTGCACAATTAGGGCGTGACCCGGCATACCCAGCATCCCTGTCTCTGCCCCTCTGCTCCAATATGCCCACCCACCTCATAAATATTCATGAGACCCCTCCGCCCATGAGAGCACAAGGTGAGAAGGCATATCGGAGAAGCGGGATAGGAGGCAGGGGTGCTGGGTATGCTGGGTTTGCCTTCATTTTTAATACTGGCTACTTCCATATCAGCACCGGAGGCTAATACTGGGTCTATCTGCAGATTGACGGCACCAATTCAGATCACTTGCACTATAAACCTGTGTATTGAGATTAGTGCGTGCGAGCCAGTTGTCAGTTTCCCTTTAATGACAGTAATATTTAACATGAACATTTATTGCTCTTTATAGTGTTCTATGCATATTTTAGGGTAAATGGTTTTAACTGCATCAAAATGTCAAGTTAAAATAACCAAAGACAATGCACCTAAACCTTTGAGGTTGTTTTTGCCACTGCAACTAAACATAACATTTTAGTACAATGGTTGTGATTTGTGGCTTTTAGTGTGTAATGCTCAATATGAAAGAGACTCACTAAATTGTATGAGTAGTTAAAGGCATCATATGGACAGTCCTCAATACAGAAATGCTTTAGTTAAAGTTTGATACACACCGGACCCAAGCAGAGTAAAATACATTAAGTGAAACTTGTGTCACTAGTTTATCTCTCTAAGGGTGGGTTCACACTACATTTTGATGATACAGTCACCGGATCCGGCTGGGGCCCGATCTCCAGTTTTCTGACCAGACCTAAAATCGTGGTATACCGTGGTTTTAGGTCCGGCCAGAAAAACGGATACAGGGCAAAAGTCACTATCTTACTCCGGTCGGCTCATTCAAATGAATGAGATTAGGGCCGGGTCCGACTGGCATAAGGGAGCGCCTGGTTTTCACTCCCCCAGCCGGTTCTGGTGACCGTATCATCAAAATGTAGTGTGAACCCACCCTAAGGCTCAGTGCACACAGATGTATTAGAGATCTAGACATGATGTAACTGCCATTTTATAAAGTAGCTTAAAGGGCTTGAGACCCTTTTCAGCAATGAGACCCTTTTAACATTAAAGAGGGCCAATTGACCCTCCTGGGCTGGCCTTTAGAAATACCTAGTCATCAGCTATTTTTGGTCATTGAAATTAGCATTTTATGGTCTCCACCCTATCTTAAAGACAGGCCTTCAAAATAATTTTGGAAGGGGCTGTCTTGAATAAACAAACATTTTATTATTTCTTATGTATATAATGCCAATCGATTTCTTGCCATGTAAAAACTTGTCTTACAAGTACAACTGCAGACTATATATTCAATGCCAAAACTTCTACCTTATATCCACACACTTTAAAAATACAGAATGTTTTAATGCTCTCAGCAACTTGATTTCTGTTTAATGGCCCTTTTAACCTTATTAGAGGTAAATGAACTTCACATACTTTGGTCCAAAAAAATAATGAAAGGCTTTGGCTCAGTAGCTTTATTTTCATCAGATCAGTTGCTGTTAACACTATTTTTTTTTTATTACAGATCTTGCACTGTATCTCAGTGTTGTTTAGACATACCAAGGAATCTGTTATGGATTTATAAAGCTATGATTCAAAATGCTTTAATATATGTTTATACAGTAAATCCAAAAACTAAGTGCTTCCTAGGATTTATAATAATTTTATTATGTTATAAATAATGATAGTTCTTAAAATAGTATAGTAAAAATTTTACAATATTGTTACTGCATCTGTCTGATTATCATGTATTTCCCATACTACTTGTCCGCCCGGTCCACGAAGCTCTTTTTACAGTCTAGAGTGATTTTCCATATTCTGAGCCATTTTAAGCCTATATAAAACTTACTGTGAATCCCGGAAATCCCCTTTAAGCTCCACAATCTATTCTCTGCTCATTGTTTCTTTTAACAAGATCAATGATGGATCCAATATTATCTATTTGGCAAATCCATTATGATCCGTCTAATTTGTTATGGTACCTTATGATCCTTTTCTCCCTTACTGAATTATAATAGGTTTGTTTTCATGCTTTTTTATATTTTATGTTATAGTGCAACATCCTACTCTATTCTAATAGTCAAAAGGCAATGTAAACTTGATATAAAACAAAAACAAAAGTAAGTGTAAACAGAGCCTATAAGAGAGATGAGAAATTTAGTTCTCTTCTCCTGGGGTAACCTTTTCCTTCAATAAACTACCACAACTCTCCATAAAGGGATTCTAGTTTAAATTGATGTTGAATGTAAAGTAAAAACTACGCTCCTAACATCAACCTTGTTCATTGGAACTGCTAACACTGGTTTCTATATTACACTGTTTATAAGGAGTGTAGGGCCTTTAAATATAACAGCCTTGACACACGCATCCGTCCTCACACTAATAACATTAGAAAAAAGAACAGATCACTGTTTTGTACAACATCAAGTCTTATCTCCTGTTACCGTGATCCTCTCATAATCTGATTGTTGCTGGTTATTTCTTCCATGGAGCTATATAGAGAAGTAAATAACTAAATAAAAATAGACCGATCACAGGTAAAGTTCACATGGAGCAGATTTGCTGCAGAGATTTTATTTTTGTCCCATTTATGTGAATAGAATCTACATAAATCCATGCACAGGCTATCCTCTTCAACAATGCAGACCTCTTTGCAGATAAACAGGGAACTTTAATTTCTTCACAATAACAGTGCCACTTTTTCTACCAGGGCTGGAGATTTGGATTTACTCCCAAGGATCCCGCTACGAGTTTGAATGGGGAGGGCTCTCCACAGCATATTTTCAGCATCAGAGAATCCACTGCTGAATATCAGCTGCAGACCCTATTAAAGTCAATGGGGTGTAATTGGGGTCCATAGCAGATTTTCTCCAGCAGAAATTCTGCTGCCGAAAATCTGCCTGTGGAGAGCCTGCCCCCATTCAAACTCACAGCGGGAAACTTGCTGCGAGTTCACTAGCAAATCTGCCCGTTTGACCCCCTTAGTATGGATTTTGTTTTGCTACGTGTGTCCACTACACTGCTACCTTTTAGGGATGCCAACTACTTGCAGTTGCAAATATACATCACATAATACTCTGTACAGTATCAGTTTTCTGCCAGTCTTTACAACACAAAATCCTTGATCCTGCATACATGAATCAGCAACAAGCAGCAATAATAAAACAATCCGTATAAATAGTAATATGATCTGTAACTATAAATAAGTAAATCTGCAGCAATAACTGCATAGATACACCTTATGTATTTTATGTGTAGTATACCTATGCAATTTATAGGGTATTGGCTACTATATTAATATGATGGAGTATTGGTGAGCTACAGAGTATTTGGAATGTCTAATAGATGCAGGCTTACTTCTTTAACCCGCACCTATCTGTAGAACTGGTTTATCCTGACCCCATTTTACATAGTTGCAAGTAACAAAACAGCCAAAACCACCTATAGGGCCCGCTGACTTTATTCAGCCTGGTTGTGGTGGCCCAGGTTTACGAAACAGCAAAAGGGTTGAAGGGAAGGGGGGGTTGTCATTCTACAAATAGGATCCAAGAAGTAGGAACTGTATCCTATTTCCTGTGGATATACCCTAAATATCTGTGATAGGAATACCCATTAAAGGGATAGGAAAATAGAGAGAGGAGATCTGTTGTTCAGGGCCAGGAGGCCACCATGATCATTTAGGTCCCCATTCTCGGTCAAGGTTGCAACTATGATTTCTGTAAAATGGCACAGCTGTTGGGGCTATCAGTATTTCATGCTTCCCAAAGTTCAGACAGGATGAAACTAGTGACAGGTTCGCTTTAAGAAAGCAATATGGTTAGCAGCCTGTGAGACAACTCTCTTATTTATGTATGGAAAACCAATTCACACCACATTTAACAATTCAAAGAGTTTGAAATTACCATGAGCTGTGATTTCTTTAGATTAATAAAGTATAACCCAAAGGAGTTTAAAGTCAAAGCACATAGAAAGAAACAGTCAGAGCTTCAGTAGTGCATCTCATCACATTTCTGACAGACTATCCGGGGAGAGGCGATTTTATCTTCAAAGTGACACTTTCTAAATGTTGTGCGCTGAAGCAAACAGCACTTTGGGGTGTATACTTATATATCTCTCACCATTATTCACTTGGTATTGGCGCTTATAATGTAGTCAATTTATCTTTCTGCTGAGGGACAGGTATGGATTTCACAGTTAATAATTTACCTAATGCATTAAATAAACACATCATGTCAAAATCCCTATCTACCATGCAGGGAAGGAAGATTTCAAGAAGTTATATTCCTACCACTCTGCCACCCTGCTAACGCCATTGCCTTCCTAAACATACTTATAATATGCACTGTTATCTCCTGTCACTGTTATATGTGTTACGCCGAGCGCTCCGGGTCCCTGCTCCTCCCCGGAGCGCTCACGGCGTCTCTCTCCCTGCAGCGCCCCGGTCAGACCCGCTGACCGGGATCGCTGCACTGACATTGCCGGCGGGCATGCAATTCGCACAGCGGGACGCGCCCGCTCGCGAATCGCATCCCAAGTCACTTACCCGTCCCGGTCCCCGGCTGTCATGTGCTGGCGCGCGCGGCTCCGCTCTCTAGGGCGCGCGCGCGCCAGCTCTCTGAGACTTAAAGGGCCAGTGCACCAATGATTGGTGCCTGGCCCAATTAGCTTAATTGGCTTCCACCTGCTCCCTGGCTATATCACATCACTTCCCCTGCACTCCCTGGCCGGATCTTGTTGCCATTGTGCCAGTGAAAGCGTTTAGTGTTGTCCAAGCCTGTGTTACCTGAACTCCTGCTATCCATATTGACTACGAACCTTGCCGCCTGCCCCGACCTTCTGCTACGTCTGACCTTGCCTCTGCCTAGTCCTTCTGTCCCACGCCTTCTCAGCAGTCAGCGAGGTTGAGCCGTTGCTAGTGGATACGACCTGGTTGCTACTGCCGCAGCAAGACCATCCCGCTTTGCGGCGGGCTCTGGTGAACACCAGTAGCCTCTTAGAACCGGTCCACCAGCACGGTCCACGCCAATCCCTCGCTGACACAGTGGATCCACAACCTGTAAGCCGAATTGTGACAGTAGATCCGGCCATGGATCCCGCTGAGGTGCCGCTGCCAAGTCTCGCTGACCTTCCCACGGTGGTCGCTCAGCAATCGCAGCAGATTGCCCAACAAGGACAGCAGCTGTCGCAGTTGACCGCCATGTTACAGCAACTTCTGCCTCCGCTACAGCAGCAACCATCTCCTCCGCCAGCTCCTGCACCTCCGCCGCAGCAAGTGGCCGCTCCTAGCCTCCGCTTGTCCCTGCCGGACAAATTTGATGGGGACTCTAGACTCTGCCGTGGATTTTTGTCTCAATGTTCCCTGCATATGGAGATGTTGTCGGACTTGTTTCCTACAGAACGGTCTAAGGTGGCGTTAGTAGTGAGCCTTCTTTCAGGAAAGGCCTTGTCTTGGGCCACACCGCTCTGGGACCGCAATGATCCTGCCACAGCCACAGTCCAGTCCTTCTTCGCTGAAGTCCGTAGTGTCTTCGAGGAACCAGCCCGAGCTTCTTCTGCCGAGACTGCCCTGCTGAACCTGGTCCAGGGTAATTCTTCAGTAGGCGAGTACGCCATCCAATTTCGTACTCTTGCTTCCGAATTATCTTGGAATAACGAGGCTCTCTGCGCGACCTTTAAAAAAAGGCCTATCCATTAACATCAAAGATGTGCTGGCCGCACAAGAGATTCCTGCCAACCTGCAAGAACTTATCCATTTGGCCACCCGCATTGACATGAGTTTTTCTGAGAGACATCAGGAGCTCCGCCAGGAAAAAGACCTAGATCTCTGGGCACCTCTCCCACAGTATCCTTTGCAATCTACGCCTGGGCCTCCCGCCGAGGAGGCCATGCAAGTGGATCGGTCTCGCCTGACCCAGGAAGAGAGGAATCGCCGTAGGGAAGAAAATCTTTGTCTGTACTGTGCCAGTACCGAGCATTTCTTGGTGGATTGCCCTATTCGTCCTCCACGTCTAGGAAACGCACGCATGCACCCAGCTCACGTGGGTGTGGCGTCTCTTGGTTCAAAGTCTGCTTCTCCACGTCTCACGGTGCCCGTGCGGATTTCTCCTTCAGCCAACTCCTCCCTCTCAGCCGTGGCCTGCTTGGACTCTGGTGCCTCTGGGAATTTTATTTTGGATTCTTTGGTGAATAAATTCTGCATCCCGGTGACCCGTCTCGTCAAGCCGCTCTACATTTCCGCGGTCAACGGAGTTAGATTGGATTGCACCGTGCGTTACCGCACAAAACCCCTCTTAATGTGCATTGGACCCCATCACGAAATGATTGAATTTTTCGTCCTTCCCAACTGCACCTCTGAGGTCCTCCTCGGTCTGCCATGGCTCCAGCTTCATTCTCCCACCCTTGACTGGACCACCGGGGAGATCAAGAACTGGGACTCTGCTTGCCACAAGAAATGCCTCTCCCCCCCCTCCCAGTCCCGTCAGGCAAGCCTCAGTGCCTCCTCCTACACCTGGTTCCCCCAAGGCTTATCTGGACTGTGCCTTGCCTCCTCATGGCCCCCGTCCTGGTGACACCCTGCCCCGTGCCAAGCTTCACCCTCTGCCCTCCCTCCCCATTCCCACTCCTGCTGTACGGCCTGCCTTTGAGGAAACCCTTCAATCACTCCGGGTGTCCTCATCCCATGGGAAGCAGTTGCCGGACAAAGAAAGGGGGAGACCTAAAGGGGGGGGGGTACTGTTACGCCGAGCGCTCCGGGTCCCTGCTCCTCCCCGGAGCGCTCACGGCGTCTCTCTCCCTGCAGCGCCCCGGTCAGACCCGCTGACCGGAAGCGCTGCACTGACATTGCCGGCGGGGATGCGATTCGCACAGCGGGACGCGCCCGCTCGCGAATCGCATCCCAAGTCACTTACCCGTCCCGGTCCCCGGCTGTCATGTGCTGGCACGCGCGGCTCCGCTCTCTAGGGCGCGCGCGCGCCAGCTCTCTGAGACTTAAAGGGCCAGTGCACCAATGATTGGTGCCTGGCCCAATTAGCTTAATTGGCTTCCACCTGCTCCCTGGCTATATCACATCACTTCCCCTGCACTCCCTGGCCGGAACTTGTTGCCATTGTGCCAGTGAAAGCGTTTAGTGTTGTCCAAGCCTATGTTACCTGAACTCCTGCTATCCATATTGACTACGAACCTTGCCGCCTGCCCCGACCTTCTGCTACGTCTGACCTTGCCTCTGCCTAGTCCTTCTGTCCCACGCCTTCTCAGCAGTCAGCGAGGTTGAGCCGTTGCTAGTGGATACGACCTGGTTGTTACTGCCGCAGCAAGACCATCCCGCTTTGCGGCGGGCTCTGGTGAACACCAGTAGCCTCTTAGAACCGGTCCACTAGCACGGTCCACGCCAATCCCTCGCTGACACAGTGGATCCACAACCTGTAAGCCGAATCGTGACAATATGCTTCCAATAATTTGCAATATCTGGTAATTATTATTTTATTAAAAACATATACACTACAACATACTGTTACTACTCGTAACTACAGTAGTATCATGCCACAGGCTTGTGATTTACTGTATATAAATCTATATAGCTCACAATTAATCCAATGTATAAGCTAATATCCACCAAGGGGCATCTGCAGGCAGCTGGAATTGCATTGGGTCACTCTATGTCAGCGTTTTCCCAACCAGCGAGCCTCCAGCTGTTCCAAAACTACAACTCCCCCCCACCCTCTTCCCATCTTGCTTATAGGGCACATACTGCACATAATGCGTATGTCTTTCCTAGCTACTTTATTTATCAGTGTAAATAAACTGCTGAATTTTAGCATGACTTTGTCAAACAAAAAACACTTAAATCCTCTAAACTTTGCAATTTACTAAATCAGTCAAGTGAAAAAATTGCCTGACAACATACGACTTAAAACCATCGGGGATTACAACAATGAAAGGATAATTTCACTTTCAGGCACTTCCAGGCAAGTGTGCCATCCTTTCAATTTATCATTCTAAAGCAAAAATATTTTCTTATATAAATACTTTATTTTACAGATAGCCGCACAGTGGTCCTCAAGTTACAATATCAATTGGCTCCAGAATGAATATTGTATGTTGAAATAATTGTTGAGACTATAACTCTATGGAAAACTAGTACTGTAATTGGTTGGGAAATATCAACTCAAAATAAGAGAAATGACAAGATAACTAATACAGATAAAGCCAGTCCTTACATACAAAAGTCATAACTAGATGATAGAAGCAAAACATTCCTATCTATATAGAGGACAGGTTCTTCTTCAGGGTCCTAGTGAATAAAAAAAACAGATTTTTTCTGCAGCGCTGGACCAAGTGGAGTTAAAAGAGACCAAGCTCTGAAGAATATAATCAAATAGTGTTTATTTGAAGCACATCTACATGTTTCTGGCCCAGAGTGGGCCCTTCATCAGGACAATGTGCTAGTCTAGCACCTTGTCCTGATGAAGGGCCCACTCTTGGCCAGAAATGTGCCAGAAAGTAAACACTATTTGATTATATTCTTAAGAGCTTGGTCTCTTTTAACTCCACTTGCTCCAGCGCTGCAGAAAAAAATCTGTTTTTTTATTCACTTGCATCTGTTACCACGGACAACTCCAGGGAGTGTTCGGAAGGATTGTAAGCTGCAGGACCAATAAAGACTCACTCTACATGCGATTTGAGGTGTTGTGCTCTTAGCAAAACGCTATATGGTGAGTGAGATTCAATCTTCTTTTTGATAATATCATCTAACTGTACTTCCCTAGGGGCTTGTTCCCTTCTCTTTTCCTTTTTATCTTCTTCAGGGTCCTGTACTAGAGATACAATATGATGTCCAATGAAGCAGCTAGCCCTGGCATGAGTAAAAAGCAGTACATGACATGTAGTGCCTCACTATACAGTATGAAGGCGCTACTAGACAGCAAATCAGTCTATCAGTCCATTCCCTTCATTAATACAGGACTTTTACCGGTGAAATGCCCACTTTGATTGGTGGAATCTTCAAGCCATGCACACAAGCCACAGATCCGGACTGTCTGTAGCACTGTTTGTTGAGAATATTGTAGACTGAGAGTTTACTGCATTTTAGAAGACCAAGTGATGGCTGAAAATGAATATTGTTTGGCTCCACTGTTTAGCACCTCTCTATTTGTGAATTTCAGTAAAACCTAAATTACATAGCAAAACGTATGTGATTTTTTTTCAACTTCACTTTCCATTTGTGCCCACCTTTTGAGGTTGTGTAAAAAACACAACCACTAGATAGTTGACAGGGACAAATCTAGCAGAATAAAACATTCCATAGAGAGATAGGTGGTATCAAATGACAAAGCCAAATGTAAAGTAACTGATCTCACCACTGTTTGTCTAGAGTTTTCACAGCTGTGTGCATGCTTTCATGCAGGAAGAAGTCTTAAAGGAGAACTCCAGCCAAACTCAACTTATCCCTGATCCTGGGGGGGGGGGGTCTGACCTCTGGGACCCCCGTGATCTCCAGAATTGGACCCGGCTCTCAGTGAAGAATGCGTGCTGCAAACGGCACCAGCTCAATTTATTTCTAATGGAGCACGATGAAGAGACCAGAGTACAGCACTCGTGCATCATCGGGGCTCCCATAGAAATGAATGGAGCGTTGGCTGTCTATTGGTAGACAACACACACTCCTAACTGAGAGAGTCCTATTCTGTGGATGGTTCTGTCGAATTCCCCTTTAATGGAAATGTACTACAAAAATACAAGTAAGTCTTATTTTATAATGTATTTGTTACATCTAATTTACTTCACACGCTGTGAAATTTAGTTTATTTCTTGTTTATGTAATGCATACAGTATGTTAATTGCCAACAAACACTGGGATTTTTTACATCATGTAACATGGGCTTCAGAGAGAATTCATTTCAGGTACATCCCTGGGAAATGCACTTAGTCCTATAGGACGCAACTTTTGCTGATAATAGTTGTACATTTGCATTTTTTCCAACTTCACATAATTGTTATCTGTGAATAAGATGTGCATTTGTATACTGAGAGATAAAGAGAGCCCGGATAATCGCAGTGCTAAACTCAGCTTCAAGCACATTTCACAAGATTACTAGGATTATGTTAGTACGTTAATCTCTGAAACATTCAGTATCTCTGTAACATGCTCGCCTACCGTTAAGAAATCAACTTATTTCTGATATGTAATTCATCCTTTTTCACAATTCACATTTTCATATGAAAGATCTTTGTTTTCCCAAGAAATAAAATGTGAATAAAATGTGAAATTGATCATCTAAGCATTTTTTGGGCTGCAATATTCAAAAAAGGTAGAATATTTTCACATATTATATGAGCAGTATCTGCAGGGTTGATATCACAGGAACAGTAGTAGAGCAGTAGTGATCAGCAGGGACCAGGAGCTGTCAGAGCAGCAGCAAAGGATCAATATAGGTAAGTATGGCTTCTTTTTATTTGAACACCCTGACTATCATTTAATCTTTTTCTGGGGCTGGAAAACCCCTTTAAATATAAGTTATTTTTTTATGCACATGTTCAATAAACTGTATGTAAAATTTCTTATTGCTTAAAGCTTTATCTGATCCCACTTACTAGACAGAACTGTCTCTTAGCCTGGGTGCACCAGTCCAGGTCAGGAGTTCATTAGTTTAACCCCTTAAGTTTAACAAAAGCTTTTAAATATAATGTAGATAATACCATTACATGTATATTTGTAATATACAATGGTTAAAAAATGTGTATATTTTTAGGTGAAAAATGCTGTCCCTGCAGCTATGGCCTGTGTGTCTCTGTGAGGAGTCCAAATACAGGAAGTAAGGACAGGACAAGCAGGGCTCTGTGCAGGCTCCTGGTTTGTCATTCAGCCTGCTGTGTGAGCCAGGGGCATGTCACAGATCCTCTGTGTACAGCGCCCTGCTTGTCCTCAGTGTACAGAGCTCTGCTTGTTCACCCACACTTCCAGTATTTGGACTCCTCACAGAGACACACAGGCAATAGCTGCAGGAACAAAAATATACCCATTTTTTAACCGACGTATATTACAAATATACGGTACATATAATGTTATTTTATACATTGTATAAAACATTTAAGTTAATGACAGGTACACTTTAAGGACACAGCCAATTATCATTTTTGTGTTTTCATTTTTTCCTCCTTCCCTTTTAAAATCCATAACTTTTATTTTTCCACCTACAGACCCATGTAAGCGCTTGTTTTTTGAGCAACCAATTGTACTTTGTAATGACAATTTTCATTTTACCATTAAATCATTATTACCATTATATCATCAAAAAAATTATTATTTGTGACTGGAAATTTATGAGAAAACTGAAATTTTGCAACTTTAGGGTGTTTGGTTTTTACACAGTTCCCTTTATGGTACAGTGATACATTATCTTTATTCTGTAGGTTAATGCAATTAAAACAATATCACATTTATATAGTTGTTTTATTACTGTACTAATTAAAAAATACAAACTTTTCTTTAACAAAACTGGAATGCATAAAACTGTCCTTTTCTGACCCCTATACCTATTTTATTTTTCGGTATATGGAGATGGGTGAGAGCTAATTTTTTCGCAGGGGGTACAGAGCAGACTGCAGAGTGATGACATGCCCTGTCCAAAGCACAGACAGACAAACCAAGTGAGCAATAGATAGAATGTATTTGTGAGAGGAATATAGGTGATAGACATAAAAAAGTGTATGTACATGATCAGGATTAGGTACTGAGTAACATATCACTTTTTGTGGGATATCACAGGTACTCTTTCAGTTAAAAGCAAATAAAAAATGTAAAAAAAATAAATATTCAAACTTCTGGGTTGATTATTATTTGTGAAACAAGCACAACTCTTTCAGATTGGCGCATGGGTCTGCTTATCTAAAAGGACCTGTAAAATACAGTTCAGTAAAAGAACGGCAACCATTAAACTTTACGCAGCAAATTGATGCCAGTTCAAAACATCACACCCAAGTCCTTAGCAACTGAATTGGCCATATGCTTTTTAATCCTAAACATGTCACTGTTATGGTACTCTTTTTATCAACTGCTATCAATAGTTATTAAGATTTTACAGGATTAAAGTGCAGGCACCATTCTTGTGAATTCTGCCATATTGATCTGCTTACAATCAGCTGTTTACTTGAAGAATGAGAAGTTTGAGCTTTTTTACTGTCTTGCCGGCTCACGTTCTGTGAACCTTTCTTGCGTTATATACTAGAGAGTCAAACTGAAAGCAATTTGAGTAATAACAGAGGGCAACAATTTGCTTGTGCCCCCTCTCTACAGCTGTATCAGCACAATAAAGGCTCTGTGTAAATGGAGAGAACATCACAACAGTCCAACAGTCTATCTGTATTGTCTCCACTGGCAAAATATAGACACTGTAAAAGCAAATGTGTACTATGGTCAGTGCTGTGGGTGCAGGACTGGTGCAAGGATTTTTGCCACCCTAGGCAAAAGCTAATTTTGCTGCCCCCTTGATTGCTCTCATTGACACGCCCCACCTTACTTCCAGGGTGACACACTGTAACAAACCCCCTCCTCATGTAATCTCCTCACTAATGGGGTGACACACTGTAACAAACCCCCCTCTTCATGTAATCTACGTACTACTGGAGTGACACACTGTAACAAACCTCCTCCTTATGTAATCTCCTTACTACTGGGGTGACACACTGTAACACACCCTATCCTCAGGTATTCACCTTACTACTGGGGTGACAGCTTAGCGGCTGTCAGGACTTGGAGAAATAACTTTCTTGCGGAGGGCAAATTGGCACCCCATCAAGAGGACGCTCTAGGTGGCTGCCTATTTTGCCAATAGGTGAAGCCAGCCCTGTGTGGATGTGCAGGTTTAGGTCAAGCAGGCACAAGCACATTGATGTTTCCCATGCCCATTCTGCTCTATTTACCAAATCTTTTATCTGTAAAAATCCAGTATTTCCCAATAGGAACGTTAAAGTTCACCAACAATAAAACCAATCAGAATTGTGTATTTTGCCCTATACTGAACTAGTCTGCAAATAACCATGCTGGATACATTTCTGTAACAAAATAAAATGATTTAAAAAAACAGGAAATAGCTCTTTGGAATGAAATCAAATTAGCATTATAGTGGTATTTTTTTTATTTGACTATGCTACAGGGGCTGTAAAGTCAGTGTAGTTCATAATATAGTGTCTGTACCTGTGTGTGACGGTTTTCTCACAATTCTCCCCACTATTTATTTTTAACAGCATACAAAATGACTGTTGTCTCAGATTTTTCCCAGCTTGCAATGTGGCCGAGACCTGACATCACTAGTCAGCTGATGACAGGGAGCCTGTCTGCTTCAATGGGTGGAGCGATCGCATGGTGGGAAAGAGATCAATCTGCAACTTATGCAACAGCTGTAGGCACCCTGACTGAAAACCATAGGTTTTTTGAATGGATGCAGCTCATTTATGTTTCAATGGGTGGGGTGGCTGATGTGTGGGAGGGAGGAAAATTGTGTGATTTGTAGTCAAAGAAAGAAAAGTGAAACAGGAAATACCAGTTCACAAAAAGCTAGCCACAGTATTATGGAAATCTCACAACATAGCCATTTAGCCCCAAGACAAGCGCAGACCCTTCCTAAGCATGTCCATGACTGTCTGCCAGGTACATACTAAAATCACCTTATGGTGGGTAACCCCTTTAAATTTGTAAGATGGGGTTGGCAAGAACAGATCTGTGAAAGAGCGGGAAGGCATGTGAATGTGAGAATACCACATATATTGTATATTATAAATAATTCCAATAGGAATATGCAGCAGTACCCTATCCACATGACAAGTAGAGAAGTCAATGCAAACAGCAAACTAAGAAGAAAAAAGATATTAATTATATAGTATATGTAATGCCTGCGCTCCGGCCGGACACGCTGGCCGTGAGCGCTTTTTGCTCATGTCCCTGATGCCGGCAGGGCTGGGATTCGCATCGCGGGACACGCCCGCATGTGAATCCCAGCCCGCCACTCACCTTCCTCATCTTTCGCCTCTCCGTGTCCTCGCAGCCCTGGCGCCACCTCCTAGAGTGCGCGCGCTGGAGCTCTTACTCTTAAAGGTCCAGTGCTCATTTAATCAAGTGTCTACACCTGTCCTTAAATATCAGCTCCTCCCTTGGCTCTCTGCTGGATCTTTGGTTACCTTGTGCCATAGTCTGTGTCCTTGTTACCATGTACCTGTTCTTTGCTACCTTACCTCCCCTGCACCTGTGTTACCTTATATAACACCTACAATCCTCCTAAGAAAATTATCTGATATGAATCATATACCTGGTAACAATAGACACTCACACTCACAGTATATACACCTATAATTGTCACCACAATAATAACAACCATATAATGTCAAAATCTGTAAACTTTATTATAGCAAAAGCATAGAAAAAACAAAATACAACTGGACAGACAGCCCCTAACCCATAAAATACATATACCCCAATAATTGCACGGGTTCCCCAGTCACATCAAATACAATAATGGAGTATGCAATATAGCTAATGAATCCTCCATACACCAAAATAAAGGTAATGGGCGCAATTCATAAATGCACACTAATGTGAAACATTGAACTACTACATTATCTATAACAGGCATATTTCCAGTGGCCATCCAGGGAACCCGTTCACCCTCAACGGACATCATTTCGTGGGTCTCCCCACTTCGTCAGGAGGTGACCTGTGTTACCTTCCCTGACCTACTGCCATCTTGCCACATCTGTCACGATGCCAGCTGGCAGGAGGTGGATCCTCTGTGCCAGAGAGGGATTGGCGTGGACCGTGCTAGTGGACCGGTTCTAAGTCACTACTGGTGTTCACCAGAGCCCGCCGCAAAGCGGGATGGTCTTACTGCGGCGGTAGTGACCAGGTCGTATCCACTAGCAACGGCTCAACCTCTCTGACTGCTGAAGATAGGCGCGGTACAAGGGAGTAGACAAAAGCAAGGTCGGACGTAGCAGAAGGTCGGGGCAGGCAGCAAGGGTCGTAGTCAGAAAGGTAATAGCAGGAGGTCAAATACACAGTAAGGACAACACAGTAACGCTTTCACTAGGCTCTAAGGCAACAAGATCCGGCAGGGGAGTGCAGGGGCAGAGGTCAGATATAGTCTGGGAGCAGGTGGAAGCCAATTAAGCTAATTGGGCCAGGCACCAATCATTGGTGCACTGGCCTTTTAAGTCTCAGGGAGCTGGCGCGCGTGCGCCCTAGAGAGCGGAGCCGCGCGCGCCAGCACATGACAGCAGGGGACGGGAACGGGTAAGTGACCTGGGATGCGATTCGCGAGCGGGCGCGTCCCGCTGTGCGAATCGCATCCCCGACGGCCATGACAGTGCAGCGCTCCCGGTCAGCGGGACCGACCGGGGCGCTGCGGAGAGAGAGACGCCGTAAGCGCTCCGGGGAGGAGCGGGGACCCGGAGCGCTAGGCATAACAGTACCCCCCCCCTTAGGTCTCCCCTTCTCTTTGTCCGGTAACTGCCTCCCCTGGGATGAGGACACCGGGAAAGAATGGAGGGATTCCTCAATGGCAGGCAGTACAGCAGGAGTGGGAATGGGGAGGGAGGGCAGAGGGCGAGGCCTGGCACGGGGCAGTGTGACACCAGGACGGGGGCCATGAGGAGGCACCGAGGCTTGCCTGACTGGACTGGGAGGGGGGGGAGAGGCACTTCTTATGGCAGGCAGAGTCCATAAAGACCTTAGGGAGACCGGATACAGGGGGAACCACAGGGTCACGGCAGGGAGTACTGGGAACCGGTTTAAGGCAGTCCTTGAAACAAGAGGTACCCCAGCTCTTGATCTCCCCTGTGGACCAATCCAGGGTTGGGGAATGGTGTTGAAGCCAGGGTAGTCCAAGGAGAATTTCGGAAGTGCAATTGGAGAGGACCAAAAACTCAATTTTTTCGTGATGAGGTCCGATGCACATTAGGAGGGGCTCCGTGCGGTAACGCACGGTGCAATCCAACCTGACTCCGTTGACCGCGGAAATGTAGAGTGGCTTGACGAGACGGGTCACCGGGATGCGGAATTTATTCACCAAGGACTCCCGAATAAAATTCCCAGAGGCACCAGAGTCCAGGCAGGCCATGGCTGAGAGGGAAGAGTTGGCTGAAGGAGAAATCCGTACAGGCACCGTGAGACGTGGAGAAGCCGACTTAGCATCAAGAGACGCCACACCCACGAGAGCTGGGTGCGAGCGTGCGTTTCCCAGACGTGGAGGACGGATAGGGCAATCCACCAAAAAATGTTCGGTACTGGCACAGTACAGACAAAGATTTTCTTCCCTGCGGCGATTCCTCTCCTCCTGGGTCAGGCGAGACCGATCCACTTGCATGGCCTCCTCGGCGGGAGGCCTAGGCGTAGATTGCAACGGAGACTGTGGGAGAGGTGCCCAGAGATCTAAGTCTTTTTCCTGGCGGAGCTCTTGATGTCTCTCAGAAAAACGCATGTCAATGCGAGTGGCTAGATGAATGAGTTCATGCAGGTTAGCAGGAATTTCTCGTGCGGCCAGAACATCTTTAATGTTGCTGGATAGGCCTTTTTTAAAGGTCGCGCAGAGGGCCTCATTATTCCAGGATAGTTCAGAAGCAAAAGTACGGAATTGTATGGCGTACTCGCCAACGGAAGAATTACCCTGGACCAGGTTCAGCAGGGCAGTCTCAGCAGAAGAGGCTCGGGCAGGTTCCTCAAAGACACTTCGAATTTCCGAGAAGAAGGAGTGTACAGAGGCAGTGACGGGGTCATCGCGGTCCCAGAGCGGTGTGGCCCATGACAGGGCTTTTCCAGACAGAAGGCTGACTACGAAAGCCACCTTAGACCTTTCAGTAGGAAACTGGTCCGACATCATCTCCAAGTGCAGGGAACATTGCGAAAGAAAGCCACGGCAAAACTTAGAGTCCCCATCAAATTTGTCCGGCAGGGACAAGCGGAGGCTAGGAGTGGCCACTCGCTGCGGAAGGGGTGCAGGAGCTGGCGGAGGAGATGGTTGCTGCTGTAGCAGAGGCAGAAGTTGCGACTGAAGTTGCTGCACCATGGTGGACACTTCCGACAGCTGGTGGGTTAGATGGGCGATCTGTCGGGATTGCTGGGCGACCACCGTGGTGAGATCAGAGATAGAAGGCAGGGGAACCTCAGCGGGATCCATGGCCGGATCTACTGTCACGATGCCGGCTGGCAGGAGGTGGATCCTCTGTGCCAGAGAGGGATTGGCGTGGACCGTGCTAGTGGACCGGTTCTAAGTCACTACTGGTGTTCACCAGAGCCCGCCGCAAAGCGGGATGGTCTTGCTGCGGCGGTAGTGACCAGGTCGTATCCACTAGCAACGGCTCAACCTCTCTGACTGCTGAAGATAGGCGTGGTACAAGGGAGTAGACAAAAGCAAGGTCGGACGTAGCAGAAGGTCGGGGCAGGCAGCAAGGGTCGTAGTCAGAAAGGTAATAGCAGGAGGTCAAATACACAGTAAGGACAACACAGTAACGCTTTCACTAGGCTCTAAGGCAACAAGATCCGGCAGGGGAGTGCAGGGGCAGAGGTCAGATATAGTCTGGGAGCAGGTGGAAGCCAATTAAGCTAATTGGGCCAGGCACCAATCATTGGTGCACTGGCCCTTTAAGTCTCAGGGAGCTGGCGCGCGTGCGCCCTAGAGAGCGGAGCCGCGCGCGCCAGCACATGACAGCAGGGGACGGGAATGGGTAAGTGACCTGGGATGCGATTCGCGAGCGGGCGCGTCCCGCTGTGCGAATCGCATCCCCGACGGCCATGACAGTGCAGCGCTCCCGGTCAGCGGGACCGACCGGGGCGCTGCGGAGAGAGAGACGCCGTAAGCGCTCCGGGGAGGAGCGGGGACCCGGAGTGCTAGGCGTAACAACATCCTTCCAGTCTCCTTCTGTGCCATGCCACCTCCCAGCTATCTGTGTGGAAGAGTCGTGCCAGGGGTAGCGACCTGGGTGCCGCCTGCCGCAGCAAGACCATCCTGCTTTGCAGCGGGCTCTGGTGAAAACCAGCATCACCTTAGACTCCACTCCCTGGCATGGCTCACGTCATCATCCACACAGGCCCAGAGGATCCACCACCTGCCAGTACCCGTTACAGTATACATAATAGGGGTCTGTTACAATGTGTCATTGCACGCAAGAATCATATAAACACATCAGAAAAATATGGCATCTAGTTGCTACAACACACTGAATAACAGACCACTCCATTTTTCAAATATCAAGTATTAGTATGGTAAACATTGTGTGAAAATACACAAATCAGCCATAACATTATGGCACTTGTTTAATATTGTGTAGGTCCTCCTACACAACATGTCAAAATTAATAGTTTTGCATACATTTTAGGCTATGGACACATTTAATGTATTCAGTAAATAAGAAGTTTCCTGGCATATACAGAGAATGTACATAGTGAAAAGGTGCTGGGTTCACTTTAAGAAAGAAATTACGTAGCTGATCATGATGTAGAGCAGTACAGCACTTGGCATCTCTCCTTCACGCGTTATTAAAGTATTTTATTTCCGGCCCTATACTAGAATTTAGTACACAAATGCATCATTATCAGAATGTAATATCTGAGGCTTGCCGCTGCAGCATAACATATCCCTTTGGGCACTGTTGTTTAATCATTCTTTCCCTAGGCGCGTCAGTTTTCCACAACAAAAGATTTAGAAATGCAACTTGACTTTTAATACATGAATTCTCTTCTGCAGATAATCTTATTTATTTCTAATAGAAAGCAGAAGACTTGTTTTTATGTTCTAACCTCTGAAAAGCTGTTAATGTTGTCAAATGTAATGTGCGCTGGGGCATCCAGAAAGTGGAGGAAAATCTCCTAGCACATTAAAAAATGTAATCTTGTTCTGTAATATCAGAGGGAATCAGCATTCCAGAAGCATGAGTCCATGTACGTTCCGTAAGGCTGCAGAGGGAGTGTCACTTGTCTGCCAATGGGATCTCTGCCGTAAAAAACAAATCAAAACATGTAAAGCAACTGAACTGTGCCACCTTCCTTACATAACATGATATAGTAAGAATCAGAATTCTCATCTCATCATGTGACTGCGAACAACTTCCTATTAAAAGAAATGAAAAGTAAGCAATATGTGAAATAGAAAGAATAGAGGAAATGTACACAGAAATCTATTCCTACTTGGTTTCTCCATGGTTTTCATATACCTTATTTTACTTTGGATCATGTCCACATTTTCATTCAAGACAAAATAGATGTGAAATAGATTTAGAGAAAAAACCAAGGTATTATAATCTACTGATGATTTTCTGTTGACATATCACAAGTGAGGAATCTGCAGCTGATCCAATCCCTGTCAAACTAGTGTGGTAGCCCAGTACAGGAGTTGCACCCCTGTACCTTAGCTGCCCGGTCTGGCAGACTCCATCCAGTGACCTCTGGGCCCTCCTCCTTCACCTGTGCCTTGTATAGTTATTTATGTGCTTGTTATATAGTGTAATGTACATATATTGTGTTATGCCTTTCAGACCTGTTGTCATGTGATTGTAACCAGGGAAGGTACCAGTGACCATGTGACCTACAGGGTGACCTATGGGACCCCTCCAGAGTCTCCCCCATATAAGCCCTGGGTGGAGCCTTCTCAGTCTCTTGGAGTCTTTGCTGAGATTCAGTGCAGTCCAGTCCTATCAGAGAGTGTCTGTTGCCCCAAGGAGGCCTAAAGTTTACCACGCATCCACGGATTCTCAAGTCTATTGCCTCACAGGTCAAGTCAAAGCCTGGCAAGCTACAGAAAGGGGTGAAGTCAGCCATAGTCTGTCATAGTCAAGATAGTCCAAGTCAATCTGTTTCAAGTCAGCATGGCTCTGCAACAAATTGTCCCAGTCCCAGCAAGGCCTGTGGACTCTGAAGTCACTGGTCACCTCCGTGGGTCTGGCTGAGCTGTATAGACTGTTACACCTGTCTGACTCAGTAAAGCTGATGTTGTTCCGTAACTTGCTGTCGGAGTCATTATTTGCCCCCGTGCCTAGCCCAGGATCCAGCGGTATACCTTCAGGTGGTGTAGAGGATAAACCACGCCCTGGCATCATGAACACAAGGGTTTTATGCCATCTGCCCCTAGGGTAAGTCAATCTGCCCTGCATCACACCCTCACCACACTAGCCTAAGAATTGAAAAAAAAAAGTTTTATGCTGCCCAAACAAAAGGCCGCAGGAAACACAGACAGGCTTCCTATTCACAATGATATATGATTCCCTCTGAACAGTCATCTGAGTAGTAACTTTGGATGGGAGTTATCGGAGTGGTCACTTGTGGTCTGAATGATAGATCTCTCCCTATTTGTGTATCTAGAGAGATCCATTAATTAGGACCTACAGACCACTGCAATGACTTTAAAGGGTAACTCTCATTAAAACTAATTTTTGCTATTGCCCTCATTATGGTAAATAAAAAACATTTCTAGTATACTTTGTTTAAAAAAAATGAAGTTTTCAATGTTTTATTTGTGCTTAAAAAAGCTCAAGAGCACATTTCCCCCCATCTTATAGACCGAAAGTGCAGCCTTGAGTGCTGAGGGGGGGGGGGGGGGGGGTGTCCAGACTCATCCAATCATAGCTCCTCTTAAACTTAACTGCCTTATGCTGTTGGTTGGACACACTCCCCTCAGCACTCCAGGCTGCACTTCCTGTGTTTGGACCTCGGTCCTAAGTCTGTGTATAAGATGGGGGAAAATTTACTTTTGAGCTTTTTTAAGCACAAATAAAACATAGAAAACTTCATTTTTTTTTAAAACAAAGTATATTAGAAATATTTTTTATTTACCATAAGAAGTGCAATAGCAAAATATTTTTTAATGAGAGTGACCATTTAAGCCCCGCTCCCAGCCAAAATGATGATCATGATTTCTCTGAAACAGCACGGCTGTTCAGAGTAAATTGTATACAGTATCATAATGATAAGAGAATCTATCAGTGTTTCGTGATGTTTAAATACCTTTTTACATCTGCTTATCTTTTTTTATTGGGCCCTCTATGTCAAACTGTAGAGCCCAACTGCATGCGCACTAATTGGCACTAGACATTTATAAGGACACTTCACTAAATTATTTCATTATGTAACAATGGCTTCATGGTCATGTACCCAGCACATAACGTGCTGAGAGGGGGAAATCAGGCGTGCTTAGCCCTGTAACTAAGCATTACCGTAAAGTTAGAGCATTAGATGATATAGCTCCATTATTTAAAGAAGAGTTCATAGGATATTCTGCAGAATTATTTTCTATTTAACTGAGCTCAAGACACAGAAAAACCTATACTTATCCTCCTTCACTTCCCTGCTGCTGCTGTCTTCATGCCACACCTCCTTGTGTTTGTATCGCCTACCTTCCAGCGAAACTCAGGGTTGGATGTCATCTGGGCCCAGCCATTTGTATATTTTAATGTTTTAAGGCAGCACTGCCTTTGCCTTATCCCTCCATATGTAATCTGTCATTGGAAATGTCTGTTTCCTGTGGTCCTTGCCTTTATTGTCTAAATCCCTAAAATAAAATTTAAGGACCTTTCACCCATTATTTTGTCATTGGGACCAATGTGCACTAGGCCTTCACCAGCCCCTCCCTGTAATCTGTTAACCCGCTCCACAGTATGTCAAGCACTGAGACAACAACACACTACCAGCACCTGTCTGGTCTGTGCTGCACTTCTCCTTCCCTCCTTTCTAGAGCAGACACCCCCCTGGCTGTCAGAGGCAGTGTTTTTCTGCAGTAATGCTTCCCCTGAACTAAGATTCCCCTCATCCGTCAACTTTTTGAGGTGTGCCAGATCAAGACTAGCCTACCTAATACTCTTCCCTTTACCCCTCCTTCTGAGTGTCACCAAGCTGGCACCTCCATACTCCCTTCCTACCCAACATCTGCCCCATTGAGTTCCTGCTTAGTGAGCCTCAGACTCCTTTCTTAGTTATGCAAGGATAATTACGGACTAAGGATGGTCACTACTGCACTGACCCCTGCCCGCTCCGAATTCCCTGGATCTCACTCTCATCAAGCATCTGCGGGATGTGCTGTAAAGGAAAGTCTGCTCTATCTTGCAGCTAAATGAGCTTCAAGTATATACTACATTGGGTCAGAGTTGTTTTGGAGGCAGTATTGGGGCCTACAAACTTCAAGACTTTAATGTAATAGCAGACAGGTGCATAGCAAATCCTTGGTCTGTGTAAAGATAGTGGGTTTAAATGATATAGATGATATAGTAAATCGCAAATTCCTTACTCTCACACACTGAGATGAAGGCTCAAATAAGGCTGTAAAACAAATCGTTTTTACTGCTGTTTGTATGTGCAATAAAATGCATTCTGGGAGATCCATGGTGTGAAGTCTAAGAAAATGATATCTTTTATATTGTATGTGCTCACTTGACTTTAACCTTACCTTCCATCTAGATGAGAGTTGTGACTGTAGTTCATTTCACCTAGGTCCCTGCTACTGGCACTCAAATAAGATATGGGCAAATGTTTGTTGGCGACCTCACTTAGTAGATCTGTAAATTGTCTGCCTCTCAATGACAAGAAGGAAACACTCACCAGTGATTTTCCTACCTTTTTGTGGTGTTCGAAGTGGTATACATGGTGCCCATGTTAAAAAACCATATACTGAGTGGTAGATTTTTCTTTACAGGATCCTGCTCAATTAATATCTCAGAAATGTGCAATATTTTATGTAGCAGAAAAACACATACCTCACCTGAAACCAACCAAAAAGAGGCCCAAATGCCCAAACACCACTGACATCTAGTGTTACTCGCGAATATTCGCAATGCGAATTTTATTCTCAAATATCGCATATTCGCGAATTTGCGAATATTCGCGAATATAGCACTATATATTGGTAATTACGAATATTCTTTTTTTTTTCACAGTACACATCACAGTGATCATCCCTCTCTGCTTCCAGCGTGAGTGGTGTAAATAAGGCTCTAATACTACTGTGTGAGACTGGCGTACAAATTTTCGCATATGCTAATTTTCGCATATGCTAATTTTCGCATATGCGAATCTTCATCTATGCTAATTTTTGTATATACAAATTTTTGCATATGCTAATTTTTGTTTATGCTAACTTTTGCATATACAAATTTTTGCATATGCGAATTTTCGCATATGCAAAAATAACATGCGAATATTACGAATATGCGAATTTAGCGAATATATGATGAATATTCGTCCATACATTCGCAAAATATTGCGAATTCGAATATGGCCTATGCCGCTACACACTACTGACATCCCACAAACAGACACCACTGGCATGGTGTGAAAAGAGTCAGAATAGAAGGACAACTGGGTCAAGGAGTAAAAAATCTTGTTGCTGTGCTATGGATCAGAAAGCACTAGTATCACTAAAGCAACTCTACATTGTGAGCATCTCACCAAAGAACTCTTGGACCCTTGTGAGTGTGGCATTAGGCAAAAGAGGGATTGCAAAGGGGCGGAGCGTGACATCACACGGGGGCGGAGGCATGATGTCACACGCCGCCGGCCCGGTGGTCGCCCATAATCAGACCCGGAGCGAACACGCTCCGGGGACTGATTACAAACGGGGTGCCGCGTGCATGATCACAGGCATCCCCAGCGGCAGGACTCCAGCAATCAGGCAACTTATCCCCTATCCTTTGGATAGGGGATAAGATGTGTAAGCACCGGAGAACCCCTTTAACTCCAGTTCAAAGTGCAATTAGGCTTTACAGTTTTCCCATTACAGTTATCCAATTACAGTTATCCCATTACAATTTTTCCACTACAGTTTTCCCATTACAATTATCCCATTACAGTTTTCCCACTACAATAGTTGGTCCTAGGACCTGTGAATAGGTGAAGATTTGTAAATACACCTATTTATAGAGGGAGAACATATTCCACAGCACTTTGCAATTCTGAGATGACATATACAGACAAAATCAGACATTACAGAATAACATACCAATTGTCCACTTAACCCCTTAAGGACCAGGGGGGGTTCCGTTTTTGCACTTTCATTTTTTCCTCCTTACCTTTAAAAAATCATAACCCTTTCAATTTTGCACCTAAAAATCCATATGATTGCTTATTTTTTGAGCCACCAATTCTACTTTGTAATGACATCAGTCATTTTACCCAAAAATCTACAGCGAAAGTGAAAAAAAAATCATTGTGAAACAAAATTGAAAAAAAACCATTTTGTAACTTTTTGGGGCTTCTGTTTCTACGCAGTACATTTTTCGGTAAAAATTACGCATTCTCTTTATTCTGTAGGTCCATACAATTAAAATGATATCCTACTTATATAGGTATGATTTTGTCGTACTTCCGAAAAAAATGATAACTACATGCAGGAAAATTTATACGTTTAAAATTGTCATCTTCTGACCCCTATAACTTTTTATATTTTACTACGTATAGGGCGGTGTGAGGGCTCATTTTTTGCGCCGTGATCTGAAATTTTTAGCAGTACTGTTTTTGTATTCATCAGACTTGTTGATCACTTTTTATTCATTTTTTCATGATAAAAAAGTGACCAAAATACACTATTTTGGAATCTGGAATTTTTTTGCGCGTACGCCATTTACCGTGCGGTTTAATTAATGATATATTTTTATAACTTGGACATTTACACACGCGGCGATCCAACATATGTTTATTTTTATTTACACAGTTTTTTGTTTTTTAAATGGGAAAAGGGGGGGGTGATTCAAACTTTCACGCTCCACCCCTCAATGCAAGCCTACGGGAGGAGGCGTGATAGCTGTCATGCCCCTTCTCGTAGGCTTACATTGAGGGGTGGAGCGTAGCATCACATGGGGCGGAGGCGTGACATCACACACCGCCGGCCCTGTGGTCGCCGGTAATCAGATCCGGAGCGAACACGCTCCGGGGACTGTTTACAAACGGGGTGCCGCGTGCAAGATCACGGGGGTCCCCAGCGGTGGGGCATCTTATCCCCTATCCTTTGGATAGGGGATAAGATGTGTAAGCCCCGGAGAACCCCTTTAAATGATCTTTTTTCACTTTTTTTTTTCACTTTTTTTTTTGCAGTGTTATAGCTCCCATAGGGGGCTATAACACTGCACACACTGATCTTTTACATTGATAACTGGTTTCTCATAGGAAACCAGTGATCGATGATTCTGCCGCTTGACTGCTCATGCCTGGATCTCAGGCATTGAGCGGTCATTCGGCGATCGGACACCAGGAGGCAAGGTAGGAGACCATCCTCGTGTCTAACAGCTGTTCGGGACGCTGCAATTTCACCGCGGCGATCCCAAACAGCACCCTGAGCTAACCTGCATGGTTTCACTTTCACTTTAGACGCGGCGTTCAACTTTGAACGCCGCGTCTAAAGGGTTAATAGTGTGCGGCACCGCGATCACTGCCACGCGCTATTAGCCACGGGTCCTGGCCGTTGTTAGAGGCCGGGCCTGACCCACTATGACGACGTGGCCCCGCATTATAGAAAGGGAAAGGACTCAGGACGTACCGGTATGTCCTTGGTCCTTAAGTGGTTAAAGGGGTACTCCACCCCAGGACATCTTATCCCATATCAAAAGGATAGGGATAAGATGTCTGATCGCTGGGGTCTGGACACTGGAAGCTTCCACAATCTCTAGGCGGCAGAATGGTGGGTTAGGGTGTATTAAAGATGCTGGGTTAGGGTGGCCATGGTCGAGAGGTCACACCATGACCCCTACATTCATGTCTATGGGAGGGGGCGAGATCGCTGTGGTCGCTCATCATGCCCCCTCTCATAGACATGAATGGAGGGGGCTTTGCGTGACGTCACAACCACGGCCACCCGAACCCAGCATTCTGAGCAAAAATGTTTAGAATCCCTGGCTTCCACCTGGAGATTGTGAGGGGTCCCAGCGGCAAGACCCCCCCATGGTCAGACATAGGGGATAAGATTCCAAGGGCGGATTAATCCTTTAAACAGAAAAGTGAGGGCCCTGTTTATAAGAGATAACAATCTATACTTTTTTAGCATCTTTAATACAGCTAAAACAATTGTTCTTGTATTTCGTATTGCTGGCATACCTGTAACCCATAGTCATAGCTGTGACATTTGTTAATTGCACCTATATTGTTGGCAATTGACCTACATGGTTGGGGAGAGCCAAGTGACAACCTCAGGTGTTGGCCTAATCTTGGAAAGTAAAGACAGATTTTATGTACACTGGCTGAAATATGCATCTGAACACATTGATCTCGAAAAGAATTGACCTTACGCCTGAACTCCATTAAAGTAGCACTAGAAATAAAAGTCATGTATACTTCCATGAAATTCAAGGTAAATGTAAAGTAACAGAAAGGAAAGTATTTTTATTGAGAAATATTCAATTTTTATTACAATTGTCTGTTAAATGAAACAGAGGTTTTGGTATTTTTAACATAATAATTATTTGCTGTTCAATGCATTACATTTTTGGAAACTGTGGGTGAAGATTCAGTATTCTACAATCCGGTCATATTAGAGCATGAGAGGATGATTATAAAGCTTTAAGCCATTAATGACCAAGCCCATTTTGACCTTAACCCCTTAAGGACGCAGGACGTACTCAAACGGCCCCTTTTCCGAGTCCTTAAGGACTCAGGACGTTTGAGTACGTCCTGTCAAATCCCGGCCCCCCGCCGCTAGCTGGAGGGGAGCCGGTGCCCGATGACTGCTGAAATCGTTCAGCAGGCATCGGGGCATATCGCCAAGGGGGGGTCATGATGACCCCTCCATGTCGGCGATGGCCGCAGATCGTTGGACAATTCAGCAAAGCGATCTGCGGCAGATTCCGGGTCAATCGGGTCTCCAGTGACCCGGTGACCTGGAATTACAGGCTGTTCGGGGCCGTCTCTGATGGCCCCGAACAGCCACAGCCAGCAGGGGTGAGGTGACACTGGTGCCACCTCACGATCGCCCCAATCAGGGCGCCTGCTGCGGGTGTCACTCCCGCAAACCGCTCCGCCCCTCTTCCGGAGGACGTGAGCGGGTGCGGGACGTGCACCCCGGGAGCTGGGGACCCCGATACCCGGCGTCAATGTTGGGATCGGGGCCCCAGCAGCAGCGGCGGCGACGACGAGGGACTGACCTGCGCGGATCGTTGGAGGTGAGTGACAGCCTCCTGCTGTTGCTTAGCAACAGCTCCCAGCATGCAAAAAGGGCATGCTGGGAGCTGTAGTTATGCAACAGCAGGAGGCAGACCACCACAACTCCCAGCATGCCCTTTTGGGCATGCTGGGACTTATAGTTTTGCAACAGCTGAAGGCACATTTTTTCTATGGAAAAGTGTACCTTCAGCTGTTGTGTAACTACAACTCCCAGCTTGCACAAACAGCTAAAGTGCATGCTGAAAGTTGTAGTGGTGCATCTGCTGGTTGCTTAACTACAACTCCCAGCATGCCCGTTGGCTGTCGGTGACTGCTGAGAGTTGTAGTTTTGCAACAGCTGAAGGCACACTGAGTTAAGTAGCAAACCAGTGTGTCTCCAGCTGTTGTATAACTACAAGACCCAGCATGCTCTTCCGCTGTCCGTACATGCTGGGGGTTGTAGCTTTTGCAACAGCTGAAGGCACACTGGTTGCAAAACACTGAGTTTGTTACCAAACTCGGTGTTTCACAACCAGTGTGCCTCCAGCTGTTGCAAAACTACAACTCCCAGCATGCACTGATAGACCGTACATGCTGAGAGTTGTAGTTTTGCAACAGCGTACACTCACATGGGCAGAGGTTTACAGTAAGTATCCGGCTGCAAGTTTGAGCTGCGGCAAATTTTCTGCCGCAGCTCAAACTGCCAGCGAGAAACTACTGTGAACCCCCGCCCGTGCGACTGTACCCTTAAAACACTACACTACACTAACAAAAATAAAATAAAAAGTAAAAAACACTACATATACACATACCCCTACACAGCCCCCCTCCCCAATAAAAATGAAAAATGTCTGGTACGCTACGGTTTCCAAAACGGAACCTCCAGCTGTTGCAAAACAACTACTCCCAGTATTACCAGACAGCCACTGACTGTTCAGGCATGCAGGGAGTTTTACAACAGCTGGAGGCCCCCTGTTTGGGAATCACTGGCGTAGAATACCCCCATGTCCACCCCTATGCAAGTCCCTAATTTAGGCCTCAAATGCGCATGGCGCTCTCACTTTGGAGCCCTGTCGTATTTAAAGGCAACAGTTTAGGGCCACATATGGAGTATCGCCGTACTCGGGAGAAATTGTGTTACAAATTTTGGGGGGTATTTTCTGCATTTACCCTTTTTAAAAATGTAAAATTTTTGGGAAAAGAAGCATTTTAGGTAAAAAAAAAAATTTTTTTTACATATGCAAAAGTCGTGAAACACCTGTGGGGTATTAAGGTTCACTTAACCCCTTGTTACGTTCCCCGAGGGGTCTAGTTTCCAAAATAGTATGCCATGTGTTTTTTTTTTTTGCTGTTCTGGCACCATAGGGGCTTCCTAAATGCGGCATGCCCCCAGAGCAAAATTTGCTTTCAAAAAGCCAAATGTGACTCCTTCTCTTTTGAGACCTGTAGTGTGCCAGCAGAGCACTTTTCACCCCCATATGGGGTGTTTTCTGAATCGGGAGAAATTGGGCTTCAAATTTTGGGGGGTATTTTCTGCTATTACCCTTTTTAAAAATGTAAAACTTTTGGGAAACCAAGCATTTTAGGGAAAACATTATTTTTTTTTTTACATATGCAAAAGTCGTGAATCACCTGTGGGGTATTAAGGTTTACTTTACCCCTTGTTATGTTCCCCGAGGGGTCTAGTTTCCAAAATGGTATGCCATGTGTTTTTTTTTTGCTGTTCTGGCACCATAGGGGCTTCCTAAAGGTGACATGCCCCCCAAAAACCATTTGTCGCTCCTTCCCTTCTGAGCCCTCTACTGCGCCCGCTGAACAATTCACATAGACATATGAGGTATGTGCTTACTCGAGAGAAATTGGGTTTCAAATACAAGTAAAAATTTTCTCCTTTTTACCCCTTGCAAAAATTCAAAAATTGGGTCTACAAAAACATGCGAGTGTAAAAAATGAAGATTGTGAATTTTCTCCTTCACTTTGCTACTATTCCTGTGAAACACCTAAAGGGTTAAAACGCTGACTGAATGTCATTTTAAATACTTTGGGGGGTGCAGTTTTTATAATGGGGTAATTTATGGGGTATTTCTAATATGAAGACCCTTCAAATCCACTTCAAACCTGAACTGGTCCCTGAAAAAAAGCGAGTTTCAAAATTTTGTGAAAAATTGGAAAATTGCTGCGGAACTTTGAAGCCCTCTGGTGTCTTCCAAAAGTAAAAACACGTCAACTTTATGATGCAAACATAAAGTAGACATATTGTATATGTGAATAAAAAAAATAAATTATTTGGAATATCCATTTTCCTTACAAGCAGAGAGCTTCAAAGTTAGAAAAATGCTAAATGTTAAAATTTTTCATAAAATTTTGGGATTTTTCACCAAGAAAGGATGTAAGTTACCACAAAATTTTACCACTATGTTAAAGTAGAATATGTCACGAAAAAACAATCCCGGAATCAGAATGATAACTAAAAGCATTCCAGAGTTATTAATGTTTAAAGTGACAGTGGTCAGAATTGCAAAAAATGGCTGAGTCCTTAAGGTGAAAAAGGGCTCAGTCCTTAAGGGGTTAAGGACCAGGCCAATTTTATTTTTGCATTTTAATTTTTTCCTCCTTGCCTTCTAAAATCCATAACTCTTTTATATATCCATCTGTAGACCCATATGAAGGCTTGTTTTTTGCATGACCAATTGTACTTTGCAATGACACCTCTAATTTTACCATAAAATGTACTGCAAACCCCAAAAATATACCCATATTTACATACTTTTCAACTATTGTATCGCTTAAAAAAAATCAAACTGTTTGTACAAAATCAGTATTTTTAAAATCGCCCTAATTTGACCACCTGTAACTTTTTCATTTTTCCGTATATGGGGCGGTATGAAGGCTAATTTTTTGCTCCGTGATCGAAACTTTTTAGCGATACCACATTTGCCTATGTGAAACTTTTAAATCACTTTTTATAAAAAAAAAAAAAATTTGGAATAAAATGTGACAAGAAAGCTGCAATTTTGGATTTTTTTCTTTTTTTACGTTTACACCGTCCACCGTACGGGATCATTAACATAATATTTTGATAGTTTGGAAATTTACGCATGCGGCGATAAAAAATATGTTTATTATTTATTTTATTTTTTACGCTTTTTGAAGGTAAAATGGGAAAAAGGGACAATTTCCATTTTTATTGGGGGCGGGGATATTTTTCACATTTGTTTACCTTTTTTTTTAACTTTTTTTTTTTTTACACTTTTTATGTCCCCAAAGGGGACTATTTATAGCAATCAGTTGATTGCTAATACTGTTCAGTGCTATGCATAGGGCATAGCACTGATCAGTATTATCGGTGATCTTCTGCTCTGGTCTGCTTGATCTCAGACCAGAGCAGAAGACCCCAGGAGACATCCGGTGGTAGGTGAGGGGACCTCTGGCCGCCATTTTTGACAATTGGATCCCCGCAGCAGTGCCGCAGGCGATCTGATCATCTATTTAAACGTGCACATTGCCACAGATGCCGTGATCTGTATTGATCGCTGCATCTTCGGGATTAATGGTAGACATCAGCGCGATCGCTGATATGCGCCATTACCGATGGCCGATGCTCGCGGTCATGTAAAGGACGTAAATGTATGCCCTGGTGCGCTAAGTACCTCTGCACCAGAATGTACATTTACGCCCGTGGTCGTTAAGGGGTTAAAGGGGTACTCCACTGTAAAGCATTTTTTTTTTATCAATTGGTGCCAGAAAGTTAAACAGATTTGTAAATAACGCCTTGCCCCCCTCCATTCATGTCCCATAGATATGAATGGAGGGGGCGTGGCATGACGTGATCAGGGGGCATGGCGTTACTTCACGTCCCCAGTCCCAGAAACAAAGAGCTTTCTGAGCCTGGAGACGCAGTTGTGCATAGAATGCGGGTGCTGCTCTTTGGCCGGATAACCCCTTTAATGGGATCTAGTTTTATTATTGTAACACCTGGCTACTGCTATAATTATTATTATTTCTTTTGACTTTTTTCAGCATTTCAGTTGCCCATCATTAGAAAACCTACATAAAATGATCCTTAAAATGTGTATTATTTATTTTTACCAAACTGGATTTAGCCAGTATCATTTGTCATGGGCATTTGCGTTGTGTCTCTGTATATATTGTTCCTTTCTAAACTGTTGTTGGCAGGCACTGTTTTGCTGGAAGTCAATTGTACAAAAAATTTGACTGAGTAGTAAAACATTGTGATAACTGGATCGAAAAATAGCAGATGTTATTTTTATATCATTTTGCCTTAATGAGTCTTCGACAGTCTTTCAGCTTGTGTCTTGTTTGTGGCAGAAATTATCACTGTATAAATTTTATTTACAAAGTCATGCAAAAGTTATCCATTTTAAAGCCAGTTTCTTCTCAGTAACACTGGATGGTAAATACATATTTTATAATCCATAATGTTCCTCTAGCTGGTCCATGAAATGAAATATCTGCACAGTAGCTTTATCTGGCTGGGACTTTGAAATACCGTACTTATTTATTGTATGAAATGATGCAGAACATTAGGGGAATGATCTCATTCTCAGTTATCGCAATCTCCGGAGGGCACTGTCTTGCAAAGCCCATAGCTATAAAACACAACAAACAATCCACTAGACACAGTTTACAATACAATCTCCTGTTTGAGAATGTGATTACCTGAAGCACATTACCTACAGCATGAAGGAGGTATATCAAACGAGTAGGCTCCTGCAACTAAACCAGCAGTGCATGGCTGCCATTATAATAGACCCGGTATGAGGATGAAGCTTTGTACTAAGGATAAAGCTTTGTACACAGTTACATTTATGGATTTAGCTGAAGTTTTGGTTAAGGTTTCAAATATTTTTGACGGCAAGAATAGTGCAGTCTGTTGCTAAATTCTTGCTTTGAGACATGAGAAAAACACCAATAAAACACCTGTTAAAGTAAATGAGGTCTTTGACTGTCATAACTCTATCGTTAGATGCTATGAAGGTAGCCTGACTGTGCAGGTCCCGCGTGTGCCCCCAGAACAGCTCCGACCGTTCGGTGGTATCCGACAGCAAGAATTTATAAACTAATTCTTTAACGTGTTTATTTTATTTATTTATTTTTTCATTTTTACAGAATTACACAGGCACAAGAAATGTGGTACAAAAGAAATAAACTATACTCACTTCTCAGCTCACTACCACTCCAGCACCACAACCACATGATCCCATGCTCAGTGTACAAGGCATCTTCAGAGAAGGGGCAGTAATGGACAGGCAGCAAGATGAGGAGTGAGTATAGGATTATATAGGTGAGGCTTTAAAACATTGTCATGTTTTTTAAAACCATTCCTGATTTATTTTACATGTGTACAGTGTGGGACAATGTATTATCCTACTAAAAGAGGCCCCTGCTGTTAGGTAATAACATTGCCTAAAGTGGTGTACTTGATCTGCAACCAAGAAGGTGCTATATGTGAGGGCAGAAACTTTTCAAGATGGGTGGTGACCATGGTGGCCATTTTGAAGTAGGCCATTTTGAATCCAACTTTTGTTTTTTCAATAGGAAGAGGGTCATGTGACACATCAAACTTATTGGGAATTTCACAAGAAAAACAATGATGTGCTTGGTTTTAACGCAACTTTATTCTCTCATGAGTTATTTACAAGTTTCTGACCACTTATAAAATGTGTTCAATGTGCTGCCCATTGTGTTGGATTGTCAATGCAACCCTCTTCTCCCACTCTTCACACACTGATAGCAACACCATAGGAGAAATGCTAGCACAGGCTTACAGTATCTGTTGTTTCAGGTGCTGCACATCTCGTATCTTCACAGCAAAGACAATTGCCTTCAGATGACCCCAAAGATAAAAGTCTAAGGGGGTCAGATCAGGAGACCTTGGGGGCCATTCAACTGGCCCACGATGACCAATCCACTTTCCAGGAAACTGTTCATCTAGGAATGCTCATACATTGGATAGATCCCTCCAAGACTGTTGGAACACAAAAATTGATGGTATGGTGTGGTATATGGGGTGGGGCCATTCTTCATCAATGGAAACCTCAAGGTTACTGGATATGCAAAATTGCTACATGATGATGTGTTTCCCTCTTTATGCAATGAAGCTGGCACGTTCCCTGAGTTTTTCCAGCAAGATGGTGCACCACCACATTATGGGTGTCAGGTCCGAGCATTCCTAGATGAACAATTTCCTGGAAATTGGATTGGTTGTCATGGGCCAGTTGAATGGCTCCAAGGTCTCCCAATCTGACCCCCTTAGACTTTTATCTTTGGGGTAATCTGAAGGCAATTGTCTATGCTGTGAAGATACGAGATGTGCAACAAATGAAACTACGGATACTGGAAGCCTGTGCTAGCATTTCTCCTGCGGTGTTGCTGTCAGTGTGTGAAGAGTGGGAGAAGAGGGTTGCATTGACAATCCAACTCAATGGGCAGCACATTGAACACATTTTATAAGTGGTCAGAAACTTGTAAATAACTCATGAAAGAATAAAGTTGAATTAAAACCAAGCACATTATTGTTTTTCTTGTGAAATTCCCAATAAGTTTGATGTGTCACATGACCCTCTTCCTATCGAAAAAAACTAAAGTTGGGTTCAAAATGGCCAACTTCAAAATGGCCGCCATGGTCACCACACATCTTGAAAAATTCCCCCCCTCACATATACTAATGAGCCACAAACAGGAAGTTAATATCACCAAGCCCTAGCTTAACATAAGAAAGTTTCCTCACCTATGTGAGGTGTGGCTTTCTTGCCTCTCTAGCCCAGTGGCTAAGACTCTATATAGTCCACCAATGAGTCCAGTAGCTTTACCTGAGGATACAAAGACCATTACACAAAACCTTTACTGGAGCCAAAGGGAATAGTCAGCCGAATGCCAACATTCCACCATTCTATAAAAATGTATCAGTAGAAAAAAAACATCTCGTGAAGTAAGCTTACTGTGCATACTCAGCTTTCCTACATGTCAACTTAAAGGGAACCTGTCAGTGGTTTCATGCTGCACGAAAAGCAGGCAGCACATAACAGTGGTGTTTTAGAGACATCATTGGTTTAACAGCCCCAAGGAACCAAATAATAAGTCATAGTTATCCACTCCTATGACTATTTACCCTATTGTTGTGGGGGTGGGGGGGGGGGGGTTACATCTTAAAGGGGTGCTCCACTGGGAAACATTTTCCTTTAAATCAACTGGCTCCAGTAAGGTAAACAGATATGTAAATTACTTCGATTAAAAAAATATTAACCCTTCCAGTAGTTATCAGCTGTTATATACTACAGAGGAAGTTATTTTCTTTTCTGTCTGACCACAGTGCTCTTTGCCGACACCTCTGTCTATTTTAGAAACTGTCCAGAGTAGGAGAAAATCCCCATAGCAAACCTCTCCTGCTCTGGACAGTTCCTGAAATGGATAGAGGAGTCAGCAGAGAGCACTGTGGTCAGACAAAAAGGAAATTCAAAAAGAAAAGAACTTCCTCTGGAGCATTCAGCAGCTGATAAGTACTGGAAGGATTAAGATTTTTTAATAGAAGTAATTTACAAATCTGTTTAACTTTCTGACACCAGTTGATTTAAAAGAAAATGTTTTCCAGTGGAGTACCCCTTTAATATGAGAATCATAGTTTGTTGTGTTAATGGGCTTTGTCTCGGTTTCATATTGCCCCTAGTTTGTGCAGCATGAAAACACTTACAGGCTTAAAAAGCCCTTTTTTTCTGGCAGATAGGCCATCAATGAAAACACCCCAGAAAACCATTTTAATTATTTGGGTGAGAAATACATTTAGTCCAGTACTTTTTTGCTGTGCGTTTACAACATATACACGTATATACACTTATACTGTAGCTAAATATAAATATATTCCTTACTTTAGTATAAAAAGGAAGGCTTTTTGGCTTATCTCTGCAAATCTTCTTTTGATTATTTCTCAGAGTATACTGTAAATTCACAACTTCCTCTACTGCAATAACATAGTTATAGATTCTCCTTTACCAAGAAGATGAGCCACACAATTCAAAGCAAATGTATTATACTACTCTGGAGGATTCATTTTGGGACTATGAAGAAATGGAACAACTTTTACCGCAGCGTTCAAATATACTGCAAATAAATGTGGTTCTTTCTGTATGCAAAGAAACATCTCAGCAAATGATCTTTTTCTTCTTGTTGTCTTGAATAGAAATGTACATTGTTGCTTGAAATACTTGGCATCGATTCCTTTTCAACAACATATAAATATTCTACAAAATAACATAACTTGTAAGGCTAAAATAAAAGACATTAACCCATACGGATCAGCCTGTGATCCTGAAATGCTGATCCACAGAAAGGTAACTTTTTTTTATCTTACAGAGAAAAATTGATTCCCAGTACAAATGTAGAATTCAGAATAAAGCCTTAGTTCAACAATTTATTTTCAGTGATCTGAAGCAACCTTATCTTTTAACTAGGGATGTCCTGATACAATTTTTTTAAGATCGAGTACAAGTACCGATACTTTAATTCTAGTACTCGCCGATACCAAGTATGAGTACTTTTATTTTAAAGGGAATCTGACACCAGGGTGACCCCGTTTCTGCCACTGGTTACCGTATATATTTAGGTTCCTTGTTGTGTACAATGGAGGCGGCTGCTGTAGTATGAGACAAGATTTCTCTCTTCTCCATTGGACAGAACAGGAAATTTGCATTGGCGGCGAGACTGATGATCACATGGGGAGCAGCGGTAGAAACTGGGTCACCTGACCTATCTACCTATAAATTCAAGTTAGTGCAGGTGACTCTGCTGCAAGATTGTCTTTAATAGTAGGTAGTATCCCCTTGCAGACATTAGCAGCAGCCACCTGGCAGTCATTAGTAGTAGCCCCCCCTGTAGACAGCAGCCCCCCATGTAGACAGCAGCCCCCCTGTAGACCACAGCCCCCCTGTAGACAGTGGGACCCCATTTAAACAGCAGCAGCCCCCCCCCCTTTAGACAGCAGCAGGCCCCCCTTTTAGACAGCAGCAGGCCACCCCTTTAGGCAGCAGCAGGCCCCCCCCCTTTAGACAGCAGCAGGCCCCCCCCTTTAGACAGCAGCAGGGCCCCCCCTTTAGACAGCAGCAGGGCCCCCCTTAAGACAGCAGCAGGGCCCCCCTTAAGACAGCAGCAGGGCCCCCCATTTAGACTGCAGCAGGGCCCCCCTTTTAGACAGCAGCAGGGCCCCCCATTTAGACAGCAGCAGGGCTCTCCATTTAGACAGCAGCAGGGCCCCCCCTTTAGACAGCAGCAGGGCCCCCCCTTTAGACAGCAGCAGGGCCCCCCACCTTTAGACAGTAGCAGGGCCCCCCCTTTAGACAGCAGCAGGGCCCCCCCATTTCGACAGCATCAGGGCCCCCCATTTAGACAGCAGCAGGGCCCCCCAATTAGACAGCAGCAGGGCCTCCCCTGTTTAGACAGCAGCAGGGCCCCCCCTGTTTAGACAGCAGCAGGGCCCCCCATTTAGACAACAGCAGGGCCACCCATTTAGAAAGCATCAGGGCCCCCCGTTTAGACAGCAGTAGGGCCCCCCATTTAGACAGCAGCAGTCCCCCCCTGTAGACATTAGTAGCAGTCCCCCTCCTTGCAGGCAGCTCACCTCCTCTGTTGAGTGCTGGTGCTGCTGCTCCACTGCCCCGTCCTCCCGTCCTCCGGGCCGCATCATGGCGTCCTATGGAGAAGCATGTGACATATACTGACATATAAATCACTCTGCTTCCTCCGTAGCGTTACGCTGGGCACAGGGGAGGAGGCGGAATGACGTGTGTGTCACATGCTCCTCCATGGAACACTATGATTCGGACGGGAGGACCGGAGAACGGATCAGCAGAGTGGCAGCAGGTATCGGACATGGTATCGGGGACATTAAACGAGTCCCCTATACCATGCAAATGGCTAGTATCGGCCCTGATACCAATACCGGTATCGGGACATGCCTACTAGTAACACTATCACTGGTACAAGTTGCTGGATTTCTAAGCACATTTGAGTGGGAAAATCCAGTATAATATGGTAGCATGTGTCAGAAAAAGTTCATGAGAATCAGTGATATCTGAAGGGAACTGCCCAGGAAGAAATTGTGGCACCTCACCTCACCAACAATAATAAACCTTACTCTTTGTTCCATCCCTGAACACTGATGTTAAATACCATAGCTACTTACTGTTCCTGTTTTTACAGGCATGTTCATATGGCAGCCTACAATGAAAGCCATATACCGTATTTTTCGCCGTATAAGACGCACTTTTTCTTCCCCAAAACTGGGGGGGGGGGGGGGGGGGGGGGGGAGTTGGTGCGACTTATAGGGAAAATACACATTAAAATCCTGTCATATTGCGGCGGTCCCCGCGGCCATCAACGGCCGGGACCCGCGGCTAATATAGGACATCACCGATCGCGGTGATGCCCTGTATTAACCCTTCAGACGTGGCGATCAAGCTGACTGCCGTGTCTGAGGTGAAAGTGAAACTAACCCGGCTGCTCAGTCGGGCTGTTTGGGACCGCCGCGGTGAAATTGTGGCATCCTGAACAGCTTACAGGACACCGGGAGGGACCTTACCTGCCTCCTTGGTGTCCGATCGGCGAATTACTGCTCCGTGCCGAGATCCCCTGCATAGGCGCCACTCTCCTTCGTCGTTATCACGCCATCGCGACGTGATGGCGGCGATGGAGAGCGAGGATATCGGACAGCAGAGACGTTCTGGAGCAACGGGGACACCCCGGGGACGCGGCAACAGTGATGGAGGGCGACATCGAGGGCAGCGGTGACGAGTCCAGAGCAGCGGGGACACATGAGTATTACCTCGTATACCAGTGGTCTTCAACCTGCGGACCTCCAGATGTTGCAAAACTACAACTCCAGCCGTTGGCTGTCCGGGCATGCTGGGAGTTGTAGTTTTGCAACATCTGGGGTCGGCAGGTTGAAGATCACTGTCCTATACTTTACATTGCATTTTGTTCAGAATCTTTTTTTTCTAGCTTTTCCTCCTTTAAAATTGTGTGCGTCTTATATTCCGGAGCGTCTTAAACGGTGAAAAATACGGTAGACATTTGAGTGCCCTAGAGGGCTTTTAGAAACCAAGTTTTGTCATAATTGCTCAAAGTAACAAATCAAAACTCTGACCAATATAGGCAACAAGATTAGCCAGAAACATTTGAAAAGCCAAAATGTAAGCACTACCACCAGGACTACTAGCCGAGTGTATGTGTGTTCGGAATGGAGAGGGGGAAGAAACATTTGCCAGCAGCTTACCTATCCAAGAATCAAAGAATCGGGCAGTTGAAATTCAACTTCTATTATCTCCTCCAACATATGCCAATGGGGAAAAAGTCAGAAAGCTTCCATACACATGCGATGGTCAAATTTGGTAGGTCTAATGTGCACAAAATGTGTCCAGTAGCCAAATACTAAATTCACCTCAGCAAAATGGGGCTTTTTATTCTTGTCATTGATGAAGCAATGTAACATTTTTCCCACCGAATGACTGACTTTTCTGCCACAGTTTGTATACAGTGAATGAATGGATAAATATTTGTGGACTTACAGGCTTCTCGTATAAATACGAAATCATAAAACTATATATGCAGAGGAGAGGTAGACAGTCGGCACTATCTAGATGCCTATCCAGACAGCTCACCAGGCCGTTCAACCGCAGCTTTCAAGCTAGTCGTGGTCCGCAATGTTCTGAGGTGCTCAATCATCTTAGGACTAGTCCCAAATGGCAAGTAGAAATATGTAGAAGGAATAGATGATGGCACTCACTTATTGGAATGAAAGAATTTACTTTCTTCATTGGAGAGGTAGCATGGCCATACAAAGGAGCGGAAGCATGGAGCAATGACTGTTTTGCAGGTACTTCCTGCTTCAACTGGCTCCCTAGGGGGCCAGTTGAAGCAGGAAGTACCTGCAAAACGGTCATCACCCCGTGCTACCGCTCCTTTGTTTGTATGGCCATGCTACCTCACCAATAAAGAAAGTGAAGTTTTTTCAACACAAAAAGTGAGTGCCATCATCTATTCCTTCTACGTATTTCTATAAAACTATATATCATTGAGCTCAGTAACTCCTTTTCTATCGTATGCTGCCTTCAGGCAGGGTAGTATAGGATCCCCAATAATAACACTTTTAGCACTTAAAGGGGTACTCGGCGCTAAGACATCTTATCCCCTATCCAAAGGATAGCGGATAAGATGCCTGACCGTTGGGGTCCTGCCGCTGGGGACCCCCGTGATCTTCCATACCGCACCCCGTTATAATCAGCCCCCGGAGCGTGCTCGCTCTGGGTCTGATTACTAGTGATCACAGGGACGGAGCATAGTGACGTCACGGCTATGCCCCGTGTGACCCCAATGCAAGCCTATGGAGGGGGCGGAGCCGTGGCATCACACGGGGCAGAGCTGTGACGTCACTATGCTTCATCCCTGTGATCGCTAGTAATCAGACCTGGATCAAGCACGCTCCGGGGGCTGATTCTAACGGGGTACGGCGTGGAAGATCACGGGGGTCCCCAGTGGCGGTACCCCTGCGGTCAGGCATCTTATCCCTTATCCTTTGGTTAGGGGATAAGATGTCTTAGCGCCGGAGTACCCCTTTAAGTTGTGTTTTGCACTCAATGTTCAGCCATGCTAGTATATTTAACAACCAGTAGCTTTGTTTTACAAAACATTGAAGAGTTTCTTTAACTTTAACAATCAGAATTGTCATTTTACAACACCTTCCTAATGTAAGTGAGCGAAGTTATTCACCAATCTAAAAAGCTGCTACAGGCACCAAACATTCCTGCTTTTAGTGCAACGTTTTTGAATAAAGATCTATTGAGGGCGATAAATCAAACTAGATTCATAGTTACAATGCAAACTCAGCACATCTTAGTGTAGTGACACTTCTCAAGATGGGCCGCTGATATCTTCTGCATTGGTTTCTTTGGGCTTTTATGTGCTCCTGAACAATAGCCTTTAACGCATGATCCAGAAGCAGGTTTCCACCGTATCATGTTCTTGGTATCGGATTCCTGATAAAGGCCAGAACTATTTAGGGAATGCTATTTGTACTTCTCTCTAAATAAATTATAAGTAGTTTATTGTTTCAGAGGATCCTCAAACTTTCTTACTGCAGCAAGTCAGGCTTCATGCACAGGGCAGATCTGTGTGTAGGGAGGCAAGGGTTCAAAGGCCAGATCTACACTGCAATTCGTGTGCACCTGTATGATGCCTCTATGAAACACTATCGTAGTCTCCACTAGAGACAGTGATTGACAGTGAAATACCTTCATATTACAGTAAACATTGGTGCCTGCTATATGTGGTACTGGAGGCCAGAAGCGTAGCTTGTAGCTTTGGGGCCCCCTTAGGCACCAGGGCCCCGGTGCAACTGCAACCTCTGCTACCTCTATTGCTATGCCCTTGCTGAAGTCACATGAAGTTAGTGTATGGGCAAAAAGGAGGCTAAGGATGTCATATTTGGGACCTGTGCAAAACATAAACTGAATACAGCTATATGAGACTTTGCTGCCACAATATACATGGTGACATGGTGAAATTCATGCAGCTAAGATGGCTAAAACTACGGGTCCAGCAATCTGGACAAAAAAAGAGGACAAACAGATACATCAAATCCGCCCTACCCTGTAAGGAATAAAAATGATAACACACATGCAAAAAAGAAAGGGTGAAACAGGTATTTCCAGTTTGATATTTATGGCATATACGCAGGATATACCATGCTGTACATGGCTGATGGGAAAAAGTGCAATCTGAGACCAAGGGCCCTCTGGTGACCTCCATCCTGCTTGTGGCAGGTTCCCTTTAAAGAGGAAAAATATATAGTATACTGCGGAAAGTAAGGAGAATATATATGTATATATAGTATACTGTGGAAAGCAATAAGGAATATATATATATATATATATATATATATATATATATATATATATATATTATACTGTAGAATGGGAAAAAAATTCTATATTGCGGAAGCTAATAGCTACAACTCCTGCTAATGGGAATGGTGTTCCTGCTGTGGAAAAAGTACAGGAACTCAGTTCCCACATGTTCCTGCAGGACTTGAGCCCTGGGAATGGTAAAATGTTCTCTGCTGCTATTGTCTGTATTTGGACATTTTAGATGCTATATACATGCTTTCAGATACTTTTATTATTTTTTTCATTTTGTTAAGTTGATACCTTGTGCTAAAATGAAAACAAAAAACAAATCTACCTTTCCCCCATTATTCTGCACTCAATGCCCCATAATAAGGACAGAATGCTAGAAACCTTTATTAATTTATTGAAAAGAAAAAAAAAATAAAGTATTGGATTGATCCTATACTCAACTTCTAGTTGAGGCGCCTTTGGCAAAAATTACAGCCTGCAGTCTTCTAGGATGCCACAGGTTTTCATACCTGGATTTGAGGATATTCTGCCATTTTTATCTGCAGCTCCTCTTAAAGGGGTACTCCACTGGAACAAAAAATTTTATTCAACCTTCTGGGAGTTTTGCCCATCTGCCCACAGGAGCTCAGCCAGAGTCCAGTCATATTTCCAACCAAGGCCCTTCTTCCACAGTTATTTATTTTGGAGGGGTGACTAGCTTTAGGAAGACTAGGGTTTTTCCAAACTTCTTCCATTTAAGAATTATGGAGGCCACTATGCTCTTGGGAACTTTTAGTGCAGCAGATATATTTGTACCCCTCTCCAGATCTATGCCTTCCACAGTCCTGTCTCTAAGCTCTTTAGGTAGTTCCTTCCACCTCATTTCTTGGTTTTTGTTCTGATGTGCGTTGTCAGCTGTTTAACCTTATATAGACAGGGCTGTGTCTATCCAATCAACTTAATTTATCTACTTGCCTATTGATTTAAATAAAAAATAAATTGAGGCCTGCTAGTGGTGTAAAAGAGAGTATTCTTACTTTGTCCAGTCCAGCACTGGCACTCCAGTCTACCCCAGTGCCTCTGTTTAACCTTTAACCCATCTTGTCTCGCTTAACATAATTTCCATAATTTCTCACATACAGTTGTAAATTGGCCACAGGTCCCAGCTGACTGCAGGCCAGATCACCCGTACTGGGGGCTGTCAGTTTGGTCATCAGACCCAAAGTCAAGACGGGACTTGCATTCGTAATACAGATGCAAAACCGGACAGACCCCACTGACTTTAACCCCTTAAAGACCAGGCCAATTTTATTTTTGCATTTTCGTTTTTTTCCTCCTTGCCTTCTAAAATCCATAACTCTTTTATATTTCCATCTACAGACCCATGTAAGGGCTTGTTTTTTGCGTGACCAATTGTACTTTGTAATGAAACCTCTCATTTTACCATAAAATGTACGGCGAACCCACCCACCCCCACCCCCCCAATTTTTTTTTTAGGGAGGAAATTTAAATGAAAACCACAATTTTGCACATTTTGGAGGATTTTGTTTTCACACTGTACACTTTACAGTAAAAATGACATGTGTTCTTTATTCTGTGGGTCAATACAATTAAAATGATACCCATGGCTAGATACGTTTATATTTTTGTACTGCTTAAAAAAAATCTAAAACTTTTTGTACAAAATCAGTAATCTAAAATCGCCCTATTTTGACCACCTATATCTTTTTCATTTTTCCATATATAGGGCGGTATGAGGGCTCATGTTACGCCGAGCGCTCCGGGTCCCCGCTCCTCCCCGGAGCGCTCGCAGCGTTCTCTCATTCACAGCGCCCCGGTCAGACCTGCTGACCGGGTGCGCTGCGATATTACTCCCAGCCGGGTCTCTGCCATTTAAAGGGCCGCTGCGCCACTGATTGGCGCAGCAGGCCTAATCAGTATTCTCACCTGTGCACTCCCTACTTATACCTCACTTCCCCTGCACTCCCTCGCCGGATCTTGTTGCCATTGTGCCAGTGAAAGCGTTCCCTTGTGTGTTCCTAGCCTGTGTTCCAGACCTCCTGCCGTTGCCCCTGACTACGATCCTTGCTGCCTGCCCTGACCTTCTGCTACATCCGACCTTGCTCTTGTCTACTCCCTTGTACCGCGCCTATCTTCAGCAGTCAGAGAGGTTGAGCCGTTGCTGGTGGATACGACCTGGTTGCTACCGCCGCTGCAAGACCATCCCGCTTTGCGGCGGGCTCTGGTGAATACCAGTAGCAACTTAGAACCGGTCCACCAGCATGGTCCACGCCAATCCCTCTCTGGCACAGAGGATCCATCTCCTGCCAGCCGAATCGTGACAGCTCACTTTTTGTGCTGTCATCTGTAATTTTTATTGAAGCCACATTTGCATATATAAAACTTTAAGATAATTTTTATAAATTTTTTAAAAATAAACTGTGACAAAAAAAGCTGCATTTTTGTACTTCTTTTATTTTTTACGTTTACGCCATTCACCGTACAGGATCATTAACAATATATTTTAATAGTTCGGATATTTACACATGCGGCGATACCAAATATGTTTCTAAAAAAAAATTTACGCTTTTTGGGGGTAAAATGGGAAAAACGGACAATTTTTTTTTTTATTGGGGGAGGGGATTTTTTACTTTTTTTTACTTTTTATTTTTACATTTTTCAACTTTTTTTAAACACTTTTTATGTCCCCATAAGGGACTATCTAGAGCAATAATTTCATTGCTAATACTGTTCAGTGCTATGCAGAGGACATAGCACCAATCAGTAATATCGGTGATCTTCTGCTCTGGTCTGCTCGATCTCAGACCAGAGCAGAAGACCCCGGGAGATGGCTAGAGCCAGGTGAGGGGACCTTCGGCCACCATGCTTATGATTGGATCGCCGTGGCAGCGCTTCGGGCGATCTGATCATCCTTTTAAAGTACTGCACTGCCGCAGATGCCGTGATCTGTATTGATCACGGCATTTGAGGGGTTAATGGCGGATATCCGCGCGATCGCGGATGTCGCCCATTACGGGCGGGTCCCCGCCAAACCAGGACGTACATTTACGTCCGTGGTCGTTAAGGGGTTAATAAGGGGTTTTCATCTGGTGTTTTCATCAGGTTTTCATCTGGTGTCCATTATTTACTGTAAAATAACTGGCAAAAAATTACCGCTTGGTACTTCTTGTCTGGTTATTTGCATGAAGTTGATGACAGAAGCCCTGAAGGAAGCCCTAACAGAGATGTAAACATAGCCTAATATCTGACCTTCTTTCTACATGTCACCTCTGTATGGTAAAGTGCTTTGGAATATGCTGCCATATTAATAAAGGGTATCATTATATACCGTATCTTTTGCTGTATAAGACGCACTTTTTCTTCCCTAAAACTGGGGGGGAAAAGTCGGTGCGTCTTATATGGCAAATACACCCCTATCGCGGCGGTCCCTGCGGCCATCAACGGCCGGGACCCGCAGCTAATACTGTATTAACCCTTCAGACGCGCGATCAAAGCTGACCGCCGCGTCTGAGGGGAAAGTGACACTAACCCGGCTGTTCAGTCGGGCTGTTCGGGACCACCGCAATTTCACCGCGGCGGTCCCGAACAGCCCGACTGACTAGCCGGGTTAGTGCTTACAGGACACCGGGAGGGACCTTACCTGCCTCCTCGGTGTCTGCTCCGTTCAGGGATCCCCTGTATGGCCGGCGCTCTCCTTCCTCGTCATCATGTCGTCACGTAGGTGCGTCGGCGTGCGTAACGACGTGATGGCGGCGAAGATACCCAGCCGGCAGCAGAGACGTTCCGGAGCGACGGGGACACGGCGACAGCGATGGAGCGACATCCAGGGCAGCGATGACGGGTTCGGAGCGGCGGGGACACGTGAGTACTACCTCCTATGCAGTGGTCTTCAATCTGTGGACCTCCAGATGTTGCAAAACTACAACTCCCAGCATGCCCGGACAGCCAACGGCTGTCCGGGCATGCTGGGAGTTGTAGTTTTGCAACATCTGGAGGTCTGCAGGTTGAAGACCACTATTGGGTTCAAAATCTTTATTTTTTTAGATTTTGCACCTATAAATTGGGTGCGTCTTATACGCCGGTGCGTCGTATAGGGCGAAAAATACGGTAAGATGCAACAACAGTCTTTCGGGTTTTTTTTGGGGTAAAATAGTGTATTCTCCAGAATCAGTCCTTGACCCCCATCCATTGTACAGGCTTTTGGCACTGATGTTACATTCTCTGCATAGAATTAAATAGATTAGACCCTACAGAAAACTTAAGAATTCAAATTTTGTGACCATATTACACAATGTCAAATTTTCCAAACTCTGGTCACGAAATAACATAGATGAGAAAAATACCTAGGGCATGTGTTCCAGACATTGTCACATGACGGCCTTTAGGTGATCAGCTGTTATTGCCAGGGGAAGTCATGTTTTCCAAAACATGCCCTCTGCTGTAAATAGACAAACCTGAATTCTCTGTTTGAAGACTGATCTGAGATCTATAATACTTTCTAAATATTTTTCCCTACCACATTTTGCATTTTAAGCAGGGCTCCTGGCTGGATAACTTGTCAACTGTGGTGGCTTTCCAGCCTCTTTGTCACAAATCTCACCAAAACAAGGGGAGCGGGAAAGGAGTTAATTACATGTGCCAAAGCAAATATTTCCCTCTGACAAAATAAATAACAGGGTCGCTTGATAAACAAAAGAATGCTGCAAGCAAAATGGAAGAATTCTGCTGAGATGGCCGATTTTCTTCTCTGTGGAATTTAATTTACTGATGAGACCTTAACACTTTTACATGGGATTGTGAGCGCTGTGTAACAACGTGTAGAAGTCATTTCCCATGCTCACAGCTACTAATGAACTCTTCCACTGCCAGCAATGAACACAACATGCAGGCATGGTAATGGCAACCATGTTAATAATATAATTAAAGAAGAATGTCAGAATACATATAATAGCTGCGCAGTCAGTAGTGGCGAAGGTATGAGAGTCACACTAGTGTACACAGTTTTAATTATGTCAGTTTTACACCTTCTTCATAATAAGATGTTAATTCTCCTCTGCTACCCATGATAGAGTTAATTTTAGCCTCTTAGCCGCACACATCCAGCATTCACTATGTGCATTAAGTTTTCATTAACCACAATTAACCAAATGCTGTTTTATGTAAATTCTGCAATCTTCCCACCACAAAGCACTCACAAGGGATGCATAGCTGACTATCACAATTCCTGCATCATTTCTAGGGCCCCTATGTTAGTGTTATATGTGCTGAATGTTAAATCTGTAACTAGGCCTAACACTAATGGTAGGACTGGAAAGCATTAACCCCTTAAGGACTCAGGGTTTTTCCGTTTTTGCACTTTCGTTTTTTCCTCCTTACCTTTTAAAAATCATAACCCTTTCAATTTTCCACCTAAAAATCCATATTATGGCTTATTTTTTGCATCGCCAATTCTACTTTGCAGTGACATTAGTCATTTTACCCAAAAATGCACGGCGAAACGGAAAAAAAAATCATTGTGCGACAAAATTGAAAAAAAAACGCCATTTTGTAACTTTTGGGGGCTTTCGTTTCTACGCAGTGCATATTTCGGTAAAAATTACACCTTATCATTATTCTGTAGGTCCATACGGTTAAAATGATACCCTATTTATATAGGTTTGATTTTGTCGCACTTCTGGAAAAAATCATAACTACATGCAGGAAAATTTATACGTTTAAAAATGTCATCTTCTGAGCCCTATAACTTTTTTATTTTTCCACGTACAGGGCGATATGAGGACTCATTTTTTGCGCCGTAATCTGAAATTTTTATCGGTATGATTTTTGTTTTGATCGGACTTTTTGATCACTTTTTATTCATTTTTTAATGATATAAAAAGTGACCAAAATACGCTTTTTTGGACTTTGGAATTTTTTTGCGCGTACGCCATTGACCGTACGGCTTAATTAATGATATATTTTTATAGTTCGGACATTTACGCATGCGGCGATACCACATATGTTTATTTTTTATTTTTTTTACACTGTTTTATTTTTTTTATGGGAAAAGGGGGGTGATTCAAACTTTTATTAGGGAAGGGGTTAAATGACCTTTATTAACACTTTTTTTTTACATTTTTTTTGCAGTGTTATAGGTCCCATAGGGACCTATAACACTGCACACACTGATCTCCTATGCTGATCACTGGCGTGCATTAACACGCCTGTGATCAGCATTATCGGCGCTTGACTGCTCCTGCCTGGATCTCAGGCACGGAGCAGTCATTCGTCGATCGGACACCGGGGAGGCAGGTAAGAGCCCTCCCGGTGTCCGATCAGCTGTTCGGGACGCCGCGATTTCACCGCGGCGGTCCCGAACAGCCCGACTGAGCAGCCGGGTCACTTTCACTTTCACTTTAGAAGCGGCGGTCAGCTTTGACCGCCGCTTCTAAAGGGTTAATACCGCACATCGCCGCGATCGGCGATGTGTGGTATTAGCCGCGGGTCCCGGCCGTTGATTAGCGCCGGGACCCACGCGATATGATGCGGGATCGCGGCGCGATCCCGCTTCATATCGCGGGAGCCGGCGCAGGACGTAAATATACGTCCTGCGTCGTTAAGGGGTTAAAGGGGTACTCCCATGGAAAACTTTTTTTTTATTTTTTAAATCAACTGGTGCCAGAAAGTTAAACACATTTGTAAATTACTTCTAGTAAAAAATCTTAATCCTTCTACAGAGGAAAGGGTTTTCATTTTGGAACACAGCTCTCTGCTGACATCATGACCACAGTGCTCTCTGCTGACATCTCTGTCCATTTTAGGAACTGTCCAGAGTAGGAAAAAATCCCCATAGCAAACATATGCAGAGAGCACTGTGGTCATGATGTCAGCAGAAAGCTCTGTGTTCCAAAAAGAAATCCATTTCCTCTGTAGTATTCAGCAGCTAATAAGTACTGGAAGGATTAAGATTTTTTAATAGAAGTTATTTACATATCTGTTTAACTTTCTGGCACCAGTTGATTTAAAAAAAAAAAAAAAAGTTTTCCACGTGAGTATCCCTTTAAAGGTTTATTCCTATCACACATATCTCTAAGCCTTTCCATCACTTTGTGATAGGTGGAGGTCTGATTGCTAGGACCCCCACCACCATGAGAAATGCTTCAGCACTGCATCTCCCTTACAGCATTTCCCTGTGCACTGCTGTCCAGACTAGCTGCTGTTCAGGGAACTGTAGCACAGCTCTATATATGTGAAGCTGGGAATGCCAATGTCCTGGGAAAACTTTGAAGGCAGCTTATTGCTAAATAGAGATTTGGCCTCTTGATTCTCAGGATTGGTGCTGGTCCTGGCAGTCAGACACCCAATAAATACAAATTTATAGCATATACTAGCAACAGGCCATCACTTTGTTTGATAAGAATAACCCTTTGAATTTTATCTCTACGTAAATTGCAAAAGTATAAGGATTGATGTTAGAAGTCACAACGCGGTCAGACATGCTGGACGTGGAAGCACTCCTTCTCTGCCGTCTGACCCAGACCACTTTGCAATTTGCATCCCGCGATGCGATGGAACCCAGGCCTCTGCTCATTACCTTCCCCATGTCTCCTCTGTTATTACTGCTTGCCAGTGCGCATGTCCCTGCCTCCTAGGGCACGCGCGTGCTGGCTCTGTGAAATTTAAAGGGCCAGTACACACTTAATTGGTTGCTGCTCCATAACCCTATAAGTATAAGCACTTCCTTTTTACCCTTACGGGATCTTAGTGCCCTTTCAGCCTTAGAGAAAGCGTTCACTTTGTGTCTTGCCTTGACGTGTATCTGAGCCTACTGCTACGTATCCCGACCTTACTTCTGTGCCGCCTGCCTTCTGACCTCTTGCTATGTGACCTGACCTTGCTACTGTGCCGCCAGCCCTGACCTCCTGCCTGTCCTGACTTCATGTAGCCTCATCCTACCTGTGCCACGTCACACCTTGGCCACCTGTGTTGACAAGTCGTATCAGGGTAGCGACCTGGATTCTGCCTGCCGCAGCAAGTCCATCCCACTTTGCGACAGGCTCTGATGAAAACCAGCAGCACCTTAAACTCCGCTCCCTGGTATGGCCCACGCCATCATCCACACAGGTTCAGAGGATCCACTTCTCCTCTGTCATAACAATTGACTTATCATGGCAACCCCTTTCATTTTTTATGCTGGCCAGGGACCTGGATGTAAGCTGTTATTGATAAGAAAATAAGCAGTTGATATTGACACATAACATTCCAACACACTTTTGGAATATTTTTGGCTTATTATAGACTATATATATATATTAATTATTTATGACACATACCAAACATACCGTAATGTGGGGGAACTATACTGCACCTAATGTGGGGGAACTATACTGCACCTAATGTGGGGGGAACTATACTGCACCTAATGTGGGGGTACTATACTGCACCTAATGTGGGGGTATCTATACTGCACCTAATGTGGGGGTAACTATACTGCACCTAATGTGGGGGGAACTATACTGCATCTAATGAGGGGGAACTATACTGCACCTAATGTGGGGGAACTACACTGCACCTAATGGGGGGGAACTATACTGCCACCCTAATGTGGGGGAACTATACTGCCCCTAATGTGAGGGGAACTATATTGCACCTAATGTGGGGGAACTATACTGCACCTAAAGTGGGAGGAACTATACTGTACCTAATGTGGGGGGAACTATACTGCACCTAATGTGAGGGGAACTATACTGCACCTAATGTGGGGGAACTATACTGCACCTAATGGTGGGGGGAACTATACTGCACCTAATGTGGGGGGGGGGACTTTACTGCACCTAATGTGGGGGAACTATACTGCACCTAATGTGGGGGAACTATTCTGCCAACCTAATGTGGGGGGAAACTATACTGCCAGCCTAATGCAGGGGACCTATACTGCCAACCTAATGTTGGCGAAACTATACTGCCAGCCTAATATGGGGGAACTATACTGCCAACCTAATGTGGGGGACCTAGACTGCCAACCTAATATGGGAGTAGATAAGCAATTTTACCGTGTAATAGGAGATGTCGGCGCTGGATGAAGAAACCAGGAGGAGTGAAGCATAAAATCAAGTTGGGTTTATTAGATGCAACGCGTTTCACTGCGCATGCGCAGCTTCATCAGGCATGCGCCGACATCTCCTATTACACTGTCAAATTGCTTATCTACTGCCTCTGAGGAGGGCTGCGGATGAGGACACAAGCATCTACAGGCGCTTCCCATTGTTGTGTGTGTGCACACAACCAACTCTGGTAAGCGGCGTGGGATAGATCGTTTCCCTTTCCCTATGGGCCTGACCTGCTGATCCCGCACATGGAGCGCCTTCTGCTTTCCTTTTAGATCATTAACCTAATGTGGGGGAACTGTGCTGCCAATCTAATGTGGGGGAATTACAACCTAATGTGAGGGGAACTATTCAAAAATATAAAATTGTACTATTCTGATCCCTATAACTCTTATTTTTCTGTATATGGGGATGTACAAGGGTCATTTTTGCACTGTGATTTGTAGTTTTTATAGGTACCATTTTTGTTTTCATGGGACTTTTCAATTGCTTTTTAGATTTTTTTTATGCTATTTGAAATGATCAAAAATGAGCAAATCTGGTTAGTGCACTATTACGACTTTTGGGGCCCTACTTTTGATTGTGCCCAGGGCCACGCTTAGCCTAAGTGATGAGGAGAGGAAATCTCTAGACCAGTGCTGTCTATAGATAGGTGTCTCTGATGTGGTTTATACCCTGTTTCATGTATCAGAGCTCTATAATAGGTCAGATATATGTTTACAATACACGTGGCATTAGATGGTCAGGATTCATTCTTACTTCTGTATGATATCTAAAAGACAATATCTTCCACATAATGTTTTTTCTTCATGGGTTTATTTTTCATACTCAATTGAAAAAAGACACTAGGTAACCCACACTTTTTGTATTATAAGTTATTGTGCCCAAAATAATATATTCCTTAAATAAAAATAGCTGAATGATTTTATTCATTGTTTTATTATAAATTATGCATATACAGTATCTAATAAATAAAACAGGAATATTGATAATAAAGATGAACTATGTCTAGCCAGAGTTGTTGCAAGCTCACTCATATGGAGTGTAACATGAATAACCATGTTCAATCATCTACTGACCCTATTAATGGAAAAGGAACTCCCCGAGGGAGAGGGAAATCAGGGCATGAGATTCTTAAAGACATTTTACGTGGGGCCGAAAATGTAAAAAGTACCTGTCACCAAATAAACTGTTCTAAAAGGCTAATTACTCCTAACACCGCTCCAGCCCCTAAAAAAAAAAATTCAGAGCTTTAAAAAGCTGTGTATCTTACCATTCTTTTTGCTCACATAGTGCAATCTCCCAACAGGAGAAAGTAGGAGTTTCCAGCAGGCATGATATCACTGAAGCCTGCTGAGGGACCACTTCCGCCCTCACAGTGTTGCAGAACTGTGATGAATAGAAGACCTCAGGCTCTGTGCATGTTTCAGTATGTGTTGCTATGAGTGAGGCTCTCCTACAGCCTTCAGTCTGTGAAAATCAAGCTCCGTCCAGAGAAACACTTCCTGAGTTTGGACTCCTGCCAGGCCGGGAGGAGATCAAACTCACTGATTTAATTGCTTTAATTTAGTGGCGATCTTTTCAATTTCATTTTAACCTCTTAACAATCACGAGCATATATTTATGCCCATGGCTGGTTCCCGTTATGTGAAGCACTCTCAGGAGCTGACCGCGCTTCGTATCTGCTGGGTCCCGGTTGCTATCAACGGCCAGGACCCACGGCTAATACCGGACATCGCTGATCGGGCTGATGTCCGGTATAACCCTTTAGACACAGAAATCAACGTTGATTGCGGCATCTAAACCGGGAGAAAATACTGCTGGTTAGCTCAGCGGAGCTGTTTGGGACCGCCACGGTGAAATCGCGGCGTCCCGAACAGCTGAGAGGACAGCGGGGGTGCCTTGCCTTGCTCCTTGCTGTCCGATCGTAGCTCCATTGCTCTAAGCCTGAGATCTAGGCTAGAGAAATCGAGCACAGATTACACTGATCAATGCTATGCTATGGCATAGCATTGTTCAGTGTATGCAATCAAAGGATTGCATGTAATAGTCCTCTATGGGGGCTAAAAAAAAGTGTAGTTATAGGGGTCAGAAGATGACAATTTTAAACTTACTAGTTTTGGTGCATGTAGTTATAATTTTTTTAAAGTAGTAAAATAAAAAAAATAAAAAACTATATAAATTGGGTATCACTGTAACCATATGGACCTACAGAATAAATACATATTGTCATTTGTACCAAAAAGTGCACTGCGTAGAATTGGAAGCCACCAAAAGTTACAAATCATTTTTTTCTGGTTTTGCCATAAATTTTTGGTTGAAATGATTGATGTCATCAAAAAGTACAATTGGAGGCGCAACAAACAAGCCCTTATATGGGTCTGTAGGAGCAAAATTGAAAGCGTTCTGATATTTACAAGGTGAGGTGGAAAATACAAAAGTGCAAAAAAATAAAACTGTGGGGTTAAACATATTTATGTTGATGATTTGAAAAGTAAGTGAATTGGAAATTGTCTGCTAATTACACAAGGAACACTATATTAAAAGTTTTAATTTGGTGACAGGTACTCTTTAAAGTTGTAAAGAGGAGCAAAACATCCACAACCATCACATGAAATAATGTGTTTATATTCCTATTAAGGATTTTATATACCGCTTTTCTAGAAATCATTGGTCGTATACCAGTTTTGAGTCTCTTGTAAAATTGATACTCAGTTTATTGTCATGGAATATGATTTTTATATAATTTGACAATGCTAAGAATTTTTATAGATTGAACCATGTCTGCATTTTATCACTTTTAGTAAATACACATCAACATGTTTTATATCCTTGGAGGTAAAATATTTGTTGGATGTTTCACTGACATGCACCTGGGAACTGACCTAGCCCTGTGCACCTTGCATGCTCCATATCAAGACTCACACCATCCTTCCATGGATGCATAGTGGAGAGCTGACAAATATTTGTCATGCAAACTTAAAGTGCAAAAGAAATAAAAAATGTGTGATATGTCATAGAGACATATCAAAATTTTTATTGGTCTGGGTCTGAGTGTTCAGATCCCAACAAACCACCAAAACGAGCCAGCACATTCTCTTTCTGTTTCAGGTGACCCCCCCCGCAATCTCCCACTTGGCGCCCAGTTCTCCTCCTGAATAGAGCATGTTGACCACCGCGAGAAGCAGTGGCAGACTTGTCCCCTCAATGCGTCTCTATGGGAGAGCCGAAGTGCTTAATTCAGGAATCTCCGGCTCTCCCATAGAGCTGCATGGAGGAGGCATGTCAGCCATCACTTTGTATGGTAGTTGACACACTCCATTTAGAAGGAGAGCCGTGGCGCCATACAGGGGGGTCCCAGAGGTTGGACCCTCCCACGATCTTACACTTAGGATAGAGGATAAGTTTAATATCCTGGAGTACTCCTTTAATCACGGTATAATAAAACTTTCTAGCTACTTATATGTCCCAATGTACATGTTTAGATATGCTTCAAGTGCTGTGAGATAATAGAAACATTCAACACATGACTAGTTTTGCATTGTTGACCCTTGCCTAAGACTATCCTACTAATTTCACTCCCTTGCACTGGGATTATATTAGGCATAAGGTTAGTGAAATCTATACAGATGTGAAATAGTTCTCTCTGTAGAACTAAGTATATTTTTATTTGTGCAATTGGATAATTACATATTTCATAACATATCACTTAGGGTCCGAACAAAACCAAGATGTTTATCTCTCAGAAAGAGTGTAACTATAGTTCTGACCAGCATAACGCACAATCCCAAATTATGATATGCTATTTAGTCAGACTGATATCCTCGTCTATGATATGGACATTTTCCAGAAGCTCCAACATATACTCCGCCAATTTCTTCACACACAGGGTACAGCAAACACCTACAGCTCAGTTCCTGACATCAGTAAAGTATTAATGAATAGAGGATGAAAAGTGCGCAAAGAGAAATATGAGTCATATAACCCATGAGATCAAAAAGCTAAGGTAAAGCTAACCTTCAGATAAACATCCTTAGCCCAACTAAAAATATTCAATACATGTTCTAGGCTTCTCTCCTCTAAATTTTGGATTAAAGGGATACTCCGCTGCTAGATCCAAAGGTAGGGGATAACATGTCTTATCACGGGGTCTGGCTGCTTGGGACCCCCGTGATCTCTGCCGCGGCACCCCAGTCATCCGAGCATGGAGCAAGCTCCATGCAGTGCCGGATGACTGGCAAAAACAGCCCCATCCATTCATGTCTATGGGAGGAGGAATGATGGCTGTGTACTAGCCGTCATGCCCCCTCCTATAGACATGAATGGAGGGGGCGTGGCATGACAACACGCTCACAGAAGCCCCAGGCTTCCATGACCACAACGCCACAGTGCCGGGCCGGAGATCACGAGGGGGTCGAAGCAACCGGACACTCGTGATCAGACTTGTTATCCCCTATCCTTTGGATAGGGGATAACATGTATAGGGGCGGAGTACCCCTTTACCTCAACCAGGATTTGATAAGAAGAAATATACACTGCTTAACTCCTTGGGGACAGAGCCCACTATAACCCTAGGGACGGGAGCATTTTTTGCAATTCTGACCACTGTCACTTTAAGCACTAATAACTCTGGGATGCTTTTACTTTTCATTCTGATTTAGAGAACGTTTTTTCGTGATATTCTACTTCATGTTAGTGGTAAATATTCGTCGAAACTTGCATCATTTCTTGGTGAAAAATTCAAAAATTTCATGAAAAAATTGAAAATTTAGCATTTTTCTAACTTTGAAGCTCTCTGCTTGTAAGGAAAACAGACATTCCAAATAAATTATAGATTGATTCACATATACAATATGTCTACTTTATGTTTGTATCATAAAATTGACATGTTTTCACTTTTGGAAGACATCAGACGGCTTCAAAGTTCAGCAGCAATTTTCCAATTTTTCACAAAATTTTCTTAATCAGAATTCTTAAGGGACCAGTTCAGTTTTGAAGTGGATTTGAAGAGCCTTCATATTAGAAATACCCCAAAAATGACCCCATTATAAAAACTGCACCCCTCAAAGTATTCAAAATAACATTCAGAAAGTTTGTTAACCCTTTAGGTGTTTTACAGGAATAGCAGCAAAGTAAAGGAGAAAATTCAAAATCTAAATTTTTTAAACTTGCATGTTCTTGTAGACCCAGTTTTTGAATTTTTACAAGGGGTAATAGGAGAAAAAGCCACCCAAAATTTGTAACCCAATTTCTCTCGAGCAAGGAAATACTTCATATGTGTATGTAAAGTGTTCGGTGGGCGCAGTAGAGGGCACAGAAGGGAAGGAGCGACAGTAGGATTTTGGAGAGTGAATTTTTCTGAAATGGTTTTTGGAGGGCATGTCACATTTAGGAAGCCCCTATGGTGCCATAACAGCAAAGAAAAAATGCCCCCCAAAATTTGTAGTTCAATTTCTCCCGAGTACGGAAATACCCCATATGTGGCCCTAAACTGTTGCCTTGAAATACGACAGGGCTCCGAAGTGAGAGAGCGCCATGCACATTTGAGGCCTGAATAAGGAATTTGCAATAGGGGCGGACCCGGTTACCTACAGTAAAACCCTACAGCAGTGATTCCCAAACAGGGTGCCTCCAGCTGTTGCAAGACTCCCAGCCTGCCAGGACAGTCTATGGCTGTCCGGCAATACTGGGAGTTGTGGTTTTGCAACAGCTGGAGGCTCTGTTTAGGAAACACTGCCGTATGAGACATTTTTCATTTTTATTGGGGAGGGGAGGGGACTTGTAAGGGGGTGTATATGTAGTGTTTTACTTTTTATTATTTGTTAGTGTAGTGTAGTGTTTTTAGGGTACATTCACACAGGCGAGGGTTCACAATAAGTTTTCTGCTGGGAATTTGAGCTGCGGCGGAAAATTTGCCGCAGCTCAAACTTGTAGAAGGAAACCCACTGTAAACTCCCGCCCGTGTGAATGTATCCTGTACATTCACATGGGAGGGGGGGGGGCGCCCCAAACTTTCAGCTGTGGCAAAATGACAACTCCCAGAATGCACTGGCAGATCATACATGCTGGGAGTTGTAGTTTTACAACAGCTGTAGGCACACTGGTGGGGAACCACTGAGTTAGAAAACAGACTCTAGCTCAGTGATTCCAACCAATGTGCCTCCAGCTGTTGCAAAACTACAACTCCCAGTGCGTTCTGGGAGTTGTAGTTTTGCAACAGCTGGAGGCACATGGGTTGGAAACACTGAGTTAGGAAACAGACTCTAGCTCAGTGTTTCCCAACCAGTGTGCCCACAGCTGTTGCAAAACTATAATTCCCAGCATGGCCAGACAGTCAGGGATGCTGGGTGTGTAGTTCTGCAATATCTGGCCCTTCATATGTTGCAGAACTACAACTCCCAGCATGCCTGGACAGTCTGGGCATGCTTGGAGTTGTAGTTATGCAACAACTGGGGAAGGACAGTTTGGAGACTGCTAAGTAGTGGTCTCCAAACTGTGGCCCTCCAGATGTTGCAAAACTACAACTTCAAGTTATCCCAGAGTGACCATGCATGCTGGGAATTGTAGTTCTGCAACAAATGAAGGGCCAGATATTGCACAACTACACGCCCAGCAACCCTGACTGTCTAGCTATGCTGGGAGTTGTAGTTTTGCAATATCTGGAGGGCTACAGTTTGGAGACCACCTTATAGTGGTCTCCAAACTTTGCCACTTCAGATGTTGCAAAACTACAACTCCCAGCATGCCCAGACAGTCAGTGCATGTTGAAAGTTGTAGTTTTGCAACATCTGGAGAACCACAGTGTGGAGACCACTATACAGTGGTCTCCAAACTGTGACCCTCCAGATGTTGCAAAACCTTTGGCTGTGTTGGCATGCTGGGAGTTGTAGTTTTGCAGCTTTTAGAAGGCCACAGAGAAGATCACTTACCGCCATCTTCACTGTAGCCTTCTGCACGCCGCACTTTCCGGCCGCTCCAACTGCCGTCGCCACCACCGCTGGTCCAGGATACCTCCACCGGTCCGGGTAAGCCGGACCATGCTCCCCCCTCGCCGCCCGTATTCCCCACGCTCTGCACCAACTTCTATCGGTGGGCAGAGCGGGGGGAAATGAACTCTAACCGCCCCCCCCCCCCCCCGCCCCCCTCCTGCGATTGGTGGTCAGCCTGAGCGACCAATGGCAGGGGATAGGAGGGGGTGGCAACACTGCCATTTTAAGAACTGTCCAAAGTAGGAGAAAAACCCCATAGAAAACATATGCTGCTCTGGACAGTTCCTAAAATGAACAGAGATGTCAGCAGAGAGCAATGTGGTCATGATGTCAGCAGAGAGCACTGTGTTCCAAAGAGAAAATAATTTCCTGTGTAGTATTCAGCAGCCAATAAGTACTGGAAGGATTAAGATTTTTTAATAGAAGTAATTTACAAATCTGTTTAACTTTCTGGTACCAGTTGGTTAAGAAAAAAAAAAATTCCACCGGAGTACCCCTTTAAGCAGTGTATATTTCTTCTTATCAAATCCTGATTGATGTAAAGGGATACTCCGCCCCTATACATGTTATCCCCTATCCAAAGGATAGGGGATGACATGTCTGATCGCGAGGGTCCGGTTGCTTGGACCCCCTCGTGATCTCCTGGCCGGCACTGTGGCGTTTTCCACCGGAGTACCCCTTTAAATCTTTGTCACGCTTGCTCACAGGTAAATTCTGAGGATCAGCATTGCTGCATTTCACACGAGCACAAGAAATGTATTCAGTGTTACTTCCCAAGATGACTTCATGTCAGCGGAGGGGCCTGGTGGAGATGGAAGTAGTGTCATGAGATCACTTCATTGTCTCCAAGCTCTTGTAAATAACCTGACTGTTCTCATCCCTTCAGAGCTGTCATTAATCTGACACTCAGTAACCCTGATTAAATGTAAAGTCCTGGGTCTTATGTAAGGCATAGTGTGCCATACAGATCACCAGATCCTACCCATAATGCCTCTCGTTGCGTTCCTGATCATGATCATTTAACTCAAACTGATCATTTAATTCAAAAGTGACTGAATAGATTTCTTGTCATAAACATTGTCAGTGGTCTTGGCTCATTGGTGTAGTTATACACAGTAGTGTGATGTTTAAGGGATCAAACTCGAATACAATAAGTATTATTAATGTTATTTCTAAGACTCTAGGACAGTGGTCACCAAACTGTGGACCTCCAGATGTTGCAAAACTACAACTCGCAGCATGCCCGGACAGCCAACGGCTGTCCGGGCATGCTGCGAGTTGTAGTTTTGCAACATCTGGAGGTCCACAGTTTGGTGACCACAACTAGTAGAATCATAGCGCTCGTTCTTATCTTAACCCCTTAAGGACCAAGGATGTACTGGTACGTCCTTGGTCCTGCTCCCCTGATATAACGCGGGGTTACACGGTAACCCCGCATCATATCACGGCGGGCCCAGGTCATAGTGAAGCCGGGACCCGCCGCTAATAGCGCGCAGCGCCGATCGCGGCCCCACGCTATTAACCCTTTAGCCGTGCGCTCAGAGCTGAGCCACGCGGCTAAAACCGAAAGTGAAAGCTGCCGGTTAACTCAGTGGGCTGTTCAGGATAGCCGCGGCGAAATTGCGGCATCCCGAGCAGCTTACAGGACAGCGGGAGGGCCCCTACCTGCCTCCTCGCTGTCCGAAAAATTGAAAGAGCTATGATTTTTTAAAGGCAAGGAGCAAAAAACGAAAATGCAAAAACGGAAAAAACCCCGGTCCTTAACCCCTTAAGGACACATGACGTACTGGAACGTCATGTGTCCACTCCCGATCTATAACGCGGGGCCACGGCGTGGCCCCGCGTCATAGCGGTTCGGGCCCAGCCTCTAACAACGGCCGGGACCCGTGGCTAATAGCGCGCGGCATTGATCGCTGTGCCGCGCGCTATTAACCCTTTAGACGCGGCGTTCAAAGTTGAACGCCGCGTCTAAAGTGAAACCGAAAGCATGCCGGCTAGCTCAGTGGGCTGTTCGGGATAGCCGCGGTGAAATCGCGGCATCCCGAATAGCTGACAGGACAGCGGGAGGGCCCCTACCTGCCTCCTCGCTGTCCGATCGCCGAATGACTGCTCAGTGCCTGAGATCCAGGCATGAGCAGTCATGCGGCAGAATCATCGATCACTGGTTTCTTATGAGAAACCAGTGATCAATGTAAAAGATCAGTGTGTGCAGTGTTATAGGTCCCTATGGGACCTATAACACTGCAAAAAAAAAAGTGCAAAAAAAAAAGTGAATAAACATCATTTAACCCCTTCCCTATTAAAAGTTTGAATCACCCCCCTTTTCCCATAAAAGAAAAAACACAGTGTAAATAAAAATAAAAATAAACATAAATGGTATCGCCGCGTGCGGAAATGTCCGAATTATAAAAATATATCGTTAATTAAACCGCACGGTCAATGGCGTGCGCGCAAAAAAATTCCAAAGTCCAAAATAGTGCATTTTTGGTCACTTTTTATATCATGAAAAAATTAATAAAAAGCGATCAATAAGTCCTATCAATGCAAAAATGGTACAGTTAAAAACTTCAGATCACGGCGCAAAAAATGAGCCCTCATACCGCCCCATACACGGAAAAATAAAAAAGTTATAGGGGTCAGAAGATGACAATTTTAAACGTATAAATTTTTCTGCATGAAGTTATGATTTTTTCCAGAAGTGCGACAAATTCAAACCTGTATAAGTAGGGTATCATTTTAATCATATGGACCTACAGAATAAAGGTAAGGTGTCATTTTTACCGAAAAATGTACTACGTAGAAACGGAAGCCCCCAAAAGTTACAAAATGGCGTTTTTTTTTTCAATTTTGTCTCACAATGATTTTTTTTCCCGTTTCACCGTAGATTTTTGGGCACAATGACTGACGTCATTACAAAGTAGAATTGGTGGTGCAAAAAATAAGCCATCATATGGATTTTTAGGTGCAAAATTGAAAGAGTTATGATTTTTTAAAGGCAAGGAGCAAAAAACGAAAATGCAAAAACGGAAAAAACCCCGGTCCTTAAGGGGTTAATGGGTTAAAATGACAGTACTGTTTTTCATATATATCAGAACAGTCATTCGTGGAGTAAACAACTGTTCTACAAACAGGTAACCAGATCTGAGTGTTGCTTTAGATATTAGTACAACATGTTTAGATTCTCTTTCATCTCTATTGATAAATATTTCCCATCCTACCATAACAATATCCCCCCCCCCCCCCCCAGTCACTTCTCACCCATACACAGTATGTCCTCAGGTGTAGTGTGACCCATAATGTATGTGGCTAGGTGACTCTTTTAGTATGCTACCCTCTTAATGTAGTTGTCCGGCACTCACTCCTAACTAGTGATAAGCGGCAGGGGCCATATTCGAATTTGCGATATTTCGCGAATATACAGATGAATATTCGTCCTATGTTCGCGAAATTCGCATATTCGCTATGTTCGTTCTCTTTTTGCGAATATTTGTAATGAAATTCGCATAGTGCGCATGCGCCATTATATCTTTCACCTAAATGAAGGGAGGGATCAGTGTCCTCTGATTGGAAGTGCCGATGTTTGAGAATATTTGCATATTCGCAAAAAAAAAAAAAAACGAATATTCATGATTACGAATATATATTACTATATTTTAAATAATCGCAAAGTGCTGATATTCTCGTAAAAAAATTTGCATTTCGAATATTAGCGCTCAACACTACTCCTAACACCCCTACAAGGGGAAGTTATTTAAAGACTTGTTAGTGGAGATGTCACAGGTACTCTCATTGATGCTACTGCTGTTGCCGGTACTGTTGTAGCTTTACCGTTCTCAATGTATTCTGTTACCTAGCTACTGTAAAAAGATTTCATTTACAGTCATGTTATCTCCTGCATTCTGCCCAAGGTCTTTTATTTTTCACGTTTCTTTCCTTTACACAATCCACCAGAAGAAAAAAATAGAGAAGAACCGTTCTAGGAAATAAAGATCAATTCCGAATCCCATTCAAAGCGAACAAACAAGCAGATAATAAGCATGTATCCACATTACCCTGCTCTAATATGCCAGGATCCGTACGGTGCCCATCAATAATACATGCTAAACCCAAGCTTACGATCGCACAGGGCGCACGCAGCCATCATCAATAACAACGTGCAGTCTTTAGCATACTCCAGCATAGTAGTTCCATTTCATTCTGCGACACGACTGTCCATGTCCTGAACTTACAGCACCTTGCTGTTTCGGGCACACACACGCACACTGTGCCAGCACCAAGAAATCCCCAAACTCCAACAAGTCATTAATACAGCTGCGAAAACAAAGTTACTCAGGCAACTCCTGAATGTGGATGTGTTTCCCTTTGCATATAACGCTGCATTGCAGGGCTGGGCTTATTCCTTGTGATCATTCCCATGTGAGATGCCTAAAGAATGGCATCCTGCAGGTACCCCAAGCATGCCATGCCCGTATTGTTTACATGATGCTAACTCAAGTCACCGTATGTCATCAGGGAATGGCATGCCACAACGACAAAGCCACAAATCAGCGTGTACTACACAATAGACTGTGCATGGGCTTATGGCATGCGTATTACACTGGCACAGCAGTACGAGTACAGAGAAGAAACACTCCTACCTTGTTTTACACACTTAATTCTGATGGGGTCCTTGCAATGTTTGATGACAGCCAGTACATCCCTGATAGTGAGTCCAGCCACTGGAGTATCATTCACCTCCAACACTAGTTCCTCAGGTACCAGTTTGCCACTCTGATAGGACACCTTCCCAGGCTTTACCTCCCCAAGGTAAGGAAATTGGCCATTCTCAGCACCCCCTCTGATGTCAAAGCCCAGCTCCCCTTCCAGGCTCCTGTCAATCACACACTCATGGACTTTGTTGGTCCAGTGGTTTTTCTTCTTCAAGGTCTTGGACATGGCCCCTGGTTCTGTGGCGGAGATGAAGAGGGGGTTCCTTGGTGGTTCCTGATGAATGGCCAGGCTTTGGGGATGGGGAGGTTGCAGCAGCAGCAGGAATAGGAAGGAGGAGGAGAAGTAGTGTAGCCTCTTGCTCCAGCTGTATGTTGGTACACACTATAGGCATACATGCAGGTGTGAGTGTCACTAGCTGATCTCCATGCTGGCAGCTGGCACAGTGAGTGTGTGTAAGCGTGTGTGTGTACTAGTTGTACAGTAATAACTGGCAGAGGGGCAGAGGGAGGGGAAGGATGGAGAGCAGTAGGGGGAGGAGGAGGAGGAGGGATGGGAGCTGTCTGCTCTCTCCTCTCTTTATAACCCGGTAGTGAAGTGTGAGAGAGAGGCTGTGTGTGTTTGCCAGGCAACCAGAGAGGAGGAGGAGGCCAGCACCACAGCTCCGTATTGTAGCTTATTACTATCAATTCCCTGTACTGTACTTATGGATCTGCTCTTACGGCTGTGCCTGGATCCTTGTGGAAGCAAGGTTTCTCTGTATACTAGCACATAACCAGCTATATATAATAGTGCTAGATCCCAGTGCACTAAAGGACCATATTCCTCTGTATACTAACATGTAACCAGCTATATATATCATTATTATTCTAGTGCACTAAAGGACCATATTCCTCTGTATACTAACACATAACCAGCTATATATAATAGTGCTAGATCCCAGTGCACTAAAGGACCATATTCCTCTGTATACTAACACATAACCAGCTATATATAACATTACTAGATCCTAGTGCACTAAATTACCATATTCCTCTGTATACTAACACATAACCAGCTATATATAATAGTGCTAGATCCTAGTGCACTAAAGGACCATATTCCTCTGTATACTAACATGTAACCAGCTATATATAACATTACTATTCTAGTGCACTAATGGACCATATTCCTCTGTATACTACCACATAGCCAGCTATATATAACAATACTAGATCCTAGTGCACTAAAGGACCATATTCCTCTGTATACTAACATGTAACCAGCTATATATAACATTATTATTCTAGTGCACTAAAGGACCATATTCCTCTGTATACTAGCACATAGCCAGCTATATATAACAATACTAGATCCTAGTGCACTAAAGGACCATATTCCTCTGTATACTAACATGTAACCAGCTATATATAACATTACTATTCTAGTGCACTAAAGGACAATATTCCTCCGTATACTAGCACATAACCAGCTATATATAACAATACTAGATCCTAGTGCACTAAAGGACCATATTCCTCTGTATACTAGCACATAGCCAGCTATATATAACAATACTAGATCCTAGTGCACTAAAGGACCATATTCCTCTGTATACTAGCACATAACCAGCTATATATAACAATACTAGATCCCAGTGCACTAAAGGACCATATTCCTCTGTATACTAGCACATAACCAGCTATATATAACAATATTAGATCCCAGTGCACTAAAGGACCATATTCCTCTGTATACTAACATGTAACCAGCTATATATAACATTACTATTCTAGTGCACTAAAGGACCATATTCCTCTGTATACTAACACATAACCAGCTATATATAACAATACTAGATCATAGTGCACTAAAGGACCATATTCCTCTGTATACTAACACATAACCAGCTATATATAACATTACTAGATCCTAGTGCACTTAAGGACCATATTCCTCTGTATACTAACATGTAACCAGCTATATATAACAATACTAGATCCTAGTGCACTAAAGGACCATATTCCTCTGTATACTAGCACATAGCCAGCTATATATAACAATACTAGATCCTAGTGCACTAAAGGACCTTATCCCTCTGCATAGTAGCACATAGCCAGCTATATACTGTATAACAATGCTAGATCTTAGTACACTTACATCCCAGTGCACTAAAGGGCCTTATTATTCTGTATACTATGATGCAGCCTATTCTACATAACTGAGATCATATTGCACTAAAAATCTGGTGCCTCTACATTCTAGCATATAGCCAGCTATAAACAACAGTGCTACGTCCTAGTATACCAAAGGACCTTATTCATCTGTATACTAAAATGAAACAATTTGCTATATGCATAACAGTGCTAGGTTCTAGTGGACCTTATCCTACTGTACACTTGAAGGTAGTCTACTATAATGTGTATAACTGTACTAAATCCTGGTGGACTAAAGGACCTTATTCCTCTGTATACTAGAAGGTAGTCTGCTACATATATATATATATATATATATATATATATATATATATATGTTTATATATATACATATATATATATACAGTTCTAGACTGGTAAACCAAAAGAACTTATCTCTCTGTATACTAGCATATGGCATCCTAAATTGTATCACTGCCTGGACCTCATCAGACAGGTCAGAGTGATACCTGGGCCTGAGCATCTGTGGTGAAAGTCCATTCGAAACAAAATATATTGTTCAGTTCACCTTTCATTTCTCTCCTTAACTCTGTATAACATTAGAATTAGTACAGAATGAGGCAACAATGTTGCTTGACCAGTGACTTTTGCAGCCAGGGAAAGAACTGTGCAGCTTATAGTTACTTTGGTGAACTCTGCCTTCATCAGTGTTTCTTAAACTAGGGGGTGACTCACAGTTTGAGAAACATTATATTAGGAGATAGTCCCCCAAAATTCATACCTTTGACCCAAATCCCTCTGTCCCTTGTTGCTCTTCAAATTTCCCTTTTTGACCTAGGGAAAAGATTTGAATTAAGAAACTTTCTATGTTGCTCTAGAAACTGACTGACTCCAACTGTATACTATCTGGGATATTATATCTTTATCTGGTGCAATTTGAATTTAAACATTGTTATGTTAAGAGGAATCATGTGATCATATTTAAAAAAAAATTTAAAAAGTAGCCGGGCATATAGAAATGCATGTAAAAATTGAACTTTCAAATATTGATACATAACTTTGTGTGTACTATATGTACCATATTTATCGGCGTATAACACGCACTTTTTAGGCTAAAATTTTTAGCCTTAAGTCTATGTGCGTGTTATACGCCGATACCGCCCCAGGAAAGGCTGCCCGCTTCTCTCCCCCTGCCTTTCCTGGGGTCTAGAGCCCTGCTGCCGGCCCTTCTCACCCCCTGGCTATCGGCGCCGCTGCCCGTTCTGTCCCCCTGACTATCGGTACCGGCGCCGATAGCCAGGGGGAGAGAAGGGGCAGCGGCACCCAATGCCGGCGCCGCTGCCCCGTTTCCTCCCCCCATCCCCGGTGGCATAATTACCTGGGTCGGGTCCGCGCTGCTGCAGGCCTCCGGCGTGCGTCCCCTTCGTCGTTTCTATGCGCTGCACGGTGCGGCGCATGACGTCAGTGCGCCGCGCCGTGCATAGCAACGACACAGGGGACGCACGCCGGAGGCCTGCAGCAGCGCGGACCCGACCCAGGTAATTATGCCACTGGGGATGGGGGGAGGCAACGGGGCAGCGGCGCCGGCAATGGGTGCCGCTGCCCCTTCTCTCCCCCTGGCTGTCGGCGCCGCTTCTCTCCCCCTGGCTATCGGCGCCGGCAATGGGGCGCCGGTACCGATAGTCAGGGGGACAGAACGGGCAGCGGCGCCGATAGCCAGGGGGAGAGAAGGGCCGGCAGCACGGCTCTAGACCCCAGGAAAGGCAGGGGGAGAGAAGCCGGCAGCGACGGCCTCTCTCCCCCTGCCTTTCCTGGGGATGTATCAGGGTATACACGCGCACACACGCACCCTCATTTTACCATGGATATTTGGGTAAAAAACTTTTTTTACCCAAATATCCTTGGTAAAATGAGGGTGCGTGTTATAGGCCGGTGCGTGGTATACCCTGATAAATACGGTATATCTGTGCTAGACATTAGTGCACTAAAGGATCTTGAGGGGCATTTACTAATCTTTTACTATGTAGTCTGGATTTTACCCTGTTTTTTTCTACTTCATTTTAGGCCAGTGTTTCCCAACCAGGGTGCCTCCAGATGTTGCAAAACTACAACTCCCAGCATGCCTGGACAGCCAAAGGGTGTCCAGGCATGCTGGGAGTTGTAGTCTTGCAATATCTGGAGGCACCCTGGTTGGGAAACACTGCCTTAGGGCTTGGGCAACCTACCGGATTCCGTAGGATCCAGCGCCGCACGACATTGCCGCAAGACACTGCCGCGCGACAATGCCGCGTGACAGTGCCGCTCGACGATCTCCATCACCGATCGTCGCTGGAGCCTCGGAAGGGTAAGTGAACATCTTCGCCGGTCCCCTTCATCTGTTTAGTTTTGCAACAGCTGGAGGACTACAGTTTACAGACCACAAACCAGTGGTCTGCAAACTGTGGCCCTCCAGCTGTTGCAAAACTACAACACCCAGCATGCCCTGACAGCCAAAGCCTTTGGCTGTCAGGGCAGGAGCCCGGGCTGACATTACAGTGCAGCCGCCTGGGCTCCTCATACGGCCTTCCCGCTACCCTCACTTAAGGGGACACTGATATCCCCCCCCCCCCAGCTCCCGCTGCTACAAGACTACAACTCCCAGCGTGTCCTCACTGTAAGGGCATGCTGGGACTTGTAGTCTTGCAACAGCAGATAGATGGGAGTTGTGTGGCGCTGGCAGGTGAGAGGGGTGGGATGTAAATCACTGCAGTGTCCCGGTAGCGCAGTGAGGGTAGCGGGGAGAAAGTATGTCGGAGCCCGGGCGGCAGTAGCTTTTCCTGCTCCATGTTGGAGCTGGAGTAAATTTAGTCAATTTTTACGGCCGTTGCGACAGTTTATTGCGCAACTGCGACTGTCTCTGTTAATAAATACCTGACCACTGCAAGTCAAGAATGCAAACTAGCGTAAATCAAGTGGGAATTTTTTTTTTTACTTTCCAGCTCTTGCTAGAGAAAGTCGCACGAAAAATAGGGTAGGCGCAATTGCGACAATTTTGCGCCAAAAATAGTCCGAAAAAATGACTAAACCCCTTAGTAAATGCCCCTCCTTATCCCTCTGTATAGGAGGAGGAAGTCTGCTATATATGCCTGTGCTAAATACTAGTGACTAGTTCATAGCGTCCCTGCATACTAGGCATACTAGGATGTAGGCCGTTATGGATTACTGTGATAGATCCGAGTATTTTAAAACACCTAAATTCTCTGCATGCTTATATGTAACCTGCAATATATAGCTTCTAGATCCTAGTGCACTAAAGGACTTTACCTCTCTGTTTACTAGGATGAAGCTTGCTGTATACTGTATAAGAGTGCTTGACTCTAGTGCACTAAAGGATCTTATACCTCATGTTTAACGCATCCACATACACATTTATCTGGTGTTAGGATGCCATTGTGGTACTTGTGACTGTTTGCAGGCATCCTCCATTGCATGCAATTTCTGCTGGGGATCGACCTTAGCAACGGTTTACAAGTGCAGGACCTCCGCCCCAGCAAAGGTGCACAACTGCACTTGGGGTTGAGTTTTCCTGCTATAACCATGTTCATGCAAATATAAGCCATTATGTCTTTGCTTAAGGCTTATACTAATGCACCCTTTTATCTTGCTGGGTAGCATTAGGGTTTCACCTGTGAGGCCTGCTATAAATGAACCAACCAGGGGTGGGGCTTGTAGCCTGTCTACTCAATCCCATTGTATGTGTGCTTAGATTCACACTGGAGGTGACTGAGGAGCAATCTGCAAGTCAGGCCTATCGCTGCCGTAATTTGGTTCCTGGTTTTATTTATCTGGCCAGGTAGGTTAGTTGATAGGACCCGCACCATTTGAGAAACCTTGGCGTGGTGTGCGAGCTCAAGTGTTTCCTTCATATAAGGATATAATGGCTAATGTCTCAGTTTTACATCAGTTTTGAGGTTAAGCTAATGTCATTGTTTACATTAACCACAGTTGTGAAACCACATTGTGATCCATAGGTGCAGGTCCTCCACTCCAACTAGGTGCACAACTGCACTTGGAGTTGAGCACCTTGTATCCCCTTAGATCACATCAATTTAAGTGTTTTTTAAAACCTCTATATACAGTATATACCAGTGATGTCGAACCTATGGCATCCGTGCCACAGTTAACACGACGAGCCCCCTCTGTGGGCACGTGGTCATAGTTCACCAGGCGGGGCAAACTGGGACATCCCTGTGTCCTGAAAGATCTTTTCGAAACACAAGGATGTCCTGGTTACCTTTCTGCGGCCCCGCGTTAACTTTAAAAATGCAGGGGCCACTGGGAGGCAGCGCACCAGGGACGTCACTGATGCTCTGTGCGTGCGCCCATAGGAACAGAGGAGCAGAGCATCAGAGCATTGAGGAGGAGGACATGCGCTGGCCGGCATGGTAAGTTACCAGCTACACTTCAGCTTTGATGCTCCGACCACCGCTCCTCCGGTCCCAGGACCTACTGCTATGGCCTATACACTGTATATGGCTGAAGGCTGTATGTCTGTGGGGGAACTATATTGCACCTAATGTGGGGGGACTACAACCTAATGTGGGGGAACTGCAACCTAATGTGGGGGAACTACAACCTTATGTGGGGGAACATACTGCCAACCTTATGTGGGGGAACTATACTGCCTACCTAATGTGGGGGAACTGCAACCTAATGTGGGGGAACTGCAACCTAATGTGGGGGAATTGCAACCTAATGTGGGGGAACTGCAACCTAATGTGGGGGAAACTACAACCTAATGTGGGGGAACTATACTGCCTACCTAATGTGGGAGAACATACTGCCTACCTAATGTGGGGGAACATACTGCCAACCTAATGTGGGGGAACTATACTGCCAACCTAATGTGGGAGAACATACTGCCTACCTAATGTGTGGGAACTGCAACCTAATGTGGGGGAACATACTGCCTAAGTTGTTTTTTCTAAACTTAAAGCTCGATATTCTGATTTAAAAAAAAGTATTCAGTCAGCCACCAATTGTGCAAGTTTTCCCACTTAAAAAGATGAGAGAGGCCTTTAATTTTCATCATAGGTATACCTCAACTATGAGAGACATAATGAGAAAAAAAATCCATAAAATCACATTGTCTGATTAAAAAAAAAAATGTCTTTGCAAATTATGGTGAAAAGTATTTGGGCAATAACAAAATTTCATCTCAATACTTTGTTATATACCCTTTGATTTCTGTCTCTCACAGACCTGTAACTTCTTCTTTAAGAGTCTCCTCTGTCCTCCACTCATTACCTGTATTATTGTCTCCTGTTTGAACTTGTTATCAGTATAAAAGACACCTGTCCACAACCTCAAACAGTCACACTCCACTATGACCAAGACCAAAGAGCTGTGGAAGGACACCAGAAACAAAATTGCAGATCTGCACCAGGCTGGGAAGACTGAATCTGCAATAGGCAAGCAGCTTGGTGTGAAGAAATCAACAGTGGGAGCAATTACTAGAAACTGGAAGACGTACAAGGCCACTGATAATCTTCCTTGATCTGGGGCTCCATGCATGATCTCACCCTGTGGCGTCAAAATGATCACAAGAACTGTGAGCAAAAATCCCAGAACCACATGGGGGGACCTAAGTGAATGACCTGCAGAGAGCTGGGACCAAAGTAACAAAGATTACCATCAGTAACACACTACGCTGCCTGGGACTCAAATCATGCAGTGCCAGACGTGTCCCCCTGCTTAAGCCGGTACATGTCTGGTCCCGTCTGAAGTTTTCTAGAGAGCATTTGGATGATCCAGAAGAGGATTGGGAGAATGTCATATGGTCAGATGAAACCAAAGTAGAAAATTTTGGTAAAAACTCAACTTGTCATGTTTGGAGGAGAAAGAATGCTGAGTTACATCCAAAGAACACCATACCCACTGTGAAGAATGGGGGTGGAAACATAATGCCTTGGGGCTGTTTTTCTGCTAAGGGACCAGGACAACTGATCCATGTAAATGAAAGAATGAATGGGGCCATATATGGTGAGATTTTGAATTAAAGGGGTACTGCGGTGAAAACCTTTTTTCTTTTAAATCAACTGGTGGCAGAAAGTTAAGATTTCTTAATAGAAGTAATTTACAAATATGTTTAATCCTTCCTGTACTTATTAGCTGCTGAATATTACAGAGGAAATTATTTTCTTTTTGGAATGCTCTCTGATGACATCACGACCACAGTTCTCTATGCTGATGTTATCATAATAATAATAACGCTTTATTTATTGTTGTCCTTAGTGGGATTTGAACCCAAGTCCCCAGGACTGCAAGGCAGCAGTGCTAACCACTGAGGCACCATGCTGCCCTTAGCATACATCTGCTATGCATGGTTGCTAAAATGGACAGAGATGTCAGCAGAGAGCACTGTGCTCGTGCTGTCATCAGTGTTCCAAAAAGAAAGGAATTTCCTCTGTAGCATTCAGCAGCTAATAAGTACTGGAAGGATTAAGATTTTTTTAATAGAAGTAATTTACAAATATGTTTAACTTTCTGCCACCAGTTGATTTAAAAGAAAAAAGGTTTTCACCGGAGTACCCCTTTATAACCTTCCATCAGCAAGGGCATTGAAGATGAAACATGGCTGGGTCTTTCAGCATGACAATGGTCACAAACACACTGCCTGGGCAATGAAGGAGTGGCTTCGTAAGAAGCATTTCAAGGTTCCAGATCTCCAGATCTCAACCCCATAAAAAACTTTTGCAGGGAGTTTAAAGTCTGTGTTGCCTAGCAACAGCCCCAAAACATCACTGTTCTTGAGGAGATCTGCATGGAGGAATGGGTCAAAATACCAGCAACAGTGTGTAAAAACCTTGTGAAGACTTACAGAAAATGTTTGACCTCTGTCATTGCCAACAAAGGGTATATAAGTATTGAGATTAACTTTTGTTATTGCCCAAATACTTTTCACCATAATTTGCAAATACATTTTTTTTTTTAAATCAGACAATGTGATTTAATGGATTTTTTTTCTCATTATGTCTCTTATAGTTGAGGTATACCTATGATGAAAATTACAGGCCTCTCTTATCTTTTTAAATGGGAGAGCTTGCACAATTGGTGGCTCACTGAATTTTTTTTTAAAGTAGATACAAATAAAGTAACCTATTCATATGTTTATTGGGAGGTAACCAGCTGTGTGCTAGATATAGTGCACTAAAGGACCTGCATACTAGGATGTAGCCTGTTGTACTGTATATAACTGTCCTAGGTCCTAATATAAATGACCTCCACTCTTTGCATACTATTGCAGTGTCCCAATACCCATGTTTCATAAACAATATATGAGAGGTTGTTGAGTGGTTAGAAAAACCATCTGCTAACAGCTTAAAGGGGTTATCCACCCTAAGGTGATTTTGGTATGTATCTGGCAGGCAGTAATGGACATGCTTAGGAAGGATCCGCACTTGTCTTGGGGCTAAATGACTATGTTGTGAGATTACCATAAAGCTGAGGCTATCTTTTTGTGAACTGGCTATTTCCTGTTTGAGTTTGTTCCCTTAAACTACAAATCTCCTAATTCCTTGTTTGTAAGTGTGAGGTCACTTTTCTCTCTCCCACACATCAGCCACCCGCACATTAAAACACACGTGTGATCTCTTCAATGCATTAAACCAGTGTTTTCTGACCAGGGTGCATCTAGCTGTTACAAAAACAGAATGATTTTCCACCCAGCGGTCGCTCCACTTAAAGACAGGCTCCCTCTAATCACCTGACTAATAATGTAATGTCTCGGGCTGCACTGCGACCTGGGACAACTAGCATTTTGTATGCTGTTAAAAATAAATCTTGGGTCAAAAATCACAGTAGAATTGTGAGACTATCATGAAACAGGTACAGACACTATATTATGAACAACACTAACTAGCCCTTGTAGCATAGCCAACAACAAAAAAAAAAAACCCGGAATATACATATAAATCTTTGTATGGGGTATAGTGAGTTGACTGTTTTGTATATAACATTGCTATAATAACATACACGTCCTAGCAACATTTCAAATGTTTTGATGGACGGGGGTCTGAGTGCTCTGTGTCATATGATGAAGACATGCTTCATAGAGTTACGTTAAGAGTGTGTCTCGATCACGTGACACAGAGCTGGGAGAGAATGTGCTGAGCCCAGACTTCTACCAGCTGGTTCTCCTGAATGCCCAGACCCTCGCCGATCAAAACTTTTGACATGTTGCTAGGACAAGTTTTTCCAAGTGACAGTGCCCATTAACCCCTTAACGACGCAGGACGTATATTTACGTCCTGCGCCGGCTCCCGCGATATGAAGCGGGATCGCGCCGTGATCCCGCATCATATCGCGTCGGTCCCGGCGCTCATTAACGGCCGGGACCTGCGGCTAATACCACACATCGCCGATCGCGGCGATGTGCGGTATTAACCCTTTAGAAGCGGCGATCAAAGCTGGCCGCCGCTTCTAAAGTGAAAGTGACCCGGCTGCTCAGTCGGGCTGTTCGGGACCGCCGCGGTGAAATCGCGGCGTCCCAAACAGCTGACTGGACACCGGGAGGGCCCTTACCTGCCTCCTCAGTGTCCGATCGACGAATGACTGCTCCGTGCCTGAGATCCAGGCAGGAGCAGTCAAGCGCCGATAACACTGATCACAGGTGTGTTAATACACACCTGTGATCAGGATGAGAGATCAGTATGTGCAGTGTTATAGGTCCCTATGGGACCTATAACACTGCAAAAAAAAATGTAAAAAAACTAAGTGTTAATAAAGGTCATTTAACCCCTTCCCTAATAAAAGTTTGAATCACCCCCCTTTTCCCATAAAAAAAATAAAACAGTGTAAAAAAAAAAATATAAACATATGTGGTATCGCCACGTGCATAAATGTTCTAACTATAAAAATATTTCATTAATTAAACCGCACGGTCAATAGCGTGCGTGCAAAAAAATTCCAAAGTCCAAAAAAGCGTATTTTGGTCACTTTTCATACCATTAAAAAATGAATAAAAAGTGATCAAAAAGTCCGATAAAAACAAAAATAATACCAATAAAAACTTCAGATCACGGCGCAAAAAATGAGTCCTCATACCGCCCTGTACGTGGAAAAATAAAAAAGCTATAGGGGTCAGAAGATGACATTTTTAAACATATAAATTTTCCTGCATGTAGTTATGATTTTTTCCAGAAGTGCGACAAAATCAAACCTATATAAGTAGGGTATCATTTTAACCGTATGGACCTACAGAATAATGATAAGGTGTAATTTTTACCGAAATATGCACTGCGTAGAAACGGAAGCCCCCAAAAGTTACAAAATGGCGTTTTTTTTTCGATTTTGTCGCACAATGATATTTTTTTCCGTTTCACCGTAGATTTTTGGGCAAAATGACTGATGTCATTACAAAGTAGCATTGGTGGCGCAAAAAATAAGCCATCATATGGATTTTGAGGTGCAAAATTGAAAGAGTTATGATTTTTTAAAAGCAAGGAGCAAAAAAGGAAAATGGAAAAACCCCCGGTCCTTAACTCCTTGGGGACGGAGCCCATTATGACCCTAAGGACGGGAGCATTTTTTGCAAATCTGACCACTGTCACTTTAAGCATTAATAACTCTGGGATGCTTTTACTTATAAATTTGATTCCGAGATTGTTTTTTCGTGACATATTCTACTTTGTTAGTGGTAAATTTTTGGCGATACTTGCATCCTTTCTTGGTGAAAAATTCAAAAATTTCATGAAAAATGTGAAAAATTTTCTAACTTTGAAGCTCTCTGCTTATAAGAAATATGGATATTCCAAATAAATTATATATTGATTCACATATACAATATGTCTACTTTATGTTTGCATCATAAAATTGACGAATTTTTACTTTTGGAAGACATCAGGGGGCTTAAAAGTTCAGCAACAATTTTCCAATTTTTCGCAAAATTTTCAAAATCGGACTTTTTCAGGGACCAGTTCAGGTTTGAAGTGGATTTGAAGGGTCTTCTGGTTAGAAATACCCCATAAATGACCTCATTATAAAAACTGCACCCCTCAAAGTATTCAAAATGACATTCAGTCAGTGTGTTAACCCTTTAGGTGTTTCACAGGAATAGCAGCAAAGTGAAGGAGAAATTTCAAAATCTTCATTTTTTTACACTCGCATGTTCTTGTAGACCCAGTTTTTGAATTTTTACAAGGGGTAAAAGGAAAAAAATCCTCTCAAAATTTGTAACCCAATTTCTCTCGAGTAAGAAAATACCTCATGTGTATGTCAAGTGTTCGGCGGGTGCACTAGAGGGCTCAGAAGCGAAGGGAGCCACAATGGGATTTAGGAGAGTGAGTTTTTCTGAAATAGTTTTTGGTGGGCATGTCCCATTTAGGAAGCCCCTATGGTGCCAGGACAGCAAAAAAAAAAAACACATCGCACACTATTATGGAAACGACACCCCTCAAGGAACGTAACAAGGGGTACGGTGAGCCTTAACACCCCACAGGTGTTTGACAACTTTTTGTTAAAGTCGGATGTGTAAATGGAAAAAAAAGATTTTTCCACTAAAATGCTGGTTTTTCCACAAATTTAACTTTTTTACAAAGGGTAATAGGAGAAAATTTGTAACCCCATTTCTATGGAAATACCCAATGTTTGGACGTCAAGTGCACTGCGAGCGAACTACAACGCACAGATGAGAAGGAGCGCCATTGAGCTTTTAGAGAGATAATTTATTTGGAATGGAAGTCGGGGGCCATGTGCCAGAACAGTGGCCCCCCCCACATGTGACCCCATTTTGGAAACTACACCCCTCATGGAATGTAATAAGGGGTACAGTGAGCATTTACACCCTACTGGCGTTTGACAGATCTTTGGAACAGTGGGCTGTGCAAACAAAAAAATTACATTTTTCATTTTCACGGATCACTGTTCCAAAAATCTGTCAGACACTTGTGGGGTGTAAATGCTCACTGTCCCCCTTATTACATTACGTGAGGGGTGTAGTTTCCAAAATGGGATAACATGTGGGTATTTATTTTTTTGGGTTTATGTCAGAACCGCTGTAAAATCAGCCACCCCTGTGCAAATCACCAATTTAGGCCTCAAATGTACATAGTGCGCTCTCACTCCTGAGCCTTGTTGTGCGCTCACAGAGCATTTTACACCTACATATGGGATATTTCCGTACTCAGGAGAAATTGCTTTGCAAATTTTGGGGGTCTTTTTTTCCTTTTAACGCTTTTGAAAATAAAAAGTAAAGGGCAACACCGGCATGTTAGTGTAAAAAAAATTTTTTTTTTACACTAACAGGCTGGTGTAGACCCCAACTTTTCCTTTTCATAAGCGGTAAAAGGAGAAAAAGCCCCCCCAAAATTTGTATTGTAATTTCTCCCGAGTACAGAGATACCACATATGTGGCCCTAAACTGTTTCCTTGAAATACGACAGGGCTCCAAAGTGAGAGAGCACCATGCGTATTTGAGGACTAAATTAGGGATTGCATAGGGGTGGACATAGGGGTATTCTACGCCAGTGATTCCCAAACAGGGTGCCTCCAGCTGTTTCTAAACTCCCAGCATGCCTGGACAGTCAGTGGCTGTCCGGAAATGCTGGGAGTTGTTGTTTTGCAACAGCTGGAGGCTCCGTTTTGGAAACACTGCTGTACAATACGTTTTTCATTTTTATTGGGGGGGACAGTGTAAGGGGGTGTATATGTAGTGTTTTACTCTTTATTATGTGGTAGTGTAGTGTAGTGTTTTTAGGGTACATTCACACGGGCAGGTTACGGTGAGTTTCCCGCTAGGAATTTGCGCTGCGGCAAAAATTTGCCGCAGCTCATACTTGAAGCAGGAAACTTGCTGTAAACCCGCCCGTGTGAATGTACCCTGTACGTTCTCATTGGGGGGAACCTCCAGCTGTTTCAAAACTACAACTCCCAGCATGCACGGTCTGTCAGTACATGCTGGGAGTTGTAGTTTTGCAACAGCTGGAGGCACACTGGTTGGAAAACCTTCAGTTAGGTTCTGTTACCTAACTCAGTATTTTCCAACCAGTGAGCCTCCAGCTGTTGCAAAACTACAACTTCCAGCATGCACGTTCTGTCAGTACATGCTGGGAGTTGTAGTTTTGCAACAGGTGGAGGCACACTGGTTGGAAAATACTGAGTTAGGTTCTGTTACCTAACTCAGTATTTTCCAACCAGTGTGCCTCCAACTGTTGCAAAACTACAATTCCCAGCATGACTGATCACAGAAGGGCATGCTGGGAGATGTAGTTATGCAACAGCTGGAGGTACGCAACTACAACTCCCAGCATGCTGAGACAGCTGTTTTCTATGTGGGCATGCTGGAATTTGTAGTTTTGCAACATCTGGAGTGCTACAATTTAGAGACCACTGAACAGTGATCTCCAAACTGTGGACCTCCAGATGTTGCAAAACTACAACTCCCAGCATGCCCAGACAGCAAACAGCTGTGTGGGCATGCTAGGAGTTGTAGTTTTGCAAGATCTAGAGGGCAGTATAGAGATCACTGTGCAGTGGTCTCTAAACTGCAGACCTCCAGCTGTTGCAAAACTACAAATTCCAGCATGCCCACACAGCAAACAGCTGTCTGGGCATGCTGGGAGTAGTAGTTTTGCAACATCTGGAGGGCTACAGTCTAGAGACCACTATAGTGGTCTCAGACTGTAGCCCTCTAGATGTTGCTAGGCAACTACTCACCGGCTTCAGTCGCATCCGGGAGCCGTCCTCTTCTGCCGCATGCCGCCGCAGATCTCCGTCGCCGCCGATCCCCGTCGCTCCGCTGCCTCCGGAGGGGTAAGTGGACGTCGGCGCCCAGTCCTCTTCGTTTTCCCCGTTCTGCCCCGCCTATTGTGGGTGGGCAGGACGGGGAAAACGAAAGTAAACCCCCGCCCGCCCCCGATCTGCTATTGGTGTTCGCGTCTAGACCACCAATAGCAGGGATAGGAGGGGTGGCACCCGTGCCACCTCACTCCTATCACTACAGGGGGATCGTGGGTGCCTTAGACACCCGCGATCCCCCTTCTATTCCGGGTCACCGGGTCACCATAGACCCGTAATGACCCGGAATCGGCGCAAATCGCAAGTGTGAATTCACTTGCGATTTGCGCCGATCGCCGACATGGGGGGGGTCTAATGACCCCCCTGGGCATTTGCACGGGGTGCCTGCTGAAAGATATCAGCAGTCACCCCAGCCCGGTCCCCGCCCGGCGCGCGGCGGGGACCGAAATTCCCACGGGCGTATGGATACGCCCTTCGTCCTTAAGTACCAGGACGCAAGGGCGTATGCATACGCCCTTCGTCCCCAACAGGTTAAGGTGTTAAAGGGGTTCTCTGGTGAAAACCTTTTTTCTTTTAAATCAACTGGTGGCAGAAAGTTAAACATATTTGTAAATTACTTCTATTAAAAAATCTTAATCCTTCCTGTACTTATTAGCTGCTGAATGCTACAGAGGAAATTCCTTTCTTTTTGGAACACTGATGACATCACGAGCACAGTGCTCTCTGCTGACATCTCTGTCCATTTTAGCAACCATGCAGAGCAGATGTATGTTAAGGGCAGCATGGTGCCTCAGTGGTTAGACTTGGGTTCAAATCCCACTAAGGACAACAATAAATAAAGCGTTATTATTATTATAATAATGTCAGCATAGAGAACTGTGGTCGTGATGTCATCAGAGAGCATTCCAAAAAGAAAATAATTTCCTCTGTAGTATTCAGCAGCTAATAAGTACAGGAAGGATTAAGATTTTTTAATAGAAGTAATTTACAAATATGTTTAACTTTCTGCCACCAGTTGATTTAAAAGAAAAAAAAAAGGTTTTCACCGGAGTACCCCTTTAAGTACTCCATGATCCAGTTCTAATGTATACATTCCCATTGTGGGCAGCTTTGCCACTGGACTTCATAAGCACGTGGACCAGTTCTATGGCCATAAAGCCCCATAGAAAGCAAGCTGTAATTTGTCTATTTGTTCTGAAGTCTCTCTATTATAGTCAGCATGTATTTTACAGCAATTTGTGCTACGGTAATAAATCTGTGGGATCACACCATGCAGGCTTACCTTCACTTGCCATGAACATTAATGATCCTTATTCAAATGGGGGCATCTGCTTAAAGGGTTACTCCACCCCTAGACATCTTATCCCCTATCCAAAGCATAGGGGATAACATTTCTGATCGCGGGGGTCCCGCCGCTGCTCCCAAACCGCTGGAGGGTCTGGGTCCCGACCACCGGAACAGAGGTTTGTGTTATCATGACTCCGCCCCCCTGTGACATCACACCCGTCCCCTCAATGCAAGTCTATGGGAGAAGGTGTGACGGCCATCACGCCCCCTCCCATAGATTTGCATTGAGGAGACGGGGCATGACGTCACACGGGGGTGGAGGGAATACGTTTTCTAGGGGTGGAGTACCCCTTTAATGCGGGGACCTGTCTAATGGGGACCTCTACCTAATGAAGGCAGGGCCTGTATAATGTGGCCATCTACTTAATGGAAGGGGGCCTGGCTAATGGGGGCATTGAAAATGACCCACTAACTTGGGGAAATTGCCTAATGGGCGGAGGGGATTACTTATTGAGGGCATCAACCTAATGTGGGGGGATTTACATACTGAACAACTCCAAGAAGACATCACCTGTGACTCAGTGGATGTAACTGCACTGTTATCACTTATACGAGGGGGATAGTGATGTGTTTTTACTGTTTTTTATTCAGCCTCAGTGTGGTGGTATTACCAAGTCCCATGTGTAGTTACTATGTAAAGTCATGCAGTGGGAGTGTTATTTTTCCCTTGTATACTCATAATATTGTTTATAGTGGTCTGTGTGTAATGGTTTTCATTTAATAACAGTATAATGGTATTATTTACTCACTGTAGTGCTAATATGTAGTTCTGGTGTTAAGGTATTATTGAATTTTTTTTTTAACTCCAACCCTTGAAAAAATCCTGTGTAAGCCCTCGGTGAGCGACAATGCATATACTGTCTGCATCACCGCTTACTTACATTTACAAACCGGATTTGGGGGAAGGTGCAATTCCTTACCTTGCTGGCAACCCATGCTACACCACTGATCAATTGTGAAATACACAAACAGGGGGTATTCCAGGCAAAAACTTTTTTTTCATATATCAACTGGCTCTGAAAAGTTAAACAGATTTGTAAATTACTTCTATAAAAAAATCTTAATCCTTCCAATAGTTATTAGCTTCTGAAGTTTTCTGTCTAACTGCTCAATGATGATGTCACGTCCCGGGAGCTGTGCATGATGAGAGAATATCCCCATAGGAACTGCACAGCTCCCGGGACGTGACATCATCGAGCAGTTAGACAGAAAACAGCAACTCAAATTCAGAAGCTAATAACTATTGGAAGGATTAAGATTTTTTTAATAGAAGTAATTTACAAATCTGTTTAACTTTCCGCAGCCAGTTGATATATAAAAAAAAGTTTTGGCCTGGAATATCCCTTTAATATGTAGACTTAGGAGTTTTCTTTCAATGCAGTGCAGTTTTTGTGGCAGTTTTGAATTCAGTATCTTAAACCAAAAGCAAAAATGTTATTGAAAGGGAACAGGAAATATAAAGGAAGAACTTAAATACCATGTTTATTGGTGTTATATTATATAGTAATACAGAGCACATTTGCAATCAACTGGAGGAATTCTTGCCACCTTTTAAGCCTTTAAATATGTATGAAACAGCATGGAAGGTGAATGGGATCTAAAAATATACCTAACTGCAGAAATCACTTTACTATTATACATGAAATATATTCTCATCCAGAAAGAAAAGTACTGGGAAACTAATGCTGTTCTTACTTTCCGGATTTGGGAAAAAAAAATCTCTGAGGTTGGGTTCAGATGTAGTAATTTGGTCGGTATATAGTTAGTATTTTAAAGGGGTATTCCAGGAATTTTTTTTTTATTTGACTATGCTACAGGGGCTGTAAAGTTAGTGTAGTTCATAATATAGTGTCTGTACCTGTGTGTGACAGTTTTCTCACAATTCTTCTGTGATTTTCACCCCAAGATTTACTTTTAACAGCATACAAAATGACTGTTGTCTCAGATTTTTCCCAGGTTGCAATGCGGCCAAGACCTGACATCACTAGTCAGCTGATGACAGGGAGCCTGTCTGCTTCAATGGGTGGAGGGATCACTTGGTGGGAGAGAGATCAATCTGCAACTAATGCAACAGCTGTAGGCTGTAGGCACACTGGTTGGGAAAGACTGAGCTAGAGTCTGTTTCCTAACTCAGTGATTCCAACCCGTGTGCCTCCAGCTGTTGCAAAACTTGACAACTCCCAGAATGATAACTCCCAGAATGCACTGACAGACCTACATGCTGGGAGTTGTACTTTTGCAACAGCTGGAGGCACATTGGTTGGAATCACTGAGCTAGAGTCTGTTTTCTAACTCAGTGGTTCCCCACCAGTGTGCCTACAGCTGTTGTAAAACTACAACTCCCAGCATGTACGGTCTGTCAGTGCATTCTGGGAGTTGTCATTTTGCCACAGGTGAAGGTTTGGGTGCCCCCCCATGTTAATGTACAGGGTACATTCACACGGGTGGGTTTACAGTGGGTTTCCTACTACAAGTTTGAGCTGCGGGAAATTTTCCGCCGCAGCTCAAACTCCCAGCGGAAAACTTACTGTGAACCCCACCGTGTGAATGTACCCTAAAAACACTACAGTACACTACAGTAACAAATAATAAAAAATAAAACACTACATATGCACCCCCTTACACGTCATCGCCCCCCCCCCCCAATAAAAATGAAAAATGACTCATATGGCAGTGATTCCTAAAGGGAGCCTCCAGCTGTTGCAAAACCACAACTCCCAGCCATAGACTGTCCTGGCAGGCTGGGAGTCTTGCAAAAGCTGGAGGCACCCTGTTTGGGAAACACTGCTGTAGGGTTTTACTGTAGGTAAGCGGGTCCGCCCCTATTGCAAATTCCTTATTTAGGCCTCAAATGCGCATGGTGCTCTCACTTCAGAGCCCTACATATGGGGTATTTCCGTACTTGGTAGAAATTGCACTACAAATTTTGGTGTATGTTAGTGTAAAAAAATATAAAACATTTTTACACTAACATGCTGATGTTGCCTCATACTTTTCATTTTCACAAGAGGTAAAAGGAGAAAATGACCCCCAAAATTTGTGACACAATTTCTTCTGAGTACGGAAATATCCCATATGTGTACGTAAAATGCTCTGCGGACAAACTACATGGCTCAGAAGTGAGAGAGCGCCATGTACATTTGAGGCCTAAATTAGTGATTTGCACAGGGGGGTCTGATCGGTTACAGTGGTTCTGACATGAGCGCAAATAAAAAAAACACCCACATGTGACCCTATTTTGGAAACTACACCCCTCACGGAACGTAACAAGGGGTATAGTGAGCCTTAGCACCCTTCAGGTCTTTGACAAATCTGTCAAATGCCAGTGGGGTATAAATGCTCACTGCACACATTAAGTTTTGTGAGGGGTGTAGTTTCCAAAATAGAATGCCATGTGTTTTTTTTATTTTTTTTTTTACTGTTCTGGCATCATGGGGGCTTCCTAAATGCGACATGCCCCCCAAAAAACATTTCAGCAAGATTCACTCTCCAAAAGCCCAATGTTGCTCCTACCCTTCTAAGCCCTCTAGTGCACCCACAGAGCACTTTACATACACATATGAGGTATTTCCTTACTCGGGAGAAATGGGGTTACAAATTTTGTGGGGCATTTTCTCCTATTACTCCTTGTGAAAATTTGGGGTAACACCAGCATTTCAGTGTTAAAAATAAAAATTTTCATTTTCACGTCCCACTTTAACGAAAGTTCGTCAATCACCTGTGGGGTGTTAAGGCTCACTGTACCCCTTGTTACGTGCCTTGAGGGGTGTCGTTTCCAAAATAGTATGCCATGTGGGTATTTTGTGCTGTTCTGGCACCATAGGGGCTTCCTAAATGGGACATGCCCCCCAAAAACTATTTCAGCAAAATTTGCTTTCCTAAAGCCAAATGTGACTCCTTCTCTTCTGAGCATTGTAGTTTGCCCGCAGAGCATTTTACGCCCTAACATGGGGTGTTTCCATACTCAGAAGAGATGGGGTTACAAACTTTGGGGGGCATTTTCTCCCATTACCCTTTGTAAAAATGGTAAATTTGGGAATTATTTTTTCTTTTTCATTTACACATCTGACTTTAACGAAAAGTTGTCAAACACCTGTGGGGTGTTAAGGCTCACGGGACCCCTTGTTACATGCCTTGAGGGGTGTAGTTTCCAAAATAGTATGCCATGTGTTTTAGTTTTTTTGCTGTTCTGACACCATAGGGGCTTCCTAAATGTGACATGCACCTCAAAAACCATTTCAGAAAAATTCCCTCTCCAAAATCCCATTGTTGCTCCTTCCCTTCTGTGCCCTCTACTGCGCCCTCCGAACACTTGACATATTTCCTTACTCGATAGAAATTGGGTTACACATTTTGGGGGCTTTTTGCTCCTATTACCCCCTGTAAAAATTCAAAAACTCGATCTAAAAGAACATGCGAGTGTAAAAAATGAAGACTTTGAATTTTCTCCTTCAATTTGCTGCTATTCCTGTGAAACACCTAAAGGGTTAACAAACTTTCTGAATGTCATTTTGAATACTTTGATGGGTGCAGTTTTTATAATGGGGTAATTTATGGGGTATTTCTAATATGAAGGCCCTTCAAATCAACTTCAAATCTGTGAAAAATTGGAAAAGTGATGCTGAACTTTGAAGACCTCTGATCAAATTTTGGAATTTTTCACCAAGAAATGATGCAAGTATCGACAAAAATTTACAACTAACATAAAGAAGAAAATGTCATGAAAAAACAATCTCGCACTGATGTCTGCCATTAACCCCTCAGGTGCCGTGATCAATACAGATCACAGCATCTGCGGCAGTGCAGCTCTTATAATGTCTGATCTGATCACCTGCGGCACTACCGCGGGGATCAGATCAGCCAAGATGGTGGACGGAGGTCCCTTCACCTGCCTCTGTCCGTCTCCCGGGTTCTTCTGCACTGATGTGCCTTTCAGCAGACCAGAGCAGAAGATCACTGATAATAGTGATGAGTATTAGCAATCTAATGATTGCTATAAATAGTCCCCTATGGGGACAAAAAATAGTAAAATAAATGGAAACAAAAGTTTTTAAAAAAAAAGTGAAAAAAAATTTGAAAAAGCCCCTCCCCAATAAAGTTTTAAATTACCCCTTTTCCCCATATTAATACAAAAAAGCGTAAAAAACGGATAAATAATAAACATGTTTGGTATCGTTGCATGCTTACGTGTCCGAACTATAAAAAAATATAATGTTAATAATCCCCTACGGTGAAGGGCATAAATGTGGGGGAAAAAAATTTCAGCTTTTTTGTCACTTCAAACTTCAATTTTTTTTAAATAAAAAGCAATCAAAAAGTCACATATACGCAAACATGGTACCAAAACAAACTACAGATTATGGCACAAAAAATTAGCCATCACAAATCCCTGAATATGGAATATGGAAAGTAAGAAAGTTAGAGGTGGTCAAAATAGGGCAACTTTGAACATGCTGAGTTTTTTTTTTTTTTTAAGTTAGAGATTTTTAAAAGCAGTACAATAATAGAAATGTATGTAATTATGGGTATCATTTTAATCGTATTGACCCAGAAAATAAAAAAAACGTTATTTTTTTTCGTAAAGTGTACAGCCCGAAAACGAACCCCCCCCCCCCCCCAAATTAGCAAAATTAGGATTTTTGTTTAAATTTCCTTACACAAAAAATAATTTTTTGGGTTTACTATACCTTTTAGGGTAAAATGAGTGATGTAATTACAAAGTACAACTGGTCACGCAAAAAACAAGCCCTCATATGGGTCTGGGAATGGAAATATAAAAAGAGTTATGAATTTTAGAAGGTGAGGAGAAAAAAACAAAAATGCAAAAATAAAATTGCCTGTGTCCTTAAATGGGCACTGTCAGATACAAAAACTTTTGATATGTTTTAAAGCATGCAAAACCAATAGGTTTTGCAATTGATTTAATTAGAAAATTTTCAGTATTTCATATGGAAAAAGCCAGTCAAACAACTGCCCCCCATGCCTGCTTGGACACATACTAGTCCTGCTGTGTCCATGTGTCATCACCTATGTCACGGACACACTTCCTTGATTGACAGCTGTGAGCGCAGGGCTCACAGCTAGAGGAAAAATCCTCCGACTGTCAGCTTGTGTCCTGCTACTGTCAATGAGGACAAGCTGGGAGTTGTAGTTTTGCTAATGCTAGGGGAGATGTGAGCAGACAGCATACTGAGGGAGGGGGCGGAGACCTGCACAGTGAGGCCACGCCCCCTCCGTTTGAGAGGAATTCAGACTAGTGAGCTAAATTAAAAGTGTAATAAAAAAATAAATAAAGATGCTAGACACATAAAAATTAGGTCAATATTAGGTACTGAGTGATTATATATATATATATATATATATATATATATATATATATATATATATATATATATATATATAATAAAAAAATTGGGGGGATCTGACGGGTACGCTTTAAGGTCAAAATGGTCTGTGTCCTTAAGGGGTTAAGCCAAAACCAGAAATGGGTCTAATGTATTTCTTATATAACTCAGAGAACCGTGCATGAAATCTGTAAGGAAATTTACCTGCTATACAGATTTTAAACCTGCTATAGATTGCAGATCTTTTATTTGATATCTTTAACCCCCAACAGCCAATGACATACATACATGGCACAGGCTGCTGACTTGGGCTGGCTATTAATCCCTTAGTTTGCCAGGGACATCTAAATTGCCCTTGGTTGTGTAGTGGGGTGGAGTGGATGCTTACCCCCCCCCCCCCCCACACACACACACACACAACTGCAGAGGTATCCGGCGGGCTCACCTCACTTTCCATGGCTGCCGTGGATCTGCATTTGATTGAGCCTGTCTGCAGCAGGATCTACTGTACCAAATGAGCACAGATCACACACCTTGTTGGTCCTAAGGGGACCAGCAAGGTGAAAAAAATTGTAATAAAGGTTTAACCCCCATATCAAAAGCTTAAATCACCCCCTTGAAAAAAAAAATACATATTTGGTATAGCTGCGTGCATCATTGTAAGAACTATTAAAATAAAGCATTATTTATCCCACAGTGCACATCGTAAATATAAAAAAAATCAAACCTCAGAGTTGCATTTTTTTATCACATCATAACCAATGTAAAAAGTGAAAAGCGATCAAAAAGTTTGGTACTGATACAAACAACTAATTACAAAAAAAAGAAAAAAAAAAGTTATAGGGGTCAGAAAATGGTAATTACATTTTTTTTTTCTAAAAAGTTTCGAATTTTTTTACATTAATAAAACATGATGCAATCTACAACAAATTGGGTATTGCTTTAAAGAGTTTATCCACCATAAGGGGATTTTAGTACATACCTGGCAGACAGTAATGGACATGCTTAGGAAGGATCCGCACTTGTCTTGGGGCTAAATGGCTATGTTGTGAGATTACCATAATACTGTGGCTAGCCTTTTGTGAACTGGTATTTCCTGTTTGACTTTTCTTTTTTTGACTACAAATCCCACAATTCCATCTTCCTCCCTCCCACACATCAGCCACCCCACTCATTGAAACATAAATGAGCTGCATCCATTCAAATCAGTGTGGTTTTCAATCAGGGTGCCTACAGATGCTGCAGATTGATCCCTCTCCCACCAAGCGATCCCTCCACCCATTGAAGCAGACAGGCTCCCTGTCATCAGCTGACTAGTGAGTCAGGTCTCAGCCACATTGCAACCTGGGAAAAATCTGAGACAACAGTAATTTTGTATGCTGCTAAAAATAAATATTGGAGTGAAAATCACAGAAGAATTGTGAGAAAACCGTTACACAGGTACAGACACTATATTATGAACTACACTAACTTTACAGCCCCTGTAGCATAGTCAAATAAAAAGAGTTCCTGGAATACCTCCTTTAATCATGCCAACCTATGGTATCAAGATTATATGTTAGTTTGACCACACAGTGAATGATGTAAAATATAAACAATCCCAAATTTGCTAAATTGTTTTTTTTTTTTTTTTCAATTGCAACTCATTAACAGAAAAATGAGTGTGTAGATGAAAAAATTAAAGTTATGGCTATTAAAGGACAAGGAGGAGAAAATAAAAGGGCAGCAAAAAAATTTGCATGGGGTACTACCGTGCTGACAACTTATCCCCTATCTAAAGCATAGGGAATAAGTTGCCTGATCGCGCGGGGTCCCGCCGCTGGGGACCCCCGCGATCTCGCACGCAGCACCCCGCTCTCATCAGGCCCCGGAGCAAACGTCCGCTTTGGGTCTGATGGCTGCTGATCACATGGCCAGAGTATTGTGATGTCAGGGCTCCGCCCCTCAATGTAAGTCTATGACAGGACTTGCATTGAGGGGCGGAGCGCGACTTCACACGGGGGCGGAATTGTGACGTCACGATCACTGGCCCCGTCATCAGACCCGTAGCGGATGTTCGCTCCGGGGCCTGATGGGAGCGGGGTGCTGCTTGCGAGATCGCGGGGATCCCCCGCCCGATCAGGCAACTTATCGCCTATCATTTAGATAGGGGATAAGTTGTCAGCACGGTAGTACCCCTTTAAGGACTCATGGTTTTTCCGTTTTTGTACTTTCATTTTTTCCTCCTTTCCTTCTTTCTTTCAATTTTGCACCAAAAAATCCACATGATGTCTTATTTTTTTTGCAAACATTTCTTCTTTGTAATGACATCAGTCATTTTACCCCAAAAAAAAAAAAAAAAAACTTTTTTTAAAATTGAGTTCTATGGGATTCTGATTGTGGATTCCACTTGAAGAATGAACATGCTCTTTCTTCAAGCGGAGAGGAATTCCGCGAGCGGAATTTCCGCAGTGTGAACAAAGAGCAAAATACATTAAGGTCTATGGGAAGAAGAGATGTTGTATTTCTTCAAGTGGAAAGTTCCCGAGGAATTACTCAAGTGAATTCCTCATGAATTCCTCACGAGGAGCGGACCCAGAGGGGTTAAAGGGGTTGCCCAATGAAAAACTTAATTTAACTCCTTAAGGACGTATGAGTACGTCCTAAGTCCGGTCCCTGTCTATAACGTGGGGTCCCGTAATAGCGGGATGGTCCCGGCGCCTATTCAAAGCCGGGACCCGCTGCTAATAGCGTGCAGCCGCGATCGTTCATGCGCTATTAACCCTTCCGATGCGGCGCTCAAAGCTGAGCGACGTAGTGAAAGTGAAAGTAAATTCTTCCCGGCTGCTCAGTCGGGCTGATCGGGGTCATCGCGATAAAATCGCGATGCCCCGATCAGCTACCCGGAGAGAAGAAGGTTCCTACCTTCTTCTATCAGCGTCCCGGCTCTGATTGATTGCTCCATGCCTGAGTTACAGGCTGGAGCAATCAACCGCCGATTACACAGCTTGTTGCCATGCAACGGCAAGGCAACAATCTGTGTATGCAATCAGCTCGCCAAAAAAAAGTGTAAAAAAAAAAAAGTTAACGCTGTCAGGTATTCCCTTCTGAATTATAAGTTTAAATCACCCGGCATTTCCTAGTAACAAAATAAAACAGTGTAAGGGTGCGTTCCCACAGGGCGTATACGCAGCGTATTTGATGCTGTGCAAATTTTACGGCAGCAGCGGGAAATACGCTGCGTATCCCTTGCTCACTATACACACAGGGCTTTCCGGCGGCAGCCCTATGTGTGCAGTGAGTTTTGGAGGCGGGGCCGTGCGTCACAGACACGCCGGCACACGGCCCCGCCTCCAAAGCTGTGTGTATAGTGAGCAAGGGATACGCAGCGTATTTCCTGCTGCTGCCATAAATTTTGCGCAGCGTCAAATACGCTGCGTATACACCCTGTGGGAACGCACCCTTAATAAAAATAAACATATGTGGTGTCACCGTGTGCGGAAATGTCCGAATTATAAAAATATACCGCTTTTAAAACCGCACGTTCAATGGCGTACGTGCAAAAAAATTCAAAAGTCCAAAATAGCGCTTTTTTTTTAAACCACTTTTTATACCACAAAAGTGAATAAAAAGTGATCAAAAAGTCTGATCAGAGCAAAAATGGTACCGCTAAAAACTTCAGATCACGGCACAAAAAATTAGCCCTCATAGCGCCCTGAACACAGAAAAATAAAAAAGTTATAGGGCTCAGAAAATGACAATTTTAAACGTATAAATTTTCCTGCATGTATTTATGATTTTTTTTCTGAAGTAATACAAAATCAAACCTATACAAGTAGGGTATCATTTTAACCGTATGGACCTACAGAATAAAGATAAGGTGTCATTTTTACCGAAAAATGTACTGCGTAGAAACGGAAGCCCCCGAAATTTACAAAATGGCACTTTTTCTTCAAGTTTGTCGCACAATTAATTTTTTTTCCCTTTTGCCGTGAATTTTTTGGTAAAATGACTAATGTCACTGTAAAGTAGAATTGGTGGCGCAAAAAAAATAAGCCATAATACAGATTTTTAGGTGCAAAATTGAAAGGGTTATGATTTTTTAAGGCAAGGAGGAAAAAACGAAAATGCAAAAAACTTGAAATCGCTCAGTCCTTAAAGGGTACCTCTCATCAAAAAAACTTTTGATATATTATAGATTAATATATGCAGAATAACTTTACAATTGCATGTTATTAAAAAATATGCTTCTTTCTATTTAATTTTCCACTTTGAAGAAATGACCACTAGGGGTCTCCCTGCCAGTCCTGGCAGCAAGCATTTCAGACTCATGCTGGAGTCCTAAACACTACGAGCTGCCAGTCTGCTTTGTTCACTAAGGAGAACACTACGAGCTGCCAGTCTGCTTTGTTCACATAGGAGAACACTCACAGCTATTAGCCTGCTTTGTTCACAGCCTGTTTGGCTGTGAACAAAGCAGGCTGGCAGCTCTGAGTGTTAAGGACTCCAGCATGAGTCAGAAATGCTTGCTGACAGGACTGATCGGGAAAAATACAATAGAAAGAAGCATATTTTTCATTAACATGCTATTGGAAAGTTATTCAACATTCATTAATCTAAAATATATCAAAAGTTTATTTGATGAGAGGTACCCTTTAAGGGGAGGTTGTAAGTAAAAAAAAGAGCACTCTGTTTCCACTCTGTTTCCAGCCTTTCCAACTCCTGATTCGCTGCCAGTATATTGAAGCTGCCAGCTGTCCAGAGCATCTGGGTTTGGTGATGTGACTTCAAATAACCACACATTATTTGGGACCATGAACATTGTAAAATAAAAGGAAAGTACCTGGGAAGTATGAAGACTGTTGTGATCACTCAACTGGTCAACAAACACTGATTATAAGTCTGAATTTCTATTTTGTGATCCCTGGGTGATTTTATTATTTATACACCATGTAACATCATTCTTTCAAACAGTGATTATATAAATTATAACTTGAACCTCATGAACGAGCTTAGAGCATCCTTTAAAGGGGTACTCCGCCCTAGACATCACATCCCCTATCGAAAGGATAGGGGATAAGATGTCAGATCGCGGGACTGGGGACCCCCGGGATTTCGGCTGCCGCACCCACCTGTTGCGGCTTCCGGCAGCGCTGAAGGCTCTCATCCTAACGGCTCCCGACCACGGTGACGTGAGATCGTTACGTCACGACTCTGCCCCCGTGCGATATCCTGCCCCGCCCCTCAATGCAAGTTTATGGGAGGGGGCGTGGCATCACACGGGGCGGACTCGTGACATCATGATCTCACGTCACCGTGGTCGGGAGCCGTTAGGATGAGAGCTTCAGCTCTGCGGGAAGCCGCAACAGGTGGGTGCTGCAGCCCATGATGGGAGTAGTAGTACCTGTACTAATTAACAGATCTCCCTTTGCGATCCTCTTGTATAATGTATAGATGCGACCAGCCGCTCTTCTATGGTCCCCTGCACTGCCATATATATACACCTATACAAATTTCCCACAGAGAGCTGTGATTGGCTGGAACCATCTGGCCAATCACAACTCTCTGTGGAAATATGAATAGGTGTATATATATGTCAGTGCAGGGGAGCATAGAAGAGCGGGCACCCGCATCTATAAATTATACAGGAGGATCACAGCGGGTGTCAGGAGTGACATCCACTGTGATCTTTCCTTAACTGCAGGTACTACTACTCCCAACATGGAGCTCAATCTGCTCCAGCTGCTGGGAGCTGTAGTACCTGCATTAATAGACAGATTGAAGTGGGTTTCAGAAGTTACACATGCTGCGATCTGTCTATTAATGAAGGTTCTACAGCTCCCAGCATAGAGCAGAGTGTGCTCTATGTTGGGAGTAATAGTACCTGCAGGTAAGAACAGATCACAGTGGGTATTATTACTGACACCCGCTGCGATCGTCCGGTCTATTGCAGAGATGGAGCGGCTTTCTCCTGCACTCCGCATCTCTGCACTATAGTCCGGCCGGCCACTCACTCATTCATATTTCCCTCAGAGAGCTGTGATTGGCTGCAACCATCTGGCCAATCACCACACTGGGCAGAAAATATGAATGAGTGATGTTCTATTCACATCACTGGCCGGAGTACAGAGCAGGGATGTGAGCGCTATATAGAGCAGCATCTCAGCTATATTATGGACGATCGCATCGGGTGTCACAACTGACACCCGGGGCGATATGTTTATTAGTACAGGTACTACTACTCCCATCATTGAACAGTCTGTTCCATCCTGGGAGAAGTAGTACTACCTAAAAAATTTTAAAAAATTTAGAAAGAAAGTGAAACACACACACACTTTATTAACAATTAATACAAATTTTGTTTAACAATGTTTTCCATCACTACTGCATCCTTTTTTTGTTTGTTTTTTTTAAACTTTTTTTAAATTTTTTTTTTTTTTTTTTTTTGGTACCCAACAAATTTTGGGTGCAAAAAAAAACTGCCAAGGTGCAATGTCCACACAGATGAAAAAACGCCAGAAAAAATACCAGACGCAGGAAATTGCACTGCCGTTTTTTCTTGCGTTAGCCTTAGCATTAATAACTCTGGGATGCTTGTACTTATGAATTTGATTCCGAGATTGTTTTTTCGAGACATATTCTACTTTGTTAGTGATAAATTTTCGTCGATACTTGCATCATTTTTCAAAATTTCATGAACAATTTAGCATTTTTATAACTTTGAAGCTCTCTGCTTGTAAGGAAAATAGACATCCCAAATAAATGATATGTCGATTCACATTTACAATATGTCTACTTTATGTTTCCATCATAAAGTTGACATGTTTTTACTTTTTGAAGACATCAGAGGGCTTCAAAGTATAGCAGCAATTTTCCAATTTTTCAAGTAAATTTCTAAATCTGAATTTTTCAGGGACCAGTTCATTTTTGAAGTGAATTTGAGGGTCTTTATGTTAGAAATACCCAATAATGAATCCCATTATGAAAACTGCACCCCTCAACGTATTCAAAATGACATTCAGAAAGGTTAACCCTTTAGGTGTTTCACAGGAAAAGCAGCAGGTAGAGTAAAGGGGAGGCGAAAATTCTAAATCTTCATTTTTTTTACACCAACATGTTCTAGTTGTAGAACCATATTTTTTATTTTTACAAGGGGTAAAAGGAGAATATGCCCCCCAAAATATGTAACACAATTTCTCTTGGGTAAGGAAATACCTCATATGTGGATGTAAAGTGCTTTTTGGGCGCACTAGAGGGCTCAGAAGAGAAGGAGTGACAATGAGATTTTGGAGGGCGAATTTTGCTGAAATGGTTTTTGGGGGGCATGTCTCATTTAGGAAGCCCCTACGGTGCCAGAACACCCCATATGGTATACTGTTTAGGAAACTACACCCCTCAATGAACGTAACAAGTTGTACAGTGAGCCTTAACACCCCACAGGTGTTTGACGAATTTTCAATAAAGTTGGACGTGAAAATGAAAATTTTTCTTTTTTTTACTAAAATGCTGATGTTACCCCAAATTTTTCATTTTTATAAGGGGTAATAGGTGAAAATTTCCCCCAAAATTTGAAACCCCATTTCTCTCAAGTAAGGAAATACCTCATATGTGGATGTAAAGTGATCTGCGGGTGCACTAGAGGGCTCAGAAGGGAAGGAGTGACAGTGGGCTTTTGGAAAGCTAATTTTGCTGAAATGGTTTTTGGTGGGCATGTCACATTTAGGAAGCCCCCATGGTGCCAGAACAGCGAAAAACATCCCACATGGCACACTATTTGGGAAACTACTCCCTCAAGGAACGTAACAAGGGGTGCAGTGAGCTGTTGCAAAACTACAATTCCCAGCATGCACTGACAGACCATACATGCTGGGAGTTGTAGTTATGCAGCAGCTGGAGGCAAATTGTTGCAAAACACTGAGAGTTTGTTACTTAACTCAGTGTTTCACAACCAGTGTGCCTCCAGCTGTTGCAAAACTAGAACTCCCAGCATCAGAGGCAGCTCTAGACTTTTTGAGGCCTTAGGCAAAACAAAATCTGTAAGCCCCCCCAAGGGCGATAAAAAGAAGAAAATGAAAACTACGTCCCCACAGAATCTAATAAGGGGTGCAGTGAGCATTTACACTCCACTGAGTTTGACAGATCTTTGTAACATTGGGCTGTGCAAGTGAAAAATTACATTCTTCATTTTCACGGACCACTGTTTCAAAAATTTGCCAGTCACCTGTGGGGTGTAAATGCTCACTGCACCCCATTTTACGTTCCGAGAGGGGTGTAGTTTCCAAAATGCATTTTGCGTTTATGTCAGAACCGCTGTAACCAGCAGCCACCCCTGTGCAAATCACCAGTTTAGGCCTCAAATGTACATAGTGTGCTCTCACTCCTGAGCCTTGTTGTGCGTCTGCAGAGCATTTTACGCCCACAAATGGGGTATTTCTGTACTTGGGAGAAATTGTGTTACAAATTTGGGGGGTCTTTATTTCCTTTTACCTCTTATGAAAATGAAAAATATGGGGCAACACCAGCATATTAGAGTAAAAAATATTTTTTTTACACTAACATGCTAGTGTAGATCCCAACTTTACCTTTTCATAAGGGGTAAAAGGAGAAAAAGACCCCAAAAATTTGTAGAGCAATTTCTCCCAAGTATGGAAATACCCCATATGTGGCCCTAAACTGTTGCCTTGAAAAACGACAGGGCTCTGAATTGAGAGAGCGCCATGCGCATTTGAGGCCTAAATTTGGGATTTTCATCGGGGTGTACCCGGATGCAAGCGTTACACTTGCCTCCTCCACCAAAAATACTGTACATCAGTTTTCCCCAAACAGGGTGCCTCCAGCTGTTGCAAAACCCCCAACATGCCTGGTCAGTCAATGGCTGTCTGGCAATACTGGGAGTTGTTATATTGCAACAGCTGGAGGCTGTTTTGGAAAAACTGACGTACAACACATTTTTTGCATTTTATGGGTGCATTTGCAGTGTAAGGGTGTAGTGTGTATGTAGTGTTTTACTCTTTATTTAGGGTTAGTGTAGTGTTTTTAGGGTACATTCACATGCTGTAATCCCCCGCCCATGTGAATGTACCCTATACATTCACATGGGGGGAGGGGGGCAAAACTACAACTCTCAGCATGCACTGACAGACCGTGCATGCTGGGAGTTGTAGTTATGCAACAGCTAGAGGCACACTGGTTGGGATTGGGAAACACTGAGTTAGGTAACAGACTACGGCAGTGTTTCCGCACCACTGCCTGTTTCCTAACTCAGTGTTTCCCAACCCATGTGCTTCCTGCTGTTGCAAAACTACAACTCCCATCAAGCATGGTCTGTCGGTGCATGCTGGGAGTTATATTTTTGCAACAGCAGGAGGCACTAGAGAAGGGGTTAAATCACATTTATTTATTTACTTATTTATTTTTTTTACACTATTTTTTTAGGTCCCATAAGGGATTATAACATGCAATCATTAGATTGCATACACTGAACAATGCTATGCCATAGATTAGCACTGATCAATGTTATTGGTGTTCCATTGCTCCAGCCTGCACTGGCTGACTGGAGCCTTGGAGGACTGATGGTTAGGAGGCAAGTACGGGCTTCACCATGGTGGTTCCGATCAGCACTGCTGAGCATTTCATTGCTGGAGAAAATCCCCATAGCAAACATATGCTTCTCTGGACAGTTCCTAAAATGGACAGCAGAGGTCAGCAGAGAGCACTGTGGTCAGGACATCACAGGAAATGCATTTCTTTTTGGATTTCTCTTTAGTATACAGCCCCTAAAAAGTACTGGAAGGATTAAGATTTTTTAATAGAAGTGATTTACAAATCTGTTTAACTCTCTGGCACCTGTTGATTAAAAAAAAAAAAATGTTTTCCACGGTAGTACCCCTTTAAATATGTAGAAAAATAAGTCTAAGCAAAATACCTACCCTAGGAATATTTATGTTTTTGGTGTTTTTTTTTTTTTGCCACTGTATACTCTTCTATGAAATAGCAAACTCTAGTATTTTTGTAATATGCAGTTGTATACCAGCCTGATGGAGGTCAATGAGAACACTAATTTGACCTACACCAGGCTAATGGGGGAGATTTATCAAAACCTGTGCTGAGGAAAAGTTGCCCACTTGCCCTTAGCAACCAATCAGATCACTTCTTTCTTTCATTTTTAATAATGCCTCTGAAAAAGAAAGAAGCAATATTATTGGTTGCTATGGGCAAATGGGCAACTTTTTCTCTGCACAGGTTTCGATAAATCTCCCCCATGGAGCCCAATGATACATTCTTTCCGGCATACACATTCAGATCTGAATACAGAGAAGATGTCTGGAGGTCTAGGAAACAGAATTGAGAAGGTCTGGTATTATTACACTAAGAAATACAAACTAAGATTTCCTAAACAGTACACTAAGGGGAGCTCTAAGTAGAAAAATAAACATTTATCACCAAGATTAAGTATAAGAATGCATGCAAGTATATCCGCATATCTTTTGTGCCTAAGAAAACCTAATCTTGCAACAATTTCTTACATTGGAATCTAATGGTATGTTTTTCTCTCATAGACTAGACAAAAGAATTGACGTTTGTAATGCACCTTGAAAAGATCCTTTCACTGACATATTGATCCTTTTCAATAGGCAATGCCATGTGATGGGTATTTGACGCATTAAAACAATATATTACAAAGCAAAACTCCAAATGAAGGTCACAGAACAAGCACACAGAATGGATAAGGTCAAAAACTGTCCTCGTGTATGCAGATAAAAGACATTTACCACTCAGTTAATGTATTTACTTAACCACTGCAGACCAATGTCAATGACTCATCTGTCCTCACTCCTGTGTTGTAATCGGTCCTGGTTTGGCATCGCAAGAAGTGTCCTGATGTCATCTTGACAACCGGCTCTGCTCGGAGCAGAGCTGCATGTAATTCTACTGTTGGACCGGCCTGCTCATCAGAAGGTGGTAAGGCTGGGCCAATCAGCTGCGGCACTGGTGCTCACACCACTTGCAGGTAAGACATTTTAACAGGCTACTGCCTCAGTCAGATGTCCGTGATTGGTCCATTCCTAGCTTTCACTAGCGTTCTCTGTATACTACTTCTGACCAATTGCCTGTTTCATGACTTTGATTTTGCCTACTGATTTGGACTTGACATTACTCTTTTGGTTCTACCCTCCTTGTTTATCATTTGGACTCCTTCTGGTTTTGACTTAGTTCTGTGTTGCCCTCTTGGTTCTGACCTCTTGGCTTGTATTTTGGTATTAATTTTAGTGTTCTGACTTTTGTCTTTTATGTGCATATTTGGTTTGACCTAGCTTGTCTGATTTCCTTATACCTATATGCACTCAGCCCAGTATAGGGACCCTAACCCAGTTGAGGGGCGCTGTTTAAGGTGGACCGTCCAAGCAAATAGGGACAGGAGTGGTGCAGCTTAGGCTTGCATAGTTCCCTACCTGACATCGGTTGTCATACCATGATAAACATTTTTGTCTTAATGATTTTGATCATTGATGATTTAGCTGCGCAAGCAGGATGTCTACACATAGCCCAACTCCTGCAGCAACTGCGGGGACTAAAAAAAAACCTCAAATTTTATTCATACATGTAACATACATGAGTATGTTATAAACTTACAAGCACAAATATGTCATTTAAATAACAAATAAAAAAAATCTATTCAAGAACAATGCTTTAAAGTACTATTGGCCATAAAAATAGGAAAATTACATAAGATTGTATAGATTTGTATGTGATTTTTTTTTTGTATATATATATATATTTTTTTTATAAAATGATATTCGTATCCATCATGGCTTTGTGTCAAACATATTAATTTGAGTAAAGTATTAATTCAGAAACTAGACAGTAGTAATAGAATAGTATGAAGGATTTGATCAGGTTTATTGATCTGGAAGGTTTAATTTATGCCTAACTAGAAAATTGTGAATAAAGGTTATAAATGAATGGTTAACATTCAAATCTGACTCCTGGTCTAAATGGAATACTTATTATCAATAAATGATAGAGATGTAATTATTCCAGTAATGTCTTGGATCAGTAAGCATCAGGTTTTAGAAATCTAAAACAGGGAACTAACATCTGAAATAGTTGCTGTATACTGAAGTTAGGATTAGAAAAGACTGTAATTTATTTTAAATGTTGCTGACTTTGGGATTTTTTCCCAATCCTATAATTAAAGAGTACCTGCCATGATCTTGTTACATTTTACAATCCTCTCAGTTCACTGCCCCCATCATGAAAAAACACCCCTGCCTTTATTTTTATTATTTTTTAGTTGTCTACCTTGATGTGTATTTTCTGCTCAGTCTTAATCATATTTACAGACTGGGAAGGGGCGTTCCCCAGCCGGCATGACATCATCTGAAGCCATACAGGGGAGAACTTCCTCCCTCACTGCTACACACAGCCCATAGCAGTTCAGTGTTTGAGATGATCTATGATTGGCTAAGGCTGCACCCCCCCTCAGCGTCCCCTCGCAAGGAAGTCCGCCATTAACCCCTCAGATGCCGTGATCAGTACAGATGATGGCATCTGCGGCAATGCGCATGTTAAAATAGATTATCGGATCTCCCGCAGCGCTGCAGCGGGGATCCAATCATCTGTAATGGTGGATGTCTCCCGGCGTTTCCTGGCGTCTCCTGCTCTGGTATGAGATCGAGCAGACCAGAGCAGAAGATCACCGATAATACTGAACAGTTTTAGCAATCAAATGATTGCTATAGATAGTCCCCTATGGGGACATAAAAAGTGTAAAAAAAAAAAAAAAAGTTGAAAAATGTAAAAAGAAAAAGAAAAAAAAATGAACAATCCCTTTCCCCAATAAAAATGAAAATTTTCAGTTTTTCCCATTGTCAGGATCCGGATACTGTGAGGACACTGGTGGTGGATCCTCTGTTTCAGTGGGGGTGATGACGTGGGCCGTACCAGGGGAACGGAGTCTAAGGGGTTACTGGTTTTCACCAGAGCCCGCCGCAAAGCGGGATGGACTTGCAGCGGCAGGTAACCCCCCAGGTCGTTCCACCCGATAGCGACTCAACCCCAACTGACGGCTGAGATAGGCGCGGTACAAGGATTAGGCAAGAGCAAGGTCGGACGTAGCAGAAGGTCAGGGCAGGCAGCAAGGATCGTAGTCAGGGGCAACGGCAGAGGGTCTGGAACACTGGCTTGGGACATACAAGGAACGCTTTCACTGGCACAAGGGCAACAAGATCCGGCAATGCTGGGAAGGGGAAGTGAGGTAGTATAGACATGGACACAAGTGTATTCACTAATTGGGCCAATCAGAGGCGCACTGGCCCTTTAAATCGCAGAGAGCCGGCGCGTGCGCGCCCTAGGGAGCAGGTCCATGCACGCCGGGACTGGTAAGGAGACTGGGATGCGAACCGCGAGCGGGCGCGTCCCGCTTCGCGGGTCGCATCCCCGCCGGTGACATTAATGCAGCGCTCCCGGTCAGCGGGCCTGACCGGGGCGCTGCAACAAGGTGAACGCTGTGAGCGCTCTGGGGAGGAGCGGGGAGCCGGAGCGCTCGGCGTAACACCCATTTTACCCCCAAAAAGCGTAATGTTTTTTTAATAAACAAATTTGGTATTTCCGCATGTGTAAATGTCTGAACTATCAAAATATAATGTTAATGATCCCGTACGGTAAACGGCGTAAACGTAAAAAAAAAAAAAAAGTAAAAAAATGCTGCATTTTTGTCACTTTTTATTCCAAAAAATTTATAAAAAATGATTTAAAAGGTTTATATATGCAAATGGTATATTGATTAATAAGTACAGATGACAGTGCAAAAAATGAGCCCACATACCGCCATATAGATGGAAAAGTGAAAAAGTTATAGATGGTCAAAATAGGGCGATTTTAGATTACTGATTTTGTACAAAAATTACAAAAAATTTTTACGCGGTATAAAAATATAAAACTATCTAGCCATGGGTATCATTTTAATCGTATTGACCCACAGATAAACAGCACATGTCATTTTTACCACTAAGTGTACAGTGGTCCCTCAACATACGATGGTAATTTGTTCCAAACGACTCATCGTTTGTCGAATCCATCGTATGTTGAGGGATTTGTGCAATGTAAAGTATAGAAAGTTATACTCACCTGTCCCCGCCGCTCCAGACCGTGTCCTCACCGCTCCCGATGCTGTCCCAGCGGCTCCCGATGCTGTCCCGCTGCTCGGGGTCCACTTCGGGATCCTCTGGCTTCTTCCGCATCTTCTGCAGGGTCCGGGCCTCGCTTTCTGGTGACGTTATTACGCTGCCGCTTCGGCACGGCGTGCGTAGCGACGTAATAACGACGCCAGAAAGCGAGGCCCGGACCCTGGAGAAGATACAGAAGACAACGGAGGATCGCAAAGTGGACCCGGAGCAGCGGGGATAGGTAAGCGAACCTGTCCGGGATGCTTAAACTGCTATCCGACAGCAGCTTAAGCATTTTGCGCTGTCGTATAGCAGTTAATGCGATGGCCCCGATATATAAAAGCATCGTATGTCGATGCTGACATCGACATGCGATGGCCTCTGAGAGGCCATCGTATGTCGATTTGATCATATGTCGGGGCCATCGCATGCTCAGGGGGTTACTGTACAGTGTGAAAACAAAACCCTCCAAAATGTGCAAAATTGTGGTTTTCATTTAAATTTCATACCTTAAAAATTTTTTTTTTTAGTTCGCCGTACATTTAATGGTAAAATGAGAGTTTTCATTACAAAGTACAATTGGTCACGCAAAAAACAAGCCCTTACATGGGTCTGTAGATGGAAATATAAGAGTTATGGATTTTAGAAGGCGAGGAGGAAAGAACGAAAATGCAAAAATAAAATTGGCCTGGTCCTTAACCTCTTAAGGACGCAGGGCGTATGGATACGCCCTGCATTCCGAGTCCTTAAGGACGCAGGGCGTATCCATACGCCCGTGGGAATTCCGGTCCCCACCGCTAGCCAGTTGGGGACCGGAGCCGGATGCCTGCTGAAATTATTCAGCAGGCACCCTGGCACATCGCCCAGGGGGATCCTGAGACCCCCCCATGTCGGCGATCGGAGAAAATCGCATGTCAATTCAGACATGCGATTTTCTCCAATTCCGGGCTGATCGGGTCTCTGGTGACCCGATCACCCGGAAAATAGGGCTGATCGGAGTTGTCAGCAACAACCCCGATCAGCCTAAAGGATTGGAGTGAGATCGCAAAGCTGCGATCTCCTCCCATCCCCTGCCATTACTCAGAACGGAGTTCTGACCAATGGCAGCGCAGGACAGGGGGTTGCCATGGCAACCCCCCGTTCTGCCCGCCCCTGGATGTCAAGGGGCTCTGGAAAGAAGATGGAGGCCGTACCTGCAGGAGAAGATGCCTGGAGACCTGGGATCTTCGCTGGAGCCTGCAGGATCCTGATCAGGTAGGGAATCGGGGGAATTGAAAGTGAAAGTAAATCGATCTTTACTGTGGCAACCACTAGGGGGGCCAAACTGCAACTCCCAGCATGCCCAGAGAGCCAAAGGCTGTCTGGGCATGCTGGGAGTTGTAGTTTTGCAACATCTGGGGGGTCACAGTTTGGAGACCACTGTTACAGTGGTGCCCAAACAGTAGCCCTCCAGATGTTGCCAAACTACAACTCTCAGCATGCCTCGACTGCCCAGGCATGCTGGGAGTTGTAGTTCTGTAACATCTGTCCCTTCAGATTTAGCAATTTTCATGACATTTTTGAAAATTGCTGCTCTACTTTGAAGCCCTCTAATTTTTTCAAAAAGCAAAAATATGTCCATTTTATGATGCGAACATAAAGTAGACATATTGTATTTGTGAAGAAAAATAAAATTTATTTGGAATATCCATTTTCCTTACAATTAGAGAGCTTCAACGTTAGAAAAATGCAAAATTTTCAAAATTTTCATGAAATTTTGGGATTTTTCACCAAAAAAGGATGCAAGTAACGCCGAAAATTTACCACCAAAATAAAGTAGAATATGTCACGAAAAAACAATCTCAGAATCAGAATATTCGGTAAAAGCGTTTTCACGTTATTAATTTGTAAAGTGACGGTGGTCATAATTGCGAAAAAGGGCTCAGTCCTTAAGGTGAAAAAGGGCTGCGTCCTTAAGGGGTTAAAGGGGTACTCCGCCCCTAGACATCTTATCCGTTATCCAAAGGATAGGGGATAAGATGTCAGATAGCCGGGGTCCCGCTGCTGGGGACCCCCGGGATCGCCGCTGCGGCACCACGCTCGCTCTGTGCGTAATGATGGGCGATACAAGGGACGGAGCAGCGTGATGTCATGGCTCCGCCCCTTGTGGCATCACGGCCTGCCCCCTTAATGCAAGTCTATGGCAGGGGGCGTGATGACCGCCACGCCCCCTCCCATAGACTTGTATTGAGGGGGCGGGTCGTGACGTCATGAGGGGCGGAGCCGTGACATAACTTGCCCCGGCCCCTGTATTGCCCGTCATTATGCGCAGAGCGAGCGCGGTGCTGCAGCGGCAATCTCGCTAAAATGGGCTTGGTCCTTAAGGTGTTAAGAGTTAATTTCCTTTTGAATGAACTGTCACCATTAAGAAAACCTTTAAGATGACAAAGAGACATGTCGAAAGCTTTCAGGAAGTCTGTTAGAATCATTGGTGGGGGTCTCAACACCCATACTTCCCCTTATGACATCTTAAAGGGGTACTCCGGTGCTTAGACATCTTATCCCCTATCCAAAGGATAGGGGATAAGATGCCTGATCGCGGGAGTCCCGCCGCTGGCGACCCCCGGGATCATGCACGCAGCACCCCATTTGTAATCAGTCCCCGGAGCTGTCACGCCCCCTCCCGTAGGCTTGCATTGAGGGGCGGAGCGTGACATCACACGGGTGCGTGACGTCACACGCCACCCGCCCTGTATTCGCTGGTAATCAGTCCCGGAGCGAACACGCTCCGGGGACTGATTACAAATGGGTTGCAGCGTGCATGATTCCGGGGTCCCCAGCGGCGGGACTCCCACAATCAGGCATCTTATCCCCTATCCTTTGGATAGGAGATAAGATGTCTAAGCACCGGAGTACCCCTTTAAAGGTTTAAAATGACAGTTGTGTATGACTTATGTCAGATTATAGGAAGAAGTTGGTTGCAATAAATTATGCTTTATGTGGTTAAATTTGATTATTTTGTTAAATATCTGGTAACGCTCTGCTGTTTGTCACAAACAGAAACCCTTTAAAAAGGAGTTTTATCTATATTCACAAAACACCATGCGTAGTTCATCTCAATAGCTCAATTCGCAAGTTTTGCCAGCAGACAAGACTTCACCTTGGCCTATCAGGCTATCAAGATGAACTACGCATGATGTGGCTATTGTTATGCTTTGTTCTTATCTATGTTTGTGAGTAGGGATGAGCGAATAGAATTTGACGAAACCAAATTCGTTACGAATTTAAGGAAAAATTTGATTCGCTACGAATGCGAATATCGCCGCGATTCTATGGCGCAAATCGCTTCATTAAACTCCATTTAGTGCGGTCCAGGCTCCAGGGCATCTAAAATGGCGGATCCACTTGTGAAGACATGGGGCAAGGAATCCTGGAAAGGCGGGAACAAGGGTAGGCCGGATGACACTGAATCACATGCAGGATGCAGCCTATCATCATCCAGTCACCCCTGTGATGTCACAGCTCTATATAATCAGCTGCCATATTGCGGCCAGTCACTTCATGCTTACACTGCAGAGAGATAGTTAGGGACAGACAGCCCTGTGTGTTAGGGTGCATGCATACCACGTTTTTGCAATACAGTTCCCATATCAGATTTTTGATGAAAAACGGATTCCTCAAAACCTGACTAAACTGTATCAAAACGTGTGTACAAATGTCAACCAGTATACGGTTAAAAAACGTATACGGTTTGAAAAATGATGTTCGGTTGCATCAGTTTTTTAAAGAAAAAAACCTATAAGTTTCTAACTTTTCACTCCATTTTGAGTAAAGTTTCACTTGATTGAAATTCCAAGAAAAAAAAACTGTGCAAAGTCAAAAAACGTATGGTGAAAACCAGATGGAACCGTACGCAAATACGGTTCTGTACGGTTCCCATTGACTCCCATGTTAAAAAAAACGTATACAGTTTGATACGGTTTTTCACCCGGACCAAAAAATGTGGTAGACTACGGTTTTAAGTACAGGTAAAAAATCAGACAAAACCGTATAAGACGCAAAAGGGACTAAACCGGATGATGCCTTAGACACACGGTTTACAATGTTAAGTCAATGCATACGGTTTTCTGTATGGTTCCGTACGGTTTTTAAAGGGGTATTCCGCCCCTGGCATCTTATCCCCTATCCAAAGGATAGGGGATAAGATGTTTGATCGCCGCGGTCCCGCTGCTGGGGACCCCGGGGATCGCCGCTGCGGCACCCCGCCATCATTACTGCACAGAGTGAGTTCGCTCTGTGCATAATGACGGGCGATACAGGGGCCGGAGCAGCGTGATGTCATGGCTCCGCCCCTCATGACATCACGGCCCGTCCCCTTAATGCAAGTCTATGGCAGGGGGCGTGACAACCGCCACGCCCCCTCCCATAGACTTGCATTGACGGGGCGGGCCATGACGTCATGAGGGGCGGAGCCGTGACGTAACGATGCTCCGGCCCCTGTGTTGCCCGTCATTACGTGCAGAGCGATCTCGCTCTGCGCAGTAATGATAGAGGGGTGCTGCAGCAGCGATCCCCGGGGTCCCCAGCAGCGGGACCCCGGCGATCTGACATCTTATCCCCTATCCTTTGGATAGGGGATAAGATGTCTAGAGGCGGAGTGCCCCTTTAACTTGAAACCATATACAGGAACTGTATAGCAAAAATGGGGTGTGCATGCACCATTAAAAAGCTTATGTTGAACAGAGAGCAGTTTGTTTTTGACAGAAAAGCATTCTTACTGCAGCGATTCACCTCCCAGTCACTGTCTACAGGGTGCTATTATAGAGAGGATTAGAGATGAGCAGACGAATTCGAAGCAAACGAATCCGAATTTCATGAAAAAGTTGATTCGCAAAGAATGCGAATATCACCACGATTCTATCGCGTGAATCGCTTCATTAAACTCCATTTAATGCAGTCCAGGCTCCAGGGCATCTAAAATGGCAGATCCACATGTGAGGACATGGGGCAAGAAACTCTGAGAAGCCGGGTAGGCGGGATGACCCTGAATCACATGCAGGATTAAGCCTATCAGCAGCCAGTCACCCCTGTGATGTCACAGCCCTATATAATTGGCAGCCATATTGCGGCCAGTCACTTAATTCATTACACTGCAGAGAGATAGGACGGATAGCCTGTGTGTGTGTGTGTGTGGGTGTGTGTGTCAAACAGAAAAGCTTTTTCCAGCAGCGTTTCACCTCTTAGTCACATCAGCGTTCTGTTGGACAGAGAGCAGTGCTTTTTTCCACTGAAAAGGATTTTTACTGCAACTATTAACCTACCTGTCACTTTCTACAGCATTGTATTACAGAGAGGAGCAGAGAGCTGTGTATTGCCTCATACATTTAAAGAAGCTGCCTCAACTTCTTGAACCTTAGCAGCAAAGGCAGGAATAATTTTTTTGCGCAATTCTGTGTCTTTGTTCCACAACAAATCATCTGCTGGTTATACTAGTCTGTAAAAGGTATAATACCCAGCAGTCCATTCCTAATAGTCTTTGACAAAGAGCAATTTTGGTTTTTGTACACAGCTTTTGTGTGCTCCAGCTGGCGTTGTGCAAAAAAAATAAGATTTTTTAAGCGTACTGTAGCGCATTTTTCTGCCTTCATAAGTGCATACCACATACCTACATCCAAGTAGCGTACTATTTTGTACCTGTTAATCTGTCAAGGGCCTAGATACTGTGAAAGGTCAGGCAAAAGTATCCAATGGCTGGTGTTGTACACAAATACTTTTTTAAGCGTACTGTAGCGCATTTATGCCCTCATAAGTGCATACCACATACCTACATCTAAATAGTGTACTATTTTGTACCTCATATTCTGTCAAAGGCCTAGATACTGTGAAAGTACAGGCAAAAGTAATCACCGTCCGTGTTTTACTCCAATACGTTTTTTTTAAGTGTACTGTAGTGCATTTTTATGCCCTCATAAGTGCATACCACATACGTACATCTAAGTAGTGTACTATTTTATACCTGTTAATCTGTCAAGGGCATAGATACTGTGAAAGGACAGCCAAAAGTAATCACCGGCTGGTGTTTTACTCCAATATATATTTTTTTAAGCGTACTGTAGTGCATTTTTATGCCCTCATAAATGCATACGACATATGTACATCTAAGTAGTGTACTATTTTGTACCTGTTATTCTCCGCAACCAGCTGTTCCACCAGTGAAAGTTGAACCAATATCTGATGAAGATGATGTCCTTTCTGATGAGGAGCTAGAATGCAGAGACTTTGTGCATGGAGAAGATTCTGATAAGGAATCTGAACCAGAAATGCCTTCTCCAAAACTGGAGACTGGCCATTTTTTAACACTAACGCTGCCATGGGGTGTGGGGTTAAATTTACCCCTCACCCCATGGCAGTGGTAGCGTTAACCCCTCACTCCGCGGCAGCGTTAGTGCTGCCGCAGGGTGAGGGGTTAACTCTACCGCTGCCATGGAGTGAGGGGTGATAACCCCCTCTCCCCAGGACATAACAGCAAGGACCCCCAGGCCTGGGCAAAAGGCCCCCGGGCCTGGGCACAAAGTCCCCCACCCCAGGTCTGGGCCAAAACTCCCCAGGCCTGGGCAAAGGACCCCCAGGCCTGGGCACAATTACCCCCCACCCCAGGCCTGGGCACAAATACCCCCCACCCCAGGCCCGGGCACAAATTCCCCCCACCCCAGGCCTGGGCACAAATTCCCCCCACCCCAGGCCTGGGCACAAATTCCCCCCACCCCAGGCCTGGGCACAAATTCCCCCACCCCAGGCCTGGGCACAAATTCCCCCACCCCAGGCCTGGGCACAAAGCCCCCCCCCTCAGGCCTGGGCACAAAGCCCCCCCCCACAGGCCTGGGCACAAAGCCCCCCCCCCCAGGCCTGGGCACAAAGCCCCCCCAGGCCTGGGCACAAATCTCCCCCCACCCCAGGCCTGGGCAAAAAGCCCCCCACCCCAGGTCTAATTATTGGCTTTGGTTTTATCTCACTAGATTGTTTATGATTTCCGTACATCTTACATTTCACAAATAGTTGGAGGCCAAAAGAAGGAAAAATCTTAAAGGGGTACTCCGGCCCTAGACATCTTATCCCCCATCCAAAGGATAGGGGATAAGATGTCTGATCGCAGGGGTCCCTCCGCTGGGGACCCCAGTGATCTCGGTTGTGGCACCCCAGACATTTGGTGCACGAAGCGAACTTTGCTCTATGACGGATGACTGGCGATGTGTTGTGGAGGCTCGTGACGTCACGGTCACACCCCGCTCGTGACGTCACAGCCATGCCCCCTCAATGCAAGTCTATGGGAGGAGACGTGACGTCCGTCAGGCCCCCTCCCATAGACTTGCATTAAGGGGGCATGACCGTGACATCACAAGCGGGCGCGGCCATGATGTCACGAGCCTACTGCGCTGCACCCGATGCTCTAAACAAATGCTGGGTGCAGCAGGGAGATCGCTGGGGACTCCTTTGGATAAGGGATTAGATGTCTAGGAGGGGAGTACCCCTTTAAGTACTTCATTTTACCTTGAATGAGACAACACAACTTTCCTGGTTGATGTAAATTAAGCTTTATTACTACCATTTATTTTGCTAGTAATGTTTAGAGCTATAAGTTATATCAGCACTCTACTTGTACAGTGTGCCTAAGACAGCCACTGGGAGCAGCACATAGGTGAGTAGGAGACCAACGGCCAACATCATAATTCATTGGACCTCTGTGATTTCCCTGTGCGGGGTCTGATGAGATGATGTCAGGGTAGCTCAGCATACCTTGCAACCATCAGAAAAATTACATGTTTTCAGGTTATCCAATCAATGCATGCATTTATGTGCCCAAGTATAGGACTATGCTTCAGCTCAATATACAGAGGTAACTGCTGCGTGTCACAGCACAGCTATACGTTTGCAGTGGGAAGGAATGATGGACCTTACTGAACTTCACATTAAGAGAGGCCGGGCAGGAGCCTGACTACAGGCTATTTTTTCAGTCTCAGCCAGCGTGACATTTATCCCCCAAAAGCCCAGCTGTCTGGCCATGTGTACCCAGCATAAATCAGCAGGCTTTTCCGCTTTATCTGTCTGGACGCTGGGACAAGTGCTAACCTTAATAGATGTGGCATACCCTTTGGGAAACCTGCCGCTTGGTTCACAACCTGATACTGCTGGTAATGAACTGCCAACTAACAAGCTCCGCTCTCCTCCTTCTTTAAACAATAGTGCTTAGTAGATGCCACGTGCCCTGAACGAATCTCCTGGCAAAAGCGGAACGCACACCACGATATCACATGTAATGTCATCCTACAAATACAGGCTGACACACCAGCCTTAATAAGACCTCAGGTAAACCTTGGCAACAAAAGTGAGTAGTGAGTATTGAAATATCCAACTTGGGCCCAAAATGTCAATATTTTGTGTATCCATCATTATTTTCCAGCACTGCCTTAAGCCTCTTGGCCATTAAGTTCACCAGGGCTTCACAGGTTGACACTGAATTATTTTTCACTCCATTATGATAACATTACAGAGCTGGTGAATGTTAGAGACTTTGTTCTCCCTACTCTTCCATTTGAGGATGCCCCACAGATGCTCAATAGAGTTCAAGTCTGGAGACATGTTTGGTCAGTCTATTACCTTTACCCTCAGCTTCTTTAGCAAGGCAGTGGAGCAGTGGTGCCCTGCAGCCCATTCTTCAAAGGTAGGGGATCATGCGCTGCTTCAGTATGTCACAGTACATGTTGAAATGAATGGTACCCTTAATAAACTGTACCTCCAATACCAGCAGTACTCATGCAGGTTCAGAGTTCAAGATGTAGAGCGGCACTTGGACTGGCGTGGTGCACGAGGAAAAATGATAAGATAACTGGAATAAATCCCGGCACTCACTTTTCGTATCATGTAGAATGGGTCTTTATTAACGCAAGACGCGTTACGGCTACAAGCCTTTGTCAATTGCAAACATATATGTTTGCAATTGACAAAGGCTTGTAGCCGAAACGCGTCTTGCGTTAATAAAGATCCATTCTACATGATACGAAGAGTGAGTGCCGTGATTTATTCCAGTTATCTCATGCAGGTTCAGACCATGACACTCCCACCACTATGCTTGACTGTAGACAAGACACCCTATTTTTGTACTCCTCACCTGGTTGTGGCAACACGCTTGACAGTATATAAACAAGATACGTTTATCTTAGTCTCTTCAGTCCACAGAATATGGTTCCAGTAATCCATTATACTGTTTTTATTCAGCAAACTGTTTGCATGTTTTCTTGTGCATCATCTTCAGAACAGGCTTCTTTCTGGGACAACAGCCATGCAGAACAATTTGATGCAGTGTGCAGCATATGGTATGCGCATTGGCGGGCTGATCTCTCTACTCCTTCAACCTCTGTAGCAAAGTTGACAGAATTATACATCTATAGCTGCAAGATAACCTCTGGATATGATGCTGAGCATGTGCACTTAACCTCTCTGTTTGACCATGGCAAGGCCTGTTCTGAGTGGAACCTCTCCAGTGAAACTGCTGTATGGTCTGCCCACCCTGCGCTGCAGCTCAGTAGCAGGGTCTTGACAATTGTCTTATAGCCTAGGCCACCTTAATGTAGAGCAACAGTTCTTTTTTTATCATATCCTCAGAGAGTTCTTTGCCATAAGGTGCCCTGTTGAATTTAATTTGACCAGTATTAGAGAGTATGAGAGTAATAACACCAAATTTACAACACCTGCTCCCCATTTACACCTAAGACCTTGTAACACTTACAGGTCACATGACACTGGGAGGAAAAATGGCTAATTGGGACCAATTTGAACTTTCTTTTGTTGCCAAGGTTTAGATAGTAATGTCTGTGTGTTAGTTATTTGGAGGGCCCAGCAACATTAAACAGTTAGGCTAGATTTCCACTTGTTTTTTTTCTGGCAGTTTTTTGGAAAACTACCACTGCAGTTTTTGAGCCAAAACCAGAAGTGTATTCAAAAGGAATAGGACATATAAAGGAAGGACTTACACTTCTCCTCCCTTATGCATCCATTTCTGACTTTAACTCAACAGTGGCAGTATTCCAAAAACTGCCAGAAAAAAAACAAGTGGAAATCTAGCCTCATACAGGTTGTGCACTCATGCTACATTTCTTCAGTGGTGTCACATGAAAAGAAATAATAAAATATTTAGAAAATGTGAGGATTGTACTGACTTATGTGAGACAGTGTATATATATATATATATATATATATATTAATTGAAAGGTCCTCTAAGTTCTCCATCTTAGATTACCATCGTTGTTTCCAGCGTGATAAAGTGATAAAATAATCGCTGTCCCTTGGCTGACTTTTTAAATGGAGCTCCAATTAAATTTCGTACAGCGTCTGTACAAGTAATGTCAATGTTCTTATACTAAGAAAGTTTTGCCACTTATGTAATGTTCTGTCATGCAAAGAGAATACATAATTCATAGACATAAAAATGAGAAAAAAATTGTCACATAATTATCATTTTGAAAAGTCCACTGCTTTTAGATCAGGATAAAAAGACACGCATGCATTAATACATAATTTAGTATTTTGTAATGATTTATGAATATACCACAAGATAATTTCCTCACTAGTGTCCACTTGTGTATATATACATTTCAAGTTTGAATACACTTGTGAGTAATGCTTGCTTGCATAATATAAAGAAATACACTTTACCATTGCAAGGGCCATAGGGGATGGATATACACTGCTCAAAAAAAAAAGGGAACACTAAGATAACACATCCTAGATCTGAATGAATAAACTAATTGTATGAAATACTTTTGTCTTTACATGGTTGAATGTGCTGACAACAAAATCACACAAAAATTATCAATGGAAATCAAATTTATCAACCCATGGAGGTCTGGATATGAAGTCACACTCAAAATCAAAGTGGAAAACCACACTACAGGCTGAAACAACGTAGATGTAATGTCCTTAACGCAAGTCAAAATGAGGCTCAGTAGTGTGTGTGCCCTCCACGCGCCCATATGACCTCCCTGCAATGCCTGGGATTTCTCCTGATGAGGAGGTGGATGGTTGCAAGCAGCAGAACGTTCTCCACTCTGTCACGTCTGTCACATGTGCTGAGTGTGAACCTGCTTTCATCTGTGAAGAGCACAGGGTGTCAGTGGCGAATTTGCCAATCTTGGTGTTCTCTCGCAAATGCCAAACTTCCTGCAAGTTGTTGGGCTGTAAGCACAACCCCCACCTGTGGACGTGGGATTCTCATACCACCTTCTTGGAGTCTGTTTCTGTTTGGGTGGACACATGCACATTTGTGGCCTGCTGGAGGTAATTTTGCAGGGCTCTGGCAGTGCTCCTGCTGCTCCTCCTTGCGCAAAGGCGGAGGTAGCGGTCATGCTGTTGGGTTGTTGCCCTCCTACGGCCTCCTTCATGTACTGGCCTGTCTCCTGGTGGCGCCTCCATGCTCTGGACACTACGCTGACAGACACAGCTAACCTTCTTGCCACAGCTCGCATTGATGTGCCATCCTGGATGAGCTGCACTACCTGAGCCACTTGTGTGGGTTGTAGACTCCGTATCATGCTACCACTACAGTGAAAGCACTGCCAGCATTCAAAAGTGACCAAAACATCCACCAGGAAGCATAGGAACTGATAAGGGGTCTGTGGTCACCACCTGCAGAACCACTCCTTTATTGGGGGTATCTTGCTAATTGCTAATAATTTCCACCTGTTGCCTGTTCCATTTGTACAACAGCATGTGCAATTGATTGTCAATCAGTGTTGCTAAAAAAATTCCAAAGTCAAAAATAGCGCATTTTTGGTCACTTTTTATATTATGAAAGAATGAATAAAAAGCGATCAAAAAGTCTTATCAATATAAAAATGGTACCAATAAAAACTTCAGACCACAGCGCATAAAATTAGCCCTCATATTGGCCCATTTGCAGAAAAATAAAAAAGTTATAGGGGTCAGAAAATGACAATTTTATATCAGACAGGAGGCTCGTATCAAATTTATATTCCTTCTTTATTAAAACTCACTAGCAGAAAGAAATGCAATGTAACTTCAACAGTAAAGAAAAAACTAGGATGCAGGTCACCTAGCAACCTGACCGCACCCTTCCATCATTCCCACCAATCCCATCCAACTTGCTCCATATAAAACCGACTGTAGCTCCACCTTCCTCCTCTTTCTTTCTGCTCACTAGCTGGTGTAGTACAGATAAGTATCCTGCATTGCTTTGGTAGTTTATACCTCTGTATTTGCTGTCAGTGGGGCCTCGATTTCCCCTCTGACTTTACGCGTTATTTTTGTTATCTTTTGTGTTCCCCGGCGTTGGTACTGCATACGCCAGGGCTTCTTTTGTATAATTGGCATGTAGTTATGATTTTCATATTCTGTGATTTTTTTTTATAGAAAATCAAACCTATATAAGTAGTGTATCATTTTAACCGTATGGACCTACAAAATAAAGAAAATGTCATTTTTACCGAAAATTTTTCCGTGTAGAAACGGAATCCCCCAAAAATTTACAAAATGGCATTTTTTCTTCAATTTTGTTGCACAATTTATTTTTTTGCCGCTTCGCTGTGGATATTTTGGTAAAATGACTAATGACACTGCAAAGTAGAATTGGTGATGCAAAAAAATTATAGGTGGAAAATAGAAGGTGATGAGGAAAAAAGTCCGATCATTTGAAAAATGTTACCGCTAAAAACTTCAGATCACGGCGCAAAAAATGAGCCCTCATACCGACCCATACATTCCCATCATTCCTCCTTACCTTTAAAAAACCATACCTCTTTCAATTTTGCACCTAAAAATCCATATGATGGCTTCTTTTTGCACCATCAATTCTACTTTGTAATGACATCAGTCATTTTACCCAAAAATCATTGAGACAAAATTGAAAAAAAAAAACAAAACACCATTTTGTAAGTTTGGGGGCTTCTGTTTCTACGCCGTAAATTTTTCGGTTAAAATGACACTTTATTCTGTAGGTCCATACAATTAAAATGATACCCTACTTATATAGGTTTGATTTTGTCGTACTTCTGGAAAAAATCATAACTACATGCAGGAAAATGTATACGTTTAAATTTGTCATCTTCTGACCCCTATAACTTTTTTATTTTACCATGTATGGGTCGGTATGAGGGCTCATTTTTTGCGCCGTGATCTGAAGTTTTTAGTGGTAACATTTTTCAAAAGATCGGACTTTTTGATTGCTTTTATTCATTTTTTCATGATATAAAAAGTGACCAAAAATACGCTATTTGGACTTTTGAATTTTATTTGTGCGTACGCCATTGACCGTGCGTTTTAACTAACTATATATTTTTATAATTCAGACATTTCCACATGGCGATACCACATGTGTTTATTTTTATTTTTATTTACACAGTTTTTTTTTTTTATGGGAAAAGGGGGGTGATTCAAACTTTTATTAGGGAAGGGGTTAAATGATCTTTATTCACTTTATTTTTTTTTTTTTTTGCAATGTTATAGCTCCCATAGGGGGCTATAACACTGCACACACTGATCTTTTACATTGATCAATGGTTTCTCATAGGGGACCAGTGATCAATGACTCTACCGCTTGACTGCTCATGCCTGGATCTCAGGCACTGAACAGTCATTCATCAATTGGACAGCATGGGGGCAGGTAGGGACCCTCCGGCTGTCCTGTAAGCTGTTCGGGATGCCACAATTTCACCATGGCGATCCCGAACAGCTCCCTGAGCAAACCGGCATTATCTTACTTTCACTTTAGACGTGCCATTCAACGCTGAACGCTGCATCTAAAGGGTTAATAGTGCAGCACCGTGATCAGTACCTTGTGCTATTAGCCACGGGTCCCGGCTGTTGCCAGGTGCCAGGCCCGACCCGCTATGACGCGTTATAGAATGGGAGCCGACCCATGACGTACATGTATGTCATGGGTCGGGAAAGGGTTAACCCTTTAGATCACTGCCGTAAATGCTGACAGCGGCATCTAAAGGAACATTTAAATGGGCACTCTCATTAGAACAAATTTTTGCTATTGCACTCCTTATGGTAAATAAAAAAGATTTCTAATATACTTTGGTTAAAAAAAATGAAGTTTTCTTTGTTTTATTTATGCTTAAAAAAGCTCAAAAGCACATTTCCCCCCATCTCATACACAGACTTAAGGCCGAAGCCCAAACATAGGAAGTGCAGCCTGGAGGACTGAGGGGGGGTGTGCCCAACAAACAGCATATGGCAGTTAAGTGTGAAAGGAGCTATGATTGGATGAGGCTGTACACACACCCCTCAGCACTCCAGGCTGCACTTCCTGTGTTTGGGCTTCGGTCCTAAGTCTGTGTATAAGATGGGGGAAAATGTGCTCTTGAGCTTTTTTGAGCACAAATAAAACTTAGAAAACTTCATTTTTTTTTTAAAACAAAGTATATTAGAAATATTTTTTATTTACCATAAGGAGTGCAATAGCAACAATTAATTTTAATAAGAGTTACCATTTAATGTGTCCCTTGTGTTATAGGGGGTTGGATCACCCCCCACAGCGCGATCACCACCCTGCAACACGAGGGCCACTATACAAACTGTGCCCCTCCAGAAGTTGCAAAACTACAACTTCAGCATGCACAGACAGTCCGTGCATGCTGGGAGTTGTAATCCAGCAACATCTGGCCCTTCAGATGTTGCAGAACTACAACTCCCAGCATGCCTGAGCAGTCTGGTCATGCTGGGAGTTGTAGTTTTGAAACATCTAGAGGGTCACAGTTTAGAGACCACAAAACAGTGGTCTCTAAACTATGCCCCTCCAGATGTCGCAAACCTACAACTCCCAGCATGCACTGACAGACCGTGCATGCTGGCAGTTGCAGTTTTGCAACAGCTGGGGGCACACCAGTGGGGAAACACTGAGTCAGTCTGTTACCTAACTTAGGGTTTCCCCACCAGTGGGCCTACAGCTGTGGCAAAACTACAACTCCCAGCATGTACGGTCTGTCAGTGCATGCTGGCAGTTGTAATTTTGCAACAGTTTGAGGTTTGTGCCCCACCCCCCCCCTCCCCGCAAAAAAAAAGTACAGGGTACATGCAGCTGCTGCAAATTTTCCGCAGGAAAGTCACTGTAAACCCAACCGTGTGCATGTACCCTAAAAACACTATACTACACAGAATAAAGAGTAAAACACTACATATACACAAACACTACATATACACACACCCTTACACCCCGCCCCCCCAATAAAAATTAAAAACATCTAGTATGGCACTGTTTCCTAAGCGGAGCCTCAAGCTGTTGCAAAACAACAACTCCCAGCATTATCGGACAGCCGTTGACTGTCCAGGCATGCTGGCAGTTGTGCAACAGCTGGAGGCACCCTGTTTGGGAAACACTGCCATAGGGTATTTTTGGTGGAGGAGGCAAACACCATGTTTCCATTTGGGTCCGCCCTTATGCAAATCCCTAATATAGGTCTCAAATGTGCATGGCGCTCTCTCACTCCAGAGCCCTGTTGTATTTCAAGGCACCAGTTTAGTTCCACATATGGGGTAATTTCGTATTCAGGCAAAATTGTGTTCCAGGTTTTGGGGGTCTCTTTCTCCTTTTACCCCTTATGAAGAGGAAAAGTTGGGGGCTACACCAGCATGTCAGTGTAAAAAAATATTTTTTTTACACTAACATGCTGTTGTTGCCCCATGCTGGGATATAGAGAATTGAAAAAAAAAAAGTAAAAAAATAATGCAATAAAAAAGTGAAAAAACCCATTCCCCATAAAAAATTTAAATCACCCCTTTTTTTCCATTTTACTCAAAGTGTAAACATTTTTTAACTATTAAACATATTTGGTATCGCTGAGTGCGTAAATATCCAAACTCAAAATATAATGTTAATGATCCTGTACGGTGACGAGTGTTAAAGTTATAAAAGTGATTAAAAAGTCACATTTACACAAAATTGGTACTAAAAATACCTCATACAAACATGGAAAAGTTAGAGGTAGTTAAAATAGGGCAATTTAAAACATACTTATTTTGTAAAAAAAAGAAAAATATTTAAGATTTTTTAAGCAGTACAATACTAGAAAAGTAGGTAAACATTGGTATCATATGAATAGTATTGACCCACAGAATAAAGAAAACAAAATTTTTACCATAAAGTGAACAGGGTGAAAATGAAACCCTCCATAATTTGTGGTTTTCATTTAAATTTCCTCACACAAATAATACTTTTTTTGTTCGCCATACATTTTATGGTAAAATGAGTGATGTCATTACAAAGGACAATTGGTCATGCAAAAAACAAGCCCTCATATGGATCTGTGGTTGAAAATATAAAAGAGTTATGGATTTTAGAAGGCGAGGAGGACAAAACGAAAATGCAAAAATAAAATTGGCCTGGTCCTTAAGGGGTTAAGAAGTCGTGGTGCACTAACTGGAGCCTTAGCTTGGGCCTTGTGGATCACCCACTACCATTGATCGATCCCCCCCTTCCCCCACACAAACACACACAGACACTCTTTTAGTAGATAGGATCTTCCCATACATAAACAGATACTCATTTCCAATAAGCTCTGGTTACTAATATTGTCAGCTATTTCTGTACTACCATAGTCTCTTTAAAGGGCTACTCTGGTGAAAACATTTAAAATATTTTACATATAAAATATAATAAGAAAAAAACTGCAGAAAAAGCAACAGTTTTTTTTTAACCTAATAATGTGTTCCAATAATTCTTAGAGGACACAGTCATTTTTAGTTTTTGCTTTATAATAGCCATATGCCTTTCAATACTCCACCTACAGACCCATACGAGGACTTGCTTTATGTGGTACCATTAGTACTTTGTAATAACATCACTTGTTTTACCACAAAATCTATGATAAAGCCCCCCCCCCCAAAAAAAAAAAACAAAAAAAAAAAAACACAGCAATGTTGCAAATTTTGGGGTTTATGTCTGTACACAGTGCGCTTTTACGGTTAACTTTGTTTTGTAGGTCATTTCAATTAATATAGGTTTAGTTTTATTTTACTACTTTTAAAAAATTACAACTTTTTCTAAGAAAATTAGTTAGAAATTCTGCATATCTGGAGGTTGGCAATGTAGGTGACAGGTTAACACACTGCACATGACAACTCAACATTCGTTTTAATATCTTTTCGTTTTCAATATCCTGAATTTATTTCAATAGTGATCCGTTAAATTGATAACGTGTAGGTCAACCTGTGACCTTCATCAGATCTGGATTGCTGCGGAATAAAGGCATAAGTAAACGGCCTCACGCCGTGTGAATCGATGTGGGTGCAACCTATGGTTGCCAGGATGTCACTGCTCAATGCTTTGCTAAGCTTGCTTTCTGTTGGATTTGTGAAGGCTTTCTGGAATCATTAGTTCTTCTGTGCTCTCTTTCTCAGATTTCCTGGTTTTTATCAACCTCCTAAACCCACCTGTGCTGTCTCCTGCCTGGGAGCTGTATATTATATAATGTAAGTGATGATTGGATAACCTGGGGTCATGTGATTGGATAACCTGGGATAATCTCAGTGTTCTTAGCACTTCTCCATTCATTCAGAAGCCAAAACATCATGTGTTCCTCATCCCTTCAAGCGAGCTGACCTTGGCAAAGTTCAAAAGTCCTGCAAGACCCTTGGTTAACTTATCTCTAATCAATTGTTCAATAGACATTATTGAATTTGTTTCTTCTAATGAGTATTTTTCAAATGGGTAAATGGAATTAAGGACTATTCCATTCTGCCTAAGCAATGCAATTGAATGAAATAATTTTTCTAGAGAATTGTTCAAATTATAATTGATCATTACAAGAATGGTGTAAAATGTTACTATTTTAGGCTTTACATATTTATTACTATATTTTATTTAGTTCCTTCTAGCTTTTTATGATCAATAAAGGTTTACAACTAATGCAGAATGGGCATTTTACAGTTGATAGCTCTTTTTTTTTTTTTACTACAGATTTGCAAATGATTATTCCTAACTGCTTAATTTTCCAGTAATTAACCCCTTAAGGACCCGGGGTTTTTCTGTTTTTGCATTTTTGTTTTTTCCTCCTTACCTTTAAAAAAATCATAACTCTTTCAATTTTGAACCTAAACATCCATATGATGGCTTATGTTTTGCACCACCAATTCTACTGTACTTTGTAATGATATCAGTCATTTTACCCAAAAATCTACGGCGAAACGGAAAAAAAAATCATTGTTACGCCATTTTGTAACTTTTGGTGGCTTCTGCTTCTACACAGTACTTTTTTTCTGTAAAAATGACACCTTCTCATTATTCTGTAGGTACATAGGGTTAAAATGATACCCTTTTAGTGGTACCATGTTTGTATTCATAGGACTTATTGGATTTTTTTTGCGCGTATGCCATTAACAATATATTTTTATAATTCGGACATTTCCGCACGCGGCGATACCGCACACGGCGATACGCAGCAATGTTATAGCTCCCATAGGGGGCTATAACACTACACACACTGATCTTTTACATTGATCAGGGGTTTCTCATAGGAAACCACTGATCGATGATTCTGCCACTTGACTGCTCATGCCTGGATCTCAGGCACTGAGCAGTCATTCGACGATAGAACACAAGGAGGCAATGTAGGAGACCCTCCTGCTGTGTCACAGCTGTTCGGGATGCCGCGATTTCGCCGCGGACATCCCACACAGCCCCCTGAGCTGCAACAATTTACTTTCACTTTAGACGCGACGTTCAACTTTGAACGCCGCATCTAAAGGGTTAATAGCACACGGCACCATGATCAGTGCCGCGTGCTATTAGCCACGGGCCCGACCCGCTATGATGTGGCCCCGCGTTATAGAACGGGAGCGGACTCATGACATACCGAAAATAATGTTTTTACCAATTAATGTAATAAATATGAGCAATTAATCAATCTTTAGGCTGGACTGTCATAAGTACTTAACCCCTTGGGGACAGAGGGTTTTTCCGTTTTTGCCCTTTCATTTTTTCCTCCTTCCCTTTTAAAAATCTTAACCCTTTCAATTTTGCACCTAAAAATCCATATGATGGCTTATTTTTTGCGCCACTAATTCTACTTTGTAATCAGTCATTTTACCCAAAAATCTACGTCGAAACAGAAAAAAAATTCATTGTGCGACAAAATTGAAGAAAAAACGCCATTTTGTAACTTTTGAGGGCTTCCGTTTCTACGCAGTAAATTTTTCGGTAAAATGACTGCTTCTCTTTATTCTGTAGGTCCATAGGGTTAAAATGATACCCTAATTATATAGGTTTGATTTTTTTTGTACTTCTAGAAAAAATCATAACTACATGCAGGAAAATTTAAACGTTTAAAATTGTCATCTTCTGATCCCTATAACTGTTTTATTTAATTTTTTTGGTATGATGGCTAATTTTTTGCTCCGTGATTTGAAGTTTTTAGCAGTACCATTTTTGTATTGATTGAATTTTTTGATCGCTTTTTATTCATTTTTTCATGATATAAAAAATGATAAAAAATATGCTATTTTGGACTTTTTTTGTGCGTACGCCATTGACCGTGCGGTTTAATAAACAATATATTTTTAGAATTCGGACATTTCCGCATGCAGCGATATCACATGTTTATTTTCATATTTTCTTACACAGTTTTTTTTTTTATGGGAAAAGGGGGGTGATTCAAACTTTTATTAGGGAAGGGGTTAAATGATCTTTATTCATTTTTTTTTCCACTTTTATGTTGCAATGTTATAGCTCCCATAGGGGGCTATAACACTGCACACACTTATATTTTACATTGATCAATGGTTTCTCATAGGAAACCATTTATCAATGATTCTGCCACTTGCCTTCTCATGCCTGGATCTCAGGCAATGAGAAGTCATTCGGCAATCGGACAGCGAGCAGGAAGGTAGGGGACCCACCTGCTGTCCTACAGCTGTTCGGGATGCCGTGATTTCGCCGCGGCGATCCCGAACAGCCCACTGAGCTATCCAGGAGCAGTTTACTTAAATTTTAGATGCAGCGTTCAACTTTTAACGCAGCGTCTAAAGGGTTAATAGTGCACTGCGCCGCGATCGGTGCTGCAGGCTATTAGCCGGGCCCGACTCGCTATGATGCTGGGCCACGGCGTGGCCCTGCGTTATAGAAAAGGAGTGGGCAGAGGGTGTACAGGTATGCCCTCCGTCCCCAACAGGTTAAAGGTGTACTCTGTCTCTGGACATCCTATCCCCCTATCCAATGGATAGGGGATAAGATGTCTGATCATGGAGGGTTTGACTGCTGGGACCCCCCATGATCTCCTGGCAGCACCCCAGCGTTCTGAACATTTTCGTTCCGAACACTGGATTCAATTGGCCGTGGTCGTGATGTCACAACACGCCCCCTCCATTCATGTCTATGGGAGGTGTGACTCTTAAATGGTCACTTTTGTTTTAAACAACTTCCTCCCATGTGATAGGCTAAGTGCAGAACCATAGGGGTCCTGTTTGCCACTGTAAAGGCTCATGGCTACCTTGAATGTTTCATTTTTTATCCTTCCATTTGCTCTGAAAACATGTGGAAACAGTAAAAGGATCCTCTTAGCCAAAACTCAATAAAATCAACTGTGGTGTGGGTGTTGTGGTGTCTTGGTACAGGACCTTGTCCTGTCCCTTGTCTAAAGTCCCCTCAGCTAAAGTCCCTCCATTCATATAGGGCACTCCTGCAGGGCTTACCCTTGTAAAGTGTGTTCATATTTATTTAATGTATAGAAAATATATGTACAGGACCTTAGTGGTCTTATGATGTACGGTTGTGATGTATAAAATGTTCAAGGACCTTAGAGGTCATGGGGTGTACCCAGAGTTCACTGGGTTCATAACTTACAGGTTTGCTGACCAATGAGCTTAGTCCTGCCCCTTATTATATAAAGGGCTGTAGTCAATCAATTCTCTCTCTTAGTTCCGGATTATCAAGCACACAAGCATCTCATCAGCATCAACTCAATTCAACTAGAACCAAAGCCACTAAACGTGAGTTACTCAAAGCTCAATCTATCAAATGCTGTGTGACTACTACCAGCTCAAATCTTCTAAATTAGTAGTACAGTGGCCAGCATAAAAGCTCATTACTTCCAAGTCCCAGCAAACCTGTGAGGAACCTGTATCCTGGTTCACTCTTGAATAGACTGTTATGTTAAAGATTGTTTCATAAATTCCGCAAGTAAAGTTTCTTCAGTTTATTCCTGAAATCTGCTGTGGACATTAAGTTATTTTTCCCTGCCGTTTGTGGGACGGTTGGCGGTAGGAACATTACTATTGTTACTCTCCCGCCACCACAGTGTGAAGGTGAGGTGTATGGGGCAGATGTTGTAGCCCATGAGCAGATTGTATTAACTCCTAAATGTTCGTGATGCCAGGGCATGCTTTGCCTATGTAACCAGCCAAAGGTAGCTCCACTAGTCCTAGTTAGGCAGGGTAAATAAGAGTCCAAGGCCAGGTCAGGGTTAATGTTAGATTTACTGAGGTAGACAGATGCTTAAAGTCTTTACAGCTAGGCCAGGATCCCAGAGAGGTTGCCAGTGACACGGAGGGGACCTTGCAACTTGCTGGGATTTGCAGTGACTTGACAGACTGTAGGACAGCCACGCTGACTATGATAGACTTGACATGACTGAGGGTAGTGACAGCAGACATAGATGATTTGACTTACCGATATGTGTCTTTAAGTTAGGCTTGAGGTCTCCAGGTGTGCTGGACACTGGCTCTGAGACGTCTGAACTGAACTTGACTGGAGAATAAGGATTATGTATGATAATAACAACATATCCATGACTATGTCATAACACGACTTATGTACTATGACTATGTATACTATGACATTTGACTATGCATACTATGACATTTGACTATGCATAACAACAGTATACATGACTAGACATAACACTGGCGGATTGGGTTGCCAGAGGCTTTCTGCCCAATGCCTTGGCTACTGGGGTCCCTTGGCATTACACACTTCTCCCCAGGACACTAGTTATTTTTATTCTAGACATTTTCTTATGCTAGACATTTTTTTTAGATAGCATTTGACATTTTGTTACCTTTGACTTTTTGTTGCATGCTTTTGTGGGTAACAGGAATAACTTCTGGCGAGCAAAGTATCCTGAACACGATGACACACGAATTATCACATTTGACATTTTAGACATATTAGACATTTTTATGGACTGTATGGTTGTGAGTGTTACAGTCCCACTGTACATGAAACATGTGTACATTACTTTGTGTACCTTATGTGTACTTATGACTATGTGTAGTACACGACTTTACTGTTTATTAAACTTCAATCTTTGTATGTGGCTGGTATTTGCGTGGACCATTGGGACCTACGCAGCACCACCTATTGTGACTCAGGAACACTTCCCTTTTCGGGATCTCTTGGCATGACTGGAATGATAGAAGCTTCTTGAAGATCCATTTCTAGACTTGAAGTTGATTACTGGTCAGTACAAGTCTGTACAGTCCACAGAGACACTGGAGTACTGGAGAGTGTAGACGGGTGCCAATGGTGACAGGACTTGCGCCAGTGGGGAGACTAGAGTTGGTTGCACCGGCCCCTGAGATGGCATGATACCGAAGATTGCCGGTTGGCTGGGCGAGAACATGGGGACATCCATGGATGGGTGGATCCCCTCTCCAGGCACATATCCCCTCATGGGTCTGGCAGCTGGTGGAGGAAGTACAGGAAGTTTAGGCAGGTCTTCTTTGCCACATAATTATATCCGATTACGATGGACAACTTGCGGCTTGTACTCTGGTTTCTGAATTGCATACACATCTGATTCTGGATAGGGCATGGCCATCATTGTGTAGGGCTCCGTTTCCCAGAGGGGGTCCAGTTTGTGTGTCCTTGGGAACTTCCACAGCCAGACCTTGTCGCCCAACTGGAGGGGCTTGGCAGAGGCATGACAGTTGTAGTCCTGCTGTTGCCTTTGCTGAGCCTCGTCCATCTTTTTGTTGACAATCTCTTTTGCTTCCTTGATTCTTCTTTGGTGGTTGGAGACCTACTCCATCGAAGCCTGTGGAGAATTGTTGAAAGGAGCTTGGAGTCCAAATGCCCGGTCCTTTGGCAGCTGGCCGTGTTGACCCATCAAGTAGAACGGAGTGTATCCGGTAGAACAGTGGACTGTGTTATTATAGATCTCTAACAATTCGGGCAACAACCGGGGCCACTCTTTGTGTTTGGACACAGACGCTGCTCGCAGCATGTGGATCAGGACTTGATTGATGCACTCACAGAGCCTGTTCCCTTGAGGGGGATAAGCAGTCGTTCAGAATTTCTTGCAGGCATGGAATTGGCACAGCTCCTGGAAGAGTTGGGCCTCCAAGACCGTTCCCCAGTCCATTAGGACAGACTCCGGACACCCAAGGATTTGCAACCAATGGGAGTAGAACAGCTGGGCCATGGTTTCGGCTGTGAGGTCTTTAACTGGCACGACAACAACCCACTTGGTGTAGTGATCCACCATGGTGAGAGCATAAGTATACCCGGAGCGGGTAGGAGACAACTTGACATGGTCTAGAGTGACCAACTGGTTAGGCCTTTCACTCTGGATGGAATGGAGGGGTGCTCCGGCGTCCTTGCGTCCGATCTTGGTGACGTTGCAGACAGCACACTCGCTGCACCATTTCGCAATGTCGCTCCACATCCCAATCTAGTAAAATCTTCGCTGGACAATAGCTTCAGTCTTGTGGACTCCAAAGTGTCCCAACTGATCATGGTATGCGTTGAGGACCATCGCTGCATCTCTTCGGGGAACCAGGATCTGATGAAGTCGATCACCTGACACCGGATACAAAGAGTTTTAGTACAAGAGTCACTTGTGTACGAACAGTCGCTTCCACAGACGATTCAACTTGTAGTCGCTCTAGGCTCGGCCTGGGCAGGTTGGTACCTTTTTCAACAGAAGGTAGTCCAACAGATCCTCCATGACTCGACTTTCCTCCTGCAGAGTCTTTCAGGTGTATAGGTCTTCCTGGACCTTCTTGGACCTGGGTTCGCTCTCTTCAAGGGTGGTTGCAGTATTCTGACTCACAAACCTCTGGTAGAATGGGGCATCTCCACATCTTCCCACTCATCTTCAACAGGTGGTTCTTTGCCGGGGGCCATTGGCATTGACATTCAACTTGCCGCTTCTGTACTTGGCACCAAATCTGGCGGTCTTCAGGTGGGCCAATTGGCGGTGTTCAGGTGGGTTATTATCTGTGTAGACAGTGAACTTCTCAGTCACAGCCCATACATGGGCAAGCAGTTCCAGCTTGAAGGAGCTGTAATTGGCTCTATCTTCTCTGTTTCTCGCAGATTATGACTGGCATAGGCTATCACCTGCTCTTGCCCTTCTTGTACTTGGGACAGGACAGCTCCCAGATCCTCAAAGCTGGCATCGGTATACAAGCGGAATGGCTGACTGTAGTCTGGATACTCCAGGATGGGAGGTTTGGTCAACAGGTGTCTAAGAGCTTGGAATGCTGTCTCTTGCTCCTTGGCCCACTTCATGGGTACTTTTCCATTATAGTTCTCTTTCGCTGTGCCTTGCAAGAGAGCTGTGAGAGGTTCTGCAATCTGTGCAAAATGAGGAATTAAGCGGCGGTAGTAGCCGGCAAATCACAGGAAACTCCAGACATCTTTCACTGTGCGTGGGGTAGGCCAGTCCTTGACAATTTCCACCTTCTCGGGATTAGGCTGGACTCCCTCGGCACTAACAACATGACCTGGGTAGTGTACCTGAGGTTTAAGCAGATGGCAATTGGACGGCTTGATCTTCAATCCATGTTTGTTTAAAACTTGGAAGACGTCATGCAGATGACCAAGGTGCTCCTGGTAGGACTTGGAGTACACAATGACATCCTCGACGTAATACAGGACACTCTGGAAATTTAGATGACCCAGGCACTGCTGCAAAAGCTGCTGGAAAAAAGCAGGGGCATTGCAAAGGCCGAATGGCATACTCTTAAACTCAAACAACCCCATGGGTGTCACGAAGGCTGTTTACTTTTGGTCTTCCACAGCCATAGGAACTTGCCAATACCCACTGGTTAAGTTCTATGTGGAGAAGTAGGCGGCTGACCCAAGGGCGGTGAGTGACTCTTCGATTCTTGGAAGGGGATAATTGTCCTTATGTGTGACATCATGACAGATTGTCCCACCCTTTTTCTTGACTAAGACAAGGGGCGCCGCCCAGGTACTCTGACTTTCTTGAATGACATCCGCATCCTTCATGTCGACCAGCATCTTCTTGACAGTTTGGTACATGCCTGGTGCGACTGGGCGGTGTGTTTCTTTGATAGGTGGGCTGTCGCCTGTCAGAATCAGGTGCTGGATCATGGACGTACGTCCAAAGTCTTTAGGAAGCTTACTAAAAGCTTCTTGGTACCTCTTGGTGACATTGATGACTCCATTAACTTGATCCCTCGGAGTGGTTTCATCTCCTACTTGAAGTTGTGCCCACCAGGGCTCAGGGGAACTTTCAGCAGAACCCAGAGTTGCTTGAGCTTTCCATTGCTGGGCCACCTTGCCTTCTGATAAGATGTAATTTGACTCTAAAAGATGCAACTGGGCAACCGGAATGTATTTCGGTAAGACTATAGTCACACTGGACAGATTGACTAGTCGGACTGGAACCCTCACATCAGTAATGGTGACAAGACTTCTTGCCGCTCAAGCAAGAGGATGGTCCTCTAGTGGCATAGGCTCTAGCAGGGCTTGATAGTCCTTGTATCTCACTCCAGGATGTGCATGGCACCAAAGGTTTGTTTCTGTGTTGGGTTGCAAGGTCACCGACCTGAGGTCTTGAACTCCCACCTTGCAAACTTCACCTTGCCGATTGGCAAATTTCTTCTCTGCTTGTAAAACCTTTGAGTAGTGCTGCACAGCCCACTGGCCTGAGGTTGACATGTAGGGGAGAGAGGCATGCAAAGAATTTACAATGTCAGCAAAACAATGTTTCATGATATTCATCCCCAATATGAACTCTACAGACCCCTTAACCAACACTTCAGTTACAATGTCTCCCTGTCCCACCAACTGCTTACCCAACTGAATGGTGGGCTCCCAACATCCATGCCTGGGTATTGGTTTCCCGCTACCTGCTACTACCCTGAAATCAACATCGTGGGGGTCACACAACAAATTAGCATTCCAGCACTTGTAAAAATCATCTTTGGATATAGTGGACACTTGTGATCCTGTATCTATGAATTCCTCTATCTGTATACCTTCTACAATGACTTTTACATAGTGGCAGGGGGCCACATTAAGTGAGAGTCCTGACTTAGATTGTTCTGTGTTGGGACCTGATGTCTAATTTCCTGCGGGCAGATCCGTGACCTCAGGAGAAATCTGTTTAAATACCAACATTGTACCTTCCAATGTCCAGATTTGTTGCAGTAGGTACAAAAGGGCTTTTGGGTCCTTGGGGGCCTATTGGGCAGATTATTGGGGGGATTAACATCGGGGAGCAGAAACAGATACAGGTTTCCTAGGTAGGAGCGGTTCATAGTCAGGCTGAGCGGCCCGACTGGCAAGTTCCTTTAGTCTGAATCAATTGTTCAATGTTCTGTTTAACACTCTGAAATTCTGAGGCTGTGGACACTGGGGCGGGAGCCGGTGGTGATGACAGGGGGCCAGCTGCTGCACCCAGGGGCACTGGGACAGGGGCACAACTTTCTTCAGTCTCAGTCCTGGGCTCTATGACCTGAATAGCCAGTCTCTTAAAAGCTGGGAAGGGCAGACTGGGGTTTTGTACTGCTAACATCCTCAACTGAGCTTTGTCCCACTTAATGTGAGCCCCATTAATAAACCTGTCCATTAGTACTTTGTTACCCTGATCGGGAGTGATACCATCTAGCTTATGAACAGTCTCTAGGGCATTCTGTAAAGCTACGGAATAAGCTCTCAGAGTCTCACCTGGTTTCTGCCCTCTCTCATACAATCGGATACATACCTCTGACAGAGTATGTGACTCAAATACCTGGTACAACCCCTCAAAGATCTGCTCTACTGTCGCCTTCTCGGAGGCGGGCCAGGTGCGGACTTCCTCAAGTGCTGGTCCTTGTAGTTTTTCTGTGAGCAGCGGCACCTGTTGATTAGGAGGGAAAGCGTAAAAGACAAACAAACTCTGAATCTTCTCCTTGAAATTCCTCAGGGTGAAGGAGTTTCCGTTGTAGATATGTACTGCAAGCGGGAACAGCAGCATCCCGACCGCTGGAGTAGCAGGTGTTCCCGCTGCTGGTGATCAAGAGGCAATATCGCCAGATTGAGCAGGGGAACCGGGTGTTGACATCTTGTAGATCTCCTTGAGTGCGCTGTCTCTTTAAGAAGATTTGAGTGCATTGTCCCTTGAGTGCGCTTTCTCTTTAAGAAGATTTGGGTGCGCTGACCCTTTAAGATGTTTGGCAATAGGTTGCAGCGATTTAAATCTTAATTAACAGGAACCCTCCGCGTGGTGCTCCCCCCACTATGTAGCTAGTAGTCGTGGACTTTGTTGGGCACTAAGGGGCTAATGCTAGCTGCAATGGGTGCTGGAGATTTGTTGCGGGAGATCGTTGGTTTATGCAGAGTCTGCGCTGCAGTGGGTACTTGTCGGTATAGCGCAGAGCCAGACGCAGCCACCGGAACCTTCAATATGGCTGCACCCAGGAAACTTCCTGTTTTGTCCGGTTGGTAAATTCTTCCCCCGTGCAACACGGGGAGGATCTTTAGTTCTTGCTCACACACTGAAGAGGCATCACCGCTGAGGACTGACGGGGCGGAGCTGCGGCCACTTGCGCGCGCTGGAAGCACCGGACTCTGTTTAACCCCTTCAGGTACTGACTTTACTGACTTTCCACACTCTGCAATGGCAGTTAACAGTCTTTCTTTCACCTCCCCCACTACTTTATCAGCTCCTGCTAATAACTCTTTGCAATGAGGACAGACCCATACAGTTTTCTGACGCAAACTTTTTCGCATCGGCATGTGGTTTTTCTTGGACACAATTCAGACTGAGACTAGAGGGGAGGACTTGTGGCTTTATGGCACACACCCATATCCTGTTCGTGAGGCCAAAGTTATGTGGTGCGCCACGGGGTGTGAAGGTGAAGTGGATGGGGCAGATGTTGTAGCCCAGATGTTGTAGCCCAGTATAAACCCCTAAATGTTAGTGACGCCAGGGCGTGGTTTGCCTATTTAACCACCCGAAGGTAGCTCCGCTAGTCCTAGTTAGGCAGGGCAAATAAGAGTCCAAGGCCAGGTCAGGGTTAATGGTAGCTTTACTGAGGTAGACAGATGGTAACCGTCTTTACAGCTAGGCCAGGGTCCCAGAGGTGGACAGTAACACAGAGGTGACCTTGCAGCTTGTTTGGACTTGCAGTGACTTGACAGACTTTAGGACAGCCACACTGACTATGATAGACTTGACTTGACTGAGGATAGTGACAGCAGACATAGATGACCTACTGACATGTGGCTGTAGGTTAGGCTTGAAGCCTCCAGGTGTTCTGGACACTGACTCTGAAATGACTGGACTGAACTTGACCTCAGGATCTAAGAGAGTGATTGTGGTACCTCCCCCTCTTATAAAGGGGGGCTGAACAAGGAGCCCATAGGTCAAGCTGCAGGTCACCTGGTTAGCCGGTGCTCTCTGGGTAACAAACATGTGAATTGAACATGTGACCACAATATCATGTGACTAACTCAAATGTCCTCAAAGGTCCTTTATACATAATGCATATAACACTATGGGGGAGATGCTGCAGGAGAGCCCCTAGGACACAGAGGGACTCTGACAGGGCCTAGGTACTGTACGGGACTATATCCGGTACTGGGACATCACACAACAAAAGTAGTTGAATAACTGTTCATAAATGTTAAATTTGGTGCAATATCAACCTTTAAGGGGTTAAATAAGAATATAAAAAAAATATATATGCAGTACAGTATTTTACTACAGATGATGTAAATAATAATAATAAATTGTACTCAACTACCTTGATATCCCTCAGCTGCTGTTCCGACAGCTCTTGGTCCCCACTTTTTTCTTGTTCCCATGACTTGTCATCTCCAAATGGACTGCCCCGCTTAGCCAATTTCTAGGTGCAGCATAGTCCTACCCCCATCAGTGACTGGCTATGGGATAGCTCTTGATGTGCCACTGAAAACAGAGGTGACGAGCAGGGACTGGGAGTCATCAGAAGTGCAGCTCGGAGGGATCAGAGTATGTATCACTTTGTTTTTTGTTTTAAACCACCTCCCACCATATATCATTTTTTTATTATCCCAGTCACATATATATAAAAAAAAATGTTCATCCCTAGACAATCCTTTTAATATTAACAAATACTAAGGAATGCTAAAAAGTTGTTTTCTTAAATTGTAAGCTACAAAGTACAGAACATCTTCAGCTAAGACTACACCTAAAGTGGCATCTTAAACCATTATAGAAAATGCAAAACATGCTTGCCCTAGAGTTTCCAGCATCACAGTTCCCATGGGAATGAGCATATGTGTGTTTCACATTTTAGGTGCATACAGTAAGCAGAAAGTTTTATTTTCTGCCCTCTTAATGTTACAGAACTCCATTAAGTAAGATCTCTTTTGTGTATGGAAGTCAAAAGCAATGTAGTTTTACTGGCTGACCTATGGAAAAAAAATGACAAATTTATGTTAAAAAGCCCAAGCACATTTCCATAAACCAAATGTAGATTCAAGATTTAAAGGTTATGGTACATAAAACATATTTATGCTTTTATGAGTAAAATATCAAATGTATTTATATTGTTGTAAGTCCCACCACCTCCACTGGCACTACATTGCTTATGTTGTAGTATGACTAATAGTTAATTGAGAACTTTTAAAGTAGAAATACTAATATCCATTATCTTATATCAAATATATTCAGGTGATTGATCTTTAATATTATAATAAACTTGTTTTAGAACATTACTCTAAACTCGTTCTTTGCTTAAATTGCATTGCTCAACTGTTCTTTTGTCTGATCAATCTGATTTACTGTATGTAGGTTATTTTATCAGTGAGCTTAGCTTTACCATTGTCTTTCTATGGCTTACCATTGTTTCCTAGGCCTTTAATGTATACTACCTGCAAACATACTATAAACTATAAAACCTGTATCTTGTGCTGAAATGAAACAGTAGAATGCTCAGACTAATACTGTGTATGTCCGCATTAGAGATGAGCGAATCGAAGCTGACGAACACGAATTCGATACGAATTTCATGAAATATTCGATTCGCAACTAATGCGAATATCACCGTAATTGTCCATTTTCTGCGGTCCAGGCTCCAGGGCATCTAAAATGACAGATCCACATCAGTACATGGGGCAATGAACACTGGGAAGGCGGGAAGGCAAGGTGGGAAGAGAAGTAGGCAGGATGACCCTGGATCACATGCAGGATGCAGCCTTTCAGCAGCCAGTCACCCCTGTGATGTCACAGCCCTATATAATCGGCAGCCATTTTGCGGCTCGTCATATCATTTATTAAGCTGCATACAGATCGGACGAACATCGCTGTGTGTGTGTTACACCGAAAAGCTCATTCCAGCAGCGTTTCACATCCTAGTCACATCAGCGTTCTGGTGGACAGAGAGCAGTGTTTTTTTTTTTTTTTTTTTTTTTTTTTTACTGAAAAGGATTTTTACTGCAGCCATTAACCTCCCAGTTACTTTCTTCAGCATTGTATTACAGAGAGGGGCAGATAGCTGTGTGTTGCCTCATACATTTCAACAAGCTGCCTCAACTTAATAAACCTTAGCAGAGGAGGCAGGAAGATTTTTCAGCGCAATTCTGTGTCTTTGTTCCACAACAACTCATCTGCTGGTTATACTAATCTGTAGATGGTATAATACCCAGCAGTCCATTCCTAATAGTCCTTGACAGAGTGAAATTTTGTGTTTAGTACACAACTTTTTTGTGCTGCAGCACTGTTGTGTTCTGCTGGTGTTGTGCAAAAATAAGTTTTTTTTAAAGCGTACTGTACCGCATTTTTCTGCCCTCATAAGTGCATACCACTTACGTACATCTAAGTAGTGTACCATTTTATACCTGTTAATTTGTCAAGGGCCTACATACTGTGAAAGGACAGCCAAAAGTAGTCACCGGCTGGGGTTTTACTAAAATACGTTTATTAAGCCTACAGTAGCGCATTTTTCTGCCCTCATAAGTGCAAACCACATACCTACATCTAAGTGGTGTAGTATTTTGTGCCTGTTAATCTGTCAAAGGCCTACATACTGTGAAAGAACAGCCTAAAGTAATTACCGGCTGGTGTTTTACTCCAATACGTTTATTGTGCCTACAGTAGCGCATTTTTCTGCCCTCATAAGTGCAAACCACATACCTACATCTAAGTGGTGTACTATTTTGTGCCTGTTAATCTGTCAAGGGCCTACATACTGTGAAAGGACAGGCAAAAGGAATCACTGGCTGGTGTTTTACTAAAATACGTTTATTACGCGTACAGTAGCGCATCTTTCTGCCCTCATAAGTGCAAACCACATACCTACATCTAAGTGGTGTACTATTTTGTGCCTGTTAATCTGTCAAGGGTCTACATAATTTGAAAGAACAGCCAAAAGTAATTACCGGCTGGTGTTTTACTCCAATACTGCCCTCATAAGTGCATTCCACATACCTATATCTAAGTGGTGTACTATTTTGTGCCTGTTAATCTGTCAAGGGCCTACATACTGTGAAAAGACAGCCAAAAGTAATCTCCGGCTGGTGTTTTACTTCAATTCGTTTATTAAGCGTACAGTAGCGCATTTTTCTGCCCTCATAAGTGCATACCACACACCTACATCTAAGATGTGTACTATTTTGTACCTGTTAATCTGTCAAGGGCCTAGATACTGTGAAAGTCCAGGCCAAAGTAATCACCAGCTGGTGTTTTACTAAAATATGCTTTTTTAAGCCTACTTTACCACATTTTTTTGCCCTCATAAGTGCATACCACATACCTACATCTAAGTGGTGTACTATTTTGTTCCTGTTAATCTATCAAGGGCCCACATACTGTGAAAGGACAGCCAAAATAATCACTGGCTGGTGTTTTACTCCAATATGTATATTAAGCGTACAGTAGCGCATCTTCATGCCCTCATAAGTGCATACCACATACCTTCATCTAAATTGTGTACTATTTTGTACCTGTTAATCTGTCAAGGGCCTAGATACTGTGAAAGTCCAGGCGAAAGTAATCACCAACTGGTGTTTTACTAAAATACGTTTTATTAAGCGTACTGCATCACACATTTCTGCCCTCATAAGTGCATACCATGTACCTACATCTAAGTGGTGTACTATTGTGTGCCTGTTAATCTGTCAAGGGCCTACATACTGTGAAAGGACAGCCAAAAGTAATCACCGGCTGGTGTTGTACTCAGATACTTTTTTAAGTGTACTGTAGCGCATTTTTCTGCCCTCATAAGTGCATACCACATACGTACATCGTGTGTACTGCCAACTTCTCGGCCCCTGCCTGTCCTGGGGTCTAGAGCCCTGCTGCCGGCCCTTCTCTCCCCCTGGCTATCGGCGCCGCTGCCCGTTCTCTCCCCCTGACTATCGGTGCCGGTGCCCCATTGCCAGCGCCGATAGCCAGGGGGAGAGAAGCAGCGCCGGCAATGGGGCAGCGGTGCCGACAGGCAGGGGGAGAGAAGGGGCAGCGGCACCCATTGCCGGCACCGCTGCCCCGTTGCCTCCCCCCATCCCCGGTTGCATAATTACCTGTTGCCGGGGTTGGGTCCGCGCTGCTTCAGGCCTCCGGTGTGCGTCCCATGCGTCATTGCTATGCGCTGCACGGCGCAGCACAATGACGAGTGACGTCATTGCGCCGCGCCATGCAGCGCATAGCAACGACACAGGGGACGCACACCGGAGGCCTGAAGCAGCGCGGACCAGACCCCGGCAACAGGTAATTATGCAACCGGGGATGGGGGGAGGCAACGGGGCCGCGGTGCCGGCAATGGGTGCTGCCGAATGGGCAGCGGCGCCGATAGCCAGGGGGAGAGAAGGGCCGGCAGCAGGGCTCTAGACCCCAGGACAGGCAGGGGCAGAGAAGCCGGCAGCGGTGGCGGTCTCTACACCTGCAAAGCCGCTGCAGTTCATTGATTTAAAGCGCCCGCTTCAAATCAATAAACTGCAGCGGCTTATCGGCGTATAACACGCAGGTAGACTTTAGGCTAAAAATTTTAGCCTAAAAAGTGTGTGTTATACGCCGATAAATATGGTAAGTATAAAAGTTAGACGGACTTAAAATTAAGGGAATACTGTAAGAAGTATTGTGAGCATTGAGTGCATTTATGTGTTTTTTTTCTCTTTCTTTGTCTGGGAGGAATACAGGTGGAGAGTGGGTGGAGTAGTTATTTAATTAGCAGCTGATAAATTGCAGCTGTTGCAACCAGCTATTGTTTGCATTCACTTCCAGGCAAAGGAAGAGAGAGAGGAGGTATCTGGTGACTATAAAAGCTAAGCTAAGTTATTGTTTGAGCTAGTGATTGTGTGTCTGCATCGCCAGCGGGCGCATCCCGCATCGCGAATCGCATCCCGGCTGGGAGTAATATCGCAGCGCACCCGGTCAGCAGGTCTGACCGGGGCGCTGCGAATGAGAGGACGCTGCGAGCGCTCCAGGGAGGAGCGGGGACCCGGAGCGCTCGGCGTAACAAGTGGTTGATGTTTTGAGGAGAATTATGACATAGTCCAACCAAAGAGATTTGGTTGGACGGTAGCTGTGACTGGGCAGTCAACATAAAGGGGAGGCGTTTGTATTTATGTGAAATCGAATCTGAAGGCTGCACTGCGGGAGGATATATGGGAGGGAAATTATAATGTGGAGTCATTATGGGTAGAAATATATGGAGATGAGAATAACAAAAATTCTGATAGGGGTTTGCTATAAGCCACCAAACATAATGGAAGAGCCAGAAGATCAATCACTGAGGCAAATAAACAAGGCAGCAAATCAGAATGATGTGATAATAATGGGGGACTTTAACTATCCTGATATAAACTGGGAGACTGAGACCTGTGAATCTCATAAAGGAAACAGGTTTCTGACTATAGCTAAAGAAAACTATCTGTCCTAACTGGTGCAGGGCCCGACCAGAGGGGGCGCCCTACTGGACTTAATATTATCTAACAGACCTGATAGAGTAGCTAATGCGCAAGTAGAAGGACACCTAGGAGATAGTGATCATAATATAATACATTATAGCTTGTTCTTCAATAAGGGAATCTCTCGAGGGGCCACAAAAACATTGAACTTTAGGAAGGCAAAGTTTGATCAACTCAGAGAAGCCATTAACAATATAAATTGGGATAATGTTCTCAAAAACAAGAATACTGACACCAAATGGGAGACTTTTAAAAATATCTTAAATTCTCACTGTAAGAGGTATATACCTTATGGGAATAAAAGGGTCAGGAATAAAAGAATACCAATATGGATGAATTGGAGCATTAAGGGGGCATTAAATGACAAAAATAAAGCATTTAAACCACTAAAACAGAATGGCAGTAAAGAAGCATTAAAAAGCTATAGATAAAAATGTAAAATATGTAAAAAACAGATAAAAGCCACAAAAATAGAGACAGAAAAACTATAAATGGCAAAAAGGTAAAAAAAATTTAAGTGTAGGCCCATTAAAAAATGATGAGGAAGAAATTATAAGATGCCAGGTGATGCCAGGTGAAATACAGCGAGATAAAGTAAACTCCCCAGTACAGGTCACCTGTCTAACCCAGGAAGAAGTACAGTGCCGCCTAAAAAAAATAAAAATAGACAAATCGCCAGGTCCAGATGGCATTCACCCCCATGTTCTAAAGGAATTAAGTAATGTAATAGACAGACTTATATTGTTAATATTCAGGGACTCTATAGTAACAGGGACTGTTCCCCAGGACTGGCGCATGGCAAAAAGTGGTGCCAATATTTGAAAAGGGGTTAAAAGGTGACCCCGGGAATTATAGGCCTGTTAGTTTAACCTCTGTTGTATGTAAATTGTTTGAGGGTTTTCTAAGAGATGCTATCTTGGAGTATCTTGATAGATAGAAATAAATGTATGACCCCATATCAGCATGGCTTTATGAGGGATCAGTCCTGTCAAACTAACCTGATCAGCTTTTATGAGGAGATCAGCTCCAGACTGGACCAGGGGAAATTACTGGATGTCGTATATATGGATTTTTCCAAAGCATTTGATACGGTGCCACATAAAAGGTTGGTGCATAAAATGAGAATGCTTGGTCTGGGGGGAAAATGTGTGCAAGTAGGTAAGTAACTGGCTCAGTGGTAGGAAGCAGAAGGTGGTTATTAATGGTACTTATTCTGGTTGGGTGACTGTTACTAGTGGGGTACCACAGGGATCAGTCTTGGGTCCTATTCTGTTTAATATATTCCTTAATGAATATTTTAAGATTATACTAAACTCTGTAAAACGGTAAACACTATAGAGGACAGTGCACTATTACAAATGGATCTGGATAGGTTGGAGGTTTGGGCTGGGAAGTAGCAGATGAGGTTCAACACTGATAAATGTAAGGTTATGCACATGGGGAAGAAAAATCAGGGCTGGGATTATGTTTTAAACGGGAGAACACTTGGGACGACTGACATGGAAAAGGACTTGGGAGTCTTAGTTAATGTCACGATGCCGGCTGGCAGGTAGTGGACCCTCTGTGCCAGAGAGGGATTGGCGTGGACCGTGCTAGTGGACCGGTTCTAAGCCACTACTGGTTTTCACCAGAGCCCGCCGCAAAGCGGGATGGTCTTGCTGCGGCGGTAGTGACCAGGTCGTATCCACTAGCAACGGCTCACCTCTCTGGCTGCTGAAGATAGGCGCGGTACAAGGGAGTAGGCAGAAGCAAGGTCGGACGTAGCAGAAGGTCGGGGCAGGCAGCAAGGATCGTAGTCAGGGGCAACGGCAGAAGGTCTGGAAACACAGGCAAGGAACACACAAGGAACGCTTTCACTGGCACTAAGGCAACAAGATCCGGCAAGGGAGTGCAAGGGAAGTGAGGTAATATAGGGAAGTGCACAGGTGAAAACCCTAATTGGAACCACTGCGCCAATCAGCGGCGCAGTGGCCCTTTAAATCGCAGAGACCCGGCGCGCGAGCGCCCTAGGGAGCGGGGCCGCGCGCGCCGGGACAGAACAGACGGGGAGCGAGTCAGGTAGGGGAGCCGGGGTGCGCATCGCGAGCGGGCGCTACCCGCATCGCGAATCGCATCCCGGCTGGCAGCAGGATCGCAGCGCCCCGGGTCAGAGGACGTGACCGGAGCGCTGCAGCGGAGGGAGTGAAGCGAGCGCTCCGGGGAGGAGCGGGGACCCGGAGCGCTCGGCGTAACAGTACCCCCCCCCCTTGGGTCTCCCCCTCTTCTTGGAGCCTGAGAACCTGAGGAGCAGACTTTTGTCAAGGATGTTGTCCTCAGGTTCCCAGGATCTCTCTTCAGGACCACAACCCTCCCAGTCTACTAAAAAAAAATTTTTCCCTCTGACCTTTTTGGCAGCCAAAATTTCCTTGACCGAGAAGACGTCCGAGGAGCCGGAAACAGGAGTGGGAGGAACAGATTTGGGAGAAAAACGGTTGAGGATGAGTGGTTTGAGAAGAGAGACGTGAAAGGCATTAGGGATACGAAGAGAAGGAGGAAGAAGAAGTTTATAAGAGACAGGATTAATTTGACACAAAATTTTGAAAGGACCAAGATAGCGTGGTCCCAACTTGTAGCTAGGGACACGGAAGCGGACATATTTAGCGGAGAGCCATACCTTGTCTCCAGGGGAAAAAACGGGGGGAGCTCTTCTTTTCTTATCCGCGAACCTCTTCATGCGTGAAGAAGCCTGTAAGAGAGAATTTTGGGTCTCTCTCCATATAATGGAAAGGTCACGAGAAATTTCATCCACAGCGGGCAGACCAGAGGGCAAGGGGGTAGGGAGGGGGGGAAGAGGGTGACGGCCGTACACCACGAAAAATGGGGATTTGGAGGAAGATTCAGAGACCCTGAAGTTATACGAGAATTCGGCCCATGGAAGGAGATCTGCCCAGTCATCCTGGCGGGAGGAAACAAAATGTCGCAAATAATCACCCAGGATCTGGTTAATTCTTTCTACTTGTCCATTGGACTGGGGATGATATGCAGAGGAAAAATTTAATTTAATCTTGAGTTGTTTACAGAGAGCTCTCCAGAATTTAGACACGAATTGGACCCCTCTATCCGAGACAATCTGCGTAGGCAACCCGTGAAGACGAAAAATGTGTACAAAAAATTGTTTAGCCAACTGAGGCGCAGAAGGAAGACCAGGAAGAGGGATGAAATGTGCCATTTTGGAGAATCGATCAACGACCACCCAAATAACGGTGTTGCCACGGGAAGGGGGTAAATCAGTAATAAAATCCATACCAATCAGAGACCAAGGCTGTTCGGGGACAGGCAGAGGATGAAGAAAACCAGCGGGCTTCTGGCGAGGAGTCTTATCCCGGGCACAGATAGTGCAGGCTCGCACAAAGTCCCCAACATCCGTCTCCAGAGTCGGCCACCAATAGAAGCGGGAGATGAGTTGCACAGATTTCTTGATGCCCGCATGACCTGCGAGATGGGAGGAGTGACCCCATTTGAGGATTCCGAGGCGTTGGCGTGGAGAAACAAAGGTCTTTCCTGGAGGAGTCTGCCTGATGGAGGCAGGAGAAGTGGAGATCAGGCAGTCAGGTGGAATGATGTGTTGCGGAGGGAGATCAACTTCTGTGGCATCCGAGGAACGAGAGAGAGCATCGGCCCTAATGTTCTTTTCGGCAGGACGAAAGTGAATCTCAAAATTAAATCGGGCAAAGAACAGAGACCACCGGGCCTGGCGAGGATTCAGCCGTTGGGCCGACTGGAGGTAGGAGAGGTTCTTGTGGTCGGTGTAGATAATAACAGGAAATCTTGATCCCTCCAGCAGATGCCTCCATTCCTCAAGTGCTAATTTAATGGCTAGAAGCTCTCGATCCCCGATGGAGTAGTTCCTCTCCGCTGGAGAGAAGGTCCTAGAGAAAAAACCACAAGTGACAGCATGCCCGGAAGAATTTTTTTGTAGAAGAACAGCTCCAGCTCCTACTGAGGAGGCATCAACCTCCAATAGGAAGGGTTTGGAAGGGTCAGGTCTGGAGAGCACGGGAGCCGAAGAAAAGGCAGACTTGAGTCGTTTAAAGGAGTCTTCTGCTTGAGGAGGCCAGGACTTGGGATCAGCATTTTTTTTGGTTAAAGCCACGATAGGAGCCACAATGGTAGAAAAATGTGGAATAAATTGCCTGTAATAATTGGCGAACCCCAAAAAGCGTTGGATAGCACGGAGTCCGGAGGGGCGTGGCCAATTTAAGACGGCAGAGAGTTTGTCTGGATCCATCTGTAGTCCCTGGCCAGAGACCAAATATGCTAGAAAAGGAAGAGATTGGCATTCAAACAGACATTTCTCAATTTTGGCATAGAGTTGGTTGTCACGAAGTCTCTGAAGAACCATACGGACATGCTGGCGGTGTTCTTCTAGATTGGCAGAAAAAATTAGGATATCGTCCAGATATACCACAACACAGGAGTATAACAGATCACGAAAAATTTCATTGACAAAGTCTTGGAAGACGGCAGGGGCATTGCACAGTCCAAAGGGCATGACCAGATACTCAAAGTGTCCATCTCTGGTGTTAAATGCCGTTTTCCACTCGTCCCCCTCTCTGATGCGGATGAGGTTATAGGCGCCTCTTAAGTCCAATTTAGTGAAGATGTGGGCACCTTGGAGGCGATCAAAGAGTTCAGAGATGAGGGGTAAGGGGTAGCGGTTCTTAACCGTGATTTTATTAAGACCGCGGTAGTCAATGCAAGGACGTAGGGAGCCATCTTTTTTGGACACAAAGAAAAATCCGGCTCCGGCAGGAGAGGAGGATTTACGGATAAAGCCCTTTTTTAGATTCTCCTGGACGTATTCGGACATGGCAAGAGTCTCTGGGGCAGAGAGAGGATAAATTCTGCCCCGGGGTGGAGTAGTACCCGGGAGGAGGTCGATAGGGCAATCATAAGGCCTGTGAGGAGGTAGAGTCTCAGCTTGTTTTTTGCAGAAAACATCCGCGAAGTCCATATAGGCCTTAGGGAGACCGGTTACTGGAGGAACCACAGAGTTACGGCAAGGGTTACTGGGAACCGGTTTTAGACAGTTCTTGGAACAAGAGGACCCCCAACTCTTGATCTCCCCAGTGGACCAATCCAGGGTTGGGGAATGAAGTTGAAGCCAGGGAAGTCCAAGGAGAATCTCCGAGGTGCAATTGGGGAGGACCAAAAGTTCAATCCTCTCATGATGAGATCCGATGCTCATAAGAAGGGGCTCCGTGCGGAAACGTATGGTACAGTCCAATCTTTCATTATTTACACAATTGATGTAGAGGGGTCTGGCGAGACTGGTCACTGGGATGTTGAACCTGTTGACGAGAGAGGCCAAAATAAAATTTCCTGCAGATCCAGAGTCCAAGAAGGCCACTGTAGAGAAGGAGAAGGCAGAGGCAGACATCCGCACAGGCACAGTAAGACGTGGAGAAGCAGAGTAGACATCAAGGACTGTCTCACCTTTGTGCGGAGTCAGCGTACGTCTTTCCAGGCGGGGAGGACGGAAAGGACAATCCCTCAGGAAGTGTTCGGTACTAGCACAGTACAGGCAGAGGTTCTCCATACGGCGTCGTGTCCTCTCTTGAGGTGTCAGGCGAGACCGGTCGACCTGCATAGCCTCCACGGCGGGAGGCACAGGAACAGATTGCAGGGGACCAGAGGAGAGAGGAGCCGAGGAGACGAAACGCCTCGTGCGAACAGAGTCCATATCTTGGCGGAGTTCCTGACGCCTTTCAGAAAAACGCATGTCAATGCGAGTGGCTAGGTGAATAAGTTCATGTAGATTAGCAGGAATTTCTCGTGCGGCCAGAACATCTTTAATGTTGCTGGATAGGCCTTTTTTGAAGGTCGCGCAGAGGGCCTCATTATTCCAGGACAATTCTGAAGCAAGTGTACGGAATTGTACGGCATACTCGCCAACGGAAGAATTACCCTGGACCAGGTTCAACAGGGCAGTCTCAGCAGAAGAGGCTCGGGCAGGTTCCTCAAAGACACTTCGGATTTCCGAGAAGAAGGAGTGTACAGAGGCAGTGACGGGGTCATTGCGGTCCCAGAGCGGTGTGGCCCATGACAGGGCTTTTCCGGACAGAAGACTGACTACGAAAGCCACCTTTCAGTGGGAAACAGGTCCGACATCATCTCCAGATGCAGGGAACATTGGGAAAGAAAGCCACGGCAAAACTTAGAGTCCCCATCAAATTTATCCGGCAAGGATAAGCGTATCCCAGGAGCGGCCACTCGCTGCGGAGGAGGTGCAGGAGCTGGCGGAGGAGATGACTGCTGAAGCTGTGGTAGCAACTGTTGTAGCATAACGGTCAGTTGAGACAGCTGTTGGCCTTGTTGCGCTATCTGTTGTGACTGCTGGGCGACCACCGTGGTGAGGTCAGCGACAACTGGCAGAGGAACTTCAGCGGGATCCATGGCCGGATCTACTGTCACGATGCCGGCTGGCAGGTAGTGGACCCTCTGTGCCAGAGAGGGATTGGCGTGGACCGTGCTAGTGGACCGGTTCTAAGCCACTACTGGTTTTCACCAGAGCCCGCCGCAAAGCGGGATGGTCTTGCTGCGGCGGTAGTGACCAGGTCGTATCCACTAGCAACGGCTCACCTCTCTGGCTGCTGAAGATAGGCGCGGTACAAGGGAGTAGGCAGAAGCAAGGTCGGACGTAGCAGAAGGTCGGGGCAGGCAGCAAGGATCGTAGTCAGGGGCAACGGCAGAAGGTCTGGAAACACAGGCAAGGAACACACAAGGAACGCTTTCACTGGCACTAAGGCAACAAGATCCGGCAAGGGAGTGCAAGGGAAGTGAGGTAATATAGGGAAGTGCACAGGTGAAAACCCTAATTGGAACCACTGCGCCAATCAGCGGCGCAGTGGCCCTTTAAATCGCAGAGACCCGGCGCGCGCGCGCCCTAGGGAGCGGGGCCGCGCGCGCCGGGACAGAACAGACGGGGAGCGAGTCAGGTAGGGGAGCCGGGGTGCGCATCGCGAGCGGGCGCTACCCGCATCGCGAATCGCATCCCGGCTGGCAGCAGGATCGCAGCGCCCCGGGTCAGAGGACGTGACCGGAGCGCTGCAGCGGAGGGAGTGAAGCGAGCGCTCCGGGGAGGAGCGGGGACCCGGAGCGCTCGGCGTAACAGTTAATAGTAACTTTAGCTGTAGTGACCATTATAAGCCAGCTTCTGCCAAGGCAAATAAAATCATGGGGTGCATCAATAGGGGTTTAGATAACCACGACAAGGAAATAATTCTACCACTGTACAAATCACTAATCAGACCACACATAGAAAACTGTGTACAGTACTGGGCTCCAGTGTACAAGAAATATATAGTGGAGCTGGAGAGGGTTCAAAGACGGGCAACCAGAGTAATACGGGGAATGGGAGGACTACAGTACCCAGAAAGATTATCAGAATTAGGGTTATTTAGTTTAGAAAAAAAAAGGCTTAGGGGCGACATAATAACTGTATAAATATATCAGGGGACCGTACAGAGATCTCTCCCATGATCTATTTATACCCAGGACTGTATCTATAACAAGGGGGAATCCTCTACTTCTAGAGGAAAGTAGGTTTCTACACCAGCACAGACGGGGGTTCTTTACTGTAAGAGCAGCGAGACTGTGGAATTATCTGCCAGAGGAGGTGGTCATGGTGAACTCTGTAAAAGAGTTTTAAAGGGGTCTGGATGCATTTTTGGAGAATAATAACATTATAGGTTATGGAATCTAGATCTATATCAACTCAGTAGGGACTCATTAGGGTTAAATGTTGAACTTGATAGACTCTGGTCTTTTTTCAACCTTATGAACTATGTTATTATCAACTGGTGTTTTACTAAAATACATTTTTAAGCGTACTGGACTGCATTTTTCTGCCCTCATAAGTGCATACCACATACCTACATCTAAGTGGTGTACTATTTTTGTGCCTGTTAATCTGTCAAGGGCCTAGATACTGTGAAATGACAGCCAAAAGTAATCACCGGCTGGTGTTTTAACCCAAACGTTTATTAAGCATACAGTAGCACATTTTTCTGCCCTCATAAGTGCATACCACGTACCTACATCTAAGTAGTGTACTATTTTAAACCTGTTAATTAGTGATGTCGCGAACATAACATTTTCAGTTCGCGAACCGCGAATGTCCGCGAACCGGCGAACCGGGCGAACCGCCTTTGACTTCAATGGGCAGGCGAATTTTAAAACCCACAGGGACTCTTTTTGGCCACAATAGTGATTTAAAAGTTGCTTCAAGGGGACTAAAACCTGGACTGTGGCGTGCCGGAGTGGGATCCATGGCAAAACTCCCATGAAAAATTACATAGTTGATGCAGAGTCTGGTTTTAATCCATAAAGGGCATAAATCACCTATTATTCCTAAATGGTTTCGAATAACGTGCTTTAGCCCCCTTTAGGCAGCACATAGAGCCCCCCTTTAGGCATCACATAGTTAGATTCCCCCCTTTAGACAGCACATAGATTCCCCCTTATTAGGCAGCACATAGTTAGAGCCTCCCTTTAGGCAGCACATAGTTAGATCCCCCCTTTAGGCATCACATAGTTAGATTCCCCCTTTAGGCAGCACATAGATTCCCCCATGTTAGGCAGCACATAGTTAGAGCCCCCCTTGAGGCAGCACATGGTGGGATTTGAACAAGGCCCCAGTGCTGCAAGGCAGCAGTGCTAACCTCTGAGCCACCATGCTACCCTTAGCCTGCATCTAAAATCTACGGTTGCAAAAATGGACAGAGATGTCAGCAGAGAGTACCTGAAAAATTAGGCATGTACACATGCCTGAAAAATTTGGTATTGTTGCAGCCGCTTCTGTAGCAGCGGCCATAAAAATTGCAGCAGCATAACAATTGCAGCAGCAGAGGCCAGAATAATTAGGAATGTACACATGGATGAAAAATTGGGTATTGTCGCAGCCGCATCTGAAGCAGCAGCCAGAAAAATTGCAGCACCAGAAAAAGTGCAGTAGCATAGGCCAGAAAAATTAGGCATGTACACCTGGCTGGAAAATTTGGTATTGTCGCAGCTGTAGCAGCGGCCATAAAAATTGCAGCACTATAACAAGTGCAGCAGCAGAGGCCAGAAAAATTAGGCATGTACACATGGATGAAAAATTGGGTATTGTCGCAGCCACAGCTGTAGCAGCAGCCAGAAAAATTGCAGCACCATAACAAGTGCAGCAGCAGAGGCCAGAAAAATTAGGCATGTACACCTGGCTGGAAAATATGATATTGTCGCAACCGCGGCCTGAAAAATTTCTGTTTGTTTTGCCAGGCAGAAAGTGCCCTAAAACATTGCGGCTTGAACCCTAGTTGGTGGCGGATAAGTCACGCAAGTCATCCGGCATTCAGAGTTCAAATACAGCAGCGTGTGGACCATTTTTAGGCCAAGGCAGCTCATCTGATCAGGCCTTGTTCAGTCAAATTTATCGCCCAATGTCAGTCCCTTCGGGATCCATCCCTCATTCATCTTAAGAAAGGTGAGGTAATCCAGACTTTTGACCAAGGCAACTCCTCTTCTCAGTGACAATACCTCCTGCTGCACTGAAGGTCCTTTCTGACAGGACACTTGAAGCGGGATCGGACAGGCCACAGGTCCAGCCGGCACACCCAGTAGTCAAGGGGTTCATCGCTCCTCAGAGTCTCGATATCTGCGGTTAAGGCCAGGTAGTCTGCTACCTGTCGGTCAAGTCGTTTTCTGATGGTGGACCCCGAAGGGCTGTGGTGATGCGTAGGACTTAAAAAGCTCTGCATGTCCTCCATCAACAGCATGTCTGTACAGCATCCTGTCCTTGCCGGCGTGTTTGTAAGAGGAGGAGGATTACTTTCACCTCTTCCCCTGTTAGACCCCTGTTGTGCTGTGACATGACCCTTATACGCTGTGTACAGCATACTTCTTAATTTATTTTGGACCTGCTGAATCCTTTCAGCCTTGCTGTAATGCGGTAACATGTCAGGCACTTTATGTTTATACCGGGGGTCTAGTAGCGTGGACACCCAGTACAGGTCGTTCTCCTTCATCCTTTTTATACATGGGTCCTTCAACAGGCACAACAGCATGAAAGACCCCATTTGCAAGGACGCATGCCGAGCTACTCATGTCCCGTTCCTCGTCCTCAGTGATGTCAGGGAAGGTATAATCTTCTTCCCCCTAGCCACGTACAACACCACGGGAACCAGATAGGTGACAAGGAGCACCCTGGGATGCCTGCTGTGGTTGATCTTCCTCCTCCTCTTCAAAGCCACATTCCTCCTCTGACTCTTCTTCCTCACAATCCTCTTCCAGCGTTGCCGCAGGTCCAGCAAGCGATGCTGATAAGGCTGTTTCTGGTGGTGATGGTGTCCACAACTCTTCCTCTTCACGCTCATCTACTACCAGATCCAGCACTCTTCGCAGGGCATGCTCCAGGAAGAAAACAAATGGTACGATGTCGCTGATGGTGCCTTCAGTGCGACTGACCAGGTTTGTCACCTCCTCAAAAGGACGCATGAGCCTACAGGCATTGCGCATGAGCCTCCGGTAATGTAGCAAAAAAATTCCCAGCTCCGCAGAGGATGTCCTAGCACCCCGGTCATACAAATATCCGTTGACGGCTTTTTCTTGTTGGAGCAGGCGGACGAACATTAGGAGTGTTGAATTCCAAAGTGTCGGGCTGTCGCAAATCAAGCGCCTCACTGGCATGTTGTTTCGCCGCTGGATATCTGACAAGTGCGCCATAGCCGTGTAGGAACGCCTGAAATGGCCACACACCTTCCTGGACTGCTTCAGGACATCCTGTAAACCTGGGTACTTGAGCAAAAAGCGTTGTGCGATCAGATTACACACATGTGCCATGCACGGCACATGTTTCAACTTGCCCAACCTCAATGCCGCCAACAAATTTGTTCCGTTGTCACAAACCACCTTGAAGATTTCCAGTTGGTGCGGAGTCAGCCACTGGTCCACCTGTGCGTTCAGGGCCGACAGAAGCGCTGGTGCGGTGTGACTCTCCGCTTTGAGGCCAGTCAACCCCAATATGGCGTGTGACACTGCTGTATCCGGGATGTGGAATAGCACCTGGGGAGCTGGGGGGGGGGTGCCGGTGATGTGGAGCAAGACGCAGCAGTGAAAGAGGACTCGGCCAAGGATGTTATGGAAGAGGATGGAGTAGGAGGAGTTGAGGAGGTGGCAGCAGGCCTGCCTGCAAGTCGTGGCGGTGTCACCAACTCCTCTGCAGCCGTCACCAGGTTTACCCAATGAGCAGTGTAGGTGATATACCTGCCCTGACCATGCTTTGCAGACCAGGTATCAGTGGTCATATGGACCCCTGCCCCTACACTGTGTGCCAGACATGCCATAATTTACTTTTGCACAATGGAGTAAAGGTTGGGGATTGCCTTTTGTGCAAAAACATTTCGTCCGGGTACCTTCCACTGCGGTGTCCCAGTGGCTACAAATTTTTTAATGGCCTCAGACTCCACCAGCTTGTATGGTAAAAGCTGGCGGGCTAGCAGTTCCGACAAGCCAGCTGTCAGACGCAGGGCACATCTCCTTGACAGACACCTGACTGTGGGCAGATGAGCAGGAACTGCTCAAGGCGAGAGACGGAGAGGCGGATGGTTGAGAGGGGGCAAGGAGGGCAGCAGTGGTTGACCTGGCTGAAGATGTTGGACCAGGAGGAGGATGGCAGCTTTGACTTTGTGTGCTGCTTGTAGTGACGTGTTGATCCCATAGGCGTTTGTGATGTTACATCATGTGCCTTCGCAAAGCAGTTGTGCCTTGGTGGGTGTTGGACTTCCCACGACTCAGTTTCTTCTGGCACAGGTTGCAAATGGCCTCGCTGTTGTCAGAGGCAGACGCACAAAAAAAATGCCACACTGTTGAGCTCTGCAATGAGGGCATTCTGGTGGTGGCAACAGCATGCGTTGATTGGCGTCCCGTCTGCCTGACCCTGGGTGCCAATGCATGCTGTCTGACTGTGCCACTAGCTCCTTGCAAAGACCTCCCCCTGCTTCCAACTCGTCTTCTCCTCCTCTCTGTCTCCCCATCTGAACTTTCCCCCTCTTCTTCTCTTCTAGCGGGCACCCACTTGGCATCCATGGACACATCGTCATCATCAACCCCTTCACCGATACCTGACACCTCAAGAAAGGAAGCAGTAGCGGGTACAACATCATCATCACACCGTACGTCCATGTGTGTAATGCTGCCTGACTGAGACATATCCCTGTTAACTACATCCTCTGGCAATAATGGTTGTGCATCACTCATGTCTTCAAACTGATGTGTAAATAACTCCTCTGACGGATCAAGTAAAGCTGCTGTGGTGCTAGTGTTGGTGGTGGCGGCAGGCAGGCAAGTGGTAGCATGAGAGGTGCCCGAAGCTAAGCTAGAGGAGGAGAAGGACGGTGCGTAAAGGTTCAGAGCGGAAGCTTTAGTAGTAGATTGGGAATCTTGTGATAGCCAGTCAACTAAGTCCTCAGAACTTTGGGGGTTCAGGGTACGTGGCCTCTGAACACTGGCCATTCTAGGGCCAAAGGGAATCCCAGCACCACGACGGCCCCTGCGGGGTGGCCTTCCTCTACCTGTCATTTTTTTGGTTAAATTTACACAAGTGTCACACCTAATGTGATTTGCACTAGGCTGACACAATTTGCCCTGCAGGCAGGAAAAATGGCAACTGTGACGTGAAGTAACAGTGACGGCTGATTTTATTTAACAGCCAAAAAAGGTACCGTATTTATCGGGGTATACCACGCACCGGCGGCGCAATGAAGAGTGACGTCATTGCATCTCGCAGCGCATAGCAACGATGAAGGGGACGCACACCGGAGGCCTGAAGCAGCGCAGACCCGACCCCGGCAACATGTAATTATACAACCGGGGAAGGGGGAGGCAACGGGGCAGCGGTGCCGGCAATGGGTGCCACTGCCCCTTCTCTCCCCCTGTCTGTCGGCGCCGCTGCCCCATTGCCGGCGCCGCTTCTCTCCCCCTGGCTATCGGCGCCGGCAATGGGGCGCCGGCACCGATTGTCAGGGGGGGCAGCGGCACCGATAGCCAGGGGGAGAGAAGGGCCGGCAGCAGGGCTCTATACCCCAGGACAGGCAGGGGCAGAGAAGCCGGCAGCGGTGGCGGTCTCTGTACCTGCAAAGCTGCTGCAGTTCATTGATTTAAAGCGCCCGCTTTAAATCATTGGACTGCATCGGCTTATCGGCATATAACACGCAGGTAGACTTTAGGCTAAAAATTTTAGCCTAAAAAGTGCGTGCAATACGCCAATAAATACTGTATTTTTTTAATTTGCGCAACTGTCACACCTAATGTGATTTGCACTAGGGTGACACAATTTGCCCTGCAGGCAGGAAAAATGGCAACTGTGACGTGAACTAACAGTGACGGCTGATTTTATTTAACAGCCAAAAAAGGTATTTTTTTATTTTTATTTGCACAACTGTCACACCTAATGTGATTTGCACTAGGGTGACACAATTTGCCCTGCAGGCAGGAAAAATTGCAACTGTGATGTGAGCTAACAGTGACGGCTGATTTTATTTAACAGCCAAAAAAGGTATTTTTTTTTTTTTTATTTGCACAACTGTCACACCTAATGTGATTTGCACTAGGGTGACACAATTTGCCCTGCAGGCAGGAAAAATTGCAACTGTGATGTGAGATAACAGTGACAGCTGATTTTATTTAACAGCCAAAAAAGGTATTTTTTTTAATTTGCACAACTGTCACACCTAATGTGATTTGCACTAGGGTGACACAATTTGCCCTGCAGGCAGGAAAAATGGCAACTGTGACGTGAACTAACAGTGACGGCTGATTTTATTTAACAGCCAAAAAAGGTATTTTTTTTTTTATTTGCACAACTGTCACACCTAATGTGATTTGCATTAGTGTGAAAATGAGTAAAAAAACTGCCAGCGGAGTTCCCCTTTTATGTAGTGGTCCCCAACCAGGGTGCCTCCAGCTGTTGCAAAACACACGGACTGATATATTTCAGCCCTTTGAATACTGTAGTAGTTAGTTGCTTTAAAGAAAAAAAGCTTGCCAGCGGAGTTCCCCTTTTAAGCAGTGGTCCCCAACCAGGGTACCTACAGCTGTTGCAAAACACACAGACTGATATCTTTCAGCCCTTTGAATACTGTAATAGTTAGTTGCTTAAAGGAACTTAAGTTTGATTCTGGAGTACCCCTTTTAACCAGCAAATCCCTCCCAACCAGGGTGCCTCCAGCTGTTGCAAGACTAACGGACTGATATCTTTCAGCCCTTTGAATACTGTAGTAGATAGTTGCTTGAAAGAACTTAAGTTTGATTCTGGAGTACCCCTTTTAACCAGCGGTTCTCTCCCAACCAGGACTGATATCTTTCAGCCCTAAAAAGGGCTTTTTTTTGGGTGCTGTCCTTAAAGCAGATGTTACACTAGTGCTTCAGGAGTAAACTGGACCCTGAATACACCACCTAGCAGCAACCTAGCTATCGCTTTCCCTATACAGCAGGAGCAGCTTCTCTAACCCTCCACTTCCTAAGCCTGCAGCATGCTGAATGAGGCTAAAATGGCGTCCGTGCAAGAGGTAGGAGGATCTGGAAGGGAGGGACTGTTGCTGATTGGCTGTAATGTGTCTGCTGACTCTGACTCACAGGGTCAAAGTTTACTGCAATGTTAAAGTATAGGGGGCGGATCAAACTTCACATATGTTCGCCCGGCGACGCGAACATGCAAAATTCGCCGGGAACTGTTCGCCGGCGAACAATTCGCGACATCTCTACTGTTAATCTATCAAGGGACTAGATACTGTGAATGTCCAGGCAAAAGTACACACTTCCTGCTGTTCGAGACGGATACTTTTTTAAGCGTAGTGAAGCGTATTGTACTCCACTCACGGGGGTCCCCAGCAGTGGGACTCCCCAGATCAGGCATCTTATCCCCTATCCTTTGGATAGGGGATAAGATGTCTAAGCACCGGAGTACCCCTTTAATCTCTGAACATACTGTATCAGAGATAGAATTGAGCACGAATATTCGTAATGCAAATTTTTATTGCGAATATCGGCACTTCTCCTCGTAAACTCGTTATGTTGTGGCCACAAATCAAGTTTGGCTACCCAGAAGTCCAGCGGATCTTCAAGGTGTGTTGGCATGGGCATGTCAAGGTATTCCACCACCTGCTGATTCAGGTCCTCCTCCAGGTGTACCTACTGCTGATGAGTTGCTTCACTATGCGGGTGAAGAAAGCTACTCATCAACGACTGTAGACTCAGTCTGCTGCTAATGGAGCTGGTACTGCTCCTGCCACCCCTCCCCTCCCTAGCAGCCATGGCAGTGAAAGGTGAGTGCAGGGGGACCCCCGATTCAGACCTGCAAGAGGATGGACAATGGCGCTGATAAAAACGGGCCAACTGACTACATAGGATGCCTCTGTAGTAGGTCATTTTGTCCTCCGTCTCAGTGGGTGTAAAAAAGGTCCCTATTTTGTGGCGGTAGCGAGGGTCCAATAAGGTGGAGATCCAGAAGTCATCCCGCTGCCGAATGGGGACAATTCGGCTGTCACCACGGAAGCAAGTGAGCATGCATCGTGCCATTTGTGCAAAACTTGGAGGGACTCCCTGCCTCCATCTTCACTGCATACTGCCACGGTGTGTCTGGTTCCTCTGTCTTGCCTTCTATGTCTCGCCTCCACTGGCTGCTCCTGCTCCTCCTCCCCTGTCAGATTACTAGAAAAACCACCCATTTGGCGAAACCTAAACTGTGCTCCACTGTGCCCCACCCCCTCCTCCAGTTCAGCCCCCACAGGGCTCATGTGGCCGTGAGATGTAGGCGCCATGTGTAGCGCCCTGACCAGCCATCATTCTAACATGTGTTGTAAGAAATGAAGCAGTGGAATGATGTAGTTCATCCCGTAATCCTGGCGACTTACTAATAATGTGGCTTCCTCAAAGGGCCTGAGAAAATGTCAGGTGTCACGTATGAGCTGCCACTGGTTCACATTGAAGTTACACAGGGGAGTACCCCTATCCACTTGGATTATCAAGAAATCAGTCATGGCTTTTCTCTCTTAGTACAGTCGGTCCAACATATGGTGGGTGGAATTCCAAAGTGTGGCAACGTCAAAAATTTGACTATGTTGGGGGATACCGTTCTGACGCTGCAGCTCAAGGAGGGTGTGCTTTGCGGTGTACGAGTGGCTGAAGTGCATGCAAAGTTTCCTTCCCATTGTTAGGATGTCTTGCAAATGAGGGAACACTTCAGGAACTTCTTCACAACAAGATTGAACACATGTGCCATGCAGGTCGCATGGCTCAGCCTTCCCAGTCGCAGCGCAGACAAGAGGTTCTTCCCATTGTCAGTCACCATGGTCCCCATTTCCAGTTTTCCTCCCATAGGCTTGTATTGAGGTGCGGAGCGTGACGTCACACGCCATCGGCCTTGTAGTCGCCGGTAATCAGTCCCGGAGCGAACATGCTCCGGGGACTGATTACAAATGGGGTGCCGCGTGCAAGATCACGGGGGTCCCCAGTGGCGGGACTCCCGCGATCAGGCATCTTATCCCCTATCCTTTGGATAGGGGATAAGATGTCTAAGCACCGGAGAACCCCTTTAAAGGAGTACTCTGGTGCAGACTACTCCTGCTCTGTCCTGCCCGGGCTGCAAAAAAATGAAAATAAACCATCACTCACCTTCCTGGGTTCCCGCAGAGCGCCACTACAGCTGATCGGTTCTCGGGTCCATCTTCTTCATATTTCCGTGTTAACTAAGCATCACATGATGCTCAGCCTATCGCCGCCCGCCCCGATGTTCTGCCTTGGCACATAATAGGCTGAGCGCCATGTGCCACTTCGTTCACACGGAAGTATGAAGAAGATGGACCGGAGGACCGATCAGCTGTAGTGGCGCTCCGCGGGAACCCAGGAAGGTGAGTGATGGTTTATTTTCTTTTTTTTTCGCAGCCCGGGCTGGACGGAGCAGGCGTAGTGTGCTCCAGAGTACTCCTTTAAGATCTGGTGAAATGAGAGACTATAAAATTAATACATATTTAGAAAGACTACACAGAAAAAAAGGATGAAAATGAAGGGCAAAAATCATCAGAGTGCCTCTCTCCTCCAGTTAGACCTAGTAATTGTTGATCTTGGGAAGTGTTATTGCTAGTTCATACACATGTAGGGTGCCAAAGTAGCCTCTGGGGACTGCAAAAGTGTTGCAACATATTCCTTTAAAAGGGTTACTCTGGTGGAAAACATATTTTTTTATCAACTGGTGCCAGAAAGTTAAACAGATTTGTAAATTACTTCTATAAAAAAAAAATCTTAATCATTCCAATACTTATCAGCTGCTGTATGCTCCACAGGAAGTTAATTTCTCTTTGAATTATTTTCTGTCTGTCCACAGTGCTCTCTGCTGACACCTCTGTCCATGTCAGGAACTGTCCAGAGCAGGAACAATTCCCCATAGCAAACCTCTCCTGCTCTGGACGGTTCCTAACATGGACAGAGGTGCCAGCAGAGAGCACCGTGGACAGACAGAAAAAAACTTCCTGTGGAGCATACAGCAACTGATAAGTATTGGAAGGATTAAGATTTTTTAATAGAAGTCATTTACAAATTTGTTTAACTTTCTGGCACCAGTTGATAAAAAAAAAGAGTGGACCCCCCATATGTCACCCCATTTTGGAAACTACACCCCTCACAGAATTTAATAAAGGGCGCAGTGAGTATTTACACCCCACTGGCGTTTGACAGATCTTTGGAACAGTGGGCTGTGCAAATGAAAAATTTAATTTTTCATTTGCACGGACCACTGTTCCAAAAATCTGTCAGACACCTGTGGGGTGTAAATGCTCACTGCACCCCTTATTACATTAAGTGATGGGTGTAGTTTCCAAAATGGGGTCACATGTGGGGGGGGGGGTCCACTGTTCTGGCACTATAGGGGCTTTGTAAACACACATAGCCTTCAATTTCTGACACTTTCTCTCTCCAAAAGCCCAATGGCACTACTTTCTTCTGAGCATTGTAGTTTGCCCGCAGAGCACTTCACTTCCACATATAGGGTATTTCCATACTCAGAAAAAATGGGGCTACAAATTTTGGGGGGCTTTATTGCTATTTCTTCTTGTGAAAATGAAAAATGTAGGGTAAAACAAGCATTTTAGAAAAAAAAAATTTACATCCAAATTTTATGAAAATTCGTCAAACACCTGTGGGGTGTTAAGGCTCACTATACCCCTTATTACATTCCGTGAGGGGTGTAGTTTCCAAAATTGGGTCACATGTGGTTATTCATTGTTTTGCGTTTATGTCAGAACAGCTGTAAAATCAGCCACCCCTGTGCAAATGACATATTTAGACTTCAAATGTACATAGTGCGCTCTCACTCCTGAGCCTTGTTGTACAACGTAGAGCACTTTGCATCCACATATGGGGTATTTCCGTACTCAGGAGAAATTGCGTTATATATTTTGGGGGCTTTTTTCCTTTTACCGCTTTTGAAAATTAAAAGTATGAGGCAACACCAGCAAAATTAATTTTTTTTTACACTAACATGCTGGTGTAGACCCTAACTTGACCATTTCATAAGGGGTAAAAGGAGAAAAAGCCCCCACAATTTGTAACGCAATTTCTCCCGAGTATGAAAATATCCAAATGTGGCACTAAACTGTTGCCTTGAAATATGACAGGGCTCCAAAGACAGAGAGCGCCATGCGCATTTGAGGCCTAAGTTGGGTATTTGCTTCCGCAACCAAAATACTCTATGGCAGTGTTTCCCAAACAGGGTGTCTCCAGCTGTTGCAAAACTCCCAGCATGCCTTGACAGTCAGTGGCTGTCCGGCAATACTGGGAGTTGTTGTTTTTCAACAGCTGGAGGCTCCGTTTTGGAAACAGTGGTGTACAAGACGTTTTTTTATTTTTATTGGGGGGGGACTGTGTAGGGGTATATGTAAATGGGGTGTTTTACTTTTTATTTTGTGTAGTGCAGTGTAGTGTTTTTATGGTACATTCACATGGGCAGGGGTTTACAGTCAGTTTCTCGCTGGGAGTTTGAGCTGCGGCGGAAAATTTGCTGCATCTCAAACTTGCAGCAGAAAATTAGTTGTAAACCCATGCCCATGTGATTGTACCCTGTTCATTCACATGGGGGGGGGGGGGCAGCTCTTGCAAAACTACAACTCCCAGCATGCACTGATAGGCCATACATGCTGGGAGTTTTAGTTATGCAACAGCTGAAGGCACATTGGTTGCAAAACACTGAGAGTATGTTACATAACTCAGTGTTTCGCAACCAGTGTGCCTCCAACTGTTGCAATAATACAACTCCCAGCATGTACGGTCTATCAGTGCATGTTGGGAGTTGTAGTTTGCAACAGTTTGAGGCACACTGGTTGCGAAACACTGAGTTAGGTAACAAACTCAGTGTTTCACAACCAGTGTGCCTTCAGCTGTTGCAAAACTACAACTCTCAGCATGCACTTACAGCTGAAGGGCATGCTGGGACTTGAAGTTATGCAACAGCTGGAGGGACACTACTGCAACTCCCAGCATGCCCTCTGGTAGTTTTTGCATGCTGGGAGTTGTAGTTATGCAATTGCCGGAGGCATGCCTTTCCATAGAAGCAGTTTTTACAGCTGTTGCATAACTACAACCCCCAGCATGCACAAACTACCAAAGGGCATGCTGGAAGTTGTAGTAGTGCCTTCTGCTGTTGCATAACAACAACTCCCAGCATGCCCTTTTGTGCATGCTGGGAGTTGTTGCTAAGCAACATCAGGAGGCCAGCCTTACCTCCTGCTGCTGCTCTGCCGGATCCTCCTGCCGCTGCCGCTGTCTCTGCTCCGGGGCCCCCAATACCGCTGCCAATGCCAGGGATCGGGGGCCCCCACTCCAGGAACACACTCCCGGCATCTGCTCTCGCCCTCTAGAATAGGGGTGGAGCGGGTGTCTTTAGGGACACCTCTATAGCAGGAGTCCTGATTCCTTGGCCGGTTACGGCCGACGAATCAGGATGACCATGAGCGGGTACCAATGCCACCTCACTCCTGCTGCTATAGGGTGATAGGTGCCATGTCAGACACACCTATCACCCATTTTTTCTGGGTCACCGATTGATTGCCAATCTGAATTGATCGTCGATTTGCGGTGATCGCTGACATTGGGGGGGGGGGGGTTCTCAGGTCACCCCCAGGGGTTTGCACGGGGTACCTGCTGAATGATTTCAGCAGGCATCCCGGTCCGGTCTCTGCCCGGCGAGCGGCGGGACCGAAATTCCCACGGGCGTACAGGTACACCCTTGGTCCTTAAGTACCAGGATGTCAGGGCGTACCCGTATTGGTCTGGAAGAAGTTGAGTATAGAGATATTATTATAAAACTTTTGAGGCTGAACAGACTGATAATACCAAGAGTATGGTTTTCTCCCCACCCTAGTTGGCAAAATGGTTGAAATTGGTGAATAGAATGAAGAAATTTTAATTATTAGGATGCAAAGGAAGGTATACAAGAGACTAGAAAAGAACTGGAACAAATGGAGGCATAATTAATATTTTTTTTCTCCACTGGCGTAGAGAGAGGGGGTAGAAGGGGGGCTAAAAATATGTCTAATGTTGAGATTGATGATATCATATGTATTGTATATTTTATATAATGTAGTGTATTATTGTATATTATTCATATGTTAAAAAATAATTAAATTAAATAAAAAAATAAAAAAAGGTCACATGTAGTGTATCCACAGTATATTTGACGCTGCGGATGTGCTTCTGACCTCCCCTAGAGTCAGCCTCCTACTTTGCCCGTGTGTCCTGGTTTTTCTGCTCATAGCAACAGTTTGTTGCTATGAGCAGACACAGACTGAGCTGTACAGCGTGTTCACAGACATTGCGGCCACTGGGCCTAGCAGAGTGAGCAACTGCATTGTCTGAACATACTGCGCATGCACACACGCAACTCGCAGCTCAGTCTGTGCCACCCCTAGCTAGCAGCAGATTGCTGCTACAAGCAAGCAAACCAGGACACAAAAACAAATATACTCAGAAATGAATTTATGTGTAATAATGTGAAATGATATGGGGAAAAAGTATTGAACATGCTTACTTATATTTATTTAATACTTTGTACAAAGACTCTGTTAGTAATGACCGCTTCAAGATGCCTCCTGTATGGAGAAACTAGTAACATGTATTGCTCTGTGTGATTTTTGCCCATTCTTCCACACAGTAATTAAATATTGAAGGTTCCGTGGGTCTCTTCTATAATAGATTTTAGCCATTGTCTTTGGCTTTTCATGTCTTTTGCACCTTCCTAGTCTTCATGTGTTCAATTTTCTCTGTTTCATTTCACAATATTACACATAACTTAATTTCCGATCTTGTTTGTTTTGGTTTCTTTGTATGTATGAATTACTTAGGGTGTTACCAACATCTGGTAAAAAATTCAGGTCGATAGCACCTTTGAAAATATAGTTAGTGAGAAAAATGGTGATGTGTTCAATATTTATTTAATATGCTCTATGTGTATTTACACATTTACAGTATTTTGGGGATGTATAGTAAATAATTAGCTGGCTGCTTATTTAGGGTCATTCGGCCCTGCTAAGCTCCTTCCTCTGCCAATTTCTGTCAGGCACTACCTAAATAAGTCTGCACCACTCCTGAACTGGTTTCTGAGAAATATTGTGTTTTCCACAAGAAAAGGTGTCTGTTGTTTCTTTCCAGCTGATCTGTGTCTGACCTGTTCCTGCTATTCTGACAATGCCTCTGCCTGATCCTGATTGTCGACCACACCTGAGAAATGTATCTTACCTGCTGTCATCTGGTTGTCAGAATACCTCCACCAGTATCATCAGCACACCATTTCTACATGTATGCCTGCCTTACCACCCGCTACTTAACCGGTACTACTCATGGTAGAGACCTGGTAGCTCCCTTGCAGCAGAAGTCCAGCTTCCACATCCAGGAGGGTAAAAACCAAGGAAATACTTAGACTCTGGTTCCAAGTTTGGCCCACAATCAAATTGGTAAGTGGCACAGTGGGTCCACGTCCTTTTGGGTGTGAGAGTATGACATAATCCAATTATTCCTTTTTTATAAAAAAAATTATTGTGAAAAATTTATACAGTGATGCATAAAAAACCAAAACAACAGATTCTCTTGTTGTTTTCTAGTTCAGTAGTTTGCCTAGTGTTTGTTGCACGTTTGTTAATTAAAGCTAAGTTTCCATAGTAACTTTATTCCTTTGAGTTTGTAACAAAGCTTCATACATTTACATAAACTGCATCGCTAAGCTTAATACTGGAAATATACATGTTTGAGCATAAAGAATTCTCTTTTCTTTCATTGCTTGTTATATAAGGAATGCAAGTACATCGTTACATTACCCTTATTTACTCAACATATTTTGCCTTGTTTGTTTTTCAGAATGTGTTTTGTGCTAAATTTCTATCACACTTTCTATGCAAAAGACACAAATGAAATAGAAGTTTGTTTAGTTTTGCTATGGCAAAGTAAATGCGCTCATAAAACATGCAATGCACCTTGCAAAAAACATTACACTAAAGCAAAGATTGCTAAATGGGTTATCCAGGAAAAGGAAAACAAAGCTAATTTCTTACAAAAAACACTCCCCATCTGTCTCCAGTTTGGGTGTGGTTCTGCAATTTAGTTCTATTGAAGTGAATGGAGCCAAGTTGTAATATCACACACAACTTGGAGACAGACGTGGAGCTGTTTTTGAAAGAACATAGCTCTGTTTTTCTATTCCTGGATAACCCATTTAACTAGACCAGCTCTTTAGTGAATATCTATAGACAACAATAGAACAAATATAAGGTTTCTCCTGCATCTTCTAATAGCAATGGGGCTCATAAGGCTGCAAACCTATACGTAAATAGTTTTATGGTATACACATTTACAAAGATAAAACTTGTGGTACAATTATTATAATGGATGCAAACAATTTCAGTCTGCCCCATTCATGCCACCCCCTCCCTTTTATTGGTAAGGGCCAGGCCATTTATGTGAAGAGGAGAGCTCATATCACTTCTCATCAGATTTAAGGCAGGAGGAATTCTTTTCTCAGATTAGACAGCAGTGAATCTGTTCTGACTGAGACTACTGTGACTGAGAAAGGCTTATTTTTTTCCTTAAAAGCTAATGAGTAGTAATATAAGCTCCCTCTTCACATTACTCTTCTCTCCCTAAGCTGATAGGAGGGAAGGGGGATGCAGGGATGGAGCTCTGAAGCTGTTACGCCGAGCGCTCCGGGTCCCTGCTCCTCCCCGGAGCGCTCGCGGCGTTCCTCTCTCTGTAGCGCCCCAGTCAGACCCGCTGACCGGGAGCGCTGCACTGACACTGCCGGCGGGGATGCGATTCGCATAGCGATCGAGCAGACCAGAGCAGATCACCGATAATACTGAGCAGTGCTGTGTCCTATACATAGCACTGCACAGTATTAGCAATCAAACGATTGCTATAGATAGTCCCCTATGGGGACATAAAAAGTGTTAAAAAAAAGTTGAAAAATGTAAAAAGAAAAAGAAAACAAAAATTAAAAATCCCTTCCCCCAATAAAAATGAAAATTGTCCGTTTTTCCCATTTTACCCCCAAAAAGCGTAAAAAAAAAAAAATAAACATATTTGGTATCGCCGCGTGCGTATATGTCCAAAATATCAAAATACAATGTTAATGATCCCGTACGGTGAATGGCGTAAACATAAAAAATTTAATACAACTGATTTTGTGCAAAACATTTTAGATTCTTTTTAAGCAGTACAAAAATATAAAAGTATCTAGCCATGGGTATCATTTTAATCGTATCGACCCAAAGAATAAAGAACACATGTCATTTTTACCGTAAAGTGTACAGTGTGAAAACAAAACCCTCCAAAATGCAAAATTTTGGTTTTCATTAAAATTTCCTCCCTAAAAAATTTTTTTTTCGGGTTCGCCGTACATTTTATGGTAAAATGAGAGGTTTCATTACAAAGTACAATTGATCACGCAAAAAACAAGCCCTTATATGGGTCTGTACATGGAAATGTAAAGGAATTATGGATTTTAGAAGGCGAGGAGGAAAAAACGAAAACACAAAAATAAAATTGGCCTGGTCCTTGAGGTGAAAAAGGGCTTGGTCATTTAGGGGTTAAAGGGCTTCCAACAGGAATTTCTGGGCCCCATGCATAGAAGAAGCCTGCATTCAACTCCACCCTGTACCTATTTGGTAGGTAGGGCAATGGTAAAACAAAGTGGAAGAAGCACTTAAGATGGACAATAACACAGGATGGGAGAAGTTAACAGGAGATATATAAAGCTTTCCCACTCTGTAATGCAGTATTCATTGGTGGTATGGATTTAGAGGATTTCCCAACATAATTATCCAACGGATGCCACTGTATAGACATACATCCCAATTTAACCCCATAAAAACACAGAATGTGCATGTATATCCAGTGCCTGCTCCTGCAATATGAAACACATTTAGGAAGTGAGTGTGCTTCATATCTGATTGGGCCAATATCCAGTAACATTTTAAATGCCACAATCAAAGTATATTGGGATCACTGCAACGTAATTACAGGGTCCTGCTTCTGTCCCATTAGATCGGCTCTCCTTCAGTGCAGAAAGCCATAGCAGCCTGCACTAATGGAGTGCCGTGAACATTGATCAATGCTGTGCTATGGCACAGTATTGTTTAGTGTACACAATCAAAGATTGCATGTTATACTCCCATACGGAGACTACATACAGTTTAAAAAAAAGTGTAAAAAAAATTAATAATTGTGAAAAAGCCCCTTCACTACTAAAAGTTGGAATTACCTCCCTTTCCCATTTTTTAAATACCGTATATACTCGAGTATAGGCCGAGTTTTTCAGCACGATTTTTCGTGCTGAAAACACCCCCCTCGGCTTATACTCGAGTGAACTCCCCCACCCGCAGTGGTCTTCAACCTGCGGACCTCCAGAGGTTTCAAAACTACAACTCCCAGCAAGCCCGGGCAGCCATCGGCTGTCCGGGCTTGCTGGGAGTTGTAGTTTTGAAACCTCCGGAGGTCCGCAGGTTGAAGACCACTGCGGCCTTCAACATCATCCAGCCCCCTCTCACCCCCTTTAGTTCTGAGTACTCACCTCCGCTCGGCGCTGGTCCGGTGCTGCAGGACTGTCCGGTGAGGAGGTGGTCCGGTGAGGAGGTGGTCCGGGCTGCTATCTTCACCGGGGAGGCCTCTTCTAAGCGCTTCGGGCCCGGCCTCAGAATAGTCACGTTGCCTTGACAACGACGCAGATACGTCGTTGTCAAGGCAACGGCTCTATTCCGGGCCGGAAGCGCGGAGAAGAGGCGCCCCCGGTGAAGATAGCAGCCCGGACCACCTCCTCACCGGACCACCTCCTTACCGGACAGCCCTGCAGGACCGGACCAGCGCCGAGCGGAGGTGAGTACTCAGAACTAAAGGGGGTGAGAGGGGGCTGGATGATGTTGAAGGCCGCAGTGGTCTTCAACCTGCGGACCTCCGGAGGTTTCAAAACTACAACTCCCAGCAAGCCCGGACAGCCGATGGCTGCCCGGGCTTGCTGGGAGTTGTAGTTTTGAAACCTCTGGAGGTCCGCATGTTGAAGGCCGCAGTGGTCTTCAACCTGCGGACCTCCGGAGGTTTCAAAACTACAACTCCCAGCAAGCCCGGACAGCCGATGGCTGCCCGGGCTTGCTGGGAGTTGTAGTTTTGAAACCTCTGGAGGTCCGCATGTTGAAGGCCGCAGTGGTCTTCAACCTGCGGACCTCCGGAGGTTTCAAAACTACAACTCCCAGCAAGCCCGGACAGCCGATGGCTGCCCGGGCTTGCTGGGAGTTGTAGTTTTGAAACCTCTGGAGGTCCGCAGGTTGAAGACCACTGAGGGCGAATGATGAGAAGAGGATGATGAAGGGGGGGGGGTGTGGGGATGATGAAGGGGGGGGGGATGATGAAGGGGGGGGGTGTGGGATGATTACAAGGGGATGATGAAGGGGGGATGTGTGGGATGATAAGGGGATGTGTGGGATGATGACAAGGGGATGATGAAGGGGGGATGTGTGGGATGATGACAAGGGGATGATGAAGGGGGGATGTGTGGGATAAGGGGATGTGTGGGATGATGACAAGGGGATGATGAAGGGGGGATGTGTGGGATGATGACAAGGGGATGATGAAGGGGGGATGTGTGGGATAAGGGGATGTGTGGGATGATGACAAGGGGATGATGAAGGGGGGATGTGTGGGATAAGGGGATGTGTGGGATGATGACAAGGGGATGATGAAGGGGGGATGTGTGGGATAAGGGGATGTGTGGGATGATGACAAGGGGATGATGAAGGGGGGATGTGTGGGATGATGACAAGGGGATGATGAAGGGGGGATGTGTGGGATGATAAGGGGATGTGTGGGATGATGACAAGGGGATGATGAAGGGGGGATGTGTGGGATGATGACAAGGGGATGATGAGGATGTTAATGACGGGTCTGGATGATGACAGGGGGGGATGAGGTATTTCCCACCCTAGGCTTATACTCGAGTCAATAACTTTTCCTGGGATTTTGGGTTGAAATTAGGGGTCTCGGCTTATACTCGGGTCGGCTTATACTCGAGTATATACGGTAAATGAATGTTAAGAAAAAAAATGTGGTATTGCAGCATGCAATGTCTGATCTATTAAAATATAATGTTAATAAAATTGCATGGTCAATGGCTTAAAAGTCCAGTTTTGCGTATTTTTGGTCAGTTACTTTTGGTTATATAATATATAAAAATGTATTAAAAAAAAACAATTTAAAAGCCCCATCATAACAAGAATGGCATCGATAAAAACTACAGATCACGGCACAAAACAACCATCATACAGCCCTGTATACAGAAAAATAAAAAAGTTATTGGGGTCAGACAAGGACAATTTTAAGCAAAAACAATATGAATTGCCTATCATTGTAATCATATGAACCTATAGAATAAAGAGAATGTGTTATTTTTTACCAAAAAATGCAATGCATAGAAACGGAAGCCCCCAAAATTTACAAAATCATCTTTTTTTTTATTTTGCCTCACAAATATATATAAGTGAAGTAATTACAAAGTACAATTGTTGGCTCAAAAAACAAGCTCTCATATGGGTCTGTAGGTTAAAAATTCAAAGTGTTCTGTGTATTGAATGCGAGGAGGAAAAATGAATGCACAAAAATTATCAATCTCTGTGTCCTTAAGGGGTTACGAAAATGTGTACCAAACTTTTACATTTTCCTAAGTGGTCCCCTATAGTTTCACTTTATTGTTCCTTTCAATAAAGTGAAATCATATAGGGGGAGATTTATTAAGGGATTTAGAGCTCTTTTTTTGCTAACAAAAGTCGCTCAAAAAGTCACATTAGCACCTAAGCACATTTTTGTGCTACTTTTGGCAAAAAGCTACAAAAGAGCGTACGAAAGTAAATTTTATTTTTCACTTTGCAGTAGTCAGGGATTTATCAAGTGCGGAAGTCACACAAAAAGTCGTGAGCCCTCCAAAACAACATAAATGTTAGCCAGCTCGGAACTGGCTTACAAAACGGCTTTGGAGAGAACAATTTTATATTTCTCGCTGGTAGGAAATATGATATAATAACAGTAGAAAGGAGCCCGGGCTGTCATCACTCTGCAGCCGCCCAGGCTCCATCTGATTCTATTCCCGCTACCCTAACATAATGACAGGGACACTGATTTACATCACCCCTTGTCTCCCACCCGACTGTGCCGCACATCTCCCATCTGTCTGCTACTTGTTGCAAGACTACAACTCCCAGCATGCTCATGCAGCATGCTGGGAGTTGTAGTCTTGTTGCAGGTAGCGGACGGGAGATGTGCTGCACGGGCGGGTGGGAGACAAGGGGTGGATGTAAAACAGAGTCCCCGACATTAAGTTAGGGTAGCGGGGATAGAATCAGATGGAGCCTGGGCGGCTGCAGAATGATGCCAGCCCATGCTCCTTTTAACATACCTCGGCGCCACAGAGTTTCTATATCCCCTACTGTAATTTCACACTTCCCGCTGGGACCCGTGATTGGCCGGGACCCGGCAGGAATTTTGATATTACAGTAGGGGATATAGAAAGTCTGCGGCTCCGTTATATGTTAAAAGGAGCCCGGCGATGGCATCACTCTGCAGCTGCCAGGACTCCCGCAGACAGGCTGGGAGATATGTAGGAGCCGTCCCTGCTATCCCTCAGCACTGCGGTACACGCTGAGGGATGGCAGGGCACGGGGGATGTAAAACAGTGTCCCTGTCATTAAGTTACGGTAGCGGGGATAGAATCAGATGGAGCCTGGGCAACTGCAGAGTGATGCCAGCCCGGGCTCCTTTTAACATACCTCGGCGCCACAGAGTTTCTCTATCCCCTACTGTAATTTTCCATTTCTCGCTGGGACCCGTGATTGTCCGGGACTGAGCAGCCAATTACGGGACCCGGCGGGAACTTTGATATTACAGTAGGGGATATAGAAAGTCTGCGGCTCCGTTATATGTTAAAAGGAGCCCGGGGCTGGCATCACTCTGCAGCTGCCCGGGACTCCCACAGACGGGCCGGGAGATGTGCAGGAGCAATCCCTGCCATCCATCAGCACTGCGGTACACGCTGAGGGATGGCAGGGAGAGCACCTGCACATCTCCCGGCCCAGCTGCGAAAGTCTCTGGCAGGTGCAGTGCTATGTTAGCCCGGGCTCCCTTTGCTACGGCGCCACGTAGTTTACTGTAATTTCAAATTTCCTGCTGGCTACCATTTCATGGGACCCAGCAGGAATGATGAAATTACAATGATTTTCTTATCACCCCTGGCCACCCCCGGCATTACCACCCGCTTCCCTGGCTTGCTTGTCACCCACCTCGCTGCACAACTATAACTCCCAGCATGCTGGGAGTTGTAGTCCTGCAGCGGGGGGCAGGTGACAAGCTTGTCACTCACCCACATCACACAACTACAGCTAGTCACCTGCCCCCCTGCTGCATGTTGGGAGTTGTAGTTGTGCGGGAGAGTGACAAGCTTGTCACATGCCCCCCACTGCAGGACTACAACCCCCAGCATGCCTTTACTGTAAGGGCATGCTGGTAGTTGTAGTAGTGCAGCATGGGAGATGTGCAAGCGGGTGACAATAAATGTATTAACCTATTTTTTGTGGGGGGTTTTTCTTCTCATTTCAGATCCGTGTATCCTGTGGACTCCTTCGGATTCGGTGGACTATGTCAATGACCAACGTTTTTCTTTGTTTAATGTTAATAAAATCGTTATCGAGGGCTTGTGGGGGAGTGTTTAAAAAAAAGTGTTGTGTTTTTTTATTTTATTCACTTGAAAGGCTTAGTAGTGGAAGCTGTCTAATAGACGGAATCCAGTACTAAGCCGGGGCTTAGCGTCAACCACAAAAAACAGCTAGCGCTAACCCCCAATTATTACCCTTGTACCCACCGCCACAGGGGTGCCGGGAAGAGCCGGTACCAACAGGCCTGGAGCATCAAAAATTTCGCTCCCGGACCTAGGTGGAAACAGGCTGGCATTATTTAGGCTGGGGAGGGCCAGTAACAATGGTCCTCGACCCCCCCCCCCCCCTCGGTAACGTCAGGCTGTTGCTGCTTGGTTGGTATTTGGCTGAAAATAAAAATAAGGAGAACCCTATGCATTTTTTTTATATTTAATTATTTATGCCCAAAAAAATCATAAGGTTCCCCTATTTTTATTTTCAGCCAAATACCGACCAAGCAGCTACAACCACTACTAAGCCTGTCAAGTAACTAAAAAAAAAAAAAACACAGCACGTTTAAAAAAAAATACTCCAAAAAAACACTCCCCCACAAGTCCTCGTTAATCATTTTATTAACATTAAACAAAACAAAACACAAACGCTGGTCACCGTACTCCTCCAAATCTAAAGTAATCCACAGGATACATGGACCTGAAATGAGAAGTAAAAAAAAAAAAAATGAGAGCGAGAGAGAGAACATGTTTTTTTCAAAGCTGCATGTGTGCTGATTTTTTTTTAATTCAAAACTGATTTATTGTTTTTTGCTTATGTGAGCCAAATTTATCAACCCCCTGTGATAGTATAATAAATGTGTCGCACATAAGCAAAACCAAAAGCAAGAAAAAAAATGCCTACAGAACTCGCTTACCAAAGCAATGATGATAATTGTCCCCGATAGGCTTTATTGCAGTGGCCAAATCAATGTAAGTGGCAATAAATGAGCTTCTTCCTTTTAATCTCATGGCCAACCTCTTTCAGCTTTACTGCCATTCTTACCCTGAAGACAGTCCGGACTGTCTGTAACTATTCAGAACCTCTTAATAACGTGATACAGGGAAGATAAGGGAGGGAGGGGAATCTCCATACACATTGTTCTGCTGCACATTTCATCTTTTAGTGTTAGGCTCACACCAGGACACTAGTGAGAGCAGCACTCCTCTGAATGTATAGTGTCCTTACCACACTACATGGCCAGTTGTTATGTGTGAAGAGGGAAGAGATGAAGGTGCATGGTATTGGTCCTGTATGAACTTGGGGAACTAGTACTGTAGTACTGTTCTTTTTGATAAGGGGGTCCCTTATGCAGCGCTTCATACACTTGCCGTGTTTAAATGAAAATAATGTAATTTTGTAATGGACAGAATTCTTCATTAGGATACGCTATAAAGTAAAATATGTTATGCAGGGAAGTTTAGTATGTTTTGACTAAATGATCCAAAAAAAAAACTAATGCCAAGTGTAATGCTTACACAAATGGATTATTAATGCTTGGTTGGTTGGCACAGAGAAAATGTCACATCGTGACTAAAGCTACAAGTCTTCAACATACGCTTTACCAATCAGCATCTTTTATTTACAGTTATTTATTTTGGAAGATTTAATTAGTGAATATTGATTAATTAATTACTTCCTTTATCCTGAATTAAAGCCAGATGTTTAAAATATGTTCACTGATTCTAGATTATTATGACATATCAGCCTGAATAAAATAGACTACATTAATAAAAAAATACACTGTTTACAGGTAGTGGGGTACCTATGCTTTGGTGAAACGGTTCCCTGCCAGGAGTACATACCTGGGTTCATTCGACACAGGTGTGCGCTCGCTGATGGGAAATCCAGGACACTTGCCCTGGACTCCTAACTGAGCTAGCGCTGCTTCCTTTGTATGCACACATGCTCATACAGTTGAACAATTGAACATTTACTCTCAGTGTTTGCCTGCACCATGGAGAAAAAACAAAAGACGGGTAGGCTGTAGTGTGGAGGAGATTTTTTTTCCTTTTTTTTCATCCTGGCATCTTGGTGGAGGCATGGGGGGCTGGCTACCTACTTAGCTGGCTCCCTAGATACCTACCTACATACAGCACCTGATACAGCACTTGGCCAGGGGTGCAAGGGGCACTAGGTATGCCTCTGGTTAGAGGTGATGCTTTTCTTAGGCTTCTGGGTGGCACACTTTTATCTTTCAGGTCTGCATAGGTTTGTGCCTTTTATTAATAATAGAAATTCAGCAGATAAAGTGTGTTGTCTGAGTTTCTTTAACTGTATAAACAGTATTTATGTATTTTTTATATGTGCATTTCTGTAAGACTGACTCTAATTGAGTGTAAGGGTGCGTTTCCACCTAGCGTATATGCAGCGTATTTCACGCTGCACAAAATTTACAGCAGCAGCAGGAAATATGATGCATACTCCTTGCTCACCATACACACAGAGCTTTCTTGCGGCAGCCCTATGTGTGCATTGAGTTTTGGAGGCAGAGCCGCTCGTCACAGTCATGCCGGTGCACGGCCCCGCCTCCAAAACTCACTTCACACATAGGGCTGCCAGCGGAAAGCCCAGTGTGTATAGTGAGCAAGGAATATGCAGCATATTTCCCGCTGCTGCCGTAAATTTTGCTCAGCGTGAAATACGCTGTGTATACGCCGTGTGGGAATGCACCCTTAATGACCATAAATCTGTTAGTGGTGTTAGAAAAGAGGAGTATAGCATCAAAGGTAACAGGAAGTTCCTTCATCTACTGTCTATCTCCCATAAAAGTGTCTTCAGTGACTTTTCCCCTCTCTTAATGTGCCTATCTCCTATGACACCCCCACAATTAGGATCCTTCAATTCCCTTTACCTCTGGGACCCTCACCGATCCTATAACTGAAGGGCAGCAACATTTGTTTAGGATTGTAGTTATTCATGAAACTGTAGAACAGCCCATTAAAATTATATGGGACTGTATTGCCGTAGTCTACGTGGACACTGGCCTGAAGATGGATTAAATGCCCCAAATTGTAAATACACTATAGAAAAATAGTGGGACATGGGACACCATTTATCTGTTTTAGGTAAAAAAAATTGTTACGCCGAGCGCTCCGGGTCCCTGCTCCTCCCCGGAGCGCTCACGGCGTCTCTCTCCCTGCAGCGCCCCGGTCAGACCCGCTGACCGGGAGCGCTGCACTGACATTGCCGGCGGGGATGCGATTCGCACAGCGGGACGCGCCCGCTCGCGAATCGCATCCCAAGTCACTTACCCGTCCCGGTCCCCGGCTGTCATGTGCTGGCGCGCTCGGCTCCGCTCTCTAGGGCGCGCGCGCGCCAGCTCTCTGAGACTTAAAGGGCCAGTGCACCAATGATTGGTGCCTGGCCCAATTAGCTTAATTGGCTTCCACCTGCTCCCTGGCTATATCTGCTCACTGCCCCTGCACTCCCTTGCCGGATCTTGTTGCCTTGTGCCAGTGAAAGCGTTTAGTGTTGTCCAAAGCCTGTGTTACCTGAACTCCTGCTATCCATCTTGACTACGAACCTTGCCGCCTGCCCCGACCTTCTGCTACGTCTGACCTTGCCTCTGCCTAGTCCTTCTGTCCCACGCCTTCTCAGCAATCAGCGAGGTTGAGCCATTGCTAGTGGATACGACCTGGTTGCTACTGCCGCATCAAGACCATCCCGCTTTGCGGCGGGCTCTGGTGAACACCAGTAGCCTCCTAGAACCGGTCCACCAGCACGGTCCACGCCAATCCCTCGCTGACACAGAGGATCCACTACCTGTAAGCCGAATCGTGACAAAAATTTAAATTAAAAAAAGGTTAGAAAAAAAGGCTAGTCCATCCATGCAACTACCTACCATAGTCACACTTACAGAGTATATCATAGAATTTCCCATTTATGACTGGATCAATTTTAGTGGAGACTCGTGGGCAAAAAGTTAATGAACTGAATATACTGTTTGTGTCCCATTCTATTGCATTTTACGAGCTAAAAGTTAACCAATATATTTGGCAACGGTGCTGTTGTTTGTCATTGTACAACAGTGAGGCTAAGTTTCCACTTGGTTTTTTTTCTGGCAGTTTTTGGATATCTGCCACTGCAGTTTTTGAGCCAAAGTCAGAAGTGGATCCATAAGGGAGGAGAAGTGTAAGTCCTTCCTTTATATGTCCTATTCCTTTTAAATACACTTCTGGCTTTGGCTCAAAAACTGCAGTGGCATTATTCCAAAAACTGCCAGGAAAAACCAAGTGGAGACTTAGCCTTATAGTATATATAGTTATTAGTTTTGTCTCTAGTTTGTTGATTCCATCATGTTGCAGTGTTGTTACTTGTTACTTATGATGAATAAATATGATGCCAGGAATGTGAAGGTCATATCAAACTTAAGAATAGATACAATTACTGTTTTGTTTTGTAATCCAAGTGTTTTTGCTCATGCATGCCTTGAAATGTGCATACAGAGTAATTGCTAATAATTGCAGGTTGTTTGAGAACATAAAATATATTATTGCAGCAGCTACAAAAGAATTAAGAAATCCCCAAGTCTCCTGTCACAACTATTATGTCAACTGCAGTTTGTCATACACCTTGCAATGTTACCTTTTTAAAGTCATGTGAAGTCAGTTTTTGTTAAAGGGGTACTCCGGTGGAAAACATTTTTTTTTTTTTTTTTTTTTTAATCAACTGGTGCCAGAAAGTTAAACAGATTTGTAAATTACTTCTATTATAAAAATCTTTACCCTTCTAATACTTTTCAGCAGCTTTATGCTACAGAGGAAATTCTTTTCTTTTTGAATTCTTTTTTGTCTTTTCCACAGTGCTCTCTGCTGACACCTGATGCCCGTATCAGGAACTGTCCAGAGCAGGAGAAAATCCCCATAGCAAACCTATGCTGCTCTGGACAGTTACTGACATGGACAGAGGTGTCAGCAGAGAGCACTGTGGACAAGACAAAAAAGAAATTCAGAAAGAAAAAAATTTGCTCTGTAGCATACAGCTGCTAATAAGTACTGGAAGGGTAAATATTTTTTTAATAGAAGTAATTTACAAATCTGTTTAACTTTCTGGCACCAGTTGATTTAAAAAATATATATAAATGTTTTCCACCGGAGTACCCCTTTAAAATGCTTTTGATAATATTTGGAATTACCATAGTACTGTAAGATTCTGCAAAGTGAAGTGAACCAATGATATCCTGTTCATAACAGCATGTGTTTCCTATTAGTTACGTCATCAAATTTTGGAAACAAACGGAGTAAAAGATCTGAGCTGGTAAGTGAACGTTTTTCAGATGTGAATCTGTAATTAAGTTGCATATTTCTTTAACAGGGAAAAGGGCTGACAAAGCTGTGTGTTATTCCTTCTCATTAAAGAAAACATACATTTTAATTATACAGCAGTTCTGCCTGTGTGGAAGCTAAACCAATATTAAGACTTCATCAGGGACCTAATTGAACTTTCCAGATTTGTGTGATATATGTTGTTTTTAAAGGGACAGGAAAATACTGAAAACAATTAATGGAAAGGAGGATTATTCACAGCTTTATTAAGCTTTACTGATCCCCTTAAGGATGTGGCCTAGTTTGGTACGTAAAGGGTAGTAATTCTTATAAGAAACTTCTGATATGTCACAGCGACATCTCTGAAGTTTCAATTGGTGGGGGCCAGGGTACTGAGATCCCTATTGGATGCTAAAAAGGAATAGGCAGCAGCGCTCAGCTGTATGCTGTACCTGTTTGTTTCTTCTCTTTATTGCTCAGCTCTTCTCAATTAATGTAGTAAGTAAAGGGGTACTCCGGTTAAAACCTTTTTTCTTTTAAATCAACTGGTGGCAGAAAATTAAACATATTTGTAAATTACTTCTATTAAAAAATCTTAATCCTTCCTGTACTTATTAGCTGCTGAATACTACAGAGAAAATTCTTTTCTTTTTGGAATGCTCTCTGATGACATCACGAGCACAGTGCTCTCTGCTGACGTTATTATAATAATAATAACGCTTTATTTATTGCCGTCCTTAGTGGGATTTGAACCCAAGTCCCCAGCACTGCAAGGCAGCAGTGCTAACCACTGAGCCACCATGCTACCCTTAGCATACAACTGCTATGCATGGTTGCTAAAATGGACAGAGATATCAACAGAGAGCACTGTGCTCGTGATGTCATTAGTGTTTCAAAAAGAAAGGAATTTCCTCTGTAGCATTCAACAGCTAATAAGTACTGGAAGGATTAAGATTTTTTAATAGAAGTAATTTACAAATATGTTTAACTTTCTGTCACCAGTTGATTTAAAAGAAAAAAGGTTTTCACCGGAGTACCCCTTTAATGTAGGGAAGTCTATAATATTTCTATGCTGTCTGTTCATTTTAACAATTGATAGGGGTCCCAGCACCCAGACCCCACCAATAAAAACTTCTGACATGTTGCTATGACATGTCAGAATAAAAAAAAAAAATGTTTTAAAGATTGGTAACCGTTATTGATTTGATTTGGGGGTTTCATGTTTTAAAAGCCATACTTTTTTTAATGTATTTTTTTTTTACCTCCCTTAAACATGACCGTATGGGGGATTGTTTTATTTTACGCAGGATGTGTTCCCCCCCCCCCCTCTTTTTTCATTTTACTTTTTTTGTCGCTTTTTCTTTTTTTTTTAACCCCTTAACCCCTTAAGGACCAGGCCATTTTACACATTAGGACCAGAGCGTTTTTTGCACATCTGACCACTGTCACTTTAAACATTAATAACTCTGGAATGCTTTTAGTTATCAATCTGATTCCGAGATTGTTTTTTCGTGACATATTCTACTTTAACATAGTGGTAAAATTTTGTGGTAACTTGCATCCTTTCTTGGTGAAAAATCCCAAAATTTGATGAAAAATTTGAAAATTTAGCATTTTTCTAACTTTGAAGCTCTCTGCTTGTAAGGAAAATGGATATTCAAAATATTTTTTTATTTTATTCACATTTCCAATATGTCTACTTTATGTTTGCATCATAAAATTGACGTGTTTTTACTTTTGGAAGACATCAGAGGGCTTCAAAGTTCAGCAGCACTTTTCCAATTTTTCACAAAATTTTGAACCTCGCTTTTTTTCAGAGACCAGTTCAGGTTTGAAGTGGATTTGAAGGGTCTTCCCATTAGAAATACCCAACAAATGACCCCATTATAAAAACTACACCCCCCAAAGTATTCAAAATGACAATCAGTAAGTGTTTTAACCCTTTAGGTGTTTCACAGGAATAGCAGCAAAGTGAAGGAGAAAATTCACAATCTTTATTTTTTACACTCGCATGTTCTTGTAAACCCAATTTTAGAATTTTTACAAGGGGTAAAAGGAGAAAATGTATACTTATATTTGTAGCCCAATATCTCTCGAGTAAGCACATACCTCATATGTCTATGTAAACTGTTCGGCGGGCGCAGTAGAGGGCTCAGAAGCGAAGGAGCGACAAGGGGATTTTGGAGAGTACGTTTTTCAGAAATGGTTTTTGGGGGGCATGTTGCATTTAGGAAGCCCCTATGGTGCCATAACAGCAAAAATAACCCACATGGCATACCATTTTGGAAACTAGACCCCTTGGGGAACGTAACAAGGAATAAAGTGAGCCTTAATACCCCACAGGTGTTTCACGACTTTTGCATATGTAAAAAAAATAAAAAATGTTTTCACTAAAATGTGTTTCCCCCCAAATTTCACATTTTTGCAAGGGTTAATAGCAGAAAATACCCCCCATAATTTGTAACCCCATCTCTTCTGAGTATGGAGGCACCCCATAAGTTGCCATGAAGTGCATTATGGGCGAACTACAATGCTCCGAAGAGAAGGTGTGATATTTGACTTTTTGAGAGCAAATTTTGCTCGGGGGGCATGTCGCATTTAGGAAGCACCTATCGTGCCAGAACAGCAAAAAAAAAAACACATGGCATACCCTTTTGGAAACTAGACCCCTTGAGGAACGTAACAAGGAATAAAGTGAGCCTTAATACCCCACACAGGTTTCACGACTTTTGCATATGTAAAAAAAAATATATATTTTTTTCACTAAAATGTGTGTTTCCCCCCAAATTTCAAATTTTTGTAAGGGTTAATAGCAGAAAATACCCCCCAAAATTTGTAACCCCATCTCTTCTGAGTATGGAGGTACCCCATAAGTGGACCTGAAGTGCACTACGGGCGAACTACAATGCTCAGAAGAAGAGGAGCACCATTGAGCTTTTGGAAAGAGAATTCATTTGGAATGGTATTCAGAGGCCATGTGCATTTACAAAGCCCCCCGTGGTGCCCCCCACATGCGACCCCATTTTGGAAACTACACCCCTCACAGAATTTAATAAGTGGTGCAGTGAGCATTTACACCCCACTGGCGTTTGACAGATCTTTGGGACAGTGGGCTGTGCAAATGGAAAATTACATTTTTCATTTTCACGGATCACTGTTCCAAAAATCTGTCAGACACCTGTGGGGCGTAAATGCTCACTGTACCCCTTATTACATTATGTGAGGGGTGTAGTTTCCAAAATGGGGTCACATATGGGGGGGGGGTCCATTGTTCTGGTACCATGGGGGCTTTGTAAACACAAGTGGCCTTCAATTCCGGACAAATTTTCTCTTCAAAATCCCAATGGCGCTCCTTCTCTTCTGAGCATTGTAGTGCACCCATAGAGCACTTTACATCCACATATGGGGTATGCTCTTACTCAGAAGAAATTTGGTTACAAATTTTGGGGGGCTTTTTTTTATTTTCCCTTGTGAAAATGAAAAATTCAGGGTGACACCAGCATTTTAGTGAAAAAAGATTTTTTTTTCATTTTCCCATCCAACTTTAATGAAAATTTGTCAAACATCTGTGGGGTGTTCAGGCTCACTATACCCCTTGTTACGTTCCGTGAGGGGTGTCGTTTCCAAAATGGGGTCACATGTCTGTATTTATTGTTTTTTGTTTATGTCAGAACCACTGTAAAATCAGCCACCCCTGTGCAAATCACCAATTTAGGCCTCAAATGTACATGGTGCGCTCTCACTCCTGAGCCTTGTTGTGCGTCCGCAGACCATTTTACGCCCACATATGGGGTATCTCCGTACTCAGGAGAAATTGTGTTACAAATTTTGGGGGTCATTTTTTCATTTTACCTCCCGTGAAAATAAAAAGTAAAGGACAACACCAGCATGTTAGTGTAAAAAAAAAATTTTTTTACACTAACAGGCTGGTGTAGACCCCAACTTTTCTTTTTCATAAGGGGTAAAAGGAAAAAAAGCCCCCAAAATTAGTAACACACTTTCTCCCGAGTACGGAGATACCCCATATGTGGCACTAAACTGTTTCCTTGAAATACGACAGGGCTCCGAAGTGAGAGAGCACCATGCGCATTTGAGGAGTAAATTAGGGATTGCACAGGGGTGGACATAGGGGTATTCTACGCCAGTGATTCCCAAACAGGGTGCCTCCAGCTGTTGCTAAACTCCCAGCATGCCTGGACAGTCAGTGGCTGTCCGGAAATGCTGGGAGTTGTTGTTTTGCAACAGCTGGAGGCTCCGTTTTGGAAACACTGCAGTACAATACGTTTTTTATTTTTTATTAGGGGGACAGTGTAAGGGGGTGTATATGTTGTGTTTTACTCTTTATTATGTGTAAGTGTAGTGTAGTGTTTTTAGGGTACATTCACACGGGCGGGTTTACAGTGAATTTACCGCTAGGAGTTTGCGCTGCGATGAAAAATTTGCCACAGCCCAAACTTGAAGCAGAAAACTTACTGTAAACCCGCCAGTGTGAATGTACCCTGTACGTTCACATGGGGGGGCAAACCTCCAGCTGTTTCAAAACTACAACTCCCAGCATGTACTGACAGACCGTGCATGCTGGGAGTTGTACTTTTGCAACAGCTGGAGGCACACTGGTTGGAAAACCTTCAGTTAGGTTCTGTTACCTAACTCAGTATTTTCCAACCAGTGTGCCTCCAGCTGTTTCAAAACTTCAACTCCCAGCATGTACTGATCGCCGAAAGGCAAGCTGGGAGATGTAGTTATGCAACAACTGGAGGGATCGCAACTACAACTCCCAGCATGCAGAGACAGCTGTTTGCTGTTTAGGCTTGCTGGGAGTTGCAGTTTTGCAACATCTGTAGAGCTATAGTTTAGAGACCACTGCATAGTGGTCTCCAAACTGTGGACCTCCAGATGTTGCAAAACTACAACTCCCAGCATGCCCAGACAGCAAACTGCTGTCTGGGCATGCTGGGAGTTGTAGTTTTGCAAGATCTGGAGGTGCACAGTTTAGAGATCACTTTGCAGTGGTCTCAAACTGCAGACCTCCAGCTGTTGCAAAACTGCAACTCCCAGCAAGCCTAAACAGCTCTCTGGGCATGCTGGGAGTTGTAGTTTTGCAACATCTGGAGGGTTACAGTTTAGAGACCACTATAGTGGTCTCAGACTGTAGCCCTCCAGATGTTGCTAAGTAACTCACCGTCTTCCGTCGGATCCAGGGAGCTGCGTCGCAGTCCTCTTCTTCCGCCGATCGTCGCCCGCTGCCACCGCTGATCGTCGCCGCTGCCGTCGCCGATGGGTAAGTGGATCTTCGGCGCCGGTCCCTGTCGGTTTCCCCGTCCTGCCCCGCCTATTGTGGGAGGGCAGGATGGGGAAACCGAAAGTAAACCCCTCCGCCCCCGATCTGCTATTGGTGGTCGCGTCTAGACCACCAATAGCAGAGATAGGAGGGGTGGCAACCCTGCCACCTCACTCCTATTGCTACAGGGGGATCGTGGGTGTCTAGGATACCCGCGATCCCCCTTCTATTCCGGGTCACGGGGTCACCATAGACCTGTATGACCCGGAATCGGCGCAAATCGCAAGGTTGAATTCACTTGCGATTTGCGCCGATCGCCGACTTGGGGGGGTCTAATGACCCCCCTGTGCATTTGCGCGGGGTGCCTGCTGATAGGACCGCGGGGTGCCTGCGGCGGGGACCGAAATTATGCTAACAGGCATTGTAATAGCCAGAGACAGGGCCTAAAAGGTGTACTGAGATAGTAGGGGTGGTTGTTGTGAGGCTCCTGGCTGCCATAACAACCCATTGGCACCCAGAGATTGCATTACGGGGACCGATGTGCTTGCACTCGGTGACCCTCACTATGTGAAACTGATTAGATGCCATGGTCACTGATTAGATGCCATGGTTGACTGTAGTATCTAAGGGGCTAAATGGCCAGGATCGATTGCAGCCATTGTATTATAATACAGCTTCTTTGCCTGCTTCATCACAGCACTGATATGTATTCCATTGTATTCCGTATAATACTTTTACAGTACAGTTTGGAAAGTCTCCTAAAGGGGACAGACCCATCATTGATATCTGCAACCTGGAATGTGCTCTACTCCAACTAAAATGTTTCTGTGATAAAAAAAAATATTGCAAATAACCTCAGGCAGTTCTTAAATAGGATGTGCAGTTCCTATAAAAGATGTACAGATGAGTGGCATGGCACCAAGACAGTGGAAGGAAGGGAATGGAGCATAATTCCAAAGGCAGGTATATTATATCAACTGACATATTATGAGGTTCAGCAACAGAGGCTTATTAAACATTTAGAGTTAACATACACAGACATTTACTTTGGACTTGCATCATCTAAACATGTCAATCTAAAGGTATTCTTCAGAGCTATAATGCCATGCATATCTTGTAATCGCTTGCTGTGACTATTCACAAATTCTTCAGATCAGTGAATTGGGATGACGTAGTGAGGTAATATTCATTAATGATCTAACCTACCATTAAAGGGGTTATCCACGATTGGAAAAACAGAACTGATTTTTTTTCCCCCAAAAGAGCACCACACCTGTCTTCAGGCTGTGTGTGGTATTGCATTCCAATTCCATTGAAGTGTATGAAGCCCAGTTGTCAGTAAACAGGGTCGGCATGGATAACTTTCAGGAATAATATGGACTAAATTGCATATGGATGAAATGGTGTAATGATCGTTAACCAGGGGATCTTTTCTTAAAGAGAACCTGTCGATATAACATGTGGATCTAAAGAAGAAAATATTTGGTAAAATCTTCTTTATCACCATCATCGGGGGACATTCCTGCCTGAAGAAATGGTGAGGATATGAAGTTAGAAAGTGTCCCCGTTAGTAGTCCCTTGGACGGGGAACTATACTCACCTAGTCATGCTGCCCTGGCTGCAATAGCACCCTCTCAGCATGATTGAAAGCACGGGCGTGGCCGTGTCAATGTTCTGCTTTGTCTGCTAGTCTACTAAATTTAAGAAACCTATGCTGAATTATAAAAGGGCAGCACACAGCTTTGTTTTCATGTCATGATACAATGTTAGCATACTGTGCCATGGAATCTACTTCAACAACAGAGAATCCTGTTTTTCCTTGGACTCCCGGGTCCTATACTAAGCAGTGATGCCTATGGTATTGTATACATTGTCGCTCACTACATTTGGATTGTTGAATTCTTTTGCATTCAGCCAGGCAAATGTTAAGTAGTGAGCAGTGATGCATTCAACACAGTTTATATACGCCAGGTCAGATTCAAGAGCATCCCCTTTAACAAATGTACATTTTCGTAAGCAGAATCTGAAACAAACTAAAATAACAGGTTCATTGTTTATGGTCAAACATTTATACCTTCTCTTATCAATGTAATTAAAGGGGTATTCCAGAATTTTTTTTTATTTGACTATGCTACAGGGGCTGTAAAGTTAGAGTAGTTCATAATATAGTGTCTGTACCTGTGTGTGACAGTTTTCTCACAATTTTTATGTGATTTTCAGCCCAATATTTATTTTTAACAGCATACAAAATGATTGTTGTCTCGGATTTTTCCCAGGTTGCAATGCGGCCGAGACCTGACTCACTAGTCAGCTGATGACAGGGAGCCTGTCTGTTTCAATTGGTGGAGCGATCACTTGGAGGGAGAGAGAGATCAATCTGCAACTAATGCAACAGCTGTAGGCACCCTGACTGAAAACCACAGGTCTTTTGAATGGATGCAGCTCATTTATGTTTCAATAGGTGGGGTGGCTGATGTGTGGGCGGGAGGAAAATGGAATTGTGTAATGTGTAGTCAAAAAAAAAAAGTGAAACAGGAAATACCAGTTCACAAAAAGCTAGCCAGAGTGTTATGGTAATCTCACAACATAGCCATTTAGCCCCAAGACAAGCGCAGATACTTTCTAAGCATGTCCATTACTGTCTGCCAGGTACATACTAAAATCACCTTATGGTGGAGAACCACTTTAAGTATATGGAACTTTAAAAGCTTTAAATTGAAAAAAATGTATATCTTGTCAGAACTTTCTATTATGTCCGTCATGATTTAACTCTCATCATGTAGGAGTATGTATGTTTTGTGCAAACAATATTCTTTGGTATGCACATCGTGTAGGAGCTGCTTTCACAAGCGTCTTTATGGAACATATGAAAACAGAGAGAAGGTCACATAAAGGGGACAGTGCAATTCCAGCTCTCAGTATTTCATGGCTGTAAACAATGTGAAGAATGTGCAGCTATTACAATCAGGTTTTTCACTCAGTGTTCTAGCAAAGTACCAAGCACAATCCACATAAAGAACAAAGCATTTGCTACCAATTAAAATATAATTGTCAAAAGGGCAACATCATTTATTTTATGATATCACTAGTATTAACCTGCCAGGAAAAGGTAAAGCTAATCCAAATTCTATATCATGACATTGTACTATATCCATATTGGTTTGTTAGCCTTCATAATAACATGAATTTACTATCCTCAAAATAATGATTGGTAACTCAATAACTGTTGGCTAGGATTTTGACCCTTTACAAATGTCTTTTTACAGGCAGGGTGGATTTGATAGAAAACAGGGCCCTTGGCAGTAAGCAAGTAAAGTATTCTTCAGAATTTCAGCCCAAATTATACTGCCATATCACCATATAATGCTGCCATATGCAGTCAATATCCCACCTTATAACACCCAAATGTTTGCACAGTATCCAATAAAACACTGTCAGGGGAGCACCCAATGTTTCTTTCTTTGTCTCACCATCAATCTTAGTCTCTCCATAGTGTCACACACAAGATAATTTCTACAACTTAAAGGGAACCAATCAGCAGATGTTAGTATATATAACGCTTGACAACACATTATATATATGCTAAAATCATTATCCACACCATCCCCTGGGGACGTTTGTGCCCCCAGGGGTTGGTGAAGATATTAAGTTATAAAGTCGCCCCCGGCCGCCCGGCAAGTAATCCCGTGGGCGGGGACTTACACTTACCAGCTCCTGTTGCTTCGCATTGCTGCGACCGCGGCCCCACCCCGACGGCTTGAATGACGGTTCGCATCACAGACATAGAAACATAGACATAGAAACCGCCCGGGGATGGTGAGTATAATGATTTTAGCATATATAACGCATTGCCAAGCGTTATATATGTTAAAATCTGCTGATTGGTTCCCTTTAAAGGGTGTATCCAGGATTAGAAAAAAATCATAACTGCTTTCTTCCAAAAATAGTGCCACATCTGTCCTCAGGTTGTGTATGGTATTATAACATGGTTCCATTCCTACATACATCTTCCTCACTAACACTGCCCTGAATGGTAATAATGCCCCTATGGTGCCCTAAACATGCCCCCTCTTTGGTTTTGGTGCCCCTTCTGTGTCCCCAAAAATTTATATAGTGCCTTCTATTTACCCCATACATTTGTAATGACCCTTCTGTGCCCCCAAACAGTTTTAGTATCCTCATACAAATTTGTTGCTCCTTTAGTGCCCTTATGCAGCTTAAGCTCCCATTCTGTGCCCCTGTACAATTTATGTGCCCCATCCGTGCCCCCACAGATTTATAGTGCCCATCTGTTCCCCTATACATTTTTATTGCCTCTCTCTGCCCCCACAAAGTATGAATGTCGCCATTGTGCCCCAATACAATGTTAGTGCCCTCCGCTGTCTTCCCATACTGATTTAATTCTCACTCTGTGTCAGAAATGTTCCTGTTCCTAGACAAATCTGTGTCTTCTATTTGCAAAAGGTGTCTAGGCTCAGATCACATGGTGAAGCATTGGCTGTCCCCAAAAGCTACATTCTTAGCTGTCACAACCTATTTTAGGCTGCAGCTCACAAGATTACCCGGCCACAGGCCCCCTGTCCCACCACAATTTTCAAATGAATCTGCATCCTGAGGATTTAGATCTATTTGCAAGTTACCTCTCTAGGGGCAATTGATGAGCTGTATGGCCCAGGGGTAGACCTACTTAAACAGTAGGACCAATGGTAATTTGAGTTGTAATATTTGTATTGTAATACTTATTGAGACTAAGGTCGGGCCACTATAGTATCAGGCCTGACACTACCCAGCACATTTGCACCATTCATAGTGATCCTAGACTTAGGGGATAATTATCCCTCACTTGTGACAATGGTGGGCAGGTTCAACACTGCTATTCTATATGTATTATGTTAGAGACTCTAGAGTGGTATTATATATAGCCTCTATATACTGATACCACTTATATATGTGGCTGTCAGATAGAGGTATTCCAATTCTTTTTCACCATCAGTGGATGCTCCAAGATCAGGGGTCAAGTCCTGCAGGAACGCATGGGAACTGAGTTGCTGCACTTTTTCCACAGCAGGAACACTGTTCCCCTTAGCAGAAGTCCTGCAGGGCCAGCTCTTGGGTGGAAATCATAGGTGTCTTCCCTCACTTTTTTTTACAGGACTTGTCCCCCTGTCCAAGATACCAGTCACCATGGCCTGCTGTGCACCGCAGGCATGGATTCTTATATGGCTCACTAGCCTTTCAAAGGCTAGAGAGCCATATAAGAATCCGTGCCTGTGGTGTGCAGCAGGTCACAATAACTGGTATCTTGGAGCACCCAGTGAAAAAGAATTGGAGTACCTTTATATGACAGCCACATATATAAGTGGTGTCAGTATATAGAGGCTATATATAATACCACTCTAGAGTCTCTAACATAATACATATAGAATAGCAGTGTTGAACCTGCCCACCATTGTCACAAGTGAGGGATAATTATCCCCTAAGTCCAGGATCACTATGAATGGATAAATATGCTGGGTAGTGTCCGGTCTGACACTATAGTGGCCTGACCTTAGTCTCAATAACCATCAGTGGCTTAACCCAACACGACCCAGAGGTTACAATTCTCAGGAACTTGGAGTGGCACAAGTGGAGATATGTTTTTTAACATGTTTTTCTCACCTTTATTTTTGTTAGTATAATACACAATAATTTGTAGCACATGTACTATAGAGGTTCTATTTAACCCCTAGGGGTTATACTGTTGCTAGGTTCTATACCTCTATATCTCATGTGTTATTTGGCCTATTGTAGTAGTATAGTAATATTTGTATCTTTCACTTTCAGAAACCACTGACGTCATAGTTTTGATCGATGGGAGCCTGGAAGATGATCACTGTGCATGTTTGCTTCCACTTGAGTGCTTCATGGAGAGCCCCAAGAGCAGTATATACCCTCAGAAGTGGGTATACCCTCAATAAGCTACCACTGAGCTCTCTTTCATGTGTCTTCATCTGTATATTGTATAGTGATGGTGTCCTCTGCCAGTCTGAGCAGCTGGATTAGAGCATGATAGAGAATCTGCAATAGGTTGATTGGCCAAATACAAAGAACCAGACACAGCAAAATCTATTATGATACAAACAACACATACAGACACAAAATAACAATTAAAAGTTTAGCAACAGGTATATATCAAACAGTCTGACCCCTAAATGGGATCCAAACAACTACCTACTGTGCATACTTAGAGAATAAAAGATCCTAAATTAACAAATAAACAAACAATTGATCAATAATTATCATTAGAACATGTAAAAACAAGATACAAACAAATATATTTATGCAAATAATTAAGTATCAAGTAAACATCACAGGTCTTGAGAGTCTGTGAATCCAGAGGGTTAGCTGATCAAGTTAGTTAATGACTTATTGATTAACGTTTATTAACTATTTTTTGATGGTATCATGGAAAAATGTTTATTTTGTTGTTTTGCATTTTAAATGGACACCGTTCATCTTGAGCTGAGTAAAGCATTTTAACTTTATTCTCGGGGTCAGTATAATTGCAGTAATTCCAAATTTATAGAGTTTTTATTTATTTTTATTTTTTTATTTCTTTGACCAGGGTGGCAGACAACAGATACCCAATAATACCTAAAATTCAACAGTCCTGATTAGACCACATATAAGGGGTTAAACGATCAGGATCAGAGGTTTCTTCAGTTCTAGTATTAATAGCAGAAGCCAAGCTATCATGCAGCAGTCATGCTCCTGTGCTACCTAGCCAAGGAGACCAGTGCCATAAAAAGTTATATGGACGGGCACCCTGGTGATCGCTAAAAATTTTTTAAAAAGCCTTATTCGCGTTCACTAAAAGGTTATAGGAGTATTTTGGGATTGTTTGTATTTGACTGTGCTACAGAGGCTGTAAAGTTAGTGTTGTTCATAATAGTGTCTGTACCTGTGTTTGATGGCTGTTCTCGCAATTCTTATGAGATCTTTGTTCATTTTAGCAGCATACAAAATGAGTGTTGTCTCAGCTTTTCCCAGGGGCAGTGTGGCCCAAGGCATTACATAGCTAGTAGTTGTTGAAAGAAAAGGAGGCTGAGTTTTGAGCGACTGCTGGGTGTGAAGGTGACCATTCTCCAAAAGGGCTGCAGGGAATTGTAGTTTACAGCACAGCACTCAAGGCAGCTTAGCTGTGCTGCAATGGGGGGAGTGACTGATGTGTGTGACTTCACACTTAGAAACAAGAGATCTTGGGACTTGTAGTTGGAGAGAGGGAACTCCAACAGGAAATAGCCATGTGGCAAAAAGAAAGCAGCAGCATTATGGTGGACAACACAGCCATTAAGCCCAAAAGACAAGCAGAGATCCTTCCTGTGCATGTCCATTACTGTCTGGCAGGTAAGTACTAAAATCACATCACATCTGAGCTGTGATGTGAAAGACTTAAAGCAGGACTTTTTGATCACATATGCAAATCTACCTGATGACATGTGCCAGGACATAGAGCATGCCTGTGAGTCCTGTTTTCCCGTCTACAGAGTGAGTGATTGATGACTTTTTCTGTATGAGTATGCACAGGAAGACTTAATTTTAGGGCTAATGATCAGAATGGAATAATGATTTCTGAATTATTACAAAATTTAGATAGCAAATTGGTAAATTAGTAAAAGAAAACATCACCGGAATTGAAAAAAATATTTGGTTAACATAAAAGCTTGATTTAAACAAGGTCATTTTATGATGGCACATTCCATTTAATGGGATTGTCCAGCAAAAGAAACAACCTGTGTATGGTGTCAAAAAGTATAATGAAACAACTTACTAATATAATGTGTTTAGCTATAATGAGATCTCTTCCTATCAGATCTGATCTCTCCCTTGTAGCTGTCATGACGTCAGCTAGAGCTCCAATCCCCCTTTCCCTTGGTCAGAAACTATTTCTCTATTAGATCCTGCCTCAGATAAAAAAATCTAAAAGATCTTTGACAGAGGA